>NC_139145.1:17111741-18472241 GCF_964270905.1 Leucopleurus acutus
CCCCCCATCCAGTCTGCTTCCTTGAATGCTCAAGACAAAGGCCATATCATAGGCACGTTTGTATACTCAGAACCTTCTGGTGGTATGCCCAGCACACACTAGTGTTCCAACATGTCAGCCTAATTAATGGTCAGTCCCAGATGGAAGCAATGAGGAATTCAAAAGTAGGTGGGTACCCCAAATTCAGCCTGCATCCCAATTCCTACGGAACCTCCTCACCAACTAGAAGAATATAAAGGTGCTGAGAGAGGATTTTGAAGGATTGGAGTACATTTGGAGCCACTTTCATATTATGAATGCTGCCCCCTCCAAGGTGGAGGGGTGTGGAGTGCCACCTCCTTCCCCTCTAGTCTACTGAGGGCACTTCCATGAGGCCACCTGGAGGCCTTGGACACTGAGGACTGATGCCTGACTCCCACTTGGGAGCCAGTGCCAGCCAATTGTGGGCCCAGTATCATGGTCATAGAAGCAGATTTTGGAGGGGGCTGCTGTACTAGGAACAGCCTGCCTCCCGCTGCATCAGGACCAAGGATGAAGGATGTTCCTGGTGACCAGATGTGGTGGAACACAGAACCCCCAGGCCGAGCGGATGAGGAGCTCAAGGGGAGTCTGCACGCAATGAACCTGCAGGAACCAGGAGCTGAGGACAAGAGGAGGGGTTGGCAGAGGAAAAAGCACATGGCTCACCTGCTGAACAACTGCAGCAGCGCCCGACCACCCACCCTTACACTGCCCCCTCCTGAGGAAAGCTTTGTCTCTTCCTGAGAGACCCATGGGATAGGGGACTTTCCATCCCAAGAACCCCATGGTCACAGAGCTGGAACCTTCCAGCAACCATCAAACAGCACACGTGAGAGATACAACCCAACACCGGCCAGGCCAAGAGCAGGCAGCCAGCCCACCCACCCTGACTGGGAAGGTTGGGAGAGAAGCTCCAGGGGGAGGAACAGAGCAGGTGGCAACCCCACCAGCTTCCTATGGTAGGACTCCAGCCAGAAGTCAGCCCAACCTGGGGACAGGCAGAAAATGGGACATTCTGCCGAATTAAGAGTTTAGTCACAACCTTGAACTGGTCGTGCTGATTTCTGAATGGAGTCTGCGAGAGACCTGTCACCTGAGAGAGAACTAAGAAGGCATGGGACCTGCCCACATGTGTAGAGGGCAAGACGTCCTCCAACCAAATACATATTAAGGGGAAAGTAGAAGAAAAACACTGTTGCATTTTCGTTCCACTTCAAGCGGTGTTTGCTCCCCAAATTAGTTGCATACATGTTTGGCTTCCACCAGCTGTGCGTGGATGTGCCTGTCCCCCACATTCTCAGTAACACAAAGTTTTATGGCATGTGCTTATTTTTTTATAACAATAACTGGGTAAGGGGAAAATGCATTATTAGTTGGCATTTTTTAATGACTTAAAGTGAAACCTCTTGAGACATTGGTTTACTGCTTTAGTTTCTCTTTAAGTAAATTCCTTTTTCACTTGCTTTGGACACTGTGTCCTGGAGGATGAGAGTTGTAACAAGCCCTTATGTTTATATTAATTTTCCTATCATCGTTATGGAACCCGCTATTTCCCATCTGTTCCTGCTTTTTATCTTGGTTGTGTTCCATTTGCAGAGCCACCTCTGTTTTGCTGTTATCCCAATGCTCGTCACATCACGGGGTCAAGGCACAGGCTCTGAGGCTGGCGGGCTGAGTTCCAAGCTGGTCAAGCCGTTGCTCCATGATTTCAGGCAAGATCCTTAACTCTCCAGTCAAGAGCATCATCTGTACAATGGATAGCAGCTGATGGTCATGAGCAATAAAAAGAACCATCCATGTAAAATTCATTGCACAGTACATAGTTCCTAACACATAGTAAGCATGTTTAAAATCTATATCCTCATATTACCACCCCTGTCACTCAGCATTTTCTTCCTTCCGGAGTTGAGACAACATGCAAGCACTTTGCCTTTTCACTGTTTTAATTACATTTGAAAGCATGAGGAATTCATCATGATGTCTGGGATACGACTGGATTAAGATTTCCTTTCTCCCTAGATTAAAAGCCAATTTCCCCACCTACATTTATTTAATGGTTCCTCCATATAGGGACAGATGACTTGTGAATTTATTTTAAAACCTGGAACTTGCTTGCCTATTCATTTCCTCATTTATTTGAACTTCAGCTTCAGATATTTGTGCTAAAACCATACTCCTCAGATCACAGCTCTGTTAACATAGATGCATGCAAGCCCCTGATTTATTTTATTCCACTTAATTTTTCCCTACTTACTAACCCCCCTCCGTGGCCTCCCTCCATAAGCACATTCTCTAACATGTCTGATCCGACCTTAAAGAGGCAGGCTTCCCTGTGAAGTGTGCATGGAACCCTCCTCATGTTGTCTTACATAAACAATTTTGGGCTACAAACTCCATTTCATTCCTACTTTCTTCTTTTAACACGTTTTTTGAGCTCTGTCTATGGAACTGTATGAATAACTCATTCAGTGTTCCTTCGTGCTGCTTCATACATGGCATTTTGCATCTGCTACATCGAACATGTAACGTTCTCTTGGCTGGGATCCTGGAGCCTATCTCCAGCATTCTGCCTCAGAAACGATGCCATAATAAACATAGCCATGCATGTCCCCTCAGGCATCCCTGTGAACACTTCTCTAGTATTCCTGGGTCAAAGGGCATGTCCACAAAACTCTGTGTAATAGTTGCCAGAACCACACCCCAACCAGTCATGCCTGAAAATCCTAGCACCCACCCCACTGACACTTGGTATCATCCACCTTTTCAATATTGTCACTCTGCTGGATGTCCAGTGGCATCTTACTGTTGCTTTGTCTTTCTTTGATCCCTGATGTGTTTAAATCTCTTCAGACACTTGCTGGCCATTTGGGCATCATCTCCTTATAAGAAATGCCTCTTCCTTTCCTTTCCCATTTTTTTATTGGGTTGCATGCCTTTCTCTTACTGACTGGCCGAAGACCTTCTTGTATACTAAAAAGTAATCCCTTAGCAGTTGCAGGCATCACAAATGTCTCCTCCCAGTCTGCCCTCTCTTGACTTGGGCTGTGGAGTTCTTCATTGAACAGATATACTTAATTTTGATTTCGCCAAAAGCATCAATTTTTCACCTCGGGTTTGCATTGTGGTGAGTTTTGTTTACAAAGTCTGTCTACCACTCTAGATCTCAAAGATGTTGTCCTGCATAATCTTCTGCCGGCTTTAAAGCTTTGCCTTCCATCTGTCAGCCTTTAATCCATCCAGAGACCACATGGGATATTGGAGTAGAGTCCAGTTTTAAAGTGAGCCAGTTTTCCCAGCGTCATCCACTGAACAACTTGTCCTTTCCCCCTTTCTTTGTGGTGTCACTTGTATACCAAATTCCCATGAATACCAGGTCTGTTTCAAGTTCTCTATTTCATACTATTGACATCCCAAGTCTATCCCATGACCAGGATCACAGCCTCCATGACATGCTGTGATGGAGAAATTTTGAAAGATTG
This sequence comes from Leucopleurus acutus, assembly GCF_964270905.1. Lineage (NCBI taxonomy): Eukaryota > Metazoa > Chordata > Mammalia > Artiodactyla > Delphinidae > Leucopleurus > Leucopleurus acutus. The sequence goes on from NC_139145.1 coordinate 17,115,242, forward strand.
ACTTAGCTCTTCTTTTTTTTTTTTTTTTAATTTTGAAAGACATTCTGATTTATTATTTGTCTACAACAGTTGAGACCTATATGACTTAGCTCTCAAATTCTTTTAAGATATCACGAGTTCCTCTGGTTAATGTGCCTCAACCTTCACCTCTCAAGTGCTGCAGAGGGCCAGCGACCTTGAGGAAAGCACCGTTAACCTGCAGGCCCTCTATCTCCTCAGTAACCCTTGCCCTGCCTAAGCGTTTTTTCCAGCCAGGAATTCTCCAGAAGTTCCTCCCCTCTCCAGACCTTTCCTGGCTTCACTGGTGGACACTGGGTGGTAAGCAGGTCTGTTCCTTTCATCTGCAATGGGTTCAGTGTTCTTTCTCTTGGGCTTTCGCAATGCCCTTGGAGAAGTCCAATTAGCAAACTAGATTGATTTATAGTTTATTTAGTAATTGGAAATACTCTGTGTGCCTAATTTTTATAAAATTGCTATAAAAAACTTTTTCATACCTGCACAGATTCCTTTCTCATTCACCTCCTTTTTTGCTTTTATATTTCCACCTCTTTTAAAAATAAAGAGGATAGGGACTTCCCTGGTGGCGCGGTGGTTAAGAATCCACCTGCCAATGCAGGGGACATGGGTTCAATCCCTGGTCCGGGAAGATCCCACATGCCGCGGAGCAACTAAGCCTGTGCACCACAACTACTGAGCCTGCGCTCTAGAGCCCGCAAGCCACAACTACTGAAGCCCACATGCTCTAGGTCCCGCAAGCCACAACTACTGAGTCCACATGCAGCAACTACTGAAGCCCGCCACCTAGAACCCGTGCTCTGCAACAAGAGAAGCCACCACAATGAGAAGCCCATGCACCACAACAAAAAGTAGCCCCCACTCGGCACAACTAGAGAAAGCCCACGAGCAGCAACAAAGACCCAAACTCAGCCAAAAAGAAAAAAAAAAAAGAACACTGGTTCTGAATCAGTGTATTAAAAATAAAGAGGATAGAAGGAAAGAACCAAGTAATATGTGAAGACAAAGAGTAGGAAAGGATTGAACGTGAAAGAAAAGAAGGGATGGAAATGCCCCAATCATGGTAAGCTTGTTAAATTCACCTCCTTGGAGTGTAGGCTGAGTGACAGATGGAAGTTGGATCAGAGCTGGGGGTGTCCCACCACAGCTACCAGACTCCAAGGCTTCTGCCATTTCCATTACTCCAGGGTACCTAGTTGGAGGCTCGTGGCCCTCCTCTATCTTGTGATGACCATAATGGTATTGAATTTGCTACTTGGAAAAGCAATTTATGAAGGATTTTGATGAACTGGAATATACTAAGGTGGAGGCCTAGGATAGTGTAGGGTCTGGAAACCTCATCACATGAGAAGCAGTGGAAAAACCTACATGTGTTTGGCCTAGAGTGACTCACCTCTTCTCATACCTTGATTCTTCCACATACATTGGGCAATGAGTTTGTTGCTTTCCTGAACAAGTCCAGCTGAAATTTTGATCTGGATTACATGCAATACCTAGATGAATCTGGGAGACTTGAAAGCCTTGTAGCAGTAAGAAATCTAACCCATATACACAGTAATCTCTCCATGTAGGAATGTCTCCTTTTATGTCCTTTACTAGAAGTTTCCATTTTTCTACAGAAAAGTCCTCTGCATTCTTTGTTAGGCTGACTTCTGGATGCTTTTTTGCTATTGCAAATGGTGACTTTTTAAAAATTTCTTGGTCATTTTTCATTAAGAATTTGTTCCTATAAAGCACTTTATGGTATTTTTTGAATATCAACATCTGTCCAGTACATTTGCTGCATATATGTTTCCTCACTTCTTTTTCAGTAAAGATAATTTATTTGGTTGGCAATGTCTCATCATTTGACAGGACCAATGGAGGATCTGGCTAGTAGCCAGCTGTTTTTGGATTGTTTGAAGAGAACCCTGTTCATTTGTAGTCCAGGGGTAATTCTGCTATTGCTTCAATACCTGGAATTTCAATAGCCCTATAAGTACTGATTCCCTTACAAAGTCATGTATAAACCAAGGAGCCTTCTGTATTTTCCACCCCGAAATTGAATCAATAAAAAGAGAACTCTGTTTTAGAAAAGGTATTATAGGCTTTGCCTTCAGTCTGTTTATTGGTTTACTATAAAGGATACAACTCAGGAACAGTTGTATGGAAGAGATGCATTAGGTGATGTGTGGGGAAAGGGCACAGAGTTTCCATGCTTTCTCCAGGTGCAGCACCTTCCCAGCACCTCGACATGGTCACCAACCAGGAAGCTCAATGACTTCTTACTTTTTAGATGGTTGTTGCTGATATAGAGGGAGGCTGTTGCTGTCTGTAGGCTGATTGTGCATCCAGAAAATTGCTTAAGCAACTTGTTGGTTCTATTATTTTGTCTGTTGATTGGGCTGAGTTTAATATATATGTGATGCTATTCTCTTCTTGTAATGAGGATTTAATTTTTTCCTTCCAATTCTGACAGGTCTTATGACATTTCCATTCTACAGAGCATTGGTGCCAAAACCCTAAATGTGGTGTTAACAGTGGGGATGGGCCTTATCACCCAGCCTTGTTCATAGTACATATGTTTTCACCAAGTATCCTATTTGCTGAAGGCTTTTGAAATATAGAAGTTGTTATGAAGTTAAAGAAGTTTCTGTCTATTCCTAGTTTTCTGATCATTTTTTAAAAATCTTACGTAAGCATTGGACTGTTTTTTCTGAACCTAGTAAAATACTTAAGTTCAGCACTTTATAAAAAATATAATATTTAAAAGACTAGTGTGCACAGTTTTCTCAGGAACACCAAGAAAAATCTAGAGAAGCCAGGAAGACACTGTAAGGTAACCAATCAGGTGGGGAGGATGAAAAACTAGCCTGGGCCACTAGCTCTATCCCAGCCCTGCTGGGAACTCTTTGCAGAAAAAGTGGAGACACCTCTGCATGTGAAGAGCTAAAGTGAGACTCCAGGGAAAAGAGGGCTTTTCTGACTGTGTGCACAGGAGAGATGGCTGCAGGGTGGAGGAGGGCTACTTGCTGTGGCCAAGAAATGGGGTGAAGGGATTTCAGTGTGATCTCTCCTCCTGGCCCCATGGGCTCAGGTGGGCCTGTCCCCCATTCCTCCCTGTGCAACTCAGACTGCAGCATTGGTGTGTGCCATAGCTCGGCAGGCTAGGGTCAGGCCCACTAGGATGGTCTGAGGGAAAGTGTCAGTTCATGGTGAATGGCTGGATGACCTGGAGCTCGCTTCACTCCCCTCCACTCCCCTCCACAGCCCTGCTCTCACTGAGCATCACACAACTCCAACAAAAAGAGAAAAGCTCTCAGAAGAGTGCATTCCCTAAGGCCTGAGATCCTGAGGGGCAGGACTCCTCCATCAGGGGACAGCTCAGAGTAGCCATCCAGTCCAGACCATGAAGCTCATGCTGGGCTCTTTGCCCTTGGGCACAACCCAAATGCCCCAGGAATGGCCCAAGCTACTGAAACTAGCCTCCTCCATACTGTGCACATCCCAACAAGACAGCTGATGCCCCCAGGGAAAACTGGCAACAGTGTCTTCCACTGAACTAAAAAGAATGTGAACCAGATCTGTAAACCCAGGTGTGGATTTGTTTGACTGGCTCCATGTTTTAAACTTCTGTAAATGGATTGCCCAACCAGGAAAGGTGCCCTCCAGGGGCCACAGACCCCTCCACTCTATTTTGTTCAACATCTAGCTTTATTCATTTATGTTGCATATCTGGCCCCTCTGGGCATTCAAGTGTACAAACCCCACTTAAGTGCAGTTTAACGCTCTTCCTGCTTTTATGGATTCAGTGATGATTGTCCTGATTTCGTGCACAGGGACCTCCTGGGGGATACGCCACTGGTCTGCATTTAGGATAGAGCCTGTTCTTGCTCCTTCAGAACCCCTAGACAGGGTGAAATGGGATCTGATTCAGAAGATGACCCTGATATGGTGAAGCACAGTTCTTCTCCTCTTTGAGTTTTCTTTCAGTAACGTGCTACTGAAGGGTCTCTTTCCAGAGCCCTCAGGAAAATGAATAGCTTCTGAGTAGACTCAGACAACCACATCAGAGCCAACCCCTCAGGAAGTCTGTTCATTTAATTGCCTGGTGGTGACCATGTGGATAACCCCAGCCCAATGAATTCATGGGAGATGCGCTGGCTCAAATCATACAGTCTCCAAGCTTTATTTATGGACAAGACAGATGACACCAGAATGTTTTCTTCCCCTGGATCTCATCTTTCCCTAAATTTCAGGAAAATGGGTCACCAGCTCAAGTGTGGATGACAAAAACAAGTGAGGTTGGACATGTGTGAGAAAAACCACACTGTCCACTCAGAATATCTTTCCATTTTTTGTGAGACACAGAGGTGGAGGCACTTGGATTCATAGAAATAAGAAAAACAACAGCATAAATGTGAAGATGAACAGCAACCATCGGTCTGGACAAATACTGTCATTTGTCAGTCCCATGTGATTCTCCAGAGCAGTGAGATCTTCTGATTTTCAAATGTTGGTTCCTTTAAAAACAACAACAACAATATGATGAGAATGTGTACCTTCAGCCACAATGGAATAATTGTCATCACACTTGCCATTCTGCCATAAATAGATATAATGGGACAAAATACCTAAGGAAAATGCTGTAAAGCATTGTTGTAGCCAGCTCAGGATTGCAACCCCTAAGAGAAGGAAGCATATCAGGTGAGCCCCATGTGCTGTCTGGCTCTTGACCTAGGACAATTTCCTGACCACGGCAAAGAAGGAGCCCCAGCACAAATAGCAGAGAGAGTGCAAATGTTGAGTTGAAAAGGCAGAAATAAGAGTTTGGGGATGTTGAAGCACCCAAAACATGAAGAGTTGAGTAGCAGGACTTCCCTGGTGGTGCAGTGGTTAAGAATCTGCCTGCCAAGGCAGAAGATATGGGTTCGAGTCCTGGTCCAGGAAGATCCCACATGCCGTGGAGCAGCTAAGCCCATGAGCCAAAACTACTGAGTCTGCACTCTAGAGCCCACGAACCACAACTACTGAGCCCACGTGCCACAACTTCTGAAGCCCACACACCTAAAGCCCGTGCTCCACAACGTGAGAAGCTACCACAATGAGAAGCCCGCGTACTGCAACAAAGAGTAAAATGTCCACTCACCGAAATGAGAGAAAGCCCACGTGCAGCAATGAAAACCCAATGCAGCCAAAAAATTAATTAATTAATTAATTTACAAAAAAAAATTGAGTAGCATAGAGAAGGGAACTGGATGAGACCTGGGCTGTGCGTGTACAGAGAACGACAGAAAGACACAGCAGAAAGCAGTTGACACATGGTTGAAAGCAGAGCTGCAATACTAAAGGTCACACAGTGCTAGGAGTCACTGGAGTTCTAGCCCAACCAGATTAAAGAGACCTCATTAAGACATTCATCTGTGACAGAATATTTATCCCACATCTCACAAATAAGATTCGGGTCCTAGAGAAGTGGCTGCCAGTTGGAGGGAAGAGGTGATTTTTGCCCCTCCCCCAAAGGACATTTGGTAAAGTCCGGAGACCTTTTTTCACTGTCATGATAGGAAGCACTACTGCCATCTAGTGTATAGAGCCAGGGATGTTGCTAAACATCCTACAGTACACAAGATAATCCCACACAGTGAAGAATTTTCCAGCCCAAAATGTCAATATTGTCAAGGTTGAGAAACCCTAACCTAGAGTAAGTGCTACTCTAGACCCTTGTAGCAGCTGGTAGCCCCTCCCCAATGATCCTCACCTGTTATTCATACCTTTGTCTAGTCCCCCCCCACCATGGAGAAGCCCAAATGAAGAGGGACAGAGGCCTCTGTCATAGCCAGCAATGGAAAGAGATCTGCCAATAAGCACGAGTGCTCTTGAAAGAATATTTTGCAACTATGATGGAGCCTTAGATGACTACAGCCCCAAATGATGGTTTGATTGCACATCATAAGAGACCCTGAGCCAGAACCATCAAACCAAGTCACTCCCAGATTGCTGATCCTCAGAAATGGTGTGATAATAAAAGTTGTTTTAAAGTGCTAAGTTACCCCAAGTAATTTGTTACAGAGCAACAGATAAATACAACAGCCCTGCCCTAGCAAAGCCTAAAACTAAGCCTCGAAAGGATCAAGGAGAGCTACCAGTAAATTAACTGTCTGCCAGAACAAAACTCAAAACTCTTTAAAGAAAAAAAATAAGCCAGATTCCTTAAAATGTATAACTTACAATGTCCAGGGATACAGTAAAAAATTACTAGGCATGCAAAGAAGCAAAAAATATTACTCATAATCAAGAAAAAAAACAGTTAGAAACAGATCCTGAGATGACTCAGATGTTAGAATCAGCACACAAGGATTTTTTTTAAAAAGCTATTCCAAATATGTTAAAAACTTAAAGAAAAATATTGTCCTAATGAGTGAACATATAAGAAATGTCCACAGAGAAACAGAAATTATGAAAAAGAAACAAATGGAAATTCTATAACTGAAAAGAAAATATCAGAAATCAAAAATGTACTAGATTGGCTTAAAAGCAAATATAAGATGACAAGAGAAAGAGTAAATGAACTAGAGATAGATTCATAAAAATTTCCACTCTGAAAAAAAATTTTTTTTAATTTAAAAACATGAACAGAGTCCCAGTGACCTGTGGGACAATGTTAAATAGTCTAAGTCCAATTCAAGTCTCAGAGGAAAGCAGAGAAAGAATAGGAAGAAACAATTTTTTGAAAAAATAATGATTGAAATTTTCCTAAATGTAGTGAAAAGCATCAACTTGCCAATTCAAGAAACTAAACGAACCCCCAAACAGGATAAATACAGTGAAAACTACAAGTAAGTACATTATAATCAAACTGCTGAAAACCAAAGATGAAGAGAAAACTTTGAAAGCAACCAGGGCAAAATGACAAAATAAATACACAGAAGCACTGACACAAAGACAATTACCTTCTCATTAGAAACAATGGAGACTAGAAGATCACAGAATAACACTGAAATGAAGAAAGAAAAAATTGTAATCTAAGAATTTTGTATCCAACAAAAATATTCTTTAAAAATGAGGGTGAAATAAAGACATTTCAGATTTTTTAAAAGTTGAAAGAATTGTTTACCAGCAGACCTGCACTATAAGAACTACTAAAAAGAGTTCTTAGGCTAAAGATAAATGATACCAAATGGAAACACAGATCTATAGGAAGAAATGACAAATACTGAAAAATGTTAAATGTAAATTAAAAACACTAGCTTTCCCCTTAATTTCCTTAAAAGACAAATGTCCATTTAAAGTGAAAATAATAGCATTACAAATTGAGATTTATAATATGCATATAATTAAAATTATGAAAATATCACAAAGGATGAAGAGGAAAATGAAGTTATACTGCTATTAGTTTCTTATATTTGCGAAGTGTGAATAATAATGTGTGAAGTGAAGCAATAATAATTATAATTAGACTGTGATAAATTAAGAACACATATTATAATCCTTAAAGCAACTAATAAAAAATAAAAAAGAGGAATAGCTTTGATGCCAATAAAGGAGATGAAAAAAGAATACAAACTATTCAATTAATCCAAAAGAAGCCTACAAAAGAGGAAGAGGAACACAACGCAGATGGAAAAAATATAAAACAAATAACTAGGGACTTCCCTGGTGGTCCAGTGGTAGAGAATCTGCCTTGCAATGCAGGGGACTCAGGTTTGATCCCTGGTCAAGGAACTAAGATCCCACATGCCGTGGGGCAACTAAGTCCGTGTGCCAAAACTACTGAGCTCGCGCATCTCAACTAGAGCCTGCGTGCTGCAAACTACAGAGCCCATGTGCTCTGGAGCCCAGGCGCCACAACTAGAGAGAGAAAACCTGCATGCCACAACTAGAGAGAAGCCTATGCACCACAATGAAGAGCCCACACGCCACAACGAAAGATCCTGCATGCCTCAACGAAGATCCTGCATACCACAACTAAGAGCCAATGCAGCCAAAAATAATAAAATTTAAAAAAATAAACTAGATATTAGACTTAAAATCCACTATATAATTTAGTAAAAATGAGCTGAATACTCTAGTTCAAAGGAAATGATTGTCAGAGTAAACTTTTTAAAAACAATACCCAACTACATGAATGTGAAATATAAAGACACAGATTGAAGGTAAAAGGATGGAAAAAGATGAAAATGGTAAAACTAAGAAATCTGGTATGGTTATATTAAAATAAGATGAAGTAGACTTCAAGGCAAAGAGTATTTCCACAGATAAAGGGGGACATTTCATAATAACAAAAGAGTTAGCTCAGCAAGAAGTCATTAAAATCTTAACTTTATACATAATAACCGAGCTTCAAAATTCATAAAGCCAAAACTGACTAAAGGAAAGAGAAAAATAGACAATTTCCTGATCATGACTGGAGATTTTGACACCTCTACCTCAGTAATTTGCAGAATGAGGAGACAAAAAAATAGTAAAGATATAAAAGATCTGAACAACATTATCAACAATCTTGATTTAACTGACATTTTCAGAATATTTCACTAAACAATTTTAAAATACACATTTTTTTCAAGTGCACATGAACATTTACTAAAATTGACCATATGCTGAGTAATAAAACAAGTCTCAGTAAAATGCAAAAGATTAAAATCTTCCAGAGTATGTTTCCTGAGCACAATCGAATTAGATTAAAAATCAAGAACAATAGATACCTAGAAAATCCTCCCAAATATTTGGAAAGTAAGCATCATTCTTTTAAATAACTCATGACAAAAAATTAGTAGGGAAATTAGAAAATAGTTTAACTGAATGATGATGAAAACAAAAAATAACTATGGAATGAGGTTAAAGCAGTGCCTACAAGGAAATATACAGTTATAAATGTCTATAATAGAAGAAAAGCAAAGATTAAAAATCAATAGTTCATTCATTGCAGCTCTATTTACAATAGCTAGGACATGGAAGCAACCTAAGTGTCCATCGACAGTGAATAAAGAAGATGTGGCACATATATACAGTGGAATATTAGCCATAAAAAGAAATGAAATTGAGTTATTTGTAGTGAGGTGGATGAACCTAGAGTCTGTCATACAGAGTGAAGTAAGACAGAAAGAGAAAAACAAATAGCATATGCTAACACATATATATGGAATCTAAAAAAAGAAGCTCTGGAGAACCTAGGGGCAGGACAGGAATAAAGACGCAGACGTAGAGAATGGACATGAGGACATGGGGAGGGGGATGGGTAAGCTGGGACGAAGTGAAAGAGTGGCATGGACTTATATACACTACCAACTGTAAAATAGATAGCTAGTGGGAAGCTGCTGCATAGCACAGAGAGATCAACTCAGTGCTTTGTGACCACCTAGAGGGGTGGGATAAGGAGGGTGGGAGGGAGGGAGACACAAGAGGGAGGAGGTATGGGGATATATGTATATGTATAGCTGATTCACTTTGTTATAAAGAAGAAACTAACACACCATTGTAAAGCAATTATACTCCAATAAAGATGTTAAAAATATATTTTCATATAAAAGAATCAGTAGTTCAAATTTACACCTTAACAATCTAAAAAGGAAGAACATATTAACACCACAATGAGTAGAGAGAAAGAAATGATAAAAAGCCAAAATCAATTAAATAAAAAACAAGCAAATAAAAAAATAAAGCCAAAATATAGCTCTTTGAAATGATTAACAAAAATTTTTAAAAACCCTGCAAAACTAATCAAGAAAAAGAGGAAAACTTACAAAACATCAAAAATAGAAGATATCACTACAAAGTCAACAGATATTTAAAGAATAAGGAAATATTATAAACAACTTTATGATAATAAACTCAACAATTTAGATGAAATGGACACATTCCTTGAAACACAACCAAAAGTGACACATGAAAAATGAGAAAACATGGAAAGCCCTACTTTTCAGTATCCTATTGCTTCATAACCAGTCCACAAACTTAGCAACTTAAAATAACAAAAATCACAATCATTTAGCTGTTGCTAAAATAATTGACTTCAGTTGGGTGATTCTTCTCCTCCAAATGGTGTTGGCTGGGATGACTCCCTCTGCCACTTTCAGCCAGCAGCTGGGCCAAGCTGGAAGGTCCATGGATGCATTAGTCACATGTCCGGTACCTCAGTGCTCCTTCAGATGGTCTCTCCTCTTGTGCTCCCTCTTAGCAACGCAACCTCAGAGTAGTCATATTTTCTACATTGTGGCTGAGTTTGAGAGGGAAAGAATGAGTGGCCAGTGCTCTTAAGGGATACATCTGGAACTGACACAGCATCACTTTCCCGTATTCCATTTGTCAAAGTAAGTCTTAATCACCCCAGCCTCACTCTGCTTTGGTTTTGTTTTTTGGTTTTGTGTTTTTGTTAGTTTTCTTTTTAATTGTTTGATTTTGTTCTTGGGTTCTTTTGTTTGTCTGGTTGTTCTCTTGATTTTTGTTTTATTTGGTTGTTTTTGTTTCTTTTGTGTGTGTGCATATTTCCTTGTTTCTTTTTTGTTTGTTTGATTTTACTATTTACCATTTGTCTGGGGGTTTGTTATCATTTTTTTAATTAAAAAAAGTTTTTTTACTCCCCTTTATTACTGGGATGAGCAACTTGTGGGGTCTTCATTCCCCAAATTGAAGTCAGGCCTGAGGCTCTAGGTGGGAGCACCAAGTCCAGGATGCTGGACCACTAGAGAATTCATGGCCCCAGGGACGATTAATCACTGAGAGCTCTCTCGGAGGCCTCTATCTGAATCCAAGACCCAGCTCCACCAAACTGCCTGCAGCTCCCAGTGCTGGACACCTCACACCAAACAAAAAACAAGACAGGAACACAAACCCACTCATCAATACACAGACTACCTAAAGTCATAATAAGCTCACAGACACCCCAAAACACACCACCTGTCATAGCCCTACTCATCAGAGGGAAAAGACTCAGCTCCACCCACCAGAACACAGGCACCAGTCCCTCCCATCAAGAAGCCTATCCAAGCCACTGGACCAACCTCACCACCAAAGGCAAAAAACAGAAGCAAGAAGAACTACGACTCTGCAGCCTAGGGACAGGAGACCTCAAACACTGTAATTAGACAAAATGAGAAGACAGAGAAATATCTTGCAGGCAACGGAGCAAGATAAAAACCCACAAGACCAAATAAATGAAGAGGAAATAAGCAAACTACCAGAAAAGGAATTAAGAGTAATGATAGTAAAGATGATCCAAAATCCCGGAAATGGAATGGAAAAAATACAAGAAACGTTTAACAAGGATCTAGAAAAACAAAAGAACAAACAAACAGTAATGAACAACACAATAACTGAAGTTAAAAATACTCTAGAAGGAATCGATAGCAGGATAACTGAGGCAGAAGAAGGAAAAAGTGAGCTGCAAGACAGAATGGTGGAAATAACTGCCACAAAGCAGAAAAAAGAATGAAAAGAATTGAGGACAGCCTCAGAGATCTCTGGGACAAAGTTAAACGCACCAACATTCGAATTATAGGGGTCCCAGAAGGAGAAGGGTCTGAGAAAATATTTAAAGAGATCATAGTCAAAAACTTCCCCAATATGGGAAAGGAAATAATCAATCCAGGAAGCACAGAAAGTCCCATACAGGATAAACCCAAGGAGAAACATGCCAAGACACATATTAATCACACTAACAAAAATTAAACAAACAAACAATATTAAAAGCAGCAAGGGAAAAGCAACAAATAACATACAAGGGAATATCCATGAGGTTAACAGCTGATCTTTCAGCAGAAACTTTGCAGGCCAGAAGGGAGTAGCAGGACACATTTAAATTAACAGAAGGGAAAAATCTACAACCAACATTACTCTATCCAGCAAGGATCTAATTCAGATTCAATGGAGAAATCAAAAGCTCCACAGACAAGTGAAAGCTAAGAGAATTCAACACCACCAAACCAGCTTTACAACAAATGCTAAAGGAATTTCTCTAGACAGAAAACACAAGAGAAGGAAAAGACTTACAAAAACAAACCCAAAACAATTAAGAAAATGGTAATAGGAACATACATATCAATAATTACCTTAAATGTAAATGGATTATATTCTCCAACCAAAAGACACAGACTGACTGAATGGATACAAAAACAAGATCCATATATATGCGGTCTACAAGAGACCCACTTCACACCTAGGGACACATACAGACTGAAACTGAGGGGATGGAGAAAGATATTCCATGCAAATGGAAATCAAAAGAAAGCTGGAGTGGCAATACTCATATCAGAGAAAATGGGATTTAAAATGAAGACTATTACAAGAGCCAAGGAAGGACACTACATAATGATCAAAGGATCAATCCAAGAACAAGATATAACAATTTTAAATATTTATTCATCCAACATAGGAGCACATCAATACATAAGGCAAATGCTAACAGTCATAAGAGGGAAAATTGACAGTAACATAATAATAGTAGGGAACTTTAACACCCCACTTACACCAATGGACAGATCATCCAAACATAAAATAAATAAAAAAACAGAAGCCTTAAATAACATATTAGACCAGATGGACTTAATTGATATCCACAGGACATTCCATCCAAAAACAACAGAAGAAAATTTCTTCTCAAGTGCACACAGAACATTCTCCAGGATAGATCACATCTTGGGTCTCAAATCAAGCCTTGGTAAATTTAAGAAAATTGAAATTGTATCAAGCATCTTTTCTGACAACAGCGCTATGAGACTAGATATCAATTACAGGGGGAAAAAAACTGTAAAAAATACAAACACATGGAGGCTAAACCACACCCTACTAAATAACCAAGAGATCACTGAAGAAATCAAACAGGAAACTTAAAAATACCTAAGAACAAATGACAATGAAAATACAACAACGCAAAACCTATGGGATGGAGCAAAAGCAGTTCTAACAGGGAAGTTGGTAGCAATACAATCCTACCTCAAGAAACAAGAAAAATCACAAATAAACAACCTAACCTTACTAAAGGTAACTAGAGAAAGAAGAGAAAGAAGAAGCAACTAAAGAAAGCAACTAGAGAAAGAAGAACAACAACAACAACAAAAAAAAAACCTAAAGTTAGCAGAAAGAAATAATAAAAATCAGATCAGAAATAAATGAAAAAGAAATGAAGGAAATGATAGAAAAGATCAAAAAAACTAAAAGCTGGTTCTTTGAGAAGATAAACAAAATTGATAAAACATTAGCCAGAATCATCAGGAAAAAAAGGGAGAAGACTCAAATCAATAGAATTGAAATGAAAAAGGAGAAGTAACAACTGACACTGCAGAAATACAAAGGATCATGAGAGATTCCTACAAGGAACTATATGCCAATAAAAATGACAACCTGGAAGAAATGGACAAATTCTCAGAAAAGTACAAACTTCCAAGACTGAACCAGGAAAAAATAGAAATTATGAACAGACCAATCACAAGCACTGAAATTGAAACTGTGATTAAAAACCTTCCAACAAACAAAAGCCCAGGACCAGATGGCTTCACAGGCGAATTTGATCAAACATTTAGAGAAGAGCTAACACCTATCCTTCTCAAACTCTTCCAATATATAGCAGAAGGAGGAACACTCCCAAACTCATTCTACGAGGCCACCATCACCCTGATACCAAAACCAGACAAAGATGTCACAAAAAAAGGAAATTAAGGGTCAATGTCACTGATGAACATAGATGCAAAAATCTCAACAAAATACTAGCCAACAGAATCCAACAGCACATTAAAAGGATCATACACCATGATCAAGCGGGGTTTATCCCAAGAATGCAAGGATTCGTCGATATATGCAAATCAATCAGTGTGATAAACCATATTAACAAATTGAAAGATAAAAACCATATGATAAACTCAGATGCAGAAAAAGCATCTGACAAAATTCAACACCCATTTATGATAAAAACTAACCAGAAAGTGGGCATAGAGGGAACATTCCTCAACATAATAAAAGCCATATACGACAAACCCACAGGAAACATCATTCTCAATGGTGAAAAACTGAAAACATTTCCTCTAAGGTCAGGGACAAGACAAGGGTGCCCACTCTCACCACTATTATTTAACATAGTTTTGGAAGTTTTAGCCATGGTAATCAGAGAAGAAAAAGAAATAAAAAGAATGCAAATTGGAAAAGAAGAAGTAAAACTGTCACTGTTTGCAGGTGACATGATACTATACATAGAGATTCCTAAAGATGCTATCAGAAAACTACTAGAGGTAATCAATGAATTTGGTAAAGTAACAGGATACAAAATTAATGCACAGAAAGCTCTTGCATTCCTATACACTGACAATGAAAAATCAGAAAGAGAAATTAAGGAAACACTCCCATTTACCACTACAACAAAAAGAATAAAATACCTAGGAATAAACCTACATAAGGGGGCAAAAGACCTGTATGCAGAAAACTGTAAGACACTGATGAAATAAATCAAAGATGATAGGGCTTCCCTGGTGGTGCAGTGGTTGGGAGTCTGCCTGCCGATGCATGGGACACTTGTTCGTGTCCTGGTCTGGGAGGATCCCGCATGCCATGGAGCGGCTGGGCCCGTGATCCATGGCCGCTGGGCCTGCGCATCCGGAGCCTGTGCTCTGCAGTGGGTGAGGCCGCAGCAGTGAGAGGCCTGTATACTGCCAAAAAAAAAAAAAGTCAAAGATGATAGAGACAGATGGGGAGATACCATGTTCTTGGATCAGAAGAATCAACATAGTGAAAATTATACTACCCAAAGCAATCTACAGATTCAATCCAATCCCTATCATATTACCAATGGTATTTTTAACAGAACTAGAAAAAAAAATTCCACAATTTGTATGGAAACACAAAGACCCTGAATAGCTAAAGAAATCTTGAGAAAGAAAAATGGAGTTGGAGGAATCAGGCTCCCTGACTTCAGACTATACTACAAAGCTACAGTAATCAAGGCAGTATGGAACTGGCACAAAAACAGAAATATAGATCAATGGAACAGGATAGAAAGCCCAGAGATAAACCTACACACATATGGTCACCTTATCTTTGACAAAGGAGGCAAGAATATACAATGGAGAAAAGACGGCCTCTTCAAAAAGTGGAACTGGAAGAACTGGACAGCTTCATGTAAAAGAATAAAATCAGAACACTTCCTAACACCATAAAAAATAAACTCAAAATGGATTAAATGACCTAAATGTAAGGTCAGACACTATAAAACTCTTAGAGGAAAACATAGGCACAACACTCTGTGACATAAATCACAGCCAGATCCTTTTTGACCCACCTCCTAGAGAAATGGAAATAAAAACAAAAATAAACAAATGAGACCTAATGAAACTTCAAAGCTTTTGCACAGCAAAGGAAACCATAAAGAAGATGAAAAGACAACCCTCAGAATGGGAGAAAATATTTACAGAAGAAGCAACTGACAAAGGACTAATCCCCAAAATATACAATCAGCTCATGCAGCTCAATATCAAAAAAAAAAAAAAAAACCCAATCCAAAAATGGGCAGAAGAGCTAAATAGATATTTCTCCAGAGAAGACAAACAGATTGCCAACAAACATATGAAACGATGCTCAACATCACTAATCATTAGAGAAATGCAAATCAAAAATGACAATGAGGCATCACCTCACACTGGTCAGAATGGCCATCATCAAAAAATCTAGAAACAATAAATACTGGAGATGGTGTGGAGAAAAGGGAACCCTCCTGCACTGTTGGTGGGAATGTAAATTGATACAGCCACTATGGGGAACAGTATGGAGGTTCCTTAAAAAACTAAAAATAGGGCTTCCCTGGTGGCACAGTGGTTGAGAATCTGCCTGCTAATGCAGGGGAAATGGGTTCGAACCCTGGTCTGGGAAGATCCCACATGCTGCAGAGCAACTAGGCCCATGAGTCACAACTACTGAGCCTGCGCGTCTGGAGCCTCCACAACAAGAGAGGCCGCAATAGTGAGAGGTCCGCACACCGCAATGAAGAGTGGCCCCCACTTGCCACAACTACAGAAAGCCCTCACACAGAAATGAAGACCCAACACAGCCAAAAATTAAATAAATAAATAAAATAGAACTACCATACGACCCAGCAATCCCACTACTGGGCATATACCCTGAGAAAACCATAATTCAAAAAGAGACATGTACCACTATGTTCATTGCATAGCCAGGACATGGAAGCAACCTAATTTTTCATCAACAGATGAATGGATAAAGAAGATGTGGCATATATATACAATGGAATATTACTCAGCCATTAAAAGGAACAAAATTGAGTTATTCGTAGTGAGGTGGATGGACCTAGAGTCTGTCATACAGAGTGAAGTAAGTCAGAAAGAGAAAAACAAATACTGTATGCTAACGTATATATATGGAATCTAGAAAAATGTTACTGATGAACCTAGTGGCAGGACAGGAATAAAGATGCAGACATAGAGAACAGACTTGAGGACACAGGGCAGGAAGGGGAAGGTGGAACAAAGTGAGAGTAGTATTGACATATATACCCTAACAAAGGTAAAATAGCTAGTGGCAAGCTGCTGTATAGCACAGGGAGATCAGCTCAATGCTTTGTGACGACCTAGAGGGATGGGATACGGAGGGTGGGAGGGCAGCTCAAGGGGAAGGGGATATGGAGATAAATGTATACATATAGCTGATTCACTTTATTGTACAGCAGAAACTAACACAACATTGTAAAGCAATTATACTCTAATAAAGATGTTAAAAAATAAATAAAAGACCACCTCAGCCTCAAGTGAGGGTGATGCATGTAGAGGTATGCACACAGAAAGGGAAGAATTGGATGACATCCAGCTTTGGAGATCATCTACCACAACATAAATCTGTTAAATAATCATAACCAAGAACTTCCCACAAAGAAAACTACAGGCCTAGATGATTTCATTGGTGAGTCCTATCAAATATTTAAGGAAGAAAAATACCAATCTTACACAGAAGAAAAATTCCTCAATAAAATATTAATAAATAGAATCCTGCAACATATAAAAATGATTATATATCATGGTCAAGTGGATTCTAAGAAATGCAAGATTTTGAATGTTGAATCAAAAACAAATCTGTAATTCATCCTGTTAGTGAAATAAATAAGGAAAATCATATAGTCATTTTAATAGACGCAGGAAAAGAATTTGACAAAACTTAACACCAATTCATGACCAAAACTCTCAGCAAACTAGAAATAGAAATGTATTTCCTCAATTTGATAAATGGCATTTATGAAAAAACTACAATTAGTATCATACTATGTGATATACTGCATGACACTCTCACAACTTCTACGGAACATTATGCTAGAGGTCCTGTATACTTCAATAAAGCATGAAAAATGACTAAAAGGCAAAAAGAATGGAAGGAAGTCAATAAAACTGCCTTTGTTCATAGAAAATGTGATTGTCTACATAGACAATCCTAAAGAATCTACACAAAACTACTAAAATTAAGAAACAAATTTAGCAAAGTCACAGGTACAAGGGTAAAAACAAAAATAATTGTATTTCTATATGTTAACAATATATGTATTTCTATATGCTAGCAATAAAACTTGTAATATAAATTTTTTTTGATTTACAATAGCATGAAAAAATATTAAATACATAGAAACACATTTAACAAAAGATACCTAAGATCTCCATACTGAAAATTATAAAACACTGCTAACAGAAATTAAAGGAGACCTTCCTTCACACATTAAAATTAGGGAAATACTGACTTTTTCTTGAGATATAATTGGCATTGTTTAAAAAAAAGCCCAAAATGGAGTAATTTGCTCCCAGAACAGCAAACCAAGACTTCATTGCAGTTTCAGCCTCTCCTAGGAATGTGAATTTTATTTTTTTAATGTGGTATTATCTTTAATTAAGTACAAAGGCTTTTCCAATCATGTCACCTAGAGATCATTTTATCCACTACTTTGTTTGGCCGCCAATCTCTTGTCCCTCTCCTCAGCAATGGTAAGGCAGATACCCTTTCCATGGGGAAGAGAGATCCATGGTTTGTTGCCTTTGCCAATAACAAAAATCTTGGAGAGCCCAGTGGCAAAGCTGTTACCATTGACATCTTTCACATGAACTACATCAGAAGAACCAGGATGTCTCTCCCGGTTGGTGATCACACCAATTCTTCCCAGGTTAGCACCTCCAGTCACCATGCACAGGTTACCAGTGTCAAATTAGATGAAATTACTAATCTTGCCAGTCTCCAAATCAATTTGAATGGTGTCATTCACCTTGATGAGGGGATCAGGGTAGCAGGCGGTGCAAGCACCATCATTAGATGAAGGATTCCTTTTGTCCCCACAAAGATCCTTCTCACTTTGCACAACTTGTACTTGGCCTCCTCAGGTGTAATACAATGGACAGCAAAGTGACACTTGGTGTCATAGATCAGAAGAAAATTCTCTCCAGTCTCTCCAATGCTGATGATATCCATAAAACAAGTGGGGTAGGTTATAACAGTGCAGACATTGCCATCAATCTTAATGAAACACTGCAGGCAGATCTTTATTTCATCTCCTGTTAGGGCATACTTAAGTCTGTTCCTTAGGAAAATGATTAGGGGAGACATGAGCCATGGCTGTGCTAGGCACAAAGAGAGCTAGGAATGTGAATTTTATTTTATTTATTTATTTATTTATTATTTTGGCCATGTTTTGTCTTCATTGCTGCGCACGGGCTTTCTCTAGTTGTGGCGAGCGGAGGCTACTCTTCCTTGTGGTACACAGGCTTCTCATTGCAGTGGCTTCTCTTGTTACAGAGCATGGGCTCTAGGCTCATGGGCTTCAGTCGTTGCGGCACGCAGGCTCAGTTGTGGTTCGTGGGCTCTAGAGCACTGGCTCAGTAGTTGTGGCACATGGGCTTAGTTGCTCTGTGACATGTGGGATCTTCCTGGACAAGGGCTCAAATCCATGTCCCCTGCATTAGCAGGTGGATTCTTAACCACTGCGCCACCAGGGAAGTCCCTGGAATGTGAATTTTAAACACATAATCTGAAATTTCAGGATCAACACTAGTGAGGTTATCTGCATCATGAAGACCTCTGCTGTTCCCTTCCCCCTAAAGGAAGATGGTCTGGCCTGAAAAAAATCCTTTCTTTTCTTTTGCTAATACCTTCTTCCCTACCCTCCTTCTGATTATAAAACCTTCCATTTGTGCAACCCCTTGAGCATCCTTCTATTTACTAGATGGGATGCTGCCTGATTCCTGAATCACTGAATAAAGCTAATTAGATCTCCCCACTAAAAGAAAGAAATTAAAGGAGGCTAAAACTAATGGAAATATATACCATGTTCATGAATCAGAAGACTCAATATTGTTAAGCTGTCAAAATTCCCCAAATTGATCTTCAAATTCAACTTCCAGCTGACCCTTGAACAACCCTGTTTTAGACTGAGCAGGTCCACTTATATGCAGATTTGTTTCAATAAATACAGACTAAAGAAATATATAATCCACAGTTGGTTGACCCTGCCAGTATGGAACCATGGACATGGAGGGACAACTGTAAAGTTATACTTGGATTTTCCACTTCATGGAGTGTTGTTCAATGGTCAACCATAATTCAAATCAAAATTTCAGCAAGCATTTTTTGTACAAATGAAAAGTTGATTCTACTATTTATATGAAAATACACAGGACGTAAAATAGCCAAGCAATTTTGAAAAAGAATAACAAAGTTGGAGGACTCCTAGTATCTAATTTTAAAGATGTACTATAAAGCTATGATAAGCCAAATGATAGTAGTTTTGGTAAAAAGACAGACAAACTGATCAATGGGAAAGAACAGAATCCAGAAATAGACCCAGACATACATGCTCAATTGATTTTCAACAATGCATTGCTAAGGCAAGTCAATGGGAAATACATTGTTTTCCCATCACTGCATGACAAATTAGCACAAATTTAGCAGCTTAAAACAATACTGAGAAAGAGGGGGAAGAGTAAGACGTGGAGATCACCTTCCTCCCCACAGATACATAAGAAATACATCTACACATGGAACAACTCCTACAGAACACCTACTGAATGCTGGCTAAGACTTCAGACCTCCCAAAAGGCAAGAAACTCCCCACATACCTGGGTAGGGCAAAAGAAAAAAGAATAAACAGAGACGAAAGAATAAGGACGGGACCTGCACCAGGGGGAGGGAGCTGTGAAGGAGGAAAGGTTTCCACACACACTAGGAAGCCCCTTCGCAGGCGGAGACTGTGGGTGGCTGAGCGGGGAAGCTTCGAGCTGAGGAGGAGAGCACAGCAACAGGGGTACAGAGGGCAAAGCGGAGAGATTCCCACACAGAGGATCGGTGCCGACCGGTCACCAGCGCAAGAGGCTTGTCTGCTCACCCACCGGGGAGAGCGGGGCTGTGAACTGAGGTTCAGGCTTTGGTTGGAGCGCAGGGAGAGGACTGGGGTTGGCAGCGTGAACACAGCCTGAAGGGGTAGGTGCACCACAGCTAGCCGGGAGGGAGTCCGGGGAAAAGTCTGGACCTGCAGAAGAGGCAAGAGACTTTTTCTTCCCTCTTCTTTTCCTGGTGCGCGAGGAGAGGGGATTAAGAGTGCTGCTTAAAGGAGCTCCAGAGATGGGCGCGAGCCGCGCTAAGAGGCAGGGCCAAATCCAAAGCTGAGCCACGGGAGCTGTGCGAACAAAGAAGAGAAAAGGAAATCTCTCCCAGAAGCCTCAGAAGCAGTGGATTAAAGCTCCACAATCAACTTGAAGTAGCCTGCATCTGTGGAATACATGAATAGACAACGAAATATCGAAAATTGAGGAGGTGGACCTTGAGAGCAAGATATATTATTTTTTCCCCTTTTCCTCTTTTTCTGAGTGTGTATGTGTATGCTTTTGTGTGAGATTTTGTCTGTATAGCTTTGCTTTCACCATTTGGCCTAGGGTTCTATCTGTCTGTTTTTTTTTTCTTTTAAAAAAATTTTTCTCTTAATAATTATTTTATATCTTAATAACTTTATTTTATCTTACTTTATTTTATTTTATCCTCTTTCTTTCTTTCTTCCTTTCTTTCTACTTTTTCTCCCTTTTATTCTGACCGTGTGGATGAAAGCCTCTTGGTGCTGCAGCCAGGAGTCAGTGCTGTGCCTCTGAGGTGGGAGAGCCAACTTCAGGACACTGGTTAACAAGAGACCTCCCAGCTCCACATAATATCAAATGGCGAAAATCTCCCAGAGATCTCCATCTCAACACCAGCACCCAGCTTCACTCAATGACCAGCAAGCTACAGTGCTGGACACCCTATGCCAAACAACTAGCAAGACAGGAACACAACCTCACCCATTAGCAGAGAGGCGGCCTAAAATCATAATAAGTCAACAGACACCCCAAAACACACCACCAGACGTGGACCTGCCCACCAGAAAGACAAGATCCAGCCTCATGCACCAGAACACAGGCACTAGTCCCCTCCACCAGGAAGCCTACACAACCCACTGAACCAACTTTAGCCACTGGGGACAGACACCAAAAACAATGGAAACTACGAACCTGCAGCCTGCAAAAAGGAGACCCCAAACACAGTAAGATAAGCAAAATGAGAAGACAGAAAAACACACAGCAGTTGAAGGAGCAAGATAAAAACCCCCCATACCTAACAAAGGAAGAGGAAATAGGCAGTCTACCTGAAAAAGAATTCAGAATAATGATAGTAAAGATGATCCAAAATCTTGGAAACAGAATAGAGAAAATGCAAGAAACATTTAAAAAGGACCTAGAAGAACTAAAGATGAAACAAGCAACGATGAACAACACAATAAATGAAATTAAAAATACTCTAGATGGGATCAATAGCAGAATAACTGAGGCAGAAGAACAGATAAGTGACCTGGAAGATAAAATAATGGAAATAACTGCTGCAGAGCAGAATAAAGAAAAAAGAATGACAAGAACTGAGGACAGTCTCAGAGACCTCTGGGACAACATTAAATGCACCAACATTCGAATTATAGGGGTTCCAGAAGAAGAAGAGAAAAAGAAAAGGACTGAGAAAATATTTGAAGAGATTATAGTTGAAAACTTCCCTAATATGGGAAAGGAAATAGTTAATCAAGTCCAGGAAGCACAGAGAGTCCCATACAGGATGAATCCAAGGAGAAACACGCCAAGACACATATTAATCAAACTGTCAAAAATTAAATACTAAGAAAACATATTAAAAGCAGCAAGGGAAAAAAAACAAATAACACACAAGGGAATCCTCATAAGGTTAACAGCTGATCTTTCAGCAGAAACTCTGCAAGCCAGAAGGGACTGGCAGGACATATTTAAAATGAGGAAGGAGAAAAACCTACAACCAAGATTACTCTACCCATCAAGGATCTCATTCAGATTTGATGGACAAATTAAAACCTTTACAGACAAGCAAAAGCCGAGAGAGTTAAGCACCACCAAACCAGCTTTACAACAAATGCTAAAGGAACTTCTTTGGCAAGAAACACAAGAGAAGGAAAAGACCTACAATAACAAACCCAAAACAATTAAGAAAATGGGAATAGGAACATACATGTCAATAATTACCTTAAATGTAAATGGATTAAATGCTCCAACCAAAAGACACAGACTGCCTGAATGGATACAAAAACAACACCCATATATATGCTGTCTACAAGTGACCCACTTCAGACCTAGAGACACATACAGACTGAAAGTGAGGGGATGGAAAAAGATATTCCATGCAAATGGAATCCAAAAGAAAGCTGGAGTAGCAATTCTCATATGAGACAAAATAGACTTTAAAATAAAGACTATTAGAAGAGACAAAGAAGGACACTACATAATGATCAAGGGATCGATCCAGGAAGAAGATATAACAATTGTAAATATTTATGCACCTAACATAGGAGCACCTCAATACATAAGGAAATACTAACAGTCATAAAAGGGTAAATCGACAGTAACACATTCATAGTAGGGGACTTTAACACCCCACTTTCACCAATGGACAAATCATCCAAAATGAAAATAAATAAGGAAACACAAGCTTTAAATGATACATTAAACAAGATGGACTTAATTGATATTTATAGGACATTCCACCCCAAAACAACAGAATACACATTTTTCTCAAGGGCTCATGGAACATTCTGCAGGGTAGATCATATCTTGGGTCACAAATCAAGCCTTGGTAAATTTAAGAAAATTGAAATTGTATCAAGTATCTTTTCCAACCACAACGCTATGAGACTAGATATCAATTACAGGAAAAGATCTGTAAAAAATACAAACACGTGGAGGCTAAATAATACACAACTTAATAACGAAGTGATCACGGAAGAAATCAAAGAGGAAATCAAAAAATACCTAGAAACATATGACAATGGAGACACAATGACCCAAAACCTATGGGATGCAGCAAAAGAAGTTCTAAGAGGGAAGTTTATAGCAATACAATCCTACCTTAAAAAACAGGAAACATCTCAAATAAACAACCAAATCTTGCACCTAAAGCAATTAGAGAAAGAACAAAAAAACCCCAAAGTTAGCAGAAGGAAAGAAGTCATAAATATCAGACCAGAAATAAATGAAAAAGAAATGAAGGAAACGATAGCAAAGATCAATAAAACTAAAAGCTGGTTCTTTGAGAAGATAAACAAAATTGATTAACCATTAGCCAGACTCATCAAGAAAAAAAGGGAGAAGACTCAAAACAATAGAATTAGAAATGAAAAAGGAGAAGTAACAACTGACACTGCAGAAAGATCATGAGAGATTACTACAAGCAACTCTATGCCAATAAAATGGACAACCTGGAAGAAATGGACAAATTCTTAGAAATGCACAACCTGTCAAGACTGAATCAGGAAGAAATAGAAAATATGAACAGACCAATCACAAGCACTGAAATTGAAACTGTGATTAAAGATCTTCCAACAAACAAAAGCCCAGGACCAGATGGCTTCACAGGCGAATTTGATCAAACACTTAGAGAATAGCTAACACCTATCCTTCTCAAACTCTTCCAAATATAGCAGAGGGAGGAATACTCCCAAACTCATTCTATGAGGCCACCATCACCTTGATACCAAAACCAGACAAGGATGTCACAAAGAAAGAAAACTACGGGCCAATATCACTGATGAACATAGATGCAAAAATCCTCAACAACATACTAGCAAACAGAATCCAACAGCACATTAAAAGGATCATACAACATGATCAAGTGGGGTTTATTCCAGAAATGCAAGGATTCTTCAATATACGCAGATCAATCAACGTGATACACCATATTAACAAATTGAAGGAGAAAAACCATATGGTCATCTCAATAGATGCAGAGAAAGCTTTTGACAAAATTCAACACCCATTTATGATAAAAACCCTGCAGAAAGTAGGCATAGAGGGAACTTTCTTCAACATAATAAAGGCCATATATGACAAACCCACAGCCAACATCATCCTCAATGGTGGAAAACTGAAAGCATTTCCACTAAGATCAGGAACAAGACAAGGTTGCCCACTCTCACCACTCTTATTCAACATAGTTTTGGAAGTTTTAGCCACAGCAATCAGAGAAGAAAAGGAAATAAAAGAAATCCAAATCGGAAAAGAAGAAGTAAAGCTGTCACTGTTTGCAGATGACATGATACTATACATAGAGAATCCTAAAGATGCTACCAGAAAACTACTAGAGCTAATCAATGAATTTGGTAAAGTAGAAGGATACAAAATTAATGCACAGAAATCTCTGGCATTCCTATACTCTAATGATGAAAAATCTGAAAGTGAAATCAAGAAAACACTCCCATTTACCACTGCAACAAAAAGAATAAAATATCTAGGAATAAATCTACCTAAGCAAACAAAGACCTGTATGCAGAAAATTATAAGACACTGATGAAAGAAATTAAAGATGATACAAATAGATGGAGAGATATACCATGTTCTTGGATTGGAAGAATCAAGATTGTGAAAATGACTCTACTACTCAAAGCAATCTACAGATTCAATGCAATCCCTATCAAACTACCACTGGCATTTTTCACAGAACTAGAGCAAAAATTTCACAATTTGTATGGAAATACAAAAGACCCCGAATGGCCAAAGCAATCTTGAGAATGTAAAATGGAACTGGAGGAATCAGGCTCCCTGACTTCAGACTATACTACAAAGCTACAGTAATCAAGACAGTATGGTACTGGCACAAAAACAGAAATATAGATCAATGGAACAGGATAGAAAGCCCAGAGATAAACTCACACACATATGTTCACCTTATCTATGACAAAGGAGGCAGGAATGTACAGTGGAGAAAGTACAGCCTCTTCAATAAGTGGTGCTGGGAAAACTGGACAGGTACATGTAAAAGAATGAGATTAGAACACTCCCTAACACCATACACAAAAATAAGCTCAAAATGGATTAAAGACCTAAATGTAAGGCCAGAAACTATCAAACTCTTAGAGAAAAACATAGGCAGAACATAAATCACAGCAAGATCCTTTTTGATCCACCTCTTAGAGAAATGGAAATAAAAACAAAAATAAACAAATGGGACCTAATGAAACTGCAAATCTTTTGCACAGCAAAGGAAACCATAAACAAGACCAAAAGACAACCCTCAGAATGGGAGAAAATATTTGCAAATGGAGCAACTGACAAAGGATTAATCTCCAAAATTTATAAGCAGCTCATGCAGTTCAATAACAACAACAAAAAAAAAATCTAATCCAAAAATGGGCAGAAGACATAAATAGACATTTCTCCAAAGAAGATATACAGATTGCCAACAAACACATGAAAGAATGCTCAACATCATTAATCATTAGAGAAATGCATATCAAAACTACAATGAGATATCATCTCACATCTCTAAAAAAAAAAAATGTCATGAAGAACCTAGGAGTAAGACAGGAATAAAGACACAGACCTACTAGAGAATGGACTTGAAGATATGGGGAAGGGGAAAGGTAAGCTGTGACAAAGTGAGAGAGAGGCATGGACATATATACACTACCAAACGTAAAATAGATAGCTAGTGGGAAGCAGCCGCATAGCACAGGGAGATCAGCTCGGTGCCTTGTGACCACCTGGATGGGTGGGATAGGGAGGGTAGGAGGGAGGGAGACGCAAAAGGGAGGAGACATGGGAACATATGTATACGTATAACTGATTCACTTTGTTATAAAGCAGAAACTAATGCCCCATTGTAAAGCAATTATACTCCAATAAAGATGTAGAAAAAAACAAAGAAACCCAATACTGATATGTTATTTTATATATAGTTATATGTTTCACATATTTCTGTAGGTCAGAAGCCCTAGTGTGGTGTACCTGGGTTATCTGCTTAAGTTTTCAAAAGGCTAAAATCAAGCTGTCCACCAGCTTGCATTCTCATATGGAACTTGGACTCTTGTTCCAAGCTCGTTCATGTTGTTGGAAGAATTTAATTCCTTGCAGTTGTAGGACTGAAGCCCTTAGTTCCTAGAGGCCACTTACTGTTCTCTGTTATGTGGTGTTCTCCTTAATGTAGCAGTTTGCTTCTTCAAGCCAACAAGAGAATCTCTTTCATTTTGAATCTCTCTGACCTCTTTTAAGGTCAGGCCAATAGAAAATAACCTTCCTTTTGATTGACCCAGAGTTAATTGATTGAAGACCTTCAGTACATCTGCAAAATCTCTTCTGCCATATAGCATTACATAATCACAGGAATGATCACCCATCATATTCATAAATCTTAATCACACCCAAGGGGAAGGGATTATACAGAGCATGTATACCAGAGGGCAGGAATCTTGGGGAAAATATTGGTTTTCTATGGCTGCTATAACAAATTACCACAAGCTTAGTGTTTAAAACAATACAAATTTATTATCTTACAATTTGTCAATTCAAGAGTCCCAATGGATCTAACCAGGCTAAAATCAAGGAGTCACCAGGACATCATTCCTTTCTAGAGACCCTAGGGAAAATGTTTCCTTTCTACCTTCTAGAGGCTGCCTACATTCTAGAGGCATATGGCGCCTTCCCCCATTTTCAAAGCCAGCTATAGTAGGCCAATTTCTTAGCATATTACATCACTCTGACCTCCTCTTCTGTCTCTCTCTTCCTCATTTAAGGACCTCTGTGATCACATTGAATTCACTCAGATAATCCAGGATAATATCCTTATCATAAGGTCAACTGATAAGCAACTTTAATTCCACCTGCTACCTTAATTCCTCTTTTGCTATATAATGTAATATTCAAGGAATTAGGATGTGGACATCTTTGTAGAGTCCTTACTCTGCTTACCCCAGGGGACAACTTAAGAAGTTTTTTCAACAAATGGGCTAGATCAACTAGACATATGAGTGGAGAAAAAAAAATGAATCTCAGCTCTTACCTCATACCAAACACAAAAAATAATAAAATTGATGATAGATACGAATACTAAAACTATAAGAAGGTATACAAATGGTCAATAAGAACATGAAACGATGCTCAACATCATTAGTCATTAGAAAAATGCAAATCAAACCACCAAAACACCACTTGAAAGCCACTCAGATGGAAAGAAAGGAAGACAGAAAGATGATGAAAGAAAAGAAAGAAAGAAAGAAAGAAAGAAAGAAAGAAAGAAAGAAAGAAAGAAAGAAAAGAAGGAAGGATAGAGGGAAAGAAGTAGCAAATTTTGGCAAGGATGTAGAACAACTGGAATCCTGTGCCTTGCTGGTGGGAATGTAAAATGATTTGGCTGTTGTGGAAAACAGTGTGGTACTTCTTCATTTAAACACAGAGTTGCCATATGACTCAATCATTTCAGGGAATATACCAATGAAAACTTAAAACATATTTTCACACAAAAACTTGTACATGAATGTTCATAGCAGCATTATTCATAATAGGCAAAAAGTGGAAAAAACCTATATGTCCAACAACTGATGAATGGATAAACAACACATAGCATATCCAAGCAATGGAATATTATTCATCCATAAAAAAGAATGAAGTACTTTCACATGCTACAATGTGGATGAACTCTGAAAACGTTATCCTAAATGAAAGAAGCCAGACATAAAAAGTCACAGATTTTATGATTCTGTTTATATGAAATGTCCAGAATAGGTAAATCGATAGAGACAGAAAGTAGATTAGTAGTTGCCAAGGAATGAGAAGAGGGGAAAATTGAGACTGACTACTAAGTACAGGGTTTCTCTGTGGGGTTGATGGAAGTGTTCCAGAATTAGATAGTGCTGATAGTTGTACAACATATTGAATATGCTGAAAAACCCTGACTTGTACACTTTAAAATAATGAGTTTTATGTTATGTGAATTATATCTCAATAAAAATATTAAATGGGAAAAAATCATATGCTCATGGACAGTATCAGTACTCAGCAGTACCTATCTACGTGAAGAGACATTATCAAAAATGAAATACATAAAATATCACTACTGATCAGCATTTGCAACAGATTTTGATAAGAAACATAACTTTGAATCACAATAAGCAAAATATTATCCCCAAAATAAAATTCCATTTTCTCATTAGTATACCTGTATTGAAAAAAATTTACTGAATTATTGTTATATTTTGAATTCTGTCAATTAAAAAAAAAGAAACTACAAAACGTCTAGAAGAAAACGTTGGTGGAAATCTTCATGACCTTGGGATAATTAAAGTTGTCTTAGATAGAATATAATAAGCACTAACAATAAAATTTTTAACTGATTTATAAAAATTAGAAACATAGACTCTCCAAAAGACACCATTAATGAAGTGAAAAGGAAAGCCATAGATGAGGAGAAAATATTTGTAATTTATTCACCTGACAAAGGTCTTATATCCAGAATATATACAGAACTCTTACAAGTATATAAGGAGACAAATGACCCATTACAATGGTTACCAATTTTTAAGTGGGCAAAAGATTGGAATAGACATTACATAAAAGAAGATACATGAATATCCAATAAGCACATGAAAATGTTCAACATTCTCATAAATGAAATGCAAATTAAAACAACAATGAAATATTACCACACACCCACTAGAATGGCTAATACTAAAAAGACTGAAAATCCCAAATACTGGAGGGGATATAAAGCAATTGGGACTGTCATACATTTCTGGTGAGAATATAAAATTATAAAACCACTTTGAGAAACAGTTTGACAGTTTCTTAGGAAATTGAACATATACCTCCCCTATAACCCAACATTCTAGCCATAGGTATTCAACCAAAAAAAATAAAGCACATGTCCATAAAAAGACTTGCATAGGTGTAGATCAAGATGGAGGAGTAGAGGGATGTGGAGCTGGCCTCCTCCAACAAATGCATCAAAAATACATCTACATGTGGAACAATTCTCATGGAATACCTACTGAAAACCTGCAGAAGATCTCGTACAACCAAAACTGCAAGAACGATCCCCACATAACCAGGTAGGATGAAGGCGAAAGGGAGAAGAAAAGGAATCAGGACAGGAACTGTGCCCCTGGGAGGGAGCTGTGAAAGAGGAAATGTTCCCTAACCCTAGGAATCTCTTTCACCAGCTGAGAGGTCCACCCAGACAGATAGAGAGCTTCAGAGGCCTGAGAGGAGAGTGTGGGAGATGGCCTGTGCTCCACAGGGTAAAGAGAGGCCAGCACAGATGGTCCTGGTCACATCACCACCCTTCCCAGTGCGAGACATGTGCCTGTTGGTGTGCACAGTGACTGGGGCTTCAGGGAACAGACCCAGGGAGAGGATTTGATTTGGCTGCACAGAGATAGTCCAAAGGGCGTGAAGTGTGGCCAGGGTGACAACTGGGTGTGCACACAGGACAAGCACAGGTCTGCCGTAGGAGCCCCATTGTCAACAAGGAAAGGGAGGGGGGCGGGTCCACCTTAGCAGCCTCATTATCAGCATGCTCAGAGTGGGCATGGCTCTGGCCACCATGGATTTAGCGAACTTTGTGGGCATACACACTTGGAGGAGGGGCTGAAATCTGAGCTGATTACCGGCAATCCCTATGTGGATGCAGGGGCATGGCTTTGGTGGGTTTCCTCCTCAGCTTTATGAGTGCACACATATGCCTGAGGGTTATCTGAGCCAATTTCTGGCACTACCATGGTGGAGGTGGCCCCCGAGGGCAACGCCAGCAACAGTGATCTTTGTGGGTGTGCACACTGGGTGGCAGGTGGCATCACAGAGTTGCACATCCCACTAGACGCCTCCTAGGGAAGAATACACAGTGGCTCCTTTCCCAGAGGGAGCACTCCAGTACCACCTACTTTATACTACAGCTTAGAATCAGATCTGGGGGCTTCTACTCCAACAGCTGGGGAGCAGATCCTGCCCCCAATGGGGATGTGACAACCACAGAGCAAAGAGGAGGCCCTGCCCAACATCCAGTGCAGGCTCTGGTCACCACAATACCAACACATCCCTTATCAAGGGGACAAGGGCAGCACACCCTGAGGAAAGACATAGCAAGCATCCACACCAAAAACAACCCTCGCACCAAAACTATTGAGTGCACACAGTCTACACAAGGTTGCTCCCACATGAAAACAGCCCTTTAAGACCACAGTAGATAACTGTTTCTCCTAAATTCACAGAGTCAGAGAAATATAAGTAAAATGAAAATGCAGAGGAACTATTCCCAATTAAAAGAACAAGAGAAATCTGCTGAAAGAACAAACAAAGAGACTTCTCCAGTCTACCAGACCCCAAGTTCAAAAGGGAGATAAAAATGCTGAAGGAATTAAGAAAGACTATTGTTAGAAATGCAGACCACTGTAACAAGGAACTAGAAACTATAAAGACCACTCAAAATTAGACCACTCAATTACCAAGATGAAAACTGAGCTAAAGGCAATAAATAGCAAACTAAATAATGCAGAAGAACAAATAAGTGATCTAAAAGACAGAATAATGGAAATCACCCAATCAGAACAGGAGACAGGGGACTTCCCTGGTGGTGCAGTGGATAAGACACCACGCTTCCAATGTAGGGGGCCTGGCTTCAATCCCTGGTCAGGGAACTAGATCCCACATGCATGCCACAACTAAGAGTTCATGTGCCGCAACTAAGGAGCCCATGTGCCTCAACTAAGGAGCCTACAAGCCACAACTAAAGAGCCTGCCTGACACAACTAAGATCTAGTGCAACTAAATAAATAAATATTTTTTAAAAAAAGAACAGACAGAAAGACATTTAGCAGCCCTGAGTGGCTTGCAGGATCTTAGTTACCCAATGAGGGATCAAACCCAGGCCCCTGGCAGTGGAAGCATGGAGTCCTAACCACTGGACTGCCAGGGAATTCCCCAGAAAGACAAATTTTTAAAAAATGAAATCAACATACAAGATTTATGGGATAATATGAAGCATGACAATCTACACATAACAGTAATCTCAGAAGGAGAAGAAAGAGAAAAGGGGATTAAAAATGTATTCGAAGAGGGCTTCCGTGGTGGCACAGTGGTTGAGAGTCCGCCTGTCGATGTGGGCGACGCGGGTTCATGCCCCAGTCCGGGGGGTTCCTGCGTGCCGCGGGGCGGCTGGGCCCGTGGGTCATGGCCACTGGGCCTGCGTGTCTGGAGCCTGTGCTCCGCAGCAGGAGAGGCCACAGCGGTGAGAGGCCTGCGTACCACAAAAAAAAAAAAAAAAAAAAAAATTGTATTTGAAGAAATTTTGCTTGAAAAATTCCCAAACCCAAAGAAGGAAAAAGATATCCAGGTAAAGGAAGAACAGAGGATCCCAAACAAGATGAACCCAAGCAGACACACACCAAGGCATATCATAATTAAAATAGCAAAAGTTGTTAAAGAGAGGATTCCAAAGGCAGCAAGGGAAAAACAAAGAGTCAGTTTCAAGGGAACCCCCAGAAAGCTATCAGCTGATTTGTCTACAGAAACTTTGCAGGCCAGAGGGAGTGGCAAGATATATTCAAAATCCTGAAAGGAAAAAACCTGAAACCTGGGGTACTCTACCCAGCAAGATCACCATTTAGAATAAAAAGAGCAAGAAAGAATTTCTCAGATAAACAAAAGCTAAAAGAATATAGAATAAACATATCCTAAAAGAAATATTGAAAGGTTTTCTCTAAATAGAAAAGAACCAAGAATCTATGTGAAAGGGTAAACTACAGTGGGAAAGGCAAATATATAAAAGGATTTAAGATCATTTAAATAAGCTAATACATATATTAAAAAAATTCTGTGAAAATAATTATAACTACAATGACCAGCAAAAGGATAAACATGAAGATTTAAAATAGAACATCAAAATCACAAAATGTGGGGGAGGGGAGTAAGAAAATATAGATCTTTTAGAATGTGTTTGAGCTTATATGACTACCAGTCTAAAGAAAGTATAGTTATGTTAACATAGTTGAAAGCCAGGGTAACCACAAATCAAAACATACATTAGATTCACAAAAACCAAACAGAAAGGAACTCAAGAGTAATACAAAGGAAAACCATCAATTGATACAGCCACTATGGAGAACTGTATGGAGGTTCCTTAAAAAACTACGAATAGAACTACCATACAACCCAGCAATCCCACTACTGGGCATATACCCTGAGAAAAACCATAATTCAAAAATAGTCATGTACCAAAATGTTCATTGCAGCTCTATTTACAATAGCCCGGAGATGGAAGCAACCTAAGTGTCCATCATCGGATGAATGGATAAAGAAGATGTGGCACATATATACAATGGAATATTACTCAGCCATAAAAAGAAACGAAATTGAGTTATTTGTAGTGAGGTGGGTGGAACTAGAGTCTGTCATACAGAGTGAAGTAAGTCAGAAAGAGAAAGACAAATACCGTATGCTAACACATATATATGGAATCTAAGAAAAAAAAAAGAAAGGTCATGAAGAACCTAGGGGTAAGATGGGAATAAAGACACAGACCTACTAGAGAATGGACTTGAGGATATGGGGAGGGGGAAGGGTAAGCTGTGACAAAGTGAGAGAGTGGCATGGACATGTATACACTACCAAACATAAAATAGATAGCTAGTGGGAAGCAGCCGCATAGCATAGGGAGATCAGCTCGGTGCTTTGTGACCATCTAGAGGGGTGGGATAGGGAGAGTGGGAGGGAGGGAGATGCAAGAGGGAAGAGATATGGGAACATATATATATGTATAACTGATTCACCTTGTTATAAAGCAGAAACTAACACACCATTGTAAAGCAATTATACTCCAATAAAGATGTTAAAAACAAAAGATGTGATGTATATATATATATACACACACACACAATGGAATACTACTCAGCTATAAAAAAAGAATTAAATAATACCATTTGCAGCAGCATGGATGAACCTAAAGACTATACTACTAAGTGAAGTAAATCAGACAGAGAAAGACAAGTATTATATGATATCAATTATATGTAGAATCTAAAAAATAGTACAACTGAACTTATTTATAAAACAGAAACAGACTCACAGACATAGAAAACAAACTTATGGTTACCAAAGAGGAAAGGGAGAGAGGGATAAATTAGGAGTATGGAATTAACAGATACACACTATTATATATAAAATAAAAAACAAGGATTCACTGTATAGCACAGGGAACTATATTCAATATCTTGTAATAACCTATAATGGAAAAGAATTGGACATATATATCCAAATCATTTTACTGTACACCTGAAACTAACACAATATTGTAAATCCACTGTACTTCAATTTAAAAAAAAAGAATTGCATAGAAAGTTGTATAACAACTTGATTGATAATAGCCCAAAACTGGAAACAATCCAAATGTTTATCATCAAGTAAACAAATAAATTGTGATATATTCATACAATGGAATAGTACTCAGCAATAAAGTGAATCAAAGTACTGATACATGCACCAACATGGATGGTAAACATTATGTTGACTGAAAGAAGTCAGGCACAAAAGAGTATCTACAATTCATTTACATGAAGCTCTAGGACAGCAAAACTAAGCTGTGGGGTAGATGTCAGAACAGTTCTTGCCTTGGAGAAAGGGGGTTTAAGTGGGTTTAACCGGGAAGTGGCACCTTGGAACTGTTTGGGATAATGGAAATGTCCTCTATCTTGAGATGGCAGTTACATGGGTGTATAAACAAATAAATAAACAATAATTGTAGATAGATACAAAGTAAACTACAAAATAGAAAGCAAACTTGAAAATTTCCTGAGCAGAAAAAACACTAAGCCACATAAGTGAAACAGTTTAGCTTATTCTAAAGAAGTAAGCAAAAACACTGGGCCAGGGATTCCCTGGTGGCGCAGTGGTTGAGAGTCTGCCTGCCAATGCAAGGGACACGGGTTCATGCCCTGGTCCAGGAGGATCCCACGTGCCATGGAGCGGCTGGGCCCGTGAGCCATGGCCGCTGAGCTGGGCGTCCAGAGGCTGTGCTCCGCAACGGGAGAGGCCACAGCAGTGAGAGATATGCGTACCGCAAAAAAACAAAACAAAACACTGGGCCACTTCTGGCCTGTGAAAATCATAAATGAAACATAAACTGTTGCCCAAAATTGGCATGAGGTATCTTCTTTTAACCAATCTTTTATCACTAAGAAAACTCTAATGCTATATAACCAATCATTGTAAAGCATAAGCAGCCTCTGCATTTTCACTATATAAATTGACCTATAACATACCTCTGTGCCTCATTCCACGGCTGGTTTGAGAGCTCCCAGTTCACAAACTGTTCTTACATGCACAATAAACTCTTACTACATATGATTTTACTGATCCAGTGATTCTAATTTTTCTATTTCTGGGTTTTTTACATGTATATAAAAACACCATATATGGCAAATGAAGCATTCTTGTTAACTGCATGACACTTATGTGCTACCAGTTTGCAAACCAAGCTAGAGAATCCATGGCATGAGGACGAGCATTCCCCAACCCTTCTGACCCCACACAGGTGGGATAATTGCATTATACGTTCTTAGGAACAGACACATTTTTAAGGCTCTTTATTGGATGCAGATGCCAGAAAAAAAAAAAAGAAGAAGAAAACAATGACACCAATTGCCATCATTCCAACTCCTTATTTCGTCCAAATAAAGGTCCTTGTCAGGGCCCAGCATCCTCTCTGGAAACTAGTATGATGAGTAGTAGATGCAGAGGTTGGAGACAAGATGGCAGAGTAGAAGGGCTTGAGCTCACCTCCTCTCACAAAAACACCAAAATCACAACTAACTGCTGAGCAGTCATTGGGAAAAAAATACTGGAACCTACCAAAAAAGGATATTCTACATCACAAACAAAGAAGAAGCCACAATGATATGGTAGGAGGGGCACATTCATGATACAATCAAATCCCATTCCAGCTGGGAGGGCAGCCCA
This sequence comes from Leucopleurus acutus, assembly GCF_964270905.1. Taxonomy (NCBI): domain Eukaryota; kingdom Metazoa; phylum Chordata; class Mammalia; order Artiodactyla; family Delphinidae; genus Leucopleurus; species Leucopleurus acutus. The sequence continues at coordinate 17,150,509 of NC_139145.1, forward strand.
CAAACTGGAAAATAAATATATTGCAGAGGTTCTCCCAAAGAAGTGAGAGTTTTGATCCCCACATCAGGCTCCCAGTCTGGGGGTCTGGCATCAAGAGGAGGAGCCCCCAGAGCATTTGGCTTTGAAGGCCAGTGGAGCTTGATCACAGGAACTCCACAGGACTGGGGGAAACAGGAACGCTACTCTTGGAGGGTGCACACAAGGTCTTGTGCACACCAGGAAGCAGGGGGAAAGCAGTGACTTCATAGGATCCTGAGCCTGACCTACCTGATGGTCTTGCAGGGTCTCCTGGGGAGGAAAGGGGGGCTGTGGCTCTTTGTGGGGACAAGGACACAGGTGGAGAAGATACTGGGGAATACTCATCAGCATGAGTTCTCCAGGGGGCCGCCATTATGACACCAAGACCTAGCCCTACAAAGCAGCCTGAAAGCTTCAGTGCTGGAGTGCCTCAGGCCAAGCAACCAACAAGGAAGGACCACAGACCCACCCATCAGAAGACAGACTGCCTAAAGTCTTCCTGAGGCCACAGTTGCATCTAAATGAACCCCTTGACACGGCCCTACCCATCAGAGGGACAAGACCCATCTCCACCCACCAGTGGGCAGCCACCAGTCCATCCCACCAGGAATCCTGCAGAAGCTTCTTAGGTCAGCCTCACCCACCAGGGGCAGACATCAGAAGCAAGAGGAACTACAATCCTGCAGCCTGCAGAACAGAGATTGCAAACACAGAAAGTTAGACAAATGAGATGGCAGAGGAATATGCCCCAGATGAAGGAACAAGATAAAACCCCAGCAGAACAACTAAGTGAAGTGGAGATAGGCAATATACCTGAAAAAGAATTCGGAGTAATGATAATAAAGAAGATCCAAGATCTCAGAAAAAGAATGGAGGCAAGGATAGAGAAGATACAAGAAATGTTTAACAGAGAGGTAGAAGATCTAAAGAATAAACAAACAGAGTTCAACAATACAATAACTGAAATGAAGAATACACTAGAAGGAATCAATAGCAGAATAAATGAGGCAGAAGAACGGATAAGTGACCTGGAAGACAGATTGGTGGAAATCACTGCCACAGAACAGAATAAAGAAAAAAGAAAAAAAGAAATGAGGACAGTTTAGGGGACCTCTGGGACAACACTAACTGCACCAAAATTCATATTTTAGGGGTCCCAGAAGGAGAAGAGAGAGAGAAAGGACCTGAGAAAATATTTGAAGAGCTAATAGCTGAAAAATTCCCTAACATGGGAAAGGAAACAGTCACACAAGTCCAGGGAGCACAGAGAGTCCCAGGCAGGATAAACCCAAGGAGGAACACACTGAGACACATAATAAGCAAACTGACAAAAATTAAAGACAAACAAAAAATATTAAAAGCAACAAGGGAAAAATGACATATAACATACAAGGGAACTCCCATAAGGTTATCAGCTGATTTTTCAGCAGAAATTCTGCAGGCCAGAAGGGAACGTCATGATATATTCAAAGTGATAAAAGGGAAGAAGTTACAACCAAGAATACTCTACCCAGCAAAGCTCTCATTCAGATTTGATGGAGAAATCAAAAGCTTCACAGACAAGCAAAAGCTAAGAGAATTCAGCATCACCAGACCAGCTCTGCAGTAAATGCTAAAGACTTCTCTAGGCGGAAAAGAGACCAGAAACGTAAAACAATCTTGTACATATATAGACTAGACTGCTATATCAAAACCTCATAGGAACAGCAAACGTAAAGACTACAACACATATACACACAAAAAAGAAAAAGCAACCCAAACACCACACTAACGATTGTCATCAAACCACAAGAGAAGAGAACAAGAGAGGAAGGTAAGAAAAAAGACCTACAAAAACAAACCCAAAACAATTAAGAAAATGGCAATAGGGAGCAACAGCAAAGCAAGATGGCAGCCATCACAGGCTCAGGAGTAAAAGTCCCTCACAATTTCCGACTGTTGGAAGAGCTCAAAGGTCAGCCTTAAAATAGAATGTGGACCTAAATATCCAGAAGCACCCACCTTTGTAAGATGTGTAACAAAAACTAATATGAATGGAGTTAATAATTCTAATGGAGTGGTGGACCCAAGAGCCATATCAGTGCTAACAAAATGACAGAACTCATAGAGCATCAAAGTTTTCCTGCAACAGCTTCAGTGCTTAATGATGTCTAAATAAAATATGAAACTCCCTCAGCTGCCTGAAGGACAGTGTTACAGCAATTAATCAAAAAAAAGGAAGCCACAGGCCCTCCCGTACCCCCACCCATTTGATTTAAGCAGTTTTCATTCTCCACAGTAGTAAATTTTCTAGATACATCTTATAGACCTCAAAGTACTGGAAAGGAGGCTCCCATTCAAAGGCAGTTTATCTTAAGATACTATAAATGGTACTAAATTTTTGCCCATTTAAAATATATGTTGTGCTATAACAAACCAACCTGTCAAGTGTAACCACTGTCCAAATAGTTGAACTTCTGGGATCAAGAAAGTATATTTAAATTGATTCCCATCATAACTGGTGGGGCATATCTAACTCAAATGTGAAAAGACACATCACACAATCACCTTGCTGCTGACTACATGGCCTGGGGTCTCTGCCTTCTCCCCCTTTCCCTCCCTCTGCCTCCCTCCTTCCCTGCAAGAGCCCTCCATATTGGAGTGGCTAGTTAGAGCAGATGTGAAGGTTTCATGTCACAGCCTGTGGGACTACTCCTGGGTGTGTGGGGGTGGTTTGTCTGCATCCCTGGTTTCTTTCTAAGTGTGTTAAATGATGCTCTCCTTCCAAGCCATCATCCTTTTCCCCACTCCCCACTACCACCCTTGGCTGAAGCATAGATTGTAACCCCCACTTCTCCCCTCTGAAATTGGCCTTTGGTGAGGAATTCAGGGCTTTCCCCAGATCTTCTCCCCCCACTTTTTCCTTTAACCTCCTCAAGTCACTTTTTGCCCATGCACCACCCAACACTTACCATGACACTTCCATGCTTTGGCCAGAAGCCATCAGGTAAGGTTGGAGAGAGTCTCTGACCTCCCTCATTTAGTTCTGGAACCACATTTATTTACTTTCCACCCACCTGGGAAATGAATATTGGATTCTCAACCTTGTCACCCTCTGCTGTCATCATCAGCTGATGTGTTTTTTTAGCTCAGGTTTTGCTAAGGTAAAAAGAGCAAGCCACCAGTGTTACTCAGACCTGCCAGCTCTCAAAGTCCTTGGTGATTAAACTTGGAGAAAGGCCACAGAAGAGACTTGTAAGCACACGTGATCTCTCTGAAAGGTTTTCCTATAATTGCTTTTGCTTTTAAGAATTGAAGAAATTTTAAGCAGGGCTCTCATTTGGTCATCCTTGCAATCCATTTGGATCTACTTTGGAATCTGAGAACTGGAATAAAAAGAAACTTGAACTCAGTGCATACTTTGGTTTTGGTGCTGCTGCTTCTCATGGCCCTCACCAGAGATTAAGAAAGAACTCGGTGTGCATGGCAAATCCCCAAGATTCCTAGCAAACTGCTGTGTTTTTCCACTTTCCTGTTCAGGACCACTAAATGTTGAGATGTGGATGCATACCAAAATAAAAGCAATTCATTGTTTTCTAAAGAAAAAGGGGAAAAAATGAAAATAGGAACTTACATATCGATAATTACCTTAAATGTAAATGGATTAAAAGCTCCAAATAAAAGACATAGACTGGTTGAATGGATTCAAAAACATGCTGTCTACAGGAGACCCACTTCAGATCTAGGGACACATACAGACTGAAAGCGGGGGGACGGAGAAAGGTATTCCATGCAAATGGAGATCAAAAGAAAGCTGGAGGGCTTCCCTGGTGACGCAGTGGTTGCGAGTCCGCCTGCCGATGTAGGAGACACGGGTTCGTGCCCCGGTCTGGGAAGATCCCACATGCCACGGAGCAGCTGGGCCTGTGAGCCATGGCCACTGAGCCTGTGCGTCCGGAGCCTGTGCTCTGTAACGGGAGAGGTCACAACAGTGAGACACCCGCGTACCGCAAAAAAAAAAAAAAAAAAAAAAAGAAAGCTGGAGTAGCAATACCCATATCAGACAAAACAGACTTTAAAATAAAGACTCTTATGAGACAAAAAAGACTCTACATAATGATCAAGGGATCAATCCAAGAAGAAGATATAACAGTTGTAAATATATCTGCACCCAAAATAGGAACACCTCAATATATAAGGCAAATATTAACAGCCATAAAGAGAGAAATAGACATTAACACAATAACAGAGGGGGTTTTTAACACCCCACTTAACATCAATGGACATATCATCCAGGCAGAAAATCAATAAGGGAACACAGGGCTTAAAAGGCACAATATACCAGATGGCTCAAATGACATTTATAGAGCATTCCATCCAAAAGCAGCAGAATACATATTCTTCTCATGTGCCCAAGGGAACATGCTCCAGGATTGACCACATGCTGGGCCACAAAGTAAGCCTCAGTAAACTTAAGAAAATTGAAATCATACCAAGCACCTTTTCTTCTTCTTTTTTTTTTTTAGATTGGAAATTTATATTTTCCCTTTCTTTCTTTTTTTTTTAACATGTTTATTGGGGTATAATTGCTTTACAATGGTGTGTTAGTTCCTGCTTTATAACAAAGTGAATCAGTTATACATATACATATGTTCCCATATCTCTTCCCTCTTGCATCTTCCTCCCTCCCACCATCCCTATCCCACCCCTCCAGGCAGTCACAAAGCACCGAGCTGATATCCCTGTGCTATGCGGCTGCTTCCCACTAGCTATCTACCTTACGTTTGGTAGTGTATATATGTCCATGCCTCTCTCTCGCTTTGTCACAGCTTACCCTTCCCCCTCCCCATATCCTCAAGTCCATTCTCCAGTAGGTCTGTGTCTTTATTCCTGTCTTACACCTAGGTTCTTCATGACATTTTTTTCCCCTTAGATTCCATATATATGTGTTAGCATACGGTATTTATCTTTCTCTTTCTGACTTACTTCACTCTGTATGACAGTCTCTAGGTCTATCCACCTCATTACAAATAGCTCAATATCGTTTCTTTTTATGGCTGAATACTATTCCATTGTATATATGTGCCACATCCTCTTTATCCATTCATCCAATGATGGGTACGTAGGTTGTTTCCATCTCCTGGCTATTGTAAATAGAGCTGCAATGAACATTGTGGTACATGACTCTTTTTGAACTATGGTTTTCTCAGGGTATATGCCCAGTAGTGGGATTGCTGGGTCATATGGTAGTTCTATTTGTAGTTTTTTAAGGAACCTCCATACTCTTCTCCATAGTGGCTGAACCAATTCACATTCCCACCAGCAGTGCAAGAGTGTTCCCTTTTCTCCACACCCTCTCCAGCATTTATTGTTTCTAGATTTTTTGATGATGGCCATTCTGACTGGTGTGAGATGATATCTCATTGTAGTTTTGATTTGCATTTCCCTAATGATTAATGATGTTAAGCATTCTTTTATGTGTTTGTTGGCAGTCTGTATATCTTCTTTGGAGAAATGTCTATTTAGGTCTTCTGCCCATTTTTGGATTGGGTTGTTTGTTTTTTTGTTATTGAGCTGCATGAGCTGCTTATAAATTTTGGAGATTAATCCTTTGTCAGTTGTTTCATTTGCAAATATTTTCTCCCATTCTGAGGGTTGTCTTTTGGTCTTGTTTATGGTTTCTTTTGCTGTGCAAAAGCTTTACAGTTTCATTAGGTCCCATTTGTTTATTTTTGTTTTTATTTCCATTTCTCTAGGAGGTGGGTCAAAAAGGATCTTGCTGTGATCTATGTCATAGAGTGTTCTGCCTATGTTTTCCTCTAAGAGTTTGATAGTTTCTGGCCTTACATTTAGGTCTTTAATCCATTTTGAGCTTATTTTTGTGTATGGTGTTAAGGAGTGATCTAACCTCACACTTTTACATGTACCTGTCCAGTTTTCCCAGCACCATTTATTGAAGAGGCTGTCCTTTCTCCACTGTACATTCCTGCCTCCTTTATCAAAGATAAGGTGACCATATCAAGCATCTTTTCTGACCACAATGCTATGAGGTTAGAAATCAACTACAAGGGAAAAAATACTGTAAAAAACACAAACACATGGAGACTAAACAATCTGTTACTAAACAACCAATGGATCACTGAAGAAATCAAAAACTACCTAGAGACAAATGAAAACAAAAGCACAACAATCCAAAGTCTATGGGATGCAGCAAAATCACTTCTAAGAGGGAAGTTTGTGGCAATACAATCTTACTTCAGGGAGCAAGAAAATTCTCAAGTAAGTAACCTAAACTTCCACCTAAAGCAACTAGAGAAAGAAGAAAAAACAAAACCTAAAGTTAGTAGAAGGAAATAAATTATAAAGATCAGAGTAGAAATAAATGAAATAGAGATGAAGAAAACAATAGCAAAGATCAATGAAAGCAAAATCTTGTTCTTTGAAAAGATAAACAAAATTGATAAATCCTTATCCAGACTCACCAAGAAAAAAAGGGAGAGGACTCAAGTCAATAAAATCAGAAATGAAAAAGGAGAAGTTACAACAGACACCACAGAAATACAAAGGATCATAAGAGACAATTACAAGCAACTGTATGCCAATAAAACAGACAACCTGGAGGAAATGGACAAATTCTTAGAAAAGTACAATCTCCCAAGACTGAACCAGAAGGAAGTAGAAAATATGAACAGACCAATCACAAGTACTGAATTTGAAACTGTGATTTTAAAACTCCCAACAAAAAAAAGTCCAGGACCAGATGGCTGCAGGGACAAATTCTGTCAAACATTTAAAGAAGAGCTAACACCTATCCTTCTGAAACTGTTTCAAAAAATTGCAGAGGAAGGAAAACTCCCAAACTCATTCTATGAAGCCACCATCACCTTGATACCAAAACCAGACAAAGATACCACAAAAAAGAAAAGTATAGGCCAATATCACTGATGAATATAGAAGTCAAAATCCTCAACAAAATACTAGCAAACAGGATCCAGCAGCACATTAAAAGGATCATACACCATGATCAAGTGGGATTTATTCCAAGGATGCAAGGAATTTTCAACATCCACAAATCAATCAGTGTGATACACCACATCAACAAACTGAAGAATAAAAACCGTATGATCATCTCAATAGATGCAGAAAAACCTTTTGACAAAATTCAACACCAATTTATGATAAAAACTCCTCAGAAAGTGGGCATAGAGGGAACGTACCTCAACATGATAAAGGCCATATCCAACACACCTACAGCTAACATCATACTCAATGGTGAAAAGCTAAAAGCATTTCCTCTAAGATCGGGAACAAGACAAGGATGTCCACTCTCGCACTTTTATTCAACATAGTTTTGGAAGTCCTAGCTATGGATATCAGAGAACAAAATCAAATAAAAGGAATCCAGATTGGAAAATAAGTTAAATTGTCACTGTTTGCAGATGACATGATACTATACATAGACAATCCTAAAGATGCTACCAGTAAACTACTAGAGCTCATCAGTGAATTTGGTAACGTTGCAGGTTACAAAATTAATACACAGAAATCTATTGCATTTCTATACACTAACAACAAAAGATCCGAAAAATAAATTCAAGAAACAATCCCATTTACCATCACATCAAAAAGAATAAAATACCTAGGAATAAACCTACCTAAGGACACAAAAGACCTGTTCTCTGAATACTATAAGATGCTGATGAAAGAAACTGAAGACGACACAAACAGATTGAGAGATATACCATGTTCTTGGATTGAAAGAATCAATACCGTCAAAATGGCTATATTACCCAAGGCAATCTACAGATTCAATTCAGTACCTATCAAATTACCACTGGCATTTTTCACAAAACTAGAACAAAAAATCTTAAAATTTGTATGTAGACACAAAAGACCCCAAATAGGCAAAGCAATCTTGAGAAAGAAAAATGGAGCTGGAGGAATCAGGCTCCCTGACTTCAGACTATACCACAAAGCTATAGTCATCAGAAAAGTATGGTACTGGCACAAAAATAGAAACATAGATAAATGGAAAAAGATAGAAAGCCCAGAAGTAAACCCACACACTTATGGTCAATTGATCTACGGCAAAGAAGGCAAGACTATACAATGGAGGTAAGATAGTATCTTCAATAAATGGTGCTGGAAAAATTGGACAGCTACATGTAAAAAAATGAAATTAGAACATTCTTTAACATAATACACAAATATAAATTCAAAATGGATTAAAGACCTAAATGTGAGACCAGATACTATAAAACTCTTAGAGGAAAATATAGGCAGAACCCTCTCTGACATAAATTGTAGCAATGTCTTTTTTGATCCCTCTCCCAGAGTAATGGAAATAAAAACAAAAATAAAGAAATGGGACCTAATTAAACTCAAAAGCTTTTGCACAGCAAAGAACTCAATAAACAAAATGAAGAGACAACCCACAGAATGGGAGAAAATATTTGCAAATGATGTGACCTACAAGGGATTAGTCTCCAAAATTTACAAACAGATCCTGTGACTTAATATCATCAAAACAAGCAACCCAATCAAAAAATGGGCAGATGACCTAAATAGACATTTCTCCATAGAAGACATACAGATTGCCAAGAGGCTCATGAAAAGATGTTCAACATCACTAATTATTAGAGAAATGCAAATCAAAACTACAATGAGATATCACCTCACACCAGTCAGAATGGCTATCATCAAAAAATCCACAAATAATAAGTGCTAGAGAGGGTGTGGAGAGAAGGGAACCCTCCTACACTGTTGGGAGGAATGTAAATTGGTGCAGCCACTATGGAAAACAGTATGGAGATTCCTTAAGAAACTAAAAATAGAGCTACCATATGATCCTGCAATCCCACTCCTAGGCATATACCCAGAGAAAAACTTGGTTCAAAGGGTACATGCACCACAATGTTCGTTGCAGTGCTGTTTACAATAGCTAGGACATGGAAGCAACCTAAATGTCCATCAACAGAAGAATGGATAAAGAAGATGTGGTACATATATACAATAGAATATTATTCAGCCATTAAAAAGAATGAAACAATGCCATTTGCAGCAACATGGATGGACCTAGAGATTGTCATATTGAGTGATGTACATCAAGCAGAGAAAGAGAAATATCGTATGATATCACTTATATGCAGAACCTAAGAAAAATGATACAAATGAACTTATTTACAAAATAGAAATAGACTCACAGACTTAGAGAATGAACTTATGGTTACCAGGGGGGAAATGTGAGGGGGAGGGATAGTTAGGGAGTCTCAGATTGACATGTACACACTGCTTTATTTATTTATTTGTTTGTTTGTTTGTTTGTTTTTAATAGACATTTATTGGAGTATAATTGCTTCGCAATACCATGTTAGTTTCTGTTGCACAACAAAATGAGTCAGCCATATGCATACACATGTGCCCATATCCCCTCCCTCTTGAGCCTCCCTCCCATTCTCCCTATCCCACCCCTCTAGGTCATTGCAAAACACCAAGTCGATCTCCCTGTGCTATGCTGCTGCTTCCCACCAGTCAACTATTTTACATTCAGTAGTGTAGCTATGTTGATGCTACTCTCACTTTGTCCCATCTTCACCCTCCCACCCCATAACATCAAGTCCATTCTCTCCCTCCCACCCCATAACATCAAGTCCATTCTCTATGTCTACCTCTTTATTCCTGTCCTGCAACTAGGTTCATCAGTACAATTTTTTTTTTTTTAGATTCCATATATATGCGTTAGTTTAAAATGGATAACCAACAAGGATTTACTGTATAGCACAGGGAACTCTGCTCAATATTATGTAACAACCTAACTGGGAAAAGATTTTGAAAAAAGAATACATACATGTGTTTGTATAACTGAATCACCTTGCTGTACACCTGAAATTAACACAACATTGTTAATCAACTATACTCCAATATAAAATAAAATGTTTAAAAAAAAAGAATACTCTACCCAACAAGGCTCTCCTTCAGATTCCATGAAGAAATCAAAAACTTTACAAAGAAGCAAAAGCTGAGAGAATTCAGCACCACCAGACCAGCTTTAAAACAAATGCTAAAGGAACTTCTCTAAGCGGAAAAGAAAAGGTCAAAACTAGAAACAACAAAATTATGAATGAGAAAGCCCACCAGTAAAGGCAAACATACAGTAAAGGTAGGAAATCATCCACAAACAAATATGATATCAAAACCAACAGTCATGAGAAGAAGAGAGTATAAACGCAGGATATTTGAAATAAATTTGAAATTAAGAGACCAGCAACTTAAAACATATATATATATATATATATATATATATATATATATATACACACACAGACTGCTATATCAAAACCTCATGGTAACCACAAACCAAAAATCTACAATAGCTACACACACACACAAAGGAATCCAAACACAACAGTAAAGATAGTCATCAAATCACAAGAGAAGAAAACAAAAGAGGAAGGGAAGAAAAAAGACCTACCAACACAAATCCAAAACAATTAACAAAATTGCAATAAGAACATACATATCATAACTACCTTAAATGTAAATGGATTGAATACTCCAACCAAAAGACAGAGACTGGCTGAATGGATTCAAAAACAAGACCCGTATATATGCTGTCTGCAGGAGACCCACTTCAGATCTAGGGACACATACAGACTGAAAGTGAGGATATGGAAAAAGATATTCCATGCAGGCCATCTTGAATTGAGGTGTCCTGGGCAGCAGTCTTCCACAGGGCTGCACGCCAAATTGTCATGTTGCTCGCAGCAGTTGTTCGCTGGGAACACTAATCCCGTGTGTTAGGTGCGAGGCTTCTTCACACAGCCACTACAGGCAAATGAAACTACACTAAGCCCAGAAGAAGAGCCATGTGGCTGACAAGGTCTTGGTGCTTCGGCCGGGTGTCAGACCTGTGCCTCTGAGGTGGGAGAGCTGACTTCAGGATATTGGTCCACCAGAGACCTCCCAGCTCCACGTAATATCAAACAGCAAAAGATCTCCCAGAAATGTCCATCTCAACGCTAAGACCCAGTTCCACTCAATGACCAGCAAGCTACAATGTTGGACACCCTATGCCAAACAACTAGCAATACAGGAACACAACCCCACCCATTAGCAGATAGGCTGCCTAAAATCATAATAAGGTCACAGACACCCAAAAACACACCACCAGACATGGACTGGCCCACCAGAAAGACAAGATCCAGCCTCATGCACCAGAACACAGGCACTAGTTTCCTCCACCAGGAAGCATACACAACCCACTGAACCAACTTTAGCCACTGGGGACAGACACCAAAAACAACGGGAACTACGAACCTGCAGCCTGCAAAAAGGAGACCCCAAACACAGTAAGATAAGCAAAATGCAAAGACAGAAAAACACACAGCAGATGAAGGAGCAAGGTAAAAACCCACCAGACCTAACAAATGAGGAGGAAATAGGCAGTCTACCTGAAAAAGAATTCAGAGTAATGATAGTAAAGATAATCCAAAATCTTGGAAATAGAATGGAGAAAATACAAGAAACATTTAACAAGGACCTAGAAGAACTAAAGAGTAAACAAACAGTGATGAACAACAAAATAAATGAAATTTAAAATTCTCTAGAAGGAATCAACAGTAGAACAACTGATGCAGAAGAATGGATAAGTGATCTGGAAGATAAAATAGTGGAAATAACTACAGCATAGCAGAATAAAGAAAAAAGAATGAAAAGAATTGAGGACAGTCTCAGAGACCTCTGGGACAGCATTAAATGCACCAACATTTGAAATATAGGGGTCCCAGAAGAAGAGAAAAAGAAATGGACTGAGAAAATACTTGAAGAGATTATAGTTGAAAACTTCCCTACTATGGGAAAGGAAATAGTCAGTCAAGTCCAGGAAGAACAGAGAGTCCCATACAGGATAAATCCAAGGAGAAACATGCCAAGACACATATTTATCAAACTATCAAAAATTAAATACAAAGAAAAAATATTAAAAGCAGCAAGGGAAAAACATACAAGGGAATCCCCATAAGGTTAACAGCTGTCTTTCAGCAGGAACTCTGCAAGCCAGAGGGGAGTGGCAGGACATATTTAAAGTGATGAAAGGAGAAAACCTACACCCAAGATTACTCTACCCAGCAAGAATCTCATTCAGATTTCATGGAGAAATTAAAACCTTTACAGACAAGCAAAATCTAAGAGAATTCAGCACCACCAAACCAGCTTTACAACAAATGCTAAAGGAACTTCTCTAGGCAGCAAACACAAGAGAAAGAAAAGACTTAAAATAACAAACCCAAAACAATTAAGAAAATGGTAAGAGGAACATACATATCAATAACTACCTTAAATGTAAATGGATTAAATGCTCCACCCAAAACACATACACTGGCTGAATGGATACAAAAACAAGACCTGTATATATGCTGTCTGCAAGAGACCCACTTCGTACCTAGGGACACATACAGACTGAAAGTGAGGGGATGGAAAAAGATATTCCATGCAAATGGAAATCGAAAGAAGCTGGAGTAGCAATTCTCATTTCAGACAAAATAGACTTTAATATAAAGACTATTACAAGAGACAAAGGAGGACACTACATAATGGTCAAGGGTTCAAACCAAGAAGAAGATATAACAATTGTAAATATTTATGCGCACAACTTAGGAGCACCTCAATACATAAGACAAAGGCTAACAGCCATAAAAGGGGAAATCAACAGTAACACAATCATAGTAGGAGACTTTAACACCTCACTTTCACTAATGGAGATATCATCCAAAATGAAAATAAATAAAGAAACACAAGCTTTAAATGATACATTAAGCAAGATGGACTTAATTGATATGTATAGGACATTCCATACAAAAAGAGCAGAATACACTTTCTTCTCAATTGCTCATGGAATATTTTCCAGAACAGATCATATCTTGGGTCACATATCAGACCCTGGTAAATTTAAGAAAATTAAAAACATATCAAGTATCTTTTCCGAGCACAGTGCCATGAGACTAGATATCAATTACAGGAAAAAATCTGTAAAAAATACAAACACATGAAGGCCAAACAATACACTACTAAATAAGCAAGAGATCACGGAAGAAATCAAAGAGGAAGTCAAAAATACCTAGAAACAAATGACAATGAAAATATGATGACCCCAAACCTATGGGAGGCAGCAAAAGCAGTTCTAAGAGGGAAGTTTATAGCAATACAATCCTACCTCAAGAAACAAGAAATACCTCAAATAAACAAGCTAACCTTGCACCTAAAGCAATTAGAGAAAGAAGAACAAAAAAACCCCAAAGTTAGCAGAAGGAAAGAAATCATAAAGATCAGATCAGAAATAAATGAAAAAGATATGAAGGAAATGATAGCAAAGATCAATAAAACTAAAAGCTGGTTCTTTGAGAAGATAAACAAAATTGATAAACCATTAGCCAGACTCATCAAGAAAAAAAGGGAGAAGACTCAAATCAATAGAATTTGAAATGAAAAAGGAGAAATAACAACTGACACTGCAGAATACAAAGGACCATGAGAGATTACTACAAGCAGCTATACGCCAATAAAATGGACAACCTGGAAGAAATGGACAAATTCTTAGAAAAGCACAATATTCCAAGACTGAACCAGGAAGAAATAGAAAATACAAACAGACAAATCACAAGCACTGAAATTGAGACTGTGATTAAAAGTCTTCCAACAAACAAAAGCCCAGGACCAGATGGCATCAGAGGCGCATTCTATCAAACTTTTAGAGAAGAGCTAACACCTATACTTCTGAAACTCCCAAAATATAGCAGAGGGAGGAAGACTCCCAAACTCATGCTATGAGGCCACCATCACCCTGATACCAAAACCAGACAAAGATGTCACAAAAAATGAAAATTACAGGCCAAAATCACTGATGAACATAGTTGCAAACATCCTCAACAAAATACTCTCAAACAGAATCCAACAGCACATTAAAAGGATCATACAACATGATCAAGCGGGGTTTATCCCAGGAATGCAAAGATTCTTCAATATACACAAATCAATCAATGTGACAAACCATATTACCAAATTGAAGGAGAAAAACCATATGATCATCTCAATAGATGCAGAAAAAGCTTTCGACAAAATTCAACACCCATTTATGACAAAAACCTTCCAGAAAGTAGGCATAGAGGGAACTTACCTCAATATAATAAAGGCCATATATGACAAACCCACAGTCAACATCATTCTCATTGGTGAAACACTGAAACCATTTCCTCTAAGATCAGGAACAAGACAAGGGTTCCCACTCTCACCACTATTATTCAACATAGTTTTGGAAGTTTTAGCCACGGAAATCAGAGAACAAAAAGAAATAAAAGGAATCCAAATCGGAAAAGAAGAAGTAAAGCTGTCACTGTTTGTAGATTACATGATATTATACATAAAGTATCCTAAAGATACTACCAGAAAACTATTAGAGCTGATTAATGAATTTGGTAAAGTAGCAGGATACAAAATTAATGCACAGAAACCTCTTGCATTCCTATACACTAACATGAAAGATCAGAAATAGAAATTAAGGAAACAATTCCATTTACCATTGCAACAGAAAGAATAAAATACCTAGGAATAAACCTACTTAAGGAGACAAAAGACCTGTATGCAGAAAACTATAACACGCTGATGAAAGAAATTAAAGATGATACAAACAGATGGAGAGATATACCATGTTTTGGACTGGAAGAATCAACATTGTGAAAATGACTATACTACCCAAAGCAATCTACAGATTCAGTGCAACCCTATCAAACTGCCAATGACATTTTTCACAGAACTAGAACAAAAAATTTTGCAATTTGTATGGAAACACAAAAGACCCCGAATAGCCAAAGCAATCTTGAGAACGAAAGAAGGAACTGGAGGAATCAGGCTCCCAGACTTCAGACTATACTACAAAGCTACAGTTATCAAGACGGTATGGTACTGGCACAAAAACAGAAAGATAGATCAATGGAACAGGATAGAAAGCCCAGAGATAAACCCACGCACATATGGTCACCTTATCTTTGACAAAGGAGGCAGAAATGTACAGTGGAGAAAGGACAGCCTATTCAATAAGTGGTGCTGGGAAAACTGGACAGCTACATGTAAAAGTATGAAATTAGATCACTCCCTAACACCGTACACAAAAATAAGCTCAAAATGGATTAAAGACCTAAATGTAAGGCCAGAAACTATCAAACTCTTAGAGGAAAACATAGGCAGAACACTCTATGACATAAATCACAGCAAGGTCCTTTTTGACCCACCTCCTAGAGAAATGGAAATAAAAACAAGAGTAAACAAATGGGACCTAATGAAACTTAAAAGCTTTTGCGCAGCAGAGGAAACCATAAAGAAGACCTAAAGACAACCCTCAGAATGGGAGAAAATATTTGCAAATGAAGCAACTGACAAAGGATTGATCTCCAAAATTTATAAGCAGCTCATGCAGCTTAATAACAAAAAAACAAACAACCCAATCCAAAAATGGGCAGAACACCTAAATAGACATTTCTCCAAAGAAGATATACAGAGTGCCAACAAACACATGAAAGAATGCTCAACATCACTAATCATGAGAGAAATGCAAATCAAAACTACAATGAGATATCATCTCACACCAGTCAGAATGGCCATCATCAAAAAATCTAGAAACAATAAATGCTGGAGAGGGTGTGGAGAAAAGGGAACCCTCTTACACTGTTGGTGGGAATGTAAATTGATACAGCCACTGTGGAGAACAGTATGGAGGTTCCTTAAAAAGCTACAAATAGAACTACCATATGACCCAGCAATCCCACTACTGGGCATATACCCTGAGAAAACCATAATTCAAAAAGAGTCATGTACCAAAATGTTCATTGCAGCTCTATTTACAATAGCCCAGAGATGGAAACAACCTAAGTGTCCATCATCGGATGAATGGATAAAGAAGATGTGGCACATATATACAATGGAATATTACTCAGCCATAAAAAGAGACGAAATTGAGCTATTTGTAATGAGGTGGATAGCCCTAGAGTCTGTCATACAGAGTGAAGTAAGTCAGAAAGAGAGAGACAAATACCGTATGCTAACACATATATATGGAATTTAAAAAAAAAATGTCATGAAAAACCTAGGGGTGAAACAGGAATAAAGACACAGACTTACTAGAGAATGGACTTGAGGCTATGGGGAGGGGGAAGGGTAAACGGTGACAAAGCGATAAAGAGGCATGGACATATATACACTACCAAACATAAGGTAGATAGCTAGTGGGAAGCAGCCACATAGCACAGGGAGATCAGCTCGGTGCTTTGTGACCGCCTGGAGGGGTGGGATAGGGAGGGTGGGAGGGAGGGAGACGCAAGCGGGAAGAGATATGGGAATATATGTATATATATAACTGATTCATTTTGTTGTGAAGCTGAAACTAACATACCATTGTAAAGCAATTATACTCCAATAAAGATGTTAAAAAAAAAAAAAAAGAATTGTATACCACAATCAAGTGGGATTATCCCAGGGATGCAAGGATTTTTCAGTATCTGGAAATCAATTAGTGTGATGTACCACATCAACAAATTGAAGAATAAAACCATATGATCATCTCAATAGATGCAGAAAAAGCTTTTGACAAAATTCAACACTGATTTATGATAAAAATTCTCCAGATAGTGGGCATAGAGGGAACATACCTCAATATAATAAAGGCCATATATGACAAACCCACAGCTAACATCATACTCAGTAGTGAAAAGATGAGCATTTCCTCTAAGATCAGGAACAAGACAAGGATGTCCGCTCTTGCCACTTTTATTCAAAATAGTTTTGGAAGTCCTAGCCACAGTGATCGGAGGAGAAAAAGAAATAAAAGGAATCCAAATTGGAAAAGAAGAAGTTAAACTGTCACTATTTGAAGATGACATGATACTATACATAGAAAATTCTAAAGATGCTACCAGAAAACCACTAGATTTCATCAATGAATTTGATGAAGTTGCAGGATACAAAATTAATACACAGAAATATCTTGCATTCTTAGACACTAACAACAAAAGGTCAGAAAAAGAAATTAAGGAAACAATCCCATTTACCATTGCATCAAAAAGAATAAAATACTTAGGAATAAATCTACCTAAGGATTCAAAAGCCCTCTACTCAGAAAACTATAAGACACTGATGAAAGAAATCAAAGATGACATGAACAGATGGAAAGATATACCATGTTCTTGGATTGGAGAAATCAATATTGTCAAAATGACTATACTCCCAAAAGACAACCCTCAGAATGGGAGAAAATATTTGCAAATGAAGCAACCGACAAAGGATTAATCTCCAAAATTTACAAGCAGCTCATGCAGCTCAATAACAAGAAAACAAACAACCCAATCCAAAAATGGGCAGAAGACCTAAATAGACATTTCTCCAAAGAAGATATACAGACTGCCAACAAACACATGAAAGAATGCTCAACATCATTAATCATTAGAGAAATGCAAATCAAAACTACAATGAGATATCATCTCACACCAGTCAGAATGGCCATCATCAAAAAATCTAGAAACAATAAATGCTGGAGAGGGTGTGGAGAAAAGGGAACCCTCTTGCACTGCTGGTGGGAATGTGAATTGGTTCAGCCACTATGGAGAACAGTATGGAGGTTCCTTTAAAAACTACAAATAGAACTACCATATGACCCAGCAATCCCACTACTGGGCATATACCCTGAGAAAACCAAAATTCAAAAAGAGTCATGTACCAAAATGTTCATTGCAGCTCTATTTACAATAGCCCGGAGATGGAAACAACCTAAGTGCCCGTCATCGGATGAATGGATAAAGAAGATGTGGCACATATATACAATGGAATATTACTCAGCCATAAAAAGAAACGAAATTGAGCTATTTGTAATGAGGTGGATAGACCTAGAGTTTGTCATACAGAGTGAAGTAAGTCAGAAAGAAAAAGACAAATACCGTATGCTAACACATATATATGGAATTTAAGAAAAAAAATGTCATGAAGAACCTAGGGGTAAAGCAGGAATAAAGACGCAGACCTCCTAGAGAATGGACTTGAGGTTATGGGGAGGGGGAAGGGTGAGCTGTGACAGGGCGAGAGAGAGTCATGGGCATATACACACTAACAAACGTAGTAAGGTAGATAGCTAGTGGGAAGCAGCCGCATGGCACAGGGATATTGGCTTGGTGCCTTGTGACAGCCTGGAGGGGTGGGATAGGGAGGGTGGGAGGGAGGGAGACACAACAGGGAAGACATATGGGAACATATGTTTATGTATGACTGATTCACTTTGTTATAAAGCAGAAACTAACACACCATTGTAAAGCAATTATACCCCAATAAAGATGTTAAAAAAAAAAATGACTATACTCCCCAAGGCAATGTACAGGTTCAATGCAATCTTTATCAAATTGCCAATGGCATTTTTCACAGAACTAGAACAAAAAAATTTTTAATTTGTATGAAAACCAAAGACCCCAAATAGCCAAAGCAATCCTGAGAGAGAAAAATGGAGCTGGAGGAATCAGGCTCCCTGACTTCAGACTATACTATAAAACTATAGTAATCAAAGCAGTACAGTACTGGCACAAAGACAGAATTATAGTTCAATGGAACAGGATAGATAACCCAGAAATAATCCCACACACCTACCGTCAATTAATCTACACCAAAAAGTAAGAATACACAATGGAGAAAAGACAGCCTGTTCAATAAGTGGTGCTGGGAAAACTGGACAGCCACATGTAAAAGAATGAAATTTGAACATTCTCTAACACCATACACAAAAATAAACTCAAAATGGGTTAAAGACCTAAATGTAAATCTGGATACTATAAACTCTTAGAGGAAAACATAGGCAGAACACTCTTTGACATAAGTTGCAGCATATCTTTTTGGATCCACCACCCAGAGTAATGAAAAAAATATAAACCAATGGGACCAGTTAATCTTAAAAGCTTGTGCACAGGGCTTCCCTGGTGGCGCAGTGGTTGAGAGTCCGCCTGACGATGCAGGGGACGTGGGTTCGTGGCCCATTCCAAGAAGACCCCACATGCGGCGGAGCGGCTGGGCCTGTGAACCATGGCCGCTGAGCCTGCGCGTCCAGAGCCTGTGCTTCGCAACGGGAGAGGCCACAATAGTGAGAGGCCCGTGTACCACAGAAAAAAAAAAAAAAAGCTTTTGCATAGCACAGGAAACCCTAAACAAAACTAAAAGACAACCCACAGAATGGGAGAAAATATTTGCAAATGATGTGACCAACAAGGGATTAATTTCCAAAATATACAACAGCTCATCAGCTCTATGTCAAAAAAACAAACAACCCAATCAAAAAATGGGCAGAAGATCTAAACAGACATTTCTCTCAAGAAGACATACAGATGTCTAAAAAGCACATGAAAAGATGCTCAGCTTCGCTAATTATTAGAGAAATGCAAATCAAAGCTACAAAGAGATATCACCTCACACCAGTCAGAATGGCCATCATCAAAAAAATCTACAAACAATAAATATTGGAGGGGTGTGGAGAAACGGGAACCCTGCTACACTGTTGATGGGAATGTAAATTGGTGAGCCACTATGGAGAACAGTATGGAGGTTCCTTAAAAACTAAAAATAGAGCTACCATATTATCCAGCAATCCCACTCCTGTGCATATATCCAGAAAAAAAAATCCATAATTCAAAAAGATACATTCACCCCTATGTTCATAGCAGCACTATTTACAATAGCCAGGACATGGAAGCAAACTTAATGTCCATCAACAGAAGAATGGATAAAGAAGATGTGGTACATATATACAATAGAATATTATTCAGCCATTAAAAAGAATGAAATAATGTCATATGCAGCAACATGGATGGACCTAGAGATTATCATATTAAGTGAGGTAAGTCAGACAGAGAAAGACAAATATCATATGATATCACTTATATGTGTGATCTAAAAAAATGGTACAACTGAACTTATTTACAAAACAGAAACAGACTCACAGACTTAGAAAACAAATTTATGGTTACCAAAGGGGAAAGGTGGGGGGAGAGGGATAAATTGGGAGTCTGGGATTAACATATACACACTACTATATATAAGATAGATAATCAACAAGGACTTGCTGTATAGCACAGGGAAATCTACTCAATACTCTGTAATAACCTATATGGGAAAAGAATCTGAAAAAGAATAGATGTATGTATATGTATAACTGAATCACTTTGCTGTACACTTGAAAATAAAATTGTAAATTAACTATACTCCAATACAAAATAAATTTTAAAAAAATAAAATAAAATATAGGCTTATATTTTAGTCTATATGGATAGAAGCATTTTAAAAAGGTAGTAGATGCAGTGGTGATAATCCCTTTCATCCAAGGCTTGATGCCAAAGGCACCTTGGAGCTGTGAGCCAAGTATCACCTGAGCAAACACGGTGTGCTCCACAACACTCCATCTTATGCCTCAATAATGACAGAAATGGGCCCAGTGTTCACCCAACCTACTATGTCTTCCAGGACACACAGGAAGAGCACACTCCTAGTCTCCCTTGAAGTTGCTTTGGGATCAGGTCACTAAATTCTGGCCAATGAGATGTAAGCTGGAGGAATGTATACCACCACTAGAACTGGTCATAAAAAATAAAATCCCTGTGTATTTCCCTTCTCTCTCTACCTATCCAGAGCTACTTTGGAGGCCATGTGATCCAGCTGATAGAGTATCAGGATGGAAGGTACCCAGATCCCACAGTCACTGCTTAGCAAAAGCTGCTGAAAAGAACCACCCAACACACTTCTGGCTTTGTGTGAGCAAGAAATAATGTTTATTGTGTTTAAACTCTCAAAGTGGAGGTTATTTATTATAGCAGCTACCATACTCACCTTAACTAATCCCTGATATGGGTATGTTACACAGACTTCTGGGTGTATATCAACTTATATTACTGTGAAAAATATCAAAAGAAAGAAGAGAAGTTTACTGGTTATTGGTATGCATATTTTACTATTAAAAAAAAAAACCTCAATGGTAAAAGAATAAAACAAACAACCCAATTACAAAATGGGCAAAAGACATGAATAGATATTTCGCCAAAGATAAAGATGGCAAGTAAGAGCATGAAAAAAATGTTCGGCATCATTAGCCATTAGGGAAATGCAAAGAAAACCCAGGATGAGACATCACTATGTACCTATTAAAACAACTATAATAAAAGATAGCAATAATACCGAATGCTAGCAAGAATGCAGAGAAACGGGACCTCTCATCCATTGCTGGTGAGAACATAAAATGGTACAGCCACTCTAGAAAACTGTCAGTTACTCACAAAACTAAACATGCACTTAGCACACAACCCAGTCCTTGCATGCTTGGACATTTATACCAGAGAAATGAAAACTGATGTTTGCACAAAAACCTGTACATGAATATTCATAGAACATTTATTCATAATGATTGAATAAATTCTGGTACAGCCATACAAAGGAACACTATTCAGCAATAAAAAGGAATAAATTATTGATACGTGCAACAACCTGATGGGTCTTAAGGTAATTATGCTAAGTGGAAAAAAAGTCAATCTAAAAGTGTACACACTATATTATTCCATTTGTATAACATTCTTAAAATGGCAGAACTATAGAGATGGAGGACAAATCAGTAGTAGCTGGGGACAGAGACAGGGAGAGGGGAGGCAGGGGTGTGAATACAAAGAGGTGACACAAGGTGACATTTGTGATGATGGAATTTTTTTTTTAAGCTTTACTGTGCCTGAACACATAGTAAACACTACTAGGTATTTGCTATTATTATTTCTTTTATAGGGTGTTTTCTCTCACAATAATTACAATAAAGATATTTTTACCATGTATTTTTTCTCTTTCATACACACATCTTCTAGCTATGCATCAAATGATGTAACTGAAGGAAGAGAGTATGAGTACCTGAAAAACAACATGAAAATGAGTATTTCATTCTCAGGCAAACTTGGCAATTATGTTAATACAGGAATCTCTTCCATGGGAACCCATCTTCATTTGCATGAACTCTGTAGCTTGTGGTTTTTCTTGGTAATGTTAACATGGAGAAAATTCCTCCTGGTGACTTGTTTTGTATGCCCAAGACTACAGCTACTGGCATCTCATAGTTCTATGTCTTGATTGTGGTGGTGGTCTATACATGGGATAAAATTGCACAGAACTACACACACACATACACACACACACACACACACACACACATACATTATTGCAAGTTAAAAACTACAGACCTGGGACTTCCCTGGAGGTCCACTTGTTAAGACTAGGCCTTCCAATGCAGGGAGTGCAGGTTCGATCCCTTGTCGGGGAGCTAAGATCCCACATGCTTCTCGGCCAAAAAACCGAAACATAAAACAGAAGCAATATTGTAATAAATTCAATAAAGACTT
This sequence comes from Leucopleurus acutus, assembly GCF_964270905.1. Taxonomy (NCBI): domain Eukaryota; kingdom Metazoa; phylum Chordata; class Mammalia; order Artiodactyla; family Delphinidae; genus Leucopleurus; species Leucopleurus acutus. Next base: position 17,172,945 of record NC_139145.1, read on the forward strand.
TAAAAATTGTCCACATCAAAAAATAAATAAATAATTTAAAAAATAAAGTTCTTTTAAAAAAATAAATTTAAAAAATAAAGTTCTTTAAAAAAAATTAAAACTGCAGACCTTATTCAGTTCTCATCATTAAAAAATGGTGAGAACTGAATAAGATCTGTAGTCTAGTTAATAGCATTATACCAATGTCAGTTCCCTGGGTTTGATATTGTACTGCAGTTATATAAGATGTCACCATTGGGAAAGCTGGGGAAAGCCTACAAGGGCCTCTATATACAATTTTTGCAACTTCCTGTTAATTATTTCAAAATTAAAAGTTAAAAAAAGCACAGGACAAGACTTGCAGAGATGAGTAGAGATCATTCCAATCACGAACTTGGTGGACCTGTGGGTGACACATCAACTGTCCTCATTGTAATTTCTACCTGCTCTGACAAAACAGTAGTTCCTCTCTGGTTTTAATAACAAAGAGTTGTTCTTTTTCTTCCCAGTAAGACAAAAAATAGTAGCAATAATCCCCACCATCCAGGGGCATGAAATATACCTTTAGAAGCAAAGCTCATCCACTTGGTCCTGCTGACCCACAGAGAGGAATTTCCTCCCTCCATAACATAAACACTAATTGAGAACCTACTAGGTGCCAGGGACTGTGATCGTTGCTGAGTGGAGAACAGACTGAAGAAGATACAGGGAGATGAGTTAGAGGCCACTACAGAGTCCAGGAGAGAGAAAATATGACTTGGCCCAGAGGTCACAGGGAGAGGGAGGAGAAAGTGTGGGTTTGAGATCCATCTGAGAGGTAAGATAAACAGCCCTTGGGGTTGTTTGGATATGGGCAGTTGTGCAAAGAGATGTCCAGAATGACTTCCTGGTACACTTTGGCAGCTTCTGTGACAAGAGCAAGGGGAAGAACCAGCACTTCCAAATCAATGTTTCCTTGCTTGGGTGCCAAGAAGCCCCCAACACTCTGGACTCCTTTTTCCTGTTCCAGATGCTTGCACTCAAAATCCCCTTCCTCGGTGACTTGTTGGAGGTGCTAGTAAGATAATAGGAACTAGGAGGGACACCCATGGAAAGCTCCAACCCAGAGCGAGTCTGCTTTGGGCCATGCCTGTGCAAAGCCTGGGAACACTGCAGCACTCAGCTCCTGGCTGGCAGCCCCAACCAGCTCACAGGGGTGTCTGGTGCAGGCTTGCCCCAGGTTTCTAGATGGAGCAACTGGAGGATTTGCTCACACGGGGAGGACAGGAGGAGGAGCAGATGGGGCAGGAGAAAGCAAGTGCAAGTCTGGGACCAATTGAAATGTCAAGTGGGTGAGTCCAAACCTCAAGCCTGGAGATACAGAGTCGAGGGTCATCAGCCTATAAAGCGTCTTACAGTCACAGCTGGACAGCTTTGCCTGGAGATGGTTCAAAGTGAGAAGCAAAGGAAGCCAAGGACTGAGACTCAGTTTAAAGATTGTGTAAAAGAGGAAGAGGGAGAAAGGGAGACTGAGAAGGAGAAGTCAACAGAGTAGAAAGAAACATAGCAGGTTGCTGTGTCAGGGACGCCAAGAGAATAAAGGGAGAAACTCTGCAGAGGGTCTGTGAGCTGAGAAATTCCATGGAGGGTCTGTGGGCTGAGAAATTCCATGGAGGGTCTGTGAGCTGAGAAATTCCATGGAGGGTCTATGAGTTGAGAAACAAGAGGGCACAGATGTGTCTGTGAGTTGGAGACTTGCCATCACTTATATATATACACGGGGGAGCACACGGCCTTCAGGCCACTAGACCCACAGACACCTGACCATGCTGACCTGGACCAAGGGGCACGGATCATTATCCTGGGTTGGGGAGGAGGCTGCCAGCATTTGGAAAGTAGCTGCCTGCCTTCCAGAAAGGGGACCCAACCCCTGCATGCCTGGTCACCCCGTGGTCCCTGTGTTCCCGTACCTGCAGTAAACTTTTGGTGGGAGAACCAGATGTTCTGCAGGGGTTTGAGTGTTTCTACTCAAGGGTCACTTGGGGTTGGCTCTACCGGTGCCCACAGCCTCCTCACTTCCATATGAGAATCAACAATGTGACTGAACTTGGCCCCCAGCTCAGGGAGGGCACGGCCAGTGTGATGAGTCTCATGGTTGGGGCATTTCCTGAAGTTCTAAGCAAGAGGCCCTCTCCACCCACTGGGCTGAGTAAGGCAGAAACAGGAGCCAGAACTGCCAAGGTCCTGGAAGAGGAGCGTGTCCCTGCAGAAGGAGCTGCAGAGAGTTCAGGGTTCAGGGGGCTGAGAAGGACCAGGGAACTGATCCCTGCCGACAGGATGGGAGCCGGGCCTGACTGCACCAGCCTCTCCCATTACTGGCTCACGTGTCCCCCTTAAGCCCATCAGGGATAGGTCTCTGAGAATAAACTGACACAGGTCTCACACCCTTCCATTCAGGACCTCTCTCCCCATGGATCCACCTCCTTGATCCAGGAGCTAGCCAGAGCCCCAGTCTGGCCAGCCAGGCCCCGTCTGCACTCCTGATGGCCACCATCCATGTCCCCACCCAAGTACCACAGTCCCAGTGCCTGAGCGCCCCACCTTATTCTGAGGACCTGGCGGGCTTGCAGCCTGGCCCCCATCCCCTCCCACCTCATCTCTCCTTCCCCACCAAAAGCTCAGAGATCCAGGACAGTGGCACCTCCTCTGTAGGAGAATTTTGTCCCCAAGGCTCAATTTAGATTTGCAGAAGATAAGGCCTGGTTTGCTAGCCCCCTTCCCATGAAATGCCTGGGCCTGTGGACTCCAAAATTAGGCAGAAAACTCTCCTCTGGGAATTTGAAGACACCCTCTCTGCTAATCCTCCTTGTCCTGAGTGGTTTTCACAGCTCATTAGAACCACCAGGATGGATTTGGCCTCCCTAATGAGCCCAGCACTTCCTCAGCCTGGGAAGTGCTCGGCCCTAATGAGTTTCTCTTCACCGTAAACGCTACACTGTGGGTTAAGAGTGGGGAATTAGCACTTATGGTGGATCCCAGTTCTTAATAAGGCCAAGCAGGCACTCTAAGGCCAGCTAAGCAGAGAGAAATGCCACCTGTGGGGAGTGGGGACAGGACATAGCAGCTCTGGCTTCTCCCACCCAGGCAGTATCCTCAGCCTAGCTCCCAGGGTGGCCAGCCCCGCCCCCAGGGCTGTGTGGGCAGAAGTCCCAGCCACACCTCCCTCCTAGAGCCACAGGGCCAAGTGCAGAGGGGTGGAGAGGACGTCTCTAGGGAGCACTTGTGGGAGGTGGGACAGGCATGTAACGGAGGGCCCCAGAAGATGCTGACTCTGCTTCCCCTCTGGGTAGTGACATCCTAGGGGTGCCCACTTTGAGAACAACATGTCAGGCTTGTTCACGGAGGTACCAGAACCTTCCAAAAGCCAGATCATGGAGTGGGCCCTTGCTGCTGGACCCTGGAAAGCTGGACGGCCTCACCACCCCCACACACCTTGGATGTTAGCAGAGCAGGCTGCTGCCAGACCCTGCTCTTCCAGCACAGAGGTCAGACCTGGGAGTGACCCACTGGGAGGACACGGGGGAAGCTTCCAGCCTCAGCCTTCTCACTGGGCCTCTGCAGGCCCACCTCAGCCCACGCTAAAATAGCTGGGGCACTCAGACACATTGGAGCCCTGAGCCCAGGGCAGGCAGCCTCAAGGCCTCACCCTGATGGGGTCCACGCAGCTGAGCTGGGGCCCGGCCTGCCTGTGGCCCTTCATCCACAGCTCCTCCCAGTGGGCGGCCTCACCCCTGCCGTGGCACCTGCCCTTCTCCTGCCGGCCTGTAGGTCAGCATCCACTGCTGCTACCCTGGCTGGCTCGGGAGCCCTGTTCTGGAAAGCGGGCCACATTCCCTGTATGAGTTAAACCCAGAGCCGGCATCAGGAGTCTGCGTGCATGTCTGTCACAGAGCAAACAGCTCTTGCCTCTCAGGCCCCTTGCCAGACTTTGATTCATGCAACTTAGAAAATAACTCATATTTTCATGCAGTTTTGCCACGTTTATTAAGGAGAAATGTGTTTAATTGACTGGCTCAAACCTGCCTTCCCGTCAACCAGGCAGCAGCTCAGGCTCCGCCCATCTGTTCCTCCAAATTGGTCTCAATCTTTCCTGGGTCCCAGTCAAAAACTCTAAATCGCTCCAACAATCAAAGTAAACCGACTACTTGCTTCCAAGTGACCCCTTCTCGAAGAGCATTTCTTTCCAGCCTCATTGCAGAGCCCTTCCCCCTACCATCTTGTTTCCATAATCCTGAGGCTCAGGGAATTAAAATAAAATACGCTTATAGTCTCTAGATGTTTACTAGACCAGCTGGTAATGAGCTAGACAGGATCTTCTCTATTACATAAAGGAAAAGAACAAAGAATTAGGAATATGGAAGACATTCAAATGTCTTAATTAGTGCTTCCATCTGTAAAAAAGTTTCTCCGTCACTGACAGCCGCCCTCAGAGGCCTATCTTGGGAAGGCCATGGTCCCCGAAGCCCCAGCATGCAAGGACGGCAGCAGCATCGGTTCCACCCACGGGAATCCTGAGACACTGAGGCGGCAGGGACAGTAGGGCCCCCCGGTTGGGTCTGAGCTCTGCATGGACTCTGGAGAGGGAAGAAGACAGCCAGGGCCTGTGAGCAAGCGTGGTCTGGGCTGAGGCAGAAGCTCTGGGCTCTAGATCACTCCTCAGAGAGGGAAGTCTTGGCTGTGACAGACGCTAAGCCGATCTCCAGGAACTCCTCCAGCTCTGGCCTGTTCCTCACCCTCCCTGAAGGCGTATCTGGATTCCCTCACAGCCTCCCCTGAAGCCTGAGCACCAGAGAGCTCAAAGCACGGACACACTCAGAGACTGATGTTCACCTTGGGGCAACACCCTGGACCCCACCAGGTTCGCCCCTGCGCCAGAGCCCTAGCAGCAGAGCAGGACTTGTTGGTGGCAGGGGGCCCGATGGCAGGACGCAGAAGGACTGAGCAGGGTCATGGAGTGAGGCTGAGCATGTGGCCTCTGTCTTCAGGCCACCATGCCTCCCTCTTCACAGTGACGTAATCCCAGACAGCTTCATAATAAGCACAGCCCCATGTCCTGAGTCCCGCCTGGTGCCAGCCCCATGCTAAGCACTCCATGACATTCACTCTCTTTACGGATGACGACACAAAGCACGGAGAGGAGAGCAGCCACCTCAACCAGCCAGCAGCCTGGGAGGCAGGCTTTGAACCCTCATCTCCCTGCATGCACCAACCTCTGCACCATGCACACCCCCGTGTTGCCTCCTGCAGCCTCCGCCTCCCAGACACCCTGGCCTTTGTGCTCACTCACCCCTCTCACCACAGCTCCCAGCTCCTCTACCGAGGGTGAGCAACCCATTGCAGGAAGTGGGCCTCACACAGCTCCAAGCTCAGCATCCAGAGTGGACCTGACTCAGGGCACAGGCCCAGTAAATACTGGCTGAACTCAACGGCCTGAGGGTTGGAAACTATTTTGAATTAAACCATAACGAATGAGGCTTCTAAAAGCCAGGGAATGAGAGAGGAAGAAAGTAAAATTGACATGAGCAGCCTTGGGCTTCCAGCATGTCCAGTTTAACAGTTCAACTTCCTGCTATTGAAAAATAGTTCTGTCCTATAAGGCATCTTGGTCTAATGCTGGACAAATTCCCTTGAAATGGTTTAAGCCAGTTCTCTGCCTTTATGGGTCTTATGTCCTAAAACTTTGAAAGAAAACTTCAAATACATTGGATCCTTGGGGCGTGATTTTCTCACTAGCCGTATTTCTGAAAGACCTGAGACTTTAAATACCCAAACTTCGATTTGATTCAACAAATTTGTTGAGTTTCTACAAGAAGAATTAGACAATGCCCTTAACCCCGGAAGAACTCATGGGAGAGGAGGATGCAAAACCAAACCATCACAGTGAGCCGTGGAAACGACTGGCTAGAAGTCTGTCTGAGTTGCTGCAGTGGGAATAAGGTAATTAGCTCACGGTGGGGTCCCAGTGGGAGGATAAATTGGGAGTGGGAGCTGTATTATACAAAGGAGAAGGCATTTGACTTGACCTTGAAGAAGAATTTATAAGGTCGATGAGGCAGGATATTCCACATAGAAGGATCAGCATGAGCAAAAGCCAAATGACATGAAGCTATTGGCATGTTCAGACCAAAGGGAAGAAGTGAGTGTGTCTGGGAACCAGAATGAAAATGGCAAGAGAGGCAGAGGAGGAGATGAAACAAGGCTTCCAACTGACCATCAGTCCAATGGTGAACGAGGCCCATCTCGGGATCCTTCCAGCTGTATAGAATGCGTGGCTGCTGCTCTGATGAGTCCCACGTTGCAATGCCTTTATATTTCTCTCATCTGCTTTTATTGGCTTTTTTCCTTTTATTTCCTTTCTTACATATCAGACTGACATTTTTCCCTTTCTGCTGCAATTATTAACGTATTTATTCATTGAATCATTTACTCCATGGGTATTTTCAGATGAGCTCCTATGTGCAGGATCCTGGGGAAGGCATAGAGGAATTAAAGGACGCAGTGCCTTAATCCAGTACGAGGATGACAGGGTTGGTGGGGCAGTAGAGGGTATGGGTTGGGGTAGAGTGTCCCAGGCCTGCATACTCATACCTCACAGACACACTCACACAATCACACACATGAATTTGCTGCTTCTCTACTATACCCTTTTAGAAACCCGTTATCCAAACTTGCTACAAGTACATTTAATTAAAAATTGCCAGGCTTCCCTGGTGGTGCAGTGGTTGAGAGTCCGCCTGCCGATGCAGGGGACACGGGTTTGTGCCCCAGTCCGGGAAGATCCCACATGCTGAGGAGCAGCTGGGCCCGTGAGCAGTGGCCACTGAGCCTGCGCATCCGGAGCCTGTGCTCCGCAACAGGAGAGGCCACGACAGTGAGAGGCCTGTGTACCGCAAAAAAAAAAAAAGTTGCCTGCGTCTTTTCTTGGCCCTGCTCATCCAGGACAGTACCACCCCTTCACTGTTACGGCCCCAAATCCTCCCTACTCCCAAGGGTGCCTTCATTTCCCTCCCTCTATTTGCTCCACCTGAGTGGACCCTGCCTCCTGCTGGAAGACGGATTGCTCCAAACAGGCCCTCAGAGGAGGCCTGAGTGTCCATTTGGAACGTCCCAGAGATGGCAGAGGCAGGCTCAGGGGTGTAGTGTGGTCCCTTGCAGATTCTCCCTGGGCTCTTGGTGGCAGAGCTCCAGCCAGCTCAGACCTTCCCATCATCCCCCAGACTCCCAGGCCCTGCTATGGCTGAAGCTCAGCACGGGTCTGCTTTCTCCGGGGAACCCAAGGATCAAGACCTCTAAGAGGTGGCACACAAGAGCAGGCGGCAGGCCAGATCCTCCCTGATACCAGGAAAGCCCCACTCAGCTGCCTGTGCCAGGCAGGAGTGAGAGCACATGTCTCCATGCCAGCTGTCCCACGTGCAGGAACAGGAGCCCAGCCTGACACCCCTGCGCCCAGGATGGACTGCACTGTGCCCAGGATGGACTGCACTGAGTCCCAGGAAGGACTGCACTGAGCCAGTGCCTCTTCCTCTCTTCATGCTCCCGACTTGGGGTCCTACTTTCTGCTCAGACTACTGAGCACGCAGGTCCAGCAGCCTCAGCTAGGCCCTGGCTGAAGCTCCCTATGTCCAGATCCCTCGACTAGGGTGGGAGTCTAGGTCAGGTTGACACTAGAGGCTGCGCATTCCTCCCGGGTGGCCCAGGGCAGAGATGAGAACCACAGCTGGCCCTGGCAGGAAATTCAGGACCAGGAAGCCAGACCCAGACGCCTGCCCAGGGCCCAGGGCTTTGGCTGGGGCCCACCCCTGAGGTCACCACCAGGGAAAGACCCAGCTGCTGAAGATGTGACAGCACCACACTTCCAGGCAGCCCAAGCAAGTCAGAGTTTCCCTTGGCCAGCTCAGCTGCTCAAGACCAGGAGAGGCCAGCCCCAGTCATGCAAGGAGTGAAGTCGTTTCAATTGCAATGGAAAAAAACGACACCCAAAGGAATAGGACACTCCGCCAGATCTGCAATAACCGTCCTGTCCTTTGAGTTGGCCAGCTCCCAGCAGTTAGAGGCTCTGGGCACAGCAGGCCTGGGACGCGGCTCCATCACAGCTTCATCACCACTCCTGGGATCCTGGCAGCCTGACAGCCTTCCCACCGGCCCTAAGCCTGGAGCCTGGGACAGACAAGCCATCAGTAAGGGAACAGTAGCAGCCCCACACCCAGTCTGACCACTGCCCCTTGGCTTTGGTGGCCTTTCCAAGTGCCCTCCCCCACTAAGCTTCAGCTCCCTCATTTCTAAAATGGGGACATGAATGCACAGGCAGGAGTGAGCACCAAATGTAATGGCACAAATGGAAGTGCCCCAGGAGGTGTTAGTCCAATTTCTGGTATTATCAGAAGCCATGGCAATCCCCAAAGCTATTGCTTGCCACAGCTCTGAGGCCTTGACCCACCTAATGACCTTGAAACCCAAGGACCCACCTCCCCCCTTGCTGGGGAGCAGGCAGGAGGGTGGGCTCTGGGAAAGCAGGCAAGCCAGAACCAAACGGAGAGAGGCCATCCTCATCAACAGGGGGCAGAGTCACAGGACAGAGCCACCTCCTGGATGCTGAATCCCAGGTTGAGCCCTGACCCTAATTTCACAGAAAACCGCTCTGAGACCCAAATGCACAACAGCATTTATGCTGAGGCCTATGCCCCACCTGTGGAGTCAGGGAAGATTAAATAACAATTCCGACTTGGAACCTGAGTTGGGAGAAGCAGGGGGTGCACGCAAGATGGGGAGAAGCCAACCTTCCCAGCTGCTTGTGACCCATGGAAGCTCCCAACAGAGGGACCCTTCACCTCCACCCCACCCAGATGCTCCCTGAACACCCACTGACCGTGGCCTCACCTCACATGCTTCCTTCCCATCCCTTTCTCTCCACATTGAGTTCCTCCAAGCAATTGTGAGATCTACAATTACTTGCTTGTTTGTTCATCATGCTTTGGGCTTTAGAGAGAAGGGGTTGAGTTCAGATTCCTCATTCTGTGGCTTCCATCCCATAAGGGTCCACAGGCCCATGACTCATTCTGTGATTTCTCTGTCCCCTTGCATCCCCGCTCCTGCCCCACCTCTCAAATGCCATGGTCAGCATCTGGGGCCTTTGCTGTATGTCTTTGCACTTTGAATGTCCTTGTGAGATGGGGAGGGGGGTCTTTTATTGACATTACATTGTAGAACAACCTCCCCATTTCTGACTTTTCCGCTCAGCCCTGAGTGAAGGCCCAGCTACAGCACTATGCATCCCTGGGATTCACAGCTTCTCACTGGGGCAGAGCTCAGGATGGCCCTGACGCCCTGGGGTGCCCATGCCAGCCAGGACGAACAGCATCAGGGGTGACATTGCAGGGACTCTGGCAGTGTCCCTTTGCTCTCTGGAGGGTTGGGCCCATCCCTGTCCCATTCCCTGGCAGAGCCACCAGGACTCTTGTCTTCACACCATGCAATCCATGGCTTTCAAATGTTGGCCGTTCAGGCAGGACAGACAGTGTCTGCTTCCCCTGCCTGACGGACAGTTTAATGTCTCAAGGGCAGGCCTGGTTCATCGGTCGATCTGCCACAGCCATATCCCCAGCAGGATGACAGTGCCTGAGGTCAGGCCACACGCTGCCCACCTTCTCATGCACCTCCTCCTGAATAGCCCTCACCCCCAGCAAGGTCTGCAGGACAGCCACTGCGGGGCTCCTGGTCTATCCGGCCTCGGGGTGGGGGTAGGACTCAGAGTCAGGTCAGCAAAGGAATTCTATGCTGGTCCCTGGCATTGCTGGTCTTCTTAGTGGGCCTTGCAACACAATTTCAAAACACAAATCCTAGTAAATTAAAAGGGGCCAATCCACTCCTGCCCAGCCCCACCCCAGCCCATCTCTACTCCCACCCTGGCCCCCAAAGCCTCTGCCCTGGGGACCCAAAAGGAGCAGAGTTGGGAGGGCCCTGCGCTGGGATAGGGGCCAGCAGAAAGGAGCCTGCCTAGGCCAGTGTGCTTGGTGGGGGTCAGGGGAGGAGCCCTAAGTTCTACTCCCTCCAGCAGGTTCTGGGGCAGTTCAAGAAATGAGGCACCCCATTGTCTGCCATGGTCCTGTCCTCCGAGGCTCTGTGAAGAGATGGAAAAGAAAAGATGAATTGTGAAAAGTCAGTGCACTGTGGTCCTATGCTGCCCCCACGCCCCTTCTCTGCAGGGCTTTCCTGCCCCTTGGGGCCCTGCAGGCCCCCACAGATGCCCCCCTGTATGCCACCCGATTGTCACTGAACTAGGACCTGAGGGTGGACAAGGGAAGAACGCTCCTGAGCCGGTGCTGGGGACACACACTCAGACTAGGCGCCACCCATGCACCAGGTACCGGCACTCTCCATGACTGCAGTGGACTGATCTCAGCCTGGCAGGCACGGAGATGGACATTTCAGGTGAGCTGGCTCAGGTGTGACAGGTGGATCAGGAAAGACAGGTGGGTCAGGTGAGACAGGTGGGAAAGGGAGAAGAGAAGAGGAAGCAGGAGGGAGAACACAGGCAAGTGTCAGGAAGTGAGAGTGAGTGAGAAGGACACTGTGGGGGGGTGAGGAGATAGTGCTGCAATTCCAGAGGACACCACAGGATGGATGCAGGAAATCACCATGAGTGGCCAAGTGGGATGCCCCTCACAGCCCGCAGTGGAGACACCCTGAGAGCAGCCTCAGTGTTTGGCCTCCCCCTCTCAGATGACAAGGTGTCCTGAGTCTGGACAGATTGAGTTTAGAAGTGACCCAGCTGTGTGCACTCTCCGTGGTGGGACGTCCCTTCTAATCCTCACCCAACCCATGAGGAAGATTGTCATTGTCCCAGCCTACAGACGAGGAAACCAAGGCCCAGAGCCAAGCACATAGCCCAGCAACTCCCAGTACCCGAGTGAGGGAGCCAGGACTTGCTGGCTCCCCCAGGCCCTCGGAACCCAGAGCCAGAGCTGAGACCACCAAGGAGAGCGAGATGAGAAAGGAGAGGAGGCTCTATATGTGGGGCTTGAGGAGCCAGGGGCCCTGAAAGAGAGGAAGGCAGAGAGCGAGGAGAGCGTGACATCTAGAAACTGGGGCAGTGGGAGGGGACTCCGGGACCCACAGTGACCACGGTGGCCCTGGTATGGAGTGCACTCCCCAGCAGAAACCACCCTGAGAAGTTGTCTCTGAAAACAAGCCCCAGCCCCCACTTCCGGGGGCCGGCAGTTGCCAAGGGCAGACACCACTGCACTGGGCTGGCCTTGAGTCCCTGGGTCCCCTGGCTTGTGTCCCTGAGAAGCTTCTGACAAGGACTTTGGCCCCCATTTCTCAATGGACACGCAGACCAACCTGCAGGTGCTGGAGCCACACATCCTTCTGAGAGGGACTGGGAGGTGGGGAGAACAGGGGAGAGAAGAGAAGCTGGGAGCCAGGATCTCAAAAGAAAGAGGTGGGGCAACCAGGCCAATTCACTCCAGGAGATCCTTAATGTAGAGACTCGGTCAAATGTCCTGTCCGAGCATGCCATTCCAGTGTTCAAAGCCATCTGTGGAAACACAAATTAAAACCACAAGGAAATACTACCTCACACCCAGTAAGTTGGCTAAAATTTAGAAGTCTGACAACACCAAGTGTTGCTGAGGATGTAGAGCAGCAGAAACTCTAATGCATTGCTCAAGTGAAAATGGTGGAAGCTCTCTAGAAAACCGTTTGGCATTGTGTAACACAGTCAGCCTTCCATATCCGTATGTTCCACATCCGAGGAGTCAACCAACCACAGGTCAAAAATATTCAGGAAAAAAATTCCAGAAAGTTTTAAAAAGCAAAACTTGAATCTGCCACACACCAGCAACTGTCCACATAGTATTTACATGGTGTTTACATTGTATTAACAACTATTTACATAGCATAGTAATGTACAGATGATTTAAAGTATATGTGAGGATGTTCGTAGGTTATATGCAAATACTACTCCATTTTATATAAGGGACTTGAGCATTTTCAGATTTTGGTATCCACAGAGGTCCTGGAACCAATCCCCTGCAGATACCAAGGGAAAACTGTATAACATAAACATATCCTATGAGCCAACAATTCTACTCTTAGGTGGTTACCCAAGAGAAATGAAAACATTTCCACAAAAATACTTGCTTAAGAATGTTTAATGCGTCTTTAGCAGGGGGTGGGGTGGGAGGAATGAACTGGGAGATTAGGATTGACATATATACACTAACATGTATAAAACAGATAACTAATAAGAACCTGCTGTATAAAAAAAATAAATAAAATAAATTTTTTTTAAAAAAGAATGTTTAATGCGTCTTTACTCATAATTGCCCCAAACTGGAAAAAACTCATATGTCCACGACACGATAATTCATAAAATGGAATACTACTCAGCAATTTTTTTAAGCTACTAATACACATAAAAACATGGATGGGGCTTCCCTGGTGGCGCAGTGGTTGAGGGTTCACCTGCCGATGCAGGGGACGCAGGTTCGTGCCCCGGTCCAGGAAGACCCCACATGCCGCAGAGAGGCTGGGCCCGTGAGCCATGGCCGCTGAGCCTGCGCATCTGGAGCCTGTGCTCCGCAACGGGAGAGGCCACAGCAGTGAGAGGCCCGCGTACCGCAAAAAATATATATATATATATATATACACACACACACACACATATATATATACATATATATGTGTATATATATATATGTGTGTGTGTGTGTATATATACACACACGTATATATATGTGTGTGTGTATATATATATAAAATATATATATATACACATATATATACACACACATATATATACGTGTGTGTATATATATATATAAAATATATATATACACACACATATATATATGTGTGTGTATATATATACACACATATATATACACATATATAGACACACACATATATATGTGTGTGTGTGTATATATATATATATATATAAAATCTGACTCCCTTTGCTGTACACCTGAAACTAACACAACATTGTAAATCAACTATACTTCAATTTAAAAAAAAGAAAGGAAAAGAAAAAATATGATCTTGAGGTGCAGCTGGATTTGGGGACTCAAAACATCTGCTATTCCTCTAGTCTCTGTATTCCTTTCTCCAGTCGACTCCAGATGGTTGTGCCCTCAGCATCCTCATGGTGAGAATGTGGCCACTAGTAGTTTCAGGGCCTCATCTTCCCAATTCAAGTTCAAAAAGAAAGAAAGCATCTCTTCCCAGAAGTTCCCAAATGAGTCGCAGGATTCAGTACAACTGAACCAACTTGGTGGAAGGGCCTCACACTGCAGCTGTGAAAAAGAGGTGGAGCCCTACTGAGACCATGTGGTCTGAGAATGGAGGTGAGAGGGGCGGCAGGTTCCCAGAGGCATCTCGGCACTGTCCCTGGGAGAAGGGGGAAATGGCTGCTGGACAGGAAAAGCCATAGACCCAACCACAGTATCCTTCCACCAGCCTGGGAGGGCTGCCCACGCAGTTCTACCACCCTGTACCCTTCCTCACTGACCCACCCTGCCGCTGCCACCCCCAAGGAGAGATCAGTGTCCAGAGGGGTGACCCATCCATGCAGCCAGTGGCCCTCCTGCCACACCACTTCAGCCAGCCTCTCCTGAGGCCAACCCGAAAACTTCTCACCACCCAGGACAGCACCACCACTAAGAAGTGATCCTGAACTCCTCATCCCAGCCGATGGGGTTCCCCCCATCCTGACTGGGTCTTATCAACACTCCCCAACCTCTCTTCCTGCCCTGCCTAGCCTGGAACAGTGGCTAAGCCCTTCAGCTACTCTCCTGTCAGCACCCATAGCAACCTTTCTTTTCATCCTACTGCCAAACAAGCCTATCCCAGACCAGTGAAAATCAAGTACCCGGGGGGCTGAGGTGGCTGGAGAGTCACCCCACAGAAACCCAGGGTCCCCAGTGGCCCTCGGCAGCACATGTGCCTGGCTCCCAACCACCACCCCCAGGCTCCACGGCCCCTACGTAAACCCAGCGCTTTCACTCAACCCGAAGCGGATCTTCCCCTCCACTAGCCCCCTCCTCAGGACCTCTCTGTGGGCTTTCAGGGGAAGCTTCTGGACCCCACGGCCCGCTCTGCTCAGGAGTCATCGCTCTGCCTGCCCAGGTAAGGGTTAATAAGACGGGCTGTCACTGAGATGTTTACCCACCTCCAGACTCCGGATGAAGATAGAAATGGTATTTATGATTTCTACCCAACGTTTCTGGAAAGGATTTAAGGTGCTTACAAGGATACACATATATAACAAGACCGCATAAATTAAATGTGGGAGCCAAAAATGAAAGAAAAACAAGGGTAGGGACATAAAGAGGAACAAGAAAGAAGGCTAACTTGAAAACAAAGGCCAAATGAGCCCTAAGCTTGCTATAGTGAGCCACAAATGTGTCCCAACGTTTTCTAGCAGCTCACCAGAAAAAGAAACCTGTCTGCTGGAAGCTTCAGGGTTGGTTACATTAAAACACACACACGGGGGCTTCCCTGGTGGCGCAGTGGTTGAGAGTCCGCCTGCCGATGCAGGGGACACGGGTTCGTGCCCCGGTCCGGGAGGATCCCACATGCCACGGAGCGGCTGGGCCCGTGAGCCATGGCCGCTGAGCCTGCGCGTCCGGAGCCTGTGCTCTGCAACGGGAGAGGCCACAACAGTGAGAAGCCCGCGTACTGCAAAAAAAAAAAAAAAAAAAACACACACACACACGATTACCCAGGAGACATCCCAGGGTATGTTTCCCAGGAACGTCTCCCAAGGAATGGCAATGCAAGGACAATGGGAGGTGAGGATTGATGGGTGTTCCTCCTGAGCTGTGGGCTTGGAAGCAGGGGCGGGGGGGTGAGTGGGTGGGACAAGAAAGGTTCTAGACCCCCTGCTCCCACACCTGGATGATGAGGAGACTGTATAGCTGCTTCGCCCTGGGAATGGCACCCAGCCTCTCCTGCTCCTGCTCATACCCTCAGAATAGCACACCCCCCCCGCCCCGGCTCTGGGAAGAGATCTCCAATGACTATGTCCCAGGGGCCCCTCCTGCTTGGTGGAGTAGAATGCCAGCAAGCCCTCCTCAGGATGTCCCTGGACCTTGCAACTTCCATCCACTCCTGCTTTGGACGCCCAGATCTTCAGATCTTCACTCCCTCATACCTTTAGTCTGAAAGCATTAACTAAGCACCTACTGGGTGTAGCATGGGGATGTAAAGTTTATAGAGGGAAAGAGAAAAGTTTCAACTAAAGCTGCCTGCAATTATTTGGCTTTCAGGAGGTGCCACAGAGTCAAGGGGCCACCCAGCTCTCGTGACTCATCTCAGGACAATCCCCTGAGGACCAGGGGTGCTGGCATGTGTTGGGGCAGCCTGGTAGGGAGTTTTGAGCTTGCAGATGCCAGCAGCATGGGGCATCTTGGACTGACAGGTGAAGACCCCTCAGAGCCCTGTTTGGATCTGCCAGAAATGGCTGGGGAGATCATGGGAGAGGCCAAGACCCTGGGGACTGCAGTGACCAGGGTGGGAGGAAGACAGAACCCAAACCCACCTGAGCCTTGATGCAAAGTGACTCCATCAGCACCCCAGGTTCACGAGGCCCTGGACAGTCCTGCTATAGATGAACAACTCTACTTTTATGGCACCTGCTATATTTCTTTCTGATTACAAAAGTAATATATTCTCAATACAAAAAAAAAACAACACACAACCCAGCAACTTTAAAAAGGCAAAAGAAAAACACAAAAAAATGAGCCATAATTCCACCACTAACATTGGTTGGGGCTGCTCTCATTCTGGTGAAAAAACCTGCTAGTCTCTCTTGATTAATACATATATAGTTGGGAAAATTCTTCATGGCAAAACTACTACGGCCAAAATAAAAATTTAAAAAGACAAACTGGAGGGAAATATTTGCAACTCATATCACCAAAAAAGAGATAATTTCCTAATACACAAAAAGAGCCGAGAAATCATTAAGAAGGAGGTAAAGTTAAAATATATGACCACAATAATGTATAAGTTGGGGGTGGGCGTAAACGACACAAGTGTTCAATGGTCTGTGTCATCTCAGAGGAAGATGGAGGTATTGATTAACCACAGGCTTTGATAAGTTAAGGATGTGTAGTGATTTCTAGGGGGACCACTCAAAGAATAGAACCATCACAGGATTCAGGAGAGTGGCTACCTATGGGTGAAGAGGACCTTAAGACAGGAGAGAGCGCACACAGTGGGAGTGGATCCTAGGGTGCTAGTCTCTTTTAATTCCTGATTTAATTGTTGGTTATCTGAGCGTTTATTCATAATTATTCATTTTAACTGTATAAATGTTTTGTATAATTCTCTGTATGTGTGCTATAATTCACAATTCTTTTTAAAAATTGAAAGATATTCACCTTCCATAATAAGTGAAACAATTTTAAACTATTTTACAAAGATCAAAAAGTCTGAGGACTGGGCTTCCCTGGTGGCGCAGTGGTTGAGAATCTGACTGCTAATGCAGGGGACACAGGTTCAAGTCCTGGTCTGGGAAGATCCCACATGCCGCGGAGCAACTGGGCCTGTGAGCCACAATTACTGAGCCTGCGCGTCTGGACCCTGTGCTCCGCAACAAGAGAGGCTGCGATAGTGAGAGGCCCGCGCATCACAATGAGGAGTGGCCCCCACTTGCCACAACTAGAGAAAGCCCTCGCACAGAAATGAAGACCCAACACAGCCAAAAATAAATAAATTTAAAAGTCTGAGGACTGACTGTGATGGCAAAGTGGGTGGAAAATGATGGTGGGGTGTAAATTGGTACATCCTCTGTGGAAGATACTTTGGTAATTTTGACCCAACTTTCCAAGATACAAAGCTTTGCCCACTTCTGTGGTCTTATCCTACACAGAGTGTCACAGATGTTCAAATTTGCTTGTGCAAAGGTTTCTTCACTGTAATAGCAAAAGATGGGAAACAACCTAAACGCGTACTGTTAAATAAATAATGGTGCTTGTGTGTCGTGAAATATTATGCAGCCACAATCAAGGACCCTCTCCATGAACTGGTATGCAGTCATCATCAAGTCACATCATTAAATGAAAGACAGCTGCAGAGCAGCAGGTACAATGCACTATCAGTCATATGAAAGCCGCTGGAGGGGAGGTTACATACATGTAATTGTCTGAATATTCATCAGATTTCTAAAACATTTCTGGCAGGTTACACAAGAAACTGATAATGCTGGGTGGTTCTGGTGGACTAGAAGACATGGTTAGAAATCGTATTTTCACTCTGCACCCTTTTGTGCCTTTTAAACTTTAAAATTGAAAGTAAGTATTCAAAAATATAAGCATAAATTATGGCAGGATTGGGAAACACTAGAACCTTTCCTGAGCCAGCCATCCCCTGCCCACAAGGTTTTCGAGGAAGCCATAGGAAGGGGAGGACAGTGGTACATGGCAAATCAAAGTCCCCCTTTTATTATTAGCTGGGTGTGTGTCCAGTTCCCCCAGGCAAGGCACCAATTCTCCAAAACGCCTGCGAGGCAAGGCGGGACAGTCCAAGAGGCAGGCCCTGCTCAGTGGGCACCTGTGGCCACTTCAGAGAAAGAGTCACCCACTAGAGGACAATCAAGGAGGAAGGAGCCCACAGCGCCCCGCATCCTGTTGCTGGGAGTGAGAAAGACACACACACATACGTGCCTATGTCCATTTCTACAAAACCCACCTCACTCTGTTCACCCTGTTTTACAGCCTGCTGTTCCCACCTAACAGCTTATCAGGAACATTTTCTCCCATTAATAACTGTTCTTTTACTGCAAGATTTTTAATGATCAAAGTTTACTCAGCCAATTCTCTGTTAAACACTGAGACTTCTATGTGGTCATAAACAGTGCTTTGATGAAAATTTGTAGAGCTAAATGTTGATGCCCAGTCTTAATTATATCCTTAGAAAAGTATCCTGGAAGTAGGGTAAGGCATATAGACATTTTCCGGCTTTCTACACCCGTCACCACATCGACTCAGCCTACACTGGTGAGAGGGTCAATCTCCCAACTCCCGTTCTAATTTGGTTTTATCTTTGCCTACTTAATATTTGCAGGGGAAAAGCATCTTTTTATTGCTTTAATTTGCATCCTTTGATTATAATTGGGTTGAGGCCTCTTTGTGTGTTTCTTGCCCGTTTTCACCTCTAACACAAATCACCCGTTTGTGTACCCATACAAACCCAGCACCTTCCTTCTCCTCCTCTTTGCTCAGGCCTGAAGAGCCCTCCTTGCACACGCGCAGCTGTCAAAATCCTCACATCTTTCAAGGTCAAGTACCCTGCCCTGCCCTCCCACCAGGCAGTCAGTCCTGACTTCCTACACTCTTGGCTTGGGGCACTTGCTGCTCTGGTCCTGCTTATAGTCACCACCTGCATGCCTGTACCCCGCCGTCTGCACCAACTGTTCACTTTACCCCTCACACCCAAGGCTCAACCGCTGTCCCCACTGAAGGATCCTTGGGAAACAACGTTTACTGGACACCTACTGCCCAGTTAGTTCTCCCAGGCTGACTCAGACTCCCTCCCTGTCCCAAGCCCCTTGGGAGCCGTGAGTACCAGGGACAGCCCCCTCCTGTCAGACAGCTGCTTTGAGTGTCTGACCCAGGCTTGTACCCCCTCTTGCCAGCTCTCATGGGGACGCTGAGCCTCAAAGATGGAGTGGTATCTTACCCCGGGCTGCAAGAGAAGGTGGGACTCCCAGCTGAGCGTGTTCTCTATAAGAAGCTGAGACCGGGTGGGGAAGAGGGTAAAGTCCCTGGAGTTGACAGACAAGGAGGAAGGGGCACAAGGAGCAGCCAGGTGGACAGTAATGTCAGGGCTTTAAGAATGGATCTCAGGGGCTTCCCTGATGGCGCAGTGGTTGGGAGTCCGCCTGCTGATGCAGGGGACACGGGTTTGTGCCCCGGTCTGGGAAGATCCCACATGCCGCGGAGCGGCTAGGCCCGTGAGCCATGGACGCTGAGCCTGCGCGTCCGGAGCCTGTGCTCCGCAACAGGAGAGGCCACAACAGTGAGAGGCCCGCATACCGCAAAAAAAAAAAGAATGGATCTCAGTATTTTATACCACGTTCAATAACTGTCCAGCCTTTGCCTTTTTAGGCCATATTCCCTGGTCACTGTGTGTTGGCAACTCTTGCCCATAGGAGAGATGGGAGCATGGTCTTCAGGGACGGGGCTGGAGACCCCGGGAGCACCAGGGGCTGGGGTGGGTGGGAGCCACGGTTCTCTGGAGATGCCACCACCACAAGTGAGGGGCATGCATGCAGGGAGGCCCCCTGGGAAGAGGGTTGCCCTCCTCAGTCATGCCAGGGACCCTCCAGAAGTGTCACCCCTCCCAGGAGGTATTGATAATCTGAAGTGCCTGCCCCTCTGGCCTCCAAGACCCCCCGCCTCTCCCAACACCTGAGGGACACTCCTGGTGTCATCAAGAAGGCAACTCCACAGTCAGGGTGACCTTGGCTCCCAGTACTGGAGATGACAAATTTCTTTTCTTCCTGCTGAAAACATAATCCATCTTTCATGGATCTCTGGGGACTGGCGGTGTGGCACACGCATTATGGAAGCTTTTGCCTGGGCTCATTTCAATTGTCTACAGGGCTGGCTTGTTGCCCACTCTTCCTTGAACCCTTCAGACGCTGAGAGAGCATTTCAGTGCCAAGGGGCAGATCCAAAGATGTTCCTAAAAAATATTATACTTCTCTATCAACTGCTGCTGTCCTGATTTCTGGGCTTTAATTTCTTAATTTAGGTAAGAATAAGCTCCTCCAACATTCCAGGCACTAGGATCCAGGTTGTCCAGTAAGGATCGGCCCTCCCAGGCCATGGTTATGCTGCACACTCAGGGGACCTCCAACCCAGATCTGTGGGCCTCCAACCCAGACCTGTGGGCCAGAAGGGTCTTCCCAGAGAACGTAACACAGATCCTGAGACCTGAAGGCTGAGGGGCTGCGGGTCAGGTGAAGGGTGAAGAGAAAGCCTCTGTGAAGATGGGCTGGGGTGCTGGTGAGGTAAACTGAGGCCAGGCCACTGAAGGTTAAGGATGCCAAGCCACTGAGTTTCAGCTTCATCCTGAAAGCCATGGGGAGACCATGAGCAGCATTAGTCAGGGAAATGACCCTGATAGATGCGCATTCTAGAAAGATCGTGTTGACAGCCTCTGGACGGCAGACCAGAAGGGTCCTTGCCAGGAAGGAGCAATTCAAGAAGGAAGAGGAATTGGCCAGTTGGCGGAAGTTCCACGCAGATAAAGGGAGAGATACCCATACAAGACACATTTGAGAGGTGGAATTGGGAGGGTGGAACATGGAGTGAGCAGTAGACAGAGGACAGAAGAGGGAGGCATGTGGGCTGTGTGAACTGCCCGTGAGTAGAGGTGCCCCTAGGGGAGACAAGGGCCACAGAAGAGCAATCGATGGGGCCTGGCCACAGGGTGTGGGAAGAAAGGCAGTGAGCTAGTGCAGGCACACTGAGTTTTAGATAACTGGGCACCTAGCAACACCCTGGGCCAGAGACATGGACCTGCCCCCAGGAAGCCCCCACCTAGGGACACAGACATCTATCTAATAATCATGTAGATAAAGGACAGTGACCTCTGAGAGAAGGGCTTTTAGGCAGAGGCCTGCTGAGGGAGGTGAGGAGGGATGAGGCCCTGGAAACAGAGGAAAAGCAGGCCTGTGGAGGAAGGTACGGGGTACATCTACAGTGCCCAAAGAGAGCCAGGGTAAGTGAGGACAGGCAGGCGAAAGAGCAGGGCTGGACATGGTGTGGCCGGCTTACATCTTACATCACAAATGTGGTGTCCAAAAACATTATTTTCTTCTTCCTTATTCAATTCTGAACACACAGCAGCTGAAAAATAAACTTGCCGATTAAAGGTACCCTCTGCCATTGGATATCCACCTGGAGGAGAAGGGCAGGGAGGCACAGCCCAGGGAAATGAGGAAAGTATATGCCTAATCAATCTTTAGTTTGCAAATGCAAGCTTTAAAAGTACCTGAAACACTGAAAAGAAGCAATGAGAGGAAACCACCTTATCAGATATTAAAACACTGTAACACCTTAATATCAAATCGGTGTGGCAATATGCAGATACAGTGGAGACAGACCAAGAGAGCAGCTGGAGACCCAAACATACACAGGAGGTCAGTCGATGATAAAAGTAGCATCTCCTTTAGTAAAGATGAACTCTTGAATAAATGATGTTGGGAGAGATTGGCAGTTTTCTGGAAAAAGATCAGGTTAGATCCATCCCTCACACCATACATCAGGATAATCTCTAAATGAATCAAAATTTTTAATGTATATATGAAACCACAAAAGTGTGGGAATAATCAAGCTTTACAACTTGAAGCGAGGAAGGCTTTTCAAACTATGACTCAAGGGCTTCCCTGGTGGCACAGTGGTTGGGAATCCGCCTGCCGATGCAGGGGACACGGGTTCATGCCCCGGCCTGGGAAGATCCTACATGCCAAGGAGAGGCTAGGCCCGTGAACCATGGCCGCTGAGCCTGTGCATCCGGAGCCTGTGCTCCGCAACGGGAGAGGCCACAACAGTGGGAGGCCCGCGTACAGAAAAAAAAAAAAAAAAAAAAAAAAAACTATGACTCAAAATTGAACAACCGTAAAAGATTGATAGCACAAAGATCAAAAACTTCTGCAGAGCAAAAATCACTATAAGCAAAGTCAAGAGACCATCTGGGAAAAACTATATGCAGCTCAGATCACTGTCAGAGGGCTAATATCCCTAATATATGAAGAGCTCTTGGAAACTAATAAGAAAATGATCAATAATGCAATAGGGAAAAAATGACGAAGGACAGGAACAGACAGTGAAATACAAAGGGAGCTCAGACATACAAAGATACCCGATTCACTCATTAAGAGAAATACAGATTAGCCCTACGGTGTCTTCTCACTATCAGCTTGGCAGAAATACATATTTGACAATACCCTTTGCTGGGGAAACTATGTGGGAAGAGGTACCTCCCCATGGAAGGCAATTTGACGATGGTTATCAAAACAGCAAATGCATTTACCCTTTGACCTAGCAATTTCACTTCTGGAAATGTATCTTTTACATATGCCTGCATGTGTTAAGAGCAACAGATTGGAAATCTAAGCAAAGCTACTTGTTTAAAAAATAAAAAATGAGTATGGCCCAGCAAACTAGAAGAACATGCAAAACCCATTTACCCATCCAGATTCACTGTCCACCCTTCACCCTGTTCAGGGCCTCTGAAAGCTGTTGTATGGGACAATGGCTGCATTGCCCTCTAAGTTCAGGTCTGGTTCAGCCATCGGGGAGGGGATGCAGGAAGAGAGAGGTGGGAGTATTTATTACCTCCTGCAGGGTCACCAAGCCTGGCTGCACCCTTAACCAAAGGTCATGGCTCCTGCCAGGCAGCCCTATTCACCTGTCTCTCCCCCTTTCCCCTCACCCCTCTGACCTTGGACGGTAAGGATGAAGGCTTATGACTTCCCTATGTCCTGCCCTCACCTCTGTAAAGAATCTCTTTCAGTAAACACTCCTCAAATTGCCCAATTTAAGTGAGCCATCTGTTTCCTGCCAGGCCCCTGACTGATGCAGCAGCTATTTATAAAAAAGACGAGGATGCACTCTAGGTATCAATCTGGAAAGATTTCCAGGGTGCCATATAAGTAAGAGTATATAGTAGTTACCTGCTATGTGAGGAAGCTGGAGGGTGAGGGAGACAACACAGCTGCATCTGTGTGTATGTCCCTAAAGAGACACTGGAAGGACACACAGGAGGCTGATGAAGGTGGTTGTTGGTCAGGGACCAAGTAGACGGGCAAGGGAAAAGGCAGGGCTTTCCTTTGTCCACTCTTGCATTTTCAAGCCTGCCCTGCCTTCCCTGCTCACCTTGCCAGAATTCTGGCCTTGCTGTGGGCACTGATCCCTCCCAGGCACCTGGGCACAGTCACGCTGCCCTCTCCTAAGTCAGCACCCCGTGCTCTTGGCTCGGGAAGCCAAAGCCCCTCACAAGGGGAGCAGGAAGGATTCTCTGTGTAAGTCTTCAGACAGGAACCAAGGAGGGAAACACAAAGAGAGATACCTGAATTCCACTCCCAGGGGCTTAAACATTTCCATGAACCCTAAATCTCTGAATCTCAACATAGTAATTAGTTTCAAGGGAAAAAAAAAAAATCACTTCTAGTCTCTGAGCCTCTCTGGGGACCCTTAGAGAATAGATATCTTCAGAACATCCCACACGTCCGCTCTGGGGCCCTCACAGGACCTCTGGGGTTCCACACACAGGCGCTCATTCCCCATTCCACCCCCTTCTCCTAGGACAAAAGTTGGCGCCCAGTCCCTCCCCTGGGCAAAGACTCCTCCTGGGCTAATCTGCCTGGGCTAGCCTGCCTTCAACTCCTCGAGTGTGTGGCTGGCTCTCAAATTCACCTCTGCACTTCCCCACAAAATGACCACGGGCAGGGTGCAGAGCCTCCCGGACTGAGCTTCAGGGGTGTCATCCATAAAAACAAGAGCATTCCAGCCCCCATTTCCCAGGGCTGTGGAAGGAGCAACTGAGAAGTTGTAGGTAAGGCTCGTTGCAGGCGTCCACCTGGCACACACAACAATGTTCATTACAGAGAGGGTGAGATGCCAGGAGGGACCCAAGAGAACGGTCAGCCTGAGTGGGACTTGGGTTTTCCTTGTGAGGAATTCATTTCTGAGCCTTTGCCTTCCCTGCTGAAAGGCCGGTTGGGTTCTTCTGGCCCTGGGCCAGTGCTGGGGACTTCATAGCCTTTATCTTACTGAAGTACAGCACCAGCTCCAAAGTAAATGTTACCATCCCCTTTCCACAGATGGGAAAGTAGAGGCTCAGAGAGCCCGGGCCTGCCTCTCTGGCTGCAGCAGGTGGTCTGCACACAGCCTCGGAGTCATATCCACAATGTCCCCATCAGGACCTGCAGCTCCCCTGGATCCCACAGAACCTTCCTGGGCCTGCCCCACTTAGAGCCAGGAAGCAGCTCTCAGACCCCGCCTGTCCCCACCACCCAGCCCACCAGGACCCCGCCCCTCACTACTTCCTGGATGAACAGCTCTTCTGAGCATTTCTGGGTAGCCCAGCTCCCAGCTACACTCCTCCTCTCATCACCCTGAGGGACAGCCTCTCTGGCCTTGTCTCGGATCCAGGAAGGCTCCTGCCCCACTGCCCAGGCTGCAGAATCCAGGGGCCATATTGCCCCTGGCCAGTGCCCTGGTCCCACGCCCCTCCATGACAGCCCACCAGGAAGAAGGGCACGTGCCCTGTGCAGTCTTGTCCAGCTGGCGGGAAGGAGAGATGGCAGCCAGGCAGGATCCAGCCGAAAGAGCTTTTCAGGTTAATGAGGAGAGGGGACCCTTCCCCCACCCAGTGTCCCAGACAAAACGCAGTGGTGGGCTGGGTCTGAGGAGGCCGTGGGACAGGGTGGGGGACCTTCAGGATTGGAAAGCGCCCCAGGTGGTTCTCACCAGAATAGGGCCCAGCTAGTGACAAGATCCAAGCACTGTGGAGCAAACTGAAGCACTGGGCAAACTGCAAGGCCATCAGAACGCTGGTAACCCAGGTGGCGGCTGGTCCTGTGGACAGACCCCCAGGTAGGGCGGCAGCTCCTACCAGTCCAGGGTACCCAGGACGCTGGCATCACAGACACACAGGGCTCAGCCTCCCACAGCCCTGCCAGCTGAATCCTCCTGTCCAGGCTGGCTGGGGTCCAGGGCCTGGGGTCACCAGTGGGTCTGGAAAGGCAGAGGCAGAGGCAGAGTCTGGTCACACATTCATGCTGCAGGACGAAAGAGAAGCACAGCTACCCCAAGATGGTGACTTCTCTCCTCCCAGCAGCTTCAGGGCATAGAGATGGGGCAGGATGAGGCTCCCAGAGAAAAGTGACTTCTGGACAGAAGGAGACAGCAATTCATTTCCCTTCCTGTCCTCCAGACCTCTAGGCCCACAGGAGAAAGGAAATAATGGGAACATTTGTGTTTTCTGCTTAATTCTTTTTCCTGGTGGCTGGCAGGGGATTTGGGATTGGTTCCATTTTCTGTGTGAGTTGCTGAAAGTTATTTAAGTCCCCACTGAAGTAAGCATGGCAGGGACGGTCACAGCCCCCTACCTGTGACAGGTGCCGGTCTACACCAGCTGTGCATACTGGGAGCACTGCCCCCACTCACTTGCCCTCTGGCTGGCAGGGGTGTCTGTGGACACAGACCTCCGGACCATTTCAGGACCAGGCCTGGGAAGCCACCCAGCCTGCTCTGATTCCCACCTTCAGAGTTTGAATTTCAGCAAGTACTTGCCATGCACTCCTGAAGGTTTGCATCATGCACAAAGGAAAACTGGGGCTTGAGAAAGTCTCTTTGAAACCCCAGCGTGTGGCTCAGTCAGTTCCTCATAGCTGGCTGAGGTGGCCCTTAGATGTTGGTGGGCTGCTGTAAACTTCCAGCCACTCTCCCTGGGTTGTAATCCGGCCGTGAACTCTAGGAGACGTGCACTGATTTTGCTGGGTGCAAGGCCAGCCACTCCAGGCCAGAAGGGCAGGGAGGCAGCCCAGAGGCAGGCCTGCCAAGAGCAGACTCCATGACGGGGAGAGACAAGGAAGCCAATGAGGAGGCCAGATCTGTGGGCAACAGGGCCAACACCATCTGCCCCCACCCCCACCCTGAGCAGCACAGCCAGGTGGGAGCTCCCCGCCTGGTGCAGTGGACAGACCTACCACCCATGCCCTGAAGATCCAACTTCCCGCTCCAGGCACCGGTCAGAAGGCACCCTGCCTTCCGAAGCATGTGGACCCAGTGGAGAGCCAGTGCCCCAGTTCTGGCCAAGCCAACTCAAGCATGCCCAAAATTCAGCTCAGGACAGCAGGGTGGCGGCTGTGAGCCAGGGACGGCCTCTGCTGTGCCCACTGCCCACTGCTGAGTGGAGAAGGAGAGGTTGAAGTCTGCTTAGTTATCTGATATTCTCAACCATTTGAAACACAATGGATAAAGCTATAGGTACCCATGAGCAGTCCAAGCCCAGCATTCCCTTTGCTGGGGTAAGTGCCACTGTCAGCACGGCATGGGTATATGTGTGTATCTGGACATTTGTCCACATGCTAACGCTCACGTGGATAATACTGTGGCCAAGAGCTTTATGCACGATTCACACATTGAAACAACTATTTAGTCAGCACCTGCTGCAAGCCAAGCACAGCTCCAGGTTTTGGCATGAGTATCCTCTGCACTAGGAGAAGCAGATCATTGCATCAAAGAGTAGAAGCTGCTTTAACTTTCATAAACAGCCCAACTGCCTGCCAGCGTGCCTGTGTCAGTCTGCTCAGGCCAGAGACCACAGACTAGGAGGCTTCAGCAACAGAAGTCTATTTTCTCACAGTTCAGGAAGCTGGAAGTCCAAGATCGAGGTGTCAGCAGAGTTGGTTTCTCCTGAGGCCTCTCTCCCTGGCTTGTAGATGGCCACCTTCTCGCTGTGTCCAAACATGGTCACCCCTCTGGGCGTGTCTGTGTCCTAATCTCCTCTTGTTTTAAGGACACCAGTCATATTGGATTAGTGCACACTCACGTGACCTCATTTTTACTTCGTACAGTCCCATTCTGAGGTACTGGGAGCTAAGACTTCAACATATAAATTTTAGGGGAGACAACAATTCAGCCTATAACAATGTCTGTCCTCATCTATGCCCTGTACCAGTTGGGAATCCATTTGGCTAAGAGTAACAGGAATTGAAAACAGACAAGATAGAAGTGTAGGCCTCTCTCAAAACCCAGAGGTGGGCAGGCTGGAGCTGCTTCCCCAAATCCCCAGGGACCCACCTGGTGGCTCCATCATACCTGGCCTCTCTTTCCTAGGTCTCCCAATTGATGCTCCAGTTCCAGCCATCACAACTGCATTCCCAGCATTAGGAAGAAGGAAAGGACAAAAAAGAGGGGCAAAGGGTACCCACAGACTATCTTCAAGGAAGACTCCAGAAATTGCCCTTCAACCCTTCCCCTTATAACGTCATTGCCTGTACCTACCCACGAGACCACACTTAGTTGCAAAGGAGACTGAAATGCAGCCTTTATTCTGGGGTGCCCTGTGTGAAGCTGAAAGTGTGGGGTCTGGTCATTGTCAAAAAGCGGGATGTGGGTAATGGGGTATGTTTCAGTCTCCGTCACACACCCTCACCTGCAGTTATTACTTTATCCCTTGTGTTTACCTAAAATGGTGTCTCACTTGTTTTAATTTGCATTTTCCCAATACCTAGTGAAATTGGCCATCATTTCATTTTTATTATCTATTTGTAGTTTCCCATCTTAGAATTTCCTCATTTTCTCTTCTTGGAATTGCCACTTTTCCTTCTTGGGTTGCGTTGTCTTTTTATTACCAATTTGTAGAAGTGCTTACTTACATATTCTAGTATTAATCCTTTGTCTTTCTTTTTTTTTTTTGGCCGTGCTGCCTGGCATGTGGCATATTAATTCCCCGACTAGAGATCAAACCCGTGCCCCCTGCAGTGGAAGCTCAGAGTCTTAACCACTAGACCACCATGGCAGATTTTCAGTTTCATAATACAAATTGTATCAGTCCTTTCTTTATGGTTTATTTTTAATTTGTGTGTTCTTTAAAGCATTGTGTGCTCCAGGGTTGTAACCATATTCTTCTATATTTCTTTAATGCTTCAATTCTTTCGTTTCTTACTTTTAGGTGTTCAATTGATCTGGAATTTATTTTTTTAAAGCCATGAAATAGAGATCTAACTTTTTTTTCTCCCAAGAGTATAGTTTGCCAGTCTTGCCTGTTTGCCTCCAGCTGCATCCTGGCCCTTCCTCTGCTTGACCCTGCCCCATGCGGAGCTGACCCTACAGACTGCATCTCCCTGCCCCACCATGTCACCTAGCTTCCAGCTAGGCTCAGGCTACAGGAAGCACTGGCAGGAGATTGGAGAGTAGGAGGAAAGGAAAGCCAGGGTGTTTTGCCCCTCCCACTCTGCCTAGGTAGCCTCTCTGGAACAAACCGCACCTGCTCTGTGGCCCTGGCTCTCCCTAGGTAAGCCTACTGTGCGCCCAGCCTCTGCCAGCTGACCCCAACCCACTTTATCCCTCCAACCTAGGCCAGACCTGGCTGCATCTCTGCCCCCTACTCCCCAGCTACTTCCATCACTGTGTAACCAGTTCCCTGCATTCAATTCCTTCTATTATGAATACTCTTTTCCTTTCCTGAGTATGCCCTGACTGATGCAAAGAGCCAATTGACCTTACCCTATTTGCTTAAAAAAAAAAGAAAAAAAGTTCTTCCCATGGATTGGAAATGCCACCTCTATTTTGCGCTAAGTTCCCATAAGTGCATGGATCACACTGGCCTCCTCCTAGCCCCAGAGCTGTTCTGTTTCTAGTGCCAACACCACACTATTGCACACTCTAGAGTCCCTCACCCTCTAGAGATACCTGGAAGAGCCCTGTTGTCATTATTTTTCAGAAACATTTCATTCTTACCCATGGTGTCTTCCACATGAATTTTGGGATCAGTTTGACAGGCTTCACAAAAAAAATCCTCCCTACTAAGATTTTGATTGAGATTGTCATTGAAGTTATATTTGAGGAGAATGAAGTCTTCAGGATATTGGATATTTCCATCGTTGAATGTGACATTTCTCTCCATTGACTGAGATTTTTTGTTATGCTTTTCAGTAAGGTTTATGATTTCCAACATTTGAATCCTCTCAAGTTTTGTTAGATTAATTCCCAGACATTTCCAGTATTCCATAGCTATTGCCATTGGTATCTTGTTTCTATTATGTTTTTAATTAGTTAATGCTGCAGTTAGGAGTGCTGTTGATTTTTAGGGTGATCTTCTATTTTGCCAGTTTGCTGAACTCTCTAACTCTAGTAATTTGACAGGTGATTGAAGCTCTTGGATTTCCTAGGTAGAAGATCATATATACCTACAAATAATGACAGGGTTTTTTTCTCTTCCTTTGCAATTTTAGCTTTTTTATTTCCAAGATTCCAGTTTTTTGCTAGAAGCAGTGATGGAGAACTTGAACTTATCTCAATCCTGACTTTTAATAGGAATCAACCTAATATTTCACCTTTACATGTGATATTTGCTTTAGATTTCTGGCAGACATTCTTTATCAAATTAAGAAAGTTTTCTTTTATTCCTAAGAGTTTAGTTGGTTGGGGGTTTTGTTGTTGTTGTTTTTAATCAAGAATAGAAGAGCTTCTACTTCCAATAATGATGGGTATGTAATGTGGACCAACCATCCCACTGAGGAAAAGCAGAAAAACTGAACCAAAAATTTTAAAATCTGTTAGACTGCATCATAAAGCTAAGAAGATAATAAATAACTCCCTTGCCAGGACCTGAGGGAGGATGGAGGTCTGAGAGGTGTCCCCTTTGCTACCCACAGTGGTAACCAGAATTCTAAATAAGCTCCAAGATTCCTACCCCTGGTGTATACCTACCTTCTCTGGTTTATTCAAACATTCATCTAGGTGCTTCTGTGAAGTGAATTTGCAAATGTGATTGATTTTCCAAATCAGTCGATTATCCTTGGTGGGCCAGACCTAATCAGATGAGTCCTTAAAAGGGACAGTGTTCTTCTGGCAAAGGAGATTCAAAGTGTGAGAGAGATTCTCTGTGGGGGAAGGTTCTCTCTTGCTGGCTTGAAAGATGAAGGGGGCTCTATGGCAGGAAACACAGGCAGCCTTTAGGAGATGAGGATGGCCCATGGCTGACAGCCAACAAGGAAACAGGGACCTCAGTCTTACAAATGCAAGGAAATGAATTCTGCCAAAGACTTGAATGAGACTGAAAGCTGACACTGAGCTCTAAGTGAAATGCAACCTGGCCAACACCCTGATTTCAACCTGGTAAGACCCTGTCCCCTAGTGCAGAGGACCCTGTCCCCTAGTGCCAGACCTTTGACCTACACATCTGTGAGCTAATGAACAGGTGTTGATGTAAGCTGCTAAATTTGTAGTCATTTGAAAAAAAATACATTCGTTACTGAGACCCTGAGTGACACTTTGAGAGCTTCAAGAGGGAAGGAGCTGCTGTCTGAAAACTGAAAAACACACATTGAAATAATTCATGGATCAAAAAGAAAAATCATAATGTAAGTTAGAAAATATGTTGGACTTAATGAATATACCACATAACAAAATTTGTGAGATCACAATTGAAGCCATGCTTACTTGGAACTATGGTTTTAAACACAAGTAATACAAAAGATAAGGCTGAAAATAACAGGAAAATAAATCAAAGAAAGTAAAATGAAAGAGATGATAAAACATAAGCATATGTTAATTAAAATTTTAAGCTATGCAATAAAGAGGATCAGCTAAGCCAAAAGTTGGTTCATTGAAAAGCAAAATAAAAGTGATAAAGCCTGAGGAGCTTGAGCCAGGAAAAAAGGAACCAGAAAATAATGTCAGAAATGGAAAAGAAGATATCACTAAAGATCTTCCAGACATTCAAAAGACAAGAGGACAAAAAGTTAAACATAGAGTTACCATATGACCCAGCAATTCTATCCATAGGGATTGACTCAAAAGAACTGAAAACCCATCCAAACAGAAACTTGCATACCAATGTTCTAGCAGCATTATTCATAGTGGCAAAAAGGGAGAACAAGCCAAATGTCCATCAATGGATGAATGGATCAACAAAATGTGATCTATTCATACAATGGAATATGTTTTATATCTTTATTGGAGTATAATTGCTTTACAATGGTGTGTTAGTTTCTGCTATACAACAAAGTGAATCAGCTATATGTATACATATATCCCCATATCCCATCCCTCTTGAACCTCCCTCCCATCCTTCCTATCCCATCCCTCTAGATCATCACAAAACATCAAACTGATCTCCCTGTGCTATGCAGCAGCTTCCCACTAGCCATCCATTTTACATTTGATAGTGTATATGTCCATGCTACTCTCTCACTTCATCCCAGCTTCCCTTTCTCCCCTTGGTCCTCAAGTCCATTCTCTATGTCTGTGTCTTTATTCCCGCCCTGCCACTAGGTTCATCAGTACCATTGTTTTAGATTCCATATATGTGCATTAGCATACGGTATTTGTTTCTCTTTTTTTTTTAACATCTTTATTGGAGTATAATTGCTTTACAATGGTGTGTTATTTTCTGCTGTATAAAAAAGTGAATCAGCTATACATATACATATATCCCCATATCTCCTCCTTCTTGCGTCTCCCTCCCGCCCTCCCTATCCCACCCCTCTAGGTGGTCACAAAGCACCGAGCTGATCTCCTGTGCTATGCAGCTGCTTCCTACTAGCTATCTATTTTACCTTTGGCAGTGTATATATGTCCATGCCACTCTCTCACTTCGTCCCAGCTTACCCTTCCCCCTCCCCATGTCCTCAAGTCCATTCTCTATGTCTGTGTCTTTATTTCTGTCCTGCCCCTAGGTTCTTCAGAACCTGTTTTTTTTAGATTCCATATATATGTGTGAGCATACGGTATTTGTTTTTCTCTTTCTGACTTACTTCACTCTGTATAACAGACTCTAAATCCATCCACCTCATTACAAATAACTCAATTTCGTTCCTTTTTATGACTGAGTAATATTCCCTTGTATATATGTGCCACATCTTCTTTATTCATTCATCTGTCGATGGACACTTAGGTTGTTTCAGTGTCCTGGCTATTGTAAATAGTGCTGCAATGAACATTTTGGTACATGACTCTTTTTGAATTATGGTTTTCTCAGGATATATGCCCCGTAGTGGGATTGCTGGGTCGTATGGTAGTTCTATTTTTAGTTTTTTAAGGAAACTCCATACTGTTCTCCATAGTGGCTGTATCAATTTACATTCCCACCAACAGTGCAAGAGGGTTCCCTTTTCTCCACACCCTCTCCAGCATTTATTGTTTCTAGATATTTTGATGATGGCCATTTTGACCAGTGTGAGATGATACTTCATTGTGGTTTTAATTTGCATTTCTCTAATGATTAGTGATGTTGAGCATCATTTCATACATTTATTGGCAGTCTGTATATCTACTTTGGAGAAATGTCTGTTTAAGTCTTCTGCTCATTTTTGGATTGGGTTGTTTGTTTTTTTGATATTGAACTGCATGAGCTGCTTGTATATTTTGGAGATTAATCCTTTGTCAGTTGCTTCATTTGCAAATATTTTCTCCCCATACAATGGAATATTATTCAGCCATAAAAAGGACTAAATTACTGACACATGCTACAACATGGATGAACCTCAAAAACATGTTAAGAAGCCAGACACAAAAGGCCACAGAGCACCTGATTCCGTCTGTATGAAACACCCAAATCCATATTGACAGAAAATACATGAGCAGTTGCTAGGGGTTGAGTGAAGAGAGAGTGACTGCTAATGGGTACAGGGATTATTTGGGGGATAATGAAAATGTTCTGGAATGAGATACAGGGGATGGATGCACAACATTATGAATTGTACCCTATGAATTGTTCATACACTGAATTGTACGCTTTAAAACAGTGAGTTTTATGTCATGAGAATTTTGTCTTAACAAAAACTTTCAAAAAAAAAGATAAGAGGTTATCACAAACAAATTTATGCCTGTGAGTCAGAGGGCCATGGGCCTCAGGTCCCTCTCTGCAGCTCACAGCACCTCACTATCAGCACCTTCTTTCCTCTGCCTCTCTGAGTGTGTGAGAGGTCTGAGTTCACCTCACCTCAATTTACCAACTAGCCCAGACTCAACAAGAACCTGCTTCAATTATAGACTCCCAGAAGAGAACATCAGCTCGACCGAGCTAGGGTCAAATGTCCATCCTGGCCAGACCAAGTGTGATCAATGCGACAGTCACATGCGGCATAAAGTTAGCTATCGTGACCCATCCTTGGGAGGGGTGGTGAGCAGTTCTCAGAGAAGAGAGACTGGACAAACACACCCCCACTAAAGTGGCCATTCCCCTCCAATTTGTCTCTGTCCTTCAGAGTGTAGAGTCCAGAACTGATGCCCAAACACTGAGATCCCAGTGGCATGCACAGAGGATAATCATGCCCTCCACTCTACTGGCTCTCTACCTCTTATAATGTGACCTTTCCACACAGTTGGATCACCCTGAGCATGGTCACTGTATTTGTTTCCTATTGCCACTGTAACAAATTACTACAAATTCAGTGGCTTAGAACAACACAAATTTATCCTCTTACAGCTCTTTCAGTCAGGAGTCTAAAGTCAGTCTCACAGGGCTCAAATCAAGGTGTGGGCAGACTGGTTCCTTCTGGAGGCTCTGGGAAGAATCCATTCCTTACCTTTTTCAGCTTCTAGTGGCTACCTTGGCTTCCTCCATCCTCAAAGCACATCACTTCGGTCTCTGCTCCCACTGTCACATCTCCTGCCATCACATCTCCCTCTGCCCCCCTCTTATGAGGACTTTGATAATTACACTTAGGGCCCATGTGGATAATCCAAGATAATCTTCCCATCTCCAGAGCCTTAATTTAATCACATCTGCAAAGTCTCTTTTGCCATATAAGGTAACATTCAAAGGTTCCTGGGATTAGAATGGGGACTTCTTGGGGAATGGGCCATTATTCATCTTCCACAGTCACCCTGAGCCTCTGCTCTCTACCCACTACACAGTTCTGCTCCTCAGTAACACTCTGTGACATCCCCACACAACACAGTCCTGTGTCCATCAGGGGCACCATCCCTGATATCCCCTCCCCCACCCCACACCAGGGTTTCTTCTTCATCAGTCACCTATCGGTGTCCATTTTTGTGCAGCCTGGGACAAACCCCTGTCCCACAGTTCTCACAAGGACTGAGAATCTCCCCACCCCCATCAGATGCCCTATGGCCCTGTGGCCTGAGGCCACCCCATCCTGTGCTGACCTCCCACTAACCTCTATTCCCCCATGACCTGCTACAGCAACCTCATCACCAGGTCTCAGCCTCCACTCAAGGCAGCTCTGTGCCCCACCCCCATAATCCAATAAGCCTCTCCATCCTCTCCATCAGCCAGGTTAGCCTGGGGACAAAAGAGACCAGTGTCCCCAGATGCAGACCTCATCCTATCAGCAAGCACAGGGACAAGACTGTAGGTGGGGTCAGCGAGGGGGACGGGACAGGAGGAATGACAGGTGCCAAGCCCTGCCTAGTGACTGCTCACCACCTGGGCACCTCCCAGAGTGAAGGGTCAGAGCCAGCCCTGCCACTACACCTTCTCCAGGGAGACCATGCCCCTTTTTACCAAGACACCCTCAGGGTGTCCCCAGCTCTAAGTGGACTTTATTCTTTCTGCCCATCCTGGGAGTCTCATGGGCAGAGACTGGGCCCAATTCATGTCTAGGTTCCCAGTACCCATTATGGGACCTGGCATGTGGTAAATGCTCAGTAATGCTTGATGGTGCATGCATGGATAGATGGATAGATAAAGGAGAGATAGATGGAAGGGAGGAAGGGAGGAGGGAAGAAAGGATGGATGGGAATGAATGAAACCTTGCAGCCCAGCCCTCTCCAATTCTGGATGAGGACACTGAAGTTATCTCTCCCTCCTGGCACCTCCTGGTAACAACCAACAGAAAAGGTTTTGAAATCAGGCACACCAAGGTTCTGGCTGCAATGCTGTGTGACTCTGGAAGAGTCACTTAACCTCTCTGTGCTTTAGTGTCCCCCTCAATAAAATGGGAGCGGTAGCAGAACCCAACTGATAGGTTGTCGGGTCAATGGGACAATCCATGAAGAGCCTTCACCACAGCTCCCAGCAAATGGCAACCACTGAAAAGATGGTGGCTTTGATCCTTGCAGTCCCCTTCATACCCTGGGCCTCTCTCTGTTCCCTCTGAAGGCCACAGAGAAGCGTTCACTCTGGCTCTGGCCCTCTATCTGTTCCCTAGCTGGTGGGAGGTATGGTCCAGCATCCGGAGCCCTGGCAGAATGAGAAGACCAGCTGCCAAGGCCCCAGGCAGCACCTCACTTGGCCTGAGGGGGGTGGGTCTTGCAGGGCTCCTGAGGCAGTCCGCCAACCCTCCGTAGCCCAAGATTGGGGTCAGGTCTGTGGTCAGGGCCAGTGGCCCTCAGCCAGGCCTTGTGCTCCTCCCAAGGAAGAAGCTGCCTTCGAGCAGGGGATACAGCAGCAGGTATGCTGGCCCTTCAAGCAGCTCCACACAGTAGGGAGCAGGACAGGAGAATGGCTGACCCTGTGGGCTAGGGCCTGAATGCCAAGCTAACAAGCTTGGACCTTTGCCCAAGATAGGGAGGTAGCTCCCGAAGGATCTGGAACAGGAGAACATTGTGACTGGAGTAGTTTATCGCACATGTCTGGGGCTGTGGGGTGTGTGGCCTGGACCAGGGGTGATGGAAGCAGAGTCCAGGGCTCCAGAAGCACGGCCAGGTGCCGAGCACAGGAGTCCTGTAGGGAGACAGGACACAGGGCTGGGGGCGAGAGTCTCAGAGGCCAGGGACACAGGAAGATGGAGGTTCCTGGAACTCTGGGATGCCCAGGCAGGGTTCCCAAGTCCAGCACACTCAGAGAGGGCTTCACTTTAAAGGAAAGGTGCCTGAAGAATATACAATGGAGAAAAGACAGCCTCTTCAATAAGTGGTGCTGGGAAAACTGGACAGCTACATGTAAAAGAATGAAATTAGAACACTCCCTAACACCATACACAAAAATAAACTCAAAATAGATTAAAGACCTAAATGTAAGGCCAGACACTATCAAACTCTTAAAGGAAAACATAGGCAGAACACTCTATGACATAAATCACAGCAAGATCCTTTTTGACCCACCTTCTAGAGAAATGGAAATAAAACCAAACAAATGGGACCTAATGAAACTTAAAAGCTTTTGCACAGCAAAGGAAATCATAAACAAGACCAAAAGACAACCCTCAGAATGGGAGAAAATATTTGCAAACGAAGCAACTGACAAAGGATTAATCTCCAAAATTTACAAGCGGCTCATGCAGCTCAATATCAAAAAAACAAACAACCCAATCCAAAAATGGGCAGAAGACCTAAATAGACATTTCTCCAAAGAAGATATACAGACTGCCAACAAACACATGAAAGAATGGCCAACAAACACATGAAAGAATGCTCAACATTACTAATCGTGAGAGAAATGCAAATCAGAACTACGATGAGGTATCACCTCACACCTGTCAGAACGGCCATCAGCAAAAAATCTACAAATAATAAATGCTGAAGCGGATGTGGAGAAAAGGGAACACTCTTGCACTGTTGGTGAGAAAGTAAATTGATACAGCCACTATGGAGAACAGTATGGAGGTTCCTTAAAAAACTACAAATAGAACTACCATACGACCCAGCAATCCCACTACTGGGCATATACCCTGAAAAAAACATAATTCAAGAAGAGTCACGTACCAAAATGTTCATTGCAGCTCCATTTACAATAACCAGGACATAGAAGCAACCTAAGTGTCCATCAACAGATGAATGGATAAAGAAGATGTGGCACATATATACAATGGCATATTACTCAGCCATAAAAAGAAACGATATTGAGCTATTTGTAATGAGGTGGATAGACCTAGAGTCTGTCATACAGAGTGAAGTAAGTCAGAAAGAGAAAGACAAATACCGTATGCTAACACATATATATGGAATTTAAGAAAAAAAAATGTCATGCAGAACCTAGGGGTAAGATAGGAATACAGACACAGACCTACTAGAGAATGGACTTGAGGATATGGGGAGGGGGAAGGGTAAGCTGTGACAAAGCGAGAGAGAGGCATGGACATATATACACTACCAAACATAAAATAGATAGCTAGTGGGAAGCAACTGCATAGCACAGGGAGATCCACTGGGTGCTTTGTGACCACCTAGAGGGGTGGGATAGGGAGGGTGGGAGGGAGACACAAGAGGGAGGAGATATGGGGATGTATGTATACGTATAGCTGATTCACTTTTTTATACAGCAGAAACTAACATACCATTGTAAAGCAATTATACTCCAATAAAGATGTTAAAAATAAATAAATAAAGGAAAGGTACCCAAGGCAGCCTTTGCCCAGGGGACATTATGGGAGTCCTAGGCCAGCACGGTGCAGAGCCACGCACCCAGGCACCCTCCTGCTGCTGTGCATTATTAAATTAGTCCGGGGGAAATTATGGTAGAGGCATGAATAATTCAAAGCCAGAGATAAAGTCAAATCTAATCAACTCTGTCTGCCAGCTTGAACTTTGACATGACGACCAGCCTGCTGTGAGCCTGAAAAGAGAATCTAGGTGTGGGATTTGTCCTCAGACATCTCAGAAGAAGCTCCGCTGTGAAGTCCTAAATCGTGGCAGCAGTAGCTCCTCCTTCTCAGCCTCCCCAGGCCACGGTGGTCCTTGTTATCCTTCACAGGGCAGCTTGGTGGCTGAGGCTGGGCCCCAGCACTCCTTAGCCATGTGACCTCAGGAAGGTGCCTAACCCTGCCGGGTCTCAATTTCTTTGTCTATAAAATGGGACTGGAAATGCAATCTGTTCCATGAAGTTGTTTGGGGCATTCAGTGAAATGGCATACAGGCAGCGTCTTGTGCCAGCACCAAATACAGGGTAGACATCTGTCTTTCACGTCAGCTCAGCATTTCAAATTTTACTGAGGGAGAGGTGTCCACATACACGTTAATTTTTATGATGGCAGAAATGCATCTTTCTCGTGAAAGCTACATGTTCATTTAAAAGTTCAAGAGGGTGGAGTTTAATATTTTCTCCACAAATGTCCACAGAGATCCATGAGTTTTGAAATGGTAAGTGATGGTGACCTAAGGCGCCACCCAAACATATCATGAATACTGACAAGGACGTGTCCAGACCTCATCAAAGTGAGGAAATCACTGGTGAAGTTACATCAACAGGGTGAACTCGGAGGCAGTGGCTCATGGTCCCACCTTCTCAGGCAGCATCTCCAGCCCCTGGCAAACTTACCCATGGGGAGGGGGAGTTCATGAACAAGCCAGCTGTCCACACCACTTTGACCACCTGGGACATCCCCACAAGACCCACAGTCTGTCAGCTGCACCATCCCTGAGGGCCAAGAGCAGTGGCTGCTAGCAGTGTGTGACAGCCCCACCTGCATGGCTGAAAATGAAGCCATGTGGGTGGCTCCTAATCCAATATGACTGGGGTCCTTATACAAAGAGGAGATTAGGACACAGACGTGCACAGAGGGAAGATGATGTGAAGACACAGGGAGAAGACAGCACTCTACAAGCTGAGGAGACAACCCTCAGAAGGAACCAACTCTGCCGACACCTTGATCTTGGACTTCCAGCCTCCAGAAATGGAAGAAAATAACTTTCTGTTGCCTAAGCAACCCAGCCCAAGCAGACTAATGCAGTCTTTCTGTAGCAGTTCCTCCCACAAATATTTCCTGGGCACCTGGCTACCCTGGGCACTCTTCCAGGCACTGGGGTTACAGAGCATGCAGGCCCAGCCCTCACAGAATTTAGTCTAGGGCTGTCCAGCATCCACCACCAATCACACTAGGAGGGCTGTGAGGAAGATGTTCCTGGGCCTTCAGTGCTGGTAACGGAGCATGTGCTGTCATGTGCATTGCCTGGGGAAGGACACTGGGCAGGAAGAGGGCTGCTTGGCATTTTAGGTTTTCCTGACTGAGATGTGGGATAGACCCTGGAAGGGGTGGGGCTTCCAGCACAATCTGACTCTGGAACAAGATCCATAGAGAAAGAGATACTGTGGGGAGCTTGCATCAAGGCAAGAAAGAACTCCCATAGCCTGGGAATCAAGCAGAGCTGTGTGAAATGGTGAGAACCAGGGCGGAAAGGAAAGGACAGAAGCTCCAGAAAGCGAGCCATCCCGAGAGAAAGGAGCAGAGGTGGGAATGGTTTGAACCAACCTGGAGCCCACCTGGCCTGATGGAGGGCTCACAGCAGAGTACTGGGCCCCCAGCCGGGATGCCCACTGGGGCCAGGCAGGCCAGCAGGCCGGGAGACAGCCTGGCCCAGGACTGTGGGCAGCTGGAGAATACCAGGCCCCCGCAAGGAGTGGCTCCCCCCAGCTCCTGCTGATGAGCCAGCAGGATGTCAGCCCAGGGCAGCCCTCTTCAGAGGTGCCAAACACCCAGGCTTTGATGTCAAGTTAGCAGTTCATCACTGTGGGTGACATCTAGCAGAACAAGTCTTCCAGCCAGATCTGGCACACCCACTCCCTCTCCCCACCACACTGCCGCCTTCCCTGATGCCCAGGCCCAGTGATCCCAGGCCTCAAGACCACCCTGTGGGGGAGGTCACCGCTGTCCTTTCCTTCCGGAGTGAACAAGTGGACTCCCCTGAGCCAACCTGGCATGCATCTCGCCCTCCTCAGTTCCCTCCCGAACCCTGCAGGGCTCAGCTCGGCAAAGGGCAGCCATTCTTCTTTCTGACATTTTCCAGATAAGTGGATGCTTTTATTCTGGAATTTAAGATCGATATTTATCTGCTGTCTGGAAGGAAGCATCTGTCACCCGGGTGAAGTTTCCACTCTGTGGCCCCTGCACACGTCAAACCTGTCCTCACAGATATCCAATGTCTGGGGCAGGCTGGCCATGGCAACAGGGGATGCCCAGACCC
Organism: Leucopleurus acutus; assembly: GCF_964270905.1. Lineage (NCBI taxonomy): Eukaryota > Metazoa > Chordata > Mammalia > Artiodactyla > Delphinidae > Leucopleurus > Leucopleurus acutus. The sequence continues at coordinate 17,212,520 of NC_139145.1, forward strand.
AGCAGCTGCCCAGAGAGGTGGCAGGTGCAGACACCCATGGGACACAGACAGATGGGGACATGGACCATTCCTACAGTCCCTCAATGCCAGGCACAGAGAAAGGTGGAGCAGAGAGTGGCCAAGGGGAGTGAAGACTCCCTGGCACCCACCAGAACTCTTCTGATCAAAGTCAGGGTGATGGCTACAAAAGATAAGTTGGGGATGGAGAAAAAGCCATTGGACAAGCAGCTGACAGTCTGCCCAGGGGTTGTGCTGGAAAGAGGGGTCGAGTATGGGGGAAGACGGTGGGGTGCTTAGGCATTTACTGGTACCACGCAGACAGCTTGTGAGTTGCTGAAGATGAGGGTGTGCAGGCCCTTGGGAAAATATCTTTTATGGGGACTCTGTCTATGTAAACTATTTGAGTCACCCAAAATCAGCATGTCAGCATCATTCTGGCAGCCCAACCTCACCTGACTGCACAAAATGAAGATCGTACCAGCCAGTGGGAAGCATTTACTTACTAGGTCACCTTCCTAGAACCAGGGCCCAGCCATAGGGCCTGCAGAATGACCATCAGCCTGAGTCCTGGAGCCCCTTGAGGCATATGGTCACCTCCACACTTTGGGTACAGGGCCAGACAGTGCCCAAGGGAGAAAAATAGGGCTCAAGGCCCACACAGGTCCTGTTCAGGCTTGGAGAGCACCTCCTGGTCACATCTGCCAGCTGGTCCAAGGCACTTAGACAATTTCAAGAAAGGCACCCCAAAGTGTGGAGGACCTGGGGGACCCAGGGCAAGACCCAACCACCCAGGTCAAAAGCGATCCTGATTTCAGAGACCCCAGGTATGGGACTAGGGTGTCGCTAGACCCTCCCTCCCAGGACCTAGGGCTGAGCCCAACGCAGAAATCCTTGAAGGGACCAGGGCAGAGCTGGCCCCAGATGAAAGGAAAATTAGAGGAAGGCAGATCCTGAAGCCAGGACTTGTCACTCAGGGCAAACCTGCAGGCAGCATCCCAGACCCCAGGTTGTTCAGAGCGCAAATGCAGTGCCCACCTGCCTCCTGTGCCCAGGCCACCTCCAGCCACCCACCGTACCCCCTGCTTTGCCAGCCTCTGGCAGACATCTTCTCCCTGAGACTCTGCCCAGAAACACAGGAGGCTTTCTCTGCAGACCCACAGACCAGACAGCATTCATCTCTCAGTGTCAATAAACCCCGTGTCTCCAGGGCAATGACTTTTACTCAGTAAATACTAACCAGCCTTGGACAGCAGGCGCAAGGCCCCAGTCTAGAACTATGCCAGCGCTCTGCCACCTACCCGTCACGTCTCCCTCTTGAGGCCATGGCATTGTAGGGATGAGCAGATGGAGGGTTTGACAGGCCCTTCATCCTCAGAGACAGCAGGAACAAGTCATGGCTTCCCTCCAGCTGCATGAGGTGACCCAGCATAATGGGGAGAGCCAGGCCTCTGGGATGTGACCTATGTTGGGAGGCGACAGCTGGTGCAAAAACACACCGCAGCATGTAGAACAAGCTGTGCCCACTTGTTAGCAGTTGGGAGGTAGGTATTCAAATGTGGATGCAGGGGCAGATCCCGGATGGGAGTCCTGCTGGTAGAACCCTTGCCCATAGGTGACCAGGGAGTGAACATGTGCTGTCCTCTCCCAACGTCCCTTTCTTTGGGATGGCCACTCCACCATTCCATTGGGATTCTGCTCAGACCTTTGAGTTGAGGGAGAGTGGGCAATCTACCACCTCTCCTGCCCCAAGTGTGGACTGTGTCTTAAACTTGGCCCATCTGTGTACCCCACTTCCTTACTTTTGACCCTGCCCCTCCCATGAGTGGCAGAGACCCAAGATCAGAGACACTTGGGCATTCCCAGCCTGCTGAGATGTTTGCTTCATGGTCTGCTGACTCTGGGGTTGTGGTAGTTCTGGACCAGTTGGCGGGGAAAGGGTGGGAGTCACAGGGTCTTCCCCTCTGGGATGCAGATTGCTCACTTCCAAAATGTCCAGAGTGAAGATTCATTCACCATTATCAGGTCTATATGAGAAATTAATATTGCTCCTAGTCACATGACTGACATTTTTTTCCTATTGACGTATTTACCTGTTGAACTAATAACCACATTGTTCCTTTGGCTAAGGGAGCAGACACATCTGCCTCTACTGTGTCAGGCTACAGTGACTTCCTTCATTAAACTTAATGAAGAGGGCCAGGGCACAGCCAGTTCCTAGAAACCCAGAGGTGTTTTCTAATCACCCAACAACATGACCTATATGAGGTTTGGCTCCTCTCAGATAGAGGATCCAAATATCTGCTGGATGGATAAATGGATGGATGGATGGATGGAATAAATAGATGAATTGATGGGTAGTTGGATGGTAGGGATAGATGGATAGATAGATTGATAGAAAGATGATAGATAGATAAGTAAATAGATGAATGGATGGATGAGTAGTGAATGAGTAGGTGATAGGTAGATGGATAGATAGATGGGCAGAATAGGTAGATGTATGAACAAATGGGAAGATTGAGAAATGGACGAATGGATGGATGGATGGACAGATGGATAAATAGATGGATTTCTTTTAGCAGAAAGTAAGCTTTCTGAAGGTAGGTCTGTACATTTTATTTCTTTGTTGTTGCCCATGGTGAATTCCACAAAACAGGCTTCACAAAGTATTTCTTAACTGTAACAGACTGTGTCCAGACATTGCCCTCAGACCCTACCTGTACCATGTAGTATTTGTATGAAAATCTGAAAAAATCAGTAGGAGTGATTTTGTAATGGCCATCCCCCCGACCAGATTACACTTCCAAGCTATTTTCTGAAAGATGATTGTATACTTTAAAATTTACTTTGAAAATGTAACTGACTAAAAACATGTATGAGAGAAATAGTCTTATTTTCCGGTTCAGTATGAGCCTATCTCACTTGGCTCCTGTGCTAAATAGATAGCAGTGTAATTTAAGAAAGAATTCTTCGTAAATATTTCTATTCATTTTTTTCCAAAAAAAAGAAAAAAACACTTTTTCTCTAATCAACCAGCTAAATCCATTCAGCGTATAGGTTATCAGGGTCTCAACAACAATTCGGAAATCATAGACTCTTGGAATGAAAGTGACCCCCAAGAGAGCACTTGGGGACACTCCTATCAACCCTCCAAGTCTTAACACAAGGAAGTGCAGACCAGGAGAAATGAAGTGACCAGCCCAGCGTCAAGAAGGGCCTTGATGGCAGATATAGAGAACACAGGCTCCAGTGCTGCCCTGGAATCTTCCAATCAGTCAGCAAGGCTTTATACTGGGTGCTAAGTACCAAGACAACTGCTAGGGAGCAGGACTCCTGTTAGAACCTACCCTGCACTTTCCTTTCAGACTTAACTTCTAGCCATGTCCTTTTCCATGGGATGAGGTATCTACGGGGTCAAAGGGGAGGTGTCCACCCAAGCCCACTCCCTTACCCTCCAGACTGTTCTCTGGGTCTCCCAGACTCCACAGGTCCTGACCCCAAAGCCCAAGCTCACTTTCAGGACCTGTGCAGGCCTCTTGCATGGATCTGTCCTAGAGGGTGACCAAAAAGCCTCTGTTTTCAGAGGTGACTAGAACCTGGGGTGAGGAGAGAGGGTGATGCCAGGCCACAGCTCCCCTCTCCACCACGCTCCAGCATAGAACTCTGATGAGTTCAACAAGTCTCAATTTGGGGAATTCCCAGCAGTCCAGCAGTTAGGACTGTGCACTTCCACTGCAAGGGACAGGGGTTCAATCCCTGGTCGGGGAACTAAGATCCCGCAAGCCATGTGGCGTGGCCAAAAAAAAATTTTTTTTGAGTAAGAAATAAAATCAGGGGACTTCCCTGGTGGTGCAGTGTTTAAGAATCCGCCTGCCAATGCAAGGGACATGAGTTCAACCCCTGGTCTGGGCAGATCCCGCATGCTGCGGAGCAACTAAGCCCATGTGCCGCAACTACTGAGCCTGAACTCAAGAGCCTGTGAGCCACAACTACTGAGCCCGTGTGCCACAACTACTGAAGCCGGCACACCTAGAGCCTGTGATCCACAACACGAGAAGCCACCGCAATGAGAAGCCCACGCACCACAAGGAAGAGTAGCCCCCAATAGTCGCAACTAGAGAAAGCCCGCGCACAGCAACAAAGACCCAACGCAGCCAAGAGTAAATAAATAAATTTATTTTTTTTAAAGGAAATAAAATTAACTTATAAAAAAATATTTCTCAATTTAAATCTGGATTTCCAGGCCATTTTAAAGATTTATTTTTCAAGGTTGGAACAACAACATATTTTATTTACCAATTCATTAGCTTGATTCATAACGTTTAAACGTTTAGACCAGCAGTTCTCAAACTTTTTGATCTCAAGACACCTGTACACTTAAAAACTATTGGGCTTCCCTGGTGGTGCAGTGGTTGAGAGTCCATTTGCCGATGCAGAGGACACGGGTTCGTGCCCCGGTCCGGGAAGATCCCACATGCCGCGGAGCGGTTGGGCCCGTGAGCCATGGCCACTGAGCCTGTGCTCCGCAACGGGAGAGGCCACAACAGTGAGAGGCCCGTGTACCGCAAAAGAAAAAAAAAAATTATTGAAAACCTCAAAGAATTTTTGTTTTGTGTGAGTTACACCCATCAATGTTTACCACATTAAAATTTTAAACTGAGACATTTTAAAAACATTTATTCCTTAGCTCGGTTTAAAAATAATAATAAGCCCATTGCATGGTTTTATAAATAACACATTTTTTAGTAAAGACTAGCTATATTTTCTGAGACAAATGGGAAAATGTAGTTCAAAGTATGCCATTGTTTAGTAGTTTTGCAAATCTCTTTAATGCCTGGATTAAGAGAGGCAGCTGGGTTCCCATCTTTGTTACTGCTTCAGTTTGTTATGATGTGTTGTTTGGTTAGAGCATAAGAAGCAGCTCAGGACTCCCGCAGAGATGCAACTAGAAAAGAGAGGAGTATTTTAATAGCTTTTTCAGAGAATTACGGATATTCTTACTTGATTCTACACCAGAACTCAACAAGAAGCTGTTTCATTCTTTTTTTTTAACTGAAGTATAGTTGACTTATAATATTATATTAGTTTCAGGTGTACAACATAGTAATTCGATATTTTTATAGATTATACTCCTAAGTTATTACAAAATATTGACTGTATTCCCTGTGCTGTACATTACATCCTTGTAACTTGTTTTATTTTTTTAATTAATTTTTATTGGAGTATGCTTTACAATGTCGTGTTAGCCTCCACTGCACAAAATGAATCAGCCATACACATACAGACATCCCCTCCCTTTTGGACTTCCCTCCCATTTAGGTTACCACAGTACATTGGGTAGAGTTCCCTGTGCTATACAGTATGTTCCCATCTGTTGTCTATTTTATACATAGTACCAATAATGTATATATGTCAATCCCAGTTTCCCAATTCCTCCCACCCCACCCCTTTTCCCCTTGGTATCCATACATTTGTTCTCTACATCTGTGTCTCTATTTCTGCTTTGCAAATAAGATCATCTATACCATTTTTCTGGATTCCACATGATATTTGCTTTTCTCTTTCTGACTTACTTCACTCTGCATGACACTCTCTAGGTCCATCCACGTCTCTACAAATGACCCAATTTCATTTTTTTATGGCTGAGTAATATTCCATTGTATATATGTACCACATCATCTTTATCCATTCCTCTGTCAATGGACATTTAGGTTGCTTCCATGTCCTGGCTATTGTAAATAGTGCTGCTATGAACGTTGAGGTGCATGTGTTTTTTTGAATTATGGTTTTCTCTGTATTTATTTTATATATAGTAGTTTGTACCTCTTAACCCCCTTGACCTATTTTACCTCTCCTCCCAGCGCTCTCCCCACTGGTAACGATAGTTTGTTCTCTGTATCTGTGAGTCTGTTTGTCTTTAATTTGTTTGTTTGTTTTATTTTTTTATATTCCACATATATATGTGAAGACAGTATGGAGGTTCCTCAAAAAAAATTTTTTTAAAGAAGCTCTTTCTTAAAGATTAGTTGCCAGGGCCAGAACAAGGGTGAGTGAGGCACTCAGGGTACAAACTCAAGGAGGCACTCATTCTCGAGGGTGTGAGCTGCCTGCACTTCATTCCTTCCACCTACCACCAGCCCTGCTGGTTGCAGTGTGAACTTTGAAACCTCAGCAGTAAGCTTTGTTTTGTACTCTGTTCCATTAAAATTCACTTTTCTGTCTTGTACTTTGAATGGGTCCTTTGCCCATGCATGATTTTGTAACTGTCAGGACTGGGATTGACTTTATCCTGCTTATAAGGTACTAAATCAGCTTGTTGCTGTTTCATGAATGCTGGCAAAAGACATGAGATTCCTTTGTCAGAGACAAAGGACTTTATTACCCACAGCATGCTTCCACAGCAAGCACTGTAAGCATCAGCCTGTTTACGGCACTTCTCTTCGCCCCTCAAGTCCCACAGAGGTGATGCAGAGCAGCCCGGATAGATGCTACACTAGCAGTGGGTTTGTGTTGCAAGTGACAGACCCTGAGCTTGGGAACCAATGTCTTTTATAGCACACAGCAATCAAGCCTGCTCTTTGACCTAAAGGGAGACAGTGCCTCATCCTTCAAGGCAGCTCACTACAAACAATTCCGAGAAACAGCTTGAATAAAGAGATTATCAGGATTTGCATTCTTGGCACACCCAGTGAGACCTGTGGGAGTGGGAGAAAGCCCCAGTGGAGGACTGTCTTCTCAACAGAAACATGATGCATGGCCATTTGGAAAACACTGGTTCTCTAAATCATACAGAGCTTCCAAATGTCGACAACGTTGCTTTAAACAATATCAAAAATCACATTCATTAAATCATCATTAATCTCATCAGAAAAGTTATGTATTGAGAAGCTGTTAAACTCACAGTGGTAGGTACATGTTTCCCAAATTTCTAATTTTCACTTGAAAGTTCAAATTTTCTCTTCAGCCACAAATACTATCAGTTGTTTTCTTTGAACAGACAAGCTTAGATCTTTTTCAATAGAATGTATTCCACATACTTAAGTCTGAATAACTTTTAGTGTGTCTGTCAGTCAATCTGTCAAGTCCAGGGCCATATGATCACACTTCTACCACTCTCCCCCTCAGGTCTATTTCTCCAGCCCTTCTCAGTTTCTTGCTGCACCTTAACAGAGTATGTCTCTGCCTCAGGGCCTTTTCACATGCTATTCCCTTCTGTCTAGAACGCTCTTCTCCCACAGGGCTTCCTCCCCCACTGCATTCAGGTATCTGATTTAAAAAGCACTTTGTCAGAGAGCACTGCCCTGACTTCCTGGCCTGTAATAATCACTGCCACACATACACTGAATACCCTCACCCTGCTTTAGTTTCTCCTTAATGTATACCATTTCTTGAAATTATATGATCTATTTTCTTGCTTATTTGCTATCTGTTCTTCCCACTATCACCATCGCCACTAGAATGCAGCCCCCTGTGGGAGGTAGTCCAGCACCTAGGACAACACCTTGGCACATGGTAGGTTCTCAAGAACTATTTGCTAACTGGATGTAGAATAGCTGTTACTAGGCACTGGGCTCTAAGAGACAGAATACAAAACACACACAGCTGCGACTTGTAAGATACTTGAAATTTACTTCATAGTTGACAAAGAGTCTAATAACAATGAAGTGTGAAACTCTATGAGAAATAGGTATAGAGAGGGAGTGAAACTGTCAAAAACTCAAATACCCATCAACAAAGAAATGAGTAAATTGTGACCTATGTATATAATGGAATACTATGAGAGACAGAGAGAGAGAAAGGAATATTCTCAGTAACATGGATGAATCTTATTATGCCAAGTGAAAGAAGCCAGACACAAAAGAGAATACACTGAATGACTTTATTTATATAAAGGACAAGAACGGGCAAAACTCTGTTATAATAGAAATCACAACAGTGGTACATCTTGGGATGGAGGAGTATATAGACTAGGAAGGGACATGATGGGGGCTGTCTTGAAATGGAATTTTGTTTTTAATCAGATATGCTATGGTGACAGACAGAGAGACAACTGTCTTTGAAAGAAAAGTTTACTACTTACAGTTCCCAAGAGAAGAGGGCATGCCAGGCCATGCAGGGCCACTTAGGGAAGCACCAGGTTGGTCAGGAGGAAGAAGGACCCAGAGGAAAGCATGGCCAGTGCTCATATTGTGGTTCCCAGGGAAGAAATGGGAGAGGCAAGTAGGCAAGTTTAGGATTGGATAGTTTGAATAATTTTGGCAAGCTCTGGACTATGGGGATGGTCTCTAGCTCTCTGGTACCTGTCCCAGGGGTGAGTTAGGGCACGGGGATATTGGCTTAGCCTGTGAGTTAGATAAAGGAAGCAGTTTGGATTGGTTGGTTTACATATAAAAGACACTCTTATATACAAGTTGTTTGCTGCCTTTAGGCTGGAAGGGGCAGTATCACTCCAGCCAGCAAAGCATCAGAAGGTGTCAAAGCATGATAAAATACTGAAAGTAAAAATGTAATTAGTATAGGAGCCTTACAGAGTGCTGATAAGCCTCTCTATACAGGTAGAGATATTCACTGTAAAGATCTGCTTAATATTGTTACTGAACTAAACTTGGATTGGCTTGCCCATGTGCAGGAAACTCAATCTATTGATACAGGGTTGTGGTGAAGGAAAATGCAGCATATATTGCAGGCACCAACAAGGAGTCCAGGTGGCTAATGCTCAAAAAATCTGAACCCCTGATGGCATTTTTTTTTTTTTTTTTTGGCGGTACGTGGGCCTCTCACCGCTGCGGCCTCTCCCGCTGCGGAGCACAGGCTCCAGATGCGCAGGCTCAGTGGCCATGGCTCACAGGTCCAGCTGCTCCGCGGCACGTGGGATCCTCCCAGACCAGGGCACGAACCCGCGTCCCCCACATCGGCAGGCAGACTCTCAACCACTGTGCCACCAGGGAAGCCCCCCCGCCATGGCTTTTTTAAAGGCAGGGTGAGGGAGAGTGTTGTGAGGTGTGTGATCAACTCATGGACATTCTTCTGCTTGGTTGGTGGTGAGGTAATTGGGAGTCAACATCATCAACCTTCCAGTTCCAACCATTCTGGGGTCTAGGTGTTTGTGAGCAGCATACAGTTAACTTCTTCCACATGGTGGGGGTTTCAGTATCTGCAAAACAGCTCAAAGGATATGGCTCAGAATATTATCTATAGCTCTTGAGGAGGAACTAAATGTCCTTGACTTTGTTTAATGGCTAAACTAATATCATTTTGTCTTGCTTGACTGTTTTCCTTTGTTTCTGCATTTTCTCACTTCTCTGATTAAACTTATTCTTTGGAAGGCCTAGGAGACTAAAGTTTTTCTGCAAACATGAGGCAGGAGGAGTTTGGGGGGTGGGGTGAATCTGTCCCAGGAAGGCCCTATAGGGTCCTGCTTGGTCATGATATGAGAGCACTTTATGCACTTTTTCATGATATCTCAATTTTCTAAAAATACAAATATAGAATTCAGTTGGAAGAAACACTAAGACTAAGGAACTTACTAACTCTCACCGGTCACCACTCAGGCCCCTCGTGCTCTTTCCAGCATCAGAATCCTCCTCCTCAAGCCCAGATTTCAGTCTCAGGGGTCCAGGCAGAGTTCCATCCCCTTCTAGCCTTCAGGAGCACTCACAGGAGCCCTTCAGTCTCTCTCCAGCTGCCAGCTTAGAACTTAGCATATTCTCCCTTTGACTTACTATTTCCCCTGAGCCTTCCTGTAGGCAAAAAGGAGGGAAAATGAACTGCAGCATGCCACCCACTGCCACCTTCTCCAACCACTGTTCTCCCTTGTCCCACCCTCCTAGGATACTTGGTGGTTCCATCACCCCTTATTGGAAATTGCTCATTTAGCAGCATGAATTTTTATCTCATTACTAGAAATAAGGCAAGAAGTGCTCACTAAGCACACAGGACTCCTGGAGTGAGCAGGGGGCAGGAGTGGAGCCAGGATAGCCATGATGAAGCCAAGCTTTAAGGCAGCCTGGGGCAGAGAAGTGTGGCTTGGCACTCTGCACTCAGGCAGGCAGACCGGGGGACACTCCCCAATGCTGGACCAGGCATGACCCACTCAAGTCAGACACAGACGTTCTTCTGGCCGGCCTCCCTCAACCCTCACCCTATTCTAGCAGTACATCTTCACATGGGGGTGCCTGTGTCCTAAAGCTCCCACCCCCATGAGGCTGGAGTCTCTCACCTCTTCTGAGGCCAGCACGGAGCCTGCTTGGCACAGAGGAATGGGCAGTAACCATTGTGGATGGAAGCCATGGGCGGGTGAGGGGTTAGTATGGAGGTCATCAGAGTGACATCTGAGAGATTAGGGCACATTCTCTGGAGTGTCACCTCTGACATAGCTCAGTTAAGCACTGCCCAGAGCTGAATTTCCAGAGCATCCCTTCCAAGACACCATATTTTAGGATTCCAGTGCTTCCATCCTGGGACAAGCTCAACCAAGTGGCCATGAGGTTGCTACCAGCTTGATTCTGCAATATTACTATGAAATGCCTACTTTGATGGTGGCCAAGCCCTGGCCCAGCCAAGGACAGTTCGGGAGAAGCAGGGCCAACCCAGACGGCACAAACAGATGGGCGTACAGGTGAAACAGCCAGCAGCCCAGGGAGCCGGCTCTGGCCCGCTGCGGAGAGCCCTGGTTCAGGGGCTGTGTCAAGAACCTGCTCGCTCGGACAGTCCTTCCTCAATCCTGAAAGGGAACAGCCTAATTATAACAGCTCACGGCCGCACAGCTCTCAGCCGAGAGGAGGCCTGCGCTGCCAGATGGGCCTGCTCATTAAGTTGGGGAGTGTGGTATTTCTTATGCAAATGAGGGCAAATAAATCCGTCAGAGAAATGTGAACAACAAACATGAACGGGAGTGTGTGGACTTCGTGGGTGCTGGCTGAGGGAGGAGAGAGGAGAGGGAAAGGAGTCCTGGGAGACCCCCGGCGCAGTCCTGGCACTCTCAGTGCAGGTGCGCTGGATTTGCCTGCCCAAGCCGCCCAAGAGGGAAACAGACTCCAGGTCCCCGTCCAAGGCCAGACACAAGGGTAGCAGCTGAGCCTGGCCCGCAGCTGAGCGCAGGAGTGGGCAGGGAGAGTGGGAGGGGACCAGGAGCTGACAGGCCTGAGACCAGGCCCACAACTGTCCAGCCCACTTCCCAGCTCGAGCAACCATGCATACAGAGGGATGCTGACCACAGGCACACAGCAGCCAAGACATAATGGAAAGGACACCAGGGCCCAGTCCATGAGAGGCAGGGCCTGTCCAGATCTCGTAGGTGTCTCCAGGCCCCATGGGAGGCAGGGCCTGTCCAGCCCCATGGGAGGCAGGGCCTGTCCAGATCTCGTAGGTGTCTCCAGGACACCGCAATTCAACACACTCAGCTCTTGCCTGAGGACAGGAGTTCCCTGCTCTATCCAGGCCCATCTGACAAATGGCCCAGACCTAGGAGTCATCTCAAACCTCCCTTGCCCTCCTCCCTCCCTGGTGTTCTGCTCATCACACAGTCCTGCCAGCTCTAGCTCCTAATTATCCTCAGCAAACCCACCTGCTTCTCCATCTCTACCACCTCCTCCCTGCCCCAAGTTCAGTGTGTGGGGGGTGTTCCAGTAACAGACCTCATGCCCCACCTACTGTTGCCCAAAAAGTACCTTCTCAATGAGGCCTAACCTGACCACCCTTTTTAATGCCGAAAACACCTCTTCATCCCCCTTACTTTATCCTTCTTTGCCTTCCCACAGCACTGATCATATTCTAGCATCTTAGATAATTTATTCATTAATTTTCAGTGCTTATTACCCACTTTCCCCACTAAAAAGTGAGCTCCATGAAGGTAGGAATCATTTTCTGTTTTGATCTCTGATGTATCCCGAGGGCTTGAACAGCACTTGTACATAGTAGGTGCTCGACACATATTATTTGAGTGAGTAAATACAAAATGTCTCATGACCACACTGTTTTCGAACAGCAGGTGAGTACAGCCCTGGGTTTAACCTCCCAAGCTTAAGACAAGAGATTAATAGGGTGAATGTCTTGCAAGTGTCTTCCAGTTGAAAGTGGAAAACTTAACTCAAGATGACATAACTGAAGAGGTCTTTATTGGCTCATGTACCTTAAAAATCTAAGAGTAACTAGTTGCAGGTGTGGCTGCATCCAGATAAGTAAATGATGCTGTTATAACTTGGTGTCATTATTGCTAGTTTGAGCCTCAGGCAGGCTGTCCTTCATGTGTAGCCCTAGTAGTTTCAGGGCTACTCTTTCCCCATCTCAGGTTCACAAGGCAGAGACTTCCTCATAAAAAAGAGTCCCAAGGGCTTCCCTGGTGGCGCAGTGGTTGAGAGTCTGCCTGCCGATGCAGGGGACACGGGTTCGTGCCCCGGTCCGGGAAGATCCCACATGCTGCGGAGCGGTTAGGCCCGTGAGCCATGGCCGCTGAGCCTGCGCGTCCAGAGCCTGTGCCCCGCAATGGGAGAGGCCACAACAGTGAGAGGCCCGCGTAGCACAAAAAAAAAAGAGTCCCAAAATTAGCTTGCCCAGCCCTGGCTTGAGTCGAGTGCACCCCCCCACCCTGCCCCAAGTGAATTGCCATTCCCAGGGAATGGAATACAGTGACTGGCCATACCTAGAGTACTGGAGTCAGCCTAAAACATGGACTTGGATGAGGGAGGAGTGAGGTCTACTACCCTACAAAGGTAGGAGTCATAGATTCAGGGCAGGCATAAGCAGCTGTCCACCCCTGGTACTTGCCTGCCAGGGGTGCAGGAGTAGCTCCCAGAGGCCCTGGTGGATTCTAATGCTGACAGTGGTTGGCCTGAGGAGTGGCCTGCCTTACCCCGAAAACCTGAGCTGTCTTCTCACCACCCCAGGCTCCATCCAGATGAGAACTCTAGAAGGTGAAGACCTCAAAATACCACTTTAGCCAAAGTCTGGAATCTCACAATTAAATGTGAGAACAAAATACAAAGTTTAACTATTCTTAAAGAGTTGGCAATAGTATCATTATTTGTAGATGATACAATTACAAACCTGTAAAACTCAAGAGAATTCTCTGAAAGTTACTAAAAATAATAAGATAATACACTGAGTTATAAAATCTATATCCAAAACAAGATTGATTTCCCATAGAACAATACCAACTAGCTTGTGTAACAGAAGAAACTATATCATTCACAAAAAGGACAAAAAAATTTTCAACTAGGAATGAACTGTATGAAAAAAATATTAAATGATGTAAAGGAGGACCTGAATAAATAGACATACCTTGTTCTTGAATACAATACTGATACAAATTTTAAAGATGTTCTACAGGGTTTGAGTGTCCTCCCAAAATTCATATTCTCCCTGAATCCTCAGAGTGTGACTTTATTGGGAAATAGGATCATTGAAGATGTAATTAGTTAATATGAGGTCATACTGGAGTAGGGTCTAAAACAACTAATCTAAAACAACTGGTGTCATAAGAAAAGGGCAAGAGACACACAGGAAGAGCACCATGTGATGACAGAGACAGAGATTGGAATCATGTCTACAAGTCAATAAATGCCAAGAACTGCCAGTAACCACCAGACGCTAAGAGGAAGGCATGGACCACATTCTCTTCTAGATACTTCAGAAAGAGCAGGGCCTGCTGACCCCTTGATTTCAAACCTCTGGCCTCCATAACTGTGAGAGATTAAATTTCTGTTGTTCTAAGCCATGTAGTTTGTGGCAATTTGTCATTGAAGTCTAGAAAACTAATACAGATCTCAATTCTCTCCCATATTAACTATAAGCTTAATTCAGTCCTAAACAAAATCCTAACAGGATTTGGTTGGGTTTGAAGTTTGGTTTGGTTTGATATTTCCTTCCTTCCTTCCTTCCTTCCTTTCTTTCTTTCTGGTTTAGGATAGTATCTTGTTCTACTTTTTTCTTCTCTTTTTTTTTTTTTGGAAAAGGAAGAGATTTAAAAGCCAATATTGGGACTTTCCTGGCAGCATAGTGGTTAAGACTCCATGCTTCCAGTGCAAGCGACCTGGGTTCAATCCCTGGTCAGGGAACTAGATCTCACATGTATGCTGTAACTGAGAGTTCATATGCTACAACTAAGGAGCCCTGGAGCCGCAACTAAGGAGCCCATGTGCTGCAACTAAGGAGCTGGCGAGCCACAGCTAAGGAGCCCGCAAGCCACAACTAAGACCTGGTGCAATCAAATAAATAAATAAATAAATATTAAAAAATAAATAAAATGTTGGCATTTAAATAAATAAAAGCCAATCTATCAGAAGGAAAATAAAGTTATATCCAGGAAATTTCTGGAAACCAAAAGTAACAAAGCAGGACTAGCACTCTCTCCTGGATGTGATAAACCCACCCAGCACCACCGCCAAGAAGGAGAAATCAGGGCAGACAAGGGAGTTCAGAAATAGTATAAGTACAAGCAGGGATTTGATATGTGTTAGAGGAGAACCATTGAATCAGAGGGCAAACATAGCTCATTCAATAAAAGGCATTAAGACAACTGGAAATTTAATCAGTTAAAAATAATACTAAAAATTTAATGCCAGGTCACAACCATACTCCTTTCACTAAAATAATGTTCTCATGGATCAAATATTTAAAGCTAAATGAGCCAAACAGAGATGGCCAATTCAAGATGGTGAACCATATTCATATCATATCCCCTACTTCCAAAATAGCTAAGAAATAGCAGGAGAAAACAGCATTTTCAAATGAATAAGTCCCCCCAACAATATGGGGAAATAAAAATGATGCTCTTGATGGACCACATGCTTTGAGGAATTTCTGAAAAATAGAAAGCAAATAAGATCCAACTTATGAGAGAAATCAGAGCAGAGGAAATTTCATTTTGGGTGAGGATTTATTTTTCACACCAAACCTCTTTGCTGCTCTTGCAAAGGGATCCCGACACCCAAACGTACCTGAGACCCAGGGCATGTGCCTGCAGTTACACTGCAGAGATGAAATCCAAAATTCTAATAAGGAAAAATATTACTAATCAGATAAAATTTTCTATTCATCTTATAAACCATTTTCCATTCAAAGATTTTAGAAAACTGAAGCACACTCAGGAATTCCTGAAATCTAAAGGTTGTTATTCAAGTAAAAGACATATGTATAAGACATAGATAACACTGTATAAGACACTGTGTAAACCAAGGTCCCACTACTGATTTATACTCCTGCCACACCAAGCACCACTTGTCATGTTTTGCTCACAGCTCTGTCCAAAAGAGGAAAATAAACAATTGAGGGTGAAGCTGCTGCACAGACACCCCACAAAAGAAGAACACAAAGGACACTGGATTCAAGCAAAGACCAAATTCCCTTCTCCTTCTCTCCTCCTACACAAATACCTTTCAGACAGTTTTTAGGCTTTTTGTAAGCTATCCTCCAAAGACCTCCCCACACAAGGACTGCATCTGCTGAAATGGAATCATTCTCCTGACAACATCTCTGAGCTTGGCTGAGTCCTGCTGGTGTTCCTGCAGCGAGTGTGTCCTTTGAGTTGGTTCCAGAAGTTGTGATGGATTTTCACTTATCACCTCCTTGGCCCCTCTCAGGCAGCCCACAGAAACAGAGCTGGCCCCATGGTGGGAGCAGAACACACTGGCCTTTGCTACACAGTTGGAGACGTGCTCTGTATATTCTTGAGAAATGGGAAGACCACGTGGAGGCCAGGCCCTGTGCCCCAATTCTCCGGCACAGTCTGAAAGCAGCCCCATGGGCAGTAGCTAAGGAATAAACACAGTCCCACCACAGGAGAAAGAGCCCACACCAAACAAATCCATAGATATCTTCACCCCTTGCTATTAAAATTAAAGCTACATTGAAGTTTCATTTTACACCCATTAAATTAGCAAAGAATAGGAAAGTTAAATGGTAGCTCTGGATGCTGGCAAGGGCATGATGAAATCTGTGCACTGGTACACATGGGGCTCCTGGGCAAGGCCCTTCCCCCAGGAGGCCTAGGGACCAATATCCCTCATCTACTCAAGTCATCTTTGTCACTTACAACCAAACAGTCCTGACTAAAACCAGCACTAA
The DNA here is from genome assembly GCF_964270905.1 of Leucopleurus acutus. Lineage (NCBI taxonomy): Eukaryota > Metazoa > Chordata > Mammalia > Artiodactyla > Delphinidae > Leucopleurus > Leucopleurus acutus. Next base: position 17,228,579 of record NC_139145.1, read on the forward strand.
ACACAGAGATGCTTAGAGCATCTCTGCAAAATTAGAGACAATCTCAGTCTAGGACACAAGATTTACTAAAAAGCAATGATGACACACCAGAACAATAGAATGCGGATGTGGCCTTAAAATGATATAAAGACTAAGTAGTACGTATATCAAATCATTATGTTGTACACCTAAAGCTCATACAATGTTACATGTCAATTTTATCTCAATAAAAACAATAATAATAATAGATACCTTTCTAATTATCGGAAGAAATACACATAAAAAGACATAATATACGGAGTTTTTTAACAGCCTAAAAAACTAAATTATATGACAGAACTAAGACAAAACACACTTGTCATGTGGGCTAGTACATAGATTAATACACAATTGGGACTTCTCTGGTGGCGCAGTGGTTAAGAATCCACCTGCCAATGCAGGGGACACAGCTTCAAGCCCTGGTCCGGGAAGATTCCACATGCCGTGGAGCAACTAAGCCCGTGAGCCATAACTACTGAGCCTGAGCTCTAAAGCCCGCAAGCCACAACTACTGAAGCCTGCGTGCCTAGAGCCCGTGCTCCGAAACAAAAGAAGCCACCGCAATGAGAAGTCCGTGCACCACAATGAAGAGTAGCCCCCGCTCACTGCAACTAGAGGAAGCCCGTGCACAGCAACAAAGACCCAACGCAGCCAAAAATAAATAAATAATTTTTTTGTAATTCTAAAAAAAAAACCTACCCTACGCAATCAAAAATGTCCCAAAAAGCCACATCCCACTCCACTCTAGGTACAAGAGATATAACTAAAACAGAATAATTGGGAAAGGTAAACATAAAAGTATGAACAACTTATATCAGAAATGCAGGAGAAAAAGTATAAAGGAGGTTGGGTTCATGGTGGAAAACATTAATTAATATGAAGACTGGCCCTTTGTTATGGTCAAAGGTGCAATTCTCAACATAGATACTGATACCTAAATAACAAATAACATAGCATCAATATTCATAAAGCAAAAATTACAGAAGATATAAAGAATAATAGACACATGAATATTAAAACCTTAAGCTCACATCTCTTCTCCATGACAGTGCAGGAGACCAAAATAAGGATTAATTAATTAATTAAAAATAAATAAATAAAAGCTTAAAGTAAATAGTCTCTTTTGTGCATCTTCCCACTTAAAAAAAAAACTCCTCCTCAATATCAACAAACAGAAACACACACAGACAAACACACAGTATGAAAAAAACACAGATGATGCCCAATTAAGGGAAAGAAGAACTCAGAATGAGATCCATCTCATCCTTCCAAATATACAAGAAGTAACCACATGTGTGGGCAAGAATGGGTTTTTATTTGGCCCTCATTTTATTCTGGGACCAGTGCTAAGTGACATACATATACTATCACATTTAACATTCACTACGGCTCTCAGGCAGGTAGGCTAGGACACCGAGGTAGGACACCGAGGCTTCAAGAAGTAGCCTTAGGAATAACCCTCACCAAGGATGTGAAAGACTTATATGCTGAGAACTATAAAATTTTCATAATGGAAATTAAAGATGTTTTAAAGAAACAGAAAGATATCTCATGCTCTTGATTGGAAGACTTAATATCGTTAAAATGGCCATACCACCCAAAGCAATCTACAGAATTAAAGCGTTCCCTATCAAATTACCTATGACATTTTTCACAAAACTACAACAAATAATCCTAAAATTTACATGGAACCATAAAAGGCCCAGAATTACCAAAGCAATCCTGAGGGAAAAGAACAAAGCAGGAGGCATAACCCCAGACTTCAGACAATACTATAAAGCTACAGTAATCAAAACAGTATGATACTGGCACAAAAACAGACATACATCAATGGAACAGAATAGAAAGTCCAGAAATAAACCCACACACCTATGGTCAATTAATCTTTGACAAAGGAGGCAAGAATATACAACGGGAAAAGATAGTCTCTTCAGCAAGTGGTGCTGAGAAAGTTGGACAGCTGCATGTAAATCAATGCACTTAGAACACACCCTCACACCATGCACAAAAATAAACTCAAAATGGCTTAAAGACTTAAAGACAAGACACTGTAAAACTCCTAGAAGTGATCATAAGCAAAATATTCTCTGACATAAATCGTATCAATATTTTCTTAGGTCAGTTTCCCAAGGCAGTAAAAATAAAAACAAAAATAAACAAATGGGACATAATCAAAATTACAAGCTTTTGCACAACAAAGGAAACCATCAACAAAATGAAAAGACAACCTATGGAATGGGAAAAAATATTTGCAAATGATGCGACCAACAAGGGCTTAATTTCCAAAATATACAAACAGCTCATACAACTCAACAACAAAAAAACAAACAACCCAATCGAAAAATGGGCAGAAGACCTAAGTAGACATTTCTCCAAAGCAGACATACAGATGGTCAATAGGCACATGAAAAGATGCTCAACATGGTTAATTATTAGAGAAATGCAAATCAAAACTATAACGGCATACCCCCTCACACTGGTTAGAATGGCCATTATTAAAACGTCTACAAATAACAAATGCTGGAGAGGGTGTGGAGAAAAGGGAACCCTCCTACACTGTTGGCAGGGATGTCAGTTGGTGCAGCCACTGTGGAAAACAGTATGGAGGTTCCTCAGAAAACTAAAAATAGAATTGCCGTATCATCCAGCAATTCCACTCCTGGGCATATATCCGGACAAAACTATAATTCAAAAAGGTACATGCACCCCTATATTCATAGCAACACTATTCACAATAGCCAAGACATGGAAACAATGTAAATGTCTACCAACAGATGAAGGATAAAGAAGATATGATACATACATACAATGGAATATCACTCAGCCATAAAAAAAGAATAAAATAATGCCATTTTCAGCAACATGGATGCAACCAGAGATTATCATACTAAGTGAAGTAAGTCTGGAAGAGAAAGACAAATACCATATGACATGGTATCAAATACCATATGATACCACACTTATATGTGGAATCTAAAATATGGCACAAATGAACCTCTCTACAAAACAGAACCAGACTCACAGACATAGAGAACAGACTTGTGGTTACAAAAGGTGGGAGTTGAGGGCAGGATGGACTGGGAGTTTGGGGTTAGTAGTTGCAAACTATTACGTATAGAATGGATAAGCAGCAAGGTCCTACTGTATAGCACAGGGAGCTATATTCAATATTCTGGGATAAACCATAATGGAAAAGAATATAAAAAATAATGTATGTATGTGTATAACTGAGTCACTTTGCATACAGCAGAAATTAACACAACATTGTAAATCAACCATACTTCAATTTTAAAAATCAATTTAAAAAAAAGAGTTAAGTAGCTTGACGGTGATCCCCAGCCACAACTCTCCAAGGAAAAGGAGCATTCATTGAAGGTAGGGAGGACTGTTCAGAGGCTTTTCATTTGTTGGTTTGTTTTCAAATTCCGTTTTGAGTTTTTCTGTCATCTTTTCCAATTAAAATAAAATCAAAAAAGCTGTGAAAAGATTAGTACCTTCCACCTGGCTCTGAAATCCACCTCCTATTCCCCATGCCTGACACCAACTGCCCCGGTTCAGCCCTGGCCTCAGCCACATGCTCTTCATTCTGGAGTAGTCTTTCTTCTGCTTACCACCCTCCTGTTCATGTTTTTCATGGCCTTCAAAGAAAATCCAGGCACCACAACCTATGTGCTCCAGCCCATGCCCACCGCTCTCGTTTTCTGCTACACCAGTGCCCCCAACTCACTGCCAGCTGCCATCATCACATCAAATGTTCCAAGTTCCCAAACACACCCATTTATAATGCCGTTCCCCAGCCCAGCACGCTCTTCTTACTGCTTAGTGAATTCTTTTTTTATTAACAATTTTACTGAGATACAATTAACATACCATGAAGTTCACCTTTTTAAAGTGTACAATTCAATGGTTTTTAGTGTGTCACAGAGTTATGAACCATCACCAAAATCAATTTTAGAATATTTTCATTACTTTCCCCCAAACCTCCATACCCATTAGCTTTCACCCCCTTTTCCCCTCCAGTCCTAAACAACCAGTAATCTACTTTCTGTCTCTGTAAATTTGCCTCTTCTGAACGTTTCATATAAATGGAATCATATAATTGGTCTTTTATGACTGATTTCTTTCACATAACATAATGTTTTCAAGGTTTATCCATGCTGTCACATATATCAGAACTTTATTCCTTTTTATTGCCAAATAATATTCTACTGTATGAGTATACCATATTTTGTTCCATTCATCAGTTGATAGATTTTGGAGTTGTTTCCACTTTGGGGCTATTATGAATAAAACTACTATGAATATTCCTGTACAGGTATACCTCATTTTATTGTACTTCACTTTATTGCCTTCAAGGATATTGAAATTTTTACAGATTGAAGGTTTATGGCAACCCTGTGTTGAGCAAGTCTATTGGTGCCATTTTTCCAACAGCATTTGCTCACTTTGTGTCTCTGTGTCACATTTTAGTAATTCTCCCAATATTTCAAAATTTTTCATTATTATGTTTGTTATGGCGACCTGTGATCAGCGATCTTTGACGTTACTATTGCAAAAAGATTACGACTCACTGAAGGCTCAGATTATGGTTAGCAATTTTTAGCAATAAAGTATTTTTCAATTAAGGTATATACATTGTTTTTTTAATGTAAGGCTATTACACACTTAACAGACTATAGTGTTAACATAACTTTTATATGCACTGGGAAACCAAAACATTCATGTGACTCTCTATATTATGGTATTCAGGAACCGAACCCACAATATCTCCAAGGTATGCCTGTACAAGTTTTTGTGTGAACATGTTTTTACTTTTGTTGGGTATATACCTAGGAGTGGAATTGTTGGGTCATATTGTAACTCCATGTTTCACCTTTCAAGGAATTGCCATATTGTCTTCCCAAATGACTGTACTGTTTTATGTTCCCACCATCAGTATATGAAGGTTCCAATTTCTCCACATTCTCACCAACACTTGTTGTTATGTGACTTTTTTATTCTAGCCAAGCCAAGTATGAAGTGGTTCTCATTGTGGTTTTTTTTTTAATAGATCTTTATTGGAGTATAATTGCTTTACAATGTTGTGTTAGTTTCTGCTGTATAACAAAGTGAATCAGCTGTATGTATATATATATCCCCATATCCCCTCCTTCTTGAGCCTCCCTCCCACCCTCCCTATCCCACCCTTCTAGGTCATCGCAAAGCACCGAGCTGATCTCCCTGTGCTATGTTGCTGCTTCCCACTAGCTATCTATTTTACATTGGTAGAGTATATATGTCGATGTTACTCTCATTTCCATGATAGCTAATGATGTTGAACATCTTTTTATGTGTTTATTAGCCACTTGTATATCTTCTTTGAAGAAATGTATATTCTGATCATTTGTCCTTTTTTTTTTTTTTTGGCCATGCAGCCCAGCATGCAGGATCTTAGTTCCCCAACCAGGGATCAAACCTGTGCTCCTTGCAGTGGAAGCGTGGAGTCCTAACCACTGGACCATCAAGGAATTCCCCATTTGCCCATTTTAATTGGGTTATTTGTCTTTTCTTAGTAAAATGTAAGAGTTCTTCAATATTTTAAATACAGGGCCCTATCGTATATACAAATATTTTTACATGTTTGATGGTGTCCTTCACAACACAAAAGTTCTTGACAAAGTACAACTTATCTCTTTTTCCTTTTGCTGCCTGTGCTTTTGTTGTCAACCTGTTTATGTGCTATAGGTCTGTTCAGATTTTCGAGTTCCTCCTGAGTCAGCTTTTGCACTTCGTCTTCCTAGAATTTGTTCATTTCATCTGTTATCTAATTTATTGACAAATAGCTGTTCATAATATTCCTTTATAATCTTTTTATTTCTGTAACGTCGGTAGTAATATCCCCTCTTTTGCTTAGTAAAGTCTTATTCATCTTGTAAAATCCAGCTCTTACTTAGTGAGTTCACCACCTTCCCAACACACACACTCACACACCTTCTTCAGTTTTCTTCTGTGTTCACTGCCTACCTCAGTCACACTGTAGCCAGGGTACCTTGTCACTCAGTGTCACAGTCGGCTTGCTTACACATCAGGAGACTGTGAGTTCTTCAAAGCATAAGACATCCCCACTCATCTCTGAGTACCCAGCTACCAGGGCAGGGCTGGCTGGACTGTCACTGAACTGGATGAGTCTTTGCTGGCATCAAAGAAGGGGATACCCTTGGCTTTCTCTGGCAGTGCTGAGGACTCAAAGAGTGGGAGTAGAGAAAGCAGGTGTGAGGGAAAATGAAGTAAGAACTAGTAACGGGGCTCTTTTCCAAATGTGAGTGACTCCCCAAGCCCTCAAAGAACAAATTCTTTCTAGACCATATAAATTAACTGCTAAGGAAGCACAGTGCATGGAAGACCCTAGGGGCAGCACTACACTATTAGGTATTCATAGAGTGCCTTTATGCAGCCCTCTTTCTTTCTCCAGAGGTATTTGGCATAAGGGACTTGACAGATAAGGTTTGAAAGTTAAAACCGGTTCCCACTAACACAGTCCCGAGGTCCTTTGGATACTATCACCAGCCATCTGAGTATGTAATAAATACCGGGGCTGAACAAAGCCTGGCATGGCTGTTTCATCAGGGCTGGTGAGATTTTATGGGATCCCTTTGCTAATTAAAATTCACTCTTCCAGACAGCTGTGATCTTTGGTGTCTTATGCACCTGAAAAATATATCTTGACATTTAAGCCACACTCTCTGGGATGGTTCTAGTGGCAATAATAAGCCCTAAATTCCAATCAGAATGAAAATGCTAAATTCTATGTTGGGGCTTGATTTAAAGGGCAAGGACACCCAGACTCCTAAGGTTTGTCATTAATCCATCACTACCCAGAGGAACAACCCCTCTCCCTGTCCTTGGAATGACAAGGCCAACAACCCAAGGCCCCTGCCCACTCCAGAAATTTGAGGCTATTATCACAACATACCACCTTCTTGCTCCGGACAATTTGGGGTGCTTTTAATGGGCAGTTGGCATATAGTTCAGAAACTCACTGAGCCACACAAGGTCAGGGGACTGGGTGAGCAGAGCCCCCAGCCCTGCTCCAGGCTCAGTCCCAAGACCATGGTGACAACTAGCTGCCACCTCTGCCCAGGGTCCCAAACAGGATCCAAGTGACTGGGGGGAGGAGGCTCCTCGCTTTCTGCCAGATCTCTGCTCTCAGGCTCTCCTTATCCTGGGACCCTGGCCTTTCAGCCACCCACACAGGCCTCCTCCCCAGTCCCTCCCAGGTCCCCAGGAGGGAGCACATGTGGAAAGGAAACACTGTGAGTGCAGTAGTCCTCTTCTGTCTGTGCCGGCCAGGCAGTGCATTCCTGACCAGGAAGGCTTTGAACCCTTTCTGAAATGTGGGCCCCAAGCACATTTTGCCTTCATGCCTTTGCAGTGCTGCTGTTGGACCATAATGCCCCTCCCCATCTGCCCCTAAACCAGGACTACACCTCTCATGGTGGCTTCCCTCACCTGCACCCCAGCAACCAAAGAAGATCAACTACCTCCATTCTGAAGTCCCCCACATCTCTGGTGTAGACAACCCTGATGGGCTAGTCGTGCTCCCACGGTCGGCCATTGCCTGTCCCCCCATGTAGGGAAGGCAATAATGGCTCACGGGGTGGGACTGGGGTCAGGAACACAAGGAGAAATCTGCCCTGGAGGTTAGCTAGTCCCATCACCTGCCTCTTGGCCACATCAGGCCCAGGGAACAGGAGGAGCTGGGCTGTCTTCTCAGGTGGAAGAGCAGTTTAAGGAAACGCTGTCTTTGTTCTTCCTTCCTCTAGGAGGTTGCCAGAGAATGCAGTTTTTACAGGAGACAGAGTCAAAGGATAAAGGGAAGAGTGAGAGAATGAGGCAGAAGATAGCTACAAAGGAAAGAGATGCTGGGACAGCAGCCCTGAGACAGCCAGTGATGATCACTCCAAATAAGCTGCTTCCTGCTCCAAGCTCTGTGTCCCATCTGTAACCCATCACCAAGGTTTTTTGGTTTGGTTTGGTTAACAATACAAATGTATTACCTATTCACAAAATTAAATTTATCTTAAAAATATGTATGGAAGCTTGAGGCTGGAACATACCTGGCCGGCCACCAAAGCCCTTTGTTCCCCTTGGGCCCGGCAGGCACATCTGGTGAGGGTGAGTGGTCTAGGTGGGATTGGAGATGCCCCTGCTGGGTCACCGCCACCAGCTGCAACTAGGGGAAAGCAGGATGAAGTGGTCCAGCTTTTAGGATAGTCGCTGCTGGGCAGATTCCTACGTCCTCTATTTCAAGGATCCCCAACCCCCATACCGGTCCACAGCCTGTTAGAAACCGGCTGCGCAGCAGGAGGTGAGCGGTGGGCGAGTAAGCGAAGCTTCATCTGCCGCTCTCCATCACTCACATTACCGCCTGAACCATCATATCCCCCCGCCACCAGATCCGTGGAAAACTTGTCTTCCACAAAACTGGCTCCTGGTGCCAAAAATGTTGGGGACCGCTGCTCTACTTAATATTCTCTTTAACTCAAGACATTCCGACTCTATCCTGGAGGCTGGTACCTGAAAATCCCACAGCAGAAGACTGTGTCTGAGGTGACAGCCCCAGACTCCACCTTTTCTCTCCTCCATTACCATGCCTGGGTTGGACCCAAGGCTGTTGGAACTGTGACATTTAAAAGTCCCTTGCAAAATATTTGTGACTTTATTGTTAACCACCCCATATTTTTGTTGCCTTAGTAGATTTATTTATTTTCATTGTTTTTTGGAGTATATACAAAGACAATTGATTTTTGTTTATTGATTATATATCCAGCAGCTTGCTAAACTACCTTATAAATTCCAGTCTTCTGTCTCTAAATGGAGGGAGGGTGTCTATTTATACAAGCATATCATCAGACAATAATTACTATTTGGTTTTCTTTTTCTAATCCTTTATGTTGAATTTCTTTTTCTTCTTTGTCTGCACTGTCTGGGACCTATAGGACAATACCAGATGGAAAGAGCACACTGGGTATCCAATCTTATTCCTGATTGGCTAAGAACTACCTCTAGCATTTCACCCTGGAGTGTAATGTTTGCCATATAGTACATAGCTTCTTCTATTTCTAATTTGCCAAAAGTTCATTAGGGTTTTTTTTTTTATCTATTTATTTATTTATTTATTTTTGGCTGTGTTGGGTCTTCATTGCTGTGCATGGGCTTCCTCTAGTTGCCGAGCGGGGGCTACCCCTCGCTGTGGTGCACGGGCCCCTCACCACCACGGCCTCTCCTGTTGTGGAGCACGGGCCCTAGGCACATGGGCTTCAGTAGTTGTGGCTCACAGGCTCTAGAGCTCAGGCTCAGTAGTTGTGGTACACGGGCTTAGTTGCTCTGTGGCATGTGGGATCTCCCTGGACCAAGGCTCAAACCTGTGTCCCCTGCATTGGCAGGTGGATTCTTAACCACCGCGCGACCAGGGAAGCCCAGGGTTTTGTTTCTTTTTAATCATGAGCAGCTTTTGAATTTCATCAAATTCTTTGTGTGCATGTATTGAGAATATCATTTGCTATTTTCTCCCTCAGCCTATTAATGTGTTGAATTCACTAGTAGACTTTCTAACTCAACATTGAGTTTCTGGAATATTACAACCTTGACATGCTTATATTAATATATATATTGCTTTGATTCAGTTTGCTGATATTTTACTTAGAAGGGTTTTGCACCCATGTTCAGGAGTAGATTGGCCTATGATTTACTTTTCTTCTAATTTTGTCTAGTTTTAGTGTCTCGGTTATTTTAGTATTAAAATTTGAATTGGAGAGTATTTTTTTCCAGATTCTATATAACCCTGAAATGATCTTCTCCTTAAAAGTTTTATTAAACTTACCTCAGTCTGTTGTTTCATTTACAAAGTATTGTTTACTAATAATTTAGTTTCTTTAAATATTATTAGGCCTTTTTTCTTCCTCCTTGAGCCAGTGCTGTTTAATTGTATTTTCTAGATGTTTTTAGAAAGTTCTGGATTTAAGGGCATCAAATCTTCCATGTTATTTTCCTGTTGTCTTTGCTTTATCTTGAGTCTATCTCCTCTTCATTTCTGAAATTTTTGGTGTGCATGTGTGCCCTTTTTTTCCAACTTTATTAGGATATATTTCATATACCATAAAATTCACCATTTAAAGTGTAGAGTTCTGTGGTTTTAGCATATTCACAGAGTTGTGCAACCATCTCCACCATCTAATTTTAGAACATTTTCAATATCATTAAGAGAAACCCCATTCACATCAATAGTCATTCCCCATTCCCACTCCCTCCTTACCACCTGAACTGGCTTTTAATATGTTGAATGTTTACATTGGTTCAAAAGTCAAAAGAACATTAAGTGGTATAAAATAAGTATAAAAATATACACAGAGAATTCTAACTCCCACACCCTCTTTATAGGTAATCATTTCATTAGTTTTCTATTTATTTTTTCTGTATTTCTTTATGCAAACATAAGGAAATGCAAATATATTTATTCCTGTTTTCCTTACAGAAAGATAACATAATTTACACACTATCTTGCACCTTGCTTTTTCACTTAGTAGCTAGAACTGCTGGTACTATGTTGAATAGCAGCAGTGAGAGCAGACATCTTTGCCTTGTTCCTGATCTTAAGGGGAAAGGATCTAATCTTTCACCACTAAGTACAATGTTAGCTACAGGTTTTTTGTAAATGTTCTCTTTCAAGTTGAAGAAGTTCTCCTCTATTCCTAGTTACCTAGGAATTTTTATCATGAATAGATGTGAAATGTGTCAAATGCTTTTCTATATCAATTGATATAATCTTGTGATTTTGTTGATATAGCAGATTACATTAATTGATTTTGGAATGTTGAACCAACCTTGCATCCTTAGAACAAACTTTATATGATCATGGTGTATAATTGTTTTTATATATTGCTGAAATCTCTTTGCTAATATTTTGTTAAGAATTTTTGAAATATCTTACAATTCTATATGTCAGTTATACCTCAATAAAACTGAAATTGTAAAATAAAACTAAATTAGCAAGAAAAAAGAATTTTTGCATCTATATGCATGAGGGATATATACATACTGTCTATATGCATGAAGGATATATACACTAGTCTGTAGGTTTTTCTTTTTCATTTTCTTTTATTTTTTCTTTTCTATTTTTTTGGGGATTGTCTTTGTTTTTGTTATCAGGGTAATACTGACTTCATTAAATGAGTTGGGAAGTATTCTTTCCTCCTCTGTTTTCTGGAAGAGATTGTGTAAAATTGGTATTAATTCTTCTTTAAATGTTTGATAGAATTCAGGAGTGAAATCATGGTCCTAGAGATTCCCTTTGGGGTAGTTTTTTAATTATGAACTAAATTTTGTTAATAGTGATAGAGCTAATTCAATTAACTATTTAATATTGGGTGAGTATGGAATTTGTGTTTTCAAGGAAGTGGTCCATTTCATGTAAATTGTCAAATGTATGTATTTACAGTTGTTCATAGTATTCCCCTTTCATTCTTTCAATGTCCGCAGGGTCTGTTTTATTCCTGATATTAGTAATATGTGTCATCTCTCTTTTTTCTTTGTCAGCCTTGCCAGTGCTTTGTCAATTTTATTGATCATTTCAAAGAACTAGCTTTTTGTTAATTGATTTCCTCTGTTGTTTTTCTCTTTTCAGTTTCACTAATTTCAGATCTTATCTCTATTATTTCCTTCATTCTGCTTGCTTTGGATTCTTTTTCTAAGTTCTTGAGTGAAAACTTAGACTATTGATCTGAGACTTTCCCTCTTTTCTTTTCTTTTTTTTTTTTTTTTTTGGACGCGCAGGCTCAGCGGCCATGGCTCACGGGCCCAGCCGCTCCACGGCATGCGGGATCCCCCCGGACCAGGGCACGAACCCGTGTCCCCTGCATCGGCAGGCGGACTCCCAACCACTGCACCACCAGGGAAGCCCTCTGATGTTTCTGAATGTATCTTTTTGTAGAGCCCTTTGGTGGTTGTTGTAAGTATTACATTATACATACATAATTTATCACAGTCTAATGGTATTGCTATTTTACCAGTTTGAGTGAAAGAAACCTTACCTCCTTTAAAGTCCCTTTACCCTCTACCATTTATAGTTGTCTTAAATGTTACCTCTATATATATTGAGACCCACATTAGACAGTGTTATAATTTTTACTTCAACCATCAAAACTAATTTGGAAAAATCAAGAAGGAAAGTCTATTGTATTTATCTATATTTTTGCTCTTTCCATTGTTCTTCTTTTTTGATGTTCCAAGATTCCACCATTTTTCATTTTCTTTCTGTTTGGGGAACTTCCTTAGCCATTCTTTTATGTTAGGTCTGCTGGCAACAAATTCTCTTAGTTTTCCTTCGTCTGAGAATATCTTGATTATCCTTCTATTCCTGAAGCATATTTTCATCGGATTGACGGAATTCTGGGTTGACAAGTCATTTTTTTTCAGCTCTTGAAAAATATTGTACCACTTTCTTCTAGTCTCCGTGGTTTCTGGTGAGAAATCTGCTGTAATTTGAATTGTTTTTCTCCACAGGTAATATATTGTTTCTCTCTAGCTGCTTTCAAGATTTTTTATTTGTCTTTATTTTTCAGATGTTTGACTCTGTTATGTATTGACATGGCTTTCTTCAGATTTATCTTATTTAGAGTTGTTTCTTACATCTAGATGTATGTTTTTTACCAAGTTTGGGGATTTTTCAGCCATTATTTCTTCAAATACTTTTCAGTCCCATGCCTTCTCCTCTCCTGGGACCCTGATGACATAAATGTTAGATCTTTGTTATAGACCCACATGTCCCTGAAGCTCTGTTCTTTTTTATCGCTCTGTATTTTCTCTCTGTTATTTCAATTGGGTAATATATATCATTCTATCTTTCTTTTTTAATATGGAGCACTTCATGAATTTGCACGTCATCCTTGCACAGGGGCCATGCTAATCTTCCCTGTATCATTCCAATTTTAGTATGTGTGTTGCTGAAGCGAGCACCATATCATTCTATCTTTAAGTTAATTGATTTAATTGATTCTTTCCCCTATCATCTCCAATCTGCTATTAAACCCATCCATTGAGGTTTTTGTTGTTGCTGTTATTGTACATTTTAGTTATAAAATTTTGCATTTAATTCTCCTTTATATCTTCTATTTCTTTGCTGAGGCTTCCTATTTTCTCATTTGTTTCAAGCATATTCGTAATTTGCACACTGCAGCATTTTTATGAAGGCTGCTTTAAATTTCTTGTCAGATAATTCTAACATCCATGTCATCTTGGTGTTGGTGTCTGTTGATTATCTTTTCTCACTCGTGTTGAGATCTTATTGTTTCTTGGTGTGATGAATGATTTTCTGTTGAAACTTGGATGTTTTGGTGATTATGCTATAGGGCTCTGGATCTTACTTAAATATTGCATTTTAGCCAATTGCCTCTGACACTACTCCAGTGGGGAAGGGAATGCTGCCTTATTAATACCAAGCGGGGTAAAAGTTCAGGTTCTCCACTCAGCCTCCATTGACACCCAGGTTGGAGAAGGGGCTCCTTGTTATTGCTGGGCAGGGATGGGAGTTCAAGCTCCTTACTAAGCCTCCAATGAGCCACCCTGCCAGGAGGGCAAGGAATACCTTATTACCGCAACCCACATCTGATCCCCTTGAGGAGGCGGCCTCATTACTGCTGAGCAATTGTTAAATTCCTGACCCTCCCTCAGGCCTCCTCTGACAACACCCCAACAAGGAGGCAAAGGTGAAATGGAGGTGGAAGTCCAGGCTCCCCATGTGGTCAATGCTTTGTTTTCACCCAACAAGGATACAAGTCCTGGCTCCTCACTTGGCCTTCTCTGCCACCAAGCTTCTGATGGGGGCATAGATCGAGCTATCTCATTACAGCTTGGCAAGAATGAAGTCTAGGCTTTCTTCACAGCCTTTAATGATGGAGATGGGGGTGAGGCCATCATTTTTTTTCTGTGGAGTTTGGCTGAAGTAAAGTGGTTATTGTCTAAAAGTTTTCTGTCTTGCTAGGCTGTCTCTTTCTAGTCCTTTGGCCACAGAGAGCAGGCTTTGTTGAGTCTTTTAGTCAGTCTGCTTTTATCTCTCTACCTTTCAGAGTCTTCTTACATCTGTTTTATAAATAACTTCCAGGAGTTTTAGTTGCACTTAGCAGGAGGAATAGGGAAAATTATATCTACTCCATCTTTCCAGAAGCAGACTGGAAGACTGTTTTAATATCGTCAAATGTATTTTACATTCCGACCGGCAATGTACAAGGGTTGCATTTTCTCCATGTCCATACTAACACTTATTTTCTGTTTTTTCGATCATAGCCATTCTAATAGGTGTAAAGTGATATCTCATTGTGATTTTTATTTGCATTTCCCTTATGATTACTGATATTAAGCATCTTTCCATGTGCTTACTGGTCATTTATATATCTTCTTTGGATAAATGTCTATTCAAGTCTTTTGCTTATTTTTGAATTGGGTTGTTTGGGGGGTTTGTTATTGAATTTTAGGAGTTCTCCATACGTTCTGGATATCAATCTTTTATCAAACTGGTGCTTGCAAATATTTTTTCCCATCCCATTACTTTTTTACTTTGTTGGTGGTATCCTTTGATGCATAAAAGTTTTTAATTCTGATGAAATCTAATTTGTCCATTTTTTTCTTTTGTTGCCTGTCCCTTTGGTCTCATATCCAAGAAATCATTACCAAATACAATGTCATGAAAATTTCCCCTATGTTTCCATCTAAGAGTTTTATAGTTGGGAGTTCCCTGGTGGTCTAGTGGTTAGGATTCTGTGCTTTCACTGCTGTGACCCAGGTTCAATTCCTGGTTGGGGAACTGAGATCCCACAAGCCACACAGCCAAAAAAATAAATAAGAGTTTTATAGTTTTAGTTCTTACATTTAGGTCTTTTATCCATTTTGACTTAAATTTTGCATATGTTAGATAAGGGTAGAGTTCATTCTTTTTCACGTTGATATCCAATTTTCCCAGCACCATTTCACAACACTACTGAAAAGACTGCCCTTTCCCCAATTGAATGGTCTTGGCAACATTGTCAAAAATAACTTTTTTAAAAGACTGAAATCATGAATTCATAAAAATATAAAATAAATACATTAAAATATTTAATTTAACTCATTGATTAATGATAAAATCAATAAGATGTTGCAACCAATTTAAAGGAGAATTCAAAGGACAGAGACATACATAGAGCCTGAAATGAATCTACAAATAGATATAAAATTGACCTTTTTAGGGGTGTATGTATTAGTTTCTTACTGCTGCTATCACAAATTTACTGGCTTAAACAACAAATTTATTATCTTACAATTCCAGAGGTCAAGAAGTCTAAAATGGGTGGACAGGTCTGTTTCCCTCTGGAAGCTCTAGGGGAGAATCTATTTCCTGCCTTTTCCAGCTTAGGCAGGTTTCCTTCATTCTTTGGCTCAGGCCTGTACATCACTCCAACCTCAGCTTCTATTGTCATGTCTCCTTCTCTAACACTGACCAGTCAAAACGACCCTTATGATTACATTGGGCCCTCCTGGATAATTCAGGAGACTCTCCTCATCTCAAGATCATTAACTTATCACATCTGCAAAACCACTTTGGCCAGGGAAAGTAACACATTCACAGGTTACAAGGATTAGGACATGAACATTTGGGGGGGGCATTATTCTGCCTACCAAAATGGGGGGTCAATTGTTCTTCCATCATAAAGAATTAATTTGCATATGTACAGATTAAAATCATTTGCATTGCTATTGGTTATCTTTAATTTACAAAATTATAAAATAGCACAAAGACAATGAAAGGCGCAGACACATGCGGGAATAATCCAGAAGGTAGTGCTTAGTTTTCTATTCCACTCCAAAGCATAGTTTTCCATTGAAGATGCCCAATAATTCTTTTGGCCCATTTCAAAGTCTTTCACAATTTGTACTGATTCTCTAATCTGTTTTATCACTTTAGTTCTGTTTCAAGTTCTTTCCTCATTGATAACCTCTATATGTCTTATCATGCTTTCTGCTCTATTCTCCTTTGAGCTCCTTTAAATTTTGTGTTCATTTGTGATTTTGTATTTTCTTCTGCTTCTCTCCTAACTTCTACACGGCCCTAATGTCCACTGACTATCGGCCCATCTCCTCCTCTTGTTTGGCTTTTTCTTTCCTAAGGTCTTAAATTTCTGCTTTGCTGTCTTTCTTCAAAGCTGCAAATACTTCATTGAGGTATTGTTATTATTATTAACATATGTTGTACGGTCAGGGTACAATTTTCCCCCTCCTTTAGCAGCATTTTTTCTGATGTATTTTCTTCATCTGCAGAATAATTCTGTTGTCCCTTTTCAGGATTTTTCTTATGGTATTCTTATGAATGTGGTGCAATACCTATTATGTTGCTGATATTTAGGTGAGTTCTATTTTCTTGGAGTAGCTATTATCAGGGGAGTCCTGGGTGTTAGTGGGATTGGGGGACATGGCTCAAGGGCTCCCTCCTCTGTGACTACAAAGGACAGTTTCTTTCACCTATATCTCTGCAGAGCCAGGCCACCAGACTAGAAGGGCTCCCCCAAGCTCACAAATACAACTAAACAACACACTCCCAGATAACCAGTGGGTCAAAGAAGGAATTGAAAGTAAAATCAGAAAGTACTTTGAGATGAATAAAAATGAAGACACAACATACCACAACTTATGGTATGCAGCTAAAGCGTGCCTAGAGGGAAATTTATAGCTATTACTGTCTGTATTAAGAAAGAAGAAAGATCTAAAATCAGTAACCTAATGGTTTACATTAAGACACTGGAAAAAGGAGAGCAAACCATCCTAAGGAAGGGTGCCTTCCCAGCCTCTGAGCTCCTTCAATTCTTTCACCAGCAGCTGCTGTTTCCAAGGGACACTGAGCCTTCCTTCCAGAGATCTACTCTTTTTCCAAAGCAGTTATCCCTAGGTTGGCCACATCTGGGCCTCCTCCAGGCCCATCCACATCTTCTCTCAACCTCCTCCAGCTGATTTTCAATCTTTATCACAGCAGCTTCTCCTCAGGGTAAGGCCTTCTCTTTCTAGGACCTGCTCATTAGACTCTTCCCCACTCCCCCTGCTTCTCTGCCAGTCCTAGTGCTCCACTGTGAGAGCTTTTGGCCACAGTTAAATGCAATTTGAGGCTTGGAGCTTTCTTCTTGTTCTTGGAGGGACAGTAGTCTTGAAGAAGGATCTTACTTCCCTGTTCAGGGATTGAACCTAGCTGCCAGTCCACCAGGGGCTAGAGGCTAGAAGCAAAGTTCCTTGATTCTTACCCCATTTGAAAGCAAAAATGTTTCAAGGAGGCAAAAACTTCAAAACAGGTAAAAAGTTTATTGTTAGAGACAGAGCACAACATATGGGAGAGCACACAGAGAAACAGTTTATTTATTTAAAGCAGAAATACACACCCGGAGAGGAGTGCAAGCGTCCTGAATGAGGAGTGCATGCGTCCTGAATGAGGAGTGCATGAAGAGGTGATTTAAATCACTTATATAGGACAGTTCTTCTGGGTCTTTTTTTACATTTGGCCAATTATCTTGTTTCTTTTTTTCACACCTGACTAGTCTTAGGACCCTCCCCAAGATGCCTGCGCAACTCTTTTCTAAGATGGATCCCACTGCAGAGGCCTATGGGTGTATGTCCATACATATTATGGGGTGGCGCCACCTCCCTTTCTGATCCCCAAGGAGCCTTCCTGCACATGTGCAGACAGGGAAGTTTTCCTTGACCTCAGGGGTGGGTACCTTATCTCTTTACTTTAGCAGAGCTCAGCTTCTGCCACTAGCTTTGTCCTTGAAGTGTCTGGGTGAGAACAAAGCTTCAGTTTTACTCCACTTGACAAACACCAGCTGTCTGGCCCAGGGGCGCATCTATCTCCTACCTCACTCTGTCTCCTAGATTCACCAAAGGTGGAGCTTTGGTTTGTTATTGGGGGATGGGGGAAAGTTCAGGGTCTCCACTGTTCTGCATGGTTTTTAGGACAAAAAGTGTGAAGGTCTGAACCCTCAGAATGGGAGAAAATATTCACAAATGAATGAACAGACAAAGGATTAGTCTCCAAAATATATAAACAGCTCATGCAGCTCAATATTAAAGAAACAAACAACCCAATCCAAAAATGGGCAGAAGACCTAAGTAGACATTTCTCCAAAGAAGTTATACAGATTGCCAACAAACACATGAAAGAATGCTCAACATCACTAATCATGAGAGAAATGCAAATCAAAACTATAATGAGGTATCACCTCACACCAGTTAGAGTGGGCATCATCAGAAAATCTACAAACAACAAATGTTGGAGAGGGTGTGGAGAAAAGGGAACCCTCTTGCACTGTTGGTGGGAATGTAAATTGATACAGCCACTATGGAGAACAGTATGGAAATTCCTTAAAAAACTAAAAATAGAATTACCATATGATCCAGCAATCCCACTACTGGGCATATACCCAGAGAAAACCATAATTCAAAAAGACACATGCACCCCAATGTTCATTGCAGCACTATTTACAATAGCCAGGTTATGGAAGCAACCTAAATGCCCATAGACAGACGAATGGATAAAGAAGATGTGGTACATATATACAATGGAACATTACTCAGCCATAAAAAACAACGAAATTGAGTCATCTGTTGAGACATGGATGGATCTAGAGACTGTCATACAGAGTGAAGTAAGTCAGAAAGAGAAAAACAAATATTGTATATTAACGCATGTATGTGGAACCTAGAAAAATGGTACAGATGAACCAGTTTGCAGGGCAGAAGTTGAGACACAGATGTAGAGAACAAATGTATGGACACCAAGTGGGGAAAACCATGGTGGGGTGGGGATGGTCATGTGCTGAACTGGGCGATTGGGATTGACATGTATACACTGATGTGTATAAAATTGATGACTAATAAGAATCTGCAGTATAAAAAAACAAAACAAAACAAAAAACCTGGGCCCCGCAGTGAAAGCGCCACGTCCTAATCTCTGGACCACCAGAGAATTCCCTATAACCTCTCATTTATTTATGGCAAATCAAGGTTTTTTCTTTTTTTTTTTTAATTTTAAAAGTCCATTAAGTGTATACTCATAAAAGGAATCATTTCTGGAGTAATAAATGTTCTGAACAGCTCAAAATAAATAAATAAAGCTAAAGTTTGCCCCCCCACAAAAAAGAAGTGTGAAGGTCTGGAACTACGCTGCTGCCAAACTCCTGCCTGAGCCCCTGCAGGTGTTCCAAGGAGTTTATCACCAAATAACTCAGTCTTGACCACAGCTCATGTGAGAGGGAACAGGGGGCTGTCCTAGCCCATGGTATTGGGGGTACCCTAGGTTACACTAACATGGCTCCCACAGCAAGGAACAGAGGCTACTGTCCCCTTGCACGCTCAATGCCACGTTTTTACTGGGATTATTGAGCCAGAGTACAATACTTCAGTTAGGTTCTGATGCTAACCACCAAGAGCTAGCATCAGATTCCACAAGCCTTTCCTTACTTCAGACACAAGCTGGATACAAATTTGGGGGTTCTCATGAACCCCTCAGTTTCAGTCAATTACTAGAATGACTCAGATCTCAGGAAAGCACTAGACTTATAGTTTTATTGTAAAGGATACAAATCAGGATCAACCAAATGAAGAGACACATAAAACAAGGTCTGGTGGAAGCAGCCGCATGGCACAGGGATATTGGCTTGGTGCTTTGTGACAGCCTGGAGGGGTGGGATAGGGAGGGTGGGAGGGAGGGAGACGCAAGAGGGAAGAGATATGGGAACATATGTATATGTATAACTGATTCACTTTGTTATAAAGCAGAAACTAACACACCATTGTAAAGCAATTATACCCCAATAAAGATGTTAAAAAAAAAAAAAAAAAACAAGGTCTGGGAGAGGCTCAAATGCAGAGCTTCCATAGCCTTCCCCCTGGAATCAGGACACATCACCCTCCTGTCACATCAAGGTGTTCACCAACCAGGAAGTTCACCTGAACCTCAGTGTCCAGAGTTTTTACTGGGGTTTCATTACATAGGGATGGTTGACTGAATCATTTGCCATATGATTAACCTCAGTCTCCAGCCCCTCTTCTATCCCCAGAGGTTGGGAGTTTGGGCTAATATCCCATGGCTCAAAGCCCCAATCCCATGGTCTTCCTGGCCTGACCAGCCCATCCTGAGTCAGCTTTTTTTTTTTTTTTAAGTTTTTGTTTGTTTTTTATTTTGGCTGCATTGGGTCTTCATTGCTGCATGCGGGCTTTCTCTAGTTGCGGCAAGCAGGGGCTACTCTTCGTTGCAGTGCCAGGCTTCTCATTGTGGTGGCTTCTCTTGTTGCAGAGCACAGGCCCTAGGTGCGCAGGCTTCAGTAGTTGCAGAGCGTGGGCTCAGTAGTGGTGGCACATGAGCTTAGTTGCTCCATGCCATGTGGGATCTTCCCAGACCAAGGCTCAAACCCATGTCCCCTGCATTGGCAGGCAGATTCTTAACCACTGTGCCACCAGGGAAGTCCCCTGAGTCATCTTATTAGCCTAACCTCAGGTGTGGTTCAAGGGCCACCATTAATAACAAAGACTCTCCTGTCATTTGGAAAATTTCAAGAGTTTAGAAGCTTCATCCCAGAAACCCAAGACAAAAACCAGACAAATTCTTTATCATACAACATAAGGACCACCAGATAAGTGTGCCCAAGACAGTGAGAAGCTGAAACCTGTCTTCAGAGCAGTCAAGGGGACCAAGAAAGAAGGCCTGGGAAAGAGAGGATGGCATACCAGAGAGCTGTGTCCATAAGAAGCTACAAGGGATTTATTCCTCTGGGCTCAGAAGAACAGGCAATTCCAGGCCCAGGAAACAGGCTGATCACTAGGAGAAAATGTCCCTCCTACTTGAACCCCTCTGAGACAACAATGGACCTGCATGTAAGCCAGTGGCTGCCATCTCTGGGCTCCCATGTGATGGGAGGCTAGAAAAGACCTTTCTTCAGGAAAGGAACCAGGTAACCTCTAAGGATCACTGAAACTCACAGGGGCGCAGCACAGTGCCCAGACCTCAATGCACACTCAGTAAATGTTTTGTTAGTCTGTGCTAACCTGCCCCTCCAGCTTTTGGAGTAATGGGGGAGGGTGGAGTAATGGGGGAGCCACTGTTGTATACAACAGGATGCAGCATCAAAATCGCATTGTCTGCAAAAGCCCCTCTGAGCAGAGCTCACTGGCCATCTATCCTCCTTACACCTCCTCTTGCCATGGTCTGGGTCTACTCTCTTCTTCTCCCGCAGTATCAGCCTCTTATCCTCAAATTCCCATACAAAACCCCAAATGAGGCTCCAGGACAACCTCTACTCAACTATGAACTCACTAAGGGGAACCTTAAGCAAAACACCAAGGACCCTTGGTCTCTGCCCTCAGCAGCACAGAAAGGAAGATTTGACCCCCTCCTCCTTCAACACACCTGGGTCTGTTCTTAGCAGGGCCCCCACTGCAAGGGTAGGCTAGGGTGAGGTGTTTCCTCCCACTTTACCAGCCAGACCAGAGACAAATAACACCATCCTCCCAGGGGGTCTTCTGTCTGTCCTTCTGCTGCTCACCCAGCCTGGTTTCTTGGGTACTTGCTCTGGACTTGCTCTCCATGCACAAGCTGATTGGAATTCTGCTGCATTATGCCCCCTCTCTTGGTCCCCTGCCTGTCAAGTCCCCACCTGTGGTATCCTCAGAGTCTGCCCTTCTCTTCCTGTGTCTATGACTTTCACACTCTCCTTAGGTGCTCCTACCCAGTCCTATGGCTTCACATCCTACCCAAATGCTTAAGATCTCTATTTTCTGCCCAGGTCCCTCTCCCATCTGTAGATGGACATACAGGAACTTTTAACTGTGGTTTCCTCTGGGGAGAAGGTCCAGGAGTTTGGGATGGGGGGAACACCCTTTTTACTTTACTCATTCCCTACTACTTGAATATTTCACGATTCTGTGGTTTGCCCTCTATGAAGGTTAGTGTTATGTATCAACTTGGCTAAGCTGTAGTATCCAGTTATTCAACCCAACACTAATTGAGATATTGCTGTGAAAATATTTTGCAGTTATGATTCACTTCTACAATCAAGTGACTTTAAGTAAAGGGGGATTATCCTTGATAACCTGGATGGGCCTCATCCAATTGGATGAAAGTTTTTAGAGTAAAACTGAAGTTTCCCTGAGGAAGAAATTCTGCCTGTGGATGCAGTGTCAGCTCCTCCCTGATGGTTGCAGCCTGCCATTCCTCACAGCCTGCCCTACAGATTTCAGACTTGCCTAGGCAACTCTACATGTAAGCCTTGCAATAAATCGACCTCTCTCTCTCTCTCTCTCTCTCTCTTTAATATCTTGCTGATTCTGTTTCTCTGGCAGAACCCTGAATGATACACTGCTTAATACCATTAATTAAACTCAAACTCATTATTCTCGCTCCCTCTGCCCCACCACTGCTCCCACCCAGGTGCCCTCCCATGGTCCTATCCTGATGGACTGCATGGCCTGCCTGGCAGCTCCCCAAGTCAGAAGCCCTGGGGTGTGACCTGACTCCTCCCTCCCATCCCTCATATACCCAGTCAGCCGGGCAGAGTGAGCGGGTGAGGGAGTGTGGTTCTCTCGAATTTGTGCCCACCCCTCCACCCCTACCCCAACCTCTTTTCCCTCTGGCTCTGGCAGTAGCCATCTCACTGGACTCCCTGCCCCCATGACAGCTTCACCCTCCCCATCCACCCACCAGCCAACAGTGGCCTCTGAGAAACCCACTTTCCCTGTCTAAAGACACCTCCCTTGCACAGCATGGAGTCCACACCCCTAAGCCAGTGAGCTCTGCCCATCTCTCACCACACCTCCTACTTCAGCCACTGCCCGCTTCAGTTCCGTGCCTGGAATGGGCCTCCCTCTCTCACCGCTGCACCTTTTCTTCAACTTTCCCACCTCCTCAACTGCTCCACGGGTCTAAGCCCAAGTTGTCAGGCCTTGGGCTATCACCTGGCTGGTTGCTTATTTCCCTGAATCCCTAGCAAACTCAGTCCCTGGTGGTGAGGGCTTGGGCTGGCTTCACTCAGTTCCTACTTCAGAGCCAAGAACCACAGTAAGTGCTCAGAAAATGTCTACCCAAGGAGTCATCAAATGGACTAATTTACTCGCTCTTCCCTTCTCTCATTTTCCTTTTACTGGTCATGATACAGAACCAAAGAAATGTGTTTAATTAGTTTAGGGGGTTACCAAAGGGAATTTCATTGTCTCTGTTCATGACCTAACTGCAGATGATTTAGGATGAAGAATATTTTGTCCCTGATGAAAACTAAATAAATTGCTTTGACTCATATATGGGCTTAAAATGAGTTTAATATTTTGTTTCCCAGTGGCACTTGATACTACAATATGTTCCACTCTGTTCAGTGATTCTTCAGTATGTCCAAGGAGAATATGTGGCTTCAGGGCCACTTCTTTAGGGTCTTAAGCAGTTGAGAAGAGCTTTGCTCTGCTCCATGTCCTGGCGGCCCCTGCTGTTTGTGCCACCATGACTGTTTTGGATGGAACCCACTCCATCTTCATTTCCCAAGCCAAAGTCCTGTCCCTTACCTCAAGCCTTTGTCTCCATCCCCATCATGGAATCTTTTTAAGCGTTAACTCATCACATAAAGCCTGGTCCACCAGAACTTACCCCGAGGGCAGAGCCCTGAGCCTGGTGTCCTTGCTGGGCAGAGCCCACAGGGTCCCATGCCTGCAGAGCTGGCTGGTCCCAGACACCACAGGGCTGAAAACATAGCAACTGCAGCCTGCTGACATAGAAACCAGAAGCACTTGCTGAAAAAGCGTTGGGGAACTAGGGCCTGACTTTGACATCGTTCTCCATTTGAGATCCTTCATTTCCCTTCCATGACCCTGAGTTCCTAGTAATCCTGTGATAATGTGTCCTCACTGGAAAATTATGGACAATGATTGAACTGACATTTCTGTCAGCAAGTAACTGCAACACATACAGTCTTCTGAAGTTAATTTTTTTTTTTTTTTTTTTTTTTTTTTTTTGCCTTGCCTTGCCTTGCCTTGCCACAGGGCCTGCGGGATCCCAGTTCCCTGACCAGAGATCTAACCCAGGCCCCCTGCAGTGGAAGCACGGGGTCCTAACCACTGGACCGCCAGGGAATTCCCTGAAGTTAATTAAATGAAGAGATCCTATGAAACAAAGATGGCCAGACTCTTAATTCTAACAGCCCACGTGCCAATGACATCTGTGAAGAGAATCCCGTGGCCCTTTGGGGGCGACCCTGTCTTTCCGCTGTGGAATGCGTCCTCTTGCCACCCTTTGTTGGAAGTTCAGCCCTCAGAACCGGCCCCACCTCGGAGTTTCAGCCTCCGTTCAGAGAGACGTGCTATCTCCCGGTACTTTTCCACCTTCGCATTCTGAATTCCTCCCATTCAATCGCTTAAAGTCGCACAGAACTTTAAGGTTCTCTCACACAGAGACCAGACTTATAAAAGGAGTAACAAAAGAAATTCTAAAGCTCCAGGAAATAAGAGGAGCGAAGAGGGCGGCTACCAACAGCAAAGCAGGTGAGCCAGCTCTGAGCGGAACGAGCCAGCCACCTGGCTGGTCCCCGCGGGCCTCCGCAGCCCACTGCCATGGAAACCGCACACAGCATCGCGGCTTCTCGCACCCTCACGGAGCAGGCGACAGTGTTTGGCAAGGCCACTCGGTGGATAGAAAACAGCTGAGCGAAACCTTGGGAAGCTGGCCTTCTTTTCTCCGGTCTGACACCCTCTCTTCTTATGTCTGGAACGAGGGATTGCCCCATCAGGAGGACCGCCTCTCCCTGGAGGATGGGAAATAATATCAAAAGAATAGCGGATAAGAAATCCTGGTTCAAAGACGCCAGCTGCTCTGTGAGCTTAAAGGGACTCAGTGTTTCGATTATTATGCATTGAATGACAATGATGAGGCCAACCCTTGAGGGGCCAAGTGGGAAAGTGGCCCCTTGCCTCTTCCAGTCAGAAAGCATAATAGAGAAATTACCCCTCCTGACTAATGAATTCTCCCCCGAACCCCCTGCATGTGATGTAACAGACAACTGCTAAATAGCAATATTACACATTTCTTACCATAGCAAGCCACAGCAGGTACATGTAAGAATTAAGAATTGCAGTCTTTAGTCTCTTCCCCCATCCTGAGGCCACTGGAATTAAAATCTGCCTTGACATGGCTCTAACCATCTCCTCCCTCTTACTGTGAAACCTTCAGTGACTGCCTGTTGCCTGCAGGAAAAATCCAAAGCTTTTGGTGTCTGGCAGCCCAAGTTCTCCACAATCTGTCCCTGAGCTTCCTTCTCACTACTCAGCAGCTTGAACATGGACCCCAGCCACCCTGAATTCCACACCATCCCTTAAATATTCTGGGTTCAACAATTCCTCATCTGGCATACCACAAAGCAAATATAACACATTGTCTACTTATGAGCAGCTATAAGAAACTTGTGCTAAAAGAAACCTGGGCAATACTGGAGAACAAAGACAACACTGCAAAGAAAAGGGGGAAAGGTATTATTTGGTACTAGATGACAAGAAAGGATTAGAAATATTCTCATCCAGGAGAAAGAGGTGCTGTCAGACATTGCTGGGAGAGGGGAAGATGTAAAGGGACAGCTCTGAAGGGACAGCTGGCAAAATCTGCCAAAGTATAGACACAATACGTTTTAATGCACCAATCCCACTTCTGGAAATCAATTCTGCAATCACCCCTGCACACATACAAATGACAGACACAAGATTATTCATTGGGGTGTTCACTGTAATTGCAAAAGATTGGAAACATCCCAAGTGGCCCTCAATAGGGGGCTGGTTAATGTACTATGATACATCCACCAAGGGGACTACTAAGAGCTGTGAAAGACAACAAGGGAGATCTCTGTGGACTGATATGAAAAGATCTGCAGGGTATTTTGGTAAGTATATTGCATGTCACCCTTGTTAGGAAGGGAAAATTAAAATACGTATCCATATATTATGCATAAAGAAACATTAGAAGTAGAAACAAGAATCTAATAAAAAGGGTTAGCTAGAGGGGGTGGAACATGAGGAAAGAGTGGATGGGGATAACTTTTCATGTCATTTTGATTTTTGAACCCTGTAAGGTACCTCTCATTTGAAAATTAAACATTATTTTTAAAGGATTATACCTACACAAACAAAATATTTTTAAATTCAGGAACCACAAAAATGTGTCAAGTTGGGCTGCACTTGCTGATGATCTATGCAATCTACACATTTTGCATTTTCTTCCCTTGAGGGAAAGCATTTTGTCCTATTGATCTTTGTGTCTCTCAGTCCAAGCACATAGTAGGCATTCAACAAGTATTTATTGGTTAGATGGCAGTTGTTTTGTGGAAACTGACAGCCACAGATAAAATGCCAAATAAGGGCCAGTGCACATGATTAGGACTGTTCACTTTATTTAACGAGAATCTCCATAGTGATGAGAGACAAGTGAGAGAAATGGCTCTGTGGTTGCTAACAGCAGCAGCCTGAGGCCGGCAGGCCCTCTGAGGCAAAACCTGGTCAGCATTTGAATGAGGGGCTAATCGCTGGCTAGAACTTATGCTTTGGGGGGATTTTATTGTAAAGTTTTATTCATTTTAGCAGCAAATGCTGAAAATGTTTAAATATGTATTATCCCTTAAAATGTGTAGCTAAAATATAGGAGATTTGGTTTTCTTGCCATTTTTCCTTTGCTGATTAAAAAAAAAACAGGAAATGAAATCTGGTTTATATATAATTTGTCACACATGTAATATATCCAACTTTGTAAGCACTCCAAGTTTTCATTAACTCTGCTGAAATATATTTACATTAAGAAATCTCTCAGCCCTAGTGTCGTTTGTTTCAACCTTCCAAACTTAGTTGTTTTGCTAAAAATGCAGATCAGACCCAGATGGAGGACCAAGCACCCCCATTTGACCTCCTTCCTAATTAAAATCCCATAAATGACAGAAAAGACTTGTTTAATTAAAAGAAGCAAAAAAAGGGGGGGGGGAGAAAAGGAAAGGAAAAAGAATTACATAATGGTAACCAAGAATCTCCAAACATTTGAGAAAAATCAACACCATAATAAAAAGATATCAAACATAACATAGAAGAACTACAACCAGTCAATAGGGAAAGTAAAGACATTAAAATAACTATAATTTCTATCTTCAGAAAGATAAGAGAGGATATTCTACCCATAAAAATTAATTGCAAATAGTAAAAACTGAAGATTAAGTTCAAAAATAGGGTGTTGGGACTTCCCTGGTGGTGAAGTGGTTAAGAATCCGCCTGCCGATCCTTTTTGACCCACCTCATAGAGAAATGGAAATAAAAACAAAAATAAACAAATGGGACCTAATGAAGCTTAAAAGCTTTTGCACAGCAAAGGAAACCATAAACAAGACCAAAAGACAACCCTCAGAATGGGAGAAAATATTTGCCAGTGAAGCAACTGACAAAGGATTAATCTCCAAAATTTACAAGCAGCTCATGCAGCTCAATATCAAAAAAACAAATAACCCAATCCAAAAATGGGCAGAAGACCTAAATAGACATTTCTCCAAAGAAGATATACAGATTGCCAACAAACACATAAAAGGATGTTCAACATCACTAATCATTAGAGAAATGCAAATCAAAACTACAATGAGTAGTTGTACTCATTGTACAAAACTACAAATCAAAACTACAACTACCTCACACCAGTCAGAATGGCCATCATCAAAAAATCTACAAACAGGGCTTCCCTGGTGGCACAGTGGTTGAGAGTCTGCCTACCGATGCAGGGGACACGGGTTCGTGCCCTGGTCTGGGAAGATCCCACATGCTGTGGAGCAGCTGGGCCCGTGAGCCATGGCCGCTGAGCCTGTGCGTCCGGAGCCTGTGCTCCGCAATGGGAGAGGCTACAACAGTGAGAGGCCCACATACCACAAAAAAAAAAAAAAAAAAAAAAAAAAAAAAAATCTAGAAACAATAAATGCTGGAGAGGGTGTGGAGAAAAGGGAACCCTCTTGCACTGTTGGTGAGAAAGTAAATTGATGCAGCCACTATGGAGAACAGTATGGAGGTTCCTTAAAAAACTAAAAATAGAATTACCATACAACCCAGCAATCCCACTATTGGGCATATACCTTGAGAAAACCATAATTCAAAAAGAGTCATGTACCACAATGTTCATTGCAGCTCTATTTACAATAGCCAGGACATGGAAGCAACCTAAGTGTCCATCAACAGAAGAATGGATAAAGAAGATGTGGCACATATATACAATGGAATAGTATTCAGCCATAAAAAGAAGCGAAATTGAGTTATTTGTAGTGAGGTGGATGGACCTAGAGTCTGTCATACAGAGTGAAGTCAGAAAGAGAAAAATAAATACCATATGCTAACACATATATATGGAATCTAAAAAAAAAAATGATTCTGAGGAACCTAGGGGCAGTACAGGAATAAAGACACAGACATAGAGAATGGACTTGAGGACACAGGGAGGGGGAAGCGTAAGCTAGGACGAAGTGAGAGAGTGGCATGGACATATATACACTACCAAATGTAAAATCGATAGCTAGTGGGAAGCAGCCACATAGCACAGGGAGATCAGCTTGGTGCTTTGTGACCACCTAGAGGAGTGGGATAGGGAGGGTGGGAGGGAGACACAAGAGGGAGGATATATGCGGATATATGTATATGTATGGCTGATTCACTGTTATAAAGCAGAAACTAACACACCATTGTAGAGCAATTATACTCCAATAAAGGTGTTAAAAAAAAAAAGAAAAGAAAAGAATCCGCCTGCCAGTGCAGCGGACATGTGTTTGAGCCCTGATCCGGGAAGTTTCCACATGCCGCAGAGCAACTAAGCCCTGTGCGCCACAACTACTGAGCTTGCACTCTAAAGCCTGCGAGCCGGGCTTCCCTGGTGGCGCAGTGGTTGAGAGTCCGCCTGCTGATGCAGGGGACACGGGTTCGTGCCCCGGTCCGGGAAGATCCTACATGCCACGCAGCGGCTAGGCCCATGAGCCATGGCCCCTCAACCTACATGTCCGGAGCCTGTACTCCGCAACGGAAGAGGCCACAACAGTGAGAGGCCCACGTACCGCAAAAAAAAAAAAAAAAAAAAAAAATTAAAGCCCGCGAGCCACAACTACTGAGCCCGCATGCTACTACTACTGAAGCCTGCGTGCCTAAAGCCCGTGCTCTGCAACAAGAAAAGCCACCGCAATGAGAAGCCCATGCACCGCAACGAAGAGTAGCCCCTGCTCTCTGCAACTAGAGAAAGCCCGCGCACAGCAACGAAGATCCAACGCAGCCAAAAATAAATAAATAAAATAAATAAATTTTGAAAAATAGGCAAACTGAATTATACCTTTTAAAAAAAATAGGGTGTTACCAGAATACCACAGCTCAGAAGAAACTAGTGACATGAATATCAAACCAATGAATTCTCCTAAAGCTAAGTTTGAAGGACAAAGAAATAGAAAATATGAGTTAAAAGTCATGAGATATGAACAGTAGACCCAGAAATTTCAGCATGTGTGTAACAGGAGTACCAAAAGGAAAGAACAGGTAAAATGGAAGTGAAGAAATACTCAAAGAAATAATGGGATGATGGGTGACAATTCAACAGCTGAAGAAAGACATCCATCTTCAGACTAACAGGGTTCATTGAGTGCTAAGCAGAGTGAATGAAAAGTAAAATAGAATTTCAAAAATCTAGACATATTGTGGTAAAATTTTGGAACACCAAGTGTGGAAGGAAAATCCTACTAGCTTCCAAAGAGAGAAAATAGGTTATCCCAATAGAATGAAAATCTGCTTGACATTAGACATCTCCATTATCAACCCTGAATGCTAGAAGATGGTAGGGCAATTTCTCTAATAATCTGAAGGAAAAATCATTTTTAACCTAGAATCTAATACCCAGCCAAACTAGCATTCAAGTGGGGATGCTAAATAAAGACATCTTCAAGCATGTGTCAGTTCATGCTATTTAAAGCTTGCCCCAAAGAATCAAAGAAAATGGAAGATATAGAATCCAATAAACAGTGGAGGGGGAAGTAAAGTAAAAACTTAGAGTTGGTGCACTAGGTTTAACAAAAAGTTAAATTTCAATCTGGAATTAAAATCTCAAATGAGCTCACTGTGGTAGGGAACTGGTTGCAGGGTTAATGGGAGCAGCTAGGAGGGAAAGAAGTGAAATCATTCTCAAAGTTCATATGATACTGGCCAACTGCAAGAACAAATCTTTTACAAAGCATCCAATTATAACTCTCATACTCTGTAAAAATAACTCAATTTTTGATTTTCAATAAATTGCTCTGATTTACTAAATAATTGGACTAGTAAACCAGGTTTGCTCTTTTAAGCTAATGAACGTGTTTATAAATTTTGTCTTTGAACTCACTCAAGGCCAGAAGTAAGGTGGGGAGTACCTCTAAGATATGCATTTAAATTATCACATATCCTTTTCAGTATATCAGATCATGCTAGGTGGAGAGCTGCCTGGGATAGAAGAGAGATCATATATGATCAGGAACTGCACAGGAAAAGTTGTATCCTGACAGGTTCTCTTAAAGAGAGTGTTGAATTGCTGAAGTATGAAAAACTTCTAAAATAACTAATATATATTATATATATTACTAATATATCAACATATTAAGCTTAAAAGAAATCTCTCCTTTGTCCTTTTAAATCCAATGAAGAAGTTTCTTTTAACTTACAACAACAGGAAGCAGGGAGTGGTAAATTGAACTACTGGCCCCAGTTCTTCATCCTCTCTGCATCCACACCCTTGCCACAGTCTCCTAGTGAGTGAGATCCACTTTCCCACCCCTTGACTTTGGGCTCAGCCAATGAGATATTAGCAGCTACGACACAAGCAAAAAATTGAAATGTGTTTGAGTGGTCAGGTGTGCCCTCTCTCAGGCGCCTGCGATGAGTATGTCCCTGTTAGTCCCAGGAGGATGGTGAGAGTCCCAGGAAGAATGAAACGGGGGCACACAAGCCAATTTGCAAACTAATTAGTAGGAAATACTTATTACTGTATGTTATTGACATGTGGGGATGTTTTGTTAAGCAGCATAACTGTGGCAATAGCTAACTGACACTGAACAGGTGTCAGGTGTCACTGCAGCAGATGTAGGGAGTAATTCCTGAGTCACTGCCTATTAACATGACTTCTCCCACTGTAGATAGAACATTCCACTATGGTAAAAAGTCATCACTTCTAGGAACGTTGTGGTGATGATGACACTCTCATATGCTGCTGGTGGGAGGATAAATGGGTTCCTTTTAGAGAGCAATTTGGGCATAGATATCAAGATTCTTAAAAATGCTCACATCTACTGACCCAGTAATTTCACTTTTGAATATTGATCCTAAAGGAGTAATCTTAAATAAGGAAAAAAGCTTTGTGCACAAGGGTAATGTGGTTTATAACAGAAAGAAGAATTTACTGCACATTACTCCACTAAGGTTTTCACATGCATTTTCTTATTCTATGCTCACAACATGCTCTCAGTTGAGACTCAGAGAGATTGAGTCACTTTCTCTTCAAACCCAGACTGCTGTTTCCAGGGCCCATTGTTCTAACCTCCATGCATACTGCCTAAAACAGCCAAAAGAAAGTATACTATTCACTCACATTCTGGATTATTATGCAACCATTTAAAAATGCACAATAATTTTCTTCTTTTCGATGCAATGGTAAATGGAATTGTTTCCTTAATTTCTCTTTCTGATAGTTCGTTGTTAGTGTATAGAAACGCAACAAATTTCTGTATATTAATTTTGTAACCTGCAACATTACCAAATTTATTGATGAGCTCTAGTAGTTTTCTGGTGGCACCTTTAGGATATTCTATGTACAGTATCATGTCATCTGCAAAGAGTGACAGTTTTGCTTCTTCCTTTCCCACTTAGATTCCTTTTATTTCTTTTCCTTCTCTCATTGCTGTGGCTAGGGCTTCCAAATCTATGTTGAATAAAAGTGGTGAGAATAGGCATCGTTGTCCTATTCCTGATCTTAGAGGAAATGCTTTCAGCTTTTCACCACTGAGTATGATGTTAGCTGTGGGTTTGTTATCTGTGGCCTTTATTATGTTGAGGTGTGTTTCCTCTATGCTCTCTTTCTGGAGAGTTTTTATCATAAATGGACTTTGAATTTTGTCAAAATCAAAAGCTTTTTCTGCATCTATTGTGATGATCATATGGTTTTTATTCTTCAATTTGTTAATGTGGTGTATCACATTAATTGATTTGTGGATATTAAAAAATCCTTGCATCCCTGGGAATACTTAAGAATAGACCTACCTAAGGAGGTAAAGGACATGTACTCGGAAAAGTATAAGACACTGATTAAATAAATTGACACAAACAGATGGAAAGATAAACCATGTTCTTGGATTAGAAGAATTAATATTGTTAAAATGACCATACTACACAAGGCAATCTACAAATTCAATGCAATTCTTATCAAAATACCAATGGCATTTTTCACAAAACTAGAACAAATAATTTTAAAATTTGTATGGAAGCACAATAAACCCTGAACAGCCAAAACATCTTGAGAAAGAAGAACAGAGCTGGAGGAATCACACTCCCTGACTTCAGACTATACTACAACACTACAGTAAGCAAAACAAAATGGTACTGGCACAAAAACAGACCCATAGATCAATGGAACAGAATAGAGACCCCAGAAATAAATCCACACACTTATGGTCAATTACTCTACAACAAAGAAGGCAAAAATATACAATGGAGAAAAGACAGTCTCTTCAATAAATGGTGCTCGGGACTTCCCTGGTGGTGCCATGGTTAAGAATCTGCCTGCCAATGCAGGGGACATGGGTTCAAGCCCTGGTCCGGGAAGATCCCACATGCTGTGGAGCAACTAAGCCCGTGTGCCACAACTACTGAGTCTGTGCTCTAGAGACCGTGAGCCACAACTACTGAAGCCCGCGCACCTAGAGCCTGTGCTCCGCAACAAGAGAAGCCACCGCAATGAGAAGCTCACGCACCGCAACAAAGAGTAGCCCCCGCTTGCCAGAACTAGAAAAAGCCCGCACGCAGCAACAAAGACCCAACGCAGCCAAAAATAAATAAATAAATTTATCAAAAAAAAAAAAAATAGGGACTTCCCTGGTGGCACAGTGGTTAACAATCCACCTGCCAATGCAAGGGACATGGGTTTGAGCCCTGGTCTGGGAAGATCCCACATGCTGTGGAGCAACTAAGCCCGTGCGTCACAACTACTGAGCCTGCGCTCTAGAGCCTGCGAGACTCAACTACTGAGCCCGCATGCCACAACTACTGAAGCCCACGCGCCTAGAGCCCGTGCTCCGCAACAGGAGAAGCCACCACAATGAGAAGCCCGCACACTGCAAAGAAGAGTAGCCCCTGCTCACCACAACTAGAGGAAGCCTGCGCGCAGCAATAAAGACCCAACACAGACAAAAAAAAATAAAATATTAAATAAATCTTAAAAAAAAGAAGTGGTGCTGGAAAAACTGGACAGCCACATGTAAACGAATAAAATTAGAACATTCTCTAACACCATATAAAAAATGAACTCATAATGGATTAAAGACCTAAATATAAGGCCAAATACTATAAAATTCCTAGAAGAAAACATAGGCAGAACACTTTTTGACATAAATTGTCGGAATATTTTTTTGGATCTGTCTCCTAAAGCAAAGGAAATAAAAGCAAAAATAAACAAATGGGACCCAATTAAACTTAAAAGCTTTTGCACAGCAAAGGAAACCATCAACAAAATGAAAAGATAACCTAATGAATGGGAAAAAGTATTTGCAAATGATATGACCGATATGGGGTTAATATCCAACATATTAACGCCTAATACAACAGCTCATAAAACTCAACATCAAAAAAAAACCTGATTTTAAAATGGACAGAAGGACTGAATAGACATTTTTCCAAAGAGGAAATGCAGATGGCCAACAGGCACATGAAAAGATGCTCAACATTGCTAATCATCAGGGAAATGTAAATCAAAACCACAATGATATATCACCTCACACCTGTCAGAATGGCTATCACCAAAAAGACCAAAGATAACAAATGTCGACAAGGATGTGGAGAAAAGGGAACTCTTGCACACTGTTGGTGGGAGTGTAAAGTGGTGCAGCCACTGTGAAAAACAGTATGGAGGTTTCTCAAGAAACTAAAAATAGAAATACCATATGACCCAGCAATTCTACTCCTGGGTATATATATGGAAAAAAAAACACTAATTCACAAAGATACATGCACCACAATGTTCATAGCAGCATTATGTACAATTGCAAAGATATGGAAGCAACCTAAGTGTCCATCAACAGATGAATGGATCAAGAAGATGTGGTGTATATATACAATGGAATACTACTGAGCCGTTAAAAAGGAATGAAATTTTACCATTTGCAGCAAAATCGATGGACTTGGACGTTCTTATGCTAGGTGAAATAAGTCAGACAGAGAAAGACAAATACTGTATGGTATCACTTATATGTGGAATCTAAAAAATACAATAAACTAGTGAATATAACAAAAAAGAAGTAGACTCACAGATATAGAGAACAAACTAGTGGTTACCATTGGGAAGAGGGAAGTGGAGAGGAGCATTACAGGGGATTAAGAGGTACAAACTGTTCTAAAAAGTACACAATCATTTTTTAAATACTTTGAAAATACATTATGATATAAGGCAGTATATTATAGAAAAAATATAGAAAGCAAATTAACTACCTTAAATCCTTCTTAGAATAAGGCAGAGTTTAAATACACTAATAAGTAAAATATATATATGTAAAATTGAACATATGTGCAAATTAAAACTATAAGATATTACTACACACACACTAAGATGTTCACATTAAAAAGATGTATAAATTGATACAAGTATTGTGGAAAAGTTTGACAGCTTCTTATACTGTTAAACATTCTCTTACCTTATGACCCAGCAATTCCACCCCTAGGTATTGACCCAAGAGAAATGAAAACATGTGTCCACACAAATCCTGTACAAGAATGTTGATTGCAACTTTATTCATAATAGAAAAAATTGAAAACAACTCAAATGCTTATCAACAAGAAAATGGATAAACAAATTGTGGTATATTCATACGGTGGAATACTACTTGACAATTTTAAAAAGGAATGGTTTACTGATACAAGCAAAAACAAGGAAGAACCTTAAAAACAGTGTTTTGAGCTAAAGGAGTCAGATCCAAAAGAGTTCATACTTTATGATACATTAATATGAAGTTCAAACCAGGAGAAAAAAAAAAAGCTAATCTTTTGGAATAGAAATCAGAATAGTGGTTGTTTGGGGAGCAGGATGGGGGCAGGGGGGAGATGCATACACTGGAAAGGGGCTGATGGGAATTTTTCTAGAGTGATGACAATGTTCTATACCTTGATTGGGGAGTTGGCTACACAGATATATAAATATTTGTCAAAAATCATCTATCTATACACTTAAGATCTGTGCATTTGACTGAACTATACCTCAATTTTAAAATGTATACGTGTGGAGTTGGATATGGTATCCGGCTGAAGCTGAGGGACAGATAGGCTCATCTGTGGAGCTGGACAGCCCCCAACACTCAGCGGGCTCTGGGCAGACAAAGCTCAGTGCTCTCATGAAGAGTCTGGAACACTTTTCGTGGGGTTCAGGGTCTGGGCACATCTCTAGATTTTTCTGAGGGCCCAGACGAATCATAGGAAAGAACTTCAACTGGGCTCACAATCACATTGAAACATGTCTGCTGCATGGTAGGGAAGGAGGCTGAAGAAGGCAGGTGAGCAGAGGGAACAACAGGGCATGTGCTGGCGAGCAGAAGTATCAATAGCAGGAGGTTGGCCCTGAACCCTCCTGGGCAGCCCTGCCTGGAGTCCCATGGGCCCTGGGGAGGCAGGGTGGAGTCCCCCTTCACTGGCTGCTCTGTTCAAGGAACCTCCTTCCCACCTTGGCTTGCCAAGAGTCTTATGTAACTCTGCAGTTCCAGCAATCTATACCCTCTGAGAGGTGAACGTGGGCCAGGCAGGCTTTTCTCAGCTCTGTCATAGGAGAGAGATGCATGGGAAGGTCCCGGGAGCTGGCCCTGCCACAGGTGCTAAAGAAGTGGACACCATGGGGCCCACAAAGAGCCTGAAAATAGCATCAGTGGAGCAGCAGGTCATGGCAGGGGCCCTGACCCGGGAGGGCAGAGTGAGCAGAGGTCAGAGGAGCAGGAACAGGGCACCACAAGACCATGGTCCCCTCACAGGATGAGAGACACCCTCCACACCCCACAAAGGCCAAGAGGGACAAAGGCAGGGGGCCCGAGGGCTGCTGCCTGCAGGTAAAATCACCTGGGGACACACCTTAGCCCGAATGCACAGGTGACAACCTAGAGGCAACTAGGGTTATTCAAGTAAGACCCACTGAAGGCCATTAAAATACTGAGGGGCATGGCCCGCCTAGGATCCTGGGCTGCAGCTTGAGCAGGTGAAGGCTCCGAGCCGCCACATGCACATGTCAACATCAACAAGACAGGACTTGGCTGATGCAACCTGGGACTCTGAGCTTATATCTAGAACACCTCAGCTGTGAAGAAATATGTGCAGAAACACTGGGTCAAAACATGGCAAAACATCAATAGCAATTCTCTCTCATCTCTTGGCCATACCCTAGAACCAGTCCACCCCTGTGTGTCTTCCCATGAACAGGAGACCTTCCCAAGTGGCCTCCAAATGGGTAGGCAAGTCACAGCCATCACAGCAAATAACTTATATTAATTTTGCATATGATCTTAATTTGTATATTTTTGTGATTTATTTTGTCATTGTTATGAGTTTGATTCTCAGGGAGTTTTGTTGTTACAACCCTTGTGTCTTTCATCACAAAACAATGATAATATTTGCTAGACAATATATGGAATTTATTTTTGATTGGTAATAAAAAAT
Organism: Leucopleurus acutus; assembly: GCF_964270905.1. NCBI lineage: Eukaryota > Metazoa > Chordata > Mammalia > Artiodactyla > Delphinidae > Leucopleurus > Leucopleurus acutus. The sequence continues at coordinate 17,265,581 of NC_139145.1, forward strand.
GAAATATGTATTTTTTAAAAGTGATTTTCCCTTTCTCTGTAATGTGTTGGTACTTTATAAATTTATAATAAAAGAAAAACTTTGAAATGTATCTATGGATGTGTGATTACATATAGAAGAGCGACTGTCAAATGTTTTTGCCTCAGGATACATTTATACTCTTAAAAATATATATTGCAGACCCCCTAAATAACTTTTGTTTATGTGAGTTATATCTATCGATTTTAACTGTATTAGTAAAACTGAGGAGATTTTGAAATATTTATTTATTTATTTTAAAATATCAATAATAAACCCGGTACATGTTAATATAAATAACACTTTTATGAAAAATAACTATGTCTTCTAAAAATGTAGTGAGAAGGGTGGCATTATTTTACATTTACAAACCTCTTTAATGTCTGGCTTAGTAGAAGACAGCTGGATTCTCAGATCTGCCTCAGCCTTCAATCTGTTGCAATGTCACACAAAATGGAGTCTCTGGAAAATTCCACTGTATACTCCTGGGAGAAACAGTGAAATAAGACAAATGACATCTTAGTGTTTTTAGGAAAACAGTTTTGGCAACATTTGAGAACTAATAGAGAGTATAATCACAACTATATAAAAACAGACAAGTAAAAATGCCTGATTAAAAGTGTCATGATGCCACTTGGTGGTATCTCTAATTATTGCAGTTCCTGGCTACCACACTTGTGTGTATGCATGGAATGTATGGAGTGTATGTACGTGTGTGTGGTGGAGTATGTGCGTGTGTGTGTTCACATAGGTCATATGTGTGATGTGTATTGTGTGTGCATGTGATACAAGTGTGTGGGTGGGTGGTACGTGGTATATGTGAGGTTGTGGCATGTGTGCATGTGTTTCACCTGTGTGGTGTGTGTGCATGTATTGTATGTCTAGGTGTCTGTGTGTGCATGCATGTATTTGTTGTCTGTGTATGTACATGCACTGTGTCTATAGTATGCATGTTTGTGGTATGTGTGCCTGCAGTGTGTACTGCTGGGGTGCACGTGTTGTGTGTATGTGGTGTGTGTGCATGTGGTGTGTGTGTTGTGTGTGTACATGGGAGAACAGAATTACTCTTTCACTGTCTTCTGCATATGTGCCTAGCCCTATGTTAGTTGCTCTACTGTTTAAAAAACTCCTATTAAATTGCCTAGCACAGCTCCAGGTAGGTAGGTATAAGCCCTCAAGAGACATTCATGGTGGAGCTGGTGGAAGCTGTCCACCAGCTTCGTGAATCAGGCATTATCTCCATTGACAAGGAAGCCTCTTGGAGATAAAGTACTTGCCCAAGGTTCCACACCTAGTGAGTGGTGAGCCCAGGATTCAGACCTAGGTCTTCTGATCAACTAGGAATTTAATCATCTGTACTAATGATTACCTCTAAGTTATAAAAATCATCTACATGGTAAGATCTAAAATGTGCTAAAAGGCAAACAAATTTCTGAATGAAAATAGTATGACAGGGGCTTCCTGGTGGCGCAGTGCTTAAGAATCTGCCTGCCAATGCAGGGGACAGGGGTTCAAGCCCTTGTCCAGGAAGATCCCACATGTTGTGGAACAACTAAGCCCGTGCGCCACAACTACTGAGCCTGTGCTCCAGAGCCCATGAGCCACAACTACTGAGCCCACGTGCCACAACTACTGAAGCCCACATGCCTAGAGCCCGTGCTCTGCAACAAGAGAAGCCATCGCAATGGGAAGCCCACACACCACAACAAAGAGTGGCCCCAGCTCACTGCAACTAGAGAAAGCCTGTGCACAGCAACAAAAGACCCAACACAGCCAAAATAATAAAATAAATAAATTTATTTTTAAAAAATAGTATGACAGCATCACCTGGACATTTTCTCTGATCCATTATCCTTTCCATTGATGTGTGGGCACATATGTAGGCTCTGTGCATAAGTAAAAGACATTAACTAGCACCTACTGGGCACCAACTGTATGCACGATATTTTCACATTCAAGTATAAAATAACAAGTACAGGGCTTCCCTGGTGGTGCAGTGGTTGAGAGTCCGCCTGCCGATGCAGGGGACACAGGTTCGTGCCCCGGTCTGAGAAGATCCCACGTGCCGCGGAGCGGCTAGGCCCGTGAGCCATGGCCGCTGAGTCTGCGCGTCTGGAGCCTCTGCTCCGCAACGGGAGAGGCCACAACAGTGAGAGGTCCGCGTACCGCAAAAATAAATAAATAAATAAATAACAAGTACAAATTCTCAGTCTCAAAGTTACATGTTCAAAACCTAACTCTCTATTTTTCATAACGCAATCTGAATTTCTGATTCCAGTTTCTGTACACCTCATCTAGTCCCCTGAAGGAAAACTCAGTCCCAACTAAGGTCACTCGGACATTTCAGGCAGATTCATCCCACCCTGTCCCCCTTTCCTCAGGTGGAGCCCCGGCTTCAAGGAGATGGATGCCTGGTCCCAGCTCCACCAGCATCCTCCAAGGCAGCACAAGATGGACTGGTATCTGTGCCCACTGCATCCACTGAAGCTCACCCCCAGCCACGGCCACATGCCTTTGAACAACTAAGCCCACGAGCCACAACTACTGAGCCCACGTGCCACAACTACTGAAGCCTGCGTGCCTAGAGCCCGTGCTCCACAACAAGAGAAGTCACCGCAATGAGAAGCACGCGCACCGCAGCGAAGAGTAACCCCCACACACTGCAACTAGAGAAAGCCCGCGCACAGCAACAAAGACCCAACGCAGCCAAAAATAAAATAAATAAATGTATTTTCTTTTTAATTATTGATTTACTCTCATAGCATTCCTCATTTCAGCTTGTGGCAACTCTACTAACCATTAGAGTCCACTGCTACCAACCTCCATAGCTACCACCCTGATCCCAGCCACTATCACCTATCGTTAAAGAAGCACCTCCTATTAGGTCTCCTGCTTCTACCTTTACAATCTATTCCTATACAATCTATACCTGTACAGTCTATGCCTAATATGTTAGCCAGAGAGATCCTCTGATTTTTTATGAAACTATACTACAAAGTTTTTTTTACTGAAGTGTAGTTGATTTACAATGTTGTATTAATTTCTGCTGTACAGCAAAATGACTCAGTTATACACATATATGCATTCTTTTTTTATATTCTTTTCCATTATGGTTTATCATAGGATATTGAATATAGTTCTCTGTGCTATACAGTAGGACCTTGTTGTTTATCCATTCTATATATAATAGCTTATATCTGCTAACCCCAACCTCCCACTCCATCCCACCCCTAATCTCCTCTCCCTTTTATAATAAGTCAGATCAAGTTATTCTTCTGTCTCAAAACACTATAATGGCTTCTCATTTTAGCCAGAGTAAATGCAAAGTCTTTACTGTGGCCTACAAGACCCTACAGGTTCTGTTACCCATCAGAACCCCCATACCCACTCTGTATCAGTCAAACGAGCATCCTTGCTATTCATCCAACACACAAGGTACACTCCCTTCTTAGGGCCTTTGCACTAGCTGCCTCGTAGAATGTTCTTTCCCCAGGTCCTGCAAGGCTCACTCCCTCACCTTGTTTTATTAACTCTCACCTTCTCAAGAGGCCTACCCTGAACACCCCATTTTAAATTGCAGATCATCCCTATATCACCACTCCCAACCCTCCTTACCCTACCCTACTTGTCTCCTTCTTCCTTAGTACTCATCATCTTCAAATATTGAATATATTATGGAATCTACTTCTTTACTTATCATCTGTCTCTTCCCACTAAAATGTAAGTTCCATGAAGGCAGGGTTCTCTGTATTGTTCATGATATAACCCAAGTGTCTGAATTTGGGCAAAGAGGAGGTGCTCAAAAATGTTTGTTAAGTAAATACATAAATGCCCAACCCACACACATATGGTTACCTTATCTTTAATAAAGGAGGCAAGAATGTACAGTGGAGAAAAGACAGCCTCTTCAATAAGTGGTGCTGGGAAAACTGGACAGGTACATGTAAAAGTATGAAATTAGAACACTCCCTAACACCATACACAAAAATAAGCTCAAAATGGATTAAAGACCTAAATGTAAGGCCAGAAACTATCAAACTCTTAGAGGAAAACATAGGCAGAACACTCTATGACATAGATCACAGCAAGATCCTTTATGACCCACCTCCTAGAGAAATGGAAATAAAAACAAAAATAAACAAATGGGACCTAATGAAACTTAAAAGCTTTTGCACAGCAAAGGAAACCATAAACAAGACCAAAAGACAAGCCTCAGAATGAGAGAAAATATTTGCAAAGGAAGCAACTGACAAAGGATTAATCTCCAAAATTTACAAGCAGCTCATGCAGCTCAATAACAAAAAAATGAAAAACCCAATCTAAAAATGGGCAGAAGACCTAAATAGACATTTCTCCAAAGAAGATATACAGATTGCCAACAAACACATGAAAGAATGCTCAACATCATTAATCATTAGAGAAATGCAAATCAAAACTACAATGAGATATCATCTCACACCAGTCAGAATGGCCATCATCAAAAAATCTAGAAACAATAAATGCTGGAGAGGGTGTGGAGAAAAGGGAACACTCTTGCACTGCTGGTGGGAATGTGAATTGGTACAGCCACTATGGAGAACAGCATGGAGGTTCCTTAAAAAACTACAAATAGAACTACCATATGACTCAGCAGTCCCACTACGGGGCATATACCCTGAGAAAACGATAATTCAAAAAGAGTCATGTACCAAAATGTTCATTGTAGCTCTATTTACAATAGCCAGGACATGGAAGCAACCTAAATGTCCATCAATAGAAGAATGGATAAAGAAGATGTGGCATATATATACAATGGAATATTACTCAGCCATAAAAAGAAACGAAATTGAATTATTTGTAGTAAGGTGGATGGACTTAGAGTCTGTCATACAGAGTGAAGTAAGTCAGAAAGAGAAAGACAAATACCGTATGCTAACACATATATATGGAATCTAAGGGGAAAAAAATGTCATGAAGAACCTAGGGGTAAGATGGGAATAAAGACACAGGCCTACTAGAGAATGGACTTGAGGATATGGGGAGGGGGAAGGGTAAGCTGTGACAAAGTGAGAGAGTGGCATGAACATATATACACTACCAAATGTAAAACAGATAGCTAGTGGGAAGCAGCCGCATAGCAAAGGGAGATCAGCTCAGTGCTTTGTGACCACCTAGAGGGGTGGGATAGGGAAGGTGAGAGGGAGGGAGACGCAAGAGGGAAGAGATATGGGAACATATGTATATGTATAACTGATTCACTTTGTTATAAAGCAGAAACTAACACACCATTGTAAAGCAATTATACTCCAATAAAGATGTTAAAAAATATACATGAAAACTTCTCTTATCTGAAAAAAAGGCTTGAATTTTTTGATTGAAAATGCCAAGCTAAGTACCAAGCAGAGTTAACTTTTAAAGTCATAAGTATAGACATTTCCTGTAAAATTTTTGAACTATGATTGTCAAAAGAAAATCTTAGGAGTTTCCAGGAAGAAAGAACAGGATACTTGCCAAAGACAATCACACACTTCCAACATATTTCTCATAAAGTCCACCATAAATATGCCCTTTCTGAGGAAATAACTCAAGAATAGTCTCATGAACATGAAAATTAAATCAGAACAATGACCTCAAGATAGGAGAAGACAAACAATACAAGAAATACCAGTGAATGATAAATCTAATTAAAAATATAACCTCTTTATGAAATAATTTTACCAAACTGCCCATTAGGAACTGGGTGCTATCTGACCCACCAAATCATAAAATTGGGTGTTCCCAGAAGCATTCCATTATAACATGGAAGTGGTACATGCTAGACAGTCTGAGTGGCTCCAGAAGGCCCAAATAAACTACCTATGGGTCACATCCCACAGGACCTGCCCCTACTGCTTTGCTACCATGCCTGCAGCTATTCCATGATCTCGTGGGGACTCCCTGTGACCAGAAAATGAAGAGGAAAAAAGCACAATATGCCAGCACCAGCCTGAAGTGGACAGCCACTCAGGGAAAACCCTGAAAGACAGTAGGGAGGGGAGACCTTCCCAAAGGCAGAATTTCAGACAAGGCATCTGGTGGTCCATGTTGTAAGGAAGGAAAGATGGCCTATGATATGGGTCTACAGTGGTTCATGGGAAGTGGCTAACAGATTGGCCAGCTGGTCAGGAACTTGGAATGAAGCAGACTACCTAGAAGACGGCACCCATCCCCTGAAGAGAATGTTCTCATACCCCTTCTATGGATGTCATTCAGCCTCTTCCCCAGCCGCCCAGTGCTTGTTCATTAGGTCTAGGTACAAAGTGGCCATGGAAGCTCTTGTGCAGGCTTTCCTTCATAGAGACTGCTCTGGCCACAGCCACTGCTGAGTGCCTACCCTGCCAAAGGCAGATGCAATGATGGCACCACTTCCCAGGGAGACCACTCAGCCCACTCCAGGTGATTACACTGGGCACTTCTATCATGGAGGGGACAGCGATTTGTCCTAACAGAGACAGACACATATTTGGGGTATAAATTTGCCTTCCCTGACCACAATATTCTTGGAGGCTGCCATAATCATGACACCAAAACTAGACAAACAAGGATGTTTTTTAAAAGGAAGAAAGATGGACAGAGGGAAGAAAAGAAAGAGAAGAAGGAAGGAGGGAAGGAAGGAGGAAAGGGAAAAGAGGAAAAACAATCTCCTTACAAACCAAATGCAAAATTTCTAAATAAAATATTAGTAAATAGAATCCAGCATTCTATTAAAAGAATAATAGTAATAACCAAGTGGAACTTATTTCAAGAATATAAGGATGGGGCTTCCCCAGTGATGCAGTGGTTAAGAATCCACCTGCCAATGCAGGGGACATGGGTTCAAGCCCTGGTCCGGGAAGATCCCACATGCCGTGGATCAACTAAGCCCGTGTGCCACGACTACTGAGCCCGCATGCCACAACCACTGAAGCTTGCACGCCTAGAGCCTGTGCTCCGCAACAAGAGAAGCCACCACAATGAGAAGCCCGCGCACCGCAATGAAGAGTAGCCCCCACTCGCCTCAAGTAGAGAAAGCCCGTGCACAGCAACAAAGATCCAAAGCAGCCAAAAATAAATAAATTTTTTTTAAAAAGAAATATAAGAATGGTTCAAGAGTAAAAAATCCCTTCTTACACATTAACAGATCAGTGAGAGAAATTTCATTACTATCTTGATAAACACAGGTTTCTCCTACTCTCCAAAAGTAGAGCGTTCCTATGAAACCTTTCGTAAAACAAAAAAAGGGGGCAATAAAGCTAGGAAGCGATTACCTTAGGATACATCTTGCTAAAGCATGCACAGAATAAATCGAGATAAAGCACAGATGCTCACAGACATGGTTCACAGCTTCAGCAGCTCCATGCTGAGGTGCTGAGTATCTTTCCCAGGGAGGGAGCTTGGTGGGGCTGCTCTAATGCTCAGGGAAGTGGCTGCCTCTATACCAGCTCGTCTGGCTGCAAAACAAATGCTGAATGCTATTTTTGCTTCTTGACTGTTTTGTAAAAGCAAAAATCCTCTTCAGATTTCTTTCAGTTCAAAGCAAAAACAGGTCTTTGTAATGCAAGTCTTTGCAAAAGTGAAGTGGCGTAAAGCGGGGGATACCTGTGTCTATAAGGCATTTTATACTGGTTGATCCCATTCCTGATTTTATTTTAAAGTTGAAGAATAGAAAGAAGATTGTTTAACTTCATAAAATTAAAAAATGTCTCCCCACAAACCTATAGCAAGAAACAAATGCCATAGCCTGAAGTATTCAATCAGCAAAAGACAAAGATATAAATGTTGGAAAAGAAAAAAAAACTGACAATATTTTGCAAAAGATGTGATTGCCTGCCTAGAAAGTTCAGGAGAATCAATTGGTAAGTGAAGAATTAATAAAAGAATAAAATAGAGAGCTATAATCTCAACATACAAAATATCAATATTTTGCATTTCAAGTTAAGTGGAAGAAAGATGGACTTTTGAATAAATGTGTTTGAATAAATGGCTAACATTTGGGGAAGAAGTTTATATCTTGTATCATATCAGACACAAAAATAAATTCCAGACAGATCAATATATAGATACAAAGAATAAAACTATAATAGTACTAAAGCAAAATATAGAGTGTTTAGAATCTTGAGATGGTGGGGCAGGGAGATGGATTTTAAGAAAACCCCAAAGACATAAAATAAAAGAATAATATAAATTCCAGAAACAGAAATCCAAGAAAACTAAGCAGGCAGGATTATCAAAGATATAATCTGAAACCATTCCCAGAAAAGCAGGATACGAGTTTCCAGATTAAAAGTGTCCACTAGATGGAAGAAAGGCCTTTCAAACCATAATTCAAAATCCACTGGGGCTGAAATATACAACATGATGACTATAGTTTACACTGCTGTATAGTCTATTTGAAAGCGGATAAGAGAGTAGATCCTAAAGTTTCCATCACAAGAAAAAAATTTTTTTCTCTTTTTTTCTTCTATCTATATGAGATGATGGATGTTAAGTAAACATTATTTTGCAATATATGTTAAGTCAAGTTATCACACTGTATACCTTAAACTTATACAATGCAGTATGTCAATTATATCTCAATAAAACTGAAATTAAAAAAATAAAATAAAATTGGAATTTTAAAGATAAAGAAAAAATCCAGAGGTCACAATGGCCCTGCTTCCTGCCAACTTGGCAAACCAAAGCTGCAGACTTGCTCCCAAGAATGGAGAAGGAAGCATGAATACCAGGAACTAACCATCCCCCTTCCCCAAAAAAATCTCTGAGAAAGCTCTGAAAAGACAAAAACTTAAGTAAAGCCAGAAGCTGCAGTGAGAAGGCAGGTTGAAGAGAGCTTTTTACTTCATCCCCCAGCCCCCAACCCACCCATTTCCTTGGGACACCACGTCCTCCCTAGAAACCTGTGGTAACTGCCTGGACCATGGGTGCTGCAGATCGTGAGGTGGTGTCAGGGCAGTGTAAAACTCTGCTGAGATAAAAGCTGATGGAGAAATACTATTCCACCATAAAAAGGAATGAAAATTTTCCAGCAGTATTGAAACATTATTGATATATAACATTGTATTAGTTTAAGGTGTGTAACATAATGGCTTGAAATACGTATATATTGCAAAATGATTGCCACAATCAATTTAGTTAAATTTTGACATGGATGGATCTTGAAAACATGCTTAGTGAAATACACCAGACACAGAAGGACAAGTATTACCTGATTCCACTTATATCAGGTACCAAGTGGAATAGAGGTTATCAGCAGCTGTCGGGAGGGGGAAAGGGAAGCTAGTGTTTAATGGGTACAGAGTTTATGCTGGCGATGATGAAAAAATTTGTGGTATAGATACTGGTGCTGGATATACAACATTGTGAATGTATTTAATTATTTAAGGCCACTGACTTCTATGCTTACAAATGGTTAAAATGATAACTGTTATCACATTATAAAATATTGTGTATATTTTATCACAATAAGAAACATATTGCTAGGAAAAAAAGTTGATGAAGAGAGGTGTAGGCTCACAGGGCATCACTCCTCCACTTTTCCACTCCAGTCCCCATGGCTAGAGGATTACAACCTATAGAAACTGCCTCTTCTTGGTGCTGCCTTTAAACATGGGGATTCGAAGGTAAATTTCAGAGCTGAAGAGATGCCCGGTGGTGGCAGCAAACAAGGAGTGATCAGTGGTGGTTCTGTGGTATCTCAGAGTCCATCTTGGGGCCCATCCCCTTTCACTCCTTAATCACCAGTCTAGAACCTCACCTTCAGACAGCCCTTCTTCAATCTCATGGCCAGCTTAAATGTCCGATACCCTCAAAATAGCTAGACATGCAAGGAGTACAATCAGCTCAAAAGGCACCAACAGGTACTAGAGAGAGAGAGAGAGAGACGGATAACATACATCATCTGAAGCAAAAGTGTTAGAGAGGACAAACAGAGACTTTAAATAAGCTTAAGGAAACTTCAGGGGACTATATTAGCAACAGGAAATGAGAACAAAAGTACTATAAAAAATAAGTGGAAAATTAGGCATCAAAAATGTAATAGTAGAAATCAAAATCACAATAGATGGTGTAAATAATACAAGAGGTAGTACTGAAAAGACAATTGGTCATTTGGAATATCAGATGAAGGAGTTCTCCCAGAAGAAAGCTGGAAAGGGTAATGGGTTAGAAAATATTAAAAGGGACAGAAAGAGATTTAGAGGATAGAGGTAGAAATGTCAATATTTAGATGATAACAGACCCACAAAAGAAAGATAAGAAGGAATCAGAAGAAATTCCTGAAAACAAAAATGGATATAAATTTCCCAGAATCAAAGCAAGATGGAAGTTCTTGAATTGAAAAAGTCACAGGGTGACACAGAGGAGATGTAAGGAAAAAACACCATGCTAGATACAGTATAATGACATTTAAGCAGATCAAAGACATTGAGAATATTTGCAAACTTCTAAACAAAAGAACAGTTCACCTACTACTGAATAAGAACCTGATTGACATCAGACTTTTCAGTAGAACACTGAATGACACAAAATGAGCAAGTCAAATTTTTCAAAGTAAAAGAAACTTGAACCTAGCCAAATATCCAGGCAAATTTTACTCCAATACGAGAGAGTAATAAAAAAAGAAATCATTTCAGGCAAAGGTCCTCAGAGGTTTTCTCACACAATGATTCTCATCTGAAACAAAATTCTGATTTCCTAAATATGACTCAAAATCCAAAACCAATAAGGACAAGACGTATATATTTGATTACATTAAAGTATGAATTGCATGGCAAAACCACCACAAAGTGAAAAGATAAATGAGAAAAAAAATTGAAACTTATAATACAAGGGATTATTATGGTTAATATATGAGGATCTTCTAAATGTTGAAAAGAAAAAAAATCAACAACCCAATAGAGAAATGGACAAAAGAAATGAAGAGACAGATCACAGAAAAAGAAATGGAAATGCCATTCAACTCTATGAAAAAGACTCAACTTAGCTTGTAATAAGAGGAGTGCAAGTTAAAACTACATTGAGATATAATTTCTCATCCATCACGGTAACAAAAATCTAAAAACTTAACCATACACCCTATTGGCAAGGTTTTGGGGAAACTGTCACTCTCATATACTTTGGGTAGGAAGCCCACATTTTATAACCCTGTGGAGCAGAAATTGACAATATCTAGCAAAATTACATATACATTTACCCTAATAGAAAAAAATATACCCACACAGGCATATTTGGCCCAAAACTTAGAATCTTGAGTTATGGAAAGCCACAACTGGAAGAATTTTTAAGAGAAATAATAAGTCAATAATGCTAACATACATTCTCAGAAACTGAGAGAATGGTAGGAAATAATAGAATCAATAATTTTAACACACCTCTCTTGGAAACCAATAAACCCAGCAGATAAAAAAAATGAGCAGAGATATGAAAGACCTGCACAATGCTTTTTAAATGTATATGTGTGTATGTGTCTATAGCCACAATAAACAGAATCTTATAATTTTCAAGCACATTCAGAACATTTATAAGAAGTAAACATATGATTGCACCGTAAAGGACACTTTAATAATTCCAAAAATTCAATATCATACCAACTGTGTTCTCCAACCTTAATGGAAATGGAAAGAAAGAAAGAGAGAGAAGGAAGGGAGAGAGGGAAGGAGGAGGAAGGGAGCTGGGAGGGAAAAAAGAAAAGGAAAAACAAAGAAAGTAAATAATGTATTACTAAATAACTCTTAGCAGAAAGCAAACTAAGAAATATTTAAAACTGAACCATATGGGGCTTCCCTGGTGGCACAGTGGTTCAGAGTCTGCCTGCCGATGCAGGGGACACAGGTTCGTGACCCGGTCCGGGAAGATCCCACATGCTGCGGAGTGGCTGGGCCCGTGAGCCATGGCCGCTGACCTTGCGCGTCCGGAGCCTGTGCTCTGCAACGGGAGAGGCCACAACAGTGAGAGGCCCATGTACCGCAAAAAAAAAAAACAAAACTGAACCATGGAGATGTTAAAATTTGTGGGACTCAACTAACACAGTACTTGAAGGAAAATATATATCTCTAGATACATTTATTATGAAACAAGTAATGTTAAAAATAAATGAGATGAGCATTCAACTCAAAAAGTTGGAAAAAGAACAATAGACCAAATCCAAAGAAATGAGAGGGGGAATACAACAGAGATAATTGTAGATTAAAAGATAATAGGAAAGATTAGTAAAGGAACAGATATTTATAACTTATAAAATGCTAATAATTTTTAAACCTAAACAAAATGGATAAATCCAGAGACAAAATTTAAGATACCAAAACTGCACAAGAGGAAAGATAATTTGAATAAATTGGTAATTATTTTTTAATTAAAATGGTCATCAAAGACCTCCTCCAACTCAAGACTAGACCAAAAAAAAAACACCTATTTTATAAGTGAGTCCTTCCAAATTTGCAAGACAGAACTGGTTCTTCTCTTTATACTCGTTGTTCTAGAACTGCATTTCTAATACAGTAGCCACTAGCCACTTGTGGTTATGGGCCCTTGAAATGTGGCTAGTATGACTGGGGAACTGAATCTTTTAGTTTTATTTCACCTTAACTAATTTTAAGTTCAAACTAAACAACTGATACTCAATTCCATTATCAGAAAACTTTTTTTAATGTTGTTAAGTTTAACATTTATTAAACTTATTCAGTTGTGGAGTCTTTTTTATTTTTTTCAATTTACATGAAGTTAATTAAAATTTACTGCTTTTGGTGTACAGTTCTGTGAGTTTTGATACATGCACAGAGCAGTATAACCAACACCACAATTCTGACACAAAACAGTTCTCTTGCCCCAAAACTGTCCCTCATACATCTCCTTTTTAGTTAAACCCTTCCTCCACTCCTCACCTCCGGCAGCCACTAATCTGTTCTCTGTTCTCATAGTTTTGCCTTTTCCAGAATGTCCTGTAAGTGGAATAATAAGCATGTAACCTATGGATGTACCTATTAGAAAGCTTTTACAGACGTTTGAAATAACTCAGGTATGTGGATCTACTTTTTCAATTATAAATTTTGAAATCTAAATACAGATCATATATTTCTTATAAAAATATACAAATTAATTACATTTGTTCACACTAGCTTAAACCAACACAAAATTAATGTAAATAAGATATCACACACAATGGCAAAGATATACGTGGTTATAAAAATTATTTATAAATTAACCAAGTGGTACAAGTATGTACAAGACCACTATGAAGAAAATTTAAACACTCTTTTAAAAGACATAAAAGATCATCTGAAGAAGTGAAGAAACACACCAACGTCTCCTTCATATTAATCTATAAATTTAATGCAATTCCATTATAATTTCAGTTGAATTTAATGCAGAACTTAAACTTACTCTGCAATATTTTGATACTAGTAATGGCAGTTTATTCAAACAAAGCTTCCCACCAGGAAAAATTATGATGCAACTTCAAATGTTTCTTAAATCTTCATTAAAACAATTAAGAGATTCTGATTCCAAGTAAGATAGAGTCAGCACAGCCCTCTCTGTCTCTCCCACTGAATGAAGCTAAAAACTCTGGATACAATCTGTGGGGCGGCTCTCTGAGGGTCTGAAAAATAAGTGGTGATGGACAGATTGAAGAATCCAGAACTCAAGTACAAATGATCTGGGGTACAAATGATTGCCTGGGGTTCTTGGCCTCCATAGCTCCTGGTCTGGATTCAAAGGCAGCACAAATCCTGGAACTGGATACTGGGCACCAACAGAAATTGCTCCAAGAGAAGCCCTCCCTTTCTTGTCTGAGGAGCAGGAAGGGAAGCCCTAATGGAGAGAGAGAATGGAGAGTATGCCCAGGTTGGTTGGTTGGTTTTCTATCATGGCCCTGACCCCAAGTGATTTCAGTCTTGAAGCTGCAGCCCTGTGCTTTTTTATTCCTCTCTCTCCTTCCACCACTTAACCATGAAGGCAGACTTCTTCACAGAAAGTGTGCAGAGAAGGGAGACTGCAGTCCTGGTATTCTAGCCAGAGGAAAAGGAAGGGGGCTCCGAAGAGTGAGAGAGTGTAGAGGAGATTGTGAATAAGGGTCCCCTAAAGTGGTATATGAACTCCTAGGCTCACCCCCCAAAGGTGCACATGCATGGATCTGACCCCAAACAGGATACCAAAGGCTTTGAGAACTGAATTACAAGTTAGGTCAGTGACCAGGGCTCAAGTCAGCTATGAAAACTGAACAGATATCAGAACCCACAGAGGGCAGGTTGGAACTTGTAGTCTAAACCTAACCAAGTGAACTGCCTGCTAAGAAAAAAAAAATCTCCACAAGATTTAAATAATACTCAGAGTCTCATAAGATATTATACTCAAAATACCCAGGATACAATCCAAAATTGTTTAATATTCAAAGAACCAGCAAATTGTGATCAATTTTCAAAAAAAAAGGGCAATTAACACACCAATTCATGATGAACCAGGTGTTGGAATTATCAGATCTTAAAACAGTTATTATAACCAGGTTCCAAGATGTAAGGGCAAGCACTCTTGAAACAAATAGAAGGCAGACTATCTCAGCAGATAAACAGAAGCTTAAAGAAAAGAAGCCAAGTAAAATTTTTATAACGAAAAACTATAATCACTGAAGAAAATTTACTGGATGAGCTCAAGAGCAGACTGTAGAAGAAAGTGGAAAGAATCAGTGAACTTAACAACAGACCAATAGATGTTACCCAATCTGAAGAGCAGAAAGTAAAAAAGATTGATATAAATGAACAGAGCCTCAGGGACCTGTGAGACAATAAGACAATACCTAATGGTCTAAAATCCATGTCATTGGAATTACAGGAGAGGCAAAAGGATGAAATGCTGAAAAAATCTTTGAATAAATAATGATTGAAAATTTCCCAAATTTGGTGAAAGACCTAAATCTACAGATTCAGGAACCTCAGTGAACACCCAAGCTGGATAAACCCAAAGAAATCCATGCTCAGAAATATAATAATCAAACTGCTAAAAATAAAAGACAAAAAATTTTAAAGCAGCCATAAAAAAGACACACAATGTAAAGGGAAACAATTATCCAAATGACTGGAATTTCTCATAGCAGGTTTATTTGAAAAAACTGGAAATAATCCAAGTGTCCATCAACAGGGTGAATAGGTAAATTTAGGTGTATTCATACAATGGAAAACTGCTCAGCAATAATAAGGAAGGAACTGTTGATGCACACAACAACAAAGATAAAACTCAGAATAATTATGCCGAGTGAAAAAAGCCAGATATAAAAGTGTACATAATGCATGATTCCATTTATATAAAACTCTAGAAAATGCAAACTACCTATAGTGACAAAAAGCCAGGGCTGGGAGGATTATGCAGGAATGACTGGAGAAAGGGATTATAATGAGGCATGGGGAAAATATGGGGGGGGGGGTGATGTTCATTATCTTGATCATGGTGATAAGTATCAAAGGTATTTGCATTATGTCAAAATTTATATTGTACAATTTAAACATATATAGTTTATTGTATGTCAATTATACCTCAATAAAGCTGTTTTTTAAAGTAATTACTAATTCATTCATATGGATGAATCTCAAAAATATCATGCTGAGTGAAAGAAGCCACACATAAAAGAATACATGCTGTATGATTCAAATGTAAATGTAAATGACATAACATTCTAGAACGGGAAAAACCGATCTATAGGACCTCCCTGGGGGTGCAGTGGTTAAGAATCTGCCTGCCAATGCAGGGGACACAGGTTCGATCCCTGGTTCAAGAAGATCGCCACTGCAATGAGAAGTTTGCAAACTGCAACTAAGAGTAGCCCCCATTCACTGCAACTAGAGAAAGCCTGCGCAGAGCAACGAAGACCCAACACAGCCAAAAAACAAAAACTGATCTATACTAATAAGAAGGAGGAGGAGAGAATGGTTGCCTGCTCCTGGAGTGTGGGGACAGAGATTGACCAGAAAGGGGCATGAAGGTGATGATAATGTTCTTGATACAGGTTTAGGTTACATGAGTATATTCATTTGTCAAAACCTACAGAATGGAAACTCTAGATTGGTGCAATTCACTGTATGCTAAAGTGTTTATGAATTAAGTGTCCTGATATCAAAAACTTACTTTAAAATACACTTTTTAAAAAGAGATGAATTGATGGATGAATACGGGGAAATAAGGATAAATGGATCAACATGTGATAAAGCAATACAGCAAAATGTAAATTCTAGAATCTAGGTGGTTTGAGGGTGTTGATACTATAATTCTTTCAACTTTTCTGTACATTCGAAATTTTTCATAATAAAACGTTGGGAGAAAACACCAAAAACAAAACTATTTGTGTATCTCAGTCTATACATATATAAGTAAATGCAAAGGAAACAGTCTATATGGACACCCAGAAAGCTTTTAAGAGTGGTTATTGCTGGAGAAGGGAAGGATGGGCGAGATAAAAAGTGGAACTTTTGCTTTTTCGTGTTTTGATTTTTTACAGTGAACATATAGACATGTAACCATGTGTAATTTTTTTAAGAAAAAAATCACCATGTGAGCTTCCCATAAACTCACATTGCAGGTATCATTCTGGCACAGAAGAGCAAATCTAGGGCTAGATAGATGCAGTGGTCCATGCAAGGTTCCCAGAGAGACTGGAGATCAGGAACGAGAACCCGGTCCTGTGATCCCTCAGGTAGAGACCTTGATGGAAAGGCCTCAAGTGGGTTCATCACATCTCCCACAGTCCCACTCTTTCACAAGTAGCTGGAGTTAACATTTAACACCAGCATTCCTTCACTACTATTCACATGGCAGGAGACATACTCGGCCAGGCTCTCCTGAGCTCTGGGTCCACACGTCCTACCCCATTCTGGACTGTTCCACCTGGATGTCCACACTGAACATTTCTTCTCCCCCATTCCACCACACAGCCACTCACCTGGGTCAGAAAGCTGAGCATATCCTTCAGTTCTCCCTCCGCCTCACTCCCATGTCTCACCAATATCCAAGTCCTCTAGACCCTCCTTCTCAAACATCTCTGATGTTAGACCACTTTTTGTAATCCCCACTGTTTCTGTCTCATTTCAGATCTCCTCATCTCTCACCTGGATGACCATGAATGGTCTTCCAACTAGCCTACCTGTCTTTGATCTCATATGCCCTCAAATCACGCTGCATGACATCATACTTTAATTTCTAGAGCACAATTCTGAACAAGTCACTCGCCTGCTTTACAAGCATCACTGTCCCTGTTACTCACAGGATAACATCAGCATCCTCCAAGGTCTGCACTCAGGCATTTTTCCAGACCCACCGTTACCCATTCCATCAGTCAAAGCCCACATCCCATTCTTCACAAGTTGCAGGTCTTAGAGCTATTACAGGCCTCTGTGCTTTACTCTGACTGCTTCCTCTGCCTACCCCCAGCTCTGACGGAGGTGAGCAACTGCTCATCTTTCAAAACTCAGGCCATATTAGCTCCCTGTGCATCCTTTTTGGCACTTCCCCACCACTGCCCAAGAGGGTGACCACTGGCTCCTCTGCGGATCAGGAGGTATTGTGCTCTGCTACCCCTTCTAGCAGAGCCCCTCATGGCACTTCTTGTTTGCCTGTCTCACTAAGGTGGAAATCATCGGTCTTGGTCACCTCCAGTTCTGGTTCTTCTAGGCACATGATGGGATTGCATTTCCCACACCCCTGAATTTAGGCATGGCCATGCATCCACTCTCACAGATGAAATATGAGCAGGAGAGCATGGCTCACTTCTGTGAGGAAGCCTTTAGGAGCAGGTCACTTGGTCACTTTTCTCTCTGTTCCCTTCCTCCTGCAGAGGTAATAAAGGAAGTTCCAGAGTTAGGGGCTCTCAGCCAACTGGGAGAACTCTAAGTGAGAAGAACAGAGGACAACTCTGCCAATCGAGGTGGCTGTGTGATATAAGCATGAAATAACAATAACTTTTTGTTGTTTAAAATCACTAACATATGGGGGTAGTTTGTTCTGAGCACTGGGGATACAACAGTAAACAAGAGAAATAAGCTTCCCTCGGAGCTACATTCCAGTGAGGGGAGGAAACAATACCAAAAAAAAAAAAATACCAAAAAAACAGGAAAATGTCTGAAAACGTCATAAGTATTAATATTATGAAGGAAGTAAAACTGTGTGAAGTGACAAAGAAGGACTGGAGGCTGGAAGGGGTATATATTTTAGGGTGATTAGGGAAGGTCTCTCTGAAAAGTTGAATTGACCTTGGATACGAAGGATGATGATCAAAAGTCAGTAAGGCTAAGCCTGGGAGAAAAATCATTCCAAGCAGAGGGAGAAAAGCATATGCAAAGAATAAGCTTGATGTGTTTAAGCAACAAAAAAATCATGTATAACTTAACAAATCCACATATAATGATACAAAATGGGATCAGAAAGATTCTCAGGTATCAGATCACATAGGGCCTTGTAGACTGTGATGGCTACATGGATGGAAAAATGGCTATGAATGGATTGAAGGTTGGATGGGAGGATGGATGGATGGATGGATGGGAGGATGGATATGGATGAATTGGAGGACGGATAAAGATAAGCGGGTGGGTAAGAATGGATGGATGGATGGATGCAAACTGTCAAATCCTGGATTGTTAGAAACGCAAATCCATTTTAGACCTCTAGATGGAGCCAAACATTGATATTTGTTATATAGTCGTGTGTGTCTTTCTTTTGGCATAAATTTTAAAGTATTCATGATATTTCTCACTGGAAAGTAGAAAAGCCTTCACCTCCCCTTAGAGCAGAGCAGAGCTTCCAGACTGGTGAAGCTATTGGGCAATTAGCTGTTCAGAGATGCTGATGCTTTTGGCCCAGGGGTGACCCAGTGAAGTCTGGAGAAGCCAGACTCCCCAAGTGCTACTTCTGCAGCAAAAAGCCCTCCATCCATTTACAATGCTGTGTTGTACAACAAACATTATCATGTTCTAAGTGAGTCATGATATGAAAAAGATTAGGAGGCACAGCCTTAGAGAATGGGAATCTCTCATACTGATAAAGGAGTAAAAAGACCAAAGAGTTTGAGAATACTGGTTCAGGAAATGACCTGGAGGAGCCATCTACCCTAACAAGTAAATATCCATCCTGGACTCTCCATTTCTAAAATAATTTGCATATGGGGGACTTCCCTGGTAGTCCAGTGGTTAAGAATCTGCCTTCCAATGTAGGGGACAGGGGTTCAATCCCTGGTCGGGGAACTCAGATCCCACATGCTGCAGGGAAACTAAGCCTGTGCACTGCAACTACTAAGCCCGCGTGCTCTAGAGCCCATGCGTCACAACTAGAGAGCCTGAACACCACAATGAAGATCCTGAATGCTGCAACTAAGACCCGATGCAGCCAAATAAATAAAAAATAATAATTTTTAAAAATAAAAATAGGGCTTCCCTGGCGGTGCAGTGGTTGAGAGTCTGCCTGCCGATGCAGGGCACACGGGTTCGTGCCCCGGTCTGGGAAGATCCCACATGCCGCGGAGCGGCTGGGCCCATGAGCCATGGCCGCTGAGCCTGTGCGTCCAGAGCCAGTGCTCCGCAACAGGAGAGGCCACAACAGTGAGAGGCCTGCGTACCGCAAAAATAAATAAATAAATAAAAATAATTTGCATATGGAATTAAATGATATCATTCATTCCTTCAAGACACGCTTAATAAGCACTCAATCTGTGTCTGCTCTGCCATACAGAAGTGAGTGTTATTGTCAGGTGGTCCCTTTTCTCAAGGAGCTCCCACTATAGAGAGGAGCCAGACAGGCAAACCAAGGATTATCATACAGCAGTAAACAAACTGCAACTAGCACACAAAATGAAGTTCAGGTTCACTAGGTATACATCACTTAGAAATACTTGCAGCTGCAAGTAAGAGATTTACTGTGGCTTAAACAAATAGAATTATTTACTTGACTATTCCCTCATGCTTGTCACATTATGATGCCAAAATAGCTGCCATAGCTCCAGGCATCATGTCTACATTCAAGGCAGGAAAGAAAGAGCAAGGAAGTGGATAATCAGCTGATGAATACATAGACAGACATGATAAATGTTACAGGTTTTCCCACTTATCAAGAAAAGCAAAAGACTTCCCAAAAGCCCCAATACATCAGTTACAGCTCATTGGTCAGAACTATGCCGCATGGCACCCCTGGCTACCAGGGAGGTAATAAACATGAGTATCCCGTGTAGGGCTTAGCCTACTAACAAAATCAGCATTCAACTAGCAAAAAAGAAGAGGGAATTGATATTGGGCATGCAATTAACAGTGCATCTATACTTAATAATCAAAGAAATGCAACTTAAAATGAGACATCTTTCTCATTTATCAAATTGGCCCACTTTTCTAAAGGCTGATAAATATCTAGTGTTGGAAAGATGGAGGAAAGTGAACATTTTCATAACTTCTTGGTAGAAGTGTACAATCTTCATTTGACAATCTACTGCAAATCAAGATTTTTTTAAATGTTAATATTTTGACCCAAAATTCCATTCCCAGAAAATTATCTAGGAGATAAGTACACAAAGATAGAGTGGTATTTAAATATTGAAGATTAGGAAACTATCCACATATCCAACAATAGGGAATTGATAAAATAAATGAAGATACCTCCATGTAACTGAGGTGGAACTTATGGGAACAGACCCCTCCCCCATATCCTCTGCTTTAGCTCCTCTCTGAAGTACCCAGATAATAGTATCTGATGCATGTGATGAATATTTCCTTAGTTTTTCAGATGTTAAAGTCACCAGGGAATGGAAGCAATTAATTACTTGATGATCATGAGCACATAGCAGCCCCCAGAACTTCAGGAGCCTAAGGATTGATAACATTAACCACCTTGTTACATCAACCAATCAGAGGATTGTACACTATCTGATCACATACCCTGGGATGGCCCTCCCACACCTTGCCTTTAAAAATGCTTTGCTGAGGACTTCCCTGGTGGCACAGTGGCTAAGAATCCACCTGCCAATGCAGGGGGCACTGGCTCGAGCCCTGGTCGGTCAGGGAAGATCCCACATGCCGCGGAGCAACTAAGACCATGTGCCACAACTACTAAGGCTGCGCTCTAGAGCCTGGGAGCCACAACTACTGAAGCCCGCGCGCCTATGGCCCATGCTCTGCAACAAGAGAAGCCACTGCAATGAGAAGCCCGTGCACCGCAAGGAAGAGTAGCCCCCACTCACCGCAACTAGGAGAAGCCTGCGCTCAGCAACAAAGACCCAGCACAGCCAAAAATAAATAAATAAAATAAAATTAATTAATTTTTAAAAAATACTTTGCTGAAACACTTTGAGGAGTTTAGGAGTAACCCATTCTCCTTGCTCAGCCCTGCAATAAACCTTTCTCTGCTCCAAACTCCAACATTTCAGTTTGTTTGGCCTCACTGTGCATCAGGCACACAAACTTTCATTCAATAACATCCATACAATGTTGTGTGATCAATTTTTTTAATTAATTAATTAATTTGGCTACATCACATTGCCGGCATGTGGGATCCTTTTTTGTTGCTGCACGCGGACTCTTCATTGCAGTGCAAGTGCTTAGTTGCCATGCAGCATGGGGGATCTTAGTTCCCCAACCAGGGATCGAACCCGCGCTCCCTGCATTGGAAGGTGGACTCTTAACCACTGGACCACCAGGGAAGTCCCTGTACAATCATATTTTTAAGTTAGGAATTGATATAAATGTTCAGTGTTAAATATGGTAACTTTACCATGGTTATGTAAGAGAATATCCCAGTTCTTAAGAAATATATCCTGAAGGATTTAAGTGTAACAGGTCATAATGTATGTAATATACCCTCAAAAAAGTTCAGGGTAAAAATGTACATATATAAATACAGATAGAGAGACAGCACATGCAAATGATAACGCATATAGAGTGAAATGTTAAGCACAGGTGAATCTGGGTAAAGGGTATACAGTTGTACTCTGTGCTATCTTTATTCTTTGCAACTTTTCTTAAGATTGAAATTATTTCTAGATAAAAAGGTTTTTTAAGTATTAGGATCTGGAATCTCCTTTGAAGTACATCAAAAAATAAGCTGGATTAATGGATGGACACAGGGATAAATACATAGACATGGTGTTATACGTACTCTATGTTTAAATTTTTTCATAATAAAATGTGGGGCAGGGGAGAGTACTAGGTAAATTTATATGATGTTATGGAAAAATGTTAACAAAACAGAAAGTCCATTGTTTTTGAAGTCTCTGGCAGGGGCTTTAAAGCCCACCTTTCTGGCCCTTGGTATTTCCTCCGCAAGCATGAGCTGGGCTGCACTCAAGATTCTCTCCACTGTTCCATGGTGACTGCAAGGTGTCAAGCAGGGAAAGGACAGGTCACTCATTGACATAAGGAGGGCTCTCTCCCTTAGGGACACATTATGCAAATTCATTATGCAAATACTCTGGTTAACTTTTTTATAAGTGAGCTATCTATTTTTAATTAATACGATTATTTTCATAAATAACTGTGATACATAATAAGAAAGTTATATTTGATCTCTGCTCCTGGTTCCCAGCACAGAGCTCTTAAAACTCTTGTAATTTCCAGAATGAAAGAGAGATGGGAGCATCTTTTGTTATTCCTAATAAGCCCCTTTCAAACATACCTGAATTTATGCTAATGAGGTGACCCTTAGAGGATAAGGGCTGGTTGCCAGAAGAACCAACCCTGTGATTAGAGAGTTGGAACTTTCATGCCCACCCCACCCCCACCTCCTGGGAGGGGGAAGGAGCTAGAGATTGAGTTCAATCACCTATGGTCAATAATCAATCATGTAATTGAACCTACATTAAAACCCTAACAATAGGGTTCACATCAAGGTGCTGACAGGGTAATGCACCCAGAGATGGCATGGAAGCTCCAAACCCCTTCCCACATACCTTGCCCTATGCATCTCTTCCATTTGGCTGTTTCTGAGTTATATCTTTACCATAAACAGTAATAGTTAAGTTAGGCATTTTCCTCAGTTCCGTCATTCTAGCAAGTTATGAAACCAGAGGAGGGGGTTGTGGGAACTGCCTATTTATAGCTGGTCAGTCAGAAGTACCTGTGTCACTAAGCAAGGGCTCTTATGCCCACAGCACAGAAAGCCAAACTCCGACAGCAGGTGTTTGCAGCAAAGTTAGGGTTCATTTGCAGGGCATCAAGCAAGGGAGTGGGAGACAAGCCTCAGATCCACTCCAACCTGATCTTTGAGTTGGGGTGTTTTTGAAGGGGAAGAACAAAGAAGCTGGGATTAATCATCGTCTTGTGACATTTCTTAATCATAATTTCAGGGGTCAGGATGTCTCCAGTTTGAAATTCTCTAGCCAGGTGGTCCATGGCTTGGGGGTCTGTTAGCTCATCTTGCCCTGGAGAGACAACCTGAGTTTGTACATTAATGATGATATCAGTCTTAGGGGGACTCAGTTCACTGGAGGCCTAGATTGGCATCTGAATTGAGGGAACAGTCCTGTAGGACTGAGCCCTTACCCTGTGGGATCTGCACTAACTCTGGGCAGTTAGTGTCAGAAGTACTGTGAGTAGGAATACTGAGTTTTCCTTTCAGTTGGTTACCCCTTCAACTGCCATACTTTGATACCATCTCAGCAACAGCACCTACATCCCATTCAGTTACAACCAACCACCACAACAGGTTCTACAGTTCTAAACTCATCACCTGAGGATATTTTACCCAAGTCCCTGCAGTTACAAGGCCATTCAGAGAAGCAGAAGTCTTGATAATGTTAAAATATTCACTAATGAGTATATTAATATTATCATTTATAAAATATATTACCACTTATAAAATCCATCCCTACTCAAAGCTCATTTCCTGCTGAACCCCAAAGCATCACACCTCATGTACTGGGCCAATGGCTAGCCAGTCTCTAGCTGAGTGTCAGATGTCTACAATGCAAATCAATTGTACAGTGAAGCTGTAAATCTGCACACGATGCAAGATTTCACAGAGTAAACAAAAGTGATGCTCAAGTCCCACCCAATCCCACACAAAGCCACTGACACATAAGATCGGCAGAAAAGAAAACCAATGCTGCTGATCCAGCAGGAGCTTCAAAACAGAATGGTTGAAAAAAATAGTAAATTTAGAACATATTAAAAGGGAAGAGTGAGCTTAGATGGGCTCAAACATAGAGTAATAATATTGCAAAATAGCTTGTTTTTTCGTATGAGACATCCCACAAAAATATCTAGAAGGACGATAGCATGGTGAATGGGATAATTACTTTTCCACTTTGGGCCAACTAGCTTGAGTACTAGCTACATGAAAAGAGATACAAATAAAATGAAAAGGTAGCCAAAATAAGGTATGGTTTATCTATCGCAGGATTAAAGAGGCCTTGAGAAAAAATATGAGGCCTAAATATTTTTGGACCCTCTTTCTGACTCCACTGTGAGTCAGATGTGAAATGAATAAAGCTATATAATGTGATTTTCTTCAGAAAAATTGTGCAAAAAAAATTAGCACTTATTCATTCTTTACTCATTATAAAAATAGCACATGGTTGCAAACACATTCTAAATTTTGATAAATATATGATAAAGGTAACTTATTTTTGTTTATTCAAAATAAAATCTCAGTCAAGACTTTTGTAAGGATTTTTCAGTCCTTTTGTTTTGTGGCCACACTGTGCAGCTTGCGGGATCTTAGTTCCCCGACCAGGGATTGAACCTGGCTCCACAGCAGTGAAAGCACTGATTCCTAACCACTGGACCACCAGGAAACTCCCTAGGATTTTGCAGTCTGTATGAAACATTGGCTTCTATTTCATATGGATTCACTTTTTTATATATCTTTTTACTTTTTATTATGAAAAGTCAGACATTCAGAAAAGTAGAGAGAATACATAATAACTCTCCTACACTCATTACCTAGATTTCAAAACTGTCAGGATCTTGCCATGTTTGCACCAAATATTTTCTTGTGCTGAAGTATTTTAAAGTTAATTACAGACATCATGAGGTGTTACCACTTGATACTCTAAATCAGTTCTAAAAAATAAAGGCGTTTTCGGGCATACCCACAACCCATTATCACATTGAACAAAATTAACAATAATTCCATAATATCTAATATGCAATCCATATTCAAATGTTCCCAACTGACAAAAAGAAGTCTTTCCAGCAGGTAGTTCCAGTCTCATCAGGGTTGCCTGTTCCACCTGGTCCAGGGGATGCTTCCCCTTCTAGGAGTGTCTCACTGTTTACTACAGGTGCTGTCTCCCTTCTTCCTTTCTCCCCTAGGTTTCCTAAAACCCAGTCACACGAGCTTCATTGCAAGTGCTTAGTGGCCACCTGTGGCTCCTGGCCACCATACAGAACAGCACAGATCTAAAACATTTACATCCAAGGGTTCTATCAGACAGTGCTGTTCTAAAAGCTTGTTTTGTTTGTAGGTAAACACTTACGGCAGAAGACCATAGCCAATGGTGTGTGCTTCATATTGCATTGTTCAGAAAAATGATTTGACCTTAATTGGACATTCTTGGCTCCAGGGTACCAATTATGCCCAGATAGTGAAACTCTCCTAGATTATGAAATGCAAGTCAAAGTGTACAAAATATATACATATGAGACAAAATTAGTAAAGTGCTCCCTACTGATAGGCCAACTCACAATCCCAATGAAGCCACAAGGATCCATCTCTTTGGCTACCACTTTGGTCTCAATCAAGTCACACAAACCTCCTGGGATGCTGCAAAACTCAATCTCTAGTCCACACCAAGGAGAAAATGAGCAATCTGCAACTGCAGCACATAGACAAGACAAAGCCTCCTGCCACATGGAAGCAAAGGGAGATTTGAAAGCAGGAAGGTGAAAGGATCAGCCCTGGGTCTTGGAAGTCCTTGGCTGAGGTGTCTAGAACAGAGGAGGAAGTAAAGCTGCAAGGCACAAGGAGGTGTCCTGGAGAGTGACTACAAACCAGGCAAGAATCCACTCAGGCAGTGGTACTGGGCATAGACGGGCAGGGCCTGATTTGAGAGATGGAGTCTGAGAATCCTCCAAAAGATTTTTCTTTTTAAGTGAGAGTGATGGCAATGGGCAGAGGAAGGAATCACACTCAGCAGGAGGCAGCAGACCAATGAAATCCAAGACACGAGAAACAAGTCTGAGAAGAGAGGAGAAAAGGACTAGGTCCAACCACACAGAAGGCATTTGTTAAAATGCTCTTCTGGGCATATATCCAGAACAGACAAAAACTCTAATTTGAAAAGATACGTGTATCCCATATTCATAGCAGGACTGTTTACAATAGCCAAGTCATGGAAGCAACCTAAGTGTCCATCAACAGATGAATGGGTAAAGAAGATGTGATATATATATGTATATATATATATATATATATATATATATATAAAATAGAATATTAGTCATAAAAATGAGTGAAATATTACCATTTGCAGCAACATGGATGGATCTAGAGATTATAATACTAAGTGAAGTAAGTCAGACAGAGAAAAACAAATATTATATGATACCACTTATATGTGGAATCTAAAAAACAGTACAAATATACTTATGTACAAACAAATACAGACGCACAGACATAGAAAACAAACTTATAGTTACCACAGGAGAAGCAGGAGGAGGGATAAATTAGGAGTATGGGATTAACAGATACACATTACATATATAAAACAGATAAATAACAATGATTTACTGTATAGCACAGCAAACTATATTCAATATCTCGATAAGAAAAAGATTTCTGTTATGTTAAACCACGAAGATTTGGGGGTTATTTGTTACTGCAGCATAACCGACAGAATATTAAAACTACTCCCCCCAAAAAGTTTACATTTTTATGCAAAATGGAATTAGGTTCCAGCCTCTGATCATTATAAACAAGCTTTTCACCTACATGATTGTCCAGCGACACTGGAAAGTAATGAAGGATCCAGACAGTTCTTCCAGACTACCTAATACCCCGTCTACCCTATTCCAGTAAAGACTAGTAGCATCCCCTCAAACATTGTGAAAATTCAAACAGCAAGCCCACAAATTCCTCAGTCACTCCCCACCCCACTCTCCCCACAGAAAATAACTGGCCTCTAGGGACCAGACAGATCATAAAAACTAGTTAAAGGAGCTAGACCAAGATGCCAGAAGGACCTGGCTTCTAAAAGGGCAGCCATTTACAAACAATAAATGCTGGAGAGAGTGTGGAGAAAAGGGAACCCCCTTCTACACTGTTGGTGGGAATGTAAATTGGTACAGCCACTACGGAGAACAGTATGGAGGTTCCTTAAAAAAACTAAAAATAGAGCTATTGGGTTGGCCAAAATGTTCTTTCAGTTTTTTCTGTAAGATGGCTCTAGTAGCACTTAGTTGTCTTTAACTTCATTCGAAACAATCGAACATGTCAAAAGTGGTTTGCGAAGTTTCATGATGGAGATTTCTCACTGGATGATGCTCCACGGTCAGGTAGACCAGTTGAAGTTGATAGCGATCAAATCGAGACATTAACTGAGATCAACATTATACCACACGGGAGACAGCCTACCTACTCAAAATATCCAAATCAAGCATTGAAAATCATTTGCACCAGCTTGGTTATGTTAATCGCTTTGATGTTTGGGTTCCACAGAAGTTAAGCGAAAAAAACCTTCTTGACCATATTTCCGCATGCGATTCTCTACTTAAACATAATGGAAAAGTTCTGTTTTTTAAAACAAATTGTGAAGGGCGATGAAAAGTGGATACTGTACAATAATGTGGATTGGAAGAGATCGTGGGGCAAGTGAAATAAACGACCACCAACCACACCAAAGGCCGGTCTTCATCCAAAGAAGGTGATGTTTTGTATATGGTGGGATTGGAAGGGAGTCCTCTATTATAAGCTCCTTCTGGAAAACCAAACGATTAATTCCAACAAGTACTGCTCCCAATTAGACCAACTGAAAGCAGCACTCAACGAAAAGCATCCAGGATTAGTCAACAGAAAACTCATAATCTTCCATCAGGATAATGGAAGACCACACGTTTCTTTGATGACCAGGCAAAAACTGTCACATCTTGGCTGGGAAGTTCTGATCCATCCGCTGTATTCACCAGACATTGCACCTTCGGATTTACATTTATTTCGGTCTTTACAAAATTCTCTTAATGGAAAAAATTTCAATTCCCTGGAAGACTGTAAACGGTACCTGGAACAGTTCTTTGCTCAAAAAGATAAAAGTTTTGGGAAGATGGAATTATGAAGTTGCCTGAAAAATGGCAGAGGGTAGTGGAACAAACGGGTGAATATGTTGTTCAATAAAGTTCTTGGTGAAAATGAAAAAAGTGTCTTTTATTTTTACTTAAAAACCGAAGGCACTTTTTGGCCAACCCAATACCATATTATCCAGCAATCCCACTCCTGGGCATATACCTGGAGAAAACCATACTTCAAAAAGATACATGTACCCCAATGTTCATTGCAGCACTATTTACAATAGCCAAGACATAGAAGCAACCTAAATGTCCATCAACAGATGAATGGATAAAGAAGATGTGGTACATATATACAATGGAATATTACTCAGCCATAAAAATAAAATAATGCCATTTGCAGCAACATGGATAGACATAGAGATTATCATACTAATTGAAGTAAAACAAAGACAAATATCATATGATATCACTTACATGTGAAATCTAAAAAAGTGATACAAATGAACTTATTTACAAAATAGAAACAGACTCACAGAGTCAGAAAACAAACTTATGGGGACTTCCCTGGTTGCGCAATGGTTAAGACTCTGCCTGCCAATGCAGGGGACATGGATTCGACCCCTGGGCCAGGAAGATCCCATATGCCACGGAGCAACTAAGCCCATGAGCCACAACTACTGAGCCGGTGTGCTGTGACTACTGAAGCCCCACCTGCCGAGAGGTGCTCCGCAACAAGAGAAGCCACCGCAATGCGAAGCCCACACACCACAATGAAGAGTATCCTCCACTCGCTGCAACTACAGAAAGCCCACATGCAGCAACAAAGACACAACGCAGTCAAAATAAATTTAAAAAAACAAACAAACAAAAAAAACGTATGGTTACCAAAGGGTAAGGGGGGGAATAAACTAGGAGGTTGGGATTAACATATATACACAATGCTATATATAGATAATCAATAAGGACCTACTGTAGAGCACCAGAAGTCTACTCAATACTCTGTAATAACCTAAATTGTAAAAGAATCTGAAAAAGAATACATATATGTATAACTAAATCACTTTGTTGTACACTTGAAACTAACACAACATTGTAAATCAACTACACTCTGATAAAAAAAATTTTTTAATTAAAAAAAATTTTTAAAAAAGGGCAGCCAACATCCAATCCACCAGTTTGTTGCCATCAGAGAATATACGGAGTTGCAAAAGACTTCTTATGTCTCAAGAGAAGGCCAATATCCAAATTTTAATGTAAAAATTTTTTGATTTCTAAATATCTGCAACTTAAATTTTTTTTTAATTTATTTTTTTTAATTTTTGTTTGTGTTGGGTCCTCACTGCTGCGCACAGGCTTTCTCTAGTTGCTGCGAGCGTCTGGCCCAAGCCACATAGTTGAGTAACGGATAGTCACCACAATTATTCTCGTCTGCCATGTGCTCCTTACTTAATTGGTTTTATTATTTTTATTATTACCACCATTTAACTAATTAATAGCAGAGTCCGGATCTTCTGATTCCCAGTCCACCATAGTGTGCTCTTTCCTGCCAAGTTGTAGATTTTAGTTATTAAAAAAAAAAGTCCTTTCCTGCCTCACCTGTCCCACAGTTTCGTTACCCGCTCTTTTAGGGCTTGTTCTGAAAACTGCTGCAGAAAAATCACTAAGGAGAAGTAAAGTATGAAATGAAAATGAAAAAGAGGAAATAGTGTCACACAAAAAAAACTACGGCCACGTGGGCTGTGCCCAAGCCAGGCTGGATGCACCACAACAAAAGGAGAAAGCCCAAGAATAACTTCCACGAAAACAAGTCCTCCCAGGTGATGAGAACGTAGGTGCTCCTTATGATTTGCACTTTCCCGAGCTTTTTTAAAATGACAGAAAAGAAAGGAGGGCGATAAAGAGGAAAGCCCGTCGCGAACACGAAAAACTAGCAGCAAGGGCAAAGCGCCCGCCCGCGCCGAGCCCGCTGCCTGCCGGGGCCACGTGACAAGACCAAGATGGCCGACGGGGAAGACCGGTCGCGGGCGGGGCAGGAGCCGGAGCCGGAGCCGGGAGAAGAGTTTGAGATCGTGGACCGGAGCCAGCTGCCGGGCCCAGGCGAACTGCGGAGGGTGGCGAAGCCGCGTGCGGCGGCGGAAGGCTGGTCGGCGCCCATCCTGACCCTGGCGCGGAGGGCCACTGGCAACCTGTCGGCAAGCTGCGGCAGCGCGCTGCGCGCGGCCGCTGGGCTGGGCGGCGCGGACGGCGGCGCGGGCGGCGCGGACGACGGCGCGGCGCGCGCAGGTAGGCTTCGGCTGGGCGCGACCTACGAGCTTTCTGTGGGACGGGTGGTCGTTTTACCGTGGGAGCCAGGCTGGCAAGGGCGCTTAACAGACTAAGCCTGTTAGGTTGTTAAAAAAACATCCTGTTAACTCGCCTAACTACTCGTCTGTTTTCTTTATACCGTGTATCCATGCCGAGATAAATACGTGGACGTGGGTGGACTGAGATCGGGGCGACTTCACTTCTAGTTGTGTTCCCCAGGCAGCATTCTTATTCTCACTGGTGAACTTTATACTTTAAAATGTACGAGTTTAAGCTTAGGTAGTCCTTATTAATTTTTAAAGGACTTACTTAAGAAATGAAACCGTACTGTTCTCTGCTTTAAATCTCAAAATGCCATTCTGGCTCACACCTCCAGTTGTTGACGGCGCATCCCGACTCACCGGGGAGTCAAAGCACCAAGGCGGAATTAAGGGGGCGAGGGTTCCAGGTGAGCTCTACAACCAACTAGTTGTGTCATGCAGAAAAGTCATCATATTTCCCAGCCTGTTAAATAGGAATTTTGTGGTTCACCCAATGATCTCTTATAGTCTTTTAAGCCTTTGTCATCTATAACAGAGTTTTAGCAAATGAGTGAGAACGGAAACATTAAATGATTATGATATTTAGAGTGTGACTTAGCCCTGTAAAGCCAGATATTTAGAGCTGTGCCAACCAATACAGTAGCCACTACCCACATGTGATGTTTAAATGTTAAAAATTCAGTTCCTCAGTCACAACAGCCACATTTGAAGTGCTCAGTAGTCTACACGTGGCTAGTGGCTACTGTATTGGATTGTGCAGTGAGAACATTTTCATCACACAAAGTGCTGTGGGGCAGAGTTCACTAAAGACTGTGGAGTGCTCTCTAAGAAGCATTATATTATAGTGTGCCTTTGAGGTTCCTTTTTTTTTTTAACAAGTACTCTTTTTTAATATTTATTTTACTTTATTTTTTTGGCTGCGTCAGGTCTTAGTTGCAGCACTTGAGATCTTCACTGAGGCGCACATGATTCTCTCTAGTTGTGGCGCGCAGGCTCCAGGGTGCCTGGGCTTTGTGGTTTGCAGCATGGGGGCTCTCTCATTGAGGCGTGCGGGCTTAGTTGCCCCGTAGCATGTGGGATCTTAGTTCCCCAGCCAGGGATCCAACCAGCGTCCCCTGCATTGGAAGGCAGATTCTTTACCACTGGACCACCAGGGAAGTCCCTGCCTTTGAGGTTTCTTGATTCCATCCTGTCCAATGTATATTTGATGTAGAAGTCAGC
This sequence comes from Leucopleurus acutus, assembly GCF_964270905.1. Classification (NCBI taxonomy): domain Eukaryota; kingdom Metazoa; phylum Chordata; class Mammalia; order Artiodactyla; family Delphinidae; genus Leucopleurus; species Leucopleurus acutus. The sequence continues at coordinate 17,297,334 of NC_139145.1, forward strand.
ACTGGCACAAGGATAGTGGATTGTGACAGTTTCATTGGTTAAGGAAGATTACTGAGGAAAGTTTAAAATCTGACGAGATAGAAAACAATATTTCTTTGGCGATAGAAAGTAGACTAGAAGGTAACGAAGGAGCCTGTTTAACTCAGGAATCTAGTTGCCACTAGCTCGCTACCTTTACACGCATCAATGGGTGTTTGACTGTATGCCCACCATTGGTGGTCAGTCCTGAGAGTCAAGGCATGGGGTCTTCTGGAGCCTTCTTAGTAAGCAAATAATACATGTTAGCTGTTCGGTGATAAATAAAATGTGCCAGTGCCTAGAACTGTGCCTAGCACAGAATAATAAATATTTGTTGAACAAATGCATATTTGAAAAATACTTGTTTTCTATTTATGGTAATGCTATAAATAATACCCAGCATTTATATTGTGCTTCCTAGGTGCCAGATATTAGTCTTAGGTCTGTACATACATTAGTTCATTTAATCTTCACAATAATCCTAGGTGATCGCTGAACTGGCTTCATGATATGCAATCAATGCAGGCTTTAATCAGTGTGATTGTGCACGGCCAGGTACTCAGAAGTGCCCCATGATAGAAATTCTTACTAATTTTATCTTTGAATTTGTATTAAGTGAAGTCTGATGGGGCAAAGGAGCATGTGTGGGGGCCTTGGAGCCGGCTTTTGTGTGGTCCCATCTTCCACTGTCTTCCTGGGACAGGTTCTTGGCCGCTCTGTTCCACTTGAACTGCCCTAGGGCTTCTCCCCACCCCTCCCTGACCACGCTGCATGACCAGTGCTGCCGCAGGGAGGGTTGGGGTTATGCTGTCTGACTCTCAGGGCAGGGCCAGGTATGCACTGGCCTGCCCCGGGCTGGCAGCGCCACAGCACGTTAGGCAGGCACTGGGCAGCAGCCTCTCACCCACCCAACCAGATAGGGATTGCATCCCTGCAGGAAATTGCTGTCACTTAGGGCCATGGGAGGGAGAGGTTGACTTCATGCCTCCGCCCACATAGCCTGCCCCACGTGGTAGGTACCGTTGTTATCCCCTATTTATAAAGAGGGAAACTGCATTAAAGAGAAGTAATTTGACAAAGTTTACTTAGAAATGGCAGAGCCAGGACTTGAACCAAGCCAGGCTGCCTCTCAAGCCTATGCTCTTAGTCACATCACCTCAATGCCTTGATGCCTTTAAATAATTTTATAAGTAAAATGCTGTAATATATACATAAGGATTTTTAATTAGTCAATTTAAAGAAAATATTAAGTAAATAACTGCCACTCAAATCTGGTGAAAATTGTGAACATGGCTTACTGAGGGCAGAAGTGTGGGGAACAGCTGGGATGAGCTGTTACTCCGAGAGTAACCCAGATTTGAAGCCATCAGGTAGGACAGGAGTGGGGATGGGGAAAAGGAACTGAACCCTGGGTAGCATGCTCTGCAGAGGCCTCAGAAAAGCAGGTCAGGAGAAGATGGCAGCCACCACTCCAGTCAGGGCTGGCTCATTTCATCTCTTTTCCATTGATCTGCTTATCTGCTTACAAAAGCAGTGAGAACAGAGATTATTCAGAGGGAGTGGTGAAGGAGCGGAGACTGAATGTTAGCAGCACTCTTGCCAGATAAAATTTTTTTGGTGATACAGGTTTAAGGAAAAAGCTGTGGAATGTCATGGAATGTGGAATGCTTTGAATACTTGTTTTAAAATGTTATCCCACGTGGGGTCTGGTAGCACAACTTGCCACAATGATTGCATTCTCTGTAGTTATCTTGTTTGGTTTTTTGGTATTTTTTCTAAAGGTAATACACATGGTAAAACAAAAACAAAAATCAAACTGTACTAAAGGACACTCAGTGTAGAATAAGTCCTCCTTCCCAGAAACTGTCCCCAATCCTACTGTGTTTCAGAGTGTCTGTGCATGTAACATGTGCTTCCATCTCTATACACACAGTTTTCACACAAACCACAGTATACACACACAGGGTTCTACATCGTGCTTTTTAAAGTAATGCCTCCTCCTAAAGCAGTGGTCCCCAAGCTTTTTGGCACCAGGGACCAGTTTCATGGAAGACAATTTTTCCACAGACTTGGTGGGGGGAATGGTTTCGAGATGATTCAAGCATGTTACATTTATTGGGCACTTTATTTCTATTATTATTACATTGTAATATACAATGAAATAATTATACAACTCACGATAATGCAGAATCAGTGGGAGCCCTGAGCTTGTCTTCACTTGCCAGTCACTGATAGGGTTTTGATATGAGTCTGCAAGCAATTGTTTATGTTCTCTGTGCAGTCAAACCTCTCTGCTAATGATAATCTGTATTTGCAGCCACTCCCCAGTGCTAGCATCACTGCCTCAGATCATCAGGCATTAGATTCTCATAAGGAGCATGCAACCTAAATCCCTCGCATACACAGTTCACAGTAGGGCTTGTGCTCCTATGACAATCCAGTGCCGCTGCTGATCTGACAGAAGGCAGGACTCAGGTGGTAATGCAAGTGATGGGGAGCAGCTGTAAATACAGGTGAAACTTCGCTCCCTCACCCGCCACTCACCTCCTGCTGTGTGGCCCACTTCCTGACAGGCCACAGACCAGTACTGGTCCGTGGCCCGGTGGATAAGGACCCCTGTCCTAAAGGATGAATAACAAAACTCACTGAAGAAGTCATTCTTTAATTTTTAAAGTATTTAGATATATATTTGGCATTAGGTAGGTGATATGTATTATGGCTTTCTCTGTTGTCTTCCATGGCAAATTTTTTTTCCATGTGTCAGAGCACTTCTTCACAAGTGATATTGCTTCTTCCAAAATGAAGTACAATGACTTTTTCATTTCACATTGCTGAACTCTTTAAGTTAGCCATTGAGATAAGTGAAAATTCCGGAAAATTAGGAAAGTGTAAAATGGTTTTGTCAGTACAGGGTAACACCATACTGTATTATAAGATCTTTCAAGACACCAAAGGGCTAATCAAAACTAAAACTCAAATTTATAAAGAATCTAGTTAATTCTCTATAATTCAGAACCCGATCAAAAAACAAAAAAACATCTGTAGAATCCACTCCCTGAAGTGAATACTTATTCTCTACACCAAAGGTATAGAGCAGCCCTTTGAGATGTTTGTGGCTGGTAGTTGCATTTTTTCCTCTCCTGCATAGTTTATACTTAAATGCTTTTATAAGCATTTAAATTTTTTTTAGCCAATTACCAGGTTTTCCATAAAAATCCAGATCACCAGCTTCTCCTGAAAACTCCCATCTGGCACATATGATCAATCAGCATTCCTCCAGCAAGAGGGTGGCTGCACGTTCTCTCCAGCTTGTCCTCTCACTGGGTCACTCTTTTATGTTACAGGCCCAGCCCCTCTACAACAGTCAACGTTGAGATCCCTGATCAGACCATTTACTTGGCAATTCAATAAGTGTGGAATTTTGTGACATTCTGTGTGTTGTGTTGAACTATTATTAACAAAGCTTAGAGATGTGAACAGCTTAGCCAAGGTCACAAAGCTAATAAAACTGAGAGATGAAACAGCTTAAAGATCCTTCCAGCTCCAATTTTCCATGACCCTAAATTGAGCTCAAATGGGAATAGGTGACTAACCCAACCAGGGGATGGATGAGATGGCTGCAGAACACTGCTGTGTTCCCAGGAACGATGGTAGGAGCCACTGCCTTAAGCACTAGTCTTCACATTTTTTGTTCACATGACCCCCCCCCCCAAAAAATCTTCAGCTTTTAAAGTTGATACATAAAATTCTTCATCATAATTTTAAAGTTTAGAATACATTTTCTGGTTTATTGTAAAATTGACTTTTTAAAATAAAACCATGATATCATTCTTTTAAGTGTATCAAGTGGTATATAAATACCTTAATGATTTGATAACACTACCATCCATCTTAAAAATAAATAACAAGTTAATTAATATTTGAAATTTTTACATTTTTCCCTTTTATTCCTTGGACTTGAATTTCCAATCTACTTACATATGTTTTAAATTTTTTTATTGGTCATCCTATCATACATCTCAGAAAAAAATATGTAAATTAATTAAAATGTAATAAACTTTTCTTGTGACTAAAGCTAAGTGTATAAAATATTTTTTCTTGGGCTTCCCTAGTGGTGCAGTGGTTAAGACTCTGCCTGCCAATGCAGGGGACACGGGCTCGAGCCCTGGTCCGGGAAGATCCCACGTGCCACGAGCAACTAAGCCCATGTACCACAACTACTGAGCCTGCACTCTAGAGCCCGCGAGCCACAACTACTGAAGCCCGCGGGCCTAGACCCCATGCTCTGCAACAAGAGAAGCCACCACAATGAGAAGCTCACACACCGCAACGAAGAGTAGCCCCCTCTCGCCACAACTAGAGAAAGCCTGTGCTCAGTAACAAAGACCCAATGCAGCCAAAAATAAATAAATAAAATAAATAAATTTAAAAAAAATTTTTTCTTCTGGAACAAATTACCATTAGAATTATTAGTAATGCTAAGTTAATTAAAGGAATATAAATATAATTTTATAAGTAATTATGCATAAATTTTTCTTGGAATTACTTCTCTTCATGAGCTGGTGTTGGTTTTTTCATTAGCATGTACTTGTAGATGAATATATATATTTACTGATAAAATGTGATAGGACTCAGAATCAATTTTATTCCTATTTTTTGATTTTTTATAGATGTGATCCTTGAGAAATCTGGCTCATATAAATAAGAAATAGAAATGGACAGGTTTTTTTTTCCCATTGGTAAATTCTACCAAATATTTTTTTTAAGTTTTATTGAAGTATAGTTGATTTACAATGTCATGTTAATTTCTGCTGTACAGCAAAGTGACTCAGGTATGAAATGGACAGTTTTGTTATAGTAATGTTGTTCAATTTTTGAACTCCTTCTAAGTTATATGCCCCAAATCACATTGATCTAATGTCAAAATTTTGTTTATTTTTGTTCAAATATTCATTTTGTTCAAATGAAAATCACCTTACTTGCAAAAGGATACAACCTAGTCACATTAAAGAAATTTCTCTACCTCTGGGAAGTTCCCAAACAAAGGCTTTATCAAAACTTATCAGATGATAATTATGCCTTATAATTCTTTCACTCTATTTAACTCAGAACACTCACAATGGTTGGGGATATCTAAACATTGCTTATTTCATTACACCTTGCCAATACAATATTTTTTGACAAAAAGTGTTTAGGGAATTCCCTGGTTGTCCAGTGGTTGGGACTGCACACTTCCACTGCAGGGGACACGGGTTTGATCCCTAGTCAGGGAACTAAGTCCCATATGGCCAAAATTAATTAATTACTTAATTATTTAAAAGTTAGTTTACATGTACTTGAAATCCATTTTCATCAAAAACTTGGAGCTTCAGTTTGGCTCATTTAATTTATTGAACGTGTCCATCAAGTTAATGGCATATCCAAGGGATGAGTGTTGAGACTGACTGAAAACAATTATATATATTCATATTTGTGGGGGAAATTTTTTTTTAACTCTCCAAATTCAGGATACCCAGCAGAGGGCTGGAGACCAACCCTCTCTCCCAAGACCGAGTTTAACTAAGTTCAACAAAGCAATGAGAGACTGGAGGCTCTTCATGTTTTGGGTGACTTGATTAATCATCAAGGGAGGTTTCACCTCCATTTGGTGTGTGAGACTTTCTGCACCCCAGGTCAGTGCATCAAGAGGAAGATATGGGGGCTTCCCTGGTGGCGCAGTGGTTAAGAATCTGCCTGCCAATGCAGGGGACACGGGTTTGTGCCCTGGTCTGGGAAGATCCCACATGCCGTGGAGCAACTAAGCCCACGTGCCACAACTACTGCCTGCGCTCTAGAGCCCATGAGCCACAACTACTGAAGCCCGTGTGCCACAACTACTGAAGCCCGCGTGCCTAGAGCCCATGCTCCGCAACAAGAGAAGCCACTGCAATGAGAAGCCTGCGCACCGCAACAGAGTAGCCCCCACTCTCAGCAACTAGAGAAAACCCACCTGCAGCAGTGAAGACCCAATGCAGCCAAAAATTAAATAAATGAATAAATAAGTTTATTTTTTTAAAAAAGAGGACAAGATATTGGACAAGGAATGAATTGTGGTTCTTCTGTAGAGTGGAAGAAGAAAGAGTGCCTGTGAAACTTGAGGATCTAGAAATCGACTTCCTTAAAATATCTGGGCCTGCCTAGCCCTCCGCAGGACTTCCTGCATACGTATTCCCATTCAAACAACACTAGACTTCGTTTTAGACCGGGGATTGGTATCTTCTTTGAATAAATCTTTACAAATTGCTTCTGTGGTTATTGGTCTATTCAGGATTTCTCCCTCTTCTTGTTGGGGTTTTACAGTTTCTATTCCCTTTGCCTATCATCCATTTCATTAAACTTTTCAAATTTATAAATGTAATACATAGGATTCTCTCAAAATTTAAAAATAATTATACCACTCCCACCCAAATGCTTTACTTAAAGTCCACTTTTCTTTTTCCACACCATGATGAAAGGTTTAGGCCGATTTTTCTTTCCCAGCAGCTGTCCTCTTGGGTTTTGATGAGAATTTAGAATTTTCAGTCCCAGGTTGTCTCTAGTCTTAATATCTATATTATAAATTCACAGTCATAATATCATTCTTTTCCGTTTAGCTACACATATATATGCTCTTTTAACTATTTATATGTCCATATTATTTACTGCCCATGAAATAAAGCAGGTAGACAAAGGATTAATATCCAGAATATACGGACCAATAAAACAAAGGCAAACAAAAAAAGTTAAAAGATTTAACAGGCAATTCATAGAAGGAATACTAGGAGACAAACATGAAAAGCTGCTTAACATCTGTAATGAACAACTGCAAACTAAAACAATAAGATCCCCAATCCATTTAAATGACAGAACGATGGCGCAGGGGCGGAGAGAGGGGCGCGCTGGCCCGGGATATTTTTCCTGCCGGGAGTAGGTTATAGTTTGGGGTCTATATTATTAATTCTTGAATGACAGTTTCCTGGGCTTGAGATGACACTTGGTAAGAATTTGTCATGGATATCTGATATTGACTACAAACTTTTACTCTCAAAGTGACAAGGTTAATGGAGTGGAAAAGCAGCTGAGTTCATTTTATTCTAACGGTTTTATTTACAATAGAAGTGTAAAACTGGTAATTGTCCACTAATTGTGGACGAAAGATGGGTAACAACGAAAATTTGAGTCCATTACTGAGGAACTGATGCTTCCCCGAAGGCTCCGGCTGGCACTATCAGGCAAAACAACCGGCTCAGAAAGCCCCGTGGCTGGTGTGCGAACCAACCCAACCAATCCCGGAAGCCGCTACCTCCGTCCTGGCTGAAAAGTCAAAATGGCGCCCGTTAGCTCCATGGGCGTGGCCTCGAGCTGGACTCCTCCAATAGGAACGAGAGGGGGTGGAGCACTTTCCCAGCAAGCCTTCTAGCTTGGGGCAGGGCTTCCTGGAGTTTGCGCCCTTCCATTAGTCAAAAATGGAATGGGGGCGTGGGAGGAACCGTTCGCGGACACTCTTGGTAGGGTCGTCGCCGTAGCAACGCGCTGAGCTACCTGGGAGAGGCCTCTAGAGTCTGACCCAAGGCCCCCGCCGCCCACATGCGGCTGTGACCTCCGGGGGTCAGGGCCCGCCTGGCTGCGATCTCCAGTTTACCCGCACGTCCGCGCTCCGAGCAGACCGCCTCCATTGTTCCGCGTCCAGCCTCCTCACCCCGGGCTACACTCAGTCCACTAACGAAGCTGTCCCCGCTTCTGTCCTCCAGCTTCCAAGTGCCAGATGATGGAGGAGCGTGTCAACCTGATGCACATGATGAAACTCAGCATCAAGGTCTTGCTCCAGTCCGCCCTGAGCCTGGGCCGCAGCCTGGATGCAGACCATGCCCCCTTGCAGCAGTTCTTTGTAGTGATGGAGCACTGCCTCAAACATGGGCTGAAAGGTGAGCCTGAGGGCGGGGTCGGGGGCTTGAAAAATTCGGGCTAGCTGCTTCCCAGCATCATCAGTGCCAAACGTTGTTCTGGGTGCTGGTGTTGTTCTTGTGCACACAAGACAAACAGTGCACAAGACAAACAAGGTCCCTGCCCACAAGACGCGACATTCTAGAGCAGTGCTGTCCAATAGAAATGCCATGCAAGCCACATGTGTAATTTCTAATGTTCTAGTAGACACGTTTAAAAAAACAGAGAAGAAACAGATGAAATTACTTTTAGTAATTTATCCCAGTATAGCCAAAATATTATCATTTTGACACATATAATCAGTATAAACCTTACTAATGAGATATTTTGCATTCTTTTCTACACTGAGGCTTAAAGATCCACCGTGTGTTTTATACTTACAGCACATCTCAGTTGCACTGGCTACATTTCAGTAGCACTTGTGGCTAGTGACTACCTTGGACAGCACAGTTCTAGAAGAGGAGACAGACAACAAACTCAGAAGCAAACATAATTACAAAATGCTACAAATTCAGGGACGCAAAATAGGTTAAATGACAGAGAATAAAGGGAAAAACCTTTCAACTAGGGTGAGAGGCGAAGGTCTTTCTGGGGATGTAAAATGTGAGCTGAGACCTAAAAGAGAAGGAGTCAACCTTGCAAATGTTTGGGGCAAGAGCCTTCCTAGAAAGACAGAACAAAACAGGAGCGAAGTCCTGAGGGGGACCAACCTTGGTTTCAGGAAGACACCAGGTAACTGAGGCATACTGAGAAGGAGTAGGTGAGGTCAGGGCAGTTGGGATGGGCTGGATCACGGTAGGCCTTTATAGGTCAGGTGAGGAGCTGGATTTTATTCTAAGAGTATTTAGAGGATTTTCAGCAAGGGAAAAACAAGATCTAACTTACATTTGTAAAAGAACTTCCAGCTATGTGGAGGACAGATTAGAAAGGTGGGGAGGTGACGGTATTAGGAGCAGGGAAACCCATTAGGAGATTATTGCAGCAGTTCAGATGAGGGATGGTGGTGATGATTTGAAATCAAGAATTGACTTTGGCATAGGAGGGAGAAAGGGCAAGGATTTCACAGGTGATCATTTGACCACTTGTTTTATTTCATGGTCAATAAATACTTGAAAGAAAGAGCCTAGTGGGTATATCAGAGAAACCCTTTCATTAGAGGAAGGGAGAGCTCATTTGGTACCTGGCCTTTCCCAGTCCCCAAGACTGAATCAGAAGGAGTAAGCAGTGCAGCTCCACAGCATTCATTTGGCTTTTGGGAGAGAGACTGTGGGACCCTGAAGACATTTTGCAACCTGTTCTTATGAATAACACTTCTGTTTTCCCTTTTAGTTAAGAAGAGTTTTATTGGCCAAAATAAATCTTTCTTTGGTCCTTTGGAGCTGGTGGAGAAACTTTGTCCAGAAGCATCAGATATAGCCACTAGTGTCAGAAATCTGCCAGAATTAAAGTGAGTGAGAAGTAGTTACATCAATTTGATGTTTTAAGAAAACTTCCTTGTATTTATCAATTTCTCTATTCCTTGCTGATAAAGCGTTTTCTAACTTAGAACAAATTGTAGCAAAAGCTACACTCTACTTAGACTTTAGTCCCAGCTCTGCTGCTCATTCTCCACATAAGCTTGAGAAAATTTGCCCCTCTTGAGCCACAGTTTCCTTTTCTTTAAAATGGGGACAGTGATTGCGTGTCGTACAAGGTCAAATAGTGAAAAGGTGTTGTCACCCAAAGAGCAGTTACAGGAGGAAAAAGAGTTGTTACACTCCTGGAATTACTGCTTCAGATGTACCTGGGTGCTTTGTGACCACCTAGAGGGGTGGGATAGGGAGGGTGGGAGGGAGACGCAAGAGGGAGGAGATATGGGGATATATGTATATGTATAGCTGATTCACTTTGTTATAAAGCAGAAACTAACACACCATTAAAAAGCAATTATACTCCAATAAAGATGTTTAAAAAAAAAAAAAAGACAGATGCACCTGGGCAGTTTTCTGAATAATACAGTTTGGAACAGATTTTAGATTCCAGGATAAGAAACATTTGTGGAAAGGCTGGCACTAATGAATTTTGCCTTTTTGCCTTATCTCGGTTTGCCCTTGGGATCCCTATGTATAGGCTCAAAATAAAAAACTGAATGGAACACGAAAAGGTGTATCGTGGAATCTGCATTGAGAAGGGGCCCTGGAGATCCTTAGGCCAATGCAAAAGTTCTCCCGGCAGAGTCTTTCACAGGGGACTCAACTGTCCAGCCTCTGTTTGACCTTCTCCTGCAGAGCCAGCTTATCCCATTTTTAGATAATAATAATAGCCACCACAATTAACTAAGGGCCTGCCATGTGCCAGGCATTGTGCTAAGGACATTTCATTATCTCGTTTTATCCTCCACAAATCCCTAGGAACTAAGCTGTTGGTGTCCCCATCTACAAGTGCAGAAACTGAGACTCAGAGTAGTTAAGTAACTTGCTCAAGGTCCCTCGGCAAGGGAGTGGTGGAACCAGGAAGAAAACACAGGTCTGCTGGTCTCTGAAACCCTCTAAATCCCACTAAACCCTCTAAATCCCACTAAACTCCATCTTTGCTGAGCCCTGTGCATTCATAGGACTTAAGCCTTCTGTCTCTGTCCCTGGTTCATCCCTCTGGGCCTATACCACCTAAGGTGAAAACCTTTAGCAGGCGACAACTTTTCATATATTTATTTGGTGACCCCCTCATGAGCCTCCTACGTCTTCTGCCTTGTTTCTTCAGGTTTTTTTTTGGTGGTATTGGGTCTTCATTGCAGTGTGCGGGCTTCTCACTGCAGTGGCTTCTCGTTGCAGAGCACAGGCTCTAGGCACGCAGGCTTCAGTAATTGTGGCTCGTGGGTTCTAGAGTGCAGGCTGAGCAGTTGTGGCACACAGGCTTCGTTGCTCCGTGGCATGTGGGATCTTCCCGGACCAGGGATTGAACCCATGTCCCCTGCATTCTTAACCACTGCGTCACCAGGGAAGTCCCTTCACTTGTTCTTTATGTGGTCCTATTGTCCATTCCCTTCCAGCAAGCTCACTCCCTCAAGAGTACAGCACTAGACTGTGTCTCTGTGTGGTCTGGTTGGATGGAGCAGGGCTCTCCCTCCTCCTGCACTCAGGCTATTTCCACTTAGGCACAGGAGGCATTTTTGAAGTCTTGTTGTGCTAACAAAGAGCTTATTGTCAGCTAAACTCACTGCTTCTGTTCCCTGTGGATGCTAAACAGGTAACTAGCTTAAGTACCAAAATCCTCCCTCTGTCTGCCAAAAAGGAAATACATAGTAGCTCCCTCCTCTTGACGCCTCTGGAGGAGTAGCCTTGTTGGGAGCCATGTGAGAAAAGGCTACTGCTTTGCTCTATAAAGAGCTGCAGTGTTTTTACTATTTCATTAAATAGTAACAAAAGTTCTAAAATTTCTACAGTATTTTGGAAGTTATGACCAGAATTTTTTTTGAGGGTAGAGACTATTTGCTCTAAGGTGGTTTGAAACTTGCGTGACGAACTTTGCATCCTGAGAGACATCTCTCTAGAGTTTAATGTCCTTGTCTAATTGAGATAAAAATATCTTTTACAGTATGGCCTATCACCCAAAATATTTCATTGTTTTCATGTCATGGTTTATTATTAAACAAACTGTTACACAGTGAATAAGTTACACTTAAGATTGGCACTTAAACCCAGATAACAGACAAAGCTTGTCTCTCTCTTTTTTGAAAATTAAAAACAACCTTTTTGGGGACTTCCCTTGTGGCACAGTGGTTAAGACTCCGCCTGCCAGTGCAGGAAACATGGGTTCGATCCCTGGTCTGGGAAGATCCCACATGCCGCGGAGCAACGAAGTCTGTGTGCCACAACTACTGAGCCTGTGCTCTAGAGCCCATGCGCCACAACTACTGAAGCGCACATGCCTAGAGCCCAGGCTCTGCAACAAGAGAAGCCACCGCAATGAGAAGCACGCGCACCGCAAAGAAGAGTAACCTCCCTTCACCACAACTCGAGAAAGCCTGCGTGCAGCAACAAGGACCCAACACAGCCAAAAATAAATAAATTCTAAAAAAAATAAAATAACCCAAAAAACAACCTTTTTTCTTATTACATAACTTTTTTTTTTTTTTTTGCCGTACGCGGGCCTCTCACTGCTGTGGCCTCTCCCGTTGCGGAGCACAGGCTCCGGACGCGCAGGCTCAGCGGCCATGGCCCACGGACCTAGCCACTCCGCGGCATGCAGGATCCTCCCGGACCGGGGCACACACCTGCGTCCCCTGCATCGGCAGGTGGACTCTTAACCACTGCGCCACCAGGGAAGCCCTACATAACTTTTAATTAAGAAACAAAAAAGGCGCTTCTGTTAGCTTACTACTCAGAAAAAAAACTACAATTGATATCGTGGTCAGTATCCTTTTAGATCCTTTCAGTGCATAGTCGGACAGACAAATAAATAAGATTCTATTTTTATTCCCCTCCACCTCCCCCAGTGGCTTCATTATTGCACTGCTTCTCATGGAAGACAGTTTGGCACTATCCACAAAAACCACCAATACATCTACCCTTTGACCCAGCAATTCCACTTCTAGGAGTTTTATCTCGTAAATCTAACACATGAAAATGACACATGTACAGAAATACCTGTTGCAGCATTATTTGTAACAGCGGAAGATTAGAAACAGCCTAGATAAAAACCAGCTAAATAAATTATAGGGCAGTCCAATACTGAAACACTCTAAAGCTATGAAAAAATGAACGAAAAATTCCCTGTGTCTGGAAAGAATTTCAAAATGACAGATATTCAGTGAAATAAGCAAGTTGCAGAACGGCATATATAGCATACTAATTTTTTTGTAAACAGGAGAGAAAAACAGAATTTATATTTATTTTCATATGCATAAAAATGTTTTGGAAGTGAACCTAAACTAAGAGCAGTATATTGTACAGAGGTGGGGAACTGGGGAAAAAAATCAAGTATTAAACTGTACGTACTGTTTTGTGGCTTCTTTTCCCATTTAATATTAGATTTTAAACCTTTTGCCATAATAGTCATCCATATCATTTTTGTATAGCTCCTCCCACTTTGCTCTTTGTGGTTGTCTTCAAATTCTCATTATCCAAACAGTGCAGTGGTGACCACCCCCAAACATACGTCTTTGTGTACCTCCTAAATTATTTCCTTATATTACTAGATGTAGAATTTTGATAACCTACTGTCATTAAATTGCCTGCTAGAAGAATTGTACCAGTTTGCACTCCCACCAAGCAGCACATGTCAGTGTCCATTTTTCCTATCATGCCAACATCAGATGTCTTTTTTTTTTCCTACTTTATTTCCTTTCTTTTTTACTCTGGCTTTACATCATTTATTGAAGGGAGAAGGGGGGAATACAGTCTTTTGTATTGATTAAGCTGGGTGCCCTCTGACCCTTTGAGGCTGATATTGATTACAGCAGTACCTCCAATACTCTCTTGGGTGTTACAAATGCAGTTACTCTGCTTAGAACAGGATCCTTTTTTCCTTAAATAATGTTAGGTCTACAATTGGGAGGCCTTTTCTTTTCTTTTAATGTTTAAAACAGATCTTTTCAAAATCACACCTTTGAGATTGGTTGCACAACAACATGAATGTACCTAACAGTACTGAACAGTACAGTTAAAAATGGGTAAGGTGGTAAACTTTATGTTATGTGTATTTTACCACATCAGAAATAAAATTGTACCTTTGAGCTAATGCCCTGGAAATCTTGTGAGACTTCAACCCTTTAACAACTACGTTCTATATTCGTCTTTTGAAAGAAAATTTATCCATTATACAATCTAACCTGGTATTTCCTGACTCCCTGTGAAATTTTATGAATACATGCAAAGTTTTATCTAATTGTTCCAGAAATCAGATGTTTGTGGCTTAAATTTTTTTTCCTATTTTTGGGGGGGAGGGGTGGTGCAGAATACATGCCCATGATACAGACTTCAAACAGTACCCAAAAGAATGCAGTGAGCCATTTCCTCAGCCTTCCCAGACAGTGCGCTCCTCCAGCCCCCAGGGCAGCTCTATTACAGCATTCTCTGCATTCACCAGCATATGTATGCGTGAACATGTGTTTTTCCTTGGCTAAGTTGGTTTTTTTCCCTTTGTTTTTTGTTGTTATTATTGTTATGTCATAATAGTTTGATTCTCTGTTTGAATTCCAGGACAGCTGTGGGAAGGGGCAGAGCTTGGCTTTATCTTGCACTCATGCAGAAGAAACTGGCAGATTATCTGAAAGTGCTTATAGACAATAAACATCTCTTAAGGTATTTCATCACCTATCTTTGCTTAGCTTTTGCTTCGTAATTAGAACACAGTTCTGTATATCATTCGGAATTAAAAGAAGAATGTATATTGTACAGTTTTTATTCAAATTATTATTAAATGTAACTATTCTGTGGCTTAGTTTTAAAATAGCAGTATTTTATTTTTTGAACACTGATGTCTGAAAGTCTTTATGAATGAAGATGTATATTTTCATTTTGAAAAGTCATTTTGAAGATAGTTCTTCAAAAATACCTAAGATTAGGCACCCTGACAGCGTACTCCATTAAGTTTCAACAAAATGGTATTTGATTGGATGATAATAGGGGAAAAATGACTTGAACTAGATTCAGTGGGCAATTTTAAAGTATAAAACCCTGCTTTTTGTAAGGGAACATATCTAGATTACCTGTTTTAGGATTCCACATTCAGTTTGTAAACTTTTATATCTCTTGGCATCAGTAAAGACGAACTGTCTATCTCTGAAATTTATGACTGGGTTCATTTTTTATATTTATAACTCTATAAACAAAAGTAACCATTATAAGAGGAATTTTCTCCAGGATATGATCATTTACAAGGAACAAATCTCTCCAGAGATAATTCTCTTATCTAACTAAATGTCTTTTACAGTCACCCAAAATTTTCCATTGTTTTCAAGTCATGGCTTATTATTGAACATATCTTTTCATGATAAATACTGGTTTCAAATAGTTCATGTACTTTGTACTCTTCTTTGAGTACTGTTATACTGAGTAACTCTGAGGTACAGATTTTGTTCTAAACAATTAATTCTTAGGATAATAAGTTCTCATGTACTCATACACACAATGGTAAATTAGCTAATAGCTGGTGACCAGAGCAGTAATGGATGGAGCCTCACTGTAATGGCTGAGGTGACTTGGAGGTAAGGAAGTAAAAGCAGCCAGTGTTGTTCCATGGGACACAGGGAAGAGGGAAGAGTTTTATCCTTGGATGGGTGGTGGGGGAGGCTGTGGGATCCCACTTTATGTTGACATGAATGTAAGTGTAGAAGTAGTTCATAGCAACACAAAAGAAGGAGCCAGAGTGGACAGGAGGGGCAGAGTGATGTTCAGGAACACAGGAGCCAAGAGATGAGGAGGACTGGGCTCCAGGGTCCAAACAGAGGAGTTAATCCTAGACCAGAGGTAGGAGGAGTCCATTTTAAGCCACAGGAAGAGAGGAGAGGCCAGAGAAGAGATAGCAGCACTTAAAGTGGGAGAGGAAATAGAAGGAAGAAGGGAATTCACACAAGGGAGCCTCTGGCTCCTGATGAAGTTGGCACCCAGGCCATGAGCTAAGAGGTGAAAAGGCAGAGTAGGTCCAAGAGAAGGGTGGTGAAGGTGTTCTTGTTGTATCAATCTCTTTCAGTGAGTTCTATGAGCCTGAGGCATTAATGATGGAGGAAGAAGGGATGGTGATTGTTGGTCTGCTGGTGGGACTCAATGTGCTTGATGCCAACCTCTGTTTAAAAGGAGAAGACTTGGATTCTCAGGTAAAATGGGAATTTTGACTCCAGATTGAATGCCTTGTCTGGGCCAGGGATTTTACATAGGATCTGCTGAACCTAAGGAAGGGGCAGATGGCAGGGGGCATCTGGCACAGGGCTGTGCAAGGTGCTGTGCTGGACCAGAGTGGGGAGCAGCTGGCAAAGGTCTTGGGGAAGGGTGAAAAATAGCTTGGGCAAAGGCACAGAGGCACACACAGAGAACATGGCGTGTTTGGGAACGGGAAACAGTTCTCCATGGCTAGAACACAGGATGCTCGATGAGTGAAGTGAAGGTGGAGGCTGGCCCAGTTGTTAAGCCATCAGTGCCATGTTAGAGGCTTTAGTTTTTGTCCCTGGAACTTTGGAACTTAAAAACCTTTGGAGGTATTTAAGCAGTTCAGTGAAATGATCAGGCCTGGGATTGAGAAAGATCAAGCTAGCAACCATCCAGTTCATGAGTTAGAAGCAGCCAAGAATAGGGAAAGCAAAAACATTGAGCAGACAAGTCTGGAAGCCCCAGGTTGCATGAGGAATGGGAAAATAGACTCGGGAGAGATTTGGGAAGTCAGATGGTAAAATGGAGCACAAATGAAAGTAGGCAGTAAGATGCAGAGTGCCCCATGGGGTAGGACAGCCCTCTTGACCAGGGCTGAGGCCTAAACTCGTGGTGGCAGGGGCAGTAAGTCAGGACACCCTGCCCCACCCTCACCTCCACCTCTTCAGGGCATCTGTAACTGGGCAGTGGCCCAGGCTTCTTCCCACTACATGTTTGGACATGAATCTAAAGCTTCCCCAATCCCTCCGTGACCAGGTCAGCTTTTTTTATTGTAACCTTTCCTCTCTTTTTTTTTTTTTTTTTCTAGTAGTTTTCTTGTTTTTGCCTGTTAAATATTTTTCAAAAAATACAAAGAAGTTTTTTTGAAAAGAAACAAAATATCACATATAATCCCATTGCACAGAAAGAGCTAATTCAGTGTTACATTTCAGGATACATCCTTGAAGCACATGAAGAAAGGTGTATGTGTGTATTTATATTTCAGAGACAGATGTTTGGAGTTCTCTTTTTTCATTAAACCAAAATATGATTATTCCAAGCACACCATTCTGCAATTTTTTTATTTAATAATATGTTCCACATAGCTCTTGATGTCAAGAGATATAAACCATTTTAAACAACTGATAGTAATCCATTTTATGAATGTACCATAATTTATTTAACCAATACTTATTAATGTAAGTTGTTTCCATGTTACAACAATAATGTTATAAACATCCTCATACTTCTTTTTACTCTTGTCTGTTTATTTTCTTAGGTTAAGTTTTGAGATTGCTGTGTCAGAGTGTACACATTCTGCATGAGTGTTGTGATTACATGTGAGCATTCTTGGTCTTTTTTAATCTGAAAGAAAAACAACTCTTCATCTCAAATTTATATTTTTGAGAACTAGGAAGATAAACTATTTTTTTCATGTTTTATTTGCCATTGGTGGTTCACCTGTTCATATCCTTTGCCCATTTTTTTGAGTTTTCCACCTTTTTCCACTCCTTTATTATTGATTAAGGATATTTACCATTTGTCAGAATATTTGTTATAAATTTTTTTTTTCTGCTGTCTTGGGGCTTGTTTTCCCTGTAGACTTTTTTTTTTTTTGGCGGTCATATTTAATGGACTTTTCCTTTATACCTTCTAAGGTATTGTGCTTAGAAGGTCCTTCCATGTCTAAAAATTAACCTAATTTTTTAAATCACATGTATATTTTTTACATTTAAATGATCTGCCTGTTATTCGTTTTGACATAGTGTGAAGTAGAAGTCTAGATTTCTTATATAAGTACAGTAGTAAACTATTACTACAGTAGTAGTAAAGTTTTCTCAATATCATGTATCAAATATTATTTCCTTACTAATTTGACATTCCACCTTTATCATGTGTTGAAATATCCATTATGCTCTGAGGCTTATTTCTGGACTCTCTGTTTAGTCTCTGGATCTTTTTATTTCTATGCCAGTAACGTAGTCTTTTAATTACCAAAGCTCTGGCAGTTCCCCTCCTGCCTACTTTGTTGTACTTCTTTTTCAGATATAGTTGAGGCTGTCCATTCTCCCAGATGACCTTGAACATCATTTTGTCAGATTCCAAAATAAAAATTTAATTGGGATTTTTATTAAGTAATAGATGTGATTGAGCCCCCTGGCCTATTCTTATCTTTAATACCTCTTGTATGTCACCATAAAGTATGAGTATTTGCTATTGCACCCTGAGGGATCCTCTTTCTCATGTTTAGAAAGTACTGTTCTATTCTAGCTTACTTTATATTTTTATTTAAAGATGAACATTGAATGCTATCAAATAACTTTTTTGGCATCTATTGAGATGTCATATCCATTTTTTAACCCATAATAATAATTGAATTAATTCTTAGGTTTCCTATTGTGATATCATAAAATAAACCTTACTTGGTCATCGTGCGTTATTCTTTTAGTATACTCCTAGATTTAATATATCTGTGGTTTATTTGGAAATTTTGTATTTCTCCTTAAAGGTGACACTGGTCTGAATTTTCCTTTTCTATACTGTCTTTGTCACTTTTCAGTGTCAGGATTGTATAACCTCATAAAATAAACTGGATGATATTCTTTTCTTTCTTGCTTTCTACAACAGTTTATTAGAGCAGGAAATATTTTTCTTTAAAGGTTTGTTAAAACTGGCTAGTATGACAGTTTCAGCTTTATGCAAAAGCTTTATGGTCCTCATGCTTTGACCACTTTAATTTTTTGCATAGCTTTGGTCAATTTATTGGTTTCCTAAGTCTTAGAAAAAGTTTTAGTCATTTATATTTTTCCAGAAATCATTTGTTTCATTCAGATCTATTAGTTGCATGAGAGTATTTTCTTACAGCTTTTTAAAATCTCACTTTTCTAAATTGTAATACTTGGTAGAGATTTGTCTACTGTGTTGAGCTCGAAGAACCAGGTCTTGCTTTTACACATCACTTCTGCTTTGAGAGGAGAGCTTTGTTTCCTAGTCCATTAATTTCTACTTTGGGTATGCTTTCTCATTCCTTCTATTGTTGCTTTTTTTCCAGTCAAATATATATTTCTTTTTAAATTATTTTTGTATTACAAAAGAAATGCATGCTTGTTGAAAAGAAGTTAAGCAATTACAGAAGAATGTAAAGTGAAAAGTGAAATTCAAGCTCCCCTTCTCCTCTCCCCCTTCAGTCCCAGTCTTGTCCCCACAGATAATGGTAAAAATTTGAGGGACTGTTTCTACTTTTCCTATGCATTTATGTATACATAGGTTTTGTTTTTAATTAAATCTTTTCTGGTTTTCTGTTGCAGTGTAACAAATTAACAGTCACCTAAATGATTACAGTCCCTCATATTTGAGGGATGGCTGAGCTCAGCACAGTGACTCTTAAGCATGCCTGTGATCACAGGCAGTTGGTGGCTGGGGCTGGAGTGGCTGAAGGCATATGCACTCTCACTCTCTGTCCTCTGGGCTGAGAAGGCTCAGGGAGCTGAGGCTGGAGCAGCAGGGGCTTCTTGGGCATCTCTGTCTACACATGGTCTCTCCACTTGATCTCCAGTGTGGTGCCTCAAGGTTAGCCAGACTTTTCCCATGGAAGCTCAGAACTTCAAAGGTATATGCCCAAGGGAAAGAGCCAGGAGGAAGCTTGTACTGCCTTTGTTAACCTAGCTGCAGAAGTCACAGCATCCTTTCTGCTGCTTTCTGCTCATAAAGACAGGCCTTACTGGCCACCCAGGTTCAAGGGTCAGGAATATAGATTGGTGGGAGGCACAACAGAGGAGTTGCAGAAAACATCATGTATAGCTTTGGTTTTAACATAAGGGAGGTTACTATAAGGAGTTAATGCTGTACATAGTATTCTTTGAGTTAAAATTTTATCCTGGAGCTTTCTTCATTTCATTACATATTCATTCTCTGCATTCTTTGTTATGGTTGCATAGGGTTCTGCAATATGGCTATAACATGACTGATTTAAATATTTCTCTATTGATGGACCCAGTTTTCCTGTATTTTGAAGGAATGGCTGCACTTACATTAGAGTGGATGGTGGCAGACTAGGGCTCTCATTCACTCTCTCTGAAGTGCTTTATTTCTGGACAAAGCCCCTGACTTTGAGATTTTGAGGGGTCTTGGAGCCCCTAGTTCCCCACAGCAGCAGAGAATTTTCCCTGAAATACTGGACCTTTTCACCTCAGTTTGGGGGAAAAAGGAGTCAGAGTTATCAGTTAAGGTCACCACTTTAGAGATACAGGTCTCTTTTTTTTTTATTACTTTGTACCCAAAGAACTTTGTTGATCTTTGTCAACAATTTGATTGTTGAATAAATAAATAAATAAAACTTCAGCATATTCCCTTAAATTCTGATTTTTAGTAGGTTTAGAAGGTGATGGGGTTATTTTTCTTTTGGTTTGTTTGTTTGATTGATTGCTGCTTTAAGCTGGTTAACCTACTGATTGTCAGGTTATCCTAACAATCCTATTGTTTTATCCTGAGATAGGAAGGTAAATACCCTGAATTTTAAAGACTGTAAGGTTTGTGGAAAGTGCGAAAAGTTATTTTTCACTTAAACTGGTACATTTTATTTCGATCAGGTTGGAGTGATCGATTTTTCTCTCTACATTAAGGATGTGCAGGATCTTGATGGTGGCAAAGAGTAAGTTCTGTATTGTATGCTGTTCTTCACGTTTTTAATGAAATTCTGGCAAAGAATGCTCCTTTTTTAAAATTGAGGTATAATTGACATATAACATCATTATTAGTTTCAAGTGTACAACATAATGATCTGATATTTGTATATATTGCAAAATGATCACCACAATAAGTCTAGTTAACATCCATCACCATACGTAGTTACAAAAAATTTTTCTTGTGATAAGCATTTTTAGGATCCACTCTCTTAGCAACTTTCAAATATGCAATACAGTATTATTAACTACAGTCACCATGCTGTACATTACATCCCCAGGACTTACTTATTTTATAACTGGAAGTTTGTGCCTTATGGCCCCATTCACCCACTCCCCCAGCCCCCCCACCTCTGGCAACCACCAGTCCCTGTATCTGTGAGTTTGGTTTTGTGTTTATTTTAGATTCCACATATAAGTAAGATCATAAGGTATTTGTCTTTCACTGTTTTACTTACTTCGCTTAGCATAATGCCCTCAAAGTCCACTCATGTTGTCAGAAATGGTAGGATTTCCTTTTTTTTAATGGATGAATAGTATTTTATTATATGAATATACCACATCCATTGATGGACAGTTAGGTTGTTTCCATATCTCGGCTGTTATAAATAATGCTGCAGTGAACATGGGGGTGCATATACATTTTCAAGTTAGTTTTCATTTTCTTTGGATAAATACCCAGAAGTGGAATTGCTGGGTCATTTAGTAGTTCTATTTTTTAGTTTTTTGAAGAATTGCCATACTGTTTTCCATACTGGCTGCACCAATTTACATTCCCACCAACAGTGCACAAGTGTTCCCTTTTCTCTGCATCCTGGCCTACACTTATTACTTCTTGTCTTTTCGGTGATAGCCATTCTAACGGGTATGGCGTGATAGCATACTGTGGTTTTTGATTTGCATTCCCCTGATGATTAGTGATGCTGCATCTTTTCATGTAACTGTTGGCAAAGAATGCTACTTTTGTTTTTGTGTTGTTTGATTTTTTATTTTTTATTTAGCTATTTTTAATTACAGTGGTAATACATTCCTATTCCCATTGTTTAAGGAATTAGGCTCTGTGGAAGAATAGAGAGTACAAGGCAAATTTCCCCATTAACACCATCCCCTCGTCTCCATCTCAGTCCCACTCCCCCTGCTTCTTCAGAGGAAGCTACTCATGCATGACTCCTTCCAAGCCTTTCTTTACTGCCTTGCAGGTATATATTTTTTGGTAGTGTAATTTGCTTTATGGTTTGGATGTAAATGGAAAGGTACTATTATATATTTAAGTTGCCACTAGACTTATTCTTTGATCCTACTGTGTCTTGGGTGTCTTTTCATGCCACATTGTAGCTCTACCTCATCCTTGTTAACAAGAGCATTAAAAGAAGTTATCCTGGGGAAAAAAAAAAAAAGAAAAGAAAAAAAAGCAAACAATGTATATAACATGCTACCATTTATGTTATAACAAAAAAGACATACATCCATATTTATATGTTGTACTTCCATATACATGGATCATTTCTAGAGAGGCACATTGACCTGAAATCAAGGCCACCTGTGGGGAAGAGGTCAGGAGACAGGCATGGGAGGGAGTTTCACTGTAAACCTTGTGCTGTGTTTGAATATTTTACCACGTACATCTGTTACCTGTCTTTCACACGTCTTTGTAATGAGAACTCTTCCTTCTCAGTGCCTTGGCAGTGCACCTTACCAAGGAAGGGACCAGCGGGAATCCCATTAATGCTTCATGCACCCACAGTACAAGGATTCACTCACTTGAAATTTAAAATACATTCTTAATGTCAAAAAGAACTGGAAATAAACTGATTATCCACTATTAAGGGAATACAGTCAGCCTTTCAACCTGCAGATGTGGAACCCACAGATATAGAGGGTCAGCTGTGCTATGCCATTTGTATAAGGGACTTGAGCATCTGCAGATTTGGGTATCCACAGAGGTTCTGGAACTAGTCCCCCGTGGATACCTAGGGACATCTGCAATTGAATGAATTGTAGAACATCTGAAGTATTCCACACTATGTATTATACAGACATGAAAGAAAAACAAATTTGACCTACTGTATAGTAGATTTAGAGGAATTTCCACAGGTATTATTGAGTGAGAAAAGTATAATACTGAGAAGTATATATATCCCATTTTTTTAAAACCCCCAAATTCTCTAATATATATTTTAATTGCATATACTATATGTAAAAATATAGATAGATATTATGATTATATACACATAGGATACTCAACAAGCTATCAGTATGTGTTACCTGGGAGAGCTATGTAAAGGGCAGAAAGGTAAAAAAAAAAAAATGACTGCACTGACCAGCAAATCCAGCACCTGTGGCATGAACCTGGGTCACATGATCCCATTTATGTACATATGTATATAAAGAAATTGGTGGGAGGAGCCTAACTTTAAAATGATAAAGTCTTTTTTGCTTTTTTTATAAAGATGTATGAAGTTTTATTGTGTTGTGTTTTTGCTTTTTGCTTTTTTTTTTTTGGCCATGCTGCACAGCTTGCAGGATCTTAGTTCCCTGACCAGGGATTGAACCTACCCCCTTGGCAGTGAAAGTGTGGAGTCCTAACCACTGGACTGCCAAAGAGTTCCCAGAGTCTTTTTTTTTAACCCAGACTAATCAGCTTTGTGTTTTGAAGAGTCTTGTGGTCTTCTTTTCTGAGGCAGCTTCTTTTCCTTCAGTATAACAAGGGCTGCTTCATCTCCTAACTGGAGAGCCATTTACATGTGGCTTTTGGTGTTTCTCCCTTGCCTGCCAGTGGCTTTCTCAAATGCTAGGGGAGAGATGGGAGGAGCGTCTGCAGGGAGGCTCCTCTCCAGGCAGCCTGTTTCCAGTGTGTCCCATGTCTTCCTAGCCCGCCTTGCTGGTTCACTTAGGACCGTGCAGACATTACTAAGCTCTGACCATCTCTTGGTTTCCTGATGACATTGGTACTCCTACAAGGTGACTGGAAGGTTGGGGGACAATTAAAAGTATTAACCCTGAGTAAAAAGAATTTCTCTCTTTTTATGTTCTTTTTAAAAGGCATGAAAGAATTACTGATGTCCTTGATCAAAAAAATTATGTGGAAGAACTTAACCGGCACTTAAGGTAGGACTCCCTCCTTTTTCCAGTGTTGCAGTTCATTCTCAGTGCCCGATAATTGCCTCATGGAACCTTTTTGAGTTGCCATATATTTATAACTAACTTTTTTCCAAACCAAGAAAAAAGGTTGTCGTTCAGTGCTCATGTGTACAGACTGTAGAAGTATGATTTCTTGATAAAGAGCTTTGGGGAATCCTTCGATCTTTTGTTCTGTCTAGTTATGCAAATTAGAGAGTAATAAATTAAACCTCTCCACCCCTTAGCCCACCGCAGCTTAGTTGGAAATCACTGCATGGGAAGCATTATTGCTGCTGGGAATCAACACACATCCCTCCAACGTTCTGGGCAGGAAAAAGGGGTTGAAAACCACTGGGCTAGACCTTTGAGAACAATTCAATAGTGATAGCAGGTATCTTTATCTTGAATTTTCATTTTAATTGGAAAGCTACTCCTGTGTTTCATGAAACACTAGTTGTTGCAGGTTTTGATGGAGAATGGATGGAGATTCTCAGCCTAACATGTTTGGGAAAAATAATTCTCTCTCTGAACCCTCTTTAGAGAGTACACTGTGCACATTAGCAGTTCTCTGCAGGAGCAGCCTCTCTGGCCCCCAAAGCCAATGAAGCAGGCAAAGGAGCTAGTGTGTTCTTCAGAACATACCTAGGGTATGCTGCTCTGAGCTTTCCTGAGGTGTGATGCTGGCTATTATTTTGAGAGTGAGATTCTTAATCCATGCTTAGTTTATTGAGAACTTTTATAAGGAATAGATGTTGAATTTTATCAAATGCCTTTTAGCATCCATTAAGTTAATCATGACTTTTATCCCTTAATCTATTGATGTTATATAGTTTATTAATGGATTTCTTCATAGGGATAAACTCTACTTGATCATAGCTTTAATAATTTAGTCATTCTCTTAACATGTAACTTAACGTAGTTGTTCCATAGTTTCCCCTCTGGCATGGTATCAGGGTTATGCAGCTTCACAAAATGAATCAGGAAGCTTTGCCTTGTTTCTGTGCCTGGGAACACCTTCTATTTCGTGAGCATTATTTGCTCCTTGAAAATTTGAAGCTCAAAGCCTGTATGGAGGCAATACTTTGCCAGCTTTTCAGTTTTTCCTTACCTGTTAATTCATCTAGCTTTTCTCCTCGTGAGGATATATCTTTTTTGGTAATTTATGTTTTCTAAGGAAAAATAGAAATTTTGTTGATATTTTCTAAGTTATGTAGTTGGTACAGAATTGAAAATGGCATACTCTTAAAACTTGTAATTCCTTCCATATGTTTTGTTTTGTTGACTTTTTCATTTTGTGTCAATTTGTATTTTTATTTTTCTCCCACCCAATTCTTGAACCTTGGTTCATCAGCCTTGTCAGGTTTGTTTCTTGGTACCCCCCCTCACCGGCAAAAAGCCCCAGTTTTTGGTAGTAGGGTCTGTTGCCTAAAAGTGCAGGCTCTGGAGCCAGACCACCTGGGTTCATAGGGGTATGAAGTTAAGTGAGTTTTTCGATATAAAGTTATGGTTTCCTCATCTGTAAAACAGATTAACAATAAGATTTGCCTCACAGAATTGTGGGGAGTTGACGCATTTAAAGTGCTTAGAACAAACAGGGCCTGACATATTGTCCAAAAAGAAAACTACTACTATTATTGTTGTGGTTATTATTATTGTTGTTTGTCAAGTCTACATTAGCTTTTACATATTTTTCAGTATGAAAGTAGTGCATATTACTTAAAGAATATGTGAAAAATGGGACAAAGTATAAAAAAGATTTAAAAATCACCTTTGATCCTACTACCCAAAAGTACCAATATCTTGTTATGAATATTACTTTAGATATATGACTGCTGGTGCGTTTTGGTTCCCATATATTGTGTTGGGGGAAATGCTGTTTTCTTTCCAGTTGGCTAAACAAGAAATGGATAGCATATTTGGAGAAAACATTGAAAACTTTTCAGTAAAAAAAAATATATATATATATACACACACAAACACACACACACTGCTTACATATATATTTAGAATTCTCATCTATGAGTTAATTGGAGACCCTTTGACTCTCCATTTCATATAGGAAATCTAGGAATCTCTATTCTCATTGTTTACAGATTGGGAAAACAGTCAGCTTTTATAAGTTCACATTTACTTAATATTTTCTTTTTTACAGCTGCACAGTTGGGGATCTTCAAACCAAGATAGAAGGGCTGGAAAAGACTAATTCAAAGCTTCAAGAAGAGGTTTGTAACTTATTGAAATTCTTAAAGCAGAATGACCCAAGAAGAGAAATGGTATGGTTGGTATATCTGACCAGAGCTTCTCACTGGTAGGAATGGGAATTGCTAACCTTGGGTTGAGCTGCACACAGGACAGACATTCTCAGAATTTCACATCCTCAGAATGTCCGTGTTCTGCCCTGGCCGGGGCTCCCATGAGCCAGTGCAACGGATCATGAGCCAGTTCTAAGTGACTTAGGTTTTATCACCTCACAGTGGTCCAGTAGAAGACAAGTCCTAGTTGGAAAAGCCCCACTCCTTTTGTGAACGTGCTATCCTCTTCCTCTTTTCCCACCTTTCCTATGACGTAGTGTGTCTCCCGGCTGCCCAGAAGGCACAGGCTCTTTTATGGGGTAAAAGTACCCTCGCCCCCCCTTCCGTGTCTCGGCCTCTCAGGAGCTTGGAACCAGTCTCCCCACAGTGTGGTCTTTCTCTGCTTTCTCACTAGGAAGAGAGAGAATGAAAGGACAGGAAGAAGGAGGGCTGAGGCTGAGGAAGAAAGCTTGCTGCCAGCTGCCCGGCAGTCTCCTTGGTGGACACATCTTGTCTCCTGTTAGCAGGAGGGGGGTTGCTCAGCCTTTCTGAGGCTTTCCACAGGTAGCGGTCCCTGGCTGCTCGACCCTCCCCACCAAGTCTCACTGGGAAGGAAGAGGGCTGTGAGGGGGGCTGGAGAGTGACCCCCCCCACCATGGTGTGGAGGCAGGTTACAGCCGAAAGGAGAGTCACAGAGCGCACCTTTGTAACGGAGGACCCAGTTTAAAGCTCACTTTAAACTTCCTGCGCCCTCTTGAGGGGCCAGGCCTGAACAGCTTTCAGGAGAGGAGTTGAGATTTGTAACAGGAGAAAGAAACTCAAAAATGGGCCTCATGGGAGAGACTTCATCACACTTAGAGCTGAAGGACTCGAATTCACCTGGGGGGTGGAGTGGGCCTTTGGGCCTCACTTTGCTCATCTCTAAATTGGGTGATAATTCAACACACTTACAATAGTATTGTAAAGATTAAGTTAGGTTAATACCATATAAATGTGCCTTGTCCAACACTTAGCATGTGGAGGCACTCAAGGAGACCTTAGTTGATTTTATTTTATTTATTTTTTAAATTTTTTTATTTTATTTATTTATTTTTGGCTGCGTTGGGTCTTCATTGCTGCACACGGGCTTTCTCTAGTTGCAGCGAGCGGGGGCTAGTCTTCGTTGTGATGCAGGGGCTTCTCATTGCGGTGGCTTCTCTTGTTGTGGAGCACAGGCTCTAGGCGTGCAGGCTTCAATAGTTGTGGTGAGCGGGCTCAGTAGGTGTGGCTCGCGGGCTGTAGAGTGCAGGCTCAGTAGTTGTGGCACACAGGATTAGTTGCTCCGCGGTATGTGGGATCTTCCTGGACCAGGGCTCAAACCCGTGTCCCCTGCATTGACAGGCGGATTCTTAACCACTGCACCACCAGGGAAGTCCCCTTAGTTGATTTTAGAAAAGCAGATTCACTCTTTGTTCTCCCAGATGAGGTGGCATGCTTTTTTTTATATATATATAATTTTTATTGGAGTATAGTTGATTTACAATGTTGTGTTAGTTTCAGGTGTACAACAAAGTGAATCAGCTATACATATACATATATCCACTCTTTTTTAGATTCTTTTCCCATATAGGCCATTACATAGTAATGAGTAGAGTTCCCTGTGCTATACAGAAGGTCCTTACTAGTTATCTGTTTTATATATAGTAGTTTGTATATGTCAATCCCAATCTTCCAATTTATCCCTCCCCGCCCTTTACCCCCTGGTAACCGTAAGTTTGTTTTCTACATCTGTAACTCTATTTCTGTTTTGTAGATAAGTTCATTTATACCCTTTTTTAGATTCCACGTATAAGCAATATTGTATGATATTTGTCTTTCTCTGTCTGACTTACTTCACTCAGTCTGACAATCTCTAGGTCAATCCATGTTTCTGCAGATGGCATTATTTCGTTCTTTTTTATGGCTGAGTAATATTCCACTGTGTATATGTACTACATCTTCTTTATTCATTCCTCTGTTGATGGACATTTAGGTTGCTTCCATGTCCTGGCTACTGTAAGTAATGCTGCAATGAACATTGGGGTACATATATCTTTTAGAATTATGGTTTTCTCCGGATATATGCCCAGGAGTGGGATTGCTGGATCATATGGTAGCTCTATTTTTAGTTTTTTAAGGAACCTCCATACTGTTCTTCATAGTGGCTGTACCAATTTACATTCCCACGAGCAGTATAGGAGGGTTGCCTTTTCTCCACACCCTCTCCAGCAATTATTGTTTGTAGATTTTTTTTTTTTTTTTTTTTTTTTTTTTTTTTTGCGTTACACGGGCCTCTCTGTTGTGGCCTCTCCCGCTGTGGAGCACAGGCTCTGGACGCGCAGGCTCAGCGGCCATGGCTCACGGGCCCAGCTCCTCCGCAGCATGTGGGATCTCCCCAGACCGGGGCATGAACCCGTGTCCCCTGCATCGGCAGGCGGACTCTCAACCACTGTGCCACCAGGGAAGCCCTGTTTGTAGATTTTTTCATGATGGCCATTCTGACCAGTGTAAGGTGATACCTCATTGTAGTTTTGATTTGCATTTCTCTAATAATTAGTGATGTTGACCATCTTTTCATGTGCTTTTTGGCCATCTGCATGTCTTCTTTGGAGAAATGTTATTTAGATCTGCCCATTTTTTGATTGGGTTGTTTTTTTGATATTGAGCTGCATGAGCTGTTTGTATATTTTGGAGATTAATCCCTGGTCAGTTGCTTCATCTGTAAATATTTTCTCCCATTCTGAGGGGAGGTGACATGCTTTGAATGAAAGTCTAATTTAGCTTTTGAAACTGAACAACTGGCTTATTTTTCCTTCAAAGGCAAACAGATGTAATAGAAAATGTACTTCAGAGAAAAGTATATCTCTCACTTCAGGGTGTGCTCTCTATGTCTTCAGAGAGTAGGATGGGAATTAGCTTATGGTTTTTGCCTGCTTCTTCCCTTGCAGCAACTAGCACCTCCTTTCAAGCCTTAAAGTTTCTTACGTGGGCACAGCAGTTATGTTTAGAAACCCCAGTCCTGGGTTCTGAGTCTGAGTGGACCTAGATGCTGTTGACCAAGAGGAGGTGAGGAGTTCAGTGCTTCAGGGCCCCCCATTAGTGAATGACGCTAAGAGCACAGCCAAGTATCGAGGGCAAATGTCTGGCTTCTTTCTCCTTCTCCAGCCTCACCTTCTCTCACCAGGCTGTCTCAGAGGCTGGGAAAGGAGAGGTTGGTTGGGGTATTTACTCACCTCTCCTGCTAGCCTCTCCTCAGCAGGTACATGAAGGCACCTGCTCCTGTACACTTTAGCCTAAACTACGTTAACTTGTTCAGGGCAAGGAAGATGTTTTCCTCGGGCACATCTTTAATGGTTTGGTTGTGATTCCTCTCCCAGCTTCTTTAATTCTCTCTCTAATGATAAGATATCCTTTTGCTCATTGGCTAGAAAAACTAAAAAGAATGAAGTATCAGGGGGAAAAAAGCCCATAATCCCTTGGCTAAGTGACAGCTGTATATAGAGTCCCCATCTTTCCTTAAGCTTTTTTTGTTTGTTTGTTTTTGTTTTTCTTAATGATTTTTAACAGTTAAGTTTTTTTCTTTAAACTAGACGTGAGAACTTACTGTATAACCTGCTTTTTTATTTTTATTATATCATAAGTATGTTCTCAAGTCATTAAAAGCTTTTGTAAGTATTTTAATAACTACATATTTCTGTTTTATGCTTTTACTGTGATTTGTTAAACCATTTCTAGTATTGGACATTTAAGCTGTTTCTAATTTGTGTCCATAAATCTTTGCCCACATAAAGTAGTATGCTATCATTTTTGTAAAACAAGAATATCTAGGGAGGGCAGAGATGGCTAGGGGCAGGGGTAAGAGAGATTTTACTGTTTATGTTTTTATATCTTTGGAATTTTGAACCATGTGAATGTATTACCTATTCAAAACAAGGATAAAAAATAAAATATCACATATGTGAAAATACATTGTCAATTGTGAAGATGCCAAATGTTAGCTTTTAATTTGAACAGTAAGATTCATTTTGATGTTAAGAAATCTAAAAATCTTTCTTAATCAGCTTTCAGCTGCAACAGACCGAATTTGTTCACTTCAAGAAGAACAGCAACAATTAAGAGAACAAAATGAATTAATTCGTGAGAAAAGCGAAAAAAGCGTAGAGGTGAGAAGTAGGCCTTGCAGCTGGGCGGCATGTTCCCCACTCAGACATGTCCATCAGAGATCTCAAGCCCAGAATGTGCAAAGATGCCTTGTTTGACACCAGAAAATCCTGCCGCAGTGCCCTTCCGTGTCACTCTCAGGCCACCTGGACCACTTGGGGTTTCCCAAGTGCACTGCTCCCTTGCCTCTGGGCCTTTGTGAGTGCAAGTTCCTATTCCCTCTTCAGCTTCTCTCATGAGCCCGGTCCCCTGTGGTGCTGCCTCTGGCACCCATCAGTCGGCCTGGACCCTTCTCCCGTGTTTCCATAGCTCTTTGCACCTCCCTCCATTATAGAATCCGCTTACTGTTGTGTAGAATTGCTGGCTTGCAGCTGTCTCACCTGATGACTTGAGAGTAGAGACCATATCTGATTCATCTCAAAATTCACCCAGTGCTAAAAATGTGCTAGATAAATACTGAATGGGGACCTTTCCCACTCAGAACGACTATTCTATTTTAAAGAAAATTAAATTGTTTTCTGCACCTACCTTTTCAAAAATCTATTGGCTTGCTCTCACCCTTCATGTTTAAAGATATTTCAAAATACCTTCAAAATTTTAGCCTTTCTCTATTCTTAAAAAAATAGAAATTATGCTGTTTAAAAATATATATATGTTATATTTTTAAATACTTTGTAGTTAGCTTGCTTCTGTAAGCAAACCATTCCTCTGGTGCTCTTGTTTGATCACAGATAACAAAACAGGATACAAAAGTTGAGCTGGAGACTTACAAGCAGACTCGGCAAGGTCTGGATGAAATGTACAATGATGTGTGGAAGCAGCTGAAGGAGGAGAGGAAAGCCCGTTTGGTGAGTTTGCGAGCCTGAGTTACCAGAAAGATTCCTCAGTTTATTCCCTCTATGTTACTTCTGTCAGCACTTTGCACACACATGCTTCAACCTGCTTTTAAAAACAAGTGAGTTTTTATGCAAATAAAGTTTTTAACATGTGAAAAAAAATACTCGTGGAGTATTCCTCATTGCCACCTACCTGCTTTCTGTTGACTTGATGCAGAGCCAGTGTTCATTGTAAAATGAGGAAAGGGAGAAAACTTAATCTAGTTATGCTCCAGACAGACTTGTCTGCATCTCCCTAACCTATTCTGACCTTCCGTTTGTATTTTCAGCTCTGCCCAAGATACAACATCAGTTAAGTTCATTTCTGTGATGTGCTTTAATAATATTTTCCTTATTAATGTCCTTTTAAGGAACTAGAAAAAGAACTGGAGCTACAAATTGGAATGAAAACCGAAATGGAAATCGCAATGAAGTTACTAGAAAAGGACACTCACGAGAAGCAGGACACTCTAGTTGCCCTGCGCCAGCAGCTGGAGGAAGTCAAAGCAATTAACTTACAGATGTTTCACAAAGTTCAGGTGGGACTTGGCTTTATGTCCACATCACAACCCTGTTTCCTGCTGCTTGTCTACAGTGGTAGAGCTTGTCACGTGCTGCCTTTCCAGTCATTCTTTCCGCAGAAGGAGAGAATAGACACATCTGTGAGGGCCTAGTATTTGCAGACCTGGTCCTAGGCCATCTTACATGTTATTGCATTTATTTTATTTGAGTCTCCCAGCAATCCCTGACAAAAGTTTATAAAATGGGGGGAAATGTAAGTGACAAGGTAAAATCAAACGGCTAAGTCACATGTCCCTGGTGGCACAGCTAATAAATAGAGCTGAAAACTGAACTGTGTCTCTTGAATCTAAATCTGAACTTTGCCTGTCATACGTTCACTGTCCCCCTGCTGTCTGTTTCTGTCTACTTCAGGTACTAATTGTTTGCCCCAAGAAATGGAGAAGTGGATTAAGGATATTAGTTAGTATTGCCTTTTCAAGCTTTGCCAATAAGTTAATCTTGCTGAGTCTCCAAGATCACCTCCCTCGTCATTTCAGAGTGGTCAAGGGGAGCTAGCCCAGAAAGAACCGGTCACGCCAGAGTTTGAAAGACAGCATCTAAACACTGCAACACTTTCTTGCCCAGAAGCTACCCAGAAGGGTACCATTCTGTGTCCTCAAAGCTTTTCCTTTTTTGACGTTCTCTTTCCTATTTTATTGCCAAAACAGTCCCACTTCCTTTTCCATAGAGTGGTTTCAGTCTTACTAGTAGTAACATCTATGTCAAAGATAATGTGAGAGCAGACGGTACAAATAAACTGTGCTATTTTGTCCGTCTTTTTAAAAATTATTACGTAATTAATATTTTTGTAATTGCAACAATGAAAATTGAAGCAAAAAGAGAAAAGGAAGAAAATAGTTTTACCCTCCCAACAAATTATCTATTTTAATTTTTTCATGTTTTCTTCTGGTTTTGGTCAGCATATAGACATACTGTTAATACGTGTTAGGGGAAACTAAACTACTATAATAGCTTAAAGCATTACAGACCAGCAGTTTTGCTCCCCACGGTCATTCAGGGATTCAGACTAATGGCAGCTCCGGCTCTCAAGGCCACTTGAGTTGTTACCATTCTTGCCAGCAGAAGTGGGGAGAAGAGCAAAAGTCCAGAGCCAGGGATTTGTTCTCAAACAGTGAGACAGCAGTTGTACCCACCATTTCTTCCGATCACATAGGAAAGGGCTAGTCAGCATGGCCAGGCTTGGCTGCAAGGGGAGCCTGGGGCTC
This sequence comes from Leucopleurus acutus, assembly GCF_964270905.1. Classification (NCBI taxonomy): domain Eukaryota; kingdom Metazoa; phylum Chordata; class Mammalia; order Artiodactyla; family Delphinidae; genus Leucopleurus; species Leucopleurus acutus. The sequence goes on from NC_139145.1 coordinate 17,330,071, forward strand.
TTGTTTCTGGGCTGCAGGCCAGGTGAAGGGGAAAGTAGGTGTGGGTAGATGTGGTTGTCACTACAACAGTCGACCCCACTGAGCTACTGGCAAGCCCTGCTTCCTCAGAGTCCACAACCCTGGGTGATGGGCAGCACTCTCCCTCAAGCCCATAGGGCCTGTGTTCCAACTAGAAGACTATCTGTCAGTCACGTTAGCCTGTCCTGCCCAGGATGAACTGGTAGAGCAGAAACAGGATAACCATGATGAAATGCCTATTGGGAAAGAGGAAACAAGGGACACACCTGGCAGTCCCTGGCCCTCAGTGGTCATTGCGTCCTCTGGGCAGGAACCGTGAAGGCTGCCTGGGGTACTGAGGACTCCATTTCTTAGCATGTCTGGCTACCGCTTCTGCCTTCTAGAGAGCATGTCTGCTGACCTCCGTGGCCCCTGAGACCACCATCTTCAATGGCTGATGGGAAGTGGGCTCCCATGGAGTGGGCTACACAGCTTTGACGGCCAGCTTCTTGCCAGTGTCAGTCTACTGGCCTGGAGGTTGTATAAGGGATCCAACAGTCAGATATTTTTCAGACCAGACTGGTGGTTTCTTGGACAATCCGGTTCCCTCTGTCACAGCCTCTGGTCTGCTTGCATCCACTTGATCCGTGTGTCAATGACCGTAGTCTGTTATGAGTAAACACAGTTCCCACACCTGCTCCGTTTCTTTGCTCTGTCAGTCTTTCTCATGTCAGTGACCAGTCATCTGGAACAACAGCTTGAGGCATGAGGAAAGCAGCCTACTCTGATCTTCGCTGCAGGATGTCACAGGGCCATATGGCTCACTCTTCAGTCCTCTCTCTTCCTTCTGAGTCCAGAAGCAGTTGACTTTTCTATCCTTTGGCCTCTGTATCCCTGTCCATCTCTCCCTGCAAACCCCTTGCTTATAGCACCTGTTCACACGGCAAGCCCCACTGCACATCCTAGCATTCTGGAGCCCTGGCACAGTTGCGTGGATTCCATCTTCCAAGTTTGGGCAAGCGACAGTTTGACTAAATGTTTGCCATAACTAACAAGGGTCACAACATCTGCTTTGACAGCACCAAACCCCTGGCTGCTGAGTCAGCACAGCATACATTGGGTTCCCTGAGGAAGCACCACCCCCAAGTCCGTCTCTGGTGCTGCTGGAATTCTGGCTTCATACCCTTTTCTCCCTCTGGGCTTCAGATGCAGAAGGTTGAGTCAGTCGTATCCCTCTGTTTGGGGCACTATAATAAGACACCCTTCCTGTTTTCTTATTTCCTTTTATCCCCCACCCCGACTCCCATCCTCTTTCCTCTAGGCCAGCATTCTTAAGTGTTTATCTTTTTATTTATATTTGTCATTCTAAAACATGTATCATTTTGAGGACATGAATTTTAATTTACATAAGTGGTACCGTGCTGTGGATCACATTCTATTCCTTACTTTTTCTCCCTCAGTGCTACATTCATCCTCATGTATATCTGCTGTTGGCTTCTTAGTGCAGTTTAGCTTCCCAGCGTTTGTACCCACTGTGTTTTCTTGCCCATTCCCCCGGTGACAGACAAACGGTTTTCCTCCACTGCGCTAGCACAAGCGACACCTTGGCGGCTAGTGTACCCATCTCCCTCTGAAATCTCTCTGGCAGACATAATTGTAGTGTCCTCCCAGCCAGACACTTCCTTTCCTCCTTTGTGTCCTTAGTTTGCATAAGCCCAGCCACACTGCTTTCTAGAAGGGCTGCACCAACACACGCTCCCTCCAGCTGTGTCCTGTGGTGCCTGTATTGCGAGGGTACAGTTGACTTAATATTCATTTCTCAGTCTAGTGAGCTTGAGCATCCCTTCATGTTGGTTGCCATTTATGCTTCTTTGTGGCTTGCCTATTCATATTTTTTGTCCGTTTTTCTTTTGGGTTTCCTATGTTTTCCTTGTTGATTAGTAGTAATTCCATGTATGGTCTAAATTTTAGTCCTTTACTGGTTTACAGATTGTAAATATCTTCTCCTAGTGTCATCTACTGTCCTTAAGTCCCTATTTTTGATGTAGTCTAATGTGTTGATTTTTCACATATGGTTTGAAGTTTGGGGGTTTTGTTTTAGAACTCTTTCTCATGTCTAGGTGTCAAAGATATTCCACACTAGTTGTCTAAACCTTTCACATTTAGGTTTTTAATGTATCTAGAGTTAACCTTTGTATATGGCCTTACCTAGGGATCCAGTTTTCTTTTTCTCCATATAGTAAGCTGCTTAAAAGTACCACAAACTGAGTGGCTTTACAAAAATTTGCCATCTCACAGTACTGGAGGCCAGAAGTTTCAGAGTAAGGTGTTGGCAGGAATGGTTTCCTCTGAGGACTGTGAGGAAGTCAGTCCCATCCGTCTCCTAGATTCTGGTGGTTGCTGGCAATATTTGGGTTTCCTTCACTTGGAGAAGTTATCACCTCCATCTCTGCCCTCATCTTCACACAGCTTTCTCCCTGTGTGTGCATACCTGTGCCCACATTTCCCCTTTGTAAAAGGACACCAGTCATATTGGATTAGGAGCCCACCCTACTCCAGTGTGACCTCATCTTAACTAATTATGTCTGCAGTGAGTGACCCGTTTTCCAAATAAGATCCTGGGTGGTACTGGGGTTAGGACTTCAACATAATGGATTTGGGATGGACACACTCGACCCATAACGTAGGTCAAGGCTACCTACCTTTCCCCCTTTTTTCCCTCTTCTTTTTTTGATTGACTTATCTATTTGTAAATGTTTATCCTTTTTTTCTTTTTTTTTAATTGAAGTATAATTAATTTACAGTATTGTGTTAGTTTCAGGTGTAAAGCAAAGTGATTCTTTTTCAGATTCTTTTCTATTATAGGGTATTACAAAATACTGAATATAGTTCCCTATGCTATACAGTAGGTCCTTATTTATCTGTTTTATATATAGTGGTGTGTATCTGTTAATCCCAAATTTCTAATTTATCCCTCCTCACCCCTTTCCCCTTTGGTAACCATAAGTGTCTTTTCTACGTCTGTGAGTCTGTTTCTGTGTTGTAAATAAGTTCATTTGTATCATTTTTTCAGATTCTATGTGTGATACATGATATTTGTCTTTGTCTGACTTCACTTTAGTATGATAATCTCTAGGTCCATCCATATTGCTGCAAATGGCATTATTTCCTTCTTTCTTATGGCTGAATAATATTCCAATGTATATAATACCATATCTTCTTTATCCTTCATCTATTTTTTTATATAAATTTATTTACTTTTTGTTTTTATTTTTGGCCACGTTGGGTCTTTGTTGCCGTGCATGGGCTTTCTCTGGTTGCGGCGAGTGGGGGCTACTCTTCGTTGCGGTGCATGGGCTTCCCATTGCAGTGGCTTCTCTTGTTGCGGAGCATGGGCTGTAGGCACGCGGGCTTCAATAGTTGTGGCACGCGGGCTCAGTAGTTGTGGCACGTGAGCTCTAGAGCGCAGGCTCAGTAGTTGCGGCGAATGGGCTTAGTTGCTCTGCAGCATGTGGGATCTTCCCGGACCAGGGCTCAAACCCATGTCCCCTGCATTGGCAGGCGGATTCTTAACCACTGTGCCACCAGGGAAGCCCCTATCCATTCATCTGTTGATGGACATTTAGGTTGCTTCCATGTCTCGGTTACTGTAAATAGTATTGCTGTGAACATTGAGGTGCACGTATCTTTTTGAATTAGAGCTTTCATCTTTTCTGGATATATGCCCAGGAGTGGGACTGCTGGATCATATGGTAATTCCATTTTTAGTTTTTTAAGGAACCTCCATACTGTCTTCCACAGTGGCTGCACCAATTTACATTCCCACCAACAGTGTAGGATTTATTATTTGCAGACTTTTTGATGATTACCATTCTGACTGGTGTGAGGTGATACTTCATTGTAGTTTTTATTTGCATTTCTCTAATAATTAGGCAAGTTGAGCATCTTTTCATGTGCCTATTGGCCATCTGTATGTTTTCTTTGGAGAAATGTTGATGTAGGTCTTCTGCCCATTTTTTGATTGGTTGTTTGTTTTTTTTTGATACTGAGCTGTATAAGCTGTTTGTATATTTTCAAAATTAATCCCTTGTCAGTCACATCATTTGCAGATGTTTTCTCCCATTCCATAGGTTGTCTTTTCATTTTGTTTATGGTTTCCTTTGCTGTGCAAAAGCTTATAAGTTTAATTAGGTCCCATTTGTTTATTTTTGCTTTTGTTTCCATTACTCTAGGAGACAGATCCAAAAAAATATTTCTCTGATTTATGTCAAAGAGTGCTCTGCCTATGTTTTCCTCTAGGAGTCTTATAGTATCCAGTATTACATTTAGGTCTTTAATCCATTTCAAGTTTATTTTTGTATATGGTGTTAGAAAATGTTCTAATTTCATTCTTTTACATGTAGCTGTACACTTTTCCCAGCACCACTTACTGAAGAGACTGTCTTTTCTCCATTGTATATTCTTGCCTCCTTTGCTGTAGATTAATTGACCGTAAGTGCTTGGATTTATTTCTGGGCTTTCTATCCTGTTCCATTGATCTATGTGCTGTTTCTGTGCCAGTATCATGCTGTTTTGGTTACTGTAGCTTTGTAGTATAGTCTGATTCTTGATAACAATTTTAGAATAAGGTATAAATTTCCTTTTTAAAAAATCCAGCTGAATTTCTTACATGAGAATTGCATTGAATTTATAGTTTACTCTCTTTTTGTCCTTTTTCTTCTGTAAGAGTTGCATTTTCTCTAGGTGAACTCCTCAATTCTGTCTAGTTCTTGTTGCTAGTGTGCTGGGTGCCTTACTTTGGCTGCATCCCCTAGTGAGGTCTTGCTGATGTAGAAAAGTGCTTTTGTGCTTTATAGGTTGATCTTGTGTTTGACAGCCTTGCTCACCACCTAGTTCTAATAGTTTGTCTATTAATCCTGTTGATTTTAGATGTAATTGATCATATCATAGGCAAATAAAGACAGTTTAATTTCTTCACTCTCAGGTTTTGTACACCTCATTCTTTTTTGTTTATTTTAGCATTGGCCAGGACCTCCATGACTACATTAAACAGTAGTTGGAATAGTAAGCAGATTTGTGGTCCTGATCTTAAAAGTAATGCATGTAAAAATTTCTCCATCAAGAATAATGCTTACTAGATGGTAGATATATAAACTTTACTTAGTTAAGGAAGTTCTTTTCTATTTCTTGTTTGCTCAGAGTTTTCCTCATAAATAAATATTGAACCTTATTAAATGTTTTGGGCTTTTTTGCATTTTATCTGTTGTGATAGTCCTGTTCTTTTTCTCCCTTATTTATGTGGCAATTTATACATTTATGTTCCTGGATTCCTGCTTGATTGTGATATATTTAAATATACTCTTGACTCAGTTAGCCAATATGTTATATATAATCTGTGTGTTTATGTAGGAGACAGACCTCTTTCTTTCCTTTTACTAGCCTTATTTGGCTTCAGAATCATGGTTGGACTGGTACTATAAAATAAGGTTTCTTGTTCTCTTTCTCTGAAATAACACTTGTAAGATAGAAAGTGTCTACTCTCCAAAAGTTTTGAGAACCCACCCATGTTGTAGGATTCATCTGGTCTGGGCTTTTTGGGCAGAGAGACTATGACTACCATTTTCTATTTATTGAATGTTTACTGGCTTATTCATATTTTCCATTTCTTCTCAGACCAATTTTGGTATATTTTTTTTCCAAAATGTATCTTATTTTGTTTAGATTTTCAAATGTTTTTGTTTATAACATTCTTTTGCAGAATTTCTAAACCTCTTTTATTCAGCATTTTCTTTTTGCATTTTTTGTCTTTCTTCCTTATCTGGTCTTGCCAGAGGTGTGTCTGTCCTCATAATCTTTTCAGAGAACCAGCTTTTTTTCTAATATTCTTTATTGTGTATTGTTATTATTTCTTTTTCATTGATTTCTACCCTCACTTTTATTATTTTCTTTCTTATTTCTTTGGGTTTGTTCTGTGGCTCATTTTCAACTTCTGAAATGCATGCTTAGCTCATCTGTTTTATCTTTTTTAATTTCATTAAACATTTTATTTAAAATTAAAAATTACCCACAAGTACTGCTTTAACTATGGCCCTCAAATTTTGATGGAAGTATTTCACCTAAAAAGCATGTTTTTCACATTTGTCATCTCTGAAATCAAGATGCATCTTATGGTCAATGGCATGACATGTTTCAAGTAGCAGTCTTTTCCTTCATAGTGGTATATAAAATTAGGGTGCATCTTCAATATAGTAAAATATTGCAGAGTGTTTTCATTGTCTTTCAGCTCTAAGTATTTCATAATCTCTCTTCTGGTTTCTTTTTCTTTTTTTTTTTTTACCTCAATAGTTTTTAGTAATATGCTATTCCATTTCCAGATATGAGGTGTTTAGCTATTCTTTTGTTCCTTATGTCTAGTTTTATTACTTTAAAGCCAGACACTACAGTCTATATATTTTTAAGAATTTATCAGGACTTCTTTCTGTCTTCAGCCTTTCTGTATCCTTGTATTTTAAGAGTGTCTCTAGTAGGCACACAGAAACATGTTGCTCTTTTGCTGCCTCCTAGTCACTCAGCATCTGCCATGGTTAAAAGCCTGGACTCAGAAAGTCACATGGTTGTGAGTAAGAACCCAGCTGCACCATATTTGTGCTCAGACCTTTTCCCAGGTGCTTTCTATTTCTGAGCCTCCCTCTCTTGCTCAGAGAAGTGGGGGCTAACAATGCCCACCATGAGAACTCTGCAAGAGTCAGGTGAACTCATGGATGTGCCTGACACATGAGAAGACTCAGTAACATTGAGTCAGATCCGACTCTGAAATTCCTTTTCAAAAAGGGGCATGGACTATTCAAACAGAGGGCTTCAGTATCTCCCTCTCTGCCTTTTTTTTTTTCTTCTTTTTTTCTTTTTTTGGCCGGCTGGCTTGCAGAATCTTAGTTCTCCAACCAGGGATTGAACCTGCACCACAGCAGTGAAAACACCAAGTTCTAACCACTGGAACTCCAGGAAATTCCCCCTCTGCCTTTCTTTATGTTGATGACATGGGAGCCTTGGCCTAGTTTGTCTTCCAGGGCTCTGGGGAAGAGCAGCAATTAATGAAACGCTCTTGAAAGTGTTATAAAAAAAGTACAAGAATAGTTGAACCCACTTGTAATCCAGAGCAGGCAGGGGGGTGAGGGAGAAGCAGAAAATAACCCTCTTTCCTTGCTTTTATAGAATGCGGAGAGCAGTTTACAACAGAAGAATGAAGCCATCACATCTTTTGAAGAAAAAACCAATCAAGTTATGTCCAGCATGAAACAAATGGAAGAAAGGTAAACACTTCCCCCGGCAGATACTCCCTAGAAGGTGCTGGGCATTATTTGGGCCTGGGGACTTACTCAGAGTATTTCAAAAGTACAGACAAGTTAGGATGACTGTCCTTCAGGTCCCCAGCAAGGGGACTGGATTCCCCAGCTTTGCCTAAGCATGTATTCATTTAATCAACCTTAGGGCTACATCACATTGTCCTCTCAGGGGGTTAGAACTATCCAGTGAGCTCAGATTTAAATATCAGGTTAGGACTTCCCTGGTGGCGCAGTGGTTATGAATCCGCCTGCCAATGCAGGGGACACAGGTTCGAGCCCTGGCCCAGGATGATCCCACATGCCGTGGAGCAACTAAGCCCATGTGCCACAACTACTGAGCCTGCGCTCTAGAGCCCGCGAGCCACAACTACTGAGCCTGCGCGCCTAGAGCCTGTGCTCCACAACATGAGTAGCCACAACAATGAGAAGCCCACTCACTGCAACAGAGAGTAGCCCCTGCTCGCCACAACTAGAGAAAGCCTGCGCACAGCAATGAAGACCAAACGCAGCCAAAAGAATAAATAAATAAATAATTTTTAAAAAATAAATAAATTTAAATAAATAAACAAATATCAGGTCAGAGACTTCGCTGGTGGTCCAGTGGTTAAGACTCTGTGCTTCCACTGCAGTGGGCACGGGTTCAATCCCTGGTTGAGGAAGTAAGATCCTGCATGCCGCACCAAAAAATAAAAATTTTTAAAATAAGTAAATGTCAGGTCAGTAGGGGATCAGAATAGGGTCAAAAAATAGACTCGCACAGGGCTTCCCTGGTGGCGCAGTGGTTGAGAGTCTGCCTGCTGATGCAGGGAACACGGGTTCTTGCCCCAGTCCGGGAGGATCCCACATGCCACAGAGCGGCTGGGCCCGTGGGCCATGGCCGCCGAGCTTGCACGTCCGAAGCCTGTGCTCTGCAACGGGAGAGGCCACAACAGTGAGAGGCCTCGTACCGCAAAAAAAAAAAAAAAAAAATAGACTCGCACAAATACAGGTGGCTGATTTTTTTACAAAGGTGCAAAGGTAGTTCAATGGAGAAAGGATAATCTTTTCAGTGAATGATATTGGAACAATTGGATATCCATACACCAAAAAATGAACCTCAATTTAGACCTCACACCTTTAAACAAAAGTTAACTCAAAATGGATCATAAATCTACATGTAAAACTTAAAACTGAGCTCAGATTTAAATATCAGGTTAGGACTTCCCTGGTGGCGCAGTGGTTACGAATCCGCCTGCCAATGCAGGGGACACAGGTTCGAGCCCTGGCCCAGGATGATCCCACATGCCGTGGAGCAACTAAGCCCATGTGCCACAACTACTGAGCCTGCGCTCTAGAGCCCGCGAGCCACAACTACTGAGCCTGCGCGCCTAGAGCCTGTGCTCCACAACATGAGTAGCCTGTGCTCCACAACATGAGTAGAAAAATAGGAGAAAATCTTTGTGGCCTTGGGTTAGACAGAGGGCTCTTAGACATGACATAAAAACATGATCCTAAGAGAAAACTTGATAAATTGGACTTTATCAAAATTTAAAACTTTGTTCTGTGGAAGACACACTTAAGAGAATAAAAAGACAAGTTATAGATTTGGAGAAAATTTGAAAATCACATATCTGACAAAGGACTTATATCCAAAATACATAAAGAACTCTCAGAACTCCACGAACAATCCAATCTAAAATGGACAGAGGACGTCCCTGGTGGTTCAGTGGGTGAGACTCCACGCTCCCAATGCAGGGGGCCTGGTTTCAATCCAGGGATTGAACTGGGGATCCAGGGATCAATTGGGCAACTAGATCCCACATGCATGCCGCAACTAAGAAGCCTGCATGCCACAACTATGAGCCCGCATTCTGCAGCTACAAGATCCTGCGTGCCACACTAAAATTCAGTGCAGCCTTAAATAAATAAATAAATAAAAATTTTAAATGGACAAAAGACTTAAACAGACCCTTCACCAAACAGGACATATGGATGGCAAATAAGCACATGAAAAGATTGTCAAGGTAGCAGGATACAAGATTAATATACAGAAATCTGTTGTATTTCTTTACCCTAACAATGAAATGTCAGAAAGAGAAAGTAAAAAAAAAAAAAAAGCTGTTGAAAATTGCATCAAAAAAAAAACAAAACCTAGGAATAAACCTAACCAAGGAGATGAAAGACTTATACGCAGAGAACTACAAAACATTGATAAAAGAAATTGAAAATTGAAGATGATTCAAAGAAATGTAAAGATATCCCATGCTCTAGGGTTGGAAGAATTAATATAGTTAAAATGACCGTACTACCCAAAGCAATCTACAGATTTAATGTGATCACTATCAAATTACCCATGACATTTTTCACAAAACTACAACATATAATCCTAAAATTTATGTGGAACCACAAAAGACCCTGAATTGCCAAAGCAATCCTGAGGAAAAAGAACAAAGCTGGAGGCATAACCCTTCCAGACTTCAAACGATACTACAAAGCTATAGTAGTCAAAACAGCATGGTATTAGCACAAAAACAGACATATGGATCATTGGAATAGAGAGCCCAGAAATAAATCCACACACCTACATCAATTTATCTTTGACAGAGGAGGGAAGGATATACAATGGAGAAAACACAGTCTCTTCAGCAAGTGGTGTTGGGAAAGCTGGACAGCCTCATGTAAGTCATTGACGTTAGAACACTCCCTCACATCATACACAGAAATAACTCGAAATGGCTTAAACACTTAAATATAAGACGTGACACCATAAAACTCTTAGAAGAGAACATTGGCAAAACATTCTCTGACATAAATTGTAGCAATGGTTTCTTAGGTCAGTCTCCCAAGGCAAAAGAAATAAAAGCAAAAATAAACAAATGGGACCTAATCAAACTTACAAACTTTTGCACAGCAAAGGAAACCATAAACAAAATGAAAAGACAACCTACAGACTGGGAGAAAATATTTGCAAAATGATGCAACTGACAAGGGCTTAATTTCCAAAACATACAAACACCTCAAATGACTCAATAACAGAGAAACAACACAATCAAAAAATGAGCAGAAGGGACTTCCCTGGTAGCATAGTGGTTAAGAATCTACCTGCCAATACAAGGGACAGGGATTTGATCCCTGGTCCGGGAAGATCCCACATGCTGCAGAGCAACTAAGCCCGTGCACCACAACTGCTGAGCCTGCGCTCTAGAGCCTGGGAGCCACAACTACTGAGCCCATGTATCACAACTACTGAAGCCCACGCACCTAGAGCCCATGCTCCACAACAAGAGAAGCCACCATGATGAGAAGCCCGCACACCACAACAAAGAGTAGCCCCACTCACCGCAACTAGAGAAAGCCCGTGCGCAGCTACAAATACCCAACACAGCCGTAAATAAATAAATACAATATAATACAATACAATACAATACAAAAAATGGGCAGAACACCTAAGTAAGCATGTCTCCAAAGAAGACATACAGTAGGACAATAGGCACATGTAAAGATGCTCAACATGGCTAATTATTAGAGAAATGCAAACTGAAACTACAATGAAGTATTACCTTACACCTGTCAGAATGGCCATCATCAAAAGTCTACAAATAAATGCAGGAGCGGGTGTGAGGAAAAGGGAACCCTCGTACACTGTTGGTGGGAATATAAATTGGTGCAGCCACTATGGAAAACAATATGATGGTTCCTTAAAAAACTAAAAATAGAGTTGCCATATGATCCAGCAGTCCCACTTCTGGGCATATATCCAGAAAAGATGAAAGCTCTAATTTCAAAAGATATGTGCACCCCAATGTTGATAGCAATACTACTATTTACAGTAGCTGAGACATGGAAGCAACCTAAATGTCCATCAGTAAATGAATGGATAAAGAAGATGTGAGATACATATACACACACACACACACACACACACACACACACACACACACACAATGGAATATTACTCAGCAATAAAAAAGAATGAAATAATGCCACTTGCAGCAACATGGATGAACCTAGAGATTATCATACCAAGTGTAAGTGAGTCAGGCAGAGAAAGACAAATACATGATATCACTTACATGTGGAATCTAAAAATGATAAAAATGAACTTATTTACAGCACAGAAAGAGACTCACAGACTTAGAAAACAAACTTATGGTTACCAAAGGGGAAGGGGAGGAGGGATAAATTGGGAGTATGGGATTAACAGATATACACCACCATATATAAACTAGATAAACAACAGAGATTTACTATGTAGCACAGGGAACTATATTCAATATCTTATAATAACCTATGATGGAAAAGAATTGGAAAAAAAGAATACAGCTGTGTGTGTATATATATATATATATATATGTATTGTATAACCAAATTACTGTACACCTGAAACTAATACAATATTGTAAACCAACAATACTTGAGTTAAAAAATAAAAAAAGATGTTCAGCATCATTAGCCATTAGGGAAGTGCATGTTAAAATCAATGAGATGCCACTGCATACCTATTAGAACAGCTACATATTTTTATAATGACAGTACCAGGTGCTGGAGAGGCTACAAAGCAACTGGAACAGTCATACATTACCAGTGGGAATGCAGAATGGTACAACCACTTTGGAAAACAGTTTCTTAAAAAGCCAAACATACTCTTACCATATGACCCAATAATCCCACTCCTGGCTGTTTGCCCAAAAGAAATGAAAACTCATGTTCACCCAAAAACCTGTACATAAATGCTTATAGCAGCTCTGTTCATAATTGCCAAAAACTAAAAGCAGCTCAGATATCTTTCATCAAATGAATGGATAAACTGGTACATCTATGCAATGAAATTCTACTCAGCCATAAAAAGGAATGACCACTGATACACACGAAAACTTGGATTGACTGCAAAGACATGCTAAAAGAAGCCAGTCTCAAAAGGTTATATGAAGTATAATTTCATGTATATGACATTAGGGGTGGAGAGAAGGTGTGACTCAGAGGGGCAGTGCCAAGGTGTTTTGTGGGGTGATGGAACTATTCTGTATCACCTGGTAGAATGGATTGTAGTAATGGTTACATGAACTTATGCCTGTGCTAAAACTCTAGGAACTATTCACAAAAAGGAGTCAATTTTACCATATATTAATTTTTAAATGTAAAAGAAAGCCAGCAAGAATATGCAAAAATTATATGGTAAATGTGAGGAATGATCCTTTCCTTACAAAGATTTGGTTCATTTGGTCTAGGTTACAGCACTCAGAGAGGGCGAGGCAGGGGGCCGAGGAGCGGAGCCACAAGCTGCAGCAGGAGCTCGGCGGGAGGAGCAGCGCTCTGCAGCAACAGCTCTCCCAGCTGCTCGAGCAGTGGTAGGAGCCCTGGCGGCAGCAGGTGGCTGAGCGGTGCGGGAAGGACTGGGAAGGCCATCTCCCAATTGGGGCAGCGTCCCAGTGTCCACTTCAGAGGTGGCCCCTGCAAAGCTAGGATTCAGATGAGAAAAGAGACGTCTATTCCCTGTTTCACGAATGAGAAAAACGATTGCAGGGGGTTCAGTATAGTCCCCAGGGCTACTCAGCTGGTGAGAAGGGCATCAGGATTTAGCTGCGGTTCACTTCCTACCCCTCTGTAGCTTTCTATTTGCCCCCAACCCCCCAATATCCTCCCCATTGTCAGCTGGCTCTGGGTTGGAAAAAGCAAGATAAATGTTGCAGAATAAACGTCTCTTTTCCTCAGGTGTCCATCTCAGTAGAGGGTTCTGTGTGTGTGACCCCAAGTGTTAGAGCTCTTTTCCTCCCTCTCCATTCGCATAACTGTCAAGTGTGTGCCTGTGCCTGCTTTCCATGACATGTTCCTGGTCTTTCCTATGGAGGTGCAGATGGCCCTGCGAGAGAGGGAACCTTATTTCCATGCTTGTTGAAAGGTCTAGATGCTCACGTGGCAGTTCAGATTCCTGTGAATCCCCCGTTTCTTGAGTGGTGACCTGGGTTGTGGATTGTGGACCTCCATGAAAATCTCTCATTGAGACTAACTCAAGTTCATTTTGCGAAAACAGCTCAAGTCTAGAGAAAGAGTTGAAATCAGAAAAAGAGCAAAGACAGGCTCTTCAGCGAGAATTACAGCATGAGAAAGACACTTCCTCTCTACTCCGAGCAGAGCTACAGCAAGTAGAAGGACTAAAAAAGGTAAGGCAGACTGTCTTGGGGAGAAAAAGAGCTTCTAGCATCTGCAAAAACTCCTGCTCAAGAGCCTCCCAGTGGGCAAGTGAGCCACATGCATGACTCGTGAATCCGCAGCTGCAGGGCCAGTCCCCGCTGTGCGCCAGCCGGCTCCAGGCCTGGGACAGGCCTGGGACACTGTTCCCACATCTGCTCTAGGAGGAAAAGGCAAAGACGCATCATAATCCAGTGAGCAAACCAGAGAGACTCGGTAATGAGAACAGTGAAGAGAGTAAAACAGTAAAATGTCCCCACACTGGCATGGCGGGTGGCCTGGGAAGAGAGTGACAGTTAAGCAGACAATTGAATGCTGAACAAGGGCCAGCCATTCAGAGCCACCAGGAAGTGTGAGGGTCTGTCGCAGCAAAGGAGCAGAGAGAAGGGCTGTGTGGCTGAGGTGTGATAGCAGAGGAAGGAGGGCTTGAGCAGAGCCTCAGGCAGCCTTCCTGCACCACACCTTCCCTGGAGGAGGATCCCTGCAGCGGGGGCAGTTCCCAGACCTAGATTTTGTCTCGTTGAGCACGGTAATGGGTACTGCTGCAATTTGAGAGAAAGGCCCTTTGATTTCCATTGGAAAGTACCTAGAGCCCCTCATGAGAGAGCCTGCTAGGCCCAGTGTGGGGATTGCTTCCTCAAGAGCCACTTTGGCTCAGAGGTGGAGGAGAGGACTTCTAGAAAGTTCTGCCGCATGATTGAACATGCCCCCTTTACTTCAAAATACTTTGATCTAAGATTTGAATTACACACACCCCTGCAAAAGAAACAAAACAATGTGTCTAACATCGCTGGGAAGCCTCAGCATGCCCTTGTGAGCCTGTGTTAATAGGCTCTGGAGCACAGGGCCCAGGAGCGGCTAAGGAGGAACTGCCACCACTCAGGCCTAAGCCCCGCTGCTGCCCCGGGGTCAGCCCTGAAAACCCAAGTTACTTTTCTGGGTCTTTGTCTCTGCCCTTGCCAGCCTTTGTCCTCAAGGTGTGCTGGCCCCAGATTACAAAGTCATCAGCATCATCCCCAGCGAGCTTCACTCCATGACTCGGGGCCTCCAGAAGGGCTTGCCACTCTCGGGGCCATGAAAGAGATCCCAGATCTTGGCCTTCATCAGCCTTGCTCATTCATTCTCTGGAAATTTTGACCAGCCCTTTCTGAAAAACAGTTTATTCCTAAACTAGCTTGCCCTGATACAAATCTGTCTTTTCATAGAAACTCAGATAGGCAAAGCCTTTTTTGCACTGTGAGGGTCTGTTTTGAACATTTCTCGCCCCACGTCACTGTTTGCACTGCAGAGCCACTCCTGAAGTGCTCACCCTTCCAGTTGCCCATTCTGGTGAAACATGAGGGAACCTATGAAATAACCCTGTCTTGAAGAAGGTTAATACAACAAAACTGTTTCTTGCTCTTGAAAAACATTCCAGGGACTTCCCTAGCGGTCCAGTGATTAAGACTTGGCGCTTCCACTGCAGGGGACACAGGTTTGATCCCTGGTCAGGGAATGAAGATCTTGCATGCCTCGCAGAGTGGCCAAAAAAGAAAAAACACAACAGAAAAAAAAAAAAGAAAAATATTCCAACCTGCTTGTCACTATGATTACTAAACCTTAAAAAAAAAAGACTTTCAAGTCTGTGTCAAGCACCTGGTTTGTTCACTTTAGGAGCTGCGGGAGCTCCGGGATGAGAAGACAGAGTTACAGAAGGTTTGTGACGAGCAGGAACAAGCCCTCCAGGAAATGGGTCTGCACCTCAGCCAGTAAGAACCCCACTCCCCTTGTCTGCCGCCTCCATTAGGGCCACTAGGCCTCCCTCCCCCTGGAGAGTCACACCAGCCTACCCACTGCATCACTCAAGCCCCAAACCTGTGTCCTCTTGTCAGAGGAGGGAAGGCCAGTCGGGGAGGCCTGCCAGCTATTCAATGGTGACGCCCCCACACACATACTAAACCCAGGAAGTCAGGCTCCAGGGACACAGCACTGGTTTGGGTTAATTAATTCATCAAGAATATCCTTTGCTAGTGACTGGAACCCTCATGTTCACAAACTTAGTATCTGTGTCCCAAGGGAACAAGATGGGTGATGAGAGGGTTGTGTGTTTAGCTCCAGAGGGAGGACTATGGCTTGAGAATGTAAGCCTGCCACAGTGCAAGTATGGTGACCACTGAACCTCTCTTGAGACTGGATACTCACATCTAGCAGAGTCTGTCTGTCTCCAATGGGTGATGCTGAAGGAGTGCAGACCCTGCTGGTTCTGTCTCCCCTTCAACTTGACAGCTGTCCTCCCTGGTGTGCCAGTCCTGCCAGGTTGCTCTGGACAGTCTGATAGGTCACACTGCAGATTGTGGAACTTGCCCGTTTGTGTGATGATTGCATTTTTAAACCCAGTGTGTAGCTTTTTCTCTTTGAGTCAGGACTTTCGGTTGCCAGTGACAGATATCCAACTCACACTGGCTTGCTTAAGCAAAAAAGTCATCAGGAATCAGTCTCTACCTCCCAGCTCTGTCTGTCACTTACCTCACAGGTGGGTCTGGCCCCCACGGGGGCAGTGTGGCACCCAGCAGAGCTGTCCGTCAGAGAAACGAAAGTTCCTCTTTCTCCATCACTCACACAGAGACCCCAGGTTGACTCACTGCTCCCACCTGAGTCCTGATGCAGGCACAGTGAGCAGCACAGCCCGGGCTCAGGCCCAGTGCAGAAGACACTGTGACCAGAAAAGGACCAGAGATAGGAAATAACGTGAGGATAAACCAGAAACACACTAAAGTAGTCCACACATGTGCACAACCTTAGGATTTTTCTGTCTGGAAAGTTGGAAGGTTTCAAGCAGTGCTCTGGGCTGGCCCACAAAAGTATGAAGAAAAACAAGAAAGGAAAATGTTATGACTCTGGTGGGAATGTGGTCTTTTCAATAGTTTGACGTGAAGATGCTGCCCATTTGCCATCCTCTCCCACTCACCATATCTTTCTAGATCAGCCCAGGGCTGCTGGTCCCTTGTGACCTGAGGGCTGCCTGCCACCTCTCAGGCCGAGTGCCCTGTGCTGCTGCCCCCACCATGGGGAGAGCTCCTGGAGAGTGGGCAAGGCCAGGTGTCAACCCCACACTCAGAGCACAGGCCAGGTCTGAGGGCGTCCCTGAGACTAATGAGAACCAGATGTGGAGGCTGGCGTGGTGCTGGCTTCTTGGATTTGCAGTGGTGTTTAGACAGACAGAGAGGGAGGTGTCCTCGGGGTGCCCTCCCCCCTTCTCAGGTGGCTAGCCCCACTTTTTCTCCTGCCTGTCCTCTTCATGTTGGACAGACAGCAAACAGAGTCAGAGACACACTCCTAGTAGGCCACAGGCCTCAGAAAAGCGGACAGGCTCTGGTCTTGAAAACGCACCCCTACACTTGGCAGCCTCCCAGCACTGCTGCCTGACCCAGCTTCAGAATGTCCTTCACAGCCGGGTTGTGTAGGTGTTGCCATGTCAGGGATACATACCACGGCAAGGCTAGTGCTTTCTCCCCTCCTCCCTTCTTTTTGCAAGCCAACACCAGATGACAGACAAGCCTGTTCTCAGATGCCTCCACCAACTACAGGCACAGCTGCCCAGTTTATCTTGGGAACATCTGGATTCTTTTCAAATTGTATTTCCCAGGAAAGTTCTTATATGTTGAGGCTGCCATCTTGACCTTGTCCATCCCAGACAGCCTCTGGCCCTGTCAGCCCACTGGCCTATTTCTGCAGCCAGTCAGGGGACAGAAGGAGCACCTCCAAGCACTCCTGAAGGCCACAGTGGTTTTTCTTTTAAAGGCCTTGATGTTTGGTTTCCTAATCCTTCCCTAGAAGTCTAGCCTGTGTCTCAGAGGCCTGCCTCTCCGGCACTTAGATTAGGCTAATCCAGTGACAGTTTAGGCTAATCTCAGCTTTCAAAAAAAGGCTTTGACAAATACATATGTTTCGTTTTATCTGGTTTAATTCTTCCAGTTTAGACAATGTTCAGTCCTGTCTTTTATGTGGAGAACTAAGGAATTATTCTTGCACTAACAGGAATGGAACAAGGGGACTTCCCTGGTGGCGCAGTTGTTAGGATTCCCAATGCCGGGAGCCTGGGTTCGATACCTGGTCAGGGAACTAGATCCAGTATGCATGCTGCAAATAAGAGTTCGCATGCCACAACTAAGGACCCCGTGAGCTGCAACTAAGGAGCCCACATGCCGCAACTAAGATCCGGTGCAACCAAATAAATATTTTTAAAAAGAATGGAACAAGAACAAACAATCATGCCCCCTGAGCCTGGCCTTTCTAGACAGAGCAGGCAGGCAGCAGGAAAGGGGCTGGTGAGAGGCCTACAGATTCAGGTTCCTGCCATGGGGGAGCCCACGCCTGATACGGGAGCGCCCCCCTCCCCCACCCCGACTTAAAGCACATGTCACACTCAGGAATAGTTGCCCAGAGAAGCCAGAAACATGGGCTTTTATGAGATAATTCTCAATTTTTAAATGCTTGCAGCTATTTCAAAGTCTTTTTAAATCCTTGCCAATTCAAGTTTGTTCTTAGGCCAGATTCAGTCCACAGGCTCAGCCTCAGACTGCACCAGACATGAGCCAATAGTGAGATGACTCTGGGATTATAAAAAGGTGGAAAGAAATAATTTTACAAGAACTCGTGTTATCACACTCCTCTCTTACAAGTCTTGTTGACTTCACAAAGCCAAAAAGTTTTTGTGGGTTTACTTCGAGTTTGAAAGCCCCTCTAGTGAGGCTATGAATCTCTTTTTTTTTTAAGGTCAAAGCTGAAGATGGAAGACATCAAAGAAGTAAATAAGGCACTGAAGGTACTGGATTATTAATGTTATTAACATAAGAATCACTACTCATAGCTATTAGTCAGCTTGTGCTAATATCCTAGCATGCTCTTAGGTTTTCTCACAAAAATCAGGTGAGAATGTGTGGTTGATTGGTGGTTCTTGTCACTTATTTACAGATAAGAAAATGCTGCTCAGAGCCATGTAACTTGGCTGAGATGACGATGCTGCAAGTGGCAGGGCCCAAGCTGGAACCGAGGTCCTATGGTTCTGGTTTCTCTGCTGTCAGCTGTAGTTTGACATTAGGCCTAGATCATAGGTACCCTAATGAAGGAAATGAAAAGTGGCAGAAAGAGATCCAGGTATTTTTTTTTTAATAGTGAGAGTAAGACCTTTCCCTCCAAGTGAGGGGCCAGAGGCCCACTAAAGGGCCCTGTGCCATTTCTGGGAACCACTTAAGCCCTGAGCTGGGCCAAGTTTCTGGACCATTTTGGGCAGGGCAGAGTGGCACACACAGCTTAAGGAGAGCAGGAACATGTGGTCCAGGTGACCCCATGCAGTACCAAGCTGGGGCTGAGAGAGTGGAGAGGAGGGTGCGGGAGCTCCTAGCCTTCAGCTTCAGCTCTGCTGTGGCAGCAGTGCACAAACACCCTCTTCACAAGGCACCCTCCAGCGTATGCTAGAGCAGAGATCCTAATGTCTCTGACTACCAGGGCACCTCAGGTCAGAAGCAAATTGTCACAGCAACTAACAGCAGCCTGGACTTGCGGTTCACATCAGTTTACTGTATCCTCCCTTGTATACCGAAAGCTCCTTGGATGTCATTGCTGTGAGCTGTGTATCTTTGTATCCCCTGCACTGCACAGAAGTGTTCACAAAACGTCAGCTGACAGTGCCAGAGGGAGGATAAAAATCATAAAATGGGACTCTAGAGCTGCGTGGAACTAGTGAACCCAAGGTTGAAAGCCCTGGGTGTGGTGCTGCAGCTCCCAATCATAAGATCTGTGTCATCAGGAAAGTGATGGCCAACAAAAGCCAAGGAGCCGTGAAAGTACACAGGGCCCTTGACCCCTGACCACCTCAGTCCCTGAGGCTGAATAAATCACATATCCTAGGTTTTCCCTTAGAAAGACCTCCAAAAGCATCTCTCTAAGCCTCAGTTGGCTCCTGGGCAGAATGGAGACATCTGCCTCCCACGATGCCCTGAGGACTGGGGGTCAGTGTGTATGGGGAAGGGCTTCCTGTCTCCACAGCATGTTGCCTTCTGTCTCACGGTGGGGACTGTTGTCACAGATTTTCTAGTCTGGCTGACAGGGTTGGCCCTTCTTCCTCCTGCCAGTTCAGGAGGCACTTTGGATAATGTCTCAGCCAGGGTTGGAGTTAACCAGATCCTGATTCTGGTTACCTCAGCCACAGGGCATTTATTGAAAGGGGGTGGGTGAGTCTCAGGTTAACGGAAGGCTGGAGAATCTGGCTTGAGGACTGGGGGCAACCTGTGGAGACCAGGAAGCCAGAGGGCGGGCAGGCTGCAGCACATGAGCTCCAGCTGTGGTCAGGGTGGGGACAGTCCCATGAGGCCACTTCTAGTGGAGAAGAGGCAGTCCCGCAAAAGCAGACCAGGTGCTATTAGGAAGGGACAGCAGATGCTGGGTTGAAGGATGAACACACCTAAAGGTTCATCAGGAACCAAGCTGTAAAGTGGGATTCTGTGTTGTTCTTTCCTCCTCAGGGCCATACTTGGCTGAAAGACGATGAAGCTACGCACTGTAAGCAGTGTGAAAAGGAGTTTTCCATTTCCCGGAGAAAGGTATGTGGGGTAGCCCTGCACTCGCTCGCCCAGGGGCTGAGTTCGTGCCCTGCCTGGGCTCTCCTTCCTCTGGTTCTGGAAAAGGCCTGTGGGGCTAGGCCCACTGCATTGTGTTCATGCTCACTGGTCTGCTGGCTCATGCAGACAACCTTCCAGCCTGCCCCCTTTCAGGGACCCCAGCCGGTAAGTTACAGGCCTTGTCTCCATCACAGTCCTCTCAATGATTTGGGAGTTGGGGCTGCTTGTTTGCAGAAATGGTCTAAGTGTGTATATCAACTGAAAATTCTTTGGAAGCAATAGGACCAAAATCTAAGTTAGGCAAAAACAGAATCTATGGGGAACCCATGGGCAATTTAAGTCTCAGGACAGGCATCCAGGTGGCACCAAAAGGTAACTGGCAATCTGGGCAGGGCACTTGCCCCCAGTGAATGCCTGTGTAGCCTGTCTTCAGGTTCCGGAAGAGAAGGTCTTGGGCCCAGCCTTTGGTCCAGGGTTGACAGGGCCTTTATTGACCAGTTGGGCAGGACAGGGGCAGGATACAGATCTCACACAAAATAGAGCCTTTACTAAGGCTCCCCACACTGAATGGCCCAGTTCAAGGTCCATTGTCTAGCCTGACTGGGGGAGTAGGGGGCAGTTGGCAGAAGTGATGTATAGAGGGACACACAGGTCCTTGTCTTGGCGTCTGCCATGTGCCCAAGGTTCAAACAGCAGCCCTGTTTACAAAAGCAAGATGCCCTTCTCATGAGGGGCTGGCTAAAGAAACCTTGGGTCACCACCATAGAATGTAGCGATTGCAGAGAATGAACCCAGGCTCTTTAAGTAGCACGGACTACCAACTCAGTGAGTTAAGAGCTGTCAAGTCCAATAAAACACAAAAAAAAGAACCTTAACTCACCCCTCCAAAACTCCATGGATTTTACAGGAACATAAATGTAGAAACAAGGTCTACAGGAACCCATTCCAAATTGGTACATGCCTCACTGATACATGAGGGAGGGATTTTAAAGCATTAAACTTTTAAAGGTCGATAAACTAGAGCAGGTGTGCAGACCCAGGCAGCTCAGCGTGTTCTGAGCGTGAGTTCTTTTCCATCCTCTAGCACCACTGCCGAAACTGTGGCCACATCTTCTGCAACACGTGCTCCAGTAATGAGCTGGCCCTGCCCTCCTACCCCAAGCCAGTACGTGTGTGCGACAGCTGCCACACGCTGCTCCTTCAGCGCTGCTCCTCCTCCACCGGCTCCTAAGGTGGGGGCATCAGCAGGGCCTGCTTTCTGGACCAGTTGCCAGCCTGTCTTCATGGGCGTGGGCAGCCTCAGAGCAGTGCCAAACTCTTTGGGTCTCGAGGTGGCCAGGGACTTGGGAGGTTAGTTTCCCAAGAGAACAAGATCCTCGCCTGGGCTGCTGTCACTCTGGAACACAACATGCGGGAACCAGAAACTGCGCGCCTCTCCTTTCCAAATTGTATGGATTCAGCTCCTCTGGATTGAAATTCTCCCTTGACACCACTGGCTTTGGTTCAGATGTAACCTTCATGATTTTGCTATTGTCATTTTTCAGTTTCCAAAGAATTAACCTATTTTGCAGCAGACCCACTAGTGAATCAATTCCTTTCCCTCCCCGCTGCCCCAGCATGCTTTCCCTGCTTCAGAATCAAGAAATCTGCTATTTCACACCCTTGTGAATATCCATCATTAGCCCTGCAATAAAATCATTTATTTTTCATAGTCAAGAAATTTGCTGTTTCACACTCTTGTGAATTAATATCCATCATTATTAGCCCTGCAGTAAAATCATTTATTTTTCACCGAGTCAAGAAATTTGCTGTTTCACACTCATGAATACCCATCATTAGCCCTGCAATAAAATCATTTATTTTTCATTCTGGTGCAGAAAATGAAGCTGTGTCAGCTTCACAGGATGCCCAAAGCAACCCCCATTTCAGGACGAGGCCCTTGGTGAGGGCGACTGCCTTCGAGGTGAAGACCTGAGCCTGCTGTATTCTGGGGTGCAGGCTGCTCTGCCCAGTTGAGCCAAGGACAAGTTGGGCTGATAAGTCCAACAAGCACAGAGAAAGTACCTGTCACCAAAGCCCAAGTCGTTCCCTTATATATTTGGGTTGGCCAAAAAGTTCAGAGTTTTTCCTAACATCTTACAGAAAAACACGAATCTGTATGGCCAGCCTCCAAAACTGTGTGCCCAGCTCCAAAGCTGCATTCATTCCAAACTACAGATTTTCACAAGGTTCCAAAGAACCACAATGTTTCTAGAGTTCAAGTTTCTAATTCTAGTCCCTTTTCTTCCTCCAATAAGGCATCTTTTTCAACAAAGATGTTCCTTGTGAAAAACTAGAGGACCAGGGGAAGGAACCCTCCTTGTGTCCAATTCCCCAGACATGGAGTAACTCAGTAAAGATCTCAGGGGCAGCAGCTGAACACCAATGCTCAACAGTGCCTCCCCAGAAAATTATCAAGTACAACACTCCTGTATCCCCAACCCAACTGAAGGTATGCACCCAGCCTTCAGAGAGCATGTGGCAGGGCAGGCAGACTGCAGGGCCCTTCACGCAATGCTGCCATCTACAGTCTGTAAATAATCATTCCACACAATTTTTCAGAGTACACTCCCCATACTCACCTCACCCAAGAGGAAACCTTCAGCAGTCACAGCAAGTAAAAATGTACACATGTGGCTTCAAACAGCACAAGCCTATATTCACAGCTCCGATTCTTAATTCTAACCTCAATACAGCGAACTTTTTCTATTAGAGGGATGAATGAGTGGCAATTCCCAAACTAGTGTTAAGTATCTGAAGGGAATCCTAGAACTACACTTCTAAGAACTGCTTACTACTTTCCTAAGCAAATGTCATTGAGTTTTTATATACGATAATGGTTTCAATTACTGATTTAAACGAATCATTTGTTCTCCTAAAGTACAACTTGGTATTCTACTTCAGAAGCTTTGTAAATAAATGGAATAATGTCGCTCTTAAGTAGTTTTGATCTTGAGGAATGAAGTAAAAATAAAGGTTGAAACCTCAATGTGAAAGTTCTCTATGAGCTAGCTCCTTCTAGAAGATACCCCATATAAACAAAATTCAAAAGATGCCATCAGACTAGGAAAGGGTAGCTCTAGTCAGCCACCCCTTGCCTCTGGCACTTCCTCAGCCATGCTCAAAAGGCTTCCATGGACATGCATAGCATGCAGTGAGGAGACTTCTGCCTCCCCCTTGGCTTTGTGCAAGTGCTTAGCAAGTCAAAGGTAAAAATTCAGATCAGATCCTGTGCAGCCAGGCCAGACATACAAGCCCTTCCACAGGGCCCCAGAGCTACGTTTACCTTCAGTTGCACTGGAGGGAAGAGAGGTCTGAAGACATCTACAAAATGGCCACAACTGCCGAGCCTGTCTGCCACAGCCAGAGACGTGGGCCACTGTTCACCTACGCCCCAGGCAGGAATAGATCACCAAGAAACAGTCCACATGACACTGAAGCACAGACAAGACAAAGTGCAGTTTTTAAAAGGAAGATTTATTCAACAAGTTTCACTTAGCGCAATACACCTAAAAGGAAAATCACAATACAATGAAAAGATTTAAATCAAGGCCTCAGAATTTCAAACAAACACCAAGACCAAAATCCTGAAGTATTGGTATTGCGTCTCAAATTTTCCCCATTAACTTAAAAAAAAGCTTAAACTTACGTGCCATAGAGGTTATTAAATGAAACTAGAATTAACAAACATGCCAAATGTTTCACTTTTAATTGTAGACACAGCTCCTATATTGAGTTTCACAAAAAAGCACGTCTTTCAACAATGCATCCAAACAGTGTTCAATGTAATGTGGTGTAAGCAACATTTAACATAATTCAACTGCTTTAACCTAAATACACCTACTGCTTAAGTACATCCTACAATATAACTAACTTGAGAAAAGCTGAAAATTATTTAACAGTAACAGATTACTCAACCTAGTTACATCCTAAATGAATGTTTGTGTTCAAAAATACTGAACCTTAAGTCTTTAAAACAATCCTGATTTCCACTTAGAGTAAGCATAAACCACAAGTTTGTATTGCAAAACTGTTAAAACTTAAGTTTTGTAAAAAATGTTGACCAAGAGTCAGTGATCAGGATCAATTACATTCCCCATCCACCACTCATACTGGACATGCTAGACATCCCTCCCATTCCGTTCACTCCCATAGATGCTCGGCTTCCACTACTGTAGTAGCTGCTGTTCACTGTTCCTTGGCTGCCTGCAAAGAGATCAATTTGACAAGTCAGGATGAGTATCAGATTATCAGTCAACTAAAATATAGCATTCCAAGAAAAAGTTTAAAAAGTATACGAGTACAAATGGCTGCTGTCCAAGTGGCGAGAAGCATGTTTGGGAAAAGGGACTCCCGACTCCAAACAAATCTCAATTAACCCCTTTTCTCTGCAGTACCAACTTGCCAGACTCTTGTGCTACCATTTAATTGGATGCTTCAGGATCAACGTGGAAAATTAAGTTTAAAGGAAAACTAGTGTTTTTCAAAAATTGCAAAATTACTTCATGTTGTTTTTAAAGCTAAACAAAGCATTTTAAAAAAAAATTTACCATAAACATTCACAATGTGTCCATCGAATAGCATATATGAATAGGGAGCACAGGGGCAATCTCTTGCTTTTCCTATTCATGGCGGGCAGGAAGTGAGACGACGAAGTTGGACTAAAGGCAACTCACTGTGCCCAAAATGGCAGCCTCCATGGAGTTAAATCAGAGCCATTGACTGCTATAGAAAGTGTTACTACAACATATCAGTATTTGCTATTGGGAATTTAAATTATACTTTTCGAGAAAATATTTACCTATGCAATGTTTGATTGAAAATCACTGGAGTTTTCCTGTAAAACTTGGTCTGCAAAAGGATTTTGTAGGGTAAGACTATAATACCAAAATCACCATTCTTTAGACCAATTGAAAAAATAATTAATAAAACCAATCCTAGGTTAACTGACTAGTAAATACGGTCCTAAACCCAACCACCATTCTATTATTTAAAATTCTCCCTCCATCTAAAATGGATTTATTGCTAACAAAAAGACAGAAAAAGTGAACAATTTTATTTAATGTTTTAACAAACGGAGGCAGATGTTTTCTGGCTCGACATTATTCAAAGTTGCAATAATGACTATTTTGAATTCATAGAATACTTCCCCCTCCCAATGATTGATTCTGAAAGTTAAAGCTATTTGAAGTTATATTAGAATCAAGAGCATACATTTAATAACCCAACTTCACCAAAAAGGAGCCTGAATATTCCCAACTAAAGAAACCTGCCTGAAACTTACTCAAGTATATTAAAAAACACACTTACCATATCCACTCATGCTGCTCTGGCCACCATAGCCGCCTCCATAACCACCACTCAGCTGCTGGCTGGCTGGGCCGCCATAACTGGACTGGTTTGCTGTTAAGTTAAGAGAACATTAGAACCTTGTTCCTTATGTAATGTGGTACCTGGTGGTACCGGGCTTGTAATTCTAATCTATTATTTTCCAGTCTTGATCTTACATCACTATATATAACCCTCTGTGCCCTCCTTCTGCCTACTGTCTATGACCAGACTACCTTTCTATCCATCATTTGAGCTAGTCAAACACTTATAAACCACAAGGCCAACAGCATACACATCAGCAGGACTGAATCCACGTTTCCGTAAGTAGAGGCATTTTGACAAGACCTTATGAAAATGTTTAACTGGATTTAGTGGGATTTTCCCCCATAATTCGATATATTAAGGGTAGGTCAATACACAGGTATCACTAAACACCTGATTATGCCCCAGAATTTATTTTGATCCTATGCTTTTTGCTAAATATTACTTTTAGATTTATACTTCATACTTATAGACAATTCAACTAGTTTCTTTCTGTAGTCCCCTCCCCCCAAAGTACTTCAAACTAATTTGTTATCTAACAGTTTTATGTAACAATGATTTAAGGCACACATACTATTCAAATCTAAACTTTTCTTTGCCTAAATTATGCTTAACTCCTTATATATAAATTAACTTATATAATTGACTTATACAGATATAAACGTTTTGGTTTTTAAAAAAACTAACGATATTTACACAAGCCCATGCCTCCCATCATTTGGCTACCATAAGCACCACCGCTTGCTCCTGCTGTAGAATTCAAGAAGAGTTCTACATATCTGTGTTCTGAAATGAGAGAAAAGGCATACAAGGTTAGCTTAAAAAAAGACACTAAAGTGATATTTACACAAACCCATGCCTCCTAGCATTTGGCTACCGTAAGCACCACCGCTTGCTCCTGCTGTAGAATTCAAGAAGAGTTCTACATATCTGTGTTCTGAAATGAGAAAAAAAAAGTTGAAAATGTTTGTTGGTGAAAGAAAAAGATAAGCACTTTTAGTTCTTTTAAGTAGATCTGTGAACTATAAATACTTTTAGTAAAAAAAAAAATTCTAGCTGCTTCTCTCAGGTGATTTACTTTATGCAAGTTTCAAAAAGCAGTCTTAAACATTCACCTAAATTGCTTTGTCAGTTAAGCATATACCTTAGTGTTCTTATCACAAATTTTTTAATCATACTAACTTTAAAAACCCACACCACACACTTTTTAAACATCCCGTAGAACCCTATTATTGGATTACAAATTTTTCTCATCCTTACTATTCCTTTATCGTAATCAGTCACACAACTACCTATAAGAGACCTGAAGATCCTTAAATCACACTTACGCATATTTGCTTTGTCTTTTGACATAGCTGCCACAGCATCTTCATGAGTTGCAAACTCGACATCTGCTTCACCAGTTACTCTGCCATCGGGACCAATTTCAATATGTACTCTCACAGGGTTGAGTGGTGAAAAAAACTAAATATAAGGTATTTCAGAGAATCAAGTCAAATATTGTTACAGGAAACAAAACTTTAACATGCTGCTTCACTTAAGTAGAATAAGAACCATGTTTTTACTGTTATACTGAGATATACAACTTATGAATTTATCCTACACTTACATTATAAATGTCATTTTCAGTAGCTCTGTAAGGTAATCCCCGCATGTGTACACAGTGTCCTGTTGTGCTCTGGAAAGTAGAGCCACCATCCCCGTATCTGTGATCTGACATTCCTGAAAAACAATAATTGAGGTCTAAATGAACAAGAGTTAAGTATCCCTCAGATGAGAAATTCAATTCTTACCTTACCTCTTCCAAATCTATCTGACCCAAATCCATAGCCATCATTATAGCCATTATAATCATCATAGCCTCCATAACCTGAAAGGCAAGAAGTACAATCACTAAATAAGTCACATAAAGAACAGACCTCGTGACACCTGCGCAACACACATACCTCCACCGTACGCACCACGCCTCATCCTTTCAAAGCCAGCTCCTCTTCCAATGCTGTTATACCCTCTGCCAGCCCCAGGTCTGTCATAGGGACCTGGCCGCTGCATGGCCATAAGTTTTCGTGGTGGATCATAGTGAGTTCTAACTTCAGCTCGACTGCTCTTAAAGATTTCGATATACCTAAAGCATTGTTCAAGAGGAAAGGGAGTGGGGAAGGGAGAGAAAACATTAGTTCATTTCATACAGGTATTCAGTTACACAGAAAACAATGTAGTCATAGCCATGAAACTGACTAATATTTAAAGCCAGATTTCTTATATTTGTACAGGCAATGACCAGAAATTCACTCAATTTTAAGATTTAATGTAAACTTTATAGAAAAAAAATTCACTCCTCTGAGGCAGAGAGCCCAACCTTAGGGGTAGAGAGGAGTACTGTAAATAAATGTCTTAGGAGGGAAAGAATTCCACTCAACTTTCAACATTTCATGTCTTAAATCCATTGGCATTATGTATAGCAAGTGAGCTAAAAAGCCAGCCTCCACCAACAGTCTAGCCCACACTACACATTTCCTTCTGCCAATAAATACCCCAGCCTATGCTTTTAGTAGGAATCAGCATAGGTAAGCGCATGCTTCAATGAAAAATAGTCACAAGCAAAGAGAATAAAACCTTTTGTGACAATTTCTTGAAAGCTATGCTTATTAATACATATGCAGAAAACATTTATACAGCAAGAAAGTTTGTTGCATTTCAACTTTAAAAACAAGATCAGAAAGTATCACATTTTCTTATGGTAATATTAATTTACTAGGTGGAGTTATTACAGCTAAAGCCAGGTTTGCATTAACATTTTTAAAACCATAGTCTCTCAACTCCAGTGACTGGGGTTAATTAGGAATCCTACAAAATTGTAAAGTAGACCAAATTAACTGGGGACAATTTCAAAACCTATAATTTAATCTGAAAGCACTATGGAACTTTGACATAGAAGTTTGAAAATTGTGGCAAAACATCAAGTAATTGGGACTAGGAATCAGATTTTCTTCCTTGATTCTAAGCAGAGAGAATATGGATTTAATTGTTTACCATAAGAAAAGTGACAAATCCAACCAACCATCCATCCCCACCTGTGCCCTATTCTTTCCTTGTGTTTCTTTAGAGCCTTTTCAGCTATTTCCTGTGAAGCAAACTGCACGAAGGCCTCCCCCGTACTCCTCCCCTGGAAGTCCACCGGCAATGTTATCCCATTTGGCACGATTTCCAACCCTTCAACCCAAGGACAAATAACCCCAGTAGGGGGGCAATATTAACATCACAAGCCCAGAAATGATTCTTCTTATAGCTTTAAATACACCAGAATTTTAACTTTAGGTGAACGGTATGCTTTCAACAAGTACTCTTTAAAAATTCATTGCAGTAATATGAAGTTCCATTATAACAAACTATTAATTCTTAACACACCCCATGACATGGTATGTAAGAAAAAACTTGCTGAACACAGGATGCATTAAGAATTCAACAATTAAGAATACTTATTTATCTATGCAACTTAATGTTGAAAATTATACAAGAACTTAACAAATTTTCAAGCATTAAAGACAACAGTTTTACTAAATTCAAGATACACCTTTCACCTCATTTCATATTGCAATGTTTTAAAGTTAGTGGAACTTCAGTTTTAAGAAATTACATATTTAAACATTTAATATACAAATTGAAACATTGTTTAGTCATATAATTGACAAACATACAATCTAAGCTTTCAACAAACAACTGATCTAACACAGCACAATCATGCACTCTTATGCTCTAATAGTAGTAAGATTCACTTCTGGAAATTCCGTCTATGAAAAATCCTTTCCGTGGAAACATTCCCAAGCTTACAAAAAGGACTTAAAGCACTTTCCTAGAAGATATGAAATTATGTTCATATTTAACGATGTTGACAGATAGCATTCAATTCTCACCAATTTAGACAAAAACAATAAAAACAGACTTGATTGCAAAAATTCTGGCAAAATATTAGGACTTGATATGTATCTAGTTAAGTCAAGAATTTAACACATACTACACTAAACCATGAAAGGATTTCTTGTTCTTAATTCCAGTTTATCACAACATGAATATTAAGTAACAGTATTTAAAATATATGCTCTAACATTCTGCTAAACATTCAAATACTTTAGGCCCAAAACAATTTCAAAACACTTTCTGTACTTCAGATACAAAGACTACATTCAACCTACACTTATATTAGATTGACTTTCAGTAAGTTTAATTCCCTGGCTAACCAATTGTTTCCGTAAGTTTTTTTTTATAAACAGAATGAGATCATTAGAGAATTTCTGGTCCCATGACCCAGTGTCTCTTACGATACAGACACTTGCCATAAATTACAACAACCTAACATACTAATCTAATGTTAAGGGATCTTACCTTTAACTTGAAGTACTTAGCTGTACAGCAATGTGAGGAAAGTAGTTAAGTTGTTGAGGACAATCCTCAAAGATCTACTCTGAACTACAATACTAAATATAGGCAGTTAGCATTTTGGAAGTACTTAATTAATCCACCTTTAAGATGGGCTTAAATTATTTGAAGGTCTCCAGGAAAAAGAAAACATTAATTCATCTGCATATACTCACAACCTGTTTAAATATCTAAGCTACTCAACTTAAGGTCTATTCAATCACATGTTGCCAGAGGCTAGCCAGAACTCACTGCTCAGCAACAAACAGGACTACATACCTGAGAAGAACTGAACAATTTCTTCCTTGCTACATCCAAAGGGGAGTCCTCTAAGCCGTACAAAGCCATCATTGGCCGTGTCAGGACTATTTGGACCAGTATGCTTCAACACCCAATCCATTTCAACGTTGTTTGACTTGAATACTGAAAGAGGTGCTTAGAATTAGTCAACTTTGGAAAGTTAGAAAACCAAGTTCAGACTTCCTGGGTCTTTAGATAATCTAGGTAGAGCTGCCATAAACTCTTAGATGACCATTTCCATGCGGTCAAATACCTAAAATTCAGAAGGGGTAAGATAGATTTCTATTTGTTTAATGTTTTATTTACTGTTACTAGGGCAATGTAAATCAAACCTTCAACATATCTGTGTCCCATAGTTTCTCTGTCTTTTTTCAGGGCCAATTTGACTTCATCTTCTGATTCAAGTTCAACAAAAGCCTCGCCACTCGGTCTGCCTTCTCTGGTGTAGATGAAACGAATACCTTGAGCCCCATTTTGAATTTTGCAGTCTGGAAAGAAAACAACTGTTAATACAAAATTTAAAACTAAAAACCACCTCTGGGTGATGAAATGCCTATACACACCCCCTCTACAAAGCAGAGCATTTGCAAAGCCTAAAATGAGCAAGGTATTACTAACTCCTAGGGTGTCTCTTTCAGTAATTAAGCAGTTTTCCTCTTATGACCAAACTTTCTTATTCCCTAAATATATTCCCAATCTATCGAGAAAATCCAATACTCAAAGCACTTTCTTAATAAAGTTATCTCCAAGTCCTCACTATTCAAGTGTCCATTAAACATCCTTTTTATAACTCCTCAGTAAACTTTTACGTCTGGACCTTGTGATTTTATGGCATTTTCTGAATAAACGTGGTTTGGAGTTTTGATTTAGGGTATTTGACAGTTTTACCTTACTAGCAGCAACATTACAATTTCTTGCTCGTATCCGAATTGCAGGGCCAATACTCACCTGAAAGGGGATCAATGTTACCAAGCTAAAATGCTCCAAGTTGCACAGCTGAAGCCAAACCCAGTCTTGCCCACTGCAAGGTGGCTTCCAGTGTACTTGGTTCTTGTTTTACAGGTCGTTTTCCGTTACACACTAAATTCAGATAGTAAGTCAATACTACAATATCCTTCTAAAACCTGTAAATTTCTCCCAAATATATCTTTCAATCTCATCTTACGCTAATAATGAGAACAAGGACATTTGGCAGACGTTATTCAGGAAACCTGCATACTGGGGAAAAAACTACATAGGCAAGAAAACTTTCCTGGGCTTCAGTGTCCTCAACTGTAAAGTGAGCCAGATCAAGAACTATGAGAAAGAGCTCTTCAGTTACAAAATCTTGATTAGGAAAATTGTCTTAAATTAAGAAACGACATTTTATCTTTCCAAAGCAGAATGCCTTTTCAAATAAACGCCAAAACTGGAAAGGTGTTATATTTGTTCAGCTGCTGGGCAAAGTTCTCAAGGTTGAAAGGGAAACCCCATCTATCCCCATTTATCCTTTCTAAAAGACATCCACAGAATGACTAATACTTAATGAAGAAAAAAAAAATCCGCCAGAGAGGCCGCATTCCCCCAAGAGGGCCGGGCGGGTGGGGCTTTCGCAATTTCCATTGCGTAACAGCGGCCGGCCGGGCGCGAGCAGGACAGCGGGAACCGCTGCCGCCCGCGCCCCACC
The DNA here is from genome assembly GCF_964270905.1 of Leucopleurus acutus. Taxonomy (NCBI): domain Eukaryota; kingdom Metazoa; phylum Chordata; class Mammalia; order Artiodactyla; family Delphinidae; genus Leucopleurus; species Leucopleurus acutus. Next base: position 17,361,972 of record NC_139145.1, read on the forward strand.
AGGGGGCGCCCTGGGCTCTGCGCCCCCACCCCCCACCCCGCCGCCGCCGCCGCCTCCCCGCCCGCCCTGCAGCCCGGGCTGAACTCCCGCCTGCGCTTCAGACTCACCAGAAAAAAACCGCTGCACTTCGTCGGCCGAGCAAGACCAAGGCAAGCCCCGGACCTTCACCACGAATCCCTCGCCGCCTTCGGTGCCCAACATCATCGTCTCTTAGGGGGTCCTGGCGTCGAAACACCCTGCAAGATGAGGATGAGGGTCAGACCTGAAAAATGTTAAAATTAAACAGCCCTCTGATCTCGAAACGCCCTGCCGGCCTGCGGCGCCTCCATAAAGGTCGAGCCCGTGCGGACGTTCCGACCCAGGCGACTCCAACACCGAACGCCCAGTTGGCCAGCGGCCGGGTCCCCGAGGCCGCTCTGCGCACCAGGTACCAGTGCCCCAAGCCGAGGGGGCACCCGGCCTAGCGCCAGCGTGGAGGCAAGGAAATGGCGGCGGCCGCTTCCGCTCCGCCTCCTCCGACATCTCACACAATAGAGTCGGCGCGGCCTGCAGGCCTCAGCGGCCCTGCCACGACTCGGCGAACCATTCCTGGTGTCTAACGGTAGCCCGCACCTTGCTAAAGCCCCCGCAGCCTCTACAGAGACCTTGGGACAAGAAATCCTCGCAAAACTGGCATCGTCGGGGGCCGCTAGGTGGTAAATACGGAACACCAAACACTCACCTGCACACACAACTACAGCGCGGCTGAGACGAAATGGCTAGCGGGCGCCTGCGCAACCTAAATAAGGCCCTTTGAACAAGCTCTGCGCACGCGCAGCTAGGTTCCCGCACCGCCCCCTTGCGTCACACAGAGCTCGGGCGCATGCGTAATACTATGAGCCGGCCCACCTCCCGCCAGTAAATTATTATACGCATGCGTATTTGGGTCAGCCCCGCCCACCTCCTTAAACCCGCCGGGCTTTTTTGCGCCTGCGCCTTACCGCGATTATGCGAGCCTTAGCGGTTTGAGTTTCACACGCATGCGTCTTCCTTCAAACCGTTCGCTCGACTTACCCGCCAGAAGGGGGAGGGGTGTGGCGGCAGTTAGTTCCCTACGGGAACAGTACCGGGCTCTGGGTTGTGATGAGGTGTCCCTAGCCTATTATCCGCAGTCCTAGCAGACCTGAAAGTACAAGTGCTCCCCTCCCTCGCGCCGCCTATACTCCTTTTCTCCCTAGAGCCATCCCGTGACAAACTGGGGGCTGCGGGACTGCATACTTCCTGCACCCGAAGCCACCCCCGCGGCGCCGGGAGCATGTCCAAGTCTTTCGTGCCGCCACTAACCTGCCGCCGTTGGGCCTGGGGCCCGGACCCCAGTCCCGTACCCCGCTTTTGCACTAACGAACTCCCACCCTGCGACCCCAGCTGCCTCGCCCCGGGGTCGGCCGGCTGGGCGCTCGCACGAGAGGGGGGCGCCGGATGCGCGTCTCGTCGCGCCTCGTGAGCGTAGGGTAAGTCGCCGGTGCACGCCGGACTTCGCTCTCCCGAGCAGGTTCCCGCTTAATTCTCCCAAAGTTAAGTAGATAAACCGTTATGTCCATTCTCCAGGTGGACGCCTTCAGTTCGGCAAGATTCCAGGGTCACCCCATGTGCGCATATGGCCCGAGACTTGTGATGTTCGTGATTTCCGGCAGCACTGCGGAAACTGGGACCATTCCCGTAGCCTTCCAGTCCTCCCCTTGTCTGATGCCGGCTGTCCTCCCCACCTCGGCCTGGTGGACACATGCAATAAACACAGGGGTACCACAGCGAAGGCCTCTCTGAGTGCCACCATGGGAAGATGCAAGTAAAGCACGTTTTCGCCCCTACAATGGTCTGGAAGTCGATCCGGTTTTAACAGGTTTGAGAAAACTGGAGAGGACATCAATGGAACAGGGAGAAAATGATCCAAGATAAGGTCCCACAGGTAGGTGAGGCCCGATCCTGAGAGGCCATTTAGGCCTTGGCAAGGGTGATAACTCCAAGCACACGAGAAGGCTTTGGCAGGTCTTCAGCAGGGCGCAATAGGACCTGTTTGAAAAGGAAAACTCTGTTGCTGGGTGTGAAGGGGACTCAGACGGGACAATCATGGTGAATGATGCTCCTTGCCCTCAATTGCAAAAAGAGCTAGAGGAAATAGAGGGCATTTTGGCTGAAGTCACCAAGATGTGGGATTCCCAAGTCTTCCAGATTGAAGGTCTATCTCTGAGTGATTCAAAAGCAAAAACAGTTTTTGCTCTTGGGTGCTATCTCTCCAGGACATCACAAAGATATCTCTCAAGGTTTCTTAATAGGTTACAGCATTTAAGAGCTCTGGTCTAATTAAATGACCTAAGAAGGGAGTTGCCTGGCGGTCCAGTGGTTGGGACTGGACCGAGGGCCTGGGTTCCATACCTGTTCAGGGAACTAGGATTCTGGAAACTGCAGGGCCAGGGCAAAAAAAAATGACCTAAGAACACTAGTTTCTGATTAGATGAGGGAAAAACCCTGATCCCCCTGGTAGTGCATTATAAAGTCATGTTTTCGGGAATTCCCTTGTGAAAGGACTTAGCGCTTTCACTGCCGTGGCCTGGGTTGAATCCCTGGTCCTGGAACTAAGATCCCGCAAGCTGCGTGGCCAAAGAAAACCCTAAAAATATACACAGTATATCATGTTTTCACCCTTTAACAACACGGCTACACTTCTAAGATTTGTTTGTTTGTTTTTTGGCAGCCTGGCTTGCGGGATCTTAGTTCCCTGACCAGGGATCGAACCCGTGCCCTCAGCAGTGAAAGTGCGGAGTCCTAACCACCGGACCTCCAGGGAAGTCCCTAAGATGTTTATTTTTCCTAAAGTTCTCTAGGATTTTCTTCCATAATAAGTAGATGTAATGTATAATCATCATAGAATATTAGATCATTTCCTCAGGATAGATTTCTAGGAGTAAAATTATTCAATGAAAGAATCTGAATATTTTTAGGGCTACTTATAGTAAAAGGTTATCGCACTTGACAACACTCTTCAGCAGCAGGTGAGAGTTCCGTATCCCTTTGTTTTGCTGGCATTGAAATTTTCCTTTCTTCTAATCTTTGCTAATTTAATACTGAGAAAAACCGTATCTCTAATTTGCATGTTTGACTATTAGTAAAATAGAATAAATCATATACAATTAATGCTGATTCCCTCATATAAATTGTCAGTTCAGCTTCTTTCTCCAGTGCTCTTTTGGTCTTTATTAAGACTATTACCTTGGCCATAATTGCCCCAAACATTTTTCTGTTTGATTACCTTTTAATTGTTGTTGTTTTTAATGTTTAGACATACAGAGGTTTTTCATTTTGGTGAAGTCAAAGCCCTGGATACTTTGAGTTTGTCTTTAAGCTTAGCAAGCCCTTTCCTATACACAGAGATGAAGCACATTTATTCATTATCTTTTTCACCAATTCTAAAGCACATTTTTTTCAGTTTAACCTCTAAAAATAGGGATGTGCCTTAAGAACCAGTGGCGCGTCCTAGTTTAATTGGCGAAATTTTTTTATAAGTGGTACATAAAACATGGTGTGTCTTAAAATTGATGACCTCGGGACATCCCTGGTGGTCCAGTGGTAAAGAATCCACCTTCCAATGCAGGGGATGAGGGTTTGATCCCTGGTCAGGGAACTAAGATCCCCCAAGCCACGGGGCAGCTAAGCCTGCACACCACAACTAGGGAACAAAGATCCAACAAGCCACGTGGCTCTGACACAAAAAAGTAATGACCACTAAAAAGAGTCATGATAGAGCTGGAAAGAATGCAGGGAAGTGCCATGCCCATTGGACTGTAAATCGGTACACTAGAGGGCTACTGGCAATGTATATTCAAGGTCTTAAAAATACGCATTACCTTGGACCCATACATTCCACATCTACTTTTGCACAGATTTAAATTTGTAAGAATGTTCATCACAGCGTGAAATAGGTAAATTTTAAAAGCAACTTAAATGTCTAATGGTGTATTGAATAAATTATAGTACAACTTTATCATGCATTGTCACCGGGGTCAATATAGCCTCCCAAGGGGGCAAAATTGGTTCTTGACTGTGGGGAGAAGAGTGAATACATCTAGGCTATTACAATGGTTTTTGGCCACGGTACCTAAAAAGATATACAGTATACCTATTCTATTAACATTTCACATGGGGGAGAATTAGGGAAAAAATTGTCTAAAAAGGTTCCTTTGGGTGACAGTCATAGGAAAAAAAAGTTGAGAAAAACTGACCTATATAATGCAATACTTTGCAGTTTTTTTAAATGGTGACTAGAATTATATTTTTGGAAAGATGTTTACAATATTCATTGAGTAAAAAAAAACAATGAAACAATAATTATTATGCATTATTATGAAGCAATAATACAGTATGGCTCAACTTCCTGGAAATATAATTACACACATGCATAAAGAAAAATTATACAAATATGGAAAAGATATGTATAATCTTATACATATATAAAAAAATTTTTTTTCTTCTTTGTATTTTCTCTTTCTTCTTTTTCTTTCTTTCTTTTTTTTTTTTTTGGCCACACACCACTCGCGGGATCTTAGTTCCCCATCCAGGGATTGGGCCCCTGTGCCCTGCAGTGGAAGTGTGGGTTCTTAAGCCCTGTACTGCCAGGGAACTCACTCTCTTCTGTATTTTAAATTGTTTTAATGCTGAACACATTACTTGTAGCTATAAAACTTTAAAATTTTCTGAGTAGTAAGGATTGAGAACGTTTGAATGTGAGTTTCCTCCCATCCTTCTAGCACCATGGCATCAGCTGCCTCCGGATCGTGCTGAGGACCGGGGGACCCCACTTTGAAGCTGGAGACTGGAAGCATAGCGATGGTGACTCAGTGGTTAGAAGCTGGGTACAGAGTCCCAAGCCCATCCCAACCCGGTGCAACATGGCTCGGCCCTTTCAGCTGCATAATTATGGTTGTCTTGAATAAGAACTCCTCCAACGCCTGGTGAGGGCTCCGAAACCATTTAAACTGCTCAGTGTGAATTCTGATACGTACTTTTCCTAAGTGAGATAGAAAAACAAAGGCGTCCCCACAGCCAGCCCAGTGTCGCCGCTGAGGGGAGGGGCTGGCGCTCCTGATGGAGTGAGGTCAGCTGCTGGGGTGACCTGGAAAGGGGATCCTAACCTCTTCGGTTCTCTCAGCGCATCTCCTTTAGGCAGAATGTGACAACCATTGGTTTTGAACCTTCAGGGTATTGGCCCTGATTTTCCAAAGCTTCAGCTGGGACACTCACTGTGGTTGAATCCTTCGGCCATGTGTTCAAAATGTATTGATGACTAGTGTCATTACTTACCTTTTAAAATGTTTTATTTATTTAATTTTGGATCTGTTGGGTCTTCGTTGCTGCGCGTGGGCTTTCTCTAGTTGCGTCGAGCGGGGGCTACTCTTTGTTGAGGTGCACCGGCTTCTCATTGCAGTGGCTTTTCTTGTTGAGGAGCATGGGCTCTAGGCGTGTGGGCCTCAGTAGTTGTGGCATGCGGGTTCAGTAGTTGTGGCACGCGGGCTTAGTTACTCCACGGCATATGGGATCTTCCCGGAGCAGGGATCGAATCCGTGTCCCCTGCATTGGCAGGCAGATTCTTAACCACTGCGCCACCAGGGAAGCCCCATTTTAACCATTTTTAAGTGTACAGTTCAGTGGTATTAAGTACATTTACAGTGTTGCGCAAATATTTCACTCTCCATCTCTAGAACTTTTTCATCTTCTCCAACTGAAACTCTGTACCATTTAAACACTTAACTCCCCAACCCTGCTCCCACAGACCCTGGTAACCTCTATTCTACTATCTGTCTCTAGGAATTTGCCTATTCTAGTACCTGATATAAGTGAAATCGTACAATAATTGTCCTTTTGTGTATGGTTTATTTAACGTAACATAATGTTTTCAAGGTCTATCCATGTCCTCAGTTTCCTTCCTTTTAAAGCTGAATAACGTTCTGTTGTATGTACATAATACATTTTGCTTATCCATTAATTCATCAATGGGTTGGTTCCACCTTTCAGCTATTGTAAATAGTGCTGCTTTGAACTTTGGTGTGCAACTATGTTTGATTTCCTACTTTCCATTGTTTCAGCCTGTATGGAAAACATTTTGGCAGTTCTTTAAAACGTTAAACATAGAATTACCGTATGATTTAGCAATTCCATTCCTAGATATGTACCTTAACTATTTTACATACCTCCCAGCAATTCACACAGCTTCCAAGTCTTTCCTCATCCTCACCAACACTTGCTATTTTCTGGCTTTGTTTTTGTTTTTTGACAGTAGATGTCCTAAAAAGTGTGAAACAGTATCTTACTGTGGTTTTGAGAAAGTTTCTGGAAGGTGGCACTTAAACTGGGATTTGACAGGTGATAGTGCCTGGTTAGAAGAGAGTGATTTGGCGGAGGGGAGGCTTTGAGGCTGGGAGACTCCAAGGCAGGAGTGGCAGCCCCAAGGCCAAATGGGCAGGGAGGGGTTGCTTCTACCTGCAGAAGGAAACCACTGAAGGGTCAAGGTGCACAGTGGCACGATCCAATTTATATCCTTCAAAGATTATTCTTGCTTCTGTGCTGGGAATAGTTTCATAAGGAATCCTCCTTCCTCCCCCCACCCCATATGACATTCACCACACCCTGCCTTGTACCCATGGACAGCACTCTGGCCCAGGTTCCTTCATCCCTCTGTCATCTGATGAATGCAGTTGATCTCCCTGGCTATACTCTTGGCATTTGTCTGGTCACCCTCACCACAGTCAGAATGATTTTTTTTCCTGCCAACAGCTTTTCTGAGATATAATTCACATACCATACAATTTTTTTTTAAGTATATTCGCAGAGTTGTCCAACCATCACATTCTAAGTTTAGAACATTTTCATCACCCCATAAAGAAACCCCATAACCATTATCCAGAGTCATCTTTCAAAACTGCAAATCGTATCATGTAACTCCCCTGCTTTAACTCCTCAGTGGCTCTCACTGCACTTCAAGTTAAGTCCTTTCTTTGCTGTGGTCTTCAGGGTCCTGCATGATGTGATGCTGTGTACCTCTCCAGCACCTCATTACTTTTCCACCCCCTTTTTTACTCCCCAGCCACACTGACCTCCTTTCTGCTCTTTTCCACCTGTAGGCCTTTGCAGATGGTGTCTTCTCTGCCTGGAGCTCTCTCCCCAAATGCTCATCCTCACTAGCTCCTTCTTCAGGTCTTTCTCTATCAAATTCCTGTATTCATTTCCTTCACAGTGTTTCTGCACTCTGTGATTATCTTATTTATTTATTTAATTACTTTTTTTTTTTTTTTTTGCGGTACGCGGGCCTGTCACTGTTGTGGCCTCTCCCGTTGCGGAGCACAGGCTCCGGACGCGCAGGCTCAGTGGCCATGGCTCACGGGCCCATCCGCTCCGCGGCACGCGGGATCCTCCCGGACCGGGGCACGAACCCGCGTCCCCTGCACCGGCAGGCGGACTCCCAAACCACTGCGCCACCAGGGAAACCCTATGTAATTACTTTTTATTGCCTGTTCCCCACACTAGAATGTTGGTTATATTGCTAACACTGGATGGAGTGCCTGGCATGTAGTAGGCATGAACAAGTTAAGTGTTGGATGAGAGATGGATTAGGGAGAGGAGGCAGAAGGACATGTGAAGGTCAGTGCACTGGAGTGAGTGAAGATGGGGAGAGCTGCAGGCAGGCAGAAAGGAAGGGGCATGTCAGTAGAACCATTTTAAACATGTTAAATTTGAAATGCCTCCAAGATATCCAAGTGGAGATGTCATATAAGCAGCTCGCATTTTATGAGTTTAAAGCTAAAAAGAGTAATCTAAGCTGGATATAAAATCTGGATGTCACAGGATACAGATGATATTTAAAACCTTAGGAATGAATAAAGGGGCTGACCTTTGAGAAGAGGCTCTTAGAGATTCCAACACAAGGTATCACACACATTACAGATTGGGAGTTTGTAACAATGAAAGAATGAGTGAATGAATGGGAGAAAACAGCAAAGGAGGCTGAAAAGGAGTGGCCAGAAAGATGGGCAAACCTGGGAATCATTAGGGTAACAAAGGAAAAAAAAGGACAGGGTTTCAGGTGAAACAGTGTGGTCAACAGCATCAAATTATGGTGAGAGGACTCAGAAGATAGAGGAATGGAGGCCCCAGAATTTAGGTCTCTAGTGCCTTTAGCAAGAGCAGTTTAGGTTGAGCAGAAAGGGTGGAAGCAAGACTAGAAATGCAGAGAAGATTGAGGGCAAATGCAATACCAGCCTACACTTCTTAGAACCTAATATAATAAATGTGTGTTGATTTAAGCCACTAAATTTGTGGTAATTTTTTATAGCAATATCAGGAAACTAATACAGGGTTTAGTCCAGGAAATAAAAAGGATCGTTCATTTTCTTGCAAATTAAGAAGAAAAATCATATGATTACCAAAATCCATAAACACTCACTAGATAGAATTGATGGATAGATCTTTATCCCTAATAAAATCATAAGTTAAAAAGGAATAGAAGTAAAATACTTAAATATGAAAATACTATTTATCAAAACCCAAAAGTATAAAGCAAACTAAATGGAAATATCAAAGTCGTTTCCACTAAAATCCAGATCAAGACAAGGATGCCCACTGCTTCTTAAGACTGTGTTAAGAGAGTCTAGCTATACCGTGCAATTAGAGCTGGTTTAAATGATTTTAAAGTTCAGTTGGAAGAACAAATGCCTGAGTAGATCCCAGAATACTGTGAATAGAAGAATGGTAGTGGAGTGGAACTGGCCAAGAAAAGGACAAGAATTCGGAAATAGCTGCAGATATATGTTGGATGGAAAAAGAGGTGATTAATTTGATGACTGGTGCTGACATTATTGGCCATGATTATGGGGAAAAGAAACACAAGCTGGACTCCAACCCAGTCTTTCTCAACTAGGGGGGATTTTACCCCCAACAGACATTTGGCAATGTCTGGTGACATTTTGGTTGTCACAACTGGGGGCTGCTATTGCATGTAGTGAGTAGAGGCCAGAGATGCTGCTAAGCATCCTACAATGCACAGGATAGTCCCCGACACCAAAGAATTATCTGACTCCAAATGTCAGTAGTGCCGTGGTTTAGAAACCTTGCTCTGAAATAACACAAAACACCAAAATACTTGTCCGATGTGTTAAAGATTTCATACTAAATATTTAAATATAAAACCAGATAGCAGAAGAAAAAAACAAGCATATTTATAATACTTTGGGGTGGAAAATCCTCCCTAAGTCTGGAAACCAAAAAGCCAAAAAAAACACAAAAAAACATACATTTGACTGCACGCAAATTTTTAGTTTTCCTAGTAGAAGATAAATTATATAAACAAATGATAGGCTGAGAAAATATTTATAAAATATGTGAAAGACAAAAATTCAAAAGCCCTAAGTCAAAAGTACCTACAATTTCTAACAGACCAATAAGAAAACAGGATACATAAATGGTCTAAAGCTTATGAATAGGGGTTCAACCTAACAAGTGGTCAGAGAAATGCAAAGTAAAGCAGCAGCAGGATTGGCTAAAATTAAAGAACGATTTGTGTCCACAATCCCTTATCCCCAATCCAAAATTCATAAAGTCCTGGAAACCAGAAAGATGGTAAGTTTGAGGCCAGTTCATTTAGCAGCAAGACTTAACCTGAGCTAATATGAGGCTCTTTGCAGCATTGACTCATCTTGCTTGGTGAGAATATTTCTTATATTCTGCTACAAAACCATTAATTAATGAGTTTGATTAGGAGATACTGATTCAGAGTCTGCTGGGAGTGTCATAGAATTTTCTAAAATCCAAAAAATTCTGCATTCTGAAGCATATGTGAGGATTTTGAATAAGAGCTTATAGATCTGTAATCTCCAGGGCTGGCAAGGATGCAGAGTGAGAGAAGCATGCACTGACTGATTTTCAAATATTAAAACAACCTTGCATCCCTGGGATAAATCCTACTTGGTCATAATGTGTTATATTTTTATATAATGTTGTATTTGATTTGCTAATATTTTATAAGGATATTTAAGTCTGTATTCATGAGGGCTATTGGTCTGCAATTTTCTTTTTGTAATGACTTCATAGGTTTCTGTCCTAGGTAATGATGGCCTCAGAAAAAGAGTTTCTTCAGTGTTCCTCACTACTCTGTTTTCTGCAAGTGTTTGTATGAGATTGGTGTTTATTTCTACGTTAATAAAATTGACCAGTGAAATCATCTGAGCCTGGATTTTTCTTTGGGAGAATATTTGGATAACAAAATCAGTTTCTTAACCTGTGTCTCTTTTTAAAAACAAGACCCGGGCTTCCCTAGTGGCACAGTGGTTGGGAGTCCGCCTGCCAATGCAGGGGACACGGGTTCGTGCCCCGGTCCGGGAGGATCCCACGTGCCGTGGAGCGGCTGGGCCCGTGAGCCATGGCCAATGAACCTGCGCGTCTGGAGCCTGTGCTCCGCAACGGGAGAGGCCACGGCAGTGAGAGGCCCGCATACCGCAAAAAAAAAAAAAAAAACAAGCCCCAAGGCAGATACCTCCCCTGTCTCTCTCCATAGTCAGAACTTGGTCACATTCTCAGCCCCAACCAACCAAGGGCAGGAAGATGGCTCTGCCATAATTGACTTAGACAAGTCAGGATTTATCCCTGAACCAGGATAAGGGGCACCTTCTCCAAGGGTGGAACCCAAACCGTCACAATTCTGTAGGCAAAGAAGCAGGGAATAGAGATAATGCAGGCAACCCAGTGTCTGCTACAGAATGAGAAGGGGGAAAAGAAGAAAAATTGAAAGACTGAGGAATTACCCCAAAGACTAAATTAAATCCAGAGAGACTGTCACCATTAAAGAGCAAGTTTGCTCAGTTTCCCTTTAGTAGGAATGGGGCTCAGAAAAAGATGTGCTTGGATTTGAGGATACTTTGACCTGCCGTCCATTGTTCAAGAATGAATTCTGTATTCTCAGGGCTCACAGTCTCAAGGGAAATAGTCTGCTGGCTTTCTAGTTTGTACTGTTTTGTTTCAGAAAGGATTTAGAATGCATTAGTCAAGATGTGCTAGGTTATCCTGCAATAACAACCCAAAATATCAGTGGCTCAACACAGAAAAGTTGATTTCTCATTGGTCAAACTACATGTCCATCTTAGATCAGGGGTTCTGCTCCATTTTGCCTCTTTCAAGGACTTAGGCTGAGGGAGCCTCCACCATCCAGAACCACCACTCTGGCCCTTAGAGGCTTCTGCCCAGAAATGACACATATACTTCTACCAACAGTTCATTAACCAAATAAGTCACATGGACAAACCTTTCCTCTGGAAGCCAATGTAAACATAAAAGAACGAAGAGTCTTGCCCAACATCCACTTATAAAAAAAAGAGTTAAGTCACAACCCACTGCAGTCGCCCACCAACAGTGTGCACTGAGGAGAATTCAGTATGGAGAAAAATAGGGTGAAGAATTCTGTGTCTTGGATATATGGCTCCTAGACAGTTAAGATGCATATCTAAGGAAGAATTTCAGTGATCCCGGATTCTTGCATCTTCCCATACATAGAAAAGCACTAAAATTTTTAACTTGAGAACTTCCCTGGTTGTCCAGTGGTTAAGACTCCCCCACTCCCAATGCAGGGGGCCCGGGTTCAATCCCTGGTCAAGGAACTAGATCCCACATGCATGCCGCAACTAAGAGTTCAAATGCCACAGCTAAGAGCCCACATGATGCAACTAAATACCCCGCATGCCACAACTAAGACCTGGTGCAGCCAAATAAATAAGTTTTTTTTAAAAAGATGTATGCATGACTATATTTCCCAGTCAAAAATTTCATATATATACTAGTTCCTCCCCTACCTCTTCTGAGAAGTTCCTCAGAGCTGTCTGAGAGGCTATCTCCCAGGCTATAGTCCTCAGTAAGGGTCCCTAAATAAAACTGAAACTCACTGTTTTTGTATGGTGGGTTTTTTTTTTTTTCCCAGTTGACACCAGGAATTAAATCTTATGAGCCTGGAAAGAGAAGAACCAGAAGTATCAGTGAACAATTAGTATGACCACCCTAGGTGGGGTGTCTGTGTTTATAAACACCCATGGAAGAGGAAATGCCTCTTGCAGTAAAAACAGAGCATGTGCTTGGTGGCATTGCTAAGTTTCATTTAGCCTTTGAACCATTCACCTCAGTGAATACCCTGTCCCAATCAATCAATCAGTCAGGAGACAGGGCAGCATCCCCAGAGAGCATGGCCTTGTCAATAACAGCCACATTACACTAAAGCCCTTGTGTTTCTCACTTTCCATACCCTCCCCACTGGGTTTTCCCCATTCAGGGCTAAGTCTCTCAACTGATAAGACTCTAGTGTTTTGGCCTAGAATTTGATAAATCATTATTTTAGTGTTGAGTTACTTCTGAGTCACATGAGTCTGAGAAAAGTAAGACTTCCCTATGACCCTGGGCTACTATAAAAGAAAAGTGAAGCCCATGGTCAGGCCCAAGGGCTATGCAAAGTCACTTGGAGTGGTATGACAGGGAGTGGGTTGGGCATTCCCAGTTGAGCAGAGGAACCAATGTTTGAGGGCTAGTCACAAACTTGGGGGGCCAGGGTTGGGAAAGACTAGAGGGAGGTTATGAAAGTTCAGGCCTTTGGGTTCAATGACTATTTCAGGGCCAGACCTCATTGCTGGGTACTTCACCATCTCTGTCTCACTGGGGCCTCTCAACAATCCCAAGTCTCCAAGAAACAGGCTCAGAGATGTGCATAGTCAGAGATCCAGTGAGTGGGCAGAGTGGAACTAGACTCCAGGACACATCCAAAGCCTGTGCCCCTTCCTCCACTCCAAGCAGTGGGAGAGCCAAGGGCACCTGGCCAAAAGGAACACTTGAGGAGTTGCGAGCTCCTGTGAAGAAGGTGCAACTACACTCCAGGACTGCTGTGAGGGAGAAGTCTCAGGACTCTGGTGGACCCCAGGAAGAGGAGTCGCCCAGAATCTCAAAGAAGTTTCAGGAGCAGCAACGTGCAAACCAATCCAGAGCCCTATACAGAGCCAGAAAGGTGCCGCCCCTCTAGGAGGCAGAAGCCACTCCAGTCTCCATGTAACCAGCAGGGGGTGCCCCATCCCCACACTCCCACCCGAAGCCTGAAGCTATGCTGGGCCTGGGGACTTGATTCAGCCCAGGGAAGTCCTTTCCCTGTTAGTGCATTGAAAGTGGTTGGAAACTATTATCCCTGGTTACCATTGTGGAATTGCACTGGGTTAGAATAAGGACCCCTGCTCCTTAAATACTAAACATACTGTTTGACACATTTATAAGCTTGTATCATTTTGATAGAGTATGTTCTGTATCTGACTTGGCCTGGGTGCCCCTGAAAGCAGAGCCTACGGGGTATTGATTTAGCAGGTAAGGAATGTGAGCAGTAGAGGAGAGAGCACCAAAATAACCCCTCATTACCAAACTGGTCTCTGCACTCAGTCCCCCAGGACATTCTGGGGCACATCATGAAATGTCTCCAAACCATCCTGCTGGGAAGGAGAAAAGGAATTTATCCATTGGCTCCTAACCCCCTCTTCCAGCACAGGTCTAAAGGGAGCTTCTGTCCAGTTGTACCTGTGTAAAGCCTGCCCAGGAAGTTTTCCCAGTGGGGTCTGGAATAAAGGTGAGCGAGGGTAAGAAAGTCTGAAGAGGTGCACATGCACTCAGAACCCCACCTGAGAAAGGGACCTAAAGGAAGCAAGAAGACCCTAAGGGAACCACTCACAATAACTACCAAGCTCTTCATCTCAGGGCCCTTTATACTAGGGGGAAGTTGGTGTGAGTTTGGAATAGATTCCAGGAAGTGGGATTGCCTGGCTAAAGGGTAAAGGCACATGCAATCTTACTACATGTCAAATCTTCATACCCAGCAGGTTGTACCATTTTTGCATTTTCCCCAACGATTCATGTGAGTGCCAGCTTCCCCACAGCCTTGCCAACGAAATATGTTGGAAAAACTTGGGTTTTTGCTGATCTGACAGGTGAGAAATGACATCTTAGTACACTTTCATTTTGTATTTCTGTTATTATGAGCAAGATTGAGCACCCAGCTTATGCACAAGGATTTTCATGGCACTAGACTCTTCATTGCAATATTAATTACATTAGCTAATTACAGGAAATACAAAACCACAATGAGAGATCGCCTCACACCCATTAGGATAATGACTATTAAAGCAAAAACAGAAAATAGGAAGTATTGGTGAGGATGTGGAGAAATTGGAGCCCTTGTACAGTGTTGGTGGGCATGTAAAATCATACAACCACTGAGGAAAACAGTATGGTGGTTCCTTTAAAAATTTAGCATGGGATTACCTATGATCCAGCAGCTCCACTGGATGTGCACCCTAAAGAATTAGAAGCAGAGTTTCAAAGAGATATTTGCACACCCATGTTCATAGCAGCATTATTCACAATAGCCGAAAGGTGGAAGCAACCCACATATCCACTGACAGATGAATGGATAAAGAAAATGTCGTGCAGCCATACAATGGAATATTATTCAACCTTAAAAAGCAAGGAAATTCTTACACATGCTACAACAGATGAATCTTGAGGGTATCGTGCTGCGTGAAATCAGCCAGTCACGAAAGAACAAATACTATATATGAGGTACTTAGTCAAATTCATAGAAAGAGAAAGTAGAAGGGGAGGGAGAAATGGAAAGTCATCTCATGGGTACAGAATTTCAGTTTTGCAAGATGAAAAGAGTTCTGGGAATGGATGGTGGTTACGGTTGCACAGGAAGGTGAATGTACTTCATGCCACTGAATTGTACACTTAAAATTGGTTAAGATGATAAATTTTACATGTATTTCATCACAATTTTAAAAGGGACAAGAAACAATCCAAACAGTGAATACATAGTGAAATAGATTGTGCTACACTCACCCAGTGGGATACATTGCAACTATAAAAAGGAATAAGGAGTATCTCTATGTCCTGCTGAGGTGCGACCTGCAGGATATGTCACTCAGTGAAGAAAGTAAGGGTGTTGGACTGTAACCCACAGGACTCCAAGTCTTGTAATTGCCCAGCTGTGAGACTAAAGAAAGAGCCCAGAGACATCAACAATTTATTGGTTAGGGAATCTTACAAGTCTGAAGCAGAGTCCTGGAGTGGCACCCCACTGTGGGTGGCAGATGGTAGGCAAGACAGGGCAGCAATCTTCACTCCTGGGTGGGGGGGAGGAGGATACCATTTATAAGGGGGAGTTGACGTTAGGTTGGCTCATCAGTTACCAGAGAAACCAGTGGATGGGGCAAGGGGCAAGCACTAGGAGGTTACTAATTAAGCCCTATGATTAAGAGGATTGGATAGTCATGTGAGTAGGATGTATGTGAAGCAGGGACTGGTCGAGAAGGGAATGTACAGAGAGCAAGAGAACAGCCATCTTGAGTGGCCTGACCATACAAAAGGGTTTACAGGTTTTACTGTATGCTGCAGTAACCAAGAAAGGTTACTGCACACAGTAACCTCTTAGGCTACACACAGGCCGCACCCCAAGCCATTGACTGGCCTTGTCAATTCAACTGGCCCTGAAATGCAAATATATGTGCTTTATATTTTTCAGTAGAAACAATTTAAATTTAAAAATTTAATATAGGGCTTCCCTGGTGGTGCAGTGGTTGAGGGTCCGCCTGCCGATGCAGGGGACACGGGTTCGTGCCCCGGTCCAGGAAGATCCCACATGCCGTGGAGCGGCTGGGCCGTGGGCCACGGCCGCTGAGCCTGTGCATCCGGAGCCTGTGCTCTGCCACTGGAGAGGCCACAGCGGTGAGAGGCCCGCATACCACAAAAAAAAAAAAAAAATTTAATTAAAAAAAATTTAATATAAACATTTACCTAGATGGGGAGGAATGATCAGGGTAGAGGTGTAGCTAGACATATCTGTATATACCTTGCTTCATGGTTTTTTCTCTGGAAACAAGTAAATGTGTGCACAATTTTTTTTTTAATTTAATCAATATAGAGTTAGTTGAATTGATTTCTCTGCAGTCTTAGTAAGCATAGCGTGAGAGGGGTATGGATGGTAATTTTTGAGATTTCTTCCACTAGGGTGGGTATAAAAAAAAAACACAGAAAATAACAAGTATTGATGAGAATGTGGAGAAATTGGAACTCATACACTACTGGTGGGAATGTAAAATGACTGCTTTGGAAAATAACCTGACTTTGTCAAAAATGTAAACACAGAATTAGCATATCCAAGAGAAATGAAAACACACATCCACACAAAGGCTTATACACAAATGTTCATAGCAGCTTTATTTATAATAGCCCAAAACTAGGAACAACCCAAATTTCTACCAAAAGGCAAGTAGATAAACAAATTGTGGTGTTTCCATACAATGGAAATGATGTATACAACAACATAGATGAATCTCAAAGTAATAATGCAGAGCAAAAGAAACTAGCGTTTTGTTTTTGTTTTTTAGTACATACTGAATAATTCCATTTGCATAAATTTCTAAAAAATTAAAACTAATCTATAATGACAAAAAGTAGATCAGTGTTGTCCTGGGGCAGGGGTAGGAGGGAAGAATTACTAAGGAACACAAGGAACTTTTGGGGGTGATGAATATGTTCATTACTTGATTGTGTTGTTGGTTTCATGGGTATATACATAAGTCAAAACTCATCCAATTATACACTTTAAATATGTGCAGTTAATTGTTTACAAAAAATGGATGAGGTAATAAACAATACTTAAAAACAATGGATGTTGTGTTTGGAGGACATCTATCTAATCAGAAATTTCTTTTTTTTTAATTTATTTATTTATTTTATTTATTTTTGGCTGCATTGGGTCTTCGTTGCTGTGCAACGGGCTTTCTCTAAGTTGCGGTGAGCGGGGGCTACTCTTCGTTGCGGTGCGCAGGCTTCTCATTGCAGTGGCTTCTCTTGTCTCAGAGCACAGGCTTTTAGGAGCGTGGGCTTCAGTAGCTGTGGCACACGGGCTTAGTTGTCCCGCGGCATGTGGGATCTTCCTGGACCAGGGCTCAAACCCGTGTCCCCTGCATTGGCAGGTAGATTCTTAACCACTGCACCACCAGGAAAGGCCTGTTGTCGTTTTGTTTGTAGTTTGTTTGCTTGAAAATCAGGAGCCAAATAATGTCCATGCATTGTAACTAGCTGATATATCTCTTAAGTCTCTTTATAGGTCTGCTCACAGCTCGAGGGTTAGGCTCCACTCTCCCACCTGCCTTTTACTTCTTAGGCTACACACAGGCCACACCCCAAGCCATTGACTGGCCTTGTGCTTTCTCTCTGGAGAGCTGTGGGACCACTGGTATGACCCCAGGACATGGATCTCAAGAGTCCAAACCCATCCCCAGACCCTGTTGAATGCACAGAGGCCCCATGACCCTGCTTCCCTTACTTCATGTCAGCCCTGGCTGATTAGAGCTAGGTTGGACATAGACCAGTTGAAAACAGACTGAGTATTTGAAGATATTGATACTACAGTTTTATTAAACTTTTGTAGGTGCAATATATTAGGAGAGGACAGAAAGCAGCAGACACACCACTGGTGTTGGCTCCCAAGGGGGCAGGAGCCAAAGCTCCTGAACTGTGCTCCAGAGGCAGCTGGTGCTGGTCTAGCCCTAGGCCAGTCCTGCTCCCAGGATCCCATGCAAGGCCCCCTTCCTCCCCTGTCAGCACTGTTCTTGGTGACCAAGCAGGCTCTGTGGGCCTTTGGTCCTTGCCCATCCTCTCTGGTCGCCATGGACTTCTGTGGTAATCCCATCCCACACGTGTGCAGATGCACACGGAACACCATGGGCACAGGCTTCTGAGTGATCTGGTTCCTGTGCTAGACACATCTGAGAATCAAAGGCAGGCAAGGCCATGCACAGACAGCCTCCCAGACTGACCAGGTGAGGAGGTCGGTCCTGGTAGGAGTGGCCCCAGGAGTATGAGGGAGGAGACACACATGTGTTGGAACTGGCAGGTGAGGCAGGAGCAATGGTAAGAGCTAAGCTAGATGGGGACAGGAAAAGTAGAGAAATGGGGCGAGGCTGTGAACACTTTCCTCCTGGCCAGACACAGGGGAAGCAGGTGATTTTCTGGGAGATACCCCAGATCAGCTACCACCAGACAGCTGGGTCCCCTACAAAAGGCAAGAGGGCAAAGCCCCAACCTAACCAACACAAGGCCAATGCATTGGCTCTCCTGGACACGTGACCATTGTCTACAGCCGCTCGGCAGTCACATCCTGTTCCTCTCCCCTTTTATCCTACATGTATTTTCGAAAGCACTTCTGTCCTGGGATTTGCAGGTTGTTTTGTGGACACATACTGTTTTTCAGATACAGTCTGTTTTTCCTCTTAAGAGCTATGCTGCTTCTTATGCTCCTCTGGCTAATATTCTATTCTAGACCCCAGTCTCTACACAGTCACCACTAACCATTTTTTTCTTTTTTTTTATTATGGTAAAATATACATGACATAAAATTTACTATCTTAATCATTTTTCAATGTACTGTTTAGTTCACATTGTTGTACAATTATCACCACCATCCATCCCCATAACTCTCTTCATCTTGCAAAAGTGAAACCACTGACCATTTTCACTGGCCCATGTTACTGTCCCTGCTGCCATTTATCACCTGGACTTGTGGGGTGAGTTAAGTGCAGAGCACTGTTGCTGCAGGTAGAGGTCCTGGTCTCCCTGCTGCCTGCTGAGCCTGATTCCAGTTCTGGGATTTGCCTCCTGTTATGGACTGAATGTGTCCATAACATATGTCAAAACCCTACCCTGCAATGTGATGGTATTAGAAGGTGGGGCCTTGGGAGATGATTAGGATTAGATGTGATCATGACGTGGAGACCTCATGATGGGATTAGTGCCTTTATAAGAGTCACAAGAGAGCTGGCTTCCCACCTCTGCTCTCTGCCATGTGAGGACACAAGAAGTTAGCCATCGGCAGGAGGGCCCTCACTTGACCATGCTGGCACCCTGACCTAAGATTTCCACCCTCTAAAACTGTGAGGAACTAATTTCGGTTGTTTATAAGTCCTCCAGTCAATGATGTTTTGTTACAGCAGCCTGAACTAAGACATCCACAAAAGGTCTGAATTTGGTTAGTCACTGTCACATTCATTTCTCTGCATGCCATACATCAGCATCTCACACTGCCTTGTCTCCTTGTTGGTATTTGTGGCTGGTACAGATCTTGCTCCATGTTCTTGGGTGCTCAAGAAACATGGTTTTTAACTGCTTTTCAATAACTCAATTTGTATGTCAAACCTGCCACTCTGCTGCAGTGGTGGAAACTTAACTTCAGTCTATTTGGAGCATTCCTCACCTACCTTTCCTAGGATGTATCTAAATACTGACCTAATACTAAGGAAGGCATTTTAATAGCAAGACTGTCTTTGCTGGCATGTCTCTCATCCTTGTTCCCCAACCCTTTCTATCACTTATTCTCTGCCTCCATTGGCTGCCCATTTATTTTGCCCCTACGAACACTGTGGCCTATTATCATCATTACCACAGGTCTCTGAGAAGCGAGGCCCCCCAAGTTGCCATTCCACTCTTGCTGCAAAGTATAATAAGAATGCCCTCCTGGCTTCTGATCTATAAATGTCACCATCCAGAATGGTTAAATGCCATTCCCAAATCCCATCATCCCCAATGACACTAGGGAGCCCAGTTCCCTAGCAGCATCTCCTGCTGTCAACCCTGGCATACTGGGGACAACCATCAACACCTTCTCAGTGATGCAATGCCCCCCCTCACTGTCATATTCCCTACTGCTTTAGCCAAAGGGGCATCCTCTGGGCATCTCCCAGAGAACAGAGTCAAATGGTGAATCTTCTGGTCTCATGTAATAAACCCATTCTAATATTCTCACTTCCCTGTAGCCTTCAGACCCTTCTTTAAACTCAGCCAAGGCAATTCTGGTGTCTCCACCTCATTGACCCTAGGCCACCATCGTGTCCAATTTTCCAGAGTCATCTAGTAGAACATTAGGACAAGCTCTTGGCAGAACTCTAGTCTTGAGTTATGGGAAATGTTCCATTGCAATCAACTTCCTACCCAGTGTTATATACACCCCCACCCTCTAGATCCACTCCAATGTCTGTTCCCCCAGAGGTCCTGCGGTTAGACATGTCCTGCAACCTTTTGGACGATCAAACTATTTCCTTCTAGAGTAGGGACTGTGCTTCACTGCTTGGGCTATGCTGAGACTCGATCCTAGTTATTGGTCTAGAGGCAACGAGAGGTGGAGCTTCAGAAGGATTAGCATCATTTTATGACATCTACCTCAGGTGAGATCCCTGCATTGTCTCCAGGAAAAATAAAGCTGTTCTCCTCTATCAAGGGAAGGAGCAGCTGCTACTGGCCAGAAGGGTTCAGGGGCTCTGGGGGCTCAAGGTTCTTAGGTATATCCACCCAAACATCCCCATGCCAGGCCTTAGGGTCCCATTCCTTCCCCTTAAAATGCTTGACTTTAGTACAGGAAAATTGTTAAGGATGCCCGGGTCTTCTCTGCAGCTCTACTGCCCTTGATTAAATCTTGAGCCTTATTTTCAGCACACTCTGCTTCCTGGCAGCAGAAGTGAGCAGTTCTTTACATGTTGCCTTGGGAGACTTTCCAGCTTTCATATCATGCCCTGAGTTGAGTGGGCTAAGAAGAGCCTTTCATTCTTTCTTCAAAGCTTCTAAGACAGTTTAGAAAAGTTAACCACTTCCATAATCCTTGTAATTACAGCTGCCTCCATATCTTTCGAGTGCCAAAGCTACTACATAAGCCAAACTTTCCCTTCAATTTCTATCTCATTCCAATCCATCAAAGGTAAGAGTCTTATGCTTTAGGACACTAGGGGTTACTACCATCCTTCTCACCAACAGTGGTGAGCGAGCCTTCTGAATGGGGGGTGATCTAGTTCTAGATTCCTTTCCCTATGGCCTGCCTTCTAGTGCTACTTCTTACTAACTGCCTTAGCTTGAATCCCCATAAAAGCAGAGTCTGAGCTTAGACTTGGGTGCAGTTTATCTGGTAGATGATTCCATGAACTGAGAGAGGGGGAGTGAGGAAAATAGTAGAAGGAAAATTCAACAAAGTGTGTTTTGGTTTCTGTCCTCTACTGGAGGTTGCCCCCAGAAGGCGTTAACTCTCCTGCACTCCCAGGCTATGTCTGTGGGTTGAGAGAGCTCCTGAGGCTTAGGAGAAAGCCCTGAAGCAGAAAGGCCGAGAAACCCACAGTAGACACCTGAAATGAGGCACTGACAGTATACGCAGAGCCATCCACCATAGTTGCGGCTAAAATCAGAGGTGGGCTTATCAGATGCAACCAAAAGTTCCAAAAGCATCTGGTACACCTTCCCTGCCTCCTAGAGGATTAGATACCTATGACAGTACCAAAGGCCAAACACCATCTGCTCCTGGGATTCAGGTGCCTGTCTCTTATAGACCTTTGTTCATTCTAGGAATATCTGGAGAGAGCCTAGTAAGTGTTAAGCACTTTTCTAACTAAGATACAGAAAAAAAAAAAAAAAAAAAACCAGAAAAAAACCCTATGGAGGGCTTCCCTGGTGGCGCAGTGGTTGAGAGTCCGCCTGCCGATGCAGGGGACATGGGTTCGTGCCCGGGTCCGGGAAGATCCCACATGCCGCGGAGAGGCTGGGCCCATGAGCCATGGCCGCTGAGCCTGCGCGTCTGGAGCCTGTGCTCCGCAACGGGAGAGGCCACAACAGTGAGAAGCCCGCGTACCACACACACACACACACAAAAAAACCCTATGGAACTTACACTCTAGTTGGGGCAGAGCGGGTGGAGGGAGACTGACAAAATACATAGGAGGTCAAATGGTGACAGATGCTAGAAAACAAAGCAGGAAAGGAGGATAAGTTGTGCTGGTTCGGTTGGGTGTGGGGAGAATGCATGCTCTTTTAAATAAAGTCATTAGGGAAAACTTCACTGAAAAGGTGACATTTAAGTAGACACCTGAAGGAAGTGACATCAGCAAGACACTGAGAAGGAGCAACTGTGAGGCAGGAGAGAAATCAGAAGAGTGTAGTGTCCTAGATGACAAGTGAAGATGAGGAGGCGTCAACTGCATGAAATGCTGCTGATGGGCCAAGATGAGGATGGAGAATTAGCCAAAGGACTTAACAACACTGGAGGCAATGTCATTCTTGACAAGAGCAGGCTGGGGAGACTTGGAGGTGAGAAATCCAAAGCTGAGGGGAACTAAGAGCAAAGAGGGAGGGGAGGAATTGAAGACAGTGAATATAAGCAACTTTTTGGAGCTTAGTTATAAAGGGAAGCAGAGAAATGAGGCAGTAGCTGGAAAGTAATGTAGGGTCAAGAAAGGACTTCTTTCCAAGATGGAAGGATCTCTACTTCCATTTCCCTTCATCTTTCCTCTTGCTGTAGACAAATCTACAGCCTTTTTGACCTCCCTCCTCAAGCCCAAAAAATATGTTTTCAAAGCTCTGTTCCCCAGAGGGTTCTGAGCTGTAGAAGGTGAAAGCCACAAAGAGTTCTTTGTTCCTACTTTCTGCTCTGTCACACACGTACAGCCCCACCCCCACCCCCGGGGCAATGAGCTTGCTGCCTCAGTCAGGGGGTGAAGTTCCAGAGCAGAAAGAACAAAGTCAGATATCTTAAAATATCATTCTGCCCCATTTGATCTGGGTCCTTTATCCACTTGGATACCCCTCCCTAAACATGGGGCTCCCCATCTGCTGCTGATCTGGCAAGGCAGATACTTTTCTCTGTTCTAGAAAATAAACTATTTGTTTGCAAGTGCTCTGGCCAAAGCGATATTCCTTAAACTTTAGGTACTCTTGGATCACCTTTATGATTTTTGCTATTTCCCCATACCACATAGTTTTTTTTTGTTTTTTTTTTGTTTTTAAACATTTATTTATTTTTAGCTGCATTTTCGTTGCTGTGCACGGGCTTCCTCTCTAGTTGCGGTGCGTGGGCTTCTCATTGCGGTGGCTTCTCTTGTTGGAGAGCACGAGCTCTAGGTGCGTGGGCTTCAGTAGTTGTGGCTCGCGGGCTCTAGAGCGCAGGCTTGGTAGTTGCGGCGCACGGGCTTAGTTGCTCCGCGGCATGTGGGATCTTCCCGGACCAGGGCTTGAACCTGTGTCCCCTGCATTGGCAGGCCGATTCTTAACCACTGCGCTGCCAGGGAAGCCCTACCACATAGTTTTTATCTCATGTTTTAATGTAAAGCACTTTCCTCCTTAAAAAAAATCTTTTTTTATTGTGGTAAAATTCACATAAAACTCACTGTTTTAAAGTGTGCAATTCAGTGGCTGTTAGAACATTCACAATGTTGTACGACCACTATAGCTCCGAAACATTTTTCATCAATCCAAAAGGAAACCCTGCTCCTGTTAAGTAGTCACTCCTTCCTCCCCACATCCCCCGGCTGTGGATTTGTCTATTCTGGATATTTTATATAAACAAAAGCATACAATATGTGGTCCTTTGCATCTGGCTTCTTTCACTTAGTATAATTTCTCCATCAGTGCCTTATTTTGTGTTTTTTTCTAGGTATTGTTTTGATTCCCTTCTCATTTCCTTTTCTGTATATTTTTTATTTTCTAAGTTATTCTAAAAGGAAATTATATTTTACAACTATTTTAAAATATTTTAATCTATGTTAATATAAAATTATTAAAATACAAAAGAGCACTGCTCAAAAGAAATGTTTTTAAGCATAGTGTCTAATGACATGTTTTGTGTTGTTTTGCTGATTTAATTAGGCCACATTTTTATACTCAGTAGTGGTTTAGTAATCCCTAGTCTTTCTCCTGAAAGCAAGTTAGGCCGAAGAAGGACACCCACTTCTCTCAAAGTTTTCACATGACTCTAAGAAAATGTGTTGTAATCCTACCGGACTTAAGTTTCACTGGGTGCTGAAAGGGCCTGTCTACATTCCAAGGGAAGGTTGCAGATTGCAAGGACCAGTGCCATCACCTTTGTTGTGCAGCCACATCACTCACAACACCCTCACCAAAAGCACTTTATATGATACCTTGGGCACAGGGCTCCCTATGCTCCAGGAGAGAACATCGATCTAGAACGGATATAGAAGGAGATCCAAAATCAGACACCTATAGGAGGAAAGGAGTGAAGCTGAGCAGGAGCTGACAGCCACAATTCAGGCAACTAACTGCTGCTGGGCAAAACCAAGGTCCAGCAATTGCTGAGTCTTCTGGGTTTTCAGGAGAACACGGGAAATCTGGATTTTTAATGGGAAATCTCCAAATTCTTAAATGTTGGCAACTCATGCAAAATTGTAAAATAAGGTGGGTCGAGCAAATCCTATCTGTGCGCTGGATTAGCTCTGGACAGTGCTTGTTTGTATCCCCGACCCATAATTCTAGAGAGAGGAAAAGGAAACCCGCAACGAAAAGCGACTCGCCAAAAGCCACACAGCCAGAAGGGGGAGGCAGAGCTCAAAGTTTCGAGGGATTCTTTCGGGAAACAGTTTCCAGGTCGTAAAATACACTTTTATCCCGGACTCGGGCTGAAACCCCTCCCGGGATCGCCTCAGGGAGGGAAAGGCCAACTGTAAGGTCACCGACCCCGCCCGCCCGCCCGCCCAACCGCACCCTCCATCCCTGAGCCCAGGTTTCCCTGCCTCCCGGACTTTGCCCTCCGTCCCTCGGGCCAAGAAAGCCATTGCTACCACTACCTCTCATCGCCGGCCATCCCCGCCCCCTGCTGCACTGTTGCAAGCCTGGCTCCCACTCCGCGTTTCCAACGGGCTGCAAACATCTTCCTCCACCGCCCTATCGCACCCTCCCGAGACGGACTGCTGGCTGAGTCTCCCCTCCACACCAGGCCCGGAGTGATGGTCCCTGAAGGCGCGCAGCGGACCCCCGCGCACCCGGAGCCCAGTCCTGGCCGGGCCCTCTAGGGGCCACAGGAACGAGACCGGGCCTAAGGTGTGGAGCGAGGTGCGCATGTGCTGCACGGGTTTTATTGCGTCACCGCGACTCTGGAGTCAGCGGCTCGGTCAGGAGCGCGCTGCACGCGCCTTCGCGCTTGCGCATTTTCCTCTGCCAGGCGCGCGCCGCAGCGGCAGTGCTTGCCTCGTGTTCTATCTTTTTTTTCCAACAGGTGCATGCGTGCTGTGGTCTCCGTCAGCATGTCCATGAGCAGTTCCTGCTGTAGCTTCAGGTAGTTGTTCTCCTCCAGCAGCACCTGGCTCTTAATCCGCTGCACCTGCGCTTTCCAGCCCGAGGTGGTCGGCGAGGGCAGCTGCGGCCGCGACCGCACCGGCTGGCCCTCCGTGGTCCACCGGCCGCCGCGGAACACAAAGGCCTCGTCGCTGAGGCGCGTGCGCGGTGTGCCGTAGCTGAGGCCTAGCTCTGCCTGGCGCGTCTGGTGGTCCAGCAGGTAGAAGGTGGACATGGAGGAGATGCGGCGCAGCGGAGGGCGCCGCGGCGAGAAGCGCCGCGAGAAATGGTGGGCCCAGAACTGCCGCAGCTGTTCCCACAGGCGGCTCGCATGGCCCGAGGCCGAGTACCCGAAGGCCTCCAGGGCAAGGGCCGGGTGGGCCTCGTCAGGCGCACGGATACCCAGAGCAGAGTCTCGAGGACGCGGGCGACCCAGGCTGCTCCCTTGCCTCGCAAGCCTCGATGTCCAGAATGATAAAGGCGAGCCAGGGGCACTGCTGGAGAGCAAGAGTCTGGGTGAGCAGCCTGCTTGGACGTGCTGCCCCCTCAAACCGCGAGGCCTGGTGGGCAGGGCTCAGGCCCGCAGCTGGCGCTCAGGGTTAGCCAGCTGCTGGCCACTGAGGAGTCCTTCCCTGCACACTCGTACTAGCAGAAGTCTCCCCGAAACCCGCTTCCCCAAAGACTACTCTGTCAGGCTTTGGGGATAGATGGGCAGGTGAAGGACCAGAACCCTGCTCTCTGAGTGCTGGGTGGCTGCTGGAAGGGGTTAATAGGCCCTTAAGGGAGGAAGGAATGATAGCAGAGACAAGCACGTACTTAAAAGATGCACAGGAATTTGACAGGTAGATTGGGGGTGGGTAAGGGAGAGCCGCTAGGCAGAGTGAAGAGCTAGGCAA
Organism: Leucopleurus acutus; assembly: GCF_964270905.1. Lineage (NCBI taxonomy): Eukaryota > Metazoa > Chordata > Mammalia > Artiodactyla > Delphinidae > Leucopleurus > Leucopleurus acutus. Next base: position 17,388,056 of record NC_139145.1, read on the forward strand.
GGCTCGAATGTTGCACATGTGAGGAAGAGCTTGGGGTAGGATTGGTGTAGGGTATTGAGCTGGAAATAGCAGAAGAGGAAGCTGGAAAGGGGGACCAGGACACTATATGAGGGTGCTGTACAGGCAGGCTTAAAAGTTTAGACTTCCTTCCGTGGGTTAGAGGGCGCTGCTGAAGCATTGCGAAGCCAGGGCTGGATCTACATTCTGAAAAGTATCTGGTGGATGTCTAGCATACCCAACAGCATTACTGCCCTCGTCATTCAGTTATTTTACAACCTTGAACTGACTGGCATCTGCTTTGTGCCAGGCCTTGGTCTGGGTAGAGGGTGCCAGCACAGCCTATGCTTGCCCTGAAGATGTTCCTGGTCCAGCTGGGAAGCCAGATGTGTGCGTGTAGATCATAGTCTGGTGTGGTCAGTCCAGTAGGGGCATGTGCCATGGGCTAGCACCTATGCTTAGGGCTTGAGCCAAAAGGGGTTGCACAGACTGGATGTGACTTTTATCCAAAGCAGACTACATGCTCAAGGAAACTAAAGTCCAGATAACAGACATGTCCCATACTCCTTCTCCCCCCATTCCTGTACGTTCTGATTCTGTTGTGTGAGAAAGAAGACTATATGCTTTCTTTTGAATTTCTCTTCTCCCAATGGAGAGTGAAAAGAGAAGGAACCCTGGGGCAGGGTTACCTCTGTCATGCCTTCATTAATTCAACACACACTTACTCCTCACACATAGCTGGGCAGTACTACCCCCTAGATCTGGCTCAGGGACATGTCTCTTGGAAGCCCAAGGCTAGAACCCGACCCACCCTTGAGGTTGCATCATTCCAGAGGATCCTTCCCCAATAATCCTCACATGTTGTACCTCACCTGGAGGATGTGTTGGAGGTGCCAAACTGCTGTCCCAGGCCTGGCCCCATCTCTGAACCACTCAGTTGCTGTCTACCGGCTATGACTCACAATGCCTCTAGGCCAGATCAGCTAATCTATAAAACAGACCCCTGGGCTCTCCCCTGTATTCATTCAGCACACTTATTGAGTGCCTTCTCTGTTCCAAACACTGTTCTTCCAACGTGAGGAAGATCTTCCGTCATCAAGCTATCATTCTTAAGGGGGAGAATGTCATAAGCAGAGCCTAAGATAGGAATTTGTTCTAGGGGATTGAACAAAATAGTCCCTCATGAAGCTAACCAAGGGTGTCATGGGTCAGGTTTCCTAGAAGCAGAGCCTCAGATGAGAATTATTGAGGGATTTACTGGGGAAGTGTTTTTGGGAGAAGGGAGTAAGGGAAGCAGGACAGGGCAGGGAAAAGAGCTAAAGCTAAGCAGGAATGTGGCCTCAAGTGGAGAAGAGCTCTAGCCAGATCTCACGGGGAACTGTAGAAATTGTGCCACAGAGTTAGGTCTCCTTACTGCAAGGGAGCCAATCTTTTGTGCCCTTCTCCCTCACCCAGCCCTCAGTCAGTCATTGTCAGGGGCAACTGTGAGTTTGTCAGCCAACACTTAAGGCACCTATGGGGTGGGTGCACCCCCAGTAAAGGGATTTGTAGGATGTCAACAGCATAAAAGAGGGAGGAAGAGGGCTTCCCTGGTGGCGCAGTGGTTGAGAGTCTGCCTGCCGATGCAGGGGACACGGGTTTGTGCCTCGGTCTGGGAAGATCCCACATGCCACGGAGCGGCTGGGCCCGTGAGCCGTGGCCGCTGGGCCTGCGTGTCCGGAGCCTGTGCTCCGCAACGGGAGAGGCCACAACAGTGAGAGGCCCGCGTACCGCAAAAAAAAAAGAGGGAGGATGAGAATAGGTAATAAAAATGAAAGGAAATGGGGCTTCCCTGGTGGCACAGTGGTTAAGAATCCACCTGCCAATGCAGGGGACACGGGTTGGAGACCTGGTCTGGGAAGATCCCACATGCCGCAGAGCAACTAAGCCCATGTGCCACAACTACTGAGCCTGTGCTCTAGAGCCCGCGAGCCACAACTGGTGAGCCCGCGTGCCTAGAGCCTGTGCTCCGCAACGAGAAGCTACCACAATGAGAAGCCTGTGCACCACAACGAAGAGTAGCCCCGCTCACCGCAAATAGAGAAAGCCCGCACGCGGCAACGAAGACCCAAAGCAGCCAGAAGTAAAAATAAAATAAATAATTTTTTTTAATGAAAGGAAATAACTAAATGAATAAGAATTTCTGGTTGTGATACATGCCATGAAGAAAATATAGAAATACAGAAAGTGACTTTAGGACAAAATGAGGTGTAGGAACCAATTTAGACCTGGCACTCGATGAAGGCACTTGATATTCATACTAAAACCTGAATGATGAGAGACTCTAGCTACATGAAGACAGGGGCTAAAGGTACAAAGGAGTTGGGCTTGTTTGAAGGACAAGTGCTGTGTTGAGCTGTGGAAGGAAATGAAGTCAGCCCTACTCGCCAGCCACACCCAATCAATTGCCATCACGTTTACTTGGCTTTTCTGACCCCAAGGGTCTCTTGCAGGGGCCTCCTAGTTAATCCAGCATCCTGATGGCTCTAGAAGGGGTCACCCAGCTCCAGGGAGCTCACAACATAGGGCAGAGCCAAGTAGTAGTGCCACCTTCTGGGAAACCTTTTTCTGTAACAGTTTTATTGAGGTATAATTGACACAATAAACTACATATATTCAATATTTATAATGCACACTTTGATATGTTTGGATAATTTGATGTAAGAAATCATAACCAAAATCAAGATAATGAAGATACACATTACCTTCAGAAGTTTCCTCTGCTCCCATCACTATATAGATTAATTTGAATTTTCTAGAATTTTATATAAATAGAATTATTTAGTATGTACTTTTTTTTTTTGCACTGGCTTTTTTTAATAAATTTATTTATTTTTGGCTGCGTTGGGTCATCGTTGCTGCATGCAGGCTTTTCTCTAGTTGTGGTGAGTGGGGGCTACTCTTCGTTGCAGTGCGCGGGCTTCTCATTGCAGTGGCTTCTCGTTGCGGAGCATGGGCTCTAGGCACGTGGGCTTCGGTAATTGTGGCATGCGGGCTCAGTAGTTGTGGTTTGTGGCCTCTAGAGCACAGGCTCAGTAGTTGTGGCTCACGGGCTTAGTTGCTCTGCAGCATGTGGGATCTTCTTGGACCGAGGCTCGAACCCATGTCCCCTACATTGGCAGGCAGATTCTTAACCACTGCACCACCAGGGAAGTCCCTGCACTGGCTTCTTGCAGCATAATTATTTTAAGTTGAAATTCATTCATGATGTTGCATTTATTAACAATTCATTCCTTTTTTGGTGAGTAGTATTCCATTATATGGAAATACCACAATTTGTTTTTCCATCCACCTGTTGATGGAAATTTGGGTTGGTTCCATTTGGGGGGCTATTACAAATACAGCTGCTATAAACATCTGTGTACTACTCGTTGTGTGGCCACGTGCTTTAATTTCTCTTGAATAAATACCTAGGAGTAGAATGGCTGGGTTATATGGTAGGTGTATTTACCTTTTTATGAAGTTACCAAGGTTTTTCCAAAATGGTTGTACCATATCCCTACCATCACTGAAAGAGTTTCTGTTCCTTTTCCTCCACATACTTGCCAACACTTAGTATGTTAAACCCTTTTAATTTTAGTTATTCTATGGGCATCCCTGATGGTGCAGTGGTTAAGAATCCGCCTGCCAATGCAGGGGACACAGGTTCGAGCCCTGGTCCGGGAAGATCCCACATGCCGCGGAGCAACTAACCCCGTGCACCACAACTACTGAAGCCCGTGCGCCTAGAGCCCGTGCTCGGCAACAAACGAAGTCACCGCAACGAGAAGACTGCGCACACCGCAACGAAGAGTAGCCCCCACTCCCTGCAACTAGAGAAAGCCCGCGTGCAGCAACGAAGACCCAATGCACCCAATAAATAAATAAAATAAGTTTATTTAAAAAAATTTTAGTTATTCTAGTGGGTTTGTCTAAATTGTGATTTTGATTTCATTTCTCTGTTGGCTAATAATGTTGAGTGTCTTTTCATGTGCTTATTTGTTAGCCTTGTTGTTGAAGTTGTTCTTGTCTTTTGACCTTTTTTTTTAAACTGGATTGTTTGTCTTGTTGAGTGTAAGTTCTTTAACGCTAGATAAAAGTCCTTTGCAGATATGTTTTGCAAATATTTTTTTCCCAGTCTATGGCTTGCCTATTAAAGCAAAAGTTTTTAATAAAGTCCAATTTATCAATTTTTACTTTGACCCTCAAAAGGTCATGCTTTTCATGTCATATTAAAGAACGCTTTGCCAAACTAAAAGTTTCACCATTTTAGCTTTACATTTTGTGTTCTATTTTGAGTTAATTTTTGTTGATAGTGTTCTTTTCATATGGTTGTCAAGTTGACCCAGCACCATTTATAAAGACTAGCCTTTCCTCACTATTTGCGGTTATGTCTTTATTGTTTGTCATGTGACTGTGTATGTATGACTGTTTCTGGGCTCTCTATTCTCTTTATTATTCTTTTTTTTTTTTTTGCAGTACGCGGGCCTCTCACTGTTGTGGCCTCGCCCGTCGCAGAGCACAGGCTCCGGACGCGCAGGCTCCGGACGCGCAGGCTCAACGGCCGTGGCTCACGGGCCCAGCCACTCCACGGCATGTGGGATCTTCCTGGACCAGGGCACGAACTCTCGTCCCCTGCATTGGCAGGCGGACTCTCAACCACTGCGCCACCAGGGAAGCCCTTTATTATTCTTTTTATTCTTGTACCAATACCATATTTTCTTAATTATTGTAGCTTACAGTAAGTCTTTATCTGGTAATGTAAATCTTCAAACAGTTTTTTTTAAGACTGCTTTGGTTTTCTAGGTCCTTGGAATTTTCATATAATTTCAATTCCATGTAATTGAATTTCTATCCTAATTTTAGAATTAGAATGTCAGTTTCCACAAATAAACCTTTATGCTCACTGTTCAAAGCTCTCTCTTATCATCAGGATAAGCTTGAATCAGCCCTCAGAAGGTTATCTAATGGACATGGAATCAGAGCCCAGGAATATATTAACCCAGCCAATCACACATTCGCCTTCTCTCCCTCACTCCCTCTTCCACCACCCCCCCCAATTGTGTCTATGTTATTAAAGCTACTTTTCATTAACACTCATGACATTTCAGGAAGGTCCTGAGTGATCATCAGGAATGGTATTCAGCAACTTTCAATTTCCCTATTTCCATGGTCTACAAAAGAGGAAAAGCTACAAAACCCAAGGAAGTCTTTTTTGATGATTTGAAAAGGAAAAGTTTAGAGGAGGAATAATTCCCACTTAACATGTTAACTCCTTTCACAAACAGACCTTGATTTTGAGGAAATTTAATGAAAACTAGTTTTGTTTTGGTTTTTTTTCTTTGCTGCACGGTGCAGCATGCGGGATCCCAGTTCCCCTAACTGTGATCAAGTCCATGACCCCTGAAGTGGAAGCGCGGAGTCCCAACCACTGGACTGCCAGGGAAGTCCCGAAAACTGTAGAATTTAAAAATGCACAGTCAATAACAATGGTTCCTGGCTCCTTTGAGGCACTCCATCTAAATGTCACTGAAAAGACCAGATTTGGAGCCTGTGAGGAAAGGAGTACCAACAGGTCTGAGTTTAAGGACGTAAAGCTCATTCTGATGGCACAGAGGAAAGGAGAGAGGACTTAAAAAAGAATTTTCATTTCTTCACAGCCATAGTGGCTGTAAATGTCAGTGGATCCCTTCTCTTGGCAACCAAGAGGAATAGTTCCAAAACCAAGGAAGCAAAATCTTGTTTACCCTCATGACCATTTCAATCCAGCTTCTATGATAATCTGTTAGTGATATTTAACCTTCTCTGAAACAATGAGGGGTTCTCTGTGCTAACATAGTTTTTTAAAAACTACAAATATTTGCATTTGTATAAGACCTGATAAAAACAGTAATTCAAGTAGTACGGAACACAAGAAGAACATAGTTATACAAAATGCACACGCTTCACCTGGTACTTCCATTTTCTGCACGGTGCCTTTTTAGGATGCATGAAAGGATGCCCATCTCCTATGTGGTTCATCCTTCCCTTGGGCTTTTTCTTCTTTAGCTTCTCCTTCAGCCCTCCTCATGGGGTTGGTGGTTTCAGCAGGGGTGGGATGCAGCATGAGGGGTAACCACAGTGGTGGTCTAAGTGTTGCTATTGCTTCCTCTCTCATACCCATGCTGCTCCCAAGCCATTTTGCCTTAAAATTAGTTACATGCATGTTCTCTGGAATCTTCAATACTCTATAGAAAATGTTTAAATTTTGTTTTAAAAAATAACTGAAAAAAAGTGTTGATGATGTTCTATTTGCTCTAGATAACCACCAGGAAGCACCCTGGAACCTGAGAGTCTGCACCTGGGTTTGAGTGGTAGTGGCTAACCAGAGGGGAAGGTAAGCAGACAGGCATGAGAGCACTGAGTCCCCCTGAGAATGGAAGATTTCAAAGTCTTCTGAAGAGTGAAAAGTGGACTTAGAATGTGCATCATGACACAGTACAGAGTGTGTGGCAGCAGAATTTGGAAACATCTGCCTCAGGGCACTGGGAGCAGATCACAGGTCAAATAGCACTTATTTTCAGCAGAAAAACATTTTTTGTTGTCCTATTGAAATGTTAATTTAAATGCTTTATAGGTAATTTATAAATTTATTGTGGTTTTATATTTGTATAACAGCTGTAAATAGGTAGGCTTATGTTTATAGACATTTAAACAAGAATGTGTGGTGGGTTAATATTCTGATTAGCCCATATATAGTTGTCCTGAATATTCCTTTTTATACAGGTACCTGTTATCATTTAAATGAAAATCTGAGGCTTCCTGCAGAAAACAGAATTATTTGGGGGCTTCTAACTTCCAAAATAGGCTCTATAGGATCTGAACAACTCTGAACAATTGTCTTGAATTGTGAGAGCCTGACTTTTTTTTTTTTTTTTTTGCCACGCTCGCTGCGTGGCTTGCAGGATCTCAGTTCAGTTCCCCGACCAGGGATTGAACCCTGGCCACGGCAGTGAAAGCGCCGAATCCTAACTACTAGACCACCAGGAAAATCCCCTGGCTTTTTTATTTTTTTAAGTTGTAAATTTAAAAATTGTGCAAGGAAAAAAAATTTTTTTAATAAAAATTGTTCAAGGAACACCAGTATACCCTTTATCTAGATTCCCCTACACTCAGCATTTTACCCTATTTCCTTGATCATTTCTGAACCTTTTACATACATCATAGTCCTTTGCCCTAAATACTTCAATGTGTATTTTCTTACGTAACCACAGTACAGTTATCAACCTTATGAATTTACATTGATATAATACAACCATCCATATTTCAATTTTGTCAGTTTACTAAGAATGTCCTTTATAGCATTTTTTCCCTCTAGTACAGGATCCCATCTAGGGATAGGTATTGCATTTAAGTGTTGCAAAGGAACCTTCCCTCCTGTGGGCAGACACTTTTAAGACCATTTAAATGTCCTGTTCCTCAAAATTCCCACTAAAGTTAGCATCCACTGGTGACTCTTGCCTGATCCAATCTTTATGACTGCCAAATTATGCTTTTCCAACACTAGCACATACTTATCAGTCGGCCCTCAGCATTCTACTGTAAGCAAGGGATCTTCTTTCTCCTCTGCTGGTATGGTGAGATAATAGAGAAAAAAAATACATATATATATACACATATATATATATCTCCGCCCCCAGGCACATCTTTTGTTCTAATATTTGGTCTTTGACTCCTGTTCCTGACAGTTTCTAAATCCCTCAGAATTTCCTGAGTTATAGCAGTGTCTTTTGGTCTAATGAAGTGGCTCATGGTGGGCTCCTGGATAGGAGCTGTTCACCAGAAAGACAGAGCCATGATTGGACACTTGGGACTTTCAGCCCCTCCTCCCCTCCCCCATTCTCCAAAGGGGAGAGGGGTTGGAAATGGAGTTAATGATTGATCCTGCTTCCATAAAAATCCCCTAAGTCCTGGTTTCAAAAAGTTTCCAGATCGGTGAACACAGCCATGTACTGGGAGGGTAACACATCCAGCTCCACGGGGACAGAAGTTCGTGCTTGGGACCCTCCCGGACCTCGCCTTGTGTATCTCTTCATCTCGCTGCTCATCAGTATCCTTTATCATATCCTTTAATAAACTGATACATGTAAGTGTTTCTCTGAATTCTGTGAGCTGTTCTAGCAAATAATCGAAGCCAAGGGGGAGGAAGTCATGGAAACCTCTGATTTATAGCCAAGTCGGACAGAAATTGTGGGTAAGCTGAGGATCCAATTCTTGCGATTAGCATGTGAAGTGGGGTCAGTCTTACAGAACTAAGCCCTTAACCTGTGGGATCTGACACTAGCTATCTCCGGGTAGCTAGTGTCAGAATTAAGTTGTAGGACACCCAGCTGGTGTCACAGAATTGCTTGCAATGGGGAAAACTGCCACACATCTGGTGTAGGAAGTGATGTGAATGTGGTAGTAGTGTGACAGTAAAGAAGAAACACAGGAGGGGGACTTCCCTGGTGGTGCAGTGGTTAAGAATCCGCCTATCAATACAGGGCACACAGGTTCGAGCCCTGGTCCGGGAAGAGCCCACATGCCGCGGAGCAACTAAGCCCGTGCGCCACAACTACTGAGCCTGCGAGCCACAACTACTGAAGCCCACGTGCCTAGAGCCCGTGCTCTGCAACAAGAGAAGCCACCGCAATGAGAAGCCTGCGCACCGCAACCACGAGTAGCCCCCACTCGCTGCAACTAAAGAAAAGCCCATGCGCAGCAATGAAGACCCAACGCAGCCAAAAATAAATAAATAAAAAGTAAATAAATTTATTTTTAAAAAAAGCAACACAGGAGGAGTGTGAGTTTTTTCTTTACAGGTATAGACTTATTAATTCTATTTTTCTTTTCCTTTTTTTTTTTTTTTTGGCGGTGCGCGGGCCTCTCACTGTTGTGGCCTCTCCCATTGCGGAGCACAGGCTCCGGACGCGCAGGCTCAGCGGCCATGGCTCACGGGCCCAGCCGCTCTGTGGCATGTGGGATCTTCCCTGACCGGGGCACGAACCTGCGTCCCCTGCATTGGCAGGCGGACTCTCAACCACTGCGCCACCAGGGAAGCCCTTTTCTTTTCCTTTTTAAAATTTGTTTACAGTTCTCTTTTTCAGTGGTTTATAGTTCATTTAATTATTTTGATTCTCAGCTGGCTGGGCCCTCCCCCAGAGATTCTGATGTAATGTTCTGGGGGTACAGCTTGGGCACTAGGATTTTAAAAGCTTTCCAGGTAATTCCAATGTGCAGACAAGGCAAAAAACAAAAACAAAACAAAAATACCCTTGCAATGTAAAACATAGAGACTAAGGCAAGCAAACAGAAAACAGCTGAAAGGAAACAGCGAAAACATACAGAGAAAAAAATTTTCAACCAAAAGTAGTCAGCAAATTTTCTCCCCAGAAAACAATTATGAAACTGGAAAAAAAGATTTTTTTAAAGATTTAGGGCTCTGGAAATTGACCATAAGTAAATGAGAAATTGAGAAGCATTTATCCATGAAAAACTTCTGAACTCTGGTTAGAACAGTGAGAGTCTGTGGCATTCTTGTCTGAGGCTGCTAACATTCCCCGAGCTTGGTCAGCAAGCTAGCTGTCCCAGAATTGGGGAGGCTGCACAAACCAACAGCTTCACTGCCAGAGGGGGGCTCACTGAATCCGAAGCAAACCACAGTGAGATACTACTCTATATCTGCTAAAATGGCTATTGGCGATGATGTGGAGAAACAAATCCTCCTACATGGGAAATGTAAAATCAGCAGCCAATTTGGAAAACAATTTAGTAGTGTCAAACAGTTAAACATAAACTTAGCATACAAGTCAGCAATTCTATTCCTATGTACTACTCAAATGGAAACTTGTCCATATGAAGACTTGTATACAGGGAGTTCCCTGGTGGTCCGGTAGTTAGGATTCGGCGCTTTCACTGCCCTGGCCCGGGGTTCAATCCCTGGAAGCTGCACGGTGTGGCCATGGATAAACAAAATGTATATCTATGCAATGTAATATTATTCAATAATGGAAAAAGAATCAATTCTTGATACATGCTACAACATGAAGTGCAAAAACATTATGCTAAGTGAAAGAAGTCAGATAATGATTCCATTTATGTGAAATATCTAGAAAAGGGAGATCAATAGTGAGAGAAAGCAGTTCTATGGTTGCCTTGGGTTGGTTGGGAGTTGACTACAAATAGGCACAAAGGAACTTTTTGGTGGTGGAGTTATTCTTTTTTTAAAAAAAATTAATTAATTAGGCTGCATAGGGTATTAATTGCTGCACGCAGGCTTTCTCTAGTTGCAGCAAGCGGGGGCTACTTTTCGTTGTGGTGCACGGGCTTCTCATTGCAGTGGCTTCTCTTGTTGTGGAGCACGGGCTCTAGGCGCGTGGGCTTCAGTAGTTGTGGCACACGGGCTCAGTAGTTGTGGCTCACGGGCTCTAGAGCACAGGCTCAGTAGTTGAGTTGCACGGGCTTAGTTGCTCCGCGGCATGTGGGATCTTCCCGGACCAGGGCTCCAACCTGTGTCCCCTGCATTGGCAGGCAGATTCTTAACCACTGCGCCACTAGGGAAGTCCGGTGGTGGAGTTATTCTAAAACTGGATTGTGGTAATGGTTGCACAATTCTATAAATTTACTAAAAATCAACGAATCATTCACTTACAGTGGGAAAACTTTATGGTATGTAAATTATATTTCAATAAAGTTAAATAAACTATGTGAGGGTAGAATAAAGATAATTTTACATGTGCAAGATTTCAAAAAAATTACTACACAGTCTTTCTTGGGATAGATGTAACTATTAATTGAGGTAGTAAACCAAGAATAAGTGAAAATGTTGGGTTTTAAGGGAAAAATAAAATATATGTCTATACAAAGAGTGGTACACCATGTCCATAGCAGTTGTATATCATATAGCCAAAAATTGAGAACAGCCCAGTTGTCTTATTACCTGGTTAATGGATAAACAAACTGTGGCATACTTGTACAATAGACTACTACTCAGCAATTAAAAGCAACAAATTACTGATACATTTTACAACACAGATAAGGATCTCAAAACAATATGAGTGAAATAAGCCAGATACAAAACACTATATACTATATAATTGCATTTATATTAAGCTCTAGAAATGACCAGTCTTTTCTATAGTAACAGAAAGCAGATCAATTTTTTGCCTGATGCTGGTGGTGGGAACGGAATGGGAATGGATATGAGGAAACTGTGGTATAATAAAAAATACATTTGGTCTTTATTCTGGGTTCCTGGCACAGAGCTTCTAAAACCCTTGGCATTTCCTGAGTGATGAGAGCCTTTTGTTATTCATATCATTATGAATATCATATCATCATTCATATCATTATGATGATGTCCCCTTCCAACAACACCTGAGTTTATGCTAATCAGGTGATTATTGCTGGGCCCCTTGATCAATTCAGGATAAGGGTGCTAGAGAAACCAAACCAAGTGATTTAGAGGAGTAGGATTTTCAGCTCCACTTCTGACCTTTAGGAAGGGGAGAGGGACTGGAGATTGAGTACAATCACCAATGGTCAACGATTTATCAACTGTGCCTACTAATGGAACCTCCATAAAAACTCCTAAATAATGGTGTTCAGAGAGCTTGCAGCTTGGTCAACACATGCAGGTGCTGGGAGGTTGCATGGCCAGAGAGAGTACAGAAGCTCTGCACATTCACACACACACACATCCATACCTTGCCCTATGCATTTTTCCATTTGTTCCTGAGTTGTAGCTTTTTTAGTAAACCTGTGATAGCAAGTAAAGCACTTTCCTGAGTTCTGTGAGTTATTCTCTTGAATTACTGAACCTGAAGGGGGGGTGTCATGGAACCCCCAAATTTGTAGCTGGTCAAGAAGACATGTGGGTAGCCTGTGCACCTCATTTGCAGCTGGGCATCTGATGTGGGGGCAGTCTTAGCCTCTAAACCTGTGGTGTCTGAAACTAACCGGGTAGTTAGTGTCAAAATTGAACTGAACTGACAGAAGTGGTGTCAGAAGAGAACTCATATTTGGTGTCGGGGAACTTCAGAGGAAACTTATGGTGTAATGGAAATGTTCTATATCTTCATTATGTAGTGGTTACATGGTATGTGCTGTACATTACCAAAATTATGGAACTGTACAATAAAGTTGAATTTTTAAAATGTGGGGTCTAGGAGTTGAGGAAACAGGAGATCTGAACCCAGGAGGAGGTACAAGGAGGTCCAGTGACAGTGGCTGAAGAGCAGTCTGTTAACTGAAAAAATATAATTACACAACCTAAAAGTTGAGAATTATGTTTTATTTGGTGGGCTTGCTGAGGACTTAAGCCCAGGGGATAGCCTCTCAGATAGCTCAGAGTGACTGCTCCAAAGAGGTAAGGTAGGAGTCAAGATATATAGGGGGTTTTGCAACAAAAACCAGGTAGTCGGAACATCAAAAGATTACTTTTTTTAAAAAATTTATCTTATTTATTTATTTTTGGCTGTGTTGGATCTTCATTGCTGCGCACGGGCTTTCTCTAGTCACAGTGAGTGGGGGCTACTCTTCATTGCAGTGCTCAGGCTTCTCACTGTGGTGGCTTCTCTTGTTGCGGAGAATGGGCTCTAGGCTTGTGGTGGAAGCCCTATGGTGGATTTTTAATATATATTCTATCTTTTTTGAAAATCTAAGCACAAAAGCAGAAATTTGATTACTTACTGAAAAAATAACATACGCATTATAAAAATATCTCCTTTCCATATCCAAAGTCTTAGCCACCTCTTGGGCATCAACCACTCTTAGCAGTTTCTCCTGCATCTTTCCAGAAAGCTTGTTTGTCCAAGCTTATATCCATGAGAATATAGCTCCCTTTGCAACATGAAAGGAAACATACTTTTCTCAGTGCTTTTTCACATAACACTAAATCTTGGCAATCATATCTATATACATATGTGTTCACCGAAAGTTTTCCAATGCAGAACCATTATATGGATGAGCTATATTTTATTTAACCAGTTCTCTATGATGGTGGTTAGGTTGTTTCTAGGATTTGGATACTACAAACAATGCTGCAATGCACATCATTGTGTATGTGTATATATATATATATATTTTTTTTTTTTTTTTTTTTTTGGCGGTACGTGGCCCTCTCACTGTTGTGGCCTCTCCCGTTGCGGAGCACAGGCTCGGGACGCACAGGCTCAGTGGCCATGGTTCAGGGCCTAGCCTCTCCTTGGCATGTGGGATCTTCCCAGACCGGGGCATGAACCCGTGTCCCCTGCATCGGCAGGCGGACTCTCAACCACTGTGCCACCAGGGAAGCCCGTGTATATTTTTAAATACAAGTACATCATGTGAATATTCTATCAAACCTAGATATAGATACAGATATATTCCCAGGAGTAGAATTGCTGGGCCAAAGCATATGTGCATTTTTATTTTATTTTTATTTATTTTTTAAAGTTTTTTAAAAATTTATTCATTTTGGTTGCTCTGGGTCTTAGTTGCAGCACGCAGGATCTTCGTTGCAGCATGCAGGATCTTTAGTTGCAGCATGCAGGCTTCTTAGTTGCAGCATTTGAACTATTAGTTGCAACACACAAACTCTTAGTTGTGGCATGCATGCATGTGGGATCTAGTTCCCCGGCCAGGGATCGAACCCAGGCCCCTTGCATTGGGAGCGCAGAGTCTTACTCACTGGACCACCAGGGAAGTTCCCATGTGTGCATTTTTAAATGAATATAAATAATTTATTTTGAAAATCATCTTGCAGATTATAAGGTCAAAATACATTCAACCCAATCTCCCATACGTTCGACATCTAATTATAAAATGATTATTTCTTTTAAAGAAATACTCCAATACCTCAAAGTAACTTTTGCATTATCAAGAAAAGATCTTATGCCTTTTTCCAACTGGAACCATGGTGGGTGTAGAAGAGAAGGAAAAGCCTTAAGAAACAAGTGGAGGGATTTTACAGAGCCTGAGATCGAGTGCCTGAGAAAGAAGTTTGCCCAAAAGATGCTTCAAAAGGCAAGGAAGAAGCTTATCTATGAAAAAGCTAATCACTGTCACAAGGAATATAGGCAGATAGAACTGAGATTCAGAAGGAAAGGATGACAAGAAAAGCGGGCAAGTTTGGTGTACCTGCTGGACCCAAATGGGCATTCCTCATCAGGATCACAGGTATCAGTGGTGTGAGCCCAGAGATCTGAAAGGTGTTACAGCTTCTTCGTTTTCGCTGCATCTTCCACGGCACCTTTGTTAAGCTCAGCAAGGCTTCAGTTAAGATTTGAGGAATGTGGAACCACATATTTCATGGGGGTACCTGAACCTGAAGTCAGAAAATGAATGCATCTACAATTATTGTTATGGCAAAATCAACAAGAAGAGAATTGCCCTGACAGATAACACTTTGCTCCATCCCTTGGTAAATATGGCATCATCTACATGGAGGATCTAATTTGAAGGGCTTCCTGTGGCCCTTCAAATTACCTTCTCCGGGAGCCCAGATCAACAGATCTAACAGGCTTATTAGATGGATGAACTGAGGTGTGTCTACCATGATTATTTTTGTAATCTGGTCAGTTAATAAACAGTGACTGATTTCAGAGTATAAAAAAATTAAAAACTCATTCTGCAGGGATTTGTCCTCAACTTCTTTTCAAGAACATTATGCTTTAGCAGAAAAACCCCTAGAATTCCAAGATTCTTGGCAGGACCTACAGTCCTGCTCTGTCTTGGGCCCAGACCCAGGATTCCCAGGATCAGCTAAACCTGAATTCCCTTTTTTTTAGGGGCTCTATACTTTACCACCAGTCACTCAGGCTCATACTCTCATCGTTGCCTTTGGTTCTTCTCTTTCCCTAGGCTCCTGAATCCAGTGGAGCATTCTTCAGCATCAACATTTAATACTTTTGTTCCTATACACTCTGTCATTCCCTAATTCTGCCCTTTAATCAACTTCAAGAAGTGGCTTCCTAACCAGCCTCATAGTGGCGGCATGCGGGCTTCTCCATGCAGTGGCTCCTCTTGTTGCAGAGCACACGCTGTAGGCACACGTGCTTCAGTAGTTGTGGTACGCAGGCTTAGTTGCTCCTTGGCATATGGGATCTTCCTGGACCAGGGATCAAACCTGTGTCCCCTGCATTGGCAGGCAGATTCTTATCCACTGCGCCCTGGAATAATATTAAAATAATGCTTCCCTAGGGAATTCCCTGGCGGTCCAGTGGTTAGGACTCGGCTTTTTCACTGCTGGGGCAGGCTTGATCCCTGGTTGGGGAACTAGGATCCTGCATACCACGTGGTGTGGCCAAAAAAAAAAAAAGCTTCCCTAAATATCTAAATCATAACCCAAACCTAGAATTTAAACTATCTCTCTACAGACTCCTTGGCTAGGTCCTAACCCAACTCTGGAGCTGACCGATCTCCTATTACTTTCTTGAACACCTTTCTCCAGCCAAAATACTCTCATACATGGTGTCCCCAAACACAATACCCATTTCCCTGCCTTTGCATATGCCATTCCCTCATCCAAAGAAGCCTTTCTCCAAGTCTCCACCTATAGAAATCCTGCATATCCTACCAGGCCCAGCTCAAGTCTTACCTATTTTCCTGTCCATTCTAGATGAAAGCAGTTCCTCCCAACTCAAGACCCCATTAAATTCTTTTCAGTACCACCATGTTTTAGCAGTTACCTTTGCTGCAGTAGCTCTTTTGGTCACATACAGTTCCTGTAACTACATTTTAAGCTCATTGTTTGGAACCTGTGACATCCAGAACATCATTTTGCCTCGAATATCCACTTCCCCACGTAAAAAGGAAGCAAATGCTCTTAACACAAATTTGGGGGGTGAGAGTTGGAGAATACTAAACTCATGCAAACACCAAACTCTTGACTTCTCATTTTCCCTTCCAGATGGCAGGAGGGAATAAAGCTGGCTCCTGGGGTAGTTGATACAGCTACTGAGTCTAGTTTTTCCCAGCCTAGCATTCAGTCTTTGGGTATCCAAACAAATGGAAGACAGAGACCAGGACCTATAAAGGTCTAGAAAAACGATAGACCACTTCCATTTTCTGAGGTTCTCAGTATACTGAAAACTGAAGATGTGCTAAAAGTGAGTTACAAAAATTGTGGTGTGTTTGAAATTTTTCCATTGCACCATCCTTTTCTTTCAATCCTGTTGTCAGTGTGTCTTTGTGCCCTCTTTGTCTAATGTTACTTAAGGAAACATCACAAATTGAAAGTTGAAATAACCTTGGAGGGTAGTGTTCTGGACTGTATTTGATGTTGGGTAACAGGGTGGCCTCAGGCTGCTGGGCCCAGAGCAGTGACTCTGCAGGAACGGTGGCGCCTGGTTACACAGCGTGATGCAGTCGACCTCAGGCCTGACTTAAGGAGCCGTGACGGGTTCCGTCAGCGCCGCGCACTCGCTGCATTGGGGACCAGGCCCTTCCCGATATCTCACCGGACTTCCCACCCCTTCTTGCCAGCTGCCATTTGCCCCTCCAGAGAAGGAAACGGGATGCCAGACCCCGAGACCCAGGTCCAGGCCCAGGAGGGGTCGGAACCACAGAGACTGGAATGCAACGCCGGGCAGCAGGCCCAGTAAGGAACGAAGGCAACACGGCGCGGGAAGGCCGACCCGGCCGGCTCCGCCTCAGGGCGCGCGCCCTGGGCGGTACTCCATTCCGCCGCAGCCCGACCCCTTCCCTCCCGCCCAACCAACGGCCACTTCCTGCCTCACTTTCAGCCAATCCCCACTCTCCACGAAGAATAGCCCTAGGGGGCGTATGGGAAAGTGAAGAGAGCGATGGTCTCATCGACCAACCGAATCCCGGAGCTTGCGCGGGGGGGCGGGATTTAGCGCTGGCCGCAGCTACTCAGGAGCGAGGGGCGGACGCAGGGCCGGGCTTCGTGCAGTGGGGCTTGCTCGCGCGGCGGTCGCGGTAGTCAAGGCCTCTTGGTTCAGCAGCACGTGACGGTTGTGCTGCCTCAGCCGCTGTCTTTACTGCAGCGCGGGGCCGGGTGTGCGGGCGGGAGGAGACGCGGCGCCGCCGGCGGTCCCCCTGAGGCTCGAGGTGAGACGGGAGGCATGCTCATGTTCTCGGGCCTGTGAGGACCCCTGGGGGCCTGGGTACGCGGCGCCGCGGCCGAGGGCCCGAGGAGCCGGGCGTGGCCGGGGCCGAGGGGTCCGGCTGGGTTTCGAGAGCTCAGGCCCAGGCGGACGCTCGGGCCATGAAGGGCGAGGCCCGAACCTGGGCCGCCTGAGTTGGGTAGCCAGGCCCAAGCCGCGCCGGCGGGGTCGGGAGGCGTGGCAGGTGCCCTAGAGCCTCTCTTGACCTCTGGGAAAGCTAACTTCTCCTTCTGGCTTTGCTTCTAGGGCTTTCTTAAGCCTGTTGTTGGCTGCTTGTGAAGCTGCGAGGTGTTCTGGTGTAACCGGGTAAAGATCTGGAATAGGACCGGGCCTAGTCGGTATCCCTAGTAGTGGGGAAGGGTGATAGTGGGCCGAGAGAGAATGTTTAGGATTAGCATTACAGGTTCAGTATTTGAAAATTAAAACCACAAAGTGAAGACTGGACTCTGGTAGCCTGACGAGTATGGAGAATGTGCTAGAACACGCAGTGGTTGAAAAATTTCAGTCCTAACATTTACATCTATTCGGGGATGGGGAGTAAGTAAACTAGTAAATTCACAGGATTTTTAAAGCAGGAAAGCTCCCAAAAGCTCTCTGTGGGCAGGTTGTTTTATAGTGGAGGAAACTGAGGCCCAGAGCTCTGAATGATTGGCTCAAGGTCATGCGATTAATTTTATGATCACGTTGGAATTACTGTTGAGGCAGATTTGGTGTAGTTGTTAAGGCTAAGCCCTGATTCAAGTCCTTCATCAGCAATTTGTTGCTATGTGAACTTGGACAGTTTACTTCCCCTTTGTGCCCCAGTTCTCTCCAAATAATGGGTATAATACCTGGTGGAGTTGTTAGAATTAAATTGTGTATAAAAAAGGACTTTAACTGCTTGATAAACGATTGAAATAAATTGTTACGGTCTGAATGATGTTGGTCCACTACACCAGCATCCTACTTTTTGAGTTGGTTAAGCCCTGGGACCTAAAATCACATTTATGGAGATAGAGGAAGAAACTGACTTAGTGGATTAACTGCTGGGCATGACACAAGTGAATGCTGGCTGAAGGAAGTTAAACTGAGCTGAATATTAAAAGGTTGGGAGGACAAAGGTGAGCCACAGTTAGGCTCTTTACCTCTAATTTAGGAAATGGAACATTTTGCTTAATTTTTTAATAAGTAGAGTTGGTGGGTTGGGAGGATTTGATTTGGTTTAGTTTCTTTTAAGGGAGGAACTGTATTGATCTTAAAATCATTCTGTATCTCAGTCTTTTGACAGTGCTGTTTAAGGGCCATGAATAAAATCACTGCTGAATTGTACATTTGCTATAGTTAGAGCAGAGGTAAAAGATGGTGTGGGGAGTTCTGTGCACCACCCAGGGTACACAAGCAAATAAGCGGGGGAACTGGATTATGAGATGGCCAGAATGAACTTTGTATTGGAGTAAATGTGTCGCACAACAAACAAATTTTCTGACCTATCTGATAATGGGTGTTAGCATCCCTCGCTACCTTACTATCTTAACTCAGCAGTTTCAACTAGCACATTATCTTTCAAGGACCTCGAGGGGTAAACGTTTTGACGGAAGTTGTTGCTGCAGTTTTGGCAATCATGCTCTTGCATCCTTTCAGTTACAGAGTTCACTTTGCCCTGAGAGATAGCTTAAGGGGATGAAGTGACAGTTGGTAAGCATAAATGCAGGCTCAAGAGACTTGAATTCCAGGCCCAGCATGGTAACTAGCTTAATGAACTACATTGGTTTCCACCTCTTTAAAATGGGAATGAAGAGTGCCCTGGATACCTTACCAGGAGGGACAAATAAGATGGTGAACATGAAATTACTTTGAATGGCATAGTGAACTGTGCAAATAGAAGAATTGGCAGCTCATAACAACTCCTAGGAAATAATAAAAGTGCCTGAACATAGTTATAACCTATATAGCTTACCGTAGAACTTTGTCAGTAAAGTGTATGTTGAATGCTTTGTTAACTAAAACAGATGTGCCTTTAAATTAAGCTTAACTGTGCGCTCTGAAAATTATTTGGAGAATTTTGTTTTTTAAATAATTTAGAATCTTCAGCAATGTTTTGCGTATCCACATCTTAAACCTACTTAGTTTATAGGAGAAAAGAAAGTGCTATGGAAAAATAGATTTTAATGTTCCTGTCAGTGAAAAGCAAAATTCAAAACTGTAAACTAGGCAGTAGTATATATCTGTTTTTAAGTGGATGATCATTTACAATAAAGACCACTTTGAATTTTATGTACTTTTTCCCCCTTTAAGTGCTTCTATATTTTGACTAGATGCACATGTAGTAATATCAGAGGGACAGAAAGTAGTAGTATTAAAATGGTTATCTGCGACTGGAATCAAATTCCTTTTAAGTGGTTCCTTTTCAATCTAAGACTTCAAATTTCTTATTGCCTTAAAACTCAGCGTTTTAGAACCATCAAAACTTAAATGGTGTCACTGGGCAATACCTAGTAATAGTAGAAATCACTGCTAATGTTGCATTTACTGTAAGCCAAGTACTGACATAAACACTTAACATGCATTTTGTTTATATAACAATCCTAAGAAGTACATAGTGTTGTTATTCTCATTTTAGAGATGAAGAAACTGAGGCCCTGAAGTTATTAAGTAGCCGATTAGGGATTGTGACTTCTGAGTTCCTGCTCATAACACTATTCTGTGTTCTACGCCTAACTGTGACCTTGGACAGCTTATGTAACTTCTCTTAGCCTTAGTTTTGTCATGTGTCACATGGGAATGATAGAACTTCCTGGGGTTCTTCTGAGGGTTAAATTAGACAACCTAAGGTAAGACTTAACATTTTTAAAGGGTATATTGGGACTTCCGTGGTGGTCCATTGATTAAGACTCTGTGCTCCCAATGCAGGGAGCCCGGGTTTGATCCCTGGTCAGGGAACTAGATCCCACATGCATGCCGCAACTAAAAGATCCCGCATGCCGCAGCGAAGATTCTGCGTGCTGCAACTAAGACCTGGCGCAGCCAAACTAAATAAATAAATAAATATATTTAAAAAATAAAAGGGTATATTAATAGATGAATGGATAGCCTACATGAAAGAAAGACTGCCTCATTTTTTATTACACACTGCCTTTTAAAAAAAAATCACTTTTGGGAATTCCCTGGCAGTCCAGTGGTTAGGACTTGGCTCTTCCACTGCAGGGGGCCAGGGTTCGATCCCTGGTTGGGGGACTAAGATCCCACAAGCCATGCGGCATGGCCAAAAAATAAAAATCTTTTTTTTTCCCCCCCCAGAATCCTAGAACACCAGCTAGGCCACTTCTTCTGTTCTTCTTTCTAATTTCTCGTGGATCAAAGGAATTAGAGGTGAAATTTCCTAACTACTTTTAAGAGGTAAAATTCCACAAAGGAAAGCCCCGAACCAAATGGTTTTAACACCAATCCTTCACAAACCCTTCTAAAAAATAGAAGAGGGAACACTTCCCAACTCATTCTATGAAGCCAATATTACCATGATACCAAAACCAGACAGACTTCACAGGAAAAGAAAAACATAGAACAGTATCCCTTAAGAAAATAGATGCAAAAATCCTCAAAATGCTAGCAAATGGGATCCAGCAACATATAGAATTATAGGGCTTCCCTGGTGGCGCAGTGGTTAAGAATCTGCCTGCCAATGCAGGGGACACGGGTTCGAGCCCTGGTCTGGGAGGATCCCACATGCCGCGGAGCAACTAAGCCTGTGCGCCACAACTACTGAGTCTGAGTGCCACAGCTTCTGAAGCCCGAGCACCTAGAGCCTGTGCTCTGCAACGAGAAGCCACAGCAATGAGAAGCCTGCGCACTGCAACAGAGTAGCCTCCACTTGCCGCAGCTAGAGAAAGTCCGCGTGCAGCAACGAAGACCCAGTGCAGCCAAAAGTAAATAAATAAAATTTAAAAATTAAAAAAAAAAAATTATACACCACAACCAAGTGGGATTTATCCCAGAAATGTAAGGTTGGTTCACCAAACTATAATAAAGAATGTAATATACTGCATTAATAAAGGACAAAAACCGCATGATCATTGCAGTTGATAAAGTGCAACACCCTTTCGTGATAGAAGCACTCAACAAACTAGGAATAGAAAGGAACTTCCTCAGCCCTCTTGAGACAAATAATCCCTTCTGTGGGATTCCTTCTGTTCCTCTTTCTAATTTCTCATGGATTAAAGGAATTAGAGGTGAAATTTCCTAACTACTTTTAAGAAACAAAGTCTTACAAAGAAAATCCCAGAACCAAATGGCTTCACTGGTGAATTCTACCAAATACTTAGGGAAGAATTAATGCTAGTCCTTCACAAACTCTGCCAAAAATACAAGAGAGAACACTTTCCAACTCATTCTATGAGGCCAATATTACCCTGATACCAAAACCAGACAAAGACTTCATAAGAAAACCGTAGACCGGTATCTTTTAAGAAAATAGATGCAAAACTAGACTAACTTGAAAATATTAAAGTTTAAATTTAATTTAAAAATAATTTGAGCCTCTCTTTGTTTTAAAGATTTTTTTTCTGAATGGACCCTTACTGAGCATAAAGATTCTGCCAATGAGAGGTGACAAATGTAATATTTCTTTAGTGTTTGCCCATTCCTAAAGTTGATCAATTTTGGATTTGTTAAAATTCAATGCAGAATGTGTCTGTTTCCATTAAATAGAATATTTTGTGTTCAGTTGAAGTCTCATGTACATTATTAAATGTGTATAGTAAAATAATATGGACTTTTTTTAGAATGTGTGTTGAGAACAGAATTATCATTAACCAAAAATAAGTTAAATTTGGGAGAATTCATAAAGAAAATTGGTGGAAGAGCAGGAAAAAAGAAAATCACAGATAAATAGGGATATTTCCCTGTCCAAATGCTATAATTGTATATACACCGTTGCAAGGAAGAGTTAAAGACGAAATCATAGAGTATAATCAGAGGAAAGCTAGTGTTTCTTGTTACATAAAATCATTCAGCTTTGTTGAAATATAGGAGGTGTACGGGCACAGTTACACCTTTTGGCCCATTCTGGGAATTGAAAATGTATTCACTGTGGTTGTACTAATTTTGTATCAAAGAATAAACCATTTGGGAACTCCTATGAAGTACTGGACTCTGATAGACTTTGTATTATCTTTTTATGTTTTCACAGCAAGCCTTCGAGCCACTAATACTACTAGCTACATTATAAAATAGGGAAGAAAGACTCATGGAAATTCAGTAAGCTGACCAAGGCCACAAAGAGGATCAGGAAAGTCTAGAACCCAGCTTTCTCTGACTTGACAGTTTACACCATCACATATACCATACTGCCTTTTGTATAAGGAGTTCATTTTCTGAATCATCAGTTTTTAAAATAGAAAACTTCCATCTCTAGAATTCAAGATAAATTCACTCTTTGAAAAGTTAAAAGAGTGAACTGAAACATTAAAAGTGAGTAGATTAGTTTCTCTTGAAAAATCCTTCTGACTCAGATTTTGAGAACTGGGCTTTTTGCTCTGTCCTTGGGAAACTGAGAAGCAAGTCAGAAATTATTTATATTATTTATAAATATATATTACAAATGTGCATATGTTTAGCTCCTGTTTTCTTGGCTTTGTGTATGTTTGTCTATGTGATCCCAGAGGGTAGAGCTTCTCTGACTTGGATATAGGTTGATAATTATATTTTATTATTAAAAACAAAACACTTATTAACTGGAAGGAAGGGAGTAAGAGGTTCATATTTCTAATCCAACTCATTTCTGAGTCTTCCTCTGTACTTCTGTGCTTTTAAATTTAACTTTGATCAAGTCTAAAGAACCATCTATACTGATCCAGTAATAAATTTTTTAAAAGAAGATTTTAATTTTGAAATAATTATAGACCCACGGAAAGTTGCAAAATAGTACAGAGAGGTCTCTTGTACCCATCACCCAGCTTCCCCCAATAGTAGTATAGATAGATAACTATTGTAAAATATCAAAACTAGGAAAAAATTGCACTGGTACAGTCTAAAGACCTTATTCAGATTTCTCCAGGTTTTATATGCCCTTGTGTGTACATAGTTATGTGCAGTTTTATCATGACACTAATTCATTTTTGAAATTTTTACTTGACTTTTTTTTTAATAGAAGGAAAATACTCAAGCTAGAGCGTTAAGTAGTACTAACATACCTATGCACATTTTTTTCCTAGTTAGATAAAAGGTTATGAGTTTATTTTGGTATTATCCCCCCAAAACCCCCAACATTTGATTAATAGAACTAATACTACAGAATATTCATAAACTCTGAAAACATGGGCAAATACTTTTTATGTTTCCAGACTTTAAGGACACCCTATATAGATTGATCCTGAAGGTCAGAGACTTTTTTTTTTTTAATCCTTAGTAACTAGTTGACACTCATGGAATTGACCACTATCAGCAAACATTCATTTAGTTTCTAACATGTGCTGGGTTTTCTGATGGGCATCAGATATATTCTCCTTTAACCCTTTGTAACGCAGAATTCCGACAGTTCAGTCTTGTGACTGCCAGAAAACAGTCTTGAACTCTGCCACCCAGCATTTATTAAAAGTCCAGTTGAGAGAATTCACTGGTGGTCCAGTGGTTAGGACTCAGTGCTTTCACTGCTGGGGCCTGGGTTCGATCCCTGGTGGGGGAACAAAGGTCCTGCAAGCTGTGTAGTGCGGCCAAAAAAAAAAAAAAGATAAAGTCCAGTTGAGAGATTTATTGATGAGTATTTGAAGGAAGTGCAGTCTGTTCACTTCTCTAGAACCTAGAAATTGTAAGTTTTATTTGTAGATCAGTTCTGGATCAACAGAAATCAGAACTTGGACTATATAGTGTTGGCCCTCATAGTATTGGTTTTATTGACTTAGGCTTTGCTCTAGTTAAAAACTCAAATTTACATATAACTTAAGGTATTTTAAAGAAAAGTTCACTTCAGTAGACTCATAAATATTAAAAGATTTTCTTGTTCGTGGTTTTGATTTTTAATTGCTGGCTCTTCTGGAGGTCTATGCCTGTAAGTAATTTGTAATTTGGCCAAGACAGGAATTTAAATGGGCCTACTGTGGGACAGTTTGTGGCATTAAGTAGCTTAGTCATGAGTTAGACATCCACCCAGCATTTGCACCCTAGCTCAAAGGGGCACTGCTGTAGAGTAACGGTCTTGCAGTGATAAAAAAATTAGAGCGAGAAAATGGCTCTTGGAAGAAAACCAGGAAATGAAGTGCTCCAAGAAAATGATGGCTTTCAAGCAGAAAGTAAAAGTATGGGAGAAACTGCTATAATGGCATTCAGGAATATGAGAAATCTTGTACTAGAAGAGCTAATGTAGCTTAGTGAGCATGAACTGTGAAGTAGAAGAGACTTAGAAAATGTAGTAAATGTTTATTTACTGCTGGAAAGTTACTCGGTTTAAAGGTACCTAATTTCTTTATTCACTTTTATTCCTGAGCATTCTGGATCTAGGAATCACTTGCTCTGTGGCTTTGGGCAAGTTGGGGGTGGGGGAGATGTGCTATTTGTTTTTTAAAAGCATTATTGCTTTGTTGCTGAGCTACTTGTTACGTATTTCCTATTGATAATCCTAGAAATAGTGGGTGACAACAGAGAAATACGCTCTCTGCTTAGGAGTCTGTAAATGTTAAGACAAATGAAGAGGGTTTTTTTTTAAAAATATTTATTTATTTTTATTTGGTTGTGCCCGGTCTTATGTGCAGCAGGTGGGCTCCTTAGTTGTGGCATGCGAACTCTTAGTTGTGGCATGCATGTGGGATCTAGTTCCCTGATCAGGGATTGAACCTGGGCCCCCTGCATTGGGAGCATGGAGTCTTAACCAGTGTGCTACCAAGGAAGTCCCCAAATGAAGGGTTTTAAAGGGAGAAAAAAGCTTCTGAAATCTTTTTAGACACTAAAATGTGAAAAATTATTTTGTGTTTCTAAGACAAAGCCAGTATAGAATTACCAAGTAAGGTATTAGGAGACAGGAGACTTGGCCTCTGATCCTGATTCTGCCAATAACTGGTTTTTGGCAAATCAATCACATTTGGTGCATAATAATGGAACATCTTTTTTAAAAAAAAATTTTTACAGAATAGTTTTGGATCTACAAAAAGATTATAAAGATAGTACAGAGTATTCCCATATAACCCATACCCAGTTTCTGCCATTATTAACAACATTAGTATAGTACGTTTATTATAATTAACGAACCAATATTGATAAATAATTACCAACTAAAGCCCGGATTTAATTCAGATTTCCTTTGTTTTTACTTGCTGCCCTTTTTCTGTTCCATGATACCACACTACATTAGTCATCATGTCTCCTTAAGCTTCTCTTGGCTGTGACAGTTTTTTAGATTTTCTTTGTTTTTTGATGACCTTGACATATTTTGAGGACTACTGGTCAGATTACTTTGTAGCATGTCCCTCTGTTGGGATTTCTTTGATGTTTTTCTCATGACGAGAGGGAATATGGATTTTTGGGAAGAAGACCACAGAGGTTAAAGTACTGTTTTCATTATATTTTATCAAGGGTACATACTATCAACATGACCTATTACTTTGGATGTTGACCTTGATCAGCTGGCTGAGGTAGTGTTTGCTAGGTTTCTCCACTGTAAAATTCTTGTTTTTCCCCCTTTCCATACTGTGCTCTTTGGAAGGATATCAGTATCACTATGTGTAGCCCACCCGTAAGGAGTGGGGGGTTACGTTCCACCTCCTTGACAGTGGAGTATCTACATCTGTTACTTGGAATATTTCTTCATGGGAAATTTGTCTCTTCCTCATTTATTTATTTACTCAATAATATATTTGTATTGTGTAGATTCATGGGCATTTATTTTATAATTTGAGGTATAATCCAGTACCACTTATTTTGTTGCTTGTATTGTTCCAGCTTTGGCCATTGCTTTTTCTTGTGTTCTTTTGACATAGCCCCCATCACTGTGGGTGTTCTGTTTTTGCTTTGAACACTTCCCTTTTGGGCACCACAAGATGCTCCAGGCTCGTCTTGTATATTTCCTGCCCTAATCCTAGAGTCAGCCAAGGAACACTGTTTCCTTGTATTCGAGATGATATTGGAAACCAAGATCCTTGCTACTAGGTGTATTTATTGCTACTGGGGTGTAGCAGTTTCTTGTATGCCCTCTTAGCTGACAGAGCAAGGAAATATATGTGTGTATACTAACTGGTATATATGCACATATCTATAAATACTTCTCTGTGTAATCCTCTGTATATTAAGATGAACATGAATTCATACTATAGTCTCTCTCACCCATTACCATGAGGATTATTTTAGCCTCTTTCCCTTGCTTATCTGTAAAATTCACACACCCAACACTGAAAGTGGCTCCCACAATCCATTTATTTAGTTTTTAAATTTTGATATACATATATAGCAGTATCCGAATTCTTAACCTGTATATTCATGTGAAACAACTTACTCAACTTGAGCAGTGCTTTTGTACAGTCTGGTTTTACAGACTCCACTCATTTCCAGAGTTACTTAGGTTAACATCTTTTCCCTCCACCCCATTCAGTGAGGTTGTTTTGTATGTTTGTAATACAGTTAGATTGTTTTGTCACATCCTGTGTGCCATCCTTGGATCACTCAACCTCTTCAATGATTTTTTAAAATTTTCATACATGGGGCTTCCCTGGTGGTGCAGTGGTTAAGGATCCACCTGCCAGTGCAGGGGACACAGGTTTGAGCCCTGGTCCGGGAGGATCCCACATGCCACCGAGCAACTAAGCCAGTGTGTCACAACTGCTGTGCCTGTGCTCTAGAGCCCGCGAGCCACAACTACTGAGCCTGCGTGCGACAACTACTGAAGCCTGCACACCTAGGTCCCATGCTCCACACAAGAGAAGCCACCACAATGAGGAACCTGCGCACTGCAACAAAGAGTAACCTCCCTCACCGCAACTAGAGAAAGCCTGTGTGCAGCAACGAAGACCCAATGTAGCCAAAAATAAATAAATAAAATAAGTTTTTAAAAATATATTAAAATAATTTTTTCATACATGAAGATTCATTCTTTGTGCTATAAAGTTTTATGGGATTTGAAAGATGGATAGTGTCATGTATCCATAATTATAGCATCATAACAGAATGGTTTCACTGCCTAAGAAAGTCCCCTGTGCTTACCTGTTCAACCTGACCTCCTCCCCTAAACCTCTGACTACCACTGACTTTTTTTTTTTTTGGTATCTAGAGTTTTGCCTTTTTCAGAATGTGATCTAATTGGAATTCTATAGCATGTCACCTTTTCAGACTGGCTTCTTTCACTTAGCAATAGGCATTAAAGATTCATCCAAGTCTTTTTTTGGCTTGATAGCTCTTTTTTTTTAATTGAAGTATAGTTTATAGTTTATTTACAATGTTGTGTTAATTTCTGCTGTATGGCAAAGTGATTCATTTTAGATAGCTCATCTTTTAATTTCTGAACAATATTCCATCGTATAGGTGTACTACAGTTTGTTTATTCATTCCCCTACTGAAGAACATTTTGGTTTCTTCAAGTTTTGGGTGCTTATGGATAAAGCTGCTATAAACATTTGTGTGTGAGTTTCTGTGCATTTGTAAGCTTTCAGATCAGTTGGGCAAGTACCTGTGAGCATGATTGCTGAATCCTGTGGTAAGTCTATAGTTAGATTTGTAAGAAATTGCCAAACTGTGTTCCAGAGTGGCTGTACTATTTTGGATTTTCACCAGCAGTGAAATGAGAGTTCCCGTTACTTCACATCCTTGCCAGTTTTTTAAATCTTAGCCATGCGAATAGGTGTATAGTAGTATCTCATTGTTTTGTTTTATTTTATTTATTTTTTAAAATTTATCTTTGGCTGTGTTGGGTCTTCATTGCTGCGTGCGGGCTTTCTCTAGTTGCGGCAAGTGGGGGTTATTCTTCGTTGTGGTGTGCGGGCTTCTCATTGCGGTGGCTTCTCTTGTTGCAGAGCATGGGCTGTAGGCTCGCGGGCTTCAGTAGTTGTGGCACGCAGGCTCAGTAGCTGTGGCTCGAGGGCTCTAGAGCACAGGCTCAGTAGTTGTGGCGCATGGGCTTAGTTGCTCTGCGGGATGTGGGATCTTCCTGGACCAGG
Organism: Leucopleurus acutus; assembly: GCF_964270905.1. Classification (NCBI taxonomy): domain Eukaryota; kingdom Metazoa; phylum Chordata; class Mammalia; order Artiodactyla; family Delphinidae; genus Leucopleurus; species Leucopleurus acutus. Next base: position 17,416,305 of record NC_139145.1, read on the forward strand.
GATTGAACCCGTGTCCCCTGCATGGGCAGGCAAACTCTTAACCACTGCACCACCAGGGAAGGCCCTCATTGTTGTTTTAATTTGCAGTTACTTAATGGCAAATGATGTTTGATCTTTTCATATGCCATCTGAATATCTTCTTTGGTGAGGTATCTGTTCATATCTTTTGCCCATTTTATAATTGAGTGGTTTTCTTATTTTTAAAAAATATTTATTTTTTAATTTATTTGGCTGTGGGTATTAGTTGTGACATGCGGGATCTTTAGTTGCGGCATGCGGACTCCTAGTTGTGGTGTGTGGGATCTAGTCCCCTGACTAAGAATTGAAACTGGGCCCCCTGTGTTGGGAGCACGGGGTCTTTTTTTTTTTTAATTTATTTATTTTTGGCTGAGTTGGATATTTGTTGCTGCACGTGGGCTTTCTCTAGTTGCAGTGAGTGGGGGGCTACTCTTTGTTGTGGTGCACGGCCTTTGTAGTACCTTCTCTTGTTGAGGAGCACGGGCTCTAAGTGTGTGGGCTTCAGTAGTTGTGGCTTGCGGGCTCTAGAGCGCAGGCTCAGTAGTTATGGCGCACTGGCTTAGTTGCTCCGCGGCATGTGGGATCTTCCCGGACCAGGGCTCAAACCCGTGTCCCCTGCATTGGCAGGCGGATCCTTAACCACTGTGCCACCAGGGAAGTCCGGGAGCACGGAGTCTTAACCTCTGGACCACCAGGGAAGTCCCTGTTTCCTTATTGTTGAGTTGTGTTCTTCGTACATTTTGGAAACCAGTTCATTATTAGATATGTATTTTGCAAATATTTCTCCTACCTTGTTTTGTTTTTTAATTCTCTTAAGTTTCTTTCATAGAGTTGAAGTTTTAAATTTTAATAAATTTCAGTTTAACCAATTTTTTCTTTCATGTATCTTGCTTTTTTTAATTTTTAAAAATTTATTAAAAAAACAAAAAATGGTACAAAAAGGTTGAAAGTAAAAGAATTGGAAAAGATATACTGTGCAAATAATGTATCTTGCTTTTGATGTTGTATTGAAAACTCATTGTCAAACCCAAGATCACTTAAAATTTCTCCTGTGTTTTCATCTGGAAAGCGTAATAGTGCAACATCCTTTTTGGACTCCATTTGATATAAGGAGTGTGGGTAGGAGGATTGAAATGAGGGTGGATTTTGTTTCTTGGTAATATTGGATTTTCATTAATGAAGCAGAGAATTAATATCACCTTAAAATATATAGTCTTGAATTATTTGTAAGTGTGACCAGGTCTTTAACAAAACTTGAAATGTTTGGGCTGGCTTCATAGTGGCTCTTGGGACTAGACCTGTTTGCTGTAGCAATTTCTCGGGAGTCTTGGCAAATTACAAATGTTGAAATAGCATATGTAAAACTAGCAGTGGCTTAGGATCATCAGTGCACAGCTATGAGAATCGGTTTACCATGGTTTGGCAGTAGTGGTTCCTCCACAGCTTTACAACCCTGTGGATAATGCAAAAAGTTAACAGATATGTGCCTAAGACTTCTGAAAAACTGGGTCCTGCAACTCAGGGTGTAGGGGAAACGGTGGTGGAGCGAAGTGCATTTCCTGAAGTTTGCTGGAGACTCCCTATCCCTTCGTTGTTCTTGACAGGGATGGTAGCCTTCTGCTACCTGAAAACTGTTTTCCTTTCATTGGGTCATTCTGCCTCCGCCACACAGATGCCTCCTTTCCCAGGATCTTTGGTCCACCAACCAGGGCTAGCTGTTCTGCAGTTGCACTTTACTTTACTAAACCCTACCTGAATCCCCTATTCTAGACCACTCCCTTTAGTACCCTTACTGACTAGTCTTCCAGTCCTGTCTCTATCACACCTTCTCAGTATTCAACTACATTTTGTCTAGCATAATAGAAATATGGGATATGAATTCTTTGACTCTTATTGGTTGTGATAATGAGTAAATGATTGGGTTATTTTCATTTTACTAGTCTTAGTTATTAATATGTAAAGTAAAATTAGAGTAATACCTCAAGGGAGGTTTATGCGAAACAGTGTGCCTATGTGAAAGTGCTTTTATTAACTGGAAAACAAAGCACAAATTGATTATTCATAAACCCTAATCAGTGGTTCTCAAAGTGTGATTCCTGAGCTAGCAGCCTTTGCATCTCCTGGAACTTGTTAGAAATGTGAAGTCCTAGCCCACTGGGCCCAGCCCACATCTACTGAATCAGCAATTTTTTAAATTTATTTTTAATTTTTAAAATAAATTTATTTATTTTAGTTATTTTTGGTGGTGTTGGGTCTTTGTCACTGCGTGCAGCCTTTCTCTAGTTGTAGCGAGTGGGGGCTACTCTTTGTTGCGGTGCACGGGCTTCTCATTGCAGTGGCTTCTCTTGTTGTGGAGCAAGGGCTCCAGGCACGCAAGCTTCAGTGGTTGTGGTATGCGGGCTCAGTAGCTGTGGCTCGTGGGCTTTAGAGCACAGGCTCAATAGTTGTGGCGCACGGGCTTAGTTGCTCCACGGCATGTAGGATCTTCCTGGACCAAGGCTCAAACCTGTGTCCCCTGCATCGGCAGGCGGATTTCTCTTTTTGAATTTTATTTAATTTATTTTTTTATGTAGCAGGTTCTTATTAGTTATCCATTTTATACATATTAGTGTATATATGTCGATCCCAATCTCCCAATTCATCCCACCACCACCACCACCACTACTACCCCACCCCCGGCAGGCGGTTTCTTAACCACTGCGCCACCAGGGAAGCCCGTGATTTGTTTTAAAAAGCCCCCTGATGCATGCTAAAGTTTGAGAAGCACTGCCTTATATAAAATTATGCTTAACCTAAGGACAGTTGTATTAGTCTGCTTGGACTGCCGTAACAGTACCACAGGCTGGGTGGCTTAAAAAACAGAAATTTATTTTCTCACAGTCTGGAGTCTGGAAGTCCATGATCAGGGCATTGGCAGAGTTGGTTTCTGGTGTGGACTTTCTCCTCGGCTTGCAGAGGGCCACCATCTTGTTGTGTCCTCTCACATGGACTTATGTGCACACGGACTTCTGGCTCTCTTCATCTTATATAGATTCCAGGCCTATCGGATTAGGCCTTATGACCTCTTTTAACCTTAATTACTTCCCTAAAGGTCCTATCTCCAAATATTACATTGGGAGTTAGGGCTTCAACATGTGAATGGGGGGAGGGGGGCACAGTTAAGCCCACAACAGCAATGTATCAACAAATTAAAAATTATTGGGAAAAAAAAATCAGGCTTACCTTTTTAAAAGGTAAGTAGTTAGCTCATCTCCCTGATTAGCTTTTCCTTGAGCAGCGATGTTCCAGCATCAGTACTTAGTCCAGATTAATCCACTGGTTTTGTGCTTCATTTAATTACTACTAGGCTTACCACATTTTGTCTTTTAAAAAGTTTTAACAATTGTATGCATATATTGTTTTAGCTATGTTTTGGGCTAATTTGGTTTTGTAGCTTATCCCTGGGAACCCAGCTATCATTTATAGCATTGTTTCTGTGAGGACTTGGGAGTTGTATAGAGTTGATTTAGATAAAAGTGTTGGATCAACCTGTTTAGTTTTAGAGAATCCCTTGTAGTTGTAAATGAAAGCAATGTTGCTGTGCCATTGTATATTATTTTGATAGTAGAGAATAGAGGCCTTTCCAGTGAATAAATGAAATCAGTGATATTCCTAGTATATTAGAAACTAGAGCAGAATGTTGACATTGAGAGTTTCTCCTAAAAACTAATACCAGTCCTAGGAAACATTATCAATGATTTTATTTAGCACTTTTTTTTTTTAGCACTTTTATTTTCTGCACTGCCTAAATGCTAAGCATTTAGGAATCCAGTGAACTTTACCTTCTTTCATTTTGTGAAAACAGTACCCAAGATATGTAAATAAAAGAAATACCACCAAATGATATGTGAAAATCTAGTTCTACATACTGTTACTCACTTTAAAGGATTATAGAGTTTATAAGGAATTAGGCGTCAAATTCAGCATTGGAATAAGTTGATGTATAAGACACCAAAAAAAATTAAGCTATTTTCTTTTTTTAAATTTTTTTTTAAAATTTTTTATTTTATTTATTTATTTTTGGCTGTGTTGGGTCTTCGTTGCTGCACGCGGGCTTTCTCTAGTTGCGACAAGCAGGGGCTACTCTTCGTTGTGGTGCGTGGGCTTCTCATTGCAGTGGCTTCTCTTGTTGAAGAACACGGGCTCTAGGCGCGTGGGCTTCAGTAGTTGTGGCACACAGGCTCAGTAGTTGTGGCTCACGGGCTCTAGAGTGCAGGCTCAGTAGTTGTGGCACACAGGCTTAGTTGCTCCATGGCATGTGGGATCTTCCTGGACCAAGGCTCAAACCCGTGTCTCCTGCATTGGCAGGCGGATTCTTAACCACTGCACCACTAGGGAAGCCCCTAAAATCTTTTTTATTGTAGTAAAAACGCTTATCATAAGACTTACCATATTAACCATTATTAAGTTCAGTGGCATTAAGTACATTCTCATTGTTGTGCAGCTTTCACGTCCATCCATCTCCAGAGAGAACTCTTTTCGTCTTGGAGAATTGAAACTCTATACTACCTACTACCAAATCTTTTTGTGCATCCATGTGGCTCAGTTTTTATATCTTTAGGTCTGCGGTTTTGGGAAAAGGACCGACTACCATCCATGACAGTCTAATACAATACATAAGGCACTTACAGGCTTAGAAAATAAGAGGTAAAGATAGCTGGTCTGTGGTTTAATATATTTTTTTGTTGAGTCTTAAAACACTAATTTAAAACCATATCTACACTTGATGGTCTTTGGACAAGAGCAGCAGCATCTAAATTAAGTGTTTAATGTGAGGCTAGTTAGCTCCTCTGTTACTTCATTGTAATGTTTTAACTCATTTAAACTAACCTGTAAAAGGGGCTTTGTCCATTGTAGAGCTCTTTACAAATGCAGGAATTTAGTTTGAAATTGTATCTGAACACCATAAATTTGTGTAGCCAACATGATATTCTATATGGGGATACCTGTTTATGTTTGAGTTTTATTTTGAAATTTTTATTGAAATTGAATCTTTTAACTAACTGATTTTAGGAAAACCGCTTTATCATTCTGGATTCACTTTCTTTATCTGTAAAATGAACTACAATGAAGTTCTGATTTGAAAGCCTTAATTTTAAATAAGAGAGGGGTTAGAGCTTCCCTGGGGGCGCAGTGGTTGAGAGTCCGCCTGCTGATGCAGGGGACACAGGTTTGTGCCCCGGTCTGGGAAGATCCCACATGCCGCGGAGTGGCTGGGCCCATGAGCCATGGCCACTGAGCCTGTGCGTCCGGAGCCTGTGCTCCGCAACGGGAGAGGCCACAACAGTGAGAGGCCCGCGTACCGCAAAGAAAAAAAAACAAATAAATAAGTGGTCCATGTAGTGGTCTTACAAAATTTTTTTAAAAGGAGGTGATGCATTTAACTGTACCCTTTTTTATATTTAGATCATGGAAGGGAAGTGGTTGCTGTGTGTGTTACTGGTGCTTGGAACTGCTCTTGTTCAGGCTCATGATGGACATGAAGATGATGTGATTGACATTGAGGATGACCTTGATGATGTCATTGAAGAGGTAGAAGACTCAAAACCGAAAGCAGATACCAGCACTCCTCCATCTCCAAAGGTTTGAAGTGGTCTTTGAATCTATTCATTTTGCCTCTTGAGATAACCAAAGGATGAAGGTAAATTTTGGATCCTTATCACAGGGAAAGCAAAATTTGCTAAAATTTTTATTGATCTCTCTGTCAGCCTTTGTTATATTGTCCCAAAGATAAGTTATATGGATTGAATTCGAGGGCCAGCTATGAAAGTTTGAAAGCAAATCAAGAGAATAGATCCTACTGAGAAAGGAGTGTTGCTGAATATTTCAATTCTTAATTCATTTTTATATTTAACACAGGTCACCTACAAAGCTCCAGTTCCAACAGGGGAAGTGTATTTTGCTGATAGCTTTGACAGAGGAACTCTGTCAGGGTAAGTGTTTCTTAGGGGGAAAAAATCTTAGAGGCAGACATCATATAAATAAGATGGGATAGTGTATTCCTTTTTGGATATTATTTTATATAGTGAAATGTCTAACTATATTATATCTTTCATCCCTTTTAGGAAAATAGTGTTTTAGAACATGTGGTTCTTGCTTCCATATCTTTTCCCTTCACCCTGTATTTTGTTCTTTGAGAAAGTTGTTTTCTCTTGAGTCTTAAAAGGTGACATTATTTCATGGGTTTGGTACTTTTTCTTACAGATTTTTGAGTTGAGTACAATATATTATCACTACTTGAATGACATTTAAAAGTTGAAAGTACAGTGGTTAGGTAGGCTAAGAAGAGCTGGATAGTTCCTATTTTTATTATTGTTTACATTGTTTCTTTTTACAGGCCAACTATAATTTGAATCTTAATTTAGGGGTATGTCTTAATTACAGGTGGATTTTATCCAAAGCCAAGAAAGATGACACTGATGACGAAATTGCCAAATATGATGGTGAGAGTTGCATTTGATTTAGATATAATAGCAGATTGAGGTTTGATGTATTTCCATAGTATCTCTCAAGACTAGTTTAAAAGGAGTATGTATAGGGCTTCCCTGGTGGCGCAGTGGTTGAGAGTCCGCCTGCCGATGCAGGGGACACAGGTTCGTGCCCCGGTCCGGGAAGATCCCACATGCCGCGGAGCGGCTGGGCCCGTGAGCCATGGCCGCTGAGCCTGCGCGTCCAGAGCCTGTGCTCCGCAACGGGAGAGGCCACAACAGTGAGAGGCCCATGTACCGGGAAAAAAAAAAAAAGAGTATGTATACATTTTAAGATTTTTCACTGGAAGTTTGCTTTCTTTGTGTGTTCTATTATATTTTATAGGGTTAGACCTGTTTAATGTTTATTTTTACACCATAAAATGGAAGATTTATTACTCATGGTGCTGTATTTTGGAAATGGAAGGTCTTTTCTAGGCATTGGTAGAATGAATGTGCTATAGGTTTTTAAAAACCATATCCTAATATTTGTCAATTATGTGTGTTTAATATTAATAGACCAGCTCTCAGAGGTAAATGGAACATGTTAAACATTTGTCAGTATGATGGATTTGCACAACTTGGAGTTTTGTTTGTTACGATTTCAGGATCTTCAGAGGTGTAATTAGGGAGTGGGACCTTTTTGTTGTCTTGCAGGAAAATGGGAGGTAGATGAAATGAAGGAAACAAAACTTCCAGGCGATAAAGGACTTGTATTGATGTCTCGAGCCAAGCATCATGCTATCTCTGCTAAACTGAACAAGCCTTTCATCTTTGATACCAAGCCTCTCATTATTCAGTGAGTGAAACAATTGCTTGATAGACCCTTTCTAGGAAGAGTGAAGACATTATATTATAAAACTATTACTCTATGTAAAAAAAAATTATGAGAATAATTACATGCTACAGTAGGAATTTTAGGATGTATTTAAGCATCCTGTAATGTAACATTTTTTTCATGCCCAGTAAATTATTTTGAAATAAATCAGCTGTTTTTCCTACTGATAGCAAATGAACTTCTGGATTTTGCAAATAGTATTTACTGGGAATCTGCATTAAGATTTAATTTTCTTTTACTTAGTTAATTTTGGGGGATTGGGTAAGTATAACAATAGAAGATGGAATCTTCACATATGACCTGTGATAAAACATGTGACCAAAGTGGGGGAAAGGGAAATAAATTAAGAAATTTGATCTTTCATAATGCCATATGGTCTCTGCCTTTCTCTCTGAAATTAGGTATGAGGTTAATTTCCAAAATGGAATAGAATGTGGTGGTGCCTATGTGAAACTACTTTCCAAAACCCCAGAGCTCAACCTGGTAGGTACTTCCTATTTCTTTATGTGGCCTCCCACAGTTACCTTTTAAGAATCTCAGAGAAAAGGAAAGAAAATTTTCTAAGACCAGTGAAAATAAGGCCGTTTCTCCTGCTGTTGAAATATTTTGGAGGCTGGAAATACTGACCTTGACATTTCTGTGCTTTTTATTTGAAATGTAAATTTCAAAGCTGTTTTGTTTTATCCTTGGTTTCTGTCCTGTGTAATTTTTAGTTTTAGCAAACTTATTTCTTTGTTTTATGAAAGAAGCAGTAACTATCTAGGTATATGCATTATTTTGTGTTTTTAAGCACTTTCATATATTCTCATGTAAAATTTCCCGGTAATTTCTGGTTATTCCTTTTCACTGGTATCTGTACAAACCTCATAAATGAATAAACTTTTCCTGTAATAGGACACTATTTGGGATTTTATAAGAGGACATATCACACTTTTGAAAGGTTGCTTTTCAACACTTTGAGTTACTTAATCCATTTTTGTTTCTGAAGGATCACTTCCACGACAAGACCCCTTACACGATTATGTTTGGTCCAGATAAATGTGGAGAGGACTATAAATTGCACTTCATCTTTCGCCACAAAAACCCCAAAACGGGTGTATATGAAGAAAAGCATGCTAAGAGGCCAGATGCAGATCTGAAGACCTATTTTACTGATAAGAAAACACATCTTTATACATTAAGTAAGAAAAACTATTAATAAATTTTGGTTTTTATGGCACTACACATTTATCATCCATTTAATTTAAAGATTGTAAGCCTGCAAATAAGAATCTCTGTTGACTTAATATTAGTTGTGAGAAGAACTTAATTTCTCAGCACTAAAATGTCTCTTCCTTAGGTTGAATTGAGAGCTAGGGTTTGAAACAATTTTAAGAATAAGATTGTATGTCCCATAAAGAGCTTCTTTGCTTGATTCTCACCCTTCATTTCCTCCCTTTGTTTATTTTCTTGTTGATGGGATGTTAAGTTATAGGACATACAATAGAAATATGTATACAGTTTTTTTCAAAGTATCTTCTAGTTGAACTTGTTTGGATGCTCCAACACCTAGACAGTTGAGTTTAATCATTTGGACATTGGAATGGGTCTTTTTATTTAATGAAGTTTTTCCTGCTGCTTTGAGATCACATATAGACATGCCTCTTTTCCTAAAGAATGCAATAACCTTTCTTCTTTATAACAAAAGTAATATATATTCAGCATAGGAATTTAAAAGGAAAAAGAAAGCAAAAAGAAAACATTTAAAATTATTTGAAATATCAACACTGTGATATGTATTTGGCTATATGTGAATAAACATGTATATATGTATAGACACATGTAATTTTTATTAGAAGTTAAGTGTGCTATATTTCACTTTTTCTCTTCACAAAAGCATGAGAATCTTTCTGTGAGAGTAGATATCACTGATAACATTGATAACCTTCATTGTCATTGAGGATAGCAGCATAGTACTCTGTCATTTTCCATAGTACTCTGGATGTTCTGTGACCTAGTCAGTTGCCTATTAGGCTTTTAGATGTAGGATCCAGGCTTTAGCATAATTCACACTTAAGATACCTTTATGGATTTAAAATTATGTTTGCATTCTTCACTGGATTCCAAAAGTACAACCTGAGTAGACACGTGGTTTAATAAACCACATGTAATTGAAATTTTGTGTAATTTGAAATTTGGGCAACATAGTGGTAATACCAACTCAAAAAATGAGGAAATGGGCCTTTTCTGTTGGGGGACAGTTATAATAAGTAAACTTATTTGCCTGTTGACTGGTGTGTAACCATTTGTGTCAAACCAATATTGCATTAGTTTATGTACCTTTTTTTTGATGTTTTTAATGTTCATACATGGAATCTTTTGGTGTGTAAAAATTTTACCTGTCATTTGTTCTAATTCCTAAAAACCTGAAGAACTAACATTTACGACTTACAGATAAGGAAAAAGCGTGCTAACTTGCATAAGGCTCCATGACCATGTTCTAACGCCCAAGGTCTTTACTCCATGCTTCTGCTTTCTGTTAGAAATATGATTGTTTGTGTTGTGGTGAAGAGAGCTTGGGAATGAGTGGCTAATTAACTTTTTAAAATTGCATTTAATTTTTTCAGTCTTGAATCCAGATAATAGTTTTGAAATCTTAGTGGACCAGTCTGTTGTAAACAGTGGGAATCTGTTAAATGACATGACTCCTCCTGTAAATCCTTCACGTGAAATTGAGGACCCAGAAGACCGGAAGCCTGAAGATTGGGATGAAAGACCAAAAATACCAGATCCTGATGCTGTCAAGCCAGATGACTGGTGAGTCTTTGGGACCTGTCTTTGAATGCAGTGGAGCATTTCATACATTCCATTTGGCTTGAACAATTGAATGGTGGTTGAAATCTGATAATTTGGATAATCTGTGATGCAGTCTAAATGTTAGGAAAAATGTAGACTACTATAGCTGAAAATAGTAGTGACCACCTAGTGATTACTAGGGCCATCGTGATCATCTGGGCTGCCTCATACCATTTTACAAGCCACCAAATGCTGAAACTGATGATAGAGTTTGCCTGTGGTGACACGGTTGGTTTGTGGCAGAACCTCGGGTCTTTCGGCCTGGCCTTTCCAATGCTTCTATGAATTCACATTTAAAGCTGGAGTCCTAAAATTTTAATTTGAAAAATAACCTTTTTACTATTTAAACAATACTCAGGAGATCTCTGCTCTGTGTTGAGCACTGGAATACAAAACCACAAGCACACCAGCTGCCTACACAACTCCCAGTCTAGTTGTGAGACAGGCACTTGAAGTTGGCATGCATGGGATGAATGGTCTAATATGTGTTACTTGTGACCAGAGCACCAGGTATACCTAACTTCAGTAGTTTCTTGGAGTTGGGCAAATCAAATTGAGAACTGAAAGTGGGCAAGAGTTAACTTAAAGTGAAGTTAAGTTAAGGTGAAGATGGAAAATGGTATTCCCTGGTTGAAGGAGAATATCAGGTGCAAAAGTAGAGGAATAGGAGTGAGCTTAACACGTGTGAGGGAAATTGAGTAGCCTTTTACATAAGGTGCAAATTGGAGAGTGGTAAGAAAAGAAAACAGGTGGGTTGTACTCTTGTATGTAACCATCTTTGAACTCTGGTATGGTGACTTTTGGAAATGTCAGGAAGTGAACAAAGAGAAGTGATAAAACTGATCTTCCATTTGTAAGTATCCTCTTAGGCTTCACAGTTAAATTCTAGTTGATAACTTTTATGCTGCACTGGTGTAGTGGGTGAGTTTATTTGTATATTTGGTGAACATTAGATTTCGACTCAGCCTTGTTCAATATTGTATTCCTTAACTAGCTGTTTTATTTTGGGGGTGGAGAAGTGAATGTTCAGCTTGAAAGATCAGCTGAATGATATACAAGTTTAAGTTCTTACACAATTTTAAACTAGCAAATTTCAAAACCAAGCATAATCCTGACCAAGAATAGAAGATGTCTCTGCTTACCAGCTAAAGTGGCTCTAACAATAACTGCATAAAGCTTTGAAATTAGGTACTTCTTGATGAACTTTTAAGGGTAACTGAGTCATAATTCACATGCTAAAATCCACCCTCTAAAGTGTACAGTTCAGTGGTTTTACAGTATGTTTGCAGTGTTGTGCAACCATCACCACTGTCTAATTCCAGAACATTTTTATCACCCAAAAAGAAGCCCATACCCATGAAGCAGTTACTCCGTATTTCTCCCTTCCACCAGCCCCTGGCAACCACTAATCTGCCTTCTGTCTCTGTGGATTTGCCCATTCTGGATATAGAATAATATAATATGTGGTCCTTTGTGTCTAGCTTCTTTTGCTCAGCATAATGTTTTTAAGACTCATCCATGTTGAAGCATGGATTAGTACTTCATTCCTTTTTATGACTGAAGACTGTTCCATTGTGTGGATAATACCACATTTTATTTATCCATTCCTTATTTGATTGACATTTAGGGTGTTTCCCTTTTTTGGCTGTGGTTATGAATAATGCTGCTATGAACATTCATGTATAGGTTTTTGGGTGAATATACATTTTCATTTCTCTTGGGTATATTCCTAGGAGTGGAATTGTTGGGTCATATGGTAATGACGTTTAACTTTTTGAGGGACTGCCAAACTGTTTTCCAAAGTGGCTGTACCATTTTACTTGCTCACAATCAATGTATGAGGGTTTCATTTTCTCCACATCCTTGCCAATACTTAGTTTTATCAGTTTTTTTTATTATAGCCATCCTACTGGGTATGAAGTGGTATCTTATTGTGGTTTTGATTTGCATTTCTCTGATGGCTAATGATGTTGAACATATTTTCATGTGCTTATTGGGCATTTCTATGTCTGAAGAAATGTCTATTCAATCCTTTGCTGGTTTTTAAATTGAGTTGTCTTTTTATTATTAGGTTGTAAGAGTTCTTTATAAATTCTGCATACTAGGCCCTTGTATATGATTTTAGATATTTATAGGAGGAACTATTTTAAGTTTTTTGATTAAGTAAGGCCTACATATTTTTAGACTGCCCTGTTTCAGATTCACAAAGTGGGACCACATTGTGATTCTCTGGCCAATGTTGTCAGTAATTGGCTTTTTCTTTTGTGTTTAAGGGATGAAGATGCCCCTGCTAAGATTCCAGATGAAGAAGCCACAAAGCCTGAAGGCTGGTTAGATGATGAACCTGAATATGTACCTGACCCAGATGCAGAGAAGCCAGAGGATTGGTATGAGCTTTAGTTAACTTTTGAAATTGCCTGCTTTTTTATTGAAGTAAAAGTTAATACTTAAATACAGCTAACTGCTCAAATTTAAGTGTAGAGCTCAACAAACTAAATTGATTACATTTTCATCTCTTTTTTTAAATGCATCTGTCATGAAAAACCCTTATTACTGGAAATGTGGAAACAAGATGATGCTCTGTAGTACGACATTGTGAAAGTATTTCTGCAGGATTTCAGGGAAGCCCTGGGGCAGCTTTTCACAGTCCTGCATCACAGAACCCATTTGTAGTTTGTTTGTATCTCCACAGGGATGAAGATATGGATGGAGAATGGGAGGCTCCTCAGATTGCCAACCCTAAGTGTGAGTCGGCTCCTGGGTGTGGTGTCTGGCAGCGACCTATGATTGACAACCCTAATTATAAGGGCAAATGGAAGCCGCCCATGATTGACAATCCTAACTACCAGGTTTGTACCTCTCTGTGGTTTCATAGATCTCTTTGTGTTCAGATAGAAGTTTTGTCTATAGTGAGGCTGCCAGGTTGATCCCCTGTATTCAAACTATTGAATTGAAAACAAAGTAAACTTCAAAATTGAGAGAAAACTTGTGTGTTAAGTGTTGAAAAGGTAAACCTAGAAACTAGAAAGAACTTTCATAATTGCTTTGTAACTTGTGTTTAAAAGCAAACAAAAAATAGAAAACTTGTGGTTTGGGCACCCTGCTGCCATGTGGATCCAACTTGGCAATCTCTGTGGTAGGGTGGATAGAGGATTATGATGGGAGTTGGTTCCCTGACCACAAGTCAGGGAACACAAGTCAGCTCATTGCTTGACCTCAGTATCTTCAACTATAAAAAGACTGTGAGGCTCAAATGAGATGGTAATACAGGTGGTGATATTTTAAAGCTTTAAGTTTACTATGGAAATGTAACAACTCAGACCCTGGTCTCACTTCTGTTTCTGTTCTAGTCAAATTATTTAAAATCATTAATTTCTACTCTGTCACACTTCAAAATGTAAAGTGTAGGTCTGTATCTCTATGTATCTACTATGTATATACTTTTCTGTTTTTAAATGTACTTGTGCAATCAATAAGATAAGTTAAAAATTGCGCTTTAGCTGTTTTGTTGATGGCCATTTAGGTGAATTGCCATTTTTTGCTTTTAGAGTCCTTGCTGCAGTAATTTTCCTTGTAAATGTCTGAGTATATGTGGTAACTATTTCTCTAGGTAGTTATCTGAGGTGAAATATCTGGTTGAAGATTGTGTACATTTTAAATCACCACTGAAGGAGTCTGTACTGATTTATGCTCCCACTCCTACCAGCAGTTAGTTGATAAGAGTGGAGGCTGTTGGAATGTGCCAGGTAGAGCAAGGTGTTTGGATCAAGGTCATGGATGAAATTGAAAGTAGCTGGAGTCCAGATGTCTTAGAGGCATCAGTAGCATTTATTGTTTTCTTCCTGTTACTTAAGTTTTACAAAGTCAGCACTTAACTCGCAGGTAATGCAGAATTCATCTTAATTCTTATTTAGGTTCACCATAAATTTGTGGTGATCATTATCTGAAATGATTTTTTAAAATATTTTTCTCTAGGGAATCTGGAAACCCCGGAAAATACCAAATCCAGATTTCTTTGAAGATCTGGAGCCTTTCAAGATGACTCCTTTTAGTGCTATTGGTTTAGAACTGTGGTCTATGACCTCAGACATTTTTTTTGACAACTTTATTGTTTCTGGTGATAGAAGAGTAGTTGATGATTGGGCCAATGATGGATGGGGTCTGAAGAAAGCTGCGGATGGGGCTGCTGAGGTTTGTGCTTGCTTGTTTATTGTGCATTTATGTCTTTTATTACAGGTAACTAATTGCTTCTGTTATGAAAAGCTATCTTCTAAGATTTGTCTTTTCCCTTTTTGGGGGATGTTGGCATAGAAAGTGTGACTTTGTCTGCTAAAGACAAAACACTGGGGCTTTGGACATGATTTCATTAGGCCAATATAATGGCTTTAGAGTCTGTATTTGTGGTATGTGTAGGGTATTTTTTTTTAATTGTGTTAAGATACATTTAACAGGGATTGACATATACACACTACTATGTATAAAATAGATATCTAAAAAGAACCTACTGTATTGCACAGGGAACTCTATTCAATTCTATTCTGTAATGACCTATATGGGAATAGACTCTAAAAAGAGTGGATATATGTATAATTAACTCACTTTGCTGTACAGCAGAAATTAACACAACATTATAAATCAACTATACTCCAATTTAAAAAAAATTTTTTTAAGATATTTAACAAAATTTGCCATTTAGGGTATATGCTAATGCACTCTTAAATACTGAATCTTGGTTTACCCAATAAGTGGAATTTTCACATAATTGGTCATAAGGCCAAGATGGGAATTGGAGAGACATTGAGATCAAGAAATTCTTCATTCACTGGTCCCTGAGGTTAAGGAAACCTTTGTAGGTGATTAAGAAGCCAGCTTTCACACCTAGGAAGGGGAAATCCCCTTGATGATAAAGAAAGCAGGAAAATCGAAATTTTTCTCTTATTTCCTTTTTACATTGTGTGAACATCTAGGCTTGAATCCTCTGAAAAAGGTGCCTGAGTAGTGCCATGCGGTAATTGAACAGTGGGACAGTACAGCCTGTATTTAGTGTCAAAAGCCAAAACTTGAAATGAGTCCTGTCTTGTTTTTCAGCCAGGTGTAGTGGGGCAGATGATTGAGGCAGCCGAGGAGCGCCCATGGCTCTGGGTGGTCTACATTTTGACTGTAGCTCTGCCCGTATTTCTTGTCATCCTCTTCTGCTGTTCTGGAAAGGTATGAGTTGTTGCTGGTTTGTTTTTGCTTTGTTTTTTTATTTTGATTCACTCTTATATTGTTAAAAATAACTAAGATACATCGCCTGAGGTTTTTCTTTGTAGCAGCTCAGTAGTGACTGGGCCACATTTGGTGTTGACTTCTGAAACCCTGTTCACTACTTTCAGTGGCCATTTATTGTGGCCAGATGGAAGTAGGATTGTTAGCCCCTCGGTTTCTAATAGTATTAGCCTACTATATTACTCTCCTTCACATTTGGCAGAAGCTTTCTGAAAGAAAAGAAAAAAACAACTTAGAGATATAAAACTGAGCCATCTGGGCACAAACTAGCTTTTCCTTCTGGCATAGCTGTTTCTATTCATATACTTTATAATTCAGTCTTTGATTTCTCATTATCCATTTCTCCCTCAGCATCCCTACCCTCCCTTCCCCCGCAAAACACATGTAGGGCTGATACAGCCTTATTCTTTAGCCTTTGTTATATGCAATCAAACAAAAAGAAAATTTTGTTTAGACCCTCTACTTCTACTAAATGAGGATTATGCTTCACCTTGCATTCAAGATGTTTTGTAACCTGATCCCCAATCTTCCTTTCCAGCCTTATCCCCCCACCACTATTCTGCATATCTGTACCTCAGTCACCTTTGACTAGTTAGACTTGCACATTCCTGCCTGACCCCTTTGCTTCTACTGTTCCTTCTACCTTGAACCATACACATGCTCAGTGAAGAGGAAGCTCTCAAGCAGGAATTCCATCTTACTCATTTCTTTGTATCTACCCCAGCATATAGCCTTTGTACAGAACTTTGCTCATAGGCCTTCGGTAATTATATGGTAACGTAATACATAAAATGTGAACAAAACTGTCATGCTTTGGGGGAATATTTCAGAAACAGCCCAATCCTGTGGAGTACAAGAAGACTGATGCTCCTCAACCAGATGTGAAGGAGGACGAAGAAGAAAAGGAAGAGGAAAAGGAAAAGGGAGATGAGGAGGAGGAAGGTGAAGAGAAACTTGGTAAGAAGTAGACCCCAAAATATCTGCTTTAAACCAACATCCTAAGAAGACGTTTCAAACCCTTATAAGCAAGTTACTGTCAAGATTGTTTCAGACTCTAGAGGTGTGTTCTAATGCTGATTTTCTAGTTACCAAAAACAAGTATAAGATTTTGCTCAGTTGTTTTGCTTTGTTTTCTGTCTTAGAAGAGAAGCAAAAAAGTGACGTTGAAGAAGATGGTGGCACTGTCAGTCAAGAGGAGGAAGATAGGAAACCTAAAGCAGAGGTAATAGAAAGGGGGAGAGTATATCTTAATGTTTCAAGCAACTCAGTGAAGGTACATTTAAGTAGAGAGTATTTTCATAGGGTAATTTTCAATGGCTGTGGCAGTAAAAATTCCATTACAGCCAATTTTGTAAAAGTGGAATTCTTAGCACTAAAAAATTAAATTTCAAATTACATCTGAATCTCAAAAGTATTTTCTGTGCTGAAAATGGTTTTCTGTAATAAATAGAAGGTAAGGAAAGACTAACAAAATGCTTTCTAAGATGGCAGCTTCAGGTTATTATTTTACAGTTCTGTGTCATCATCTACCTCTCCTCACTGTGCCCTTAAAAATATTTATTGGACAAATCACTGCATTCTAAAATTTTTATCCCTCTTGCTGATGGAGTCATTCTTTCGTTCATTCAATAAATATTTGTGGAGTACCCATTGTGTACCAGGTATTGTTAGTGAACAAGACAGGCAAAGATACGCTACATCTGGGGAACTTAAATTCTAGTGGAAGGAAACAGACAGTAAGCAGTAGACGTTATAAGGAAGTAAATGAGAACAGTATGTTAAAAAGCAATGGGCTATGAAAAATAAAAGTTGTACAGGAAAAGGTATTGGAAATGCTGGAGGCGGGGTGTGTTGTATGTAATGTTAAAAGATGGTAGGTAGGCCTCAGTGGAGAGGTGACATTTGAGCAAAGACTTGAAAGAGATAAAGGACTTTGCCATGGAGATGTCCATGGGAAGAGCATTCCTGAGAGAACAGCCGGTACAAGGGCCTGAAGTGGTAGTCTAGATGGCCAGTACGGTCAGTAGATTAAGAGGGTGGAGCAAAGGAACATGGGGAAGGCTCCAGATTAGGTGAGGCCTCCTAGGCTGTTGTAGGGGCTTGGCTTTTCCTCCTAGTGAAATGGGCAGCCATTGTAGACTTTGGGGCAAAGGAGTGATCAGACCTGATTACTCTGGCTGCTATGTTTTTCACAGACCAGGGAGAATCAAGGAGCCTAGTTAGGAGATTACTGTAATAATCCAGGCAAGATATGGTGGCCCAGAGCAGGGTGATAGGAGAGAAGGATCTGGATTTTCTGGTGGATTGGATATGAGGTATGAGGGAAAGAGAATAGTCCACACCTTTCTTACCAAGGTCCCTTTTCTAAGCACTGCTGTTTCATTCTGATCCTTTCTGGAAACTACCCAGTTTCCATTTACAGCTACCACAACTCTGCCCTTCTATTGATAAAGGTCAATGTTGTTTATATTTTCAGTGGACGTATTCTGTCTCAACTAGAATGCATAGTTCTTTCAGGTAGGGACCAGTCTGTTTTTATATTCCCCAAACTTCCTCACACAATAAGTGTGTGTAGAGTAGAAGGAGCACTGGGTTTGTAGTCTTGAGTTTTATGTGGGACTCAGCTTTGATAGCCTTTAGTCCTCATGAATCTTTGAGGCTTTCTCAGCCTCAAAGTGGGACTAAGGTGTCCACAGGCCAGTAGTTATTCAGGATTAAGCAGGATAACATGTGAAAGCCTGGTGTCTGGTCCTTTTTAAAGAAAATGCTTATAGGTTAGATTTAGAAAACAAAGACTGAATTAGAACATATACAATCCCACCACCTTTGAGCCAACATTGTTTTTGATGCATTTTCTTCCAATCATTTTTCTTTTCCTGTTTTTCCTCAGATGGGTTATACTCAGCCTGGCTCATTTGAAAACTTGGTGAACTTTTACTTTTTTAAAAAATATGCTAATTATAGTGAATTTCTTGTTTTTTCAACCAACAGGAGGATGAAATTTTGAACAGATCACCAAGAAACAGAAAGCCACGAAGAGAGTGAAACAATCTTAAGAACTTGATCTGTGATTTCCTCTCCCTGCCCTTCCCCTGCAAAGTGTGGGTCCTAGGAGAGGACCTGGCACATCTTAGGTTGAAACTCAGAAAACCTTCAGAGTCACCATCAACAGGTTCCAGCTGAACACTAGCCCGTGTAATTTTAAACATCTAGCAGTAAATAATTGCAGTTGTGACATAAAGGACCCTGTTTCTGTAGAAAGAAAGCATTTAACATAATGGTTGTGAAATGTAACATGAAGCAACTAACTTGTATTTTTTTTGTTTTTAAACATCTTTGTTTTTTAAAATAGAGTGATAGAACTTTGTCAGTCTTTAAAAATCTTGGCTTAATTTAATATATTAATCTGTCCATGCAGAAATAACACCAACCTTTAAAAATGCTAGGGGGCTGAATTTGAAGTAACTGATTTTGTTTTTTAAGTTTGGTATTACAAAACATTCACGTGTCTTTGTCCCTTAAAATTGATAATCATGTTTAAAGTGCAGTCATTTGTGGTTATAATCTTGTTTTGCTTGCTTCCATTATTCAATTCCTCCTAAGGAAATTGAGGAGAGTGATTGGATGGAAGCCCAAATTTATATAAAGGTTCTGTTAAAATTGTATTAAAAATAGACATACAAAAAGAAAAAAACTTTTCACTTGATGTTGGTTAGGCCATGAAGTATGTGTGTTCTTTTGCCTTTGGAACAGCTCAGTTCCCAGACAGCTTTGCAGTTAGTGGAGGAGGTGGCGTAATGTGGCGCTCGGGCATTCATTCTTCACACCCTGGGAGTGTCTGGGCTTCAGCCTTCTCAAGCAGGTGGCTTCTTAAGGAACGCTACCAGAGTAGAGGCAGATGTTTTCATCACATCTTCCACTGTGTTGACACTGTTTTACCTTCTCAATTTCCCCAAATTCCCAGCTTTCTTCTCTGCTATGCATTGTCTTCACAGCACAGCTTGCAGTCCGTTGCTGAAAATGCTTATGAGCTCTGCATAGTGTTAAGCTTTACTGTGATTATGTGTATGTTTCTTCCTTTATTAAGCAGACCCACACCTTTCCAGGGTCAAAGTACACGATAGAATAGTGTCCTTCATCTTTACCATTTCTTTTACTCCGTGTAAAGACTTTAGAAGTGTAATCCAGAGGCGAGCCAATTCAGAATTGACTGTAATTGAACACAGGCTAAAAGTATTTATGGAGAAGTGACTTTTAGCATGAGTTTTCTGATTTTTGTAGCTGCTAAATCTTTTAAGTCTTTATTTGCAGTTCATGTAACAGTTCTGTCTTAAATTACATGATAAAGCAGTCCTGTTCAAAACTTTTTTTAAGTATGTGGCTTGTATAATTTTTAAGAAATGATCTTAGGTTTGTTTTTTCATGTGGAATGCAGATGGGTGCTATCAGAGCCTCTCCCCCATCACTATAGTGTAATAACATCATTATTACACCACACTGAAATGTATTCAGAATTAGATTTTTTTTTAGCTTTATTGTTTTTTCAGAGGTGTTTCAAATGTACCGATGATACTGTTCCTTGCACTGAATATATAAACACTCCAGAGTGTTTATATTGGGGAGATATTGGGGAGGAAGTATATTCATAAAAGATGAAGGCTGTATCTGTTTATTTTGTTTATCTTCAGTTTTTTTACTGGTTCACTTAAATTCTTATGAGGGTGGGATGCATTTTTCTTACTGTTCAGTGCTTTATCCTTTTCATCTGTTGTTCTGTGGTCACAGTGACCTTAGCTATGTAGCAGACTTTCCCAATTGTATTGAGTGCAAATAAACAGTTACTTAGCAAGACCTGAAAATATGTCTGCAGGTTTCTCCTTGAAGCAAGTGTGTGGGATCATTGCATTTCCAGAAATCTGCCTTCTTTATCCTCCATTGACATTACGGTTTCTTCCAGCTGAGCTGTGGAATAACAAGTATAAATCAGTAGACTGTTCATTTGCCTTTCCAAGGGTAATTTAGCAACGTTTGTCCAAAAAAAGAAAGACAAAACAAAAAGTCATTTCTTGGTTTTCTTTTCACTCTTTGTTAAAGGTGCAGCCTTCTAGGTGCACCTAGAAGTCTGACACATTAATGAATGACCAGCAGCAGTATTCAGCTCTTTAAAAGGCACTTACATTATGATTTTACATGCTGGTTATTTGTCCCATTGTTGTAAAATGCCCACTCCATCAGATGTGTTCCTCAGTTTCTCTCATCCATAAAATACTCTTCATTTTTCTCCAATTGTTGCGTTACTAAATGGTATTACATTAAAGCCCTGTGTTAAGCATCTGCTTTTGACTGACCTTCTTTCATAATAACCTTCAATTTGTGTGTTTTACTGGTTCAATAGTGGGTTGATCTTCCTTTAATTGACTACTACATGGAATTTTCTAATATTGCAGAAACTATTATGGACGATGAAATAATTACTACATCTCACCACGTGGATTTGAATATAATTCAGAGTAGGCTTTGCATCCTTTTCCTGCTGGATTGGGGTTCAGTATTTCAGTTCTATAATAGGTATAGCAGCTCAGAAAGGGAATGGTAATTTGTAGATTATTCTTTGAGATTTATGGGAACCATTCGACTTTTAAACATTTATTAGAAAATAAATCTTTGTTCAGAATCAGACTCCATCTTTTATATATTCCTACATATTTCAGGAATATTTTTGAACATTAGGCCATAACTTTTTTATGCAGTATTATTAGGCTTTTGAATTGCTTACTGAAGAGTACCCAAAATGTACTGCTCCTAGTTACGATTATCTTTCCCATTAGAAAAGAAATTTATTTAATTCTGGTGTAAAATTTATGTTTGAAGAATGGTAAAAGCAAGACTATGTTATGGCGTTCATGAGCCCTAAGCACTATTGCCTTGGTGGGCCACTTGTATTTTTTTACTGCATTTGTATAAAAACAAGTACTATGTGAATAAGGACTCAATTTTTTCTTCTGATTTTAAAATAAAACATTTTCATTGGCCTAGTAATAAGTTACTGTACCAAAGTTTGAGCTGTTTATGGTGTCTCATTGTGCAGCCTTTTGGCACCTCCTGTTTAACTTTTTAGCAGTTAGGGTGCCAATACCTGTCTCTAGTTTGTCTTGGCCCAACAGAGACGGTCTGTAGTTTCATTGCTCCTGTTTTTTCCTCTACAGTCTCCCACTCCCTTTGCCTACTAGGTATAATACTAGAGTGTAATTGTCTTTAGTTGTATTTTGTTGAGATTCAGTTTTACCTAACAGACCATCTTTTAAATGTAAAGCTTGCAGGCCAGGCTCCCTGTTTTTTTACTGAAGCATCATCCTTTGCAGTTCTACCCCCCCACACCAGAAAAGGAGCTAGACTCCTTCACATCCTCTTCTTCCTGTCTGCTAGGGCTTTTGTTGTTGTAGTAATTGAACTTCTGAAATTTGTTCAAAATTTATGTAAGGGAAGATTATATAGTCTCGATGATTCAGAACGGCGCGAGAAGAAAACTCTTCACCTCATCCGTGTACAATTCTTACCAATTGTGAGGCTGAATGTGAGCCGTGAGGTCGAACGAAAACAGCTGACACTGAAAAACCCTGGATACTTTTTAACTTATCAAAGCCCCATTTAAGAAGCTACAGGAGGAATAAAATGATGAAGCGCTATGGTGCCGGGAGCGTCTGGATCTGGCGGGTTACGCCGCGCCGACTGCCCGTCTTTCCGCGGCGGACCCGGAAGGGCCTGTCCGCGTGAGGCGGCGTTTAGAGCCGGCTCTTGTCGGTCACTTACATGGGTGAGGAGGACTGAAGCCCGCCCACCTGCTTCCCTCCGCCTCACTTGAGAGTTCCTTTTAAACTGCGCACGGGAGCAGCCCCAGTGCGCCTCTTGCGTGCTAGGCCCCGCCCCTCGGGCGGCCCGCTCTTCCTTCTCTGTTTGGCCGCAGTCCCTGTTCATCAGCTGTGACGCCGCTTTCGCCTGCCGGAGCCCCGCCCTTTTCCGAGAGCCCTGAAAACAATTTTAAGATGGCGGCGGCGACGGCGGCGCGGAAAACAATGGGGCCGGGGCGGCGGGGACAGGCCGAGGCCTGAGGTGGGCAGCGAGCGACTGCCTGGGTTGGGCCGAGCGGGGCCAGAGGAAGACCCCCGCCGCGCGCGAGCCCGCTCCGCAGCTTGCGGGACCATGGCGTGGCCGTGAGGCAGCCGGGCAGCCGGCGGGGAGCGGAGCCTGCCGTGCCAGCCGGCCCCGAGAGGCCCGCCTCGGGCCCGGCCCGTGCAGCCCGCGGCCCATGGTGCTGCCCACCTGCCCCATGGCGGAGTTCGCGCTGCCGCGACACAGCGCGGTCATGGAGCGCCTCCGCCGGCGCATCGAGCTGTGCCGGCGCCACCACAGCACCTGCGAGGCCCGCTATGAGGCCGTATCGCCCGAGCGCCTGGAGCTCGAGCGCCAGCACACCTTCGCCCTCCACCAGCGCTGCATCCAGGCCAAGGCCAAGCGCGCCGGCAAGCACCGGCAGCCGCCCGCCCCGGCCCCAGCTCAGGCCCCGGCCCCGGCGCCGGCCCCGGCCCCCCGCCTCGACGCCGCCGATGGCCCAGAGCACGGCCTCCCGGTCGCGGTGAGTAGGGCTCGGGGAGCAGCCCCTTCCCGGGAGATGCTGCCCCTGACGCCGCCCAGGGCCCTTTGAGACTTCCCCAGTGCCCGCAACTTCTCTGGTCTGACTCGGGGGAGGCTAACATGGCAGGGACTGAGTGGTTGTCATCTGCGGGAAATGGCACTGTGGCGTTACTTTGGGAAAACATGACCCTAAGGACCTTACATTAAGGTCCCGGGTGGGAAGGCTGGCGAACTGTCGGTGAAAGGTTTTTCTTCCAGACTGGATTCCGAAATTTTGAGAACTTTATTTTGGAAGAGACTGGCATTTAAGTTGCCTGTGATAGTGGCTTCATTTATTCTGCAAATGTTCATTGGGTCCTTGCTCTTTGCAGGGTCAGGGCTTAAATATGGAAATAAAACGGCCTTTAGTTGACCAAACTGTTCTGCATGGAAAATCAAGAATCTTTGGAAATCTTAGTAAAGACATAGTACTGCTCATTGAGGTGTACAAAGGTATTCTTTATTTAGGCAACCCTGAAATTTGTGAATTTGTGATTCCAGCAATACTGTTGACAAAGCCAGTTTTCATTATAAGCCTGTTTAAAACCTCTGATGATATTAGAGTTTGTTGGTAAATTATTATGCCCTTTGGGTTCTCAGTAGATATTCGGGAAATTTGTTGGTTAGAGGTTTTCCTTCCTGAGACTGATTATAAGGTTCCTTGCTGTTGTTTTCTTGGTAATTTAAAGTTTAGAACAAATGTTACCAATTTAATTTGTGTGTTTTTAAATTCATGCCTCTGTTAAGGTCTCACCTGGGCTGTTGCAGTACTCTTCCCTAATTAGTCTTAAGGTGTTCGGTCTCTTTTACCCTTTAAATGCTAGGTGTGTCACAGCCCCTATGCTCTGTTTGAATTATTTTCCTTATTCTCTCCCACACTAGCTTGGGCTACTGGACATCTCATTGCTTATTGTTATCAAGTCTTACATAGTCAAGTCTTCTCATCCTCACTTTTCTTGTCTGTAAACTGAGGATGTGTTTGGTTTCCTCTAGGATTTTTATAAGACTCAAAAGAAATGAGTGTCGATGTGAAAAATATTTCATAAATGGAAAGGCTGCCTGCAGGACCCTCCCCCATCACCTTTCAGAATCCTGATATCCTTCAGGGCCATCTCATCTTCCTCTTTAAAACCAGTTTCCACCCTACCCCACAGCAGTTAGGATCTCCTTTGTCAAAACATTTAGGAAATGTATTGTCTATGCTATTTATTTTAAGCACAACGTCACATAGTACTTTAGGACATGTCTTGCAAACAGACTGTAAGCCCTGGGAGACAGGGAGGGGTGCAGCTCACAGTCAAAGGAAAGACTTTTAAGAGTTGTGGGGGGTGGGCTTCCCTGGTGGCGCAGTGGTTAAGAATCCGCCTGCCAATGCAGGGGACACGGGTTGGAGCCCTGGTCCAGGAAGATCCCACATGCCGCGGAGCAACTAAGCCCGTGTGGCACAACTACTGAGCCTGCACTCTAGAGCCCGCGAGCCACAACTACTGAGCCCACGTGCCACAGCTACTGAAGCCTGTGCGCCTAGAGCCAGTGCTCTGCAGCAAGAGAAGCCACCACAATGAGAAGGCCGCACACCACAACTAGAGAAAGCCCACGCGAAGCAATAAGACCCAACACAGCCAAAAATTAATTAATTAATTAATTTTTAAAAAGAGTTGTGGGTGGTAATTCCGTGTAAGTAAATAGTGAAAGCTCATAAAAATCTCAATTTTACACTCACATAGTTACCTTGAACCACCCCCTAGAATGTATATTAGTAGTGATTCAGTTTGTTTAAAGAGACTAAGAATTTAGATCCCCTATGATATTTTTAGTCCTCAACTACTAGAGAGAAATTGGACATGCTGTTTGAAGAGAAATTAATTCTGAGTGTGTTAGAACTTGAGTCTGGCCTGTCAGTCATTCTTTTGGGTGATTAGGTATGCCATGTTATGTTGATGTCTTATCGCATTAAACCTTGACCCAGGGATTTCATGAGTTAAACTTTAGAATGGAATTGCTCTTCAACCTCCTTACTAGGAAGAAGGACCTTTTTCACTTCAATCTCCAAGTGATTCTAGGTGAGCTCTTTGGCCTTGGAGTGGGGTTTTAGGAATGGAAGATCAGTGTCACTAAGAACACAGTGGCTTGTTCCGTTTTAGTGGCTCCTGCAGTTCAGAGAGGGGGAGAGTCCTTGCCTTGGTAGGATTTGGAGAGAGAGCACAGCTTTGCCAGAGAAATGGAGGGGAGAAAGTGCCTCTTAGTCATTGTTATTTTTGACAATTCTGTGTATGTTTTTGATCTAATTAATATTCCTTACATAAGGAATATTATTCTTATTTTTTTTCCAAATGTCCTGTAGTACTCTTAGGCAGTCGTTTCATATCAAAGTTACCATTGGTAAACCATTTGTACAAGTGAAAAGGGATCAAGTCAGATTACTAGTAGAGTACACCTTCTGCTTATGTTTTTCCCCTTCTTAGGATATTCCACCACAACAAAACCTTGACCACTATCTTCCCACTGTAGATACTGTTAGAGATGGATCAGAAACAGTGCTTCAGACTTTTTTCTACTCTAATTGTCAAGGAATTACCTCATTAGGTTTTCTTCATACTGTGTGTGCTCATTAAAAACCAAATAGTAGTTTTCTAATGATAGGATTGACTTTTTTTTAAATTTATTTATTTTATTTATTTATTTTTGGCTGCGTTGGGTCGTCATTGCTGCATGGGGGCTTTCTCTAGTTGCAGCGAGTGGGGGCTACTCTTTATTGCGGTGCACGGGCTTCTCATTGCGGTGGCTTCTCTTGTTGCGGAGCACGGGTTCTAGGCATGTGGGCTTCAGTAGTTGTGGCACGTGGGCTCAGTAGTTGTGGCGCACAGGCTCAGTAGTTATGGCACAAGGCTTAGTTGCTCCGCGACATGTGGGATCTTCCTGGACCAGGGATCGAACCCGTGTCCCCTGCATTGGCAGGCGGATTCTTAACCACTGCGCCACCAGGGAAGTCCAGATTGACTTCTTTGTATTAGGGATGCCAGATAATAGAGAATTATCCACTCACTTTATACATTCATTCTGTCATGAAAATAGTCTTCTACAATAGCTTGAACATTTCCTTTTAGTAAAAATTTTTTTTTAATATTTATTTATTTTGGCTGCACCTGGTCTTAGTGGCAGCACACGGGATCCTTGCCGTGGCACGTGGACTTCTTAGTTGCAGCATGCATGTGGGATCTAGTTCCCTGACCAGGGCTTGAACCCGGGCCCCCCTGAATTGGGAGTGCAGAGCTTCAACCACTGGACCACCAGGGAAATCCCTCTTTTAGTAAAATGTTATAAAGGTTTATGCCACATCCCCTTATCCACCATTGTCACACTTTTGCTGCTTACTCCTTAAGTCGTTGTGATAGTCTACCAAGAAATTTGACGGTTGCATGCCAACCATTCATGGAAGTTGCCTTTCCTGCTTAGTTTAGGCATGCAGTATTTCTCTCTCTCTCTTTTTTTTTTTCTTTTTCTTTTTATCCTTTTAATAAGATCTTTCACAGGACAGAAAAATTTAATTTTAATAAAATCCAGTTTATAATCATTTATGAATTGTGTTTTGGTGTTATGTTTAAGAACTCTTTTTATACATCTCTAGATTCAAAATGTTCATATTTTGTCGAGGATTTTTTGCATTTAAGTTCATGTAAAATGTTAATCTGTAATTTCCTTCCTTTCTCTCTTCTTTCCTTTTTCTTTCTTCTTCTTTTTCACTTTTATCTGTACATAACTACACAAATAGTACAAAGAACATCTGCATACCCTCCTTAGATTCTACCCATTGTCATCATCATGACCCATTTGCTTTATCGTTTGCATACATACCTCTTTCTGTCTTCTCTTTCTCCCTAAAACTTTTGTTCTCTGAACCACCTGTGAGAACACTGCACATATGGCTCTCTACCCCAAACACCCAGTGTGTACCTTCTAAGAGTTAAGAAAGATGTGTGAAATCTTAATAATGATTTTGTAGACCGAACTTGTGTAGGAATTATGTAAATAACAAATTATTTTTAGGGAGTAGATATTTCTAAACATAAAACAGACATTGTTCTATAATCATATGGGATAATTTTAGAGAAAAGATGACTAATGTGGTTTTAGAATCCCATTTCTTCCTGTAACATTTGCGACCTTGTCATAGTACCATCTTTCCTTTTTTATCTTCAGTATCCCCTTTCCCACTGGGTCCTTCCCTTTAGCTTGAAACAGGAGCACATATTCTCCTTTCTTTTGTCTTTTCTCACCCTCAAAATAGTATTCTATCTCCTTCCTTCCCTTTGTGCTTTCCACTGCACTTCCCATTTACTCATTGCCCCATTGTAATCTGCCTTCTACCTCTTTTACTTTTCCAAAGCTGCCCCCTTAAAGGACACCAAAGATGGAATTACCAAATTCAGTGGCTTCTTAGTCATCATTCTTTTTGACTTCCTCCTTCCTAAGACTCTTCTCTTAGCTTCTACTCTCTTCTGATTTTCTTTCCAGCTTTCTGACTTTTTTTCTGTCTCCTTCCTGCTTTCCCTTATTAATTCATGCAACAAATGTTTGAGTGCCTACTGTGGGCCAGAGCATATTTTAGTTGCTAGGGTTACAGCAGTGAACAAGACAGATTGAAACTCTGCTCTTACAGAGAGAGATCAATAATTTTTAAAATTAATTTTAAGTTATAATAAATGCTAAGAAAAAATTTAAAGAGTTATGTGATACTGAGTGATTTGTAGCAGCAGCTTTAGATATGGTAGTAGCAGCTTTGTCTTAATTTGGCCTGAATGACAGGAGTTTATGAATCAGCTGAAAGTTTCAGGAAAGAACATTCCAGTTAGAACCACCAGCACAAAGTCTTGGAGGCAGGAACCTTCTGAGCTTGCATGAAGACAGAAAGGAGGTCAGTGTGGCCAGAGCAGCAGGTATGCAGCTGGTATGAGTAAGCAAGGATCAGATCAGGTGCAGTGAGAAGCAATAGCAGGATTTTAAGCAAAAACATCACATGATCTAACATTTTTTAAAGGCCATTCTGGTGCTAGATGGAGGATGTCTGGGATTGGTCTGGGTGAGAGTGGATGCAGTTAAAGCTTTTGCAATGTCTAGGCTGGGGCTGGTGGTAGTAGTGCAGATGGAGAGGAGGAGATGGATTCTGGACAACTTCTTAAGGCAGAAGTGACAGAGGTTGCTGATGGACTAGACGGATTGGATGGGGGCAAATGGGAGGCGTTGAAGGGAATTCCAATTTTTTTGGCTTGAGAAACTTTCTTTGCACACTTTTTAAACATTCATGGTCCCCAACCAACTAAATTCTCTACTTTTTTCACTCAGTTTTCTTTTCCTGGGTTAATGTCATTGATTTTTTTTTTTTAATATTTATTTATTTGGCTGCGTCGGGTCTTAGTTGTGGCATGTGGGATATTCGTTGCAGCATGTGGGATCTTAAGATTGTGGCGCTCGGGTTCTTCGTTGCAGTGCACAGGCTTCTCTCTAGTTGTGGTGTGTGGGACTCCAGGGCGCCCAGGCTCAGTAGTTGTGGCACGTGGGCTCTCTAGTTGTGGCTTGCGGGCTTAGTTGCCCTGCGACATATGGGATCTTAGTTCCCCGACCAGTGATCGAACCCGCATCCCCTGCATTGGAAGGCGGATTCTTAACCACTGGACCACCAGGGAAGTCCCTGTCATTGATTCTTTCATGGTTTCATCTATCACCTGTAATAATGAGATTCTCCAGATATCTCTACCAAGGTTCAGATCCAGCTGTCTATTGGACATTTCCACTTTGATTTCCCACATGTCCAAAAGGGACTCTCCCTTTTTCTTGCCAGTCTTATGTTTCTTCAGAGTATTTTCCCTAGTCCAGTCATCCAAAGTAGAAACTTGGGAATTATCCACTCCTTTTCTTCATTTCCTGTTTTTTTGAGTTTTGTGTTTTGGGGGTTTTTTTTGTTTTGTTTTGGGTTTTTTTGGGCATGCTCTGCAGCATGCAGAATCTTAGTTCCCCGACCAGGTATTGAACCAGTGCCCCCTGCATTGGGAGAGCAGAATCTTAACCACTTGGACCGCCAAGGAAGTCTCTATTTCCGTCTTTAAGTTGGTTATTTGTTCAACCAACATTGAGCTCCTGCTGGGAGCCAGAAATTGTGGTGGTGCCAGACCTGTGTGTCATGCAGTCTCTTGGGGAGTAGGTGGTAAACAGTTCATTGCAAAGCCCTGTTGAGGGCTGAAAAGCCTGTGGGAATACTAGGAAAGGGATGCCCCTTGGGTGAAGTTGGGAAAGTTTTAAAGACGTGACTTTTAAAATGGGTCTTAATATTTTGCCAGATATTTTCCCAAAGGGCGTTATATGAAACGCTAATTTCATGGGCTGTTAAAAGAGTTCTAGAGTTGAGCAAATTTGGGTGACACTGGGATAAACAAATTTAAAGTTTCCTTTATTTAGGATATTTCCAAACATTTAATAGGCTAATATGCATGCGGACTTGAGCTTTTATCAGGGGGCATCTAATAGGATTTTGATTTCTTTGGGAAACTAAGCAAAAGCACAAAATTATGACAGTGAGTAAATCTTTGAATTTAAGGCTTAAAGTGCCAGAGAGGCTGGAAGATAAAACTGGAAAGGTAGGAGTCATATCACGAAAAGCTTTGTCTTTGATACTGGGTGTTTGGACTGAATAATTTTGAAACATTGTGAATCCTGCCTCACACATTTTATGTTGACATTTTGAAATTTTCATCCTAAGTTTTTAAGCTTATGAAAAATTATAATGCATTGGTTGTGTTAATCAATTGTATATTAAATTACTGTAACAATTTATTAAGTGAAATATATGAAATAAGAAATTTATGTAACACATAAGTGCTACATATGTTTAATGTGAATCAACTATTTTAAAAAGAGAAAAGAAAAAGGGTAAAAATGCTGTTTATAGTTGCAGAGGATATAACTTCCAGAGAATTATAAATACTAACATTTAAAAATAAAATGGTTATATCATTTTTTAAAATGTTGCCAGTGGAACCTGAATACCTTAGTGATATGCTTTCATCAACCATTTAAAGAATGCTTTTCTTTAACAGAAATTTTGTTTATTTTAAGAAGGTTTGTTTATTATTTTTTTAAATTAATTTATTTATTTTACTGCGTGTGGGCTTTTCTCTAGTTGCGGCAAGCTGGGGGCTACTCTTTGTTGCGGTGCGTGGGCTTCTCATTACGGTGGCTTCTCTTGTTGCGGAGCACTGGCTCTAGGTGCGTGGGCTCAGTAGTTGTGGCACGCGGGCTCAGTAGTTGTGGCTTGCGGGCTCTAGAGCAAGGCTCAGTAGTTGTGGCGCACGGGCTTAGTTGCTCCGCGGCATGTGGGATCTTCCCGGACCAGGGCTCAAACCCGTGTTCCCTGCATTGGCAGGAGGTTTCTTAACCACTGCGCCACCAGGGAAGTCCCTGTTTTTTTAATTTATTATTTTTGGCTGCGTTGGGTCTTCGTTGCTGCGTGCGCAGGCTTTCTCTAGTTGCAGTGAGCAGGGGCTACTCTTTGTTGTGGTTCTCATTGCAGTGGCTTCTCATTGCAGTGGCTTCTCATTGCAGTGGCTTCTCTTGTTGTGGAGCACGGGCCCTAGGCGTGCAGGCTTCACTGGTTGTGGCACGCAGGCTCAGTAGTTGTGGCACACAGGCTTAGTTGCTCCGTGGCATGTGGGATCTTCCCAGACCAGGGCTCGAATTCATGTCCCCTGCATTGGCAGGCAGATTCTTAACCATTGTGCCACCAGGGAAGTCCTAACAGAAATGTTAAATCATTCCTTTTTCTTGGAACTTGCATTTCTTTTTCCTTTTCTTTCTTTCTTTCTTTCTTTTTTTTTAATTGGAGTATAGTTGATTTACAATGCTGTGCTAGTTTCAGGCACACAGCAAAGTGATTCAGCCCTACACACATATATATCCGTTTTCATATTCTTGTCTCTTATCGATTATTACTATACAGTAAATTCCCTTTTTGCTCTTTTTAAAGTTGATTTATAGGGAATTCCCTGGCAGTCCAGTGGTTGGGACTCCACGCTTTCACTGCTGAGGGCCCTGGTCATGGAACTAGGATCCCACAAGCCACATAGTGTGGCCAAAAAAAAAGTCGATTTATACAAAAGAATGTATGTAGCATTTATAGGTTCTGTGTGTTATATATATTTCTTATTTCAGTAAGTGGAATTACAGTAAATTAGTATACAAATAATAACAAACACATTATAAATTTTTATAAATAATTAAGCAAAAAAAGTACAGGTTTATTATACATGCCTCTCTTAATGAGATGGATGAGGCTTTTCCCACCTCAATTTGTTCACATAACTGTGGATGAATATTACTTGTTGACAAAATGATCTTAATTCTTTTCCTATTTTTTGTTTGTTTTTATACATTTAAGTTCCAGTAATCCTTGTTCATATAAGTATAAAAGAAAGGAAGAAATTTAATTATACAATGTTAATCAAGTTTTTGAAATTTGAGTTGGTATGCCAAAAATCACACAGTGATATGTATCATCAAAATTAATTTACCAATTAGACGACAGCTTGGTTTGGTACACTTTCAACTTTAATGAAAGCAGAGAATTAGAAACCATCTCACTTACAAAAGGATAATCTAGTCATCAGTCATTCACTTTCTCAGTTATGGAGAAATGAAACACAAAGGCTTTACATTTATCAATTGATTGTTGATTATACCTGTTATTCTTTCACTTAGAAGGACCTTGTTTAACCTAATATACTCAAAATTGGTTGGGAAAATCAAAATACTGTTCATTTCAATACACCTTTGCCAATACAGTATTTTTTGATAAAACATTTTTATTTGCTTTAGATATATTTTCATCAAAACCTTAGAGCTGTGACTGTAGCTTGTTTAATATATGAAAAATGTCTACCTAATTGGCAAAATGAGTCTCCATTTTCAAGTTAATCAGCTTTCTGTCAGAAAAAGTTTGCTTCATTTTTCAAATACAAATAATACTATACAACCCTGTGAGTACCATCTCACTTTTCTAAGGGAGAGTTCAAGAGCATGGAGCCTTGTCGTGAGTTTTGTTGCCTGCATAAAATACTGTGCATTGCCTGCGTGTATTTTAGTCATATTAAGCATTCATTTGAAGAGCAATATGTTATTTGGTTAGTTGAGGATGGAAGAATGATGTCTTTAAATGAAAAATATCACCACTCCTGCTGCCCACTCTATGGCAGTCTTAATTCAAAGCATCCCAACTCGCAGGCCAAACTTTGGCAATTTAAGTGCTCAAGGCCCTTAAGTCAGTGAAGAACTATTGTGCCTAGCAGAGCAACAGAAGAGACTGGTATACGGTGAACATTTGGAGCAGCATGTCATTGGGGTGGCATCTGGCACCATGGGAATGAAACCCATGTGCAACACTCCAAGGTCCCTAAAATACTTTGAATGCAGTTCTTTGAAAATGGCCTGATTTCTCTAGGTGTCTTTACGCATATGCCCTTCCCTAGTCTCATAATGCCTGACACCTGCTCACCATTCAGAACTCTGCTCATGTGCCATCTCCTCTAGGACCTCTTTCCTAAGTCCCTCCTCTAGCCAGGCTAGGTACTTAAACCTATGCCAGAACAACCACACTGAGCTTTAATTAGCGTGTTTGCCGCTCTCCATTAGACTATGAGCAATCTGAGAGCAAGACCAGTAGTTTAGCACCAGACCTCACGCATATTTGGCAGTCAGCAAGCATCTGTTGAACGAATGTTAATGATATTGTGGAAGGAGCTCTGAATTGAGAGTCAGAAGCTGTATGTTTTTAGGCTGGGATCATTTCAGAGGTGGAGTTGACAGAGCTAAGACAGTAGGCCCTGATTTGTACTGCCATGTTCATTGCAGCCTTGTTCATAGTAGCCAAGAGGTGGAAGCAATCTGAGTTTCCATCAACAGATATGAATGGATGAAGAAAATGTGCTGTATACATACAGTGGACTATTATTAAGCCTTAAAAAGGAAGGAAATCTTGTCGTATGTTGAAACGTGGATGAACCTTGAGGACATCATGCTAAATGAAATAAGCCAATTGCAGGAAGAGGAATACTGCATGATTCCACTTATCTGAGCTATCTAAAATAGTGAAACTCTTAGAAACACAAAGTAGAAT
Source organism: Leucopleurus acutus (assembly GCF_964270905.1). Taxonomy (NCBI): domain Eukaryota; kingdom Metazoa; phylum Chordata; class Mammalia; order Artiodactyla; family Delphinidae; genus Leucopleurus; species Leucopleurus acutus. The sequence goes on from NC_139145.1 coordinate 17,449,603, forward strand.
GGTAGTTGCCAAGGGCTGGAGGGAAGGGGAGAGTGGGAGTTGTTCAGTGGACGTAGAGTTTCAGTTTTGCTAGATGAAAAGTTCTAGAGATTTGTTGCACAGCAGTGTGCATATAGTTAACGCTACTGTACTGTACATATAAAAAAGATGGTAACTTTTATGATATGGTTTTTGACCACAAATTATTTTTGAAGTATAGTTGAATTAGTGTTACTTACTGCTGTACAGCAGTGACTCAGTTGTACATAGATATATACATTCTTTTTCATATTCTTCTCCATTATGGTTTATCACAGGATACTGAATATAGTTCCCAGTATATATACCAGTTTGCATCTGCTAATCCCAAACTCCCCATGAACCCTCTCCCCCCAACCCCATGGCAACCACCAATCTATTCCCTATGTTCCTGATTCTACTTCTGTTTCATAGATAGGTTCATTTGTGACCACAATTTTTTAAAAATTAATTACAAGACAAAAACTATGATTTTCCAAACAATATGCTTGGAAGATTTTTAGCAATTATAAGGGCTTTAGTTATTTATTTATTGGCCACACCTTGCTGGCATGTGGGATCTTAGTTCCACGACCAGGGATCGAACCAGTGCCCCCTGCATTGGAAGCACAGAGTCTTAACCACTCGACCACCAGGGAAGTCCCTAATAAGGGCTTTTTAATAAAGGCATATCAAGACATCCCTGGAGATGCAGTGGTTAAGAATCCGCCTGCCAGTGCAGGGGACACGGGTTTGAGCCCTGGTCCGGGAAGAACCCACATGCCGTGGAGCAACTAAGCCCATGCACCACAACTACTGAGCCTGAGCTCAAGAGCCCGTAAGCCACAACTACTGAGCACATGTGCTACAACTACTGAAGCCTGTGCGCCTGGAGCCCGTGCTCCACAACAAGAGAAGCCACCACAATGAGAAGCCTGTGCACCACAACAAAGAGTAGCACCCACTGGCCACAGCTAGAGAAAGCCCGTGTGCACAGCAATGAAGACCCAACACAGCCAAAAATAAACAAACAAATAAATAAATTTATTTAAAAAAGGATACTCTGTGGCAGAGTGTCATGTATATCAGAATTAGAGCGGTCCCCACTTATCTGCAGTTTTGCTTTCCACTGTTACAGTTACCTGAGGTCAACCATTGTCCGAAAATATTAAGTAGAAAATTTTAGAAATAATTCAATAGTTTTAAATTAGGTGCCATTCTGAGTAGTGTGATGAAATCTTGTGCTCTGTCCCCCTGGGGACATGAATCATCCCTTTGTCTAGCATATTTACGCTGTATACCCTATACACCCTTTAGTCACTTAGTAGCCATCTGGGTTATCAGATTGATAGTCATGGTATTTAAGTGCATCTAACCCTCATTTTACTTAATAATGGCCCCAAAACACAAGAGTGGTGATGCCAGAATTTCAGAGATGCCAAAGAGAAAGTGTAAAGTGCTTCCTTTAAGTGAAATGTATAGATTTCAGTACTATCCCTGGTTTCAGTCATCCACTGGGGGTGCAACCCCCTGGATAAGGGGGAACTACTGTACTTGGGGCACTTTTTAACTATATATCTTCTTGCCTACTGATGCCCTCCCTTTTCCACCTCTCCCCTGACTTTCATCCCTTATCACTGCTAAAATGAGTCACTGTTATTCATGGGAATATGTCATATCCCTTAGTTGTGTGGAGGTTTGGTCTCAATTCTTCACTCTTTGGGTCATATTATACACCTACACCCTTGCCATAGTTTCAGAGCAGGCAGAGTATACGTCCCCATTCCTTGATTTGGAGCTTGGATATATGACTTGCTTTGGCCAATGAGACGTTAATGAGAGGGATAAGAGGATATATTGTATTTATGAAACAATAATTTTTTAATTCAGAAAACAAAATCTTGGAAATATTATAAAAATATGAAATATGTGCATGAACTATACATATGAAATATGAGTAATTTTCCCAAAAAGTAAAGAAAAAGAAGACAAAAACGAAAATAGAGAAGAAAATTAGAGGACCAGTGTAGGAGGTTGAACACCTGAAAAATAGAAGTTACTAGAAGAAAGAAATGATTTTAAAAGTAATTTGAGGGACTTCCCTGGTTGTCCAGTGGTAAAGAATCCACCTTCCAATGCAGGGGACGTGGGTTCCATCCCTGGTCGGGGAACTAAGGTCCCACATGCTGTGGGGCAACTAAGCCCGCACGCCACAATATTGAGCTCGTGTGCCTCAACGAGAGAGCCTGAATGCTGCAAACTACAGAGCCCACGAGCTCTGGAGCCTGCGCACCACAACTACAGAGTCCGTGCTCCCAGGAGCCTGCACGTCACAACTAGAGTGAGAAAACCTGCACACCATAGCTAGAAAGTAACCTGAGCGCCGCAACTAGAGAGAAGCCCGAGCGCTGCAACGAAGAGCCTGCGCACTGTAACAAAAGATCCCACGTGTCTCAACAAAGATCTCGTGTGCTGCAACTAAGACCTGACACAGCCAAAAAAATAAGGAAAATAAATAAATAAAATAAATATTTTAAAAATAATAATAATTTGAGAATTTAAGGGCATGAGTTGCCAGATTAAAAGGGCGCACTGTGCCCAGCACTGGGGAAGAAAATAGACCCATGCCAGTTATAAATTCTGAACATTCAGTTTAAAGAAGAGATACAAACTTCCAGCATGGGGAGGCTAGGGTACTAGGTCATATATCAAGAATCAGAGTATCTTTGGACTTCTTGGCGGCACCATAGGAATCAAGAGGACAACAGTACAATGCTGAAATTCTGAAGTAAAATGATTACCAACCTAGAATTCTATACCTAGGCAAAGTATACAACAAGAATGAGTATAGAATAAAGTCATTTTCAGAAATTAAGGATTTAAAAAATTTTACCTATCACCCTTTTTAAGAAGCTACTGCAAGAAATACTCCATCAATATTGAAAGAATAAATCAAGAAAGAGTAAGACATTAGATACAGAAAACAGGAGACCCAACAAAAAAAAAAAATGACAAGGGTTCACTTGGAGGAGGATGATAAATGATACCAGGATGGCTTGTATTGATCATGTCTCTCCTTTCATGCTTTGCCAAGGACACTCATGGAAGTTTTCAGCTTTTCCCTGAGAGTGGGAGGTAGGCCACGTTGGGCTCAGAAGCAGAAGTACAGAGCAGCCCACTCTCACTGACCAGACTTCTGCTGCATGTCCAGCGCCTGGTCTACATGCTGCATGTCTTGCCATGTGCCCAACTGTGGAGAAACCTGTGTTTCTCAAGACTCACTCATGACCTCGCTTGCAACTTCCTCAGAGGGGACCTTGTCAACTTCCATAGAAGCAGAATTCAGACCATGACCCAAGACTGCTCTGCTCACCTCTTTCTGGAGCCTCTGTCCAGTGAGATCAGTGCAGCTTGCTTCTTGCATGGCTGGTGTTTGCGTGCCCTCCCTTTTCAAGACTAGGTGGTATGTTGTTTGGGGATAGATTAAATGAGGATGGTAGAACTATTATTAAAAGCAATTAACACAAAATCAGGATATTAGATATCTGTGTCAGGGGTTGAAGAGAAGGGATACAGGGGCTTCTAAGGAGAGCTCCTCAGACTTAATGTGCGTGTGAATCACTTGGAGACCCTGTTAAAAAGCAGATTCTAAGCCAGAGCAGGGGGAGGCTGAGATTCAGCAGTTTTTAAACCTTCCAGGTGATGCTAGTTCTGTCCTGGGACCATACTTTGAGTGCCACTGTTCTAAAGTGCCGTTACTGTCATTTCTTAATTTGAGCAGTTGATGCACAGTGTTCATTTTATTGTTAACTCTTGATGTATGCATGTATGTGTGATAGCTTTTGCAACAAAAAGGTTTTAATTGCAAAGGAAAATATGAGAAGGATGTATTGAGCAAAAATCCTGGAGATAAACATGTCAAATCATAAAAGCCTTGCGTACTTTATTGTATTAGTCAGTGTTCTCCAGAGAAACAGAACCATTAGGAGACATATATATATGGAGGGGAGGGGAGTATTGATTGGTTTTATTGTAATGAATTGGCTCACACAGTGACAGAGGCTGACAAGTCCCAAGATCTGCAGTCGGCAAGCTGGAGACCCAGGAGAACCAATAGTCGGAATGTTGGCATGCTCCAGACCCCATGAAGAGCCAGTGTTACAGTTTGAGTTCACAGGCAGGGAAAAAAAAAACGATGTCTCAGCTCAAGGCAGTCAGGCAGGAGGAGTTCCTTCTTGCTTAGCCTTTTTATTCTGTTCAGGATCCCACTTGATTGGATCCATCCAAATCAGGAGGGCAATCTGCTTTACTCCATCTACTGATGCAAGTATTAATTTCATCCAGAAGCACCTTCATAGCCACACCCACAATAATGTTTGACCAAATATCTGGGCACCCCATGGCCCAGTCAGGTTGATGAATAAATGTTAAGAAATTGAATGACTTAGAATTTCTCAGCAGCAACACAGGGAGCTAAAAGACAATGGTGCAGTTCCTTCCAAATTCTGAAGAATGATCTCCATACTGGGCTTATCTATCCAGACAAAATACGAGTCAAGGGCATGTGTAGAAGGAAGACATTTTCAGACATGTGAAAAATTAATCTACATGCTTTTTCTTAGGAAACTATGGGAGAGTGTGTTTCATAAAACAAAGGAATGAACCAAGAAGGAGGAAGATATGAGATAAGAGGGACCTTAGGATGACAGTAGCCAGTCCACACAAGAGCTTGTCAGAGGACTCCTGGACAGACTCTGCCAGAAGATGAAGAGACAATGTCTTACGTGAATGCACATCCCGAGAGACATCTAGAACACTGGCATAGAATCAGGGGTTGACAAATGTATGGAAAACCAAAAAATAAGCAAAAAGAATATAACCTTTTTACACCTTTGTCCTAAACATTTTTTACTTTTTTTTTTGCAGTACGCAGTCCTCTCACTGTTGTGGCCTCTCCCGTTGCAGAGCACAGGCTCCGGAGGCGCAGGCTCAGCGGCCATGGCTCACGGGTCCAGCCGCTCCGGGGCATGTGGGATCTTCCTGGACCAGGGCACGAACCCGCGTCCCCTGCATCGGCAGGCGGACTCTCAACCACTGCACCATTTATTTAAATAAAATTAAATAAATAAATAAATAAAAGAACCCGCCTGCCGATGCAGGGGACACGGGTTTGACCCCTGGTCGGGGAAGATCCCACATGCTGCGGAACAGCTAAGCCCGTGCGCTACAGCTACTGAACCTGCGCTCTATAGCCAGCAAGCCACAACTACTGAGCCCGCCTGCCACAACTACTGAAGACCGCACACCTAGAGCCCATGCTCTGCAACAAGAGAAGCACCACAATGAGAAGCCTGCGCACCACAACGAAGAGTAGCCCCCGCTTGCCGCAACTAGAGGAAGCCTGCACACAGCAATGAAGACCCAATGCAGCCAAAAACAAACTAATTAATTTTTTTCAAAAAAGATGTGAGCAGCTATCACTCCCATGTTCACTCCACACACGCACTCTGATACTGCTTCTGAGCTACAGTTACTGCCGATCTTCTTCCTCTTTGCTCTCTTTACCCTCTCCAAGCCTTAGTTCCCTTCCCTGTGAAATGGTGATAATACCTGCTTTGCAGAGTTGCTCTGCCTAGCACAGAATAGGTGCCTAATAAATGGTACTCTTACTGGTTTAGGAGATTTCTTTTTAAATGTTTGTTTTTATTTTGTTGTTTTTGATCTCCTGCCTACCTCTTCTCATCAAATCAGGTATGAGCTGGTTTGGCAAACTAGCCAATCCCAACGAACAAAATTTAGGGGTCTGTTTACTGAGCGGTATTAATGAGTCAGGTCCCGTTCTGGTGCTGAAAAGACTAGAGGTGAATGAGGGAGTGACCCTGCCTTTGGAGCTGACAGAGACAGATGCGGGATTGGACTGGACATCACTGTGCTGTGTTCCATGTGCCACATTAGAGGGTGGCACGAAAAGCCAGTGGCAAACTCTGCAGTCGCCTCTGGGAATTGAGGAAGACTTTAAGGTGGGCACTAGGTGCTCTTTACTGTTGAGTGCAGGGGGATGCCCACACAGCTCCCTGTGCTCCTGGCACATCCACTTTTCTGCTTGCTCACCTCCATCCTTATTGCCACACACCCATGGCCTCTCCCCACTGCTAGCCTGAGAGTCCATCAGAATAGCACCAGTGAACCTGACCTCTCTGCCGCCACCTGTCATCACTCACTGTGCTCTAGCCACACATGAGCCTGCCAGGGACACTCTTTTCCCAGAGACCCTTGGGCAAAACCCTATCAGCAAACCTCAACAGTTCCACCTTCAGCATACATTCAGAATTGGCCACATCTCACCACCTCTGCTGCTACCACCCCAGTCTAAGCCATTGTTTCTTTTACCTGGATTATTGCCTCCTAATCAGTCTTCCTGTTTGCCCTAATCTTCCTATGATCTGGTCTCTGCCCAGCAGCCAGAGTGATCTTGTTCCCCTGCTGGACCCTGCCATAGGTTTTCCATCTCACCTGAGGATAAAACCAACCCTTAACCAGGGCCCACAGACCCTGTGCAGTCTGGTACTCCTGTCCTTCCTGCCTTCTCTCACTCGGTCTCCTCCCCCTGGATCCCCTCTGGCATCATCACTTCAGGCTCCCCATCACCACCACCACTAGGCACGCTCCCACTCGGCCTCTGTATCACTGTTCCCTAGGCCTGGACCCTCTTCCAGAGATGGCACCTCTTACTCATCTCTCAGATTTTGGCTCAAACTTCTCACACTCAGTGAGGCCTTTACTGAGCACATTTTAAAAATCATAAGCCCCCACAAACTTCCTTTCTGTGCTTTATTTCCTTGGGAGCACAAGTTGATAGGAATGTAGGCTCCAGGAGAGCAAGGGATTTGTCTGTTTCCTTCCCTGCTATATCCTCAAGGCCCAGACAGTTGCTGGCTTGATGAGCTCTAAGTAGATTTTGGTTGAATACCCTGAATGAGATAATGAGAAGCAGTTTGGGAGAAAGTGAGAAGGGGCAACGTAGAGGCTTCCCAGCCAGGAAGCCGCCCATGCAGAGGCACAAAGGGTCCTGGTATGTTGAAGTTCAGCTTTCCTGACACAGGAGGGTAGGCTGTGACGAGGAGCCTTGTGTGCAGTGAGGAGCCTGCTGCCAGAAGCAGGCAGCAGGTTTAGGGGCGCTCCCTTTCGTCTTAGTGCTGTCCTGAACACTTAGGTTCAAAGCTGATTGCTAGAGCTGCGTTGTACAGTACTGTAGTCACCAGCCACGGAGGGCTGTTAAGTGCTTGAAGTGTGTCTAGTCCAAATTGAATTGTGCCAAAAGTGTAAAATATGTACTGGATTTTGAAACTGAGTACCAAAAAAGAATGCAAAATCTTTTTTAAATATTACATTTGAAGTGGAATATATTGGGTTAAATAAATTATTAAAATTAGCTTCACCTGTTTATTTTTGATGTGACTACGCCTGGAGAGCTTTTTAAAACTGTTTCCTTGGCCCAACCCCAAGTTTCTCACTTAGTGGGTCTCATTAACCCAAGTTGATGCCTGAGAATTTGCATTTCTAATAGGTTCCCAGGTGATGCTGATGCTACTGGTCTGGGACTACACTTTGAGAACCACTGCTCTAGAACAAAACAGGTTGAAGTTATTTTTTGAGGTGGGGAGGGGAAGAATTTGAAGGGGAAAAGTCTCAGATGAGGCAGGTCCAGAGGGAATAAGAAGGTGCAGCTGAAGGGAGTTAATCTTTGCAAGGAGAGATGTTTCCCTCTCAGAGAAGAGGGAAAGAAGAGAGTTGATAAGTAAAGACATTAAGTTTTGAGGTGAAAAAGAGGTACATTTGAAGGAATCACAGAAGTTGAACTTTGGGAAATGACTTTGAATCAAATAGATCTGTGTTCAAATCCTGATTCAGCACTCACTTTCCATTCACTGTAAGCCCACCCCATAGGTAGTTGTGGAGATTAGGTGAACCAGTACTGCCTCCATTATTGGGCAGAGATCCCACAAAACTGAAGGACAAATATCCATGGGGCTAAAGAACAATAGAGTGACTGAAAGGGAGTGATGGCGAAGGTGGGAGGGTTAATTCTAGAAATGTTCATTGGGTGCTTGTAACTTGCTGAGCATTGGGTGCTTGTAACTTGCTGAGTACTGGGGGTGAAAAGGGCAGGGCTCTTGCCCTCTACGGATGGAGGGAGATGTAGAGAAATAGATCAGTGAGTATTTGCAGTATGACTCGTCATGGAATACAAGTACAAAGGTTTGTTAGAGCACTAAGGGATGGAATAAGGAACTTGACTAGGTTTGGGGTAAGTGGCCAGGGAAAAAATGCTCTAGAGGAGTTGAGGTTTGAGCTAAATCTTAACAGATTAGTAGGAGGTCGCCAGGCCAGAGATATATTCTCAGTCCTGAAAGGAGTTCATTTAAGTCTAGGCTTCAAGGGAACAGCAGAGGATTGAACAGAGTTTATTGAGATCAGATCAAACAGGCCTGTACATGCCAGGTTAAGGAATTGGAACTTCATGTGTAAGTGATGGGGAAGTAAGGAATTTTAAATGGTTCAAATATGTGTGTTTTTTAGAGATCACGTTGAAAGCATCATAAAGAGTGGGTTAGAACAGAGTGAGAATAGATCAGCATGAAGTTACTTCAGTAATCTAGGTTAAAAAAATAATAATAATGAGGAGTTGAACTAAGATGGAGGTGGTGTGGAGGGATCTTACTGGAGAGCGATTAAAAAGGTAGAATCAGCAGAAATCAATGCCTGATCATCCAAGAGGTCAAGGATTGAGCCATGCACCGAGTCAGGGAGTAAGGGGAAGGAACGGATTTGGGGAGGAAGGCAAAGAGCTGAGTTTGGAGGATATCCTGTCTGATATCCACTTGGAGATAACCAGTTTACAGTTGTCTAGAGCACAGGACAGAGGGCTGGGCCCAAAGGTGATGATTTGGGAAATGTTCACTTAGTAAATATTTGAGTGCCTGCCTGTGCCAGGTTGTCAGGCCGTGGACGGGGTTGCCTGGTGAGGTGACAGCAGTGAAGAGGGACGAATGCCTTGCAGGTGTCATCACTGAAGGAGCAGGCATGAGAAGGAGCAGCCTGCAAACAGTGGCCTTGGAAGCAGGAGCAGGTCCAGTGTGGTTGCGTGGGCCTTAAGGGAGGAAGACGTTTGGAGAAGGTCAGAGCTCAGTGCTCTGGTCAGGTAGATACAGTTTGAAACGAGTTCCTTGGATTTAAGAACCAGGAGATCACCTTGGTGAGTATGACAAAGTAGAGACTGCTCCTTGAAGAAGCTCTGAAGCGAAGGAAGAGGATTAGCTGAACAGTAAGAACGTTAGCTCCTCAATAACTGGTAGTGACGCGCCTCACAGCCCCTCCTCCCCACCGCCACACCTTATTTTTTAGATGAGGAGCCAGAGCTTCTGTAGATGTTTAGCAATTTCTCTGTGAGCACACAGCAGTTAAGCAACTGAACCAGGATTCAAACCCAGCCTAGCTGTGCTCTTAACACTGTGCTAAATGGTATGGAGAGTAGGATGGAAGTTAAAAGATGGGAGGTACTGAGCATGTGTCAGTGCTCAGGGGAGGAAGGAACTGGTAAAGAGGGAGATGAATGGGAAATAGAGAAAAAGGTGGTAATTGAATGAGCAAGAACCTTGAGGAGGCCAAATGGGGTAGAGAACCCAAGTGGAGGAGGGCTTGGCTTCGGAAGGGCATAGCCTTGCTTTTATATACACAGTCCCTAATTAAGTCAGAATTGCCCCGTAAACAGGAAGATCATGGTGTTTATGCTTTAGGTAGTTGTTATGATACATTTTTCATATTCATATTCCTGTGCCTGATTGCATTCATAGAATAACAGAATTCCAGAGAATTTCAGAGAGATCTAGTCTAATCGATAAGTAATTATCTGCTGTTCTTTAAGTGAGCTCATGTATCATTCCAAAATAACCCTCCTTTAACCCTTTCACTAATTGCGGCGAGTGGGGGCTACTCTTTGTTGTGGTGTGCGGACTTTTCACTGTGGTGGCTTCTCTTGTTGCGGAGCACGGGCTCTAGGCGTGCTGGCTTCAGTAGTTGCAGCACGTGGGCTCAGTAGTTGTGGCTCGCGGGCTTAGTTGCTCCGCAGCATGTGGAATCTTCCCGGACCAGGGCTCGAACCTGTGTCCCCTGCATTGGCAGGCGGATTCTCAACCACTGCGCCACCAGGGAAGTCCTCTATATCTCCCTTTTTAAACTAGGAAGAGAACAATCCGTATTCTCTCTACTTACTCACGTCTCAAGTCAAGGGTTTTTACTGCAGTCATTCTTCTGGAACTGTTCTGGGCAACAACATCGGTGATCGTTTAGTGACCAGACCCAATGTACTTTTCGGATGCATTTAACCCATCACTCTCCCTTGTGCTCTGTCTTCAGTATGGGCTCTTTATCTGCCCCTTGGCTGGCTTCTCACTCTTTCTGAGTAAATGGATCTGCTCTTGGTTTTAGCTGCATGTGTTGCTGATGACCGTCTTTCCATGGAACTCATAGTCAGTATTATTCACTGCCTCGTGGACATTACCTGGATGGTCCAGTCATTTCTTTGTGGCTAAAACTGAAGGAACCCTCCTCCCACCCCAAAAAAACCCTGCTTTTCCTTTGTTCTCTATCTTACCCATGTATGCAAACTAGATAGAAACTCCTTTCTCCCTCACCCTCAATTTGAAATCGGTTTCCAGTATCTGCTGACTTTTCTTCCTCCCTAAATCTGAAATCATCTCTTTTTTCCCATACCCATGTCAGATCCTCATCTCTTTCATGAACTATTTCTGCAATTACCTACTTGTTTACTCTGGCTTGTAGCCTCCCTCCCTGAAATCCATTCACCACACAGTCATTATAGAGAGCTTATAAAAAGACAAATCTGACCTCATCTGCTAAGGTCCCATTAAAATGACATGCAACACATCACCTATAAGTATTTATACCCCACCCACCCCCCAATCTGAATCTGATCGAGCTTCTAACTGCCAGTTTATAGAAAATACAGAGGATAGAACTTGTAAAGGACACCATGGGGCCACAGTCAGCCAACTGTGGAAGTGGAAAATTTTACAGGACAAGTGACTAAGCTTCTTGGACAAATAAATGACAAAGGGAAGAAAGGGAGAAAGAACTGTTAACATATTGAAAGTCTTAAGAGCATGTCAACCAAATGCAGTGTGTTGGATACTGATTTGAATAAACCAACTGTAGCAACAATTTTTTTTTTTAACATTCAGTAATCGTGTTATGGTTATCTTTTTTTTTGTCTCTAACTTTTCATTGGAGAGTTTAATGCATTTACATTTATATAATCACTGACATATTTGAAATTATTTCTGTTCTTTTAGTACTTGTTGGTTTATTGTCTCCCTTCTTTGATTCTTCCTTTTTTCTTTCCTACTTTTGGATAGATTGATAGTGTTTTCTGTGATCCCTTTTGTTCTATTGTTGGTTCTAAAGCTAAAAACCATATTTCTATCTTTTTGGTAGTTAGCCATAAATTTTAAGGTAAGTACTTAACCATATTTTTTTTCTAACATACTTTAGTTTTCACAAGTCTGTGGAATGGATATTATTAGTCCCTGCATATAAATGAAAGAAATGAGTTTCAAAAGGTAAAGCATATTGCCCAAGATCATATAGCTTGTTAGCGACCGAGGTGGATTTTAAATGAGGTCTATATTATTTGAAAGCATGTATTTTTAAAAAATCTAACACCATGCTGCTTACAAGTGATTAAGGTTCAGTTAACTAGAATCATCCTTGTGTAGACCATATTTTTTTGAAACATCATCAGGCAGTCCAGATCTTCCATTAATTTTGCTATGCAACCTTCAGCAACATACATTCTCTCTCCAAGTCTTGATATCCCCATCTGTAAAGTGGCTTGATTATCCCTAATAACGTTTTTATTTTTATTATTTTTTTAAGATTTTTCTTATTTATTTTACTTATTTTTGGCTGCGTTGCGTCTTAGTTGTGGCACACGGGATCTTTCATTGTGGTGTGTGGGCCTCTCTCTAGTTGTGGTGTGTGGGGTTTTTTTCCTCTCCTCTAGGTGTGGCGCACAGGCTCCACGGCACGTGGGCTCTGTAGTTGTGGCACGCGGGTTCCAGAGTGTGTGGGCTCTGTAGTTGGCAGCACGGGGGCTCTAGTTGAGGCACGGGAGCTCAGTAGTTGCGGCGCGCAGGCTTAGTTTCCCCAAGACGTGGGATTTTAGTTCTCTGACCAGGGATCGAACCCATGTCCCCTGCATTGGAAGGCGGATTCTTTACCACTGAACCACCAGGGAAGTCCCAACATTTTTTAGATCATATTTTTGAAGTGCTTGGAGAGTTCTTTGGTGATTGTTTTTTAAAAAGCTTTTATATTTTAGCAATACATGCTGAAGTATTTAAGGAGAAATGGTGTGATTCCTAGGTTAGTCCAGGGAGCATGGGTAGGGTGTGAATAAGACAAGATGGGCTGTGTTGTTTCAGCTGGACAATGGGTACATGGGGGTCATTGTACTTTCTTTCTACTGTATTGTATGTTTGAAATTTTCCATAATTTATTATGCTTAATTTTGTTTTATTTGTTTTGTTTGCAAAAGATATTGATGAGACAGGGAAATGTAAGCACTGATGGGATATAGGATAATAATAAAGAATTAAAAATTTTAAATTGTGGTAAAATACATATAACATAAAAATCTACCATCTTAACCATTTTTAAGTGTACAGTTCAGTGGCATGAGGTATGTTCACATTGTCTGCAACCACACCGCCATCCATCCTCTTCAGAACTCTTTTATCTTGCAAAACTGAAAACACTATACCCATTAAACAATAACTCCCCATTTTCTCCTCTCTCCAGCCTCTGGTAACCACCATTCTACTTTCTGTCTTTAATGAATTTGCTTCAGGTGTCTTATATGAATAGAATCATATAGTATTTGTCCTTTTGTGGCTGGCTTACTTCACTTAACAATGTCCTCAGGTTTCATCCATGTTACAGCATGTGTCCAAGTTTCCTTCCTTTTTAAGGCTTCTGTGGGTATACCACATTTTGTTTATCCATTCATCCATTGGTGGACACTTGGGCTGCTTCTACCTTTTGGCTATTGTGGATAACGCTACCATGAACATGGATGTACAAATCCTTGGCTTCAGTTCTTTTGGAAATGGAATTCTTTTAGAAATTAAATTGCCGGCTAATACAGTAAGTCTTTTTTTTTTTTTTTTTTTTTGAGGAACCACCATACTGTTTTCATAGTGGCTGCACCATTTTACATTCCCACCAGTAGTGCACAAGGGTTCCAGTTTCTCTGTACACTTGTTACTTTCTGGCTTTTTGATGGTAGCCATCCTAATGGGTTTGAGGTGGTGATGATAAAGAATTATTAATGTTGTAGGTGTGATAATGACATTGTGTTGTTACATGCATATATGTTTAAGAGTTCTTACTTTTTAGAGATACATAGTGAAGTATTTGTGGATTAAATGATGTTATGCCTAGGATTTGTTTTTTAAATTATCCAGGTTTTTGGGGGGGTGGGTGGGGAAGATAAGGAGATGGAAATGAAACAAAATGCCCAAATACTAATGGTTGTTTAAGTTGAGTGATGGGCATATTAGGATTCATTATACTGTTCTCTCTAGTTTTGTGTATTTTCAAACATTTTTCATTAAATCACATTTGGGACAGTCATAGTCCATTCCAGCCTTTCCCTTTCAGTACTCCCTGTTGTGCCCTTTATGCTTCATCAGCATTAAACAACTCATTTTTTTCTGCTTACCTCCCTCCATCTACTGCCATTCAGTGCTCATTTGTATATCCTTGCCTTTGCCTCTCAGCCGAAGTGCCTTCCGCCTCTTCTGGATGACTTCTCTGCATCCCCTTCTCCGGAAAGTCTAGCATGCCATCCCCACACTGTTCTGTTCTCTTTCCTCCCATAACACTCGGGCCTGCCTTCATTGATTCTCCATCAGATTCTGGGGGTGGAGCCGGAACTATGTCTTGTCCTTTTTTTTTTTTAAGTGAAAGTATTTTTATTTTTTAATTTTTTGGCTGCACCTTGCTGCATGTGGGATCTTAGTTCCCCAACCAGGGATGGAACCTGTGCCCCCTGCAGTGGAAGCACGGAGTCTTAACCACTGGACCGCCAGGGAAGTCCCATGTCTTCTTTATCTTTTTATCCCCAGTAACTAGTGCTCTGCCTAGCATATAGTGAAAACCTAGTGAATATCTGAATTCACCATTATTTTGTGCACAGCCTGTATAGGGCATTATCTGTCAAATAGTAGGATCTCCGTGAATGAGCACTGCATGAACCCGTGAGGGTATCTCCCTCTACAGGGCATTGATCGATATTAACAGGACAGCAGTGTGGACCTTTAAAGCTGAGTGGAACTTTAGGTCATTTTACCCAGGATCTTAATTTTATAGGGCATGAAAGCAGGTCCTAGAAGAATTGCATCTTAACTAAGATCACACAGCCAGTTAGCAGTAGCCTGCTTTGTTTCCATATACACCGTGCAACCTTCTGAGCCTCACGTGGCTTCCCAAATAGGTTTTTCTATAGCAAAGAGAATGTGCGGACTGCTTGCCAAGCATGAGAACCAATCTGTTTATCAATTTTGATTCTCAGTATACAGTGTGAATTTTAACTTTCTGCTTTATAACCATTGCAGGAAAAGATTACATTGTGTTAAATACATAGTCCTGCTTTCTTAAATAGCTTTTTATAAAAGAGCTTTTTAAAAGTTTTCTTATCAAAAAAGGTGATAGTCTAACCGGGAAAAGAATTTTAAAAAGAATAGATACATGTATATGTATAACGGAATCACTTTGCTGTACACCTGAAACTAGCACAACATTGTTAATCAGCTATGCTTCAATATAAAATTAAAATTTTTTTAAAAGGTGATAGTCATTTGCTAAAATGACATAGAACTGTACACCCACATTCTACCCATATCTTCTTCCTGGTTGATATTTTGCTATAATTAGGTAAAATACAACTGTTGAGGGAAACTGGGTGAAGGGTACACAGGACCCTCTGTACTCTTTGCAACTTCCTATGAATCTATAATTCTTTCAAAATAAAAAAAATTTTTAAGGTGATGATAAAATTG
Source organism: Leucopleurus acutus (assembly GCF_964270905.1). Lineage (NCBI taxonomy): Eukaryota > Metazoa > Chordata > Mammalia > Artiodactyla > Delphinidae > Leucopleurus > Leucopleurus acutus. The sequence goes on from NC_139145.1 coordinate 17,464,740, forward strand.
TCTAGGCACAAAACTAAAGTTTTCTGGAAAATACATTTCTCAAAACTTGGCATTTTCAGTATGTCCTTGTAGGCAGATTTAGTGGCAAGGAGTGGTGCTTACAGATCTCCTTAGTACTCAGTGTGCTTCTAATCAGTGATGATACCAAACTATTAAGACATAATGTCTTAAGAGTGGGAATCTTTAGTAGCAAATTATAGAAGGTTCTGTAACATTTTTTTCTTTAAATATTTTACAAAGAATCTTTTGTAGCCTTGGTGTGTGAGATATTTTTCAGCACAGCCCATTTTTCTGGTAACGTCTTAACAGGGCTCTTTGTGCTTGGTCTCAGGGAGGTTCTCCTTACAGTTTGAAACTCTTGACTCACTCCCTGCTGCTTGTTTTTTACCAAACTCTTTTAGCTTCACAGGTGGAGTTGGGATTAATTTGGGCCCGATCTCAGACTGACCAGGGGAGGGGCAGGGCTGTGGGGATCTGCTGCAGATCCTTCCCAAGACCTCTGAATGCTCAAACTTTAGGAAACCTCATGTAATCTGACTTTAATCTGCCGTAAAACAGAAACAGTGATACTCATCTTCAGGGTACCTTTGAAGATTGAGTGAGATTCTGAATCAGTGGGGAATAGTAAGTGCAGGTGCTGAGTGGTCCTCGAGGCACACTAAGGAAGTAATGACTTGTCCTTGTAGCATTTGGCTCAGATTAGTGCCTTATCAGAGTTGCTACTTTGGACCTCACTGATTTTTCCTCAAATCATTGAAACCTTTAATGTTGCATGAAAATAGATCCACTTTACCTTTAGAGGATCTTTTCCAACAACAGTCGGGGTTCCTGAGTGTCCTCACTGTATATACAGGGTACTAGAAGAGCTCATGGGGGAAAGAAAGGTGAGCATGGTATTAGGTTGAAATTACCAATATTACCTTAAAAAGTTAAATGATTTTATATGTTTCAACCTATACTCTGTTTTTTTGAAGTTTAGTTGATTTACAATGTTGTGTTAATTTCTGCTTTACAGCAGTGATTCAGTTATACATATATATTACATTTTTTTATAAAATCCTTTTTGGACTTCCCTGGTGGTCCAGTGATTAAGACTCCATACTTCCAATGCAGGGGGCACAGGTTCAATCCCTGGTCAGAGAAGTTCTGCATGCCATGAGCTGCGGCAAAAAAAGAAAAAAAAATTCTTTTCCACTATGGTTTATCATAGGATATTGAATGTAGTTCCCTGTGCTATACAGTAGGGCCTTGTTGTTTATCCATTCTATATATAATAGTTTGCATCTGCTAACCCCAAACTTCCAATCCATCCCTTCCCGACCCCCCACCCACCTTGGCAACCACAAGTCTGTTCTCTATGTCTGTGAATCTGTTTCTGTTTTGTAGATAGGTTCATTTGTGTCATATTTTAGATTCCACATATAAGTGATATCATATGGTATTTGTCCTTCTCTTTCTGAAGTACTTTACTTAGTATGATGATCTCTAGTTGCATCCATGTTGCTGCAAATGGCATTATTTCCTTCTTTTTTTTTTTTTAGAAATTTATTTTTTATTTATTTTTGGCTGCGTTGGGTCTTCGTTGCTGTGCGCAGGCTTTCTTTAGTTGCAATAAGCGGGGGCTACTCTTTGTTGCCGTACGTGGGCTTCTCATTGCGGTGGCTTCTCTTGTTGCAGAGCATGGGCTCTAGGGCACATGGACTTCAGTAGTTGTGGCTCACGGGCTCTAGAGCACCGGCTCAGTAGTTGTGGCTCATGGGCTTAATTGCTCTGCGGCATGTGGGATCTTCCTGGACCAGGGCTCGAACCCGTGTCCCCTGCATTGGCAGGCGGATTCTTAACCACTGCACCACCAGGGAAGTCTCTGTCTTTTTGAATTATATTATTGTCTGGATATATGCCCAGGAGTGGGATTGCTGGGACATATGACAACTCTATTTTTAGTTTTTTGAGGAACCTCTATATTGTCAACCTATACTTTTTTTTTTTCCCTTCTTCTTTTGGCCGCGCCACACAGCATGTGGGATCTTAGTTCCCTGACCAGGGATTGAACCTGCGCCCCCTTGCAGTGGAAGCGCAGAGTCCCAACCACTGGACCGCCAGGGAAGTCCCTGTCAACCTATACTTTCATCTACATGTCAGTGCATAAGGAACATTGATGAGAGAGCCACCCCGTCTTAAACAGCCACATCTGTTTGTTAATTCAGAGTGGGAGAACTCTCATTTGGGGAAGTTTTACCACAAAGCACACTGGAATTTCATTGGTGGGTGGTGGAAGTAGAGACTAGGTGAGGGACTGTCCTCACTAAGTGAGATCTAGTGGGTGTGTGGGTACAGTATACTGATTTGGTGTCCATAAGGTGTGGCAACTCCAGCTTGACTCACCGTTGATATCCTGGGGCCCCTCTCGCAGAGTAGAAGATGATGGGTTAGGAGGCTAGGGTAGGAGTCAGGACTGACTGGGTGAGCATGCAAGGCCTCCAGTTTACCATCAAGCATGAAGTATTCTTCAACAAAACCCCCTCGTGGAGGAAATGAGCACCAGATCACATTATCCCAGAACTGAATCCTCCTGAAACCCTGTGCATCAGGAGACCATTAGGTAGTTACAACAGAAACCTCTGAGCTGAGTACCCAGAAGTACCAGATACACTGAGGGCAAGCACAAGGACAGCCAGTCTTGTATGCTTTATAGCTCTTACTGTGTTTGTTCTTAAATAATTTATAATCAGTTCAGACCATTTTCCCATCTGTTATAAATTCCTGGAGATCAGATTCCATGGTTTACTCATCTTTGTCTTCCTCTGCAGTGCCCTGCACATATCAGGCACTCCGGCAAATGCTCAAGACTCAAAAATCTGCCAGAGCCACCGTATTCCACACTTCCCAAGCCCACCTACATCATTCCAGTTAAATTTTGTGCACAGTTGAGAAAATGACCTGGCGTTTCCTTTGGCTAAAAGCAATCGGTATTGCAAAATTAAGTTGTTACTTTGGAACTTGTCTGCAGCTGTTTGCATGTGGATATTGAAAGAGGACGTGGTAGCTTTTATAACTGTTATGGCAAAGAAGGATTCTGTTTCTAATCTGGGACAATCAGCTGACTCATCAGGTGCGTTGACCTCTTAGGTGTCCATCTTCCCCCTTAGGAAAATAGAAAACTGAGCTCCCAGGTTTACAGAGAGCCCAAACCTGACACTGGGGAACAAATGATTTTCAAAAAAACAAAAAGAAATAATAGAAAGAATAACCCCCCCTAAAATTAGCAACTCATTTTTATTTCCTTCTGACGGACTAAATGGGTATGAATTTACCTTCCCAGAAGGAAACTTTTAAAACAAAAGATCTTATAAAGGGTCCATTTTAGGATTATGGTTCCTTTCCCCCTCTCACCCCTAGGTGGCAGCAGGAAGCAGAAAAACCTACATGAAAGTAAAGCACACATGTCCTTGTGTTGTAGGGGCTGTGTTCTTAGTTTTGTTTTGTTTTAATATTTATTTATTTATTTGGCTGTGCCAGGTCTTAGTTGCAGCACGCGGGATCTTTGTTGCGGCAAGCGGGATCTTTAGTTGTGGCACGTGAACTCTTAGTTGTGGCATGTGGGATCTAGTTCCCTGACCAGGGATCCATCCTGGGCCCCCTGCATTGGGAGCATGGTGTCTTAGCCATTGGACCACCGGGGAAGTCCCAGTATTTTTTTTTTAATTGAGGTATAGTTGATTTACAATGTTGTGTTAATTACTGCTGTACAGCAAAGTGATTCAGTTATACATATATATATATATATATATATATACATTCTTTTTTTATATTTTCCATTATGGTTTATCATAAGATAGTAAATATAGTTCTCTGCGCTATACAGTAGGAACTTGCTTATCCGTTCTGTATATAAAAACTTACATCTGCTAACCCCAACCTCCCACTCCAACCCCCCTCCGCTGGCAACCACCAGTCTGTTCTCTATGTCCGTGATTCTATTTATTTCATAGATAAGTTCATTTGTGTCGTATTTTAGATTCCACATATAAGTGATATATCATGGTATTTGTCTTTCTCTTTCTGGCTTACGTTACTTAGTATGATAATCTCTAGTTTCATCCATGTTGCTGCTAATGGCATTATTTCCTTCTTTTCTATGGCTGAGTAGTATTCCATTGTATATATGTACCACATCTTCTTTATCCATTCATCTGTCAGTGGACATTTAGGTTGTTTGCAGGTCTTGGCTGTTGTGAATAGTGCTGCTGTGAACATAGTGGTGCATGTATCTTTTTGAATTATAGTTTTGTCTGGGTATATACCCAAGAGTGGGATTGCTGGATCATATGGTAATTCTATTTTTAGTTTCTTGAGGAACCTCCATACTGTTTTCTACAGTGGCTGCACTGACATCCCCACCAACAGTATAGGAGGGTTCCCTTTTCTCCACACCCTCTCCAACATTTATTTTATTTTTTAAAGGGTGTTGTGTTTTTTTTGATAAATTTATTTTATTTTTGGCTGCGTTGAGTCTAAGTTGCTGCACGCGGGCTTTCTCTAGTTGCGGCGAGTGGGGGCTGCTCTTCATTGCAGTGCATGAGCCTCTTATTGCGGTGGCCTCTCTTTGTTTCGGAGCATGGGCTCTAGGCACAGGGGCTTTAGTAGTTGTGGCGTGTGGGCTCAGTAGTTGTGGCTCGCGGGCTCTAGAGTGCAGGCTCAGTAGTTGTGCACAGGCTTAATTGCTCCACAGCATGTGGGATCTTCCCGGACCAGGGCTCGAACCCGTGTCCCCTGCATTGGCAGGTGGATTCCCAGCCAGTGCACCACCAGGGAAGCCCTCCAGCATTTATTATTTGTAGATTTTTTGATGATAGCCATTCTGACTGGTGTAAGGTGATAGATACCTCATTGTAGTTTTGATTTGCATTTGTCTGATAATTAGCCATGTTGAGCATCTTTTCATATGCCTGTTGGCCATCTGTATGTCTTCTTTGGAGAAATGTCTATTTAGGTCTTCTGCCCTTTTTTTTTTTTTTTTTTTTGCGGTACGCGGGCCTCTCACTGTTGTGGCCTCTCCCGTTGCGGAGCACAGGCTCCGGACGCGCAGGCTCAGTGGCCACGGCCCACGGGCCCAGCCACTCCACGGCATGCGGGATCCTCCTGGACCGGGGCATGAACCCGCGTCCCCCGCATCGGCAGGCGGACTCCCAACCACACTGCACCACCAGGGAAGCCCTTCTGCCCATTTTTTGTCGAGTTGTATGAGCTGTCTGTATATTTTGGAAATTAAGCCCTTGTCAGTCTCATCGTTTGCAAATATTTTCTCCGATTCCATAGGTTGTCTTTTCATTTTGTCGATTGTTTCCTTTGTTGTGCAAAAGCTTGTAAGTTTCATTAGGTCCTGTTTGGGTTTTTTGTTTGGTTTGGTTTATATTTCTGTTACCTTGGAAGACTGACCTAAGAAAACATTGGTATGATTCATGTCAGAGAATGTTTTGCCTACGATCTCTTCTAGGATTTTTATGGTGTCATGTCTTACATTTAAGTCTTTAAGCCATTTTGAGTTTACTTTTGTGTATGGTGAGAGGGTGTGTTCTAACTTCATTGATATACATGCAGCTGTCCAACTTTCCCAACATCAGTTGCTGAAGAGGCTGTCTTTTTCCCATTGTATATTCTTACCTCCTGTGTTGAAGATTAATTGATTGTAGGTGTGTAGGTTTATTTCTGGACCCTCTGTTCCATTGATCCGTATGTCTGTTCTTGTGCCAATACCACACTGTTTTGATTACTATAGCTTTGTAGTATTGTCTGAAGTCTGGAAGGGTTATGCCTCCAGCTTTGTTTTTTTTCCTCAGGGTTGCTTTGACAATTCTGAGTCTTTTATGGTTCCATATGAATTTTAAGATTATCTGTTCTAGGGACTTCCCTGGTGGTCCAGTGGTAAAGCATCTGCCTTACAATGCAGGGGACATGGGTTTGATGCTGTGGGGCAACTAAGCCCATGTGCCACAACTACTGAGCTCACACGCCTCAACTAGAGAGCCTGCGTGCTGCAAACTACAGAGCCCACATGCCCTGGAACCCACGTGCCACAACTAGAGAAGAGAAAACCCACATGCCACAACTAGATAGAAGCCCACATGCTGCAACGAAGAGTCCATGTGCTGCAATGAATATCCCACGTGCCGCAACCAAGACCCAACTCAAGCCAAAAATAAATAAAATAAATAAATAAATCTTTAAAAAAAAGTTTTAAAAAAGATTATTCTAGTTCTGTGGAAAATGTCATGGGTAATTTGATAGGGATTGCATTAAATCTATCGATTGCTTTGGGTAGTATGACCATTTTAACGTATTAAGTCTTCCAATCCAAGAGCATGGGATATCTTTCCATTTCTTTGAATCATCTTCAGTTTCCTTTATTAATGTTTTATAGTTCTCAGTGTATGTCTTTCACCTCCTTGGTCAGGTTTATTCCTAAGTATTTTATTGTTGGGGGTGCGATTTTAAAAGGTATTGTTTTTTTTTTTTTTTTTACATTCCCTTTCTGATATTTCATTGTTGATGTAAAGAAATGCAACTGATTGCTGTATGTTAATCTTGTATCCTGCTACCTTGCTAAATTCGTTTATCAGTTGTAGTAGTTTTTGTGTGGAGCATTTAGGGTTTTCTATGTATGGTATCATATCATCTGCATATAATGACAATTTTACCTTTTCTCTTGCAATTTGAATACCTTTTATTTCTTTTTCTTGTCTGATTTCTGTGGCTAGGACTTCCAGTACTGTGTTGAGTAGAAGAGGTGAGAGTGATCATCCTTGTCTTGTTCCAGAATTTAGCAGGAAGGCTTTCAGCTTTTCACCACAGAATATTATATTGGCTGTGGGTTTGTCATAAATTTATTATCTTGAGATATGTTCCCTCTATACGTAGGGGCTGTGTTCTTGAGTTGAGTCCTAGGATCATGTTTTGCTTATACTTCTGCCCTACAGTTCCATTTATTGAGCATTCCTAACCTTTTCTGAGCTAACTTAAGTACCCAGATATGCATTTAAAGAAATACTTAGCCAGGATTTATAGAACACTGTGCAGTCAGCTTTAACAGTTAAGAAATAAGAAAATCTTGAAGGAGAGGGAATGGAACATTAAAATTGGAACTCAGGGACTGATAAAATTGCCCTCCTTGTTTTCTTGCTCATTACACATTTGTGTCTACGGGTAGTTTGCTGCTGAGAGCTGGTGCCCTTGGCCCCCTCCTACCCTCCACCCCCCGCCCAGGGGGTCAGGTACTTCTGTGCTCAGCCTCCTGGGGTGGATGTGGTGGGTCATTGTGGCCCTTCTCTGTAGCAGAAGAAAGCAGCACAGAGTGTCCTGTGCTACTCTCTGATTCCTCTGAAATCTGCTTATCTTTAATACTGAAAGCTGTTAATTGGAATGTTGTAAATAGCACAGTATAAATGCTTAGGGCCAGTGGTTGGGGGGGAGGTTGGAATTGAGAGTGGGGGATAAAGGACAAAAATGTAACAGAAGTAAACATAGGAAAGGAGCAGACATGTATAGAGGCTGAGTGCAGGTGCCTCTGTTAGTGGAAGAGTTGTATCCTGGTAGCTGAAAACGATGCTGGGAAATAACGGAAAGATACCACCTCTTCTCTTCCCTGTCATGTTCTCTCCATGAAATTCCTGCCCTTGAACTCTCAGGGTGCTTATTGCTCTACGGCTTGCATATGGTGTTTGTCTTATTCTGTAGCCATGTCCATGTATGTCCCATATCCTAGAAGATTGGAAGCCCATGAAGAGCAGGGACCACCTCATTTGTCTTGATATCCCCACAGCACTTGTCCCTGACACACGGTAGACTCTTAATAAGGTTAGTTGAACAAATCCAGTTGAGGAGAACATGGGGAAGTAAGTAACTGCCAGACAGACATGACTGTGTTCAAATTAATGGTCTTGTTAAGAAGTGGCAGGGTTTGGGAGGGCTGGTGACTGGGTGCAGGGGATTAGAAGATACTCACGGTTGGTGGGGAGCAGATTGGGACAGAAGCCAAAAGGCAGAGGCCTGTAAGGCATATGAGGAAGCAGCCTAGCCTGCAGACAAGGGGTGGAGCCGGGCAAGGGCACCTAGAAAGATGAGGAAGGGCATGAAAATGCCTGTGCACCAAGATGGAGGCCTGGAGCTTGTGATCAGCCCCCAACAAGGCCTGAAAAAGAGCCTATACTAGCCCAGTCTCCTTTAGCTGAAGGCAACAGAAATCCAAGTTAAACCAGCTTAAACACAAGGAGGAATTTATTGGTTCCCATAAGTGAAAAGTCCAGGGGGATGGCTGGTCTCGTGTATAACCTAGATTCGGGATGCAAATGATGTCCTCAAGAATGTATATGTATCCTTTGGCTCTTTCTCATTAGCTCCATTCTCAGTCACACCCTCAGATTAGACGACTGTGGGCTGCATCAGGCTTGTGTCCTGCAAAAAGAGCTGCAAGAGTCCAGGGACTGACATTGACTGCAGCCAGATTACTTTCCCACAGCTAAGCTAGTCTTCACTCAGGCAAGGCCACAAGAGAGGAAGAGGCAGAGACAACCCTGGAGGGGGAATAGGGGTGTGTTCCCAGAAGTGAGGGTTGTAAACTGGGCAAGCAAAATCGGCAGGAGAGCACTGCAGGGATACAGGCCCCTGGTTTAAGTCACCATGAGAAGCAGACGGGCCTCATACGTGGTGTATATATAAGTCACTCTTTTTCTTGTTTTTCAGCATCTCCATGATACAGTGAAGAGGAATCTCGATAGTGCCACATCCCCTCAGAATGGTGATCAACAGAATGGCTATGGAGACTTCTTTCCTGGGCATAAGAAGACCCGCCGGGAGGCCCCTCTGGGAGTTGCCGTCTCTTCCAATGGCCTGCCTCCAGCCTCCCCCCTTGGTCAGCCTGACAAGCCTGGCACAGAGGCCCTACAGGCCAGCGGGAAGCATTCACTGGGGCTGGACTCCATCAACAAGAAGTGTCTGGCAGACTCGAGCCTCCACTTGAATGGAGGCAGCAACCCCAGTGAGTCATTTCCCCTGAGCCTGAATAAAGAACTGAAGCAGGAGCCCGTGGACGACCTGCCTTGCATGATCACAGGGGCCGGAGGCTCCATATCTCAAAGCAACCTCATGCCTGACCTCAACCTTAATGAGCAGGAGTGGAAGGAGCTCATCGAGGAGCTGAACAGGTCAGTGCCTGATGAAGACATGAAGGATCTATTTAATGAGGACTTTGAAGAGAAGAAGGATCCAGAGTCTTCTGGTTCTGCCACACAGACCCCCTTGGCACAGGACATTAATATTAAAACAGAATTCTCTCCAGCAGCCTTTGAACAAGAACAGTTAGGCTCTCCACAAGTGAGGGCTGGGTCTGCAGGACAGACCTTTATGGGGCCTTCATCTGGCCCTGTGAGCACAGATTCACCCAGCCTAGGGGGCTCTCAGCCCCTGTTCCACACCTCTGGTCAGCCTGGGGTGGACAATCCCAGTCCCAACCTGATGTCAGCATCAGCCCAAGCCCAGAATGCACAAAGAGCCCTCTCCAGTGTGGTGTTGCCTAGCCAGGGCCCAGGCGGGAGCTCAGAGCTATCCTCTGCCCACCAACTCCAGCAGATCGCTGCCAAGCAGAAGCGTGAGCAGATGCTCCAGAACCCACAGCAGGCTGCCCCAGCACCAGCTCCAGGCCAGATGTCCACGTGGCAGCAGACAGGCCCCTCCCACAGTCCCTTAAATGTCCCTTATTCCATGGAAAAACCTGCCAGCCCTCCCGGTTACAAGCAAGACTTCACTAGCTCCAAACTGCTCATGATACCCAGTGTGAACAAGAGCTCCCCTCGGCCAGGAGGCCCCTACCTCCAGCCCAGCCATGTGAACCTGCTGAGTCACCAGCCACCAAGTAACTTGAATCAGAATCCCGTGGCTAACCAAGGATCCGTGCTGGACTACGGCAACACCAAACCCCTTTCTCACTACAAAGCAGACTGCGGGCAAGGCGGCCCTGGGGCTGGCCAGAGCAAGCCGGCCCTGATGGCTTATCTTCCCCAGCAGCTGTCTCATCTGAACAACGAGCAGAACTCCTTATTTCTAATGAAACCAAAGCCAGGAAATTTGCCCTTCCGATCACTGGTTCCACCTAGCCAGGTGAGCACGGGGCTTTACTCTGTTACTCTGCATCCACATCCATCCTAGTGTGGTTACCAGGTCCCAGGTAGTTGTGAAACAAAGGGAGGGAGGGAGCTGGTACTTTCGTCCTTTGACTCCCTTGGGAGTGAAAATTGACCAAGCAAACAGGATTGATTCTTAATAAACAAAAATAGGGTAAAATTCCCTAGTGTAACTTGGTTTTAACTGTATACTCATTTGAGGAATCCCCTGCACTTGGTCTAGTGTCTCTTTCATGCCATACAACTTAAGTTATTTGTGGCAAGATCACATTTAATGTCCTTAGAGGCTCTGCTTTTTTTTTTTAATACCACTTTTCAAACATGTGTGTTCAAAATACCATAAGTTTTAGTAAGCTTATAACATTTAGGTGAGTGCTGCTTCCTAACAGGTTATTTAGTCAAGACACTCAAGCCTGGCAGAATCACATGGCTTTGTAGGGTGGAGAATAGTCAAGTACCATTCTATGATGATCATTATTTGCATTTCTACTCACATTCAAATATGTTCTAAAATGTCTCCCCACTGGAAGCCTTCTCATGGCTAGGGCTTGTACAGTAAACAAACACAGAGTGTTCCCGGACTTCCTCAAAGTTAGCACTTGCTTTTCTTACTACACAGTGTGTCCTGGATTGTCTTCTATATCTATAGAAGACATATATATATAGATCCATTGATACTTTTTAACACTTGTGTGACAATAGTTGTGTCACATGCAGTTGGGTGTATTGCATTGCCTCCTTTCTTTCACTACTGTAAGCCTGCAGTCTATTTGTAGCACACTCTAAAATTTTAAAAATTAAAAAAAATGCTAGTAATACCATGAGGAAATTGACATGTTCAGATAGTAGTGAGGGTATGTAAATAGGCACAATGCTTTTGGAAAGTAATTTGACTTTTCGTATTTTTCATAAGCCATAAAAATGTTCGTAAGCATTGACACATTATATACCCCCGCAGAAATAATCCAAAAAAAGGAAGAAAGTTACATACAAGATACTAATTGCATGATTATTTCTAATAGCCAAAAACTGGAAGCAGTCTAAGCATCTGTCAGCAGAAGAATGCATGTGTAAACATTCATACTTCTAATTATTTCAGCCACTAAACTGCTACATAGCCACTGAGAGCATCCTAAAGAAAGAGTGGCACAGTGATGTCTGCCATTTCAGTAGTACTTTGCACCTCACAAGGCACTCTTGTAGTCCATAAGCTTCTGGTGATTGGAGTGAGGAGATTACTTCAGAATCTGTCTACTCTAAGATCAGAATCTTGTAAAAAGATTAAATATACAAATGAGGGACTTCCCTGGTGGTCCAGTGGTTAAGACTCCACACTCCCAATGCAGGGGGCCCAGGTTTGATCTCTGGTCAGGGAACTAGATCCCGCATGCCCCAACTAAGACCCAGTGCAGCCAAATACATACATACATACATACATACATACATACATACATACAAATAAATAAGGACTGGGTAAAAGCTCAAAAAGTTGAATTTGTTCAAATGATAATTGCTTTTTGCCTTTTTCCTGTATGAGTTAAAAATTTTTCCTTTTCTTTTAAAGGTAAGTAATGATGTTGGGGTAATATTGTGGTAACCTTTGACATGACTCTCACTTTAGGTCCAGGTATTAATAGAGAATATCCATTAAAATTCTCATTGGTACTCAGTATTTTTTGAGCATGAGTATCTGACAAAAGTCAAGCAGTCTCTTCCTAGGAAAATGCTGTACACATGTGGACAAACCATATAATTTCAGGAGGTTCAGGGACAGCCCAGCCACCAGGGGCCCAAGGTTTGCACACTCAGAATGTAGCATCTCCATCGACCAGAGCCCCTCAGAAGTTCCTCCTCTGGGGGCCTATCCACACCCATGCATTCCAGTAAGGGAGCATTTATAAGCTACAGTTGCCACTGGAACTATGTATACAAATATACGAGCTTAAATGTAAAATCACACCTTTGCCACTGGTGAATCATAGGAAACAAACCTAACATGAAGCTAGTGACTGTTCATTGCCATGCCTGGATACTCAGGTGTTAGTGCTGTTGGTCTCCAGCCCCGCCCTGGAGGGTGGTTTCACTGGAGTCGCCTGCAGGGAAGAAGAGGCTTCAAGAGAGAGCCTTGAGCCAGGTTTTCACTGGATGCAGCTCATCTTCTCTGATCAGGGCTTATAGTCTTCAGTGTGTCCCACCTGACTTGAGACCCCCTTTTCTGTGTTGACAGGACCAGAACCCTCCCAGCGTCCCTGTACCAACCCAGGCTGCCAGTGTGGGGACTCAGCCACCTGCCGTGTCCGTAGCCAGCACTCACAGTAGCACCTCCTTTCTCAGTAACCAGCAGCAGGCAGCTGTAATGAAGCAGCATCAGTTGCTTTTGGACCAACAGAAACAGAGGGAGCAGCAACAAAAGCATTTGCAACAACAGCAGTTTTTGCAAAGGCAACAGCACCTTCTGGCAGAACAGGTAAAGGGAAAGGTGGAAGAAAACCCCACCATCCCTTCCCATGTTTTCCTGCCTCCCAAGTCACTGCAGTGGCTACAAGCTCCAGTGTGTATGTATGTGGATTTGTGATTGTTTGTATGCCCGGTATTAGAGTATCCTTGAAACAGGAGTGTGACGTTTCTCAGACAGTGGTAGCCTGTGTCAGAGCAGCTTTATGTCACTTAGTGGGGATTAATGAAGGCCGAATCTGTGGCTAAAACTGTATGTGTTAGGAACATTTTTCCATGTCCCTTGTCAGCAGCTACCAAAGCACTGAGCTCACTTGGTCCACCAGTTTGCTGTGGGATCCAGCTTTTTTGTAAAGGTAGAGATTGCTATAAGGGAGAACATAAAGCGGGGAAATGAAGACATCCCTGAGGTCCTGGGGTTCAAGAATCAGGACTGACAAGCCCCCTCCCAGTCCTGCAGTTCACCCACTTGGTCACCAAATGTAGTGTTCAGGTACCAAGGTTACAGGAGTTCTTAGGATTTTAAATTACATCCTTAAGACATAAGAGAACTAGCTACCCAGAGAATAAAGTTGATTGAGGATGACTTTAAAGCCCACATTACTGCCTCAATTCTGCCATTTTTTAAATAACAGCTTTATTGGGATGTAATTCACATGACATACAATCCACCCATTTAAAGTGTATTATTCAAATAGTTTTTAGTTTATTCATAGAGTTATACAAACCATCACCACAGCCACTTTTAGAACATTACCTAAAAGAAACAGGTTATTTAGTCAAGACACTCAAGCCTGGCAGAATCACATGGCTTTGTAGGGTGGAGAATGGTCAAGTACCATTCTATGATGATCATTATTTGCATTTCTACTCACATTCAAATATGTTCTAAAATGTCTCCCCACTGGAAGCCTTCTCATGGCTAGGGCTTGTACAGTAAACAAACACAGAGTGTTCCCGGACTTCCTCAAAGTTAGCACTTGCTTTTCTTACTACACAGTGTGTCCTGGATTGTCTTCTATATCTATAGAAGACATATATATATAGATCCATTGATACTTTTTAACACTTGTGTGACAATAATTGTGTCACATGCAGTTGGGTGTGCAGTTGGGTTAACTTTCTTAAGAAAGTTCTTTGCTTCTAGCATTATGTGTCTGTTCAAAAAATGACCCTCTCCTATTTTAATTACCCATTAAAAGTTGTTCCCCCATCTTCCCAAGCCTAGGGCACCACTAATCTACTTTTTATCTCTATAGATTTACCTATTCTGGACATTTCATATAAAATGCATTCAAGATTCAACCATATTGTAGGATGTATCCGTACTTCACTCCTTTCTGTGGCTGAATATATTCCATTATATGAATATGCTGCATTTTATTTATCTGTTCATCAGTTTATAGACGTTTGGGTTGTTTCCCCTTTCTGTGGACATAGGTTTTCAGTCCTCTTGAGTATACACCCTGGGATGGAATTGTTGGGTCATATGGTAACTCTTTAGTTTAACCTTTTGAGAAACTGCCAAACTGTTTTCCAAAGCAGCTGCACCGTTTTACGTTCCCACAGCAGTGTGTGAGGGGGCCAGTTTCTCCACATCCTTGACACACTTATCTGTCTTTTTGATTCTAGCCATCCTAGTAGGTGTGAAGTGGTATCTATCTTATTGTGGCTTTGATTTGCATTTCCCTGGTCTGCCATTCTTTTTTCTTTTAACTGATACATCACCTTTTTTTTTTTTAAATCATTGCCCCATCCTTCTGTCTCATACTACAATTTATTAAGAGCCCCCCAAATGAGATTACGAGCATTATCTCCATAGGAGTCCCTCTGAGTAACAAACTTGGACAGTTTACTTTTCTCTAATCGCTTTGTTCTTGTTTTATGTGGGTCTTGTAATTTTCTGTTGTTCTTGGCATTTTCTAGGAGAAGCAACAGTTTCAGCGCCATCTGACCCGCCCGCCACCCCAGTACCAAGACCCAACACAGAGCACCTTCCCACAACAGGTTGGACAGTTCACAGGTGAGGAGTGTCTGAGGCAGTGGAGTGGGGCAAGGGAAGGCAGGCACTGGACAGAGCACTTTCCTATTTTCCAGATAAGGAGAGACTTAATGCACTTGTATGCCTTTTGCTTCTTTTCTTTCTTCTTGTCTGCTCATATTGGTGTCATGGGTGGCAGTATCAGCAGCAGACAGTTGGCCAGAAAGGGGCAGGAAGCATTCTGAGGTCTCAGCTGTCTTGTCTCAGATATGTGAGGGAACCTGACCGCCATTGCTCAGGCTCTTGCTCCAGAAATAGAGAGAGATTTCAGTTGACAAATGCAGTAAAATCTAGGCCATACCTGCCTTCCTAGCTCTTGGAATATCTTCGAAACCTGTGCTTCTCTTGGTCAGTGATTCTCGTTATAAAGTATCCCAGAGAAGTTGACCATAGCTGTGCATTCCAGAGGAGACTTAAGTGGGTTTTGTTGTTGTTGTTGTTGTTTTTGCGGTACGCAGGCCTCTCACTGTTGTGGCCTCTCCCGTTGTGGAGCACAGGCTCCGGACACGCAGGCTCAGCGGCCATGGCTCACGGGCCCAGCTGCTCCGTGGCATGTGGGATCCTCCCGGACCAGGGCACGAACCCGTGTCCCCTGCATCGGCAGACGGACTCTCAACCACCGCGCCACCAGGAAAGCCCTTAAGTGGGGTTTTATGCTTGTGCTAACAGGGACCAGGGGTTGAAGTCTGTGGGCATCTCAGAAGCCTGGGTCTTGGCCAGCTTTCCTGCCTTCATCCCATCTGATGTTGTTGTGGGCTATCAGTGGTAGAGAAGTGGACTGTTTCAGCATTTCCCTTTTGTCTTCAACTCAGTTTTTAGTTTAGGTGCTGATGGAGAGAGGAAGAGGAGAAACAAAGTGTACTCAGTTATGGCCAACCCCTGAACAATCGCTCACCTACCAACAAAAAAACATCTCAGTCAGGGCTGTCACCATGCATCCACTGCTTAAGACAGAGTCCCAAATAGCAAGTTCCCTGAGGACAGGACCTCTCTGTCCCATTCCGTGCTGTCTCCCCAGCACAGAACCTACCACAGAGCAGGTGCTCAGTAAATATCTTCTGATTTCAGTCCAGACTCCTTCCTCCCTTCACCGCCCTGCAGTGCCACACTGTGTGGGCCTCATCTAAGTGATCCTGACAGTCCCTGCCGAGCTAGGTCTAAACCAGAGTCACAGTCCAGTTACCCTTTGGCTTTGCAATCCTGTCCCCTCCTATGGTGGCTGCAGCTCTTCTGAATCTGGCCGGGACCATCTCTTCCTTTTATCTCTAGATACTCTCCCCACATTCTAGCCATAGAGTTTGCCCCTTCCTCTGTGCCTGTCTTAATCCCCTTTTTGCTCCAGACCGGCCTCCATTCCACCCTGTGGGAAACCTTTGCCCCCAGGGTTCTCTTTGAGGTTCCACTGATCATGAGGTATCTGGTGTTCTGGTTTTGCCTTTCAGGCCTGTGGGATAGCAGCTGCAGCATGGGTCTTGGAGGCACCACTCCATAGTGGTGGTGAAGAAATGCTAGCTTAGTTGACAGAATTTTCTCTGTCTTCTAGGGTCCTCTTCTGCCATGCCTGGCATGAACAACTTGGGTCCATCTAACTCCAGCTGTCCTCGAGTGTTCCCTCAGGCTGGGAATCTGATACCAATGGGTCCTGGACACACTTCGGTTTCCTCTCTCCCTTCAAGCTCAGGCCAGCAGGACCGGGGTGTGGCTCAGTTCACTGGCTCGCAAAGCATGCCACAGGGCAGCCTCTATGGCATGGCTTCTGGTATGACCCAGAGAGTTGCCCAGCCCCCGCCACAGGCCACCAATGGACATGCCCACATTCCACGGCAGACCGGTGTGGGCCCGAACACCTCGGTTTCAGCTGCCTATGGGCAGAACTCTCTGGGGAACTCGGGTATCTCCCAACAGCACAATAAGGGGACCCTGAACTCTGGTTTAACTAAGCCACAGGTCCCAAGGGTATCGGCAGCCATGGGAGGCCAGAATTCCACATGGCAACATCAGGGAATGCCGAACCTGAGTGGCCAAACCCCAGGGAACAACTCCGTAAGTCCCTTCACTGCAGCTTCCAGTTTCCACATGCAGCAGGCCCACCTGAAAATGTCCAGCCCACAGTTCTCCCAGGCGATGCCCAGCAGGCCTATGGCCCCCATGAGCTCAGCAGCTGCAGCAGGGTCCATGCTGCCCCCTGTGAGCACACAGCAGAGGACCAGTGCCCCTGCCCCAGCACCTCCCCAGGGAGCCCCACAGCAGGCCTTGCCGGGCCTGAGCCCAGCTGGGCCTGAGCTGGGGGCCTTCAGCCAGAGCCCCGCCCCAACAGTGGGCGGCCGGGCAGGGCTACACTGCGCCCAAGCCTACCCTGTGCGGACCGCAGGCCAAGAACTGCCCTTTGCCTACAGTGGGCAGCCAGGTAGCAGCGGGCTGGCCAGCATGGCCGGAGATGCCGACCTGATCGACTCCCTGCTGAAGAACAGGACTTCGGAGGAGTGGATGAATGATTTGGACGACCTTCTAGGGCCTCAGTAACAGGAGGATTTGTGGTGTTTTCAGTGTTCATACAGCCTATATTTTTCTTCTCAAATTCAAGAAAGAGCAACTACTTTGGACCAAAAGCCCACAGCCCGGGGAGCTGGGCAGGTAGAGCTAGAGCCATGGGGCTGAGGCCTGGTCCTCCCAGGCTCTGTGGGGCCCAGGGCTCCCAGCCAGCAGTTGTGGTATGTTGGGCCGGCCCCACCCCATCTGCTGGCGTCGTTATCTGGTTTTGGGACAGCAGGACAGGGTTCTGCAGGTGGTTTTCTATCCAAATGACCAAAAAACCAACAGTGAAACCCCACGATGTCAGGCTTATAAAAATCTATGCTATCATGTTGACTTAATCCAAGATTTCTCCACTTGCCCCAATTTTGGGACAAATTTTTGTTGAAACTTTATAGCAGAACTATTTGCAATTTGTAGCATAGAAAAGATTTTAAATTTTTTTTAAGGTTTTAAAACAGATTAGGGTAGGTGGTGGTTTAAATTGATAAGTGGCATTGGAAACTTAGGGTTTCCTTTTGATTAAGAGCCTTTTTTATTCCTGCTCTTTGTCAGCTTTCAGGGCAAAGGGAGGCTCACTGGAAAATCATTTCCGTAAGTGCAGGCTGTGACTGCATGTGCCAAAAAGGAACAGGATGCCATGAGAAAGCAGAGTTAGTGACACAGATCTGGTCTTTCCAGCAGCTCCTCCTTCTCCCAGAATGTTGTTCTTCCAGGCTGGCATTTAGGAGGATATGGGCTGAGGAATCCCTTCCTCCCATGTGTTGGTAGCAAGACCCCAGGCGGCCCCCAGGCCAAATGCTGAAATGAAACAATTGGGATTCCTGTGTCCTCTTTTGTTGTTTCTCCTTTTGCAGTTTCTCCGAAAACTCATCTTTAATGTGTTAGGAAGGTGATCATTGTCGAGTTATGAACAGATGTCTTTCCTGTACCCTGTCTTCATTTCCCATAACCTTTCTTTCTGCCTCCCCTTCTTTCTCTCTCCAGCCCAAATGGAAAAACTCCTTAAGCCACTGATTTACTGGATTGGAGAGAAAAAGAAAGAGTCATTAGAATTCCCTAGGGAAGCCTAGCATAGTAAGGAGCTGGGTATCCCTTCCCCAGAAAGCAAAGGTTTGTGGGAAGGAGAAAAATAGGTGTGCCCTGTTTGGCAGGGAGGACGCAGGCTGGGCCAGAGGAAGGAATTCCACTTTGTTTTACTACTTCTGCCACTCCCTTGTCAGATGACTTGCACTTTTTAAAGAGAATTGCTTTGTAACACTAATACATCCTTTCTAAAGATTCAAATGGATTTCTCTCTTAAGGTCTATGACTTTTTAGGTCTTGACTAAGCTAAGAGTCCACAACAACCTGTGGGCTGTTTGTGGGAAATGAAGACAGAGCACTTCGATGTAACGAAAGCAACATGGTAAGCACAAGGTGAGACCCTTTTAAATGGGGTGTCGGAGAGAAAATAGTACACTGAAAAGAGTGGCGTATATACAGAGTGGTCTCTGGCGAAACCACAACCCCATTTTTATTTCCCTGGAGCCTCAGAATGGATAATTCAAGGAGTATCATATGTAAAGAATTGAGCCAAGGAAAATATTCACACAACCAGCTTGAGTGGCTTTGAGGGGACAAAGGTTTGTACACACATTGGTAATTATTTTGCACCAGCAGTGCCTTTCATGGGGGTACTTGGACCCTCAGATCTTCTTCTCTAATAGCCATTTGCCACCATGGGTGGTGTTTGGGCCATTTCCTCTTTAAACACCCTCCCTGCCTTCCCCAGTCACTGAATATAACTCTCAAAGAAGGGAATGAATCATAAAGCCAGTGAAGACTCCACCCTCTGAGTGAGTTCCCCAGTCTGAAGGGGAAGAGGGTGACTTCAGCGGGTTTTCTACCAAAAATAGCGGGCGGAAGGCTGGTGGTGGGTCCTTGCTCCTCTCCTGGTCTCCCTCTGGCTGCTGCTCACCTCTATCCCTGGGCACTCGCGCCTCTGCCTCCCCCTTGTGAGGAGGGCTGCCCCTGCCTTAGTCCTGGGGCCACCTAGACAGACAGCAGGCTTCTCACTTGCTGCAGTGTCAGAGCAATAAAATGTGATGCTTGGAGTCCCCCCAGGGAGCTGCCTGTGGCTTTATTTATGAATCTGGTTTTTGGGTAGTCAGGGAAGGAGACAACTCCACTTCAGTGCAAATCCCCATCTTCCAGGAGCCATGACTCAAAAGAAAAGGGTGCTTGGACTTTTGTTATACACACTTGCTTTGTGTAAATAAATGTTTACAATTTTATATTAAAGATGGAATAAGCGTTAGAGCTTCTGACTGTATATTTTTTACTTTTATAGATTTTAAAACTATGATCCTTTATATATGTGTTTTGGGGGCTATAAGTTTTATGTCAAACAGTTGGTATTGTTAACTTTTTACTGTCATCAAAGTACATAAAAGTCCTATTAATTCCCTTATTCTTCTACTTCCCTTAACTCTGGTATACACCAAAAAGAAATCTTTACTTTCCTGTTTTATCATTATAAAATAATAAAAGTATTTTGCTAGTATGGAAACTGCCCATGTATTTCAATTCACATGGCTGTGCCACAGGCAGGAGGTGGACCAGTACACAGCTGCTTTGTTTGGTAGTTGATTTCCTTTGTGATTTAGCTGCTTTCTTAATGCACATTGGTGGTGGGGGTGTTTGGTTTGTTTTTTGGTGATACATAGGAAATTAGCACTGACATTGCCCAGGGCCACCGGTCTCTCCCCTCTCTAGACCTCATCCATGCTCTTACGTCTAATGTGAGGGAAGTTGGACTTAAGGGATACTTTAGATCCTTAGCAGTTCAGATGTTTTACTTAAACCCTTCGATTTACTGTCAGTGCAGTTCTCTAGGTCTTGTTTCGTTTTCTTTTTTATTGTAAGAAAGTGTGTGCTCTGGCATGTTCACCCACCCACTCTTGTCAGTGTCACACTGTGAAGGGGCATCAAATGATGACAGAAGCCACACCGGGAGCCTGGAAGGCAAGTCTTCTCAGTGACCTCTCACCTCAGCCATAGGCTGGAAGCGGGTCAGACCTAGAGAAGCTGGAGCTCTTAGAAGGGCAGGAAAGAGCACCCTTCAGGGAGGAAGCCTGTCATGTGATGGAATTGAAAGGTTTAATTACTCTAATGAAGCCTAACATAGCCATGTATATAAGGCACAGTAAAGGGAAGAACACAAGACTCATGAAGTCTTGGCTGAGAATGCACAGAATGTGTGTGTTGTTTGGCGTGGGGTGGGGGACACGCTCTCATGAGTGGTGAAGGAAGTACAAAACAGAACCAAAGGGAGATGATTCTGCTTGTCAGATTACCTCAGTCATCCTCAGTACTGACTGCAGTGTGATGAGGCAGGCTGCTGTACAACTTTTTTGTGGGAAGAAATTTTGAAAAAGGTAGCAAGCGCCTTAAAATATTCGTGCCGTCTGTCCACCCCAGAAATTCCAATTCTGAGAAGCCATCCTTGAAAATAATTCTGAGTGCAGAAAATGGTTATATAGCACAGTGGTGTTCCTAGTAGCACTATTTATAACTGCAGAAAACTAGGAGAATCTAAAGAGCTGTCAGAGGGGATTGGTTAAGTAAATTGCAGTACTTCCTCTTGATGAGATACAATATAGTTACTTTAAATATTTAGGAAGGTTTTGAACATTGCAACTTGGAATGCAGGTTTTGTTGGGCTTCTGTTGGGAGCCAACAGAAATACTGGCTAATAAAACCCTGAACATTCCCTGCCCCCAGTCTGTATTTTAGGTTACCAGCTAATTCCCAGAATCAGAGGAGGTGTTTAACAAGCCAGGCCTCAGGAATGCCAAGGGTCAGGCAGTTCCAGTCTCTGCTGCCGGGCCACCTTCCCGAGTCTGTCGAGAGTTACAAGCCAGACTCATGTGGTGACCGAGGCAGGCTTCTTGAGGCACAGCTCCCTCAGCTCATGTTTATAGAGCACCCACTATGTCCAGGCATTGTATTAGGAGCAGGGAAAGTAGCAGCAGTATAGGAGAGCAGGGCCCTGCTCTGTGGACCTTCAGTCTCATGTGAAGGGGATGTCATAACATGTGACGGATGATTTCAAAATGGTGTCAGGAAGAAACTAAAGCAGTGCATAAGGTAGAGGCTGCTGTGGGGGAGGGGAGGCCTGAGAGACTTTAGATGTGGTGGGCAGAATAGGCCCCTCTAAGGAGACACCTAACTGAGGCCAAGTACTGGAAGGGAGCCAGCCAGAGCTCTGGGGAAGAGCAGTTCACAGCCACATGGAACAGGAAAGGAAATTCCCCAAAGGAAGAGGGTGCTGTTAGCAGGAAGGGAGGAACGCTGAGAAAGTAAAATCAGCAGATGCCCAACACATGTTCAGTTAAAAGCACAAAGGACATATGTTGCATATAGTAGGAGAGTGAGCCCTTGCCCCTCTGCCAGGTGACCCCAGCACTGCAGCATCCTCAGTGCAAGCCTGTGCTACTCTGGGGCCTCTGCCAGCCCAGCCCAAGGAGATGCTGAAGGTAAGATGGGGTCCCACGTTCATCCCTGGGGTTGGACTGCTCCTGCCATCATTAGCAGCTTTATCAATTAGACAACCTTAAGGCCAGTCAGCTGATGAAGGTGTGGAAGTGGCAATGTGGAAGTGGTAAAGGTGTTGAAAGATGCAAAATGGTGGTTGCCTGTGAACTTGGTCCAAGGCTAGTTAACTAAAAGTTCCAGGTACTCCGGGACCAGCACAAAGAATGGTAGGTGATGTCTTGGAAACAGGTCAGCTCTTCTGCACATGGGATCAGTTTGCCTTACTGGAAAGCTGGTGATGCACTTGCCACTTTTCAGATAGGCTTTGCTTATGTGGCAAAGATAATTTGCCTTCTGAATGGTTGCAGTTAGCTGGGCTGCAGACCCTATTCAGTACCTGCAGACCATTTCATGGAAGTTGGAAAAAATAGCTTCAGACCCTCACTCAAAGTGAAATCCAGCATGGCAAGGACAGAACACACGGCTCCACCTCGATATCAATGTTCTGGAATGCAAACTCTGAGAGAGGTAACCTGTGCAAGAAAAAAATAGGAAGGTGTCCGAGGAAAAGATATCTGCTGCAAAAACAGATATGGCAACAAATACAACAGCTGCCCGAGGGTGGGGTGAGGGGGTTCAGGATTCCCTCTCCTGTCTAATGAGGCCGGGTGGGAAGAGTCCTCTGCTGCAAGTGACATGGTGGGTCCTGGCCAGACAGGCACACCATGCATTCCGGGGCTGTTAGGTGGTCGGCACCGGGAGTCCAAGTAGAAGGCTCCATTTGTCTTTGTATCTGGAAAGTAGAATTTTTCAAGGTTACAGAGAAAAAAAGCTGGAGATACATACTCTTAATAAGTTGTGAAGGATCTAGCTCCAGTTGACGCAGCTGAGGTGAGTACTTGCTGCCCTACCTTTGGATTTATCACTGCTGATACCTCCACTATCTCTCATCTTGAGTTTTAAGGCTCTAGATAGGTTGTATACTTTAAGTACCCACTTCTTTAACGCAGGGCGAAGCCCAACCACATACAGTCATCTTCAAAGTCAAGAGCTGCAAATGTTGCCATCCTTCCTACTATGTCATGTTACCCTTGGAGTTGGAGGCCCAAGAAAATCCTTCACCCAAGTAGTAAAAAAAAAAATCCAAATCTGCTCTATTAGTTATATCTCCCCCCATGCCATTTCTTCTTTTTGATGCTTGTGCGGTAAAAGACGCTTAAACTCTGCTGCTGCCTCTCGTTCCTTCTGTTGAACCTATCCAGCCTCCTCTGTTGGCTCCTCTCTCCATCCATCCAACTTTTTAGCCCTGCCATAGTGTTATAGGAAGACTAGAACAAGAGAACAGGCTTGTCTGAGCCCAATCCTGCCACTACAGACAAGGTGTGAGCCCAGCTGCCTCTTCAGGACCGAGGGGCTCCTTCCACCAAATGCCAGGAATGTTGGCTGCTGCCAGCTCTCAGCTGAGTCTGGGAATTGCCTTCAGTGGAAAGGAGCTGCCTTGCCTGTGGCTATGCCCCCTACTCAGGGGCAGCCCACATCTGGAGCCTGGCCAATATGGGGGTACAAAGGCCCAGCCCCTTTCCTCAATTTGGGGCATGAAAGGGCCACCCAGATCCACGGTGCCAGTGGGACCATCTGAGGCCTCTGTTGCGACTGCCTCTCGGTTCAACACCCCTCTGCCCAGTCCAGCTGCCCTTGCCTACTCACCAAAATCTGCTTCTGGGGAAGCCAACCTGAGACAGTAGGAGTGGGGAGTGCTCTCAGAGCTGGCTGGAGCTGGCTTACTGCCAGCTGCCCGGCCATGAGAGCCCCATCACTGGTAACCATGGGGCAGGAAAAGCCACTAGCATGCTGAAGTTAACAGGCTTTCAGCATGGTGATACCGGGATAGGATACTGGAGAAGGGAATGCAATATGCTACGCCTCCGAGAAGTTTAAGGGAAGGAGTAATTATAAGAACTGTGGAACAAAAGCCAAAAAAAGTGTTAGGATGTGGAGAAGGTGGGAATGCAAAATAGTGCAGCAGCTATGGAAAACAGTATGAGTGTTCCTCAAAACATTAGAGCTACCACGTGATGAGGCAATACCAGTTCTGGCCATTTATTTATTCAAAAGTACAGAAATCAGCAGATATTAGCACAACCATGTTCATTGCAGCACTATTCACAGTAGCCAAGATGTGGAAACAATCTAATTGTCCACCCATAGGTGAATGGATAAAGAAAGTGCGGTACATGCATACAATGGAATATGCTCAGCCTTTAACAAAAGAAATTCCGCCATGTGCAACAACAGGGATGAATTTTGAGGACATTTTGCTAAGTGAAAAAAGCCACAGAAAGGCAAATACTGTATGATTCCATTTACATGAGATGAGGTATTGAAAATAGTCAAATTCACAGAATCAGAGTGGAATGGTGGCTGCCAGGGGCTGTTGGAGGGAAAATGTAGAGATGCTAATCAATAGGCGAAATGTTTTAATGAAGCAAGACTAAGAAGCTCTAGAGATCTGCTCTATAACAACAGTCAAGAATACTGTATTGGGCTTCCCTGGTGGCGCAGTAGTTGAGAGTCCGCCTGCCGATGCAGGGGACACGGGTTCGTGTCCCGGTCTGGGAGGATCCCACATGCCGTGGAGCGGCTGGGCCCGTGAGCCGTGGCCACTGAGCCTGCGCGTCCGGAGCCTGTGCTCCGCAACGGGAGAGGCCACAACAGTGAGAGGGCTGCGTACCGCAAAAAAAAAAAAAAAAAAAACTGTATTATACACTTAAAAATTTAAGAAGGCAGATCTCATGTTAAGTCTTCTTACCACAATAAAATTTTTAAAAGAACTGTGGTGTCAGGGGACTATTCCTAGGGCCCATCACCAATGTATTGAAGAAAGACAATGAAAAGCTGAGGATGATTAAGCACCAGCTTAAGACCGAGTGTGAGGGGCTTCCCTGGTGGCGCAGTGGTTGAGAGTCCACCTGCCGATGCAGGGGACACGGGTTTGTGCCCGGTCCGGGAAGATCCCACATGCCATGGAGCGGCTGAAAAAAAAAAAAGACTGAGTGTGAAATCAGAGGGCCTCTTTGGCAGGCTCTGAGAAGGGCAGACAAAGCTGAGGGGAATCAAGCCAAGCCGTAGGTGTTAAGAGGGCAGATTGAACTTTCAACCCACTAAATCTCCTACACAAAAGTCACTGTCCTCATTAGGAAGGAGAGGGACCCTGACACTTGGGATGGGAACATCTGATTGATGCCTTAGAAAGCCTTGGAAGCCCAGGTCCCCCTGCAACCCCTGGGCCTGCAAACACAGCCTGCTTCCTCTTAAGGATTGGTGCCTTCATCTTGCTTAAAAATCATGCACAGACCTCTTCCCCACCTCCCCTTCTGGCCACTGGATCAATAATGAGGGTGATGTAATAACAACCTGTCTCGGCAAGTGTTGGGCCTGTTGAGAGAGGAAAGGGACAATATGCCGAAGGCACTGAAAGACCTTGCCAAGATGGATGGGCAGGAGCCAGGAGTGTGTGGGACTGAAAGGGCTGGGGTGGGGGGAAGGCAGTGCTAACAGGAAATGGGTCCAGGGAGGGCTTTATCCATATGGGAGTGCCCTGCTGTAACACATGACTTATTACCCTAAACGCTACACTCCCAGGAAACATAGATAATATACCCCTAGCTTGGCTTTTGGAAGCTTTGAGAAAGCCATGGCCTGTGCTCAGGGAAGTAGAAATGCAGGAGCTGCTGCAGCAGGCAGTAGAGGCAGGGCTCCACACGCTCAGTGAAGGGCATGCAAGAGTGGACAGACTATATTTGTGATGGGCCACAAAACCTACCAGCCAATTATGTTCTGCAAGAGGACCCAGAGGACATCCCATTTACCCAAAAGAGAAGGCACACTGGAGAGGGGCACCACATCACTGAGAAGCTGGGTGGCCATTCCTCCGAGGCCCAGACTGACAGTAGAAGGCATAACAGAACCAGCCTCCCTGATAGCAGTGGGGTTGTGGGCCAGGTGGCAGCATGGACATTTCAGAAGCCAGATGTGAACAGTTATCATAATGAACGGCCAGGTTGGAGGACCTAACCCACAGAGAACTAGGGAGCTATTAAGGGATCACAGTGTAGTGCAGGGACAACAGTGTAGTGCAGGGCAGCTGACAAGAGGTTGGCTTCCTTTATACAAGCAGAAGGAATCAACAGTGGGTCATTGATTGGTTGGCTGAGGGAAGCTGTCCCAAAACAAAAGTTACAAAACACTGCCCAGTTTCCAGAAAGGCAGCCATCACTGCGAGTGACACAGTAATGATTCTCCCTGTCCTCCCCAAAGGGACCCATAGTCATTTACTCAGAGAACCATACCCCAGGGAGGAGGAATACCTAGATTTTGCTAGGTTACTTGGATATGAAGTCTGAGTTGACATTGACAACTGGAGGTGCCAGGAGTCTTCGTGGCTCCCAAGTTAGGTTAGGGGTGTAAGAGCAATACATGAAATGGAGCCCTGGCCCAGGTCTAGCTCACGATGGGACCACTGGATCCACAGCTGCACCTGACTACTTCCCTAGACCTGAGGTTTAATCAGAGTGGACACACCTTATCATTACAGAACCCTCCCACTGGCCAAGTGGAAGCCTTGGAAACAGCTCCTCCCAGCCAAGAGAGTATATGAAAAACAATGTTGCATTCCAGAGGGAAAAGCAGAGATTAGTGCCACCCTAAAAGCCTTATAGGATGCAGAGGTGGTAGTCTCCCTCCCATATGCTCATTTAATCCACCAGCCACTACAAATAGCAGATAGTCCCTGGCAGAGAACTTGGACTGCTGCAAACTCAGCCTAGTTGAGTCCAAACTGCAGCTGCGATGAACATCAACCAACTTCTGCCATCAACCACCCTGGTGCTGAAAAAAGGGGCTTATGAATGGACTAGCTATGATGGCAGTGGTGGAGGCTCCACACGATCCCAGCAGTATTGCCCCAACTCACCAAGGCTACTCTAGCTCTGTCACTGCTGAATGTCCATCCTGCCAGTGACAGAGACCAATGCCAAGCCTCTGAGTCGATCTATCCCTCGAGGAGACCAACTAGCTACTTGGTGGCACATTGGTCCCTTCCATGCCGAAAAGGGGAAGACATTCATCTTTTTTTTCTTTCCTTTCCTTCTTTTTTCCCTCCCTGCAGCTTTCCATTTTTAAATAATTTCAAACTTACAAAAAGAGTTGTGAAAGTAATACAAAGACCTCAAAAACATTATGTGAAGTTGTGGCAGACATGAAAGACCACATATTGTATATTCCCTTTATATGAAACGTCCAGAAAACAGATCAGTGGTGGCCTGGGACTGGGATCTTATGGGGGAGATGAAAATGTTCTAAAATCAGATTATCATGATGCTTGCACAACTGGGTAAATTTACTAAAAGTCATTGAACTGTACTTTTTTTTTTTTCGGTACGCGGGCCTCTCACTGTTGTGGCCTCTCCCCTTGCGGAGCACAGGCTCCGGACGCGCAGGCTCAGCGTCCATGGCTCAGGGGCCCAGCCGCTCCGCGGCACGTGGGATCCTCCCGGACCGGGGCACAAACCCACGTCCCCTGCATCGGCAGGCGGACTCTCAACCACTGCGCCACCAGGGAAGCCCTGAACTGTACATTTTAATTTGCTGAATGTTATAGTATATAAATTATATACCTCAATAAAGTTTTTTTTTTAATAGTACAAAGAGGGACTTTCCTGGTGGCACAGTGGTTAAGACTCCACACTCTCAATGCAGGGGGCCCAGGTTTGATCCCTGGTCCGGGAACTAGATCCCACATGCCACAACTAAGAGTTCACTTGCCACAACTAAGGAGCCCACGAGCCACAACTAAGGAGCCTGCCTGCTGCAACTAAGATCCAATGCAACCAAATAAATAAATATTTTTTAAGTTAAAAAATAAAATAGTACAAAGAATGCTTATATACCTTCACCCGGCTTCCCCATATGTTAACATCTTTTATAGCAACAGTACAATTATTTAAAAAAAGGAAATTAATATTGAAACAAAGACTGTTAACTAATGGACAAATGTGTTTTTTTTAATTAATTTAGTTTTGCGTTGGGTCTTCGTTGCTGCACACGGGCTTTCTCTAGTTGCGGTGAACGGAGGCTAGTCTTCGTTGTGGTGTGCGGGCTTCTCATTGCAGTGGCTTCTGTCATTGCAGAGCACAGGCTCTAGGCGCACGGGCTTCAGTAGTTGTGGCTTGTAGGCTCAGGGAAGTCCCAAATGGAGAGATCTTATCCAAATTTCACCAAATGTCTCATATGCCCATTTTCTGGTCCAGGATCCTATCCAGAATCACACTGCAGTGAGTTGTTGTCAAGTCTCCTTAGTATCCCCGGTCTGTGACAGTTCCTATGTCTTTGTTGTTTATGTTCTTGGCACCAGCTATTCACATCTCCTGGAATGGGCACAAAGTCCGGGTGTGGCCTTGCCTGTCCTGCAGGTGAGTGGGGACCAGCACTGCTATCCAAGGGATCAGAGTGTTTGACCTGCCAGTACAGAATACATCTTATGTTGCTTTGGACCAAGGGACCCTCTCCACAGCAGTGCTACCATGGGTACATGGCAGCAGGATCCCTTCCCTGGGAATCACCTTGGCAAGGGAGCTGTCTGGCCCCAGTTTACAACTCCGACCCAGGGCCACCCGCGTACAATGCCTGGTCCCTGTGTGGGGGATGCACAGGCCCAACCTGCTTGCCCCAATTTGGGGCCACTCTGAAGGACTTTCCAGCTCCAGGGCCCTCTCTGGGGCAAGCTGAAGCTTGGCTGCAACCACATCACAGCTCAACACTCCCTGTGACCTGCCCTACTCTCCTCCTGTCTTTTACAGCTGATGTTTCCAGGCCCAATTCCCAAGAAACTCCTCGCACACAAATACTCTCTTTCTGAGGAACTCAATCCATAAAAATGGAAGGTTTTACATTTAAGTATGTTTTTGTTGAGGGTAGATTTATCAGCGTTTCAAAGGCTTTTGCGGCCCAAAACAGGTCAATTGAAAGCCCACCCTCCTCAGCCTCTAGAATAGCCTACAGGAATGAGAACAGCTATTTCCCAGCACTGTGGCCTCCCAGCATGTACGTGGGGCTTCTGCGAAATGAACATTTTCAGTGTTGTGGAATGTTTCCTTCTGATTTTAAACTCTCTTAAAACTGTCAGGTAGGGACTTCCTTGGCAGTCCAGTGGTTAAGACTCTGCTTCGGACGTCCCTGACGGCGCAGTGGTTAAGAATCCTCCTGCCAACGCAGGGGACATGGGTTCGAGCCCTGGTCCGGGAAGATCCCACATGCCGCGGAGCAACTAAGCCCGTTGCACAACTATTGAGCCTGCACCCTAGAGCCCGCGAGCCACAAATACTGAGCCCATACGTCACAGCTACTGAAACCCATGCACCTAGAGCCTGTGCTCTACAACAAGAGAAGCCACCGCAATGAGAAGTCCACGCACCGCAGCGAAGAGTAGCCCCGGCTCGCCGCAACTGGAGAAAGCCCACGCTCAGCAACGAAGACCCAACACAGCCAAAAAATAAATTAAAAAAAAAAAAAAGACTGAGCTTCTGATGCAGGGGGCGCGGGTTCAATCCTTGGTCGGGGAACTAGGATCCCACATGCAGCGTGGCCAAAAAAAAAAAGAAAACTGCCAGGTAGAGAATTTTGGTGAACGTCATCAAAAAGTCTTACTGCCTATGATGTTTAAATCAGTATCAGTATAATTTCATTTTATAAAGATAGCTGGTTTTTGTATTTTTATATTTTATTCAAGTGAATGTATTAGCTATTCATAAAAATTAAAATTTCTAAAATCATTATATTAAAAAAAATACAACTAAGTATTCACTGAAGCTTCATCTGTAATTGTGAAATATTGGAATCACCCTAACTGCCCATGCAGGAGGATCTTTGGATAAACTCCAGGATCTCCCCACAATGGGGTTGCCTGCAGCCCCATTGAAAGAATTAAGAAGATCTCTTCCGTTAGGAAAGAAAGCAAAGTGCAGAAGAGCGTAACTAGTACGTTACCTTTTGTATAAGAAAAAAGAGGAAATAAGAAAATTTGCATGTGTCTGCTCATTTGTGCAAAAAGAAAAAAAGGGAAGATAAGCCAGAAACTGAAGGGATAGTTACTAGGAGTGCGGGTGGGGATGGAATGGAAAGACTGAAGAAATGGGATGGAAGCAGAGATGTTTCTCTGAGCCGATTTTTGGAAACTTGTGAATGTTTTACATTCACAAATAAAAGAGAATAAATAAAGTCAACAAGGATGACAAACACATGAACCAGTTTTTCAAATGTATAACATTTGGACTACATACCCTCAGGCTGAAGACAAAGGGAAAGCTAAACAAATACACAACTCTAGCTTGTAGGTTTCTGGAGGCATAAGTTACCAATTCTGGAACTCTTGCCTGTGCAAGTAAGTAAATAACATTGTGGATAATGGGAGCCAGATTTTTCACTAGTAGAGAAAGATAGAGTTATAAATATGGAAAGGAGGAGGGATAGAATGCACCCTGTGGTTTTAGATTTAAAACTAAAACTTAGTGTAAACTCATGGTTTTTAATGTACATAGAGATATATGTAAATATATGTATCTCTCTATATATCTGTGTGTATATACATATGCACACTATATATATTTATATATATACATACATACACACAACCTGTATGTATGTGTGTATGTGTATACATACATCTCTTTCCCAGTTTTTTCTCCTGAGAAGGCATAGAAGCAATGAGATCAGAGTAGCAGTGAGCACACCTGGGCCCAGATCTTGGTTTCTAAATACCATTGTCCACTAAAAAGAACAGGTCTTCTTGTCCTTGGAGGAATGACTGATTCCAGAGCTGGAATAAGGAAAGTACTTAGATGCACTCTGAGAATCCTGTTGTGATAGAAAATAAGGAAATGCTCAAAGGAAGATGGAGACATGTAAAAAGGATACAGAAGCCAGTTCAAAGGTGTACCCGTGTACCCACTAGCCAAATCTGGGACAATATGTACATCAAAATAAATAATGGCAATAAAGAATTATAACCCATTAAGTAAAATAAGAATTTATTTTTAATTTAAGAACTTATGAATCCACAATGATTCAGTTAAGTAAGTGGAGAAGAAGGGAAAGTTCTTTCTTAGTAATAAAGGTAAAAAGAATGATGGAATTAGAAAATCACCATTTGGCAATCATCTAATAATAAATAATAAGTGATTCAGGCATGAATCACCAATACTTGTTAAAATTGGGGGGTGAATGTTTGAGAAGAAACAGAATTTTTTACACAATCTCAAACTGTGCCCCTACAAAGATACTTATTTCAATGTGGGAAAAAAGTTACTTTTGTCAAAGATAAACAAAGTCAGACATTAGGTAAGGGAGATAACAGAGTGGGGACTCCAGGAGAGTACAGGAAGTGAAAGATTACAAAAAGCCGGTAAGAGGGTTGGCCAGTGTCAAAGTGATTAGGCCATCCTTGTCTGCTAACTGACACTACTGAAGTTAGATTTCTCTCCTCCCTCAGAGATTGGAAGACAGAGGCCCCAGCCTAACTCATGATGACTTTTCAAGGGGATGACTTTCAGCTCCTTGAGAAGGACACTCCTGGGTTGTAGGAGATACAAATACATCTTAAAGGGAAAGAAGAAGTTCTTAACAATTGTAGGGTTTTTAAATAAATGCTCTAAGAACAGGGAGGTCAAGAGCCTAGCTTCAGGTGTTGGTTGGGACAAATGGTAAATTCTTGTGTCAGCCTTGAGTTTTCCTGGCACTCAAGGGGGCTGGGTCATCTCAGGGACATGTGCAGCCTTAGGCTGAGATTGGGCAAAACCTCTTAGTGTGAGGGGTTTGTCCAGGGAGGGTGGGCTGAGAGTTCTTGCAGTTCTCACTTTACGGTATAGAAACCAGCAGACACCATGTTAACAGCACAGGTTTATCACC
This sequence comes from Leucopleurus acutus, assembly GCF_964270905.1. Taxonomy (NCBI): domain Eukaryota; kingdom Metazoa; phylum Chordata; class Mammalia; order Artiodactyla; family Delphinidae; genus Leucopleurus; species Leucopleurus acutus. Next base: position 17,496,420 of record NC_139145.1, read on the forward strand.
AGGTATGGGACAGACTGACATTACGGATGGTGCTCTAAAGACACCACTACTCTGACATTCCTGCCCAAAGAGTATCATCAATTATAATCTGTGGAAACTTTGGATAAACCCCAATAGGTAGATTTCTACAAAATAACTGACCTATGATCATGAAAGACCAAGAAAGATCCATGAACTCATGAACTCTTCCAGACTAAAGAAGACTGAAGACTCTTGACAGGTGAACAAACATGTAATCCTGGAGTCCATACAAACAGTATTGGGGACTTCTCTGATGGCGCAGTAGTTAAGAATCCACCTACCAATGCAGGGGACACAGGTTCAAGCCCTGGTCCGGGAAGATCCCACATGCCGTGGAGCAACTAAGCCCACATGCCACAACTACTGAAGGTCTACTAAGGTCTATTGATTAGATAATGGTATTATCTTTTAAAAATTGAGACATAACTGACATATAACATTATATTAGTTTCAGGTGTAACAACATAATGATTCAATATTTGTGTATATTGATAATAGTATTGTCTTAATATTAATTTCCTGATTTTGCTAATTGTACTGTAGCTATATAAGAGAATGTTCATACACACTGGAGTACTGATGAGCAAAGGTGTATTTTGTCTGCAAATTACCCTCAAATGGCTCAGAAAGATAATGTGTGTGTGTGTGTGTGTGTGTGTGTGTGTCTGTGTGTATGGAGAAAAAGAGAGAGACGAGACAGATCAAATACAGTATTAAAACAATAGAAACTTGGGTTAAGGCTATATTGCAATTCTTCGTATTCTTTTTTTTTCTTTTTTATGTATTTATATATTTATTTATTTATTTTTGGCTGTGTTGGGTATTCGTTGCTGCGTGAGGGCTTTTCTCTAGTTGCAGCAAGCAGGGACTACTCTTCGTTGCAGTGCATGGGCTTTTCATTGCGGTGGCTTCTCTTGTTGCAGAGCATGGGCTCTAGGTATGCAGGCTTCAGTAGTTGTGGCTCGCGGGCTTAGTTGCTCGGCGGCATGTGGGATCTCCCCAGACCAGGACTCAAACCCGTGTCCCCTGCATTGGCAGGCGGATTCTTAACCACTGTGCCACCAGGGAAGTCCCCTTTGTATTCTTCTTGCAAACTTTCTTTAAGTATGAAATTATGTTTTAAAAAAATTGGGGGGGAAAAATGCAAACCCAATCTGACATCATAAGCAAATTAATTCCAAGTGGATTAAAGATGTCAGTGTGAAAGTTATCAAGCTTTTACAATAAGGTAATGTAGGAGAATATCTTGATGACCTGAGGGTAGGAAAGGATTTCTTAAACAAGACGGAAAAAGAGTTAACCATAATGTAAAACATGGATTAATGTCTTATAGTAAAATTAAGAGCTCCTGTACCAAAAGCCACCATGTGGACCCTGCGGACACTAGCCTCCGGTCAGAGGGAGCCCCTCCCCAAGCTGGCTTTGGACAGTGGCCAAGGGAGAAGTGCTGCAGCCACAGTGGTGGGTGACTCTTACTTGTGCCACAAACCCAGCCATTCCATGGTGTGATGGGCCACTGCTGTGAATGTTTGGTCCCACAGAACCAGCTCATGTGACAGGCTGCTCTGGCCACATAGTCACTTGGTGCCCCAATGTCCCAAGGTCCCATGGTCAAGTTTAGCTTCATTTTTGGAACAGTGTTCAGTCACTGAGTAAGGCACAGCTTTGCTCCAGGGCCCTGAGGGTGTGCACTAGGACTCCTACTGGGACTTGCCAGAAACACCTCACATCTCTGTCTACTTCTAGTACCAGGGGACCTGCTGGACCTTGTGGACTGAGCAGGAGTTTGCTTGCCCTGCAGCTTGGCCCTGCTGCAAAGCCCTTTACTTCCTCTGGGTCCTATTCACAGCTGACAGCCTTCTGTGCCACCTGATAAATGTGTCTTGGCAGTGTCCCCAAGTGTGGAATATGCTGCATCCAAGACCCAAGGCTTGTCTTCCTTTTATCGTGGTGGGAGGTGCAAAGTGCAATAGCCTGTATTTAATTCCAAGGGATGTCTGACATGCCGCTGCCTAGTGACCTCACTGAGGGGACAAGCCCGTGACCCTCCAGAAGGCCTGTGTCTTAACAAAGCCTCGATGTGCTCAACACTTCCTGCTCATCAGGCCAATTCACACCACATCATCAATATGATAACTCAAGACTCAAGCTTCCAAGAATCCCTTGTCAGAGGAGTCACACAGGATTCGCTTAATTCCCCCAGCAATGAGTTGTGACAATACGTGTGAAATGTTGTCATCCGGGGAAGCTCATAAGAGACTCAGCACCCAGGGTTCTTACTGGCAGCTGGTCACCTAAGTACCCTCTGCTGGCATGAACTAAAATTCCAGAGTCCCAAAAGGAAAGCAGTTGTTCAACATAAACCCAAACAGGTTTGGCACAGTGAGCCATTTTTATCAGTTAGTAGTGGGAACGCTCCCAAAATCGAAGTTCCCAGACACCGGCCAAGAGCCAGCCTTGCAAGCAGGTTGCAAGGACATTAGTCTCAGGACTGTTGTGTTTGCTGTGTTTTGTACACTGCCAACTGCCTCATATGACCGTTCTAACGATACATCCAGAAACCAGGGAAATGACCCAGGGGTCTTGGGCCCAGTGGGTTCATGTGAAATGGACCTGGGCTAGGACTCTATTTGGAGGGCCTGGAACACGCTTGGATTGTCACCTGACCCTCACAGTACACCCCTGCACTAAGAATGGAGCCAGTGATGGTGCTTTGGGTCCCTAGGTGTCAGTGTTAAATCAATTCTCTATCCCACAGTCCTCAAAGACCCGAGAGTATGTATTGCTCTTTCCCTAGAGAATGCCATTTACCAAGGCAACAAGGGATGCACTGGTGAGGGGGCAGGAACATTGCTCAAAAGCCCATAGTGGCCATCCTCTGCAGTCTGGGATGGATGATAGGAAATGCCATTATAGAACTGGGTCCCATGGGAAAGATGGAAATGATAACAATCAGAAATAATAGAGGCTAGATGGCAGTACAGAACTGTCAGAAACCAAGTGTCAGTGATGACCATGATGGTCACAGCAAGATCAGGATGCTGGGATATGGAGGGACGGCTCACAGAACGATGTTCCTAGGGATGGGAGAGATGGGCAGTCGACAGGGTGGACTGTTAAACAGCTGCAGCCAAGAGAGATGGATAAGCAGAAAGCCAAGTTAGCCGCCCCGGGAAAATTCATGATCCGTTGTCCCACTTCCAGACCTGAATCACTTCTCAGACCCAGAACCTACTGACTAAGTCAAGGCCAGGGCCCTCGTAAAAACTTTGCAATGCATGGCCTCCTGGAGGAGGCCTCCATGGAGTGTTTCCTCCATCCGCCCCTAAAGGGATCTGCCTGATTTACCCAGGTCAGTGTTCTTGCTAACAAGGTAGGAGAGTTTTAGTTTTTTTAGTTTTTTTTGAGGTATAAATGACTTAATATATCAGTTTCAGGTGTCCAACATAGTGATTCAATATCTTTAAACATTACAAGTGATCACCACGCGAGAGTTCTTTATATATTCTGGATACAGGTGCTTTATCAAACATATGTTTGCAAATATTTTCTCTAAGTCTATGGCTTATCTTTTTATTCTAGTGTCAACTACAAATTGGCACTTGCCATGGACACTTGCCATCTACTTCTACAAATCAGTTAAATCAGTTGCCACTGCAGCTGCTGACCTTCAACACCCCCTGAAAGAATTCAGGGTGGAGGGATGTCCCTGGTGGCCCAGTGGTTAAGAATCTGCCTGCCAATGCTGAGGACAGAGGTTCGAGCCCTGGTCCGGGAAGATCCCACATGTCACGGAGCAACTAAGCCCGTGCACCACAACTACTGAGCCTGAGCTCTAGAGCCCATGAGCCACAACTACTGAAGCCTGCGCGCCTAGAGTCTGTGCTCTGCGACAAGAAAAGCCACCGCAATGAGAAGCCCATGCGCCACAACGAAGAGTAGCCCCCCGCTCGCCACAACTAGAGAAAGCCTGTGCTCAGCAACGAAGACCCAACGCAGCCAAAAATAAATAAATAAAAGAATTCAGGGTGGAGATCAGGAATGAGGCACTCTCTGCTCTGGAAAAACTGGCAGATCAGGTCTTCAGATATAGTTGGATAGTTTCAGGACCTGATTTTATGAGCCCAATTCTTGCATCCCCTCATATCTAGAAAAGCACTAAATTCCTTCATGGTGACGTCTGCTCCTCATGACTAGCAGTAACCCTCACAAGACCTTCTGCAAAAAAAAAGTGCTTGATTGCATGTACTCCCCCTTCACCAAAATCACATATATATTGAGCTTCCTCCCCTACCTACATTTTTTTTAATATATTATTTTTAAAATTAATTTATTTTATTTTATTTATTTTTGGCTCTGTTGCTATGCGTGGGCTTTCCTTAGTTGCGGTGAGTGGAGGCTACTTTTCGTTGTGGTGTGCGGGCTTCTCATTGCTGTGGCTTCTCTTGTTGTGGAGCACAGGCTCTAGGCGTGTGGGCTCAGTGGTTGTGGCACGCGGGCTCTAGAGCCCAGGCTCCGTGGCATGTGGGATCTTCCCGGACCAGGGCTTGAACCCGTGTCCCCTGCATTGGCAGGTAGATTCGTAACCACTGTGCCACCAGGGAAAACCCCTCCCCTACCTCTCTGGAGCAGTTTCTCAGAGCTATCCAAAATGCTGTCTCCAGGGCTATAGTCCTCATTTTGCCCCAAATAAAACTTAACTTGCAACTCTCACATTGTGCATTTTTAAAAACTATTTATTTATTTGGTTGTGCCAGGTCTTAGTTGCAGCAGGCTGGCTCCTTAGTTGCAGTACGTGGCTCCTTAGTTGCGGCAGGTAGTCTCCTTAGTTGTGGCATGCAAACTATTAGTTGCAGCGTGTGTGTGGGATCTAGTTCCCTGACCAGGGATCGAACCCAGGCTCCCTGCATTGGGAGCGTGGAATCTTATCCACTGCGCCACCAGGGAAGTACCTGTGCATTTTTTTTTAAGTCAGCACTAGTAGTATGTTTGGATGAGCAAAAGTTTTAAATTTTGATGAAGTCCAATTTACTTTTTCTTTTATGGATCACTGGAGCCAAGGTCACAAAGACTTTCTCCCGTGTTTTCTTCCAGAAGCTTTTATAGTTTTATGTTTTACACTTAAGTCTATGATCCATTTTGAGGTACTTTTCAGATATGTGTGAGGTATGGATGCAATTTCATTTTTGCACATTTGTATGTCCCTGTGTCCCAGTGAAACCATGTAACCATTCGAGATTGGGACTCGAACCCAGCCAAAGCCCATACTGGGACTTGAACCCACAGTCTTTTAACTGAGATCACACCTGGTCTCAAGACTTAATGAAGCTCAGGTTCTTGATGTCTCGTCACAGAAAGAGCTCAGTTAGAGACAAAGTGATAGGTAAGAAGTGGATTTATTTAGAGAGAAACACTCTCCACAGACAGAGTGTGGGCCATCTCAGAAGGTGAGAGAGGCACCAGGGTATGAGGTTGTCAGTTTTTATGGGCTGGGTAATTTCACAGGCTAATTAGTGGGAGGAGTATTCCAGCTATTTTGGGGAAGAGGTGAGGATTTCCAGGAACTGGGCCACTGCCCACTTTTTTTTTTCTTAAATTTATTTGTTTTATTTATTATTTTTGGCTGTGTTGGGTCTTTGTTGCTGCGCGCGGGCTTTAGTTGGGGAGAGTGGGGGCTACTCTTTGTTGCGATGCGCAGGCTTCTCATTGCAGTGGCTTCTCTTGTTGTGGAGCACGGGCTCTAGGCACGCGGGCTTCAGTAGTTGTGGCACATGGTCTTAGTTGCTCCGCGGCATGGGGGAATCTTCCCAGAGCAGGGCTCGAACCTGTGTCCCCTGCATTGACAGGTAGATTCCTAACCACTGTGCCACCAGGGAAGCCCCTCACTGCCCACTTTTTGACCCTTATGGTCTGCCTCAGAACTGTCATGGCACCTGTTGGTGTGTCATTTAGCTTGCTGTTGTGTTGCAATGAATGTATACTGAGGCTCAAGGTCTAGTGGAAGTTGATTCGTCCTCCATCTTGGACCTATTCGGTTCTAACCAGTGTATGTTGTGTCCTCGGGCTATGTCATTCTTTTAAACGTTGTGCCCTACCCTCTTCCCTCCTGTTTCACTAGCAGCACTTGTAGAAAAGTCTAGACATCTTGCATTCATTGTCTTTCAGTTTTGTCACAAATTTTCCCTAGATGTGTGAGCTTATTTCTAGACTCTGTTAGATTCCACTAGTTTGTCGAATTTTTTGTCATAGTAAAATTGAACGGGGCCCTGTGGGCTTCCAGGCACATAGGACTTTTTGTCCTGTTTCTTGTAGGCAAGACTCCAGCCTCCATGATCTTCCCTAAGTTCCAGGGGCAGATTTGAACAGTTGCTAATCAAGGGAGGGGCAGCCAATAAACCACCTGAAGCAAGATTAAAGGGACCAAAGAAGCTCAACAAGATTAGGAGACCTGGACCACCTGAGACCCTGCACACACCCTAATTTGCCAGCAACCCCACCCTTAGGGAGTATGGTTATAAAACCCCTCATCAGGGCTTCCCTGGTGGAGCAGTGATTAAGAATCTGCCTGCCCGAAAACCTAAACAGACATCTCTCCAAAGAAGACATACAGATAGCCAACAAACACATGAAAGAATGCTCAGCATCACTAATCATTAGAGAAATGCAAATCAAAACTACAAAGAGGTATCACTTCACACCAGTCAGAATGGCCCTCATCAAAAAATCTACAGACAATAAATGCTGGAGAGGGTGTGGAGAAAAGGGAACACTCTTGCACTGTTGGTGGGAATGTAAATTGATACAGCCACTATGGAGAACGGTATGGAGGTTCCTTAAAAAACTATAAATAGAACTACCATGCGGCCCAGCAATCCCGCTACTGAGCATATACCCTGAGAAAACCATAATTCAAAAAGAGTCATGTACCACAGTGTTCATTGCAGCTCTATTTACAATAGTCAGGACATGGAAGCAACCTAAGTGTCCATCGACAGACGAATGGATAAAGAAGATGTGGCACATATATACAATGGAATATTACTCAGCCATAAAAAGAAATGAAATTGAGTTATTTGTAGTGAGGTGGATGGACCTAGAGTCTGTCATACAGAGTGAAGTAAGTCAGAAAGAGAAAGACAAATACCGTATGCTAACACATATATATGGAATCTAAAAAAAAGTGATTCTGATGAACCTAGGGGCAGGACAGGAATAAAGATGCAGACGTAGAGAATGGACTTGAAGACACAGGGAGGGGGAAGCGTAAGCTGGGACGAAGTGAGAGACTGGCATGGACATATATACACTACCAAAGGTAAAATAGATAGCTAGTGGGAAGCAGCCGCATAGCACAGGGAGATCCACTGGGTGCTTTGTGACCACCTAGAGGGGTGGGATAGGGAGGGTGGGAGGGAGACGCAAGAGGGAGGAGATATGGGGATATATGTATATGTATAGCTGATTCACTTTGTTATAACACACCATTGTAAAGAAATTATACTCCAATAAAGATGTTAAAAAAAAAAAAAGGATCTGCCTGCCAGTGTAGGGACACAGGTTCGAGCCCTGCTCTGGGAGGATCCCACATGCCGTGGAGCAACTAAGCCCGTGCGCCACAACTACCGAGCCTGCGCTCTAGAGCGTGCAAGCCACAACAACTGAGCCCGTGTGCCACAACTACTGAAGCCTGCACACCTAGAGCCCGTGCTCTGCAACAAGAGAAGCCACTGCAATGAGAACCCCGTGCACCACAACGAAGAGTAGCCCCCATTCTCCGCAACTAGAGAAAGCCTGCACACAGCAACAAGGACCCAATGCAGCCAAAAATAAATAAATAAATTAATTAAAAAAAAAAAAACCAACAACTCCTCATCAAATCTTCCTGGGTGGGGACACATAGTTTTTGGAGGCAGGAGCCTGCTTTGTCCTCCTTTGCCTGGCAAAGTAATAAAGCTATCCTTTTCTACTTCACCCAAAACTGTGTCTCTGAGATTCGGTTCGGCACCGGTGTACAGAGAAGTTTTCGGCATCGATACCGTTCTGATTACTGTAGCTTTATACTAAAGTCTTGTTGTACTAAGTGTTGCTGTGCTGAGGGGTCTCATTCACTAAGTCTTCTTATGTTTCCTTGCTGGGTGCACATCAGGGATGCTGCTTTGTCCAAGGAGTAGCTAATGCTCAGAGGAGGGGGAGATGAAGAGGAAGATAGGAGAGGCAGGAAGAGGAGGAAGAGCAGAAGGAAGAGGAAATTTCCAGTTGATGAGTCAGGGTGAGGAGGAGAGTTAGGAGACTGCAGAGTGGGATCCCTCAGGCTCCTTAGCACCCAGCATGGAGCCTGGGACCTATGGCTGCAAAGAGCAGAGATTTGCTGGTCAGTCAGAAGCAGCTCTCTGTGGAAGATGTCTGTGTCTACAGTTGTCACCCTGTACAAGTTAGAGGTTCCTCCAAGAGAAGATTTATTGTCGTAGTTAAGAGCATGAGCCATGGCAGTCACTGGATCTCAACTCATCCATCAAGAACCAGGCACCTACTAAGTGCCTGAAGCCGAACCCAGCCTCTGTACCCCAACACCAAATTAAATCTTGGAGACAGAATTTTGGATGAAGTAGAAAAGAATAGCTTTATTGTTTTGCCAGACAAATGGTGCCACAGCAGGCTAATGCCCTCAAAACTGTATGTCCCAACTTGGAGAGGGTAGTGAGAAGTTTAATAGTAATGGTTCAAAGAGGGCGTGGTGTGATCTTCTCATGGATATTCTTCTGACTGGTGGGTGGTGAGGTAAGTAGGAGTCAGCATCATCAACCTTCACGTCCAACTGGTCTGGGGTCTCCGTGCTTGTGGACAGCATACCATCATTTTAATTGAAAACTTCTCCCACCTGGAGGGGGTTTCGGATTCTGCAAAACAGCTCAAAGTTATTGTTGCATGTAGCCGTTGATGGGGAGCCAGGACCTTGCCCCAAGGCTGCACTATTGTTTCTCTTGACTGTTTTCTCCCTGGTCTTGCATCCCCTCCCTTCCCTAATTAACAACTGCTTGAATCTGCCCATTGGAACTCAGGGAAGGTCATGGAGGTTGAATGAAGGCTATTTCCTGATATCAAAGAAATGGGGGACACAGAAAGGCTTTGTGCCCAGGAGCCCCACAGGTCCCTGCTTGGTATCATGCTGAGGGCACCCAGTGCTGAGCAGGACAGACATAGCCCCCCACCTCAAACTGCCAAGTTGTGGAAGTCCCTGGCTTGCCCCTGGCTTCTCTGGTCCCTGTGACCTTGGGCACAAACTTCTCACCTCTGAGCCTCAGCTATTCCTTCTGCAAAGCAAGGTCCCTGGTGTGTACCCCGCAGGAAGTGTAACATGACCCCTCAGCAAACACACTTAGCAGGGAACTTCTTTTTGTCTCCAAATCTCCTCTATAATGGACCTAATGGACCCACATTCTGGGTTTGTCTGGGCTTCTTGTGGTGCCCTCTATCCTGCCTACTTCCAGCACACAGGCAGTTTGATCCAAAAGACCTCGGGCGGGTTGGCGGAGAGGAAGAGAGCTTTCTGTTGCAACACCTCTGGAGGCAATATGATCACTGGTTATTCCACTATCAGCAAAGCTACGTTTGGTGAGGGATTCAGATGATGACAGCCTGTCTCCTCCCTTATAAAGGTCCCTTTCAACCTGCCACCTATTGGTTTCAGGAGCTGTTAATGATCTAGATCTATGATGTCATCACAGGCTCACTCCTACTTCATATAGTATCTAGAATTCATCTGTAAAGAAAGAATTTTCTCTCATCTATTCTTTAGTTACCCCGATAGTTTGACAAGCAAAGCAAGATAAATGCTCTATTGCGTGTGTATATCTATATGTATGTATTAAAAATTTTTTTGTATATTATAATGTTTTGACATCTTAAAATCCCTTTCTGGCAGGTGACAGACTGCCCCTTGGGGTAGCCAATTCTTGGAGATAGTGAAACATCAGGGAAGGGGGCAGGGCACAACCTTTAGAAGAATGACACAGCCAAAGGACACAACATACACTGATTAGAACCGAATAGGTCCAAGATGGAGGATGAATCAACTTTCACTAGACCTTGAGCCTCAGTATTCACTAGACCTTGAGCCTCATTGTAACACATCAGCAAGCTCAATGACACACCCCCAGGCGTCATGACAGTTGCAAGGCTGACCATAAAGGTAAAAAAGTAGGCGATGGCCCAACTTCTGGAAATCCACACCCCTTCCCCAAAATAGCTGGAATACTCCTCTCACTCATTAGCCTATGAAATTACCCACCCCTATAAAGGCTGACAACTCCATATCCTGGTGTCTCTCTTGCCTTCTGAGATATCCCACACTCTGTCTGTGGAATGTGTTTCTCTCTAAATAAATCCACTTCTTACCTATCACTTTGTCTCTCACTGAATTCTTTCCGTGATGAGACATCAAGAACCTGAGCTTCATTAAGTCCTGAGACCAGGCGTGTGATCTCAGTTAAAAGACCATGAGTTCAAGTCCCAATCTGAGTTACAAGGTTTCAATAGCAAGTTCAGCTGGGTTCTTACCTTTGATATGCAAACTAACCAATCCAGAGAAATAGCTCCTCTATCTGGGCCCCACACCTCAGGAGGCACTATTCTTCTGCCTTAATCATCCCAGGGCCAGGCATCAGGCAGCTAGAGACCACCCCTATAGTTTAGAGCCTGCTAACACTATCCCAACTAGGCAGTTATAAGCTGTTTACCCTGCCCTGCCTTGCCTTTCCTGTGGGAACCCCAGGACCTAGACTTTTCTCCCTCACTGCTATCTTCTGCCTCCTAACCACTCTGCTGCTTTCCCATGTGGCCCTGTGTGGGGTGCCCTGCCTCCTGTCTCTAGGACCTGCGAGTATAATGAACTTTGTTCTCCTGAGCCTCTCCTGTGGCCACACCTGACTGACCCTCACATAAGTGTACACAAGACAAATGCTTACTTCTTTCTTTGTATTTGTCAATTGTCAGAAGAATAAGTCCTTTAGCAAGCAACTATCATTACACATTCATGAATGTTTAAATATTCATATATTTGATATCTCAATAAATCAGTCTTTTTTTTAATCGATGCATGTATGCATTGTCCCCTCTATTCTGTTTTTAACAACAACAACGACAAAGCATGGGCTTTAAGCCCAGGACAAACAATAATATCTAGCCAGAATTTGATCACATTGTTTTGTTTTCTATTTATGAAAAATAATACTGATTTTATTCTAAAGGTGATGATATAAAGTTTATTTCAAAGATTTAAAGAAAAGTATTAATAATCCTCAACAAATACTAACAAACCAAATCCAGCAGCATACAAAAAGGATTATATATCATGACCAAGTGGGAATTATACCAGGAATGCAAGGTTAGTTTAACATTCAAAAATCAATTGATGTAATACATCACTTTAATACGATAAAGAAAAAAACATATGATCATCCCAAGAGATGTAAAATAAGCACTTAACAAAATCCAACACCATTTTTATGATAAAAACAGACAGTGAACTAGGACTACCTGATAAAAGACATCTACAAAAACCCACAGGTAACATCATACTTAATGGTGCAAAACTGAATCCTTTCCCCCTAAGATCAAGAACAAGATAAGGTTTTTGCAACTTCAGGGTTTTCTAGTTAGGGCAAGTAGGCAAGAAAATGAAAACATGCAAAAGGAGGAAGTAAAACTATCTCTATTTGTAGATGACATGATCTTGTATATAGAAAATACTAAGAAATTCATTTAAAAAGCTAATAGAGGGACTTCCTTGGTGGCACAGTGGTTAGGAATATGCCTGCTAATGCAGGGGGCATGGGTTTGAGCCCTGGTCCAGGAAGGTCCCACATCCCACAGAGCAGCTAGGCCCATGTGCCACAACTACTGAAGCCCACGTGCCTAGAGCCCATGCTCCACAGCAAGAGAAGCCACCGTGATGGGAAGCCTGTGCACCACAATGAAGAGTAGCCCCCACTTGCTGCAACTAGAGAAAGCCCGCCTGCAGCAGCGAAGACTGAATGCAGTCAAAAATTAATCAATTTTTTAAAAAAGGCTAATAGAACTAATAAATAAGCTCCTGAAGAATATAAGAGCAACTCACAAAATTTAGTTGTATTTCCATACATTTTGTTGAATAATCTAAAGATGAAATTAAGAAAACCATTTCATTTACAGTAGTATCAAAAAGAATAAAATATTTAGAAACAAATGTAACAAAAGAAATTCAAATCTTATACTCTGAAAACTATGAAACATTGTTGAAAGAAATTAAAGACAATCTGAATAAATGGAAATACATTTCATGTGCACAGATCAGAATATTTAATATGTTGAGATGACAATACTCTCCAAATTAATATACAGATTTAACACAATTCCAATTAAAATCCCAGCTGGCTTCTCTGTAGAAATTGATAAGGTGATCCTAACATTCATAGAGAAATTCAATGACTCCAGAATGGCCCAATGTTGAAAATGAAGATCACATTTGGAGGACTCACACTTCCTGGTTTCAAAACTTGCTAAAAAGCTACACTCAAAACTCTGATGAAAGAAATCCAAGAAGAATTAAATAAATGGAGAGATATTCCATGTCCATGGACAGGAATATTCAATATTGTCAAGATGCCAGTTCTTCCCAACTTGATCAATAGACTCAAAGCAATTCCAGTAAAAACTGCTGCAAATTATTTTGTGGACATCAACAATCTGGTTCTAAATTTTACATAGAGAGGCAAAAGGCCCAGATAGCCAACTCAATATTGAAGGAGAGCAGAGTTGGAGGGCTGACACTACCTGACTTCAAGAATCACTATAGGACTTCCCTGGTAATGCAGTGGTTAAGGATCCACCTGCCAATGCAGGGGACACAGGTTCGAGCCCTGCTCCGGGAAGATCCCACATGTCACGGAGCAATTAAGCCCGTGTGCCACAACTACTGAGCCTGCACTCAAGAGCCCGCGAGCCACAACTACTAAGCCCATGTGTCACAACTACTGAGACCCACGTGCCTAGAGCCTGTGCTCTGCAACAAGAGAAGCCACTGCAATGAGAAACCCGCGCACGACAACAAAGAGTAGCCCCTGCTTGCCGCAACTAGAGAAAGCCTGCGCACAGCAACGAAGACCCAATGCAACAAAAAATAAATAAATAAAAATAAAATTTAAAAAAATCACTATAAAGCTATAGTAATCAAGACAGTGTAGTATTGGTGAAAGAACAAACTATTTGTCTATCAATGGGACAGAATAGAAAGCTCAGAAATAGACCCACATAAATATAGTCAACTGATCTTTGGACTTGAGGACACGGGGAGTGGGAAGGGTAAGCTGGGATGAAGTGAGAGAGTAGCATTGACATATATACACTACCAAATGTAAAGTAGATAGCTAGTGGGAAGCAGCTGCATAGCACAGGGAGATCAACTTGGTGCTTTGTGACCATCTAGAGGGGTGGGATAGTGAGGGTGGGAGGGAGAGGCAATAGGGAGGGGATTTGGGGATACATGTATACATATAGCTGATTCACTTTGTTATACAGTAGAAACTAACACAACACTGTAAAGCAAATATACTCCAGGGCCTCTCTGGTGGCGCAGTGGTTGAGAGTCCGCCTGCCGATGCAGGGGACACGGGTTCGTGCCCCTGTCCGGGAAGATCCCACATGCCGCAGAGCTGGACCTGTGAGCCATGGCCGCTGAGCCTGCACGTCCGGAGCCTGTGCTCCGCAACGGGAGAGGCCACAACAGTGACGGGCCCGCGTACCGCAAAAAAAAAAAAAAAAAAAAATATATATATATATATATATATTAACATCTTTATCCCAATTATACTCCAATAAAGATGTTTATATATATATATATATATATATATATATATATATATATGTAGTCAACTGATCTTTGGCAAAGAGCAAAGGCAATATAATGGAAAAAATATAGTCTTTTCAACAAATGGTGCTGGAACAAATGGACATCCACATGCAAAAAAATTAATCTAGACACAGACTTTATTTACCTTCTTCACGAATATTAACTCAAAATGAATCATAGATTTAAATGTAAAATGCAAAATTATAAAATTCCTAGAAGATACCTTGGGTATGGTGATGAGTTTTTAGATACAACACCAAAGGCACAATCCATGAAAGAAATAATTGATAATACAGATTTCTTTAAAATTTATCTTCATTAAAATTTGTCCTTGACAGAGCAGAAACTCTGTCAAAGACACTGTCAAGAGAATGAGAAGACAAGCCACAAATTGGGAGAAAATATTTGCAAAAGACACATCTGATAAAGGACTATTATCCAAAGTGTACAAATAACTCTTAAAACTCAACAATAAGAAAACAAACAACTCAATTTAAAAAAACGGTCATATGACCTTAACACACACCTCACCAAAGAAGATATACAGATGGCAAATAAGCATATGAAAAGATGTTCCACATCATATGTCATTAGGGAAATGCAAATTAAAACAAGATACCACGTACATCTACTGGAATGGCAAAATCCAGAATGCTGACACCACCAAATACTGGCAAAGATGTGGAGCAACAGGAGGTCTCATTTATTGCTGGTGGGAATGCAAAATGGTACAGCCACCTTGCAAAACAGCTTGCTAGTTTCTTACAAAACTAAACATGCTCTTACCATACAATCCAGCAATCGTAGTCCTTGGTATTTACCCAAATGAGTTGAGAACTTACATCTAGGCAAAAACCTCCACATAGATGTTTATAGCAGCTTTACTCATAATTGCTAAAACTTGAAAGCAACCAAGATGTCCTTCAGTAGTGAATGGATAAATTGTGATACACCCAGATAACGGAATATAATTCAGCACTGAAAAGAAATGAGCTATTAAGTCATGAAAAGACATGGAGGAGCTTTAAATGCATATTACTAAGTGAGAGAAGCCAATATGAAAAGGCTACATACTGTATGATTCCAATCATATGACATTTTGGAAAAGATAAAGCTGTAGAACTGGTGAAAAGTTCAATGGTTTCCAGGGAGAGAATAGAGGGAAGGCAGCCAGGCCAACTTGATAGTCATTTGCTCATTCATCGGTATGTTTCTTTGAGCATCAACAACATGCGGGACTTGGGGACCAGGCAGAGAGCAGTCATCTCCTCCCAGGTACTCTTGGAAGGGTGGGGAGATAGAAATCCAACAAGGAAAACAGAGAGGGACAGGGCTGCCCGGGAAGGGTGCTCAGGGATCCTGGGGGTGCATAAGGGACCCCAGGTGCCCAAACAGAATCAGGCTGAGGAGGTCTAAGGTCAGAGCCATGAATCTGCAAGGTGATTCTACAGGGTGGAGCATGAGCTGGGAACAAGTGGGTTAGGTCAAGAGCAAGACGTGCCATCATAACAAATGTTATTTCCTTGTGCAGAAAGCTTAGGGTTGTGATAAGAAGCATGGACACACATCACTTCAGTGGCATTCTTGCCCAAATGAATAACCTCAGTCTAATCATGTAAAGAGGGCTTCCCTGGTGGCACAGTGGTTAAGAATCCAGCTGCCAATGCAGGGGACATGGGTTCAAGCCCTGGTCCGGGAAGATCCCACTGCGGAGCAACTGAACCCATGCGCCACAACTACTGAAGCCCACGCGCATATAGCCTCTGCTTCGCAACGAGAAGACACCGCAATGAGAAGCCCACATACCGCAACAAACAGTAGCCCCCTCTCGGCACAACTAGAGAAAGCTTGCACGCAGCAGTGAAGACCCAACACAGCCACAAATAAAATAAATAAAATCTTTTAAAAAAGTATAATCATGTAAAGACATCAGAAAATCCAAATTGAGAGTCATCTACAAAATAACTCACATTCTTCATCAGTGTTGAGATTATGAAAGATCACTGAAAGCACACTGAAGACCCATCCAATTGTCTCAGATTGGAGGAGACCAAGGACACGTGATCCTGGACCAGAAAAAGGATGTTATGGGACAACATACTGAAATTTGGTTAAGGTCTGTAGATTAATAGTCTTGGATCAATGTTAGTCTCCTGGTTTTAATCACAGTACTGTTTTTATGTAACATGCTAACTTTTTTTTTAACATCTTTATTGGAGTATAATCGCTTTACAATGGTGTGTTAGCTTCTGCTTTATAACAAAGTGAATCAGCTATACATATACATATGTCCCCATATCTCCTCCCTCTTGCGTCTCCCTCCCACCCTCCCTATCCCACCCCTCTAGGTGGTCACAAAGCACCCAGTGGATCTCCCTGTGCTATGCGGCTGCTTTCCACTAGCTATCTGTTTTACATTTGGTAGTGTATGTATGTCCATGCCACTCTCTCACTTCGTCCCAGCTTACCCTTCCCCCTCCCTGTGTCCTCAAGTCCATTCTTTAGTTAAGACCTGTGGGATCTAGTTTCCCGACCAGGGATGGAACCCAGACCCTCTGCACTGGAAACACGGAGGCTTAACCACTGGACCAACAGGGAAGTCCCAGTCAATATTTTTTCTATGTGCCCCCTCCTCCTGCACCCTACGCCGCCTTCCCTAGCGAGGGAGCGCTTCGCGCGCTGAGCAGGCCCCCGGAGTGGGTGCGGTGGGAAGGCCATTGATCGCTTCCCTCACCCGCAGACCGAGAGGCCAAGTCAGAGTCAGCGGGGGCCTGCGGTGGTGGTGAAGCCGAGCCCTCCAAGTCCGCGGGGTACGAGGGGTCGAGGGGTCGGCTGGGTAGGAGGCGCTGCCAGAGCCCCTGCCTCCGCCCTTTCCGGCCGGCTCCAGCGACTGCAGTGGGGCCTGGTGGAGTGTGCTGTGGCTGCCTCCTGGGGTCCCCAGGGGACTGCGCGGCGCCGCGTCCCCTGCCGCTCTCGTTACCGCGTCCCCTGCCGCTCTCGTTACCGCTGACACGGCCAAGAGGCGGCGCACCGTACCCGCCGTCAAGGCGGCGGTGCGGTACATTGGAGGGCTCCGGCTGCCTGGCTTTTGTACTATTTTTTAAAACCAACTTTATTGAGGTATAATTTACATACCATAACATATGCCCATCTTAAGTATAAAATTCAACGATTTTTGGTGAATTTACAGAGTTGTGCGAAGTTCACCACAATTCAGTTTTAGTACATTTTCATCATCCCAGTAATGCTCCCGGCCCCTGGCCACCAGTGATCTGTTTTCTGTCTCTATGGATTTGTCTTTTCTGGACATTTCATATAAAGGAATTCGAACGATATGTGTTTTGTGTCTGCCACAACTTTGAGTAATGTTTTAGAGGTCTTTGTACTATTTTAGTGGCACAATTGGTGAAACTTCAATAAGATCTGTAATGGCTGATAGTATTGTATCAATGTTAATTTCTGAGTTTACATAATTGAATCATAATTATATAAGATGTTAACATTAGAGGAAGCTGGGTGATGGGAAATGTGTGCTATTTGTGCAAAATATTTTGTAAGTAAAACAATTTCAAAATAAACCTTTTCTTTTTAATTTAAGCTTAGGGTGTGAGTTGTGTACTGCTTATGATTGTCTATGGTACTGAGATTGTGGTTTCTTTTCTTTTTAAAAATTTTTCTTAATTTTTAAAAATTAAAAAACTTTTTTATACCGCAGGTTCTTATTAGTCATCCATTTTATACACATCAGTGTATACATGTCAATCCCAATCGCACAATTCATCACACCCCCACCCCCACCCCCTCGCCACTTTCCCCCCATGGTGTCCATACGTTTGTTCTCTACACCTGTGTCTCAATTTCTGCCCTGCAAACCGGTTCATCTGTACCATTTTTCTAGGTTCCACATATATGCGTTAATATACGATATGTTTTTCTCTTTCTGACTTACTTCACTCTGTATGACAGTCTCTAGATCCATCCACATCTCAAAAAATGACCCAATTTCGTTCCTTTTTATGGCTGAGTAATATACCATTGTATATATGTACCACATCTTCTTTATCCATTCGTCTGTTGATGGGCATTTAGCTTGCTTCCATGACCTGGCTATTGTAAATAGTGCTGCAATGAACATTGGGGTGCATGTGTCTTTTTGAATTATGGTTTTCTCCTGGTATATGCCCAGTAGTGGGATTGCTGGATCATATGGTAATTCTATTTTTAGTTTTTTAAGGAACCTCCATACTGTTCTCCATAGTGGCTGTATCAATTTACATTCCCACCAACAGTGCAAGAGGGTTCCCTTTTTTCCGCACCCTCTCCAGCATTTGTTGTTTGTAGATTTTGTGATGATGCCCATTCTAACTGGTGTGAGGTGATACCTCATTGTAGTTTTGATTTGCATTTCTCAATAATTAGTGATGTTGAGCAGCTTTTCACGTGCTTCTTGGCCATCTGTATCTCTTCTTTGGAGAGAGCTCTATTTAGGTCTTCTGCCCATTTTTGGATTGGGTTGTTTGTTTCTTTAATATTGAGCTGCATGAGCTGTTTATATATTTTGGAGATTAATCCTTTGTCCATTGATTCGTTTGCAAATATTTTCTCCCATTCTGAGGGTTGTCTATTCGTCTTATGGGTTCCTTTGTTGTGCAAAAGCTTTGAAGTTTCATTAGGTCCCATTTGTTTATTTTTATTTCCATTACTCTAGGAGGTGGGTCAAAAAAGATCTTGCTGTGATTTATGTCAAAGAGTGTTCTTCCTATGTTTTCCTCTAAGAGTTTTATAGTGTCTGGTCTTACATTTAGGTTTCTAATCCATTTTGAGTTTATTTTTGTGTATGGTGTTAAGGAGTGTTCTAATTTCATTCTTTTACATGTAGCTGTCCAGTTTTCCCAGCACCACTTCTTTAAGAGACTGTCTTTTCTGCATTGTATATCTTTGCCTCCTTTGTCATAGATTAGTTGACCATAGGTGCATGGGTTTATCTCTGGGCTTTCTATCTTGCTCCATTGATCTATGTTTCTGTTTTTGTGCCAGTACTGTATTGCCTTGATTACTGTAGCTTTGTAGTATAGTCTGAAGTCGGGGATTCTGATTCCTCCAGCTCCACTTTTTTCCCTCAAGACTGCTTTGGCTATTCAGGGTCTTTTTTGTCTCCATACAAATTTTAAGATTTTTTTTGTTCTAGTTCTGTAAAAAAAATGCCATTGGTAATTTGATAGGGATTGCATTGAATCTGTAGATTGCTTTGGGTAATATAGTCATTTTCACAATATTGATTCTTCCAATCCAAGAACATGGTATATCTCTCCATCTGCTGGTATCACCTTTAATTTCTTTCATCAGTGTCTTATAGTTTTCTGCATACAGGTCTTTTGTCTCCCTAGGTAGGTTTATTCCTAGGTATTTTATTCTTTTTGTTGCAATGGTAAATGGGAGTGTTTCCTTAATTTCTCTTTCAGATATTTCATCATTAGTATATAAGAATGAAAGAGATTTCTGTGCATTAATTTTATATCCTGCAACTTTACCAAATTCATTGATTAGCCCTAGTAGTTTTCTGGCGGCATCTTTAGGATCCTCTATGTATAGTATCATGTTATCTGCAAACAGTGGTAGTTTTAATTCTTCTTTTCCAATTTGTATTCCTTTTATTTATTTTCCTTCTCTGATTGCTGTGGCTAGGACTCCAAAACTATGTTGAATAATAGTGGTGAGAGCGGACATCCTTGTCTTGTTCCTGATCTTAGAGGAAATGCTTTCAGTTGAATGAGATCCTTGATGGGTAGAGTAATCTTGGTTGCAGGTTTTTCTCCTTCCTCACTCTAAATATGTCCTGCCAGTCCCTTCTGGCTTGCAGAGTTTCTGCTGAAAGATCAGCTGTTAACATTATGGGGATTCCCTTGTGTGTTTTTTGTTGGTTTTCCCTTGCTGCTTTTAATATATTTTCTTTGTATTTAATTTTTGACAGTTTGATTAATATGTGTCTTGGCGTATTTCTCCTTGGATTTATCCTGTATGGGACTCTCTGTGCTTCCTGGACTTGATTAACTATTTCCTTTCCCATATTAGGGAAGTTTTCAACTATAATCTCTTCAAATATTTTCTCAGTCCCTTTCTTTTTCTCTTCTTCTGAAACCCATATAATTCGAATGTTGGTGCATTTAATGTTGTCCCAGAGGTCTCTGAGACTGTCCTCAGTTCTTTTCATTCTTTTTTCTTTATTCTGTTCTGCAGTAGTTATTTCCAGTACTTTATCTTCCAGGTCACTTATCCGTTCTTCTGCCTCAGTTATTCTGCTATTGATCCCATCTAGAGTATTTTTAATTTCATTTATTGTGTTGTTCATCGTTGCTTGATTCATCTTTAGTTCTTCTAGATCCTTGTTAAATGTTTCTTGCATTTTCTCTATTCTATTTCCAAGATTTTGGATTATCTTTACTATCATTATTCTGAATTCCTTTTCAGGTAGACTGCCTATTTCCTCTTCATTTGTTAGGTCTGGTGGGTTTTTATCTTGCTCCTTCATCTGCTGTGTGTTTTTCTGTCTTTTCATTTTGCTTATCTTACTGTGTTTGGGGTCTCCTTTTTGCAGGCTGCAGGTTCACAGTTCCTGTTGTTTTTGGTGTCTGTCCCCAGTGGCTAAAGTTGGTTCAGTGGGTTGTGTAGGCTTCCTGGTGGAGGGGACTAGTGCCTGTGTTCTGGTGCATGAGGCTGGATCTTGTCTTTCTGGTGGGCAGGTCCACGTCTGGTGGTGTGTTTTGGGGTGTCTGTGGACTTATTATGATTTTAGGCAGCCTCTCTGCTAATGGATGGGGCTGTGTTCCTTTCTTGCTAGTTGTTTGGCATAGGGTGTCCAGCACTGTAGCTTGCTGGTTGTTGAGTGAAGCTGGGTGCTGGTGTTGAGATGGAGATCTCTGGGAGATTTTTGCCATTTGATATTATGTGGAGCTGGGAGGTCTCTTGTGGACCAGTGTCCTGAAGTTGGCTCTCCCACCTCAGAGGCACAGCACTGACTCCTGGCTGCAGCACTAAGAGGCTTTCATCCACATGGCTCAGAATAAAAGGGAGAAAAAGTAGAAAGAAAGAAAGAAAGAGAGAGAGAAAGAAAGAAAGAAAGAAAGAAAGAAAGAAAGAAAGAAAGAAAGAAAGAAAGAAAGAAAGAGAAAGAAAGAAAGAAAGGAAGGAAGGAAGGAAGAAAGAAAGAAAGAAAGGAGGAAGGGAGGGAGGGAGGGAGAAAGGAAGGAAGGAGGGAAGGAAGGAAAGAAAGAAAGAAGATAAAATAAAGTTATTAAAATAAAAAATAATTATTAAGAAAAAAAAATTTTAAAGAAAAAAAAAAGACGGATGGATAGAACCCTAGGACAAATGGTGGAAGCAAAGCTATACAGACAAAATCTCACACAGAAGCATACACATACACACAAAAAGAGGAAAAGGGGAAAAATCATAAATCTTGCTCTCAAAGTCCACCTCCTTAATTTGGGATGATTGGTTGTCTATTCATATATTCCACAGATGCAGGGTACATCAAGTTGATTGTGGAGCTTTAATCCGCTGCTTCTGAGGCTGCTGGGAGAGATTTCCCTTTCTCTTCTTTGTTCTCACAGCTCCAGGGGCTCAGCTTTGGATCTGGCCCAGCCTCTGCATGTAGGTCGCCAGAGGGCGTCTGTTCTTCGCTCAGACAGGACGGGGTTAAAAGAGCAGCTGCTTCGGGGACTCTGGCTCACTCAGGCCGGGGGGAGGGAGGGGTACGGAGTGCGGGGCGAGCCTGCGGCGGCAGAGGCCAGCGTGACGTTGTACCGGCCTGAGGCGCGCTGTGTGTTCTCCCAGGGGAGTTGTCCCTGGATCCCGGGACCCTGGCAGTGGCGGGCTGCACAGGCTCCCCGGAAGGGGGGTGTGGATAGTGACCTGTGCTCGCACACATGCTTCTTGGTGGCGGCAGCAGCAGCCTTAGCGTCTCATGCCCGTCTCTGGGGTCTGCGCTGTTAGCCGCGGGTCTCTGGAGCTCCTTTAAGCAGCGCTCTTAATCCCCTCTCCTCGCGCACCAGGAAACAAAGAGGGAAGAAAAAGTCTCTTGCCTCTTCGGCAGGTCCAGACTTTTCCCCGGACTCCCTCCGGGCTAGCCGTGGTGCACTAACCCCCTGCAGGCTGTGTTCACGGATTCTTAACACTGCGTCACCAGGGAAGCTCTGGCCCTGGTTTCCACTTGCTCAGCCTGACCAGGCTCCCCAGGTCTCTCAGGCAATGGTCACGCCCCCTTCCCCAACCCCCTCCACTGAGAAGGGGCGGGGAGAGCGCGCCACTCTTCCTCTTCTGGGTCAGCCTCTGAGCAGCAGACAAGGGTGATAAGAGCCCCACAGCTAGCCCTCTCAGAGTCCAGCCTGGCCCGACAGAGCCACCGCCACCATGAAGGACGAAGTGGCTCTTCTGGCCTCTGTCACCCTCCTGGGAGTCTTGCAGCAAGGTGGGCTGGTTTCTGCTCTGGCAGTGGGTGGGCTTCGGACCCCCGCAGTCTGCCTTCTGCCCTCTAGGCACTGGGGAGGTGCTGGGGTCCAGGCCCAGGTGAGGGACAGCCCAGACTCCTGGTATGAAAGCTCTTCTGCCCCCCACCAGAGGGCTGAGGGGCTTGCATTTTCCCCAAGTGGGGAGGGGGAAGCCCTGGAGGGGTGTCTGCAGGGCAAACTGTGAAACCCTGAGCAGGGACCAAGGCTGAGGTACCCAACCTAGGGGATGGGCAGCGAAATGGAAAATGGCCCCTGAGGAACAACTGAGGTAGGCATGTGGGCTGCCTGGCTTGGGGTTGGAGGGTGGCACCTCAGCCAGCATAAAGAACCCTGGAGGAGGGCAGGGGCTTTCAGGGAGCAGGTGGGGCATCCAGCTATGTTGGGCTCTAGGGCCTGAGCAGGGGGGCAGGGTGCCAGGATGAATGGGTGTTCTGATGGTGAGTACAGAAGTGGGACAGCCATGGGCTTGATGCAGCCCTACTCCATCTGATCCCTGCCCTCCCCAGCGGTCCCCTCTCTGGGTGTCCCAGTGGGAGGGCCCCATCCCCTGGGCCTGCCTTCAAAGTCACCCTCTCTATGCTGGAACCATGTGGAGCTAGACAGGGTTGAAACCTGCTTTTTGGCCCCCAAAGTTGCCTGTTTGGTGCCCTTCTCAGACCAGCCCTAGAGACACATTCCTGGGATAGATATTCTGGCTTTGGAGGACACCATTGCCTCACACTGTATGGGCTAGGACGAGACACAGCCTGGGGCAGGGGCCCTGGAGTGGCTGAGCAGACAGGCTGACTTGATCTCCAGCCATACCAGTAAGCTTGGCCCTCAGCCCTTCTTCACATACACTGTGCTGGCAAGGCTACCCTTGGTATCCACAGTGCGCTAAGGTTGGGATATGTCTGCAGAGGGCCTGGCACCAAGGGCACCAGGGCCATGGGACTTGCAGGAAGATAGTTGGAGACACCCAGTACTGGGACTGTTTGTGTGGTGGGCACCTGGCCTCAGGCGAAGTGAAGGGCTCCTGTGCACTCAGACCCTCAAGGGCCAGCCCACCCTCTGTACCCACCCATGTTGGAAGGGAGAGGGGCAGAGCCCTGGTGGCTTGGGGTTGGACTAGAATAGTCCCAGCCTTAACCACCTGGGGGCAGAGGAGAGGGTGTCTGTCAGATTGAGGCAGAGCCTGAACAGAGAAACTGAGGCAGGAACCCACACCACAGTTTGGAGGCACAGCGACCCAGGCTTGGTCGGGAGGTCCCTCCTGGTGAGCTCTGTGGGTGGCGGAGCAGGGACAGTTGGCCACAGGGTGTGTGATCCTCTGTACCTGGAAGGATGCAGCCAACTCTGCCCTCAGGTGGCACTCCCATTCCAGGGACCTGGGCCAAAGTCCAGGCCTAGAGGGTGGGAGTTGGACATTTGCCTGTGTTTTGCAAGTGAAATGATTCAGGAGCAAAGTCCTGCGGGCAGGTGTCCTGTGACGTGTCATCCCTTCCCTTACACTCACTGGGCTGGACAGGGCCTCTCAGAGCCCCAGGCCGGCACCCTGCCCTCCCCACTGAGTGTCGTGGACACAGGGCAAGCTCGAAGAGCAGGGGCTGGCGGTCCCCTTGGTCGGGCTTTTAAAGGGGAGTCGTGACGAGCAGGGTGTGGAGCTGGGAAAAGAAAAGATGCGCGGCCAGACTGGAGGCGGGGCCGGGAGTCTGGGTGCCAGATCTGACTCCGGCAACACCTCCTCCCCCAGCCTACTTCTCGCTGCAGGTGATCTCGGCGCGCAGGGCCTTCCACGTGTCTCCGCCGCTTACCACCGGCCCGCCGGAGTTCCAGCGCATCTACCGAGCCCAGTGAGGCGCGGTGGGAGGGCGCGGGGCAGGGATCTAGGCAGCCCCGGGCGGTCAGGCTCGGAGGCCCCAGGCCGGCGCCCTTATGCCGCTCCTCCCCCACCGCAGAGTGAACTGCAGCGAGTACTTCCCGCTGTTCCTCGCCACGCTCTGGGTCGCCGGCATCTTCTTTCACGAAGGTCTGAGAGCGGGCCAGGGGCGCACGCACTAGAGCCACGGGGGTCCCCGCATCAGCGGGCTCACCCCACCCCGCCCTCCCCTTTCCCAGGGGCGGCAGCACTGTGTGGCCTGGTATACCTGTTCGCGCGCCTCCGCTACTTTCAGGGCTACGCGAGATCTGCGCAGCAAAGGTGAGAACCGGGGCGGGGCTCCCGGGAGGTCCACCGGGGCGGGGAAAGGTGGCTTGGCTTGTGGGCAGGGTCTTGACCGCAGAGGCCGCAAGCGGATGCCGGGCGGGACCAGGAGACTGGTTGGAGGCGGTTCCCTTTTGGGGGCAGGTGGGCGGGCCCTGGTGGAGGCGGGCCGTAGGGTTGGGGTGGGGCCATTGCCCCCGCCCCGCCCCCGCTGAGCACTGCCCGCAGGCTGGCCCCGCTGTACGCGAGCGCGTACGCGCTCTGGCTTCTTGTGGCGTTGGCGGCGCTTGGCCTACTCGCCCACTTCCTCCCGGCCGCGCTCCTCGGACAGTTCCAGAAACTGCTGCAGAAGGCCTGAGACGGAGGACGCCGGGTGGGCGGAGCCTCCTGGAGGACGGGGGAGGGTGCTCGCCCCCATTCCAGTCTCTCATTAAAGCGTGATCTCGAGTGCACTGTCTGGGTTGGAGTGGGTTGCGCCCTGCGGGTTGTAGAGCTTGGAGGGGCCTAGCTTCAGGCCACAGCAGTCTGTCGGGCTGCGGAAGGGAAGAGGCCTCTCTCGGGCAGGGGCTCGATCGGGCCCTGGGTCCGGTCCTCTCCCGCCCTGCTCCCCCACGCTGCTAGTCACACATCCTTTCCCGCCGGGGCTCACCCCACGGCTCCTCCTCCCTGCGGTCAGCTCTCTCCTCGCCTGTCCCCCTCCTATGAGGCCTGCCTCTCCACTGACCCTCAGCCGCCCTATTCCTCATACCCTGGACTTCACAGCCGATACGAGGGGCTTTTTTTGGGTCGGTACTCGGTTACCGGCATCTAGAACAATGCAGTGTTCAGGGCAACCTGTTGCGGCCCGCGGAGAACGACGATGAACTTAATCAATGTAGTTTTAAGAGGCGCTCTCCAGTAAACGTCCTAGTGTCTCGGGGGACCAGATCTGAGGAAGGCCTGCTGGCCGGGAAGAGTCCCTAAAAAGGTGACTTTTAGCTGAGCAGGCAGAGGAGCTTTCAAAGCAGGGCAAAAACAAAGGCCCTGAGATGGATGGGAGGACCTAAAATGAGTCACAGACTGGGGACAGGAGCAGGGCCTTGGAGACGGCGGAAAAGGTGGGACTGAGACCCAGGAAGGAGTGGGAGGAGGAGGTGGGGGGATGCCTTTGGTGAGAGGCGGCTGCAGGCACTTGGGGAGGTATGATGGGCGCTAGGGGGCGCGCTCCGAGGAGGGTTATCACGGAAGTGGGGGCGGTTTGGGGGCGTGGACCCAGATTCCGCACCAGCTCCATCAGCGAGTTACCGACCGGGCGCCGGGACCCTCCCAGAGAATGCGAGCGAGGTCCTGCGGAACTGCGCGGAGGGCGGGGTCGCCGGGTGGTATCGCTGGGCGGCTAGGCGCCAGGCTGTGAGCTTGGAGCAGGCACACACTTCATTAACCCTTTATTACAAGGAGCGCTCTTATAGAAGTATATGTGGACTTAACGTGAAAAAAATCAAATGTATCCAAGAATAAAAAACACAGCACATAAAGTAGTATATGCATTCCAGTGTTCGCGCGGAGACAGTGGGCGCCCAGGAAAAGGCTCTTCTATAAAGGTCTGGCTCAAGGGGGCCAGGATGCGAACGGTTCCGGGCGGCGCGGACCGGCCTCAGGCACAGTGTGGGGGCCTCCTGCCTCTTCCCCGCGGCCGGCGGGCGGGGCAGCACCAGTTCCTGGGGCCTCCGGGCCAGCGGCCACCCCAGGCCAATGGAGTGGGGTGCCAGGCAGAACTCCTCAGACTGGGGTGGCCGCGCCTGGCCCTCCGGGGGCAGCGGCGACGACATCCCAGGTCTCGTGGGCTTCAGGGCCAGCCAAAACGCACCCTCAGAAGCCCTTGGCTTAGTCAGCCTTTTTCAGGAAGATCTGGAAGAGCAGGGCTCAGTGTCAGCTGGGGTCTCAGAGAGCAGCCCTGGTCTAGCTATTTGGTACAGCTCCCCATTCCCTGTACCCAGCCCTGCCCTATATCACCTCACTCAGAATGACCCACACCGGCGAGTCTGTCTGGATGGAGAGGCGCAGTGCTTCCAGGGGGCCAAAGGCTGGGTCCACTTCTCCCTGTGCCACACCCTTGTAGAAAGAGCCTGGGGGAGTGCAGCAATGAGAGGTTGTCCCAAGACTCCTGCCTCTCCCCTCACCTCCACTTGACTGCCCCTCACTCACCGATCTGGAGGTAGCCATCAGAGCTCCGAGGGTACTGGAGGGTGGCTGAACGGCCCTCCTGCAGGGCCTCCTTGTCTGACTGGAGGTTCTGGGGACAAAATCAAGGGGCTGAAGCCAGTGGCTGTGGAAGGGGCAGGCCTCAGTACACACCCACCTGCTACTACACTCACATCAAAGGGCAGCACCTCCACAGATGTGTTGAAGAGCTTGTCCTCTGGGTGCTCAATGTTCCCACTTCGGAAGAAGAACCTGTGGCCAGACAGGCCTGTGAGCTGCTGCAGGGGTGGGGCACTGCCCAGGCACACTACCCAGCAGAGAAAGGCCAGGCCTGGGCTAGGAGTGCAGTAGGTGGGCCCTGAGGTACTGGGTGAGGCTGGGCACCACCCGGGGCAGCCGTTGGACTGTGCAAGGCAACCAGGGCCTTACTTGTAAGGACAATGGTGATGGGCAATGTCACTGAGCTCCTGTGGGCACTGCTGGACTTAGTCTTTACAAAGTGACTACTGTTCTGAGCCCCACTTTTCAGATAAGAAAACTTAATAAGGTTAAGTAATTTGCAGGGGAGGGTCACAGAGGGAAATCTGCAGGTTCAGAAATTTGTGGTAGGCCTCTACCCTGGTAGCCACCCTGCTCCTCCCCCAAGGTGGACCTGTGGGCGCTGGCACTGACCGCTCCAGTCGCAGTGGCTGGAAGAAGCGGAAGCGGATGAAGTCCCCTGCAGCGGGCGTGAAGGCCCAGAAGAAATCCTCGCGCAGGTAGGCCTTCTCCAGGGTGAAGTGCTGGTATGTCTTGAGGCTCGTGCTCACTTCCGCTGGCGGGTTCACATGCTCCTTCCGCAGTGCCTGCTTCCCAAAGTCCTTGTCCTACAGTGGAGGAGGGACAATGGTGTTAGGGTGGGCCCTGGACTTGCCCTGCTACCTCCTTGTCCAACCTCAGCCCAGGCTCTGCTGTACTCAACTAGGCTTGAGTGTGGCACTGCCCACCTTCAGTTTCTGGATCTTGCCCGCCAGTGAGGAGTGAGTGCCCACGTGCTGGAAGAGGGATGGCTTAAAGCGGATCCGCAGGTTGGCCTTCTGCCGGTCACAGTGCTTCTGTGGAGGGAGGGTGACACACGCTAGGGCTCAACTCAACTCTACCTCTGAAGACAGAAACTCCTCCAGCCAGCAGCGCAGTCTCCTCCTGTCAGGTGCATGGTCACCGACACAGTCCCTACTGGAGGCTGCTTGCTCCACCGCCCCCTCCTGCCTCTGCGCAGGCTCTGCTCACCGCATCCTTCTCAGGATTGCAGACCTTCACCCACAGAATATGGTCCAGGAGCCAGTCGATGGGCTTGTCCCGGTAGAACATGAGGATGAACTCCACAATGACGCTCAAGTCCAGTGACTTGAACATCTTCCCTGGGGGTGGGATTGGAGGGAAAGGGGTGCTGAGTAGGCAGCTCTGCCCTGCCCTACTTCCTCTTAGTCCCTGTGGGGGACTCTGGGAAGGGTCCCACAGCAAAACCTCTGGCTGGCTGCAGGCAGGTGCAGGTAACAAGAGAGCAGACGGGATGGTGAGCCCAAACATCCCGATGCAGAGGGCAGGCAGGAACAGGCCAGGTGGGGCTGCAGCGGGCACTCCAGGCAAAGGCTCAGAGCACGACACTGCATGGTACTAGGGCTCGGAACAGGGCGTGGGACTGAGAGATGATGACAGAGGCAGAAGTGGGCTGGATGGAGATATTTTGGTTAGGTCAGCAGGGCAGGGAGGGGGGTGGCACACCAATGAAGCCCAGCTGGGAGAACTCCAGGATCATCCAGTCCTCGGAGGGCTGCTGGAGTGCGAAGTTCTTCATGGTGCTCAGGTAGTTGGGCTTGGCTATGATGTCATCCTCCAGCTGCACAGTGGTGGGTAGGTAGAAGGGGGCCGGGACTCAGGATGGGCACAGGGGCAGGGCAGGGCTTGCCACCCAGGCCCATCCAGGGTCCAGGGGGAAAAGGGACAGAGCAGGGTCTCAGTGCTCACCTGCACGTAGTAAATGCCTTTGGACTGCGCATACATCATGAGGAAGCAGTAATCAAGGTTCTGTTTGGTCCTCCACCTGTGGGCCAGGGGCAGGGGCCTCAAGAGCTCAGACCCCCTCCACCTCCAATGTGGCTACCACAGAGGCCACTGAGTGGGTAGGAGACCCCCACCCCCCCATGCAGGGGTCCTCCAATGGAACAATGGAGGCACTGCAGGGAAGTGCCCAGGACTCATACACCCACAGACTAGGTTCTTAGCACAGGTGGGCAGGTGCTGGGGGCACAGGGAGGTGGGTAGTGCTAGTACCTGACTCTCTCCTTGGGGTCCCCAAAGGACTCTCGGAGGCGGGAGAAGTCAGGGTAGAAGTGGGGAGAAGGGGAGATGACCTCTAGGAGCCCAGAATGGATCTCTGTAGGGAACCTGGGGGACAGGAAGGCCCAGTGAGTGTGCAGCCTCCAGGGACTGGAGCAGGGACAGAGCTGAGCTAGCTAGACCCCGTCCTTTTTTTAAGGCCCACCAGGCAGACATCCCCTGACACCACACCCATCCTACTGAGGCACTGAGGCTCCAGAGGGGTTGGGTCATCTCTACATGCCCACCCCCTTTCATCAAGAGGGGAAGCACCCTTTCCCACAGAGGGATGGTGCATCTTGCTGCGGGGGGGGGGGGGGGCACAGCCGGCACCTGTCTGCCCAACACCCCGCAAAGGGTCCTCCCTCCACCAGCCTTGTCGGGCTGTCTGTACTTACAAGGCCTTGATATTCTCCGTCACCAGCGAGGTATACTGTGGGTCAGTCTGTGGGGAGACCAAGTGCCCTCCATGAGCCAGGCTGCCAGCCCAAATGGCCTGGAAGAAAGGGCTGAGGGAAGGACACAGCCTTCTCTCCCACATGGAGGGAGTGAGCCCACCATCCTGAAGGCTAAGTAAGACTGGGCCTGGGGGTCACAGGTGCCTCAGAAAAAGCCCTTTTAGATACCTCGGTCCAAGGGGTGGGACAGACTATAACTGGCATCTCCACGAGGGGGCGCTAAAATGTCTTTGCTTTTAACTTTTTATATTGTTAAGTTTGTGAGTGAAACTGACGATTGAACTTCTGAGAGTTTTTTCCTCCGAAATGTTGCTGTTTTCATTCTCCTTGTTATTTTGTGCCGTGTGTCCTCCTCTGAATGTCCCCTCGACCCGTGCCCCAGCCCACTTGCCTCAGCGATCAGCACCACGATGACCGAGTCCTCTTTCTCCTGTGGGCTTAGCTCTGAGATGAGCGAGTGCAGCGTGTCAGTCAGGTACGAGTGCACCTCGCGCCGCACGCTGGGGATGCCCATCACCACTGACACTGCAGGGACGCGGAGGGTTGGTACTGGGCACTGCGTGGGGGTCGTCCCACCACCCGCCACTCCTGGGCCCCGCCCCTACCTCCGGTGCGGCCCTGGCCCACGCGCACGGCGGGCTGCAGGCTGCTTTCCTTGGCTAGCAGGTGTGGCAGGTGGTGGAAGACAGTGGGTAGGTGCAGCACGTGCTTGTGCGAGACGTTCCACGGCTTCAGGCGTGGATCCTCTGGGTGGGTCGGGAAGGGACAGGTCAGACAATGCGGTCTGCCATCAGCCTCGCATCCCCTGCCACTTCCCGCTCCTGCGGCTCACCGGTTAGGCGGCCCCAGGTGCGATTGCTGT
Organism: Leucopleurus acutus; assembly: GCF_964270905.1. Lineage (NCBI taxonomy): Eukaryota > Metazoa > Chordata > Mammalia > Artiodactyla > Delphinidae > Leucopleurus > Leucopleurus acutus. The sequence continues at coordinate 17,526,874 of NC_139145.1, forward strand.
CTCCGTCTCGCAGCGCTTGTCTCTCCGACACGGCCCTCTTGATCTCGTCCAGCACCAGGTTGAGCTCCTTGGAGCGCTTGAGGCTCTCCTGCTCAGCTGCATGCAACCGGTCACGCAGCGCCAGAAACTCCCGCTGGTACACGTCCACCACATCGCCTGTGGGTGGTACACAGGCTGTCACCAGGGGGGCAGCATACAGCTGAGGTACTGCTCCTTGAGTGTTAGCCTACACATCTGTTCATACGCCTGCCACATGTGAGCCACATGGGGTTACATAAGGGTCACTCTGAAGTCACAGTGACACTCACACTTGGGGAAGAAAAGCCTCCACTGGGGGAATTAGCCCTTTCCAGTGCTCTCCCTTTATTTTCTGCATTGAGGAGACATCTGAAGTGGGAGGGCTACAGGACCACTTCCAGCCCCAGGTGAGACAAACCTAAGCTGAGGCTGAAAAGGCTCAGACTGAATCCTCTCCATTCCCTCCCCTCTCCTCCCAAAGCCCCCTCTTGCTTCTCCTTGCAGCATCTCCTCCTTCCAGGAAGTAGGGCACCCAAGGTCCCACCCAGGGCACAAGGACCCAGACCTTCCTCAAGGAGCCCTTGGCATTGAGGCCAACCTTGCCCTGTTCCTTCTTTCAGCCTCTGCACTTTGCTTCCCATCCCCGTTCACAGAGATCACAGGCAGCCCCATCCCCAAGGCCCCATGGGGACAGAAAACCTCCCTTGACTCTCCCCCATATCCTGCAAGTAGTACTGAGCCCCATGCACCCATTTGTCACTGTCCTCCTGGTTGTCATTCTACACTAGGCACCAGCTCTGGATTTGCAATCTCACACAGTCCAGCGGGGGTGGGTGGGTGGGGACTGTTGCAGTTACAGCCCCCAATGCTCAGAGGAGCAAATGAAGTTGAGAAACTAGTCAGGGGTCCCTCAGCAAGTCAGCAGCAGAAAGGGGACAAGAGCTCTAAGTGCGCTGAGGCCTGCTTCTCTGGAGATGTGTCCTAGGCCTAGACCATGCCACCCCAGGGGGGCCTGTGTCAGAACCTCCAACTGGGTACCATGTGCAGGCACTAGGGGTGCACATGGGCCAGAAGCAGCACAGAGGTAGGGCTGCTACGTGACAGTGGAGAGGGATCTCCAGGGTGCCAAGCACCTGGCTCCACTGGTCTGGCAGGGCCCAGCGAGCAAGAATGAGACAAATAACATCAACAACGTCGTTATCTGCTGCTGAGGCAGCCAGGTCCTGCCAGGCTGTGCACTCTCAAGGCCTTTTCTAATCGGCTTTTGCCCTCTTTGCCATCACACACACCTCCTTTTCCTTGTCTGATGTCTATGCTTTCACACATGCTGTCTCTTCTGACTGGAATCCCCTTTTCTCTTCTGGGCCTGATGAAAACCCATGTAGCCTTCAAGGCCTAGTTGCCTTCCAGATCTCCCCTCTCACCCTCAGGCAGCTCTTATGTTCCTTGATCCCTTGAGGAGGGGTGGTCACAGCCACTAGAATGCCCTGGGATGGTGTCACCTCCCCACAATCGGGTATACCAAAGGTCATGACCAAGGCAAAGTTCGGTCATCTCAGGACACCCCCTTTCTGCAGCTGGGGCAGAGGCTGAAGTGCTAAGTCCTGGGGAAGAGGGAGGGGTAGCCCCTACGCAGGACGGAGAGGCTGTGGGGGGAGGGGCAGGGGAGCCAAGCAGATCCTTGATGAGGCACTCCAGAGTTAGCAGCTTGCCTGATCTCCCTTCCCACACCCTGCCCATGGGGCCAAAGGCCAGGCCACTTCAAGCTTCTGTGCTCAGGGACAGCCCTGCTGGGGGAGGGAGTCAGGAGTCAGGTTACCAGATCTTTGAGGCTCTGCTCTGGGTTCTGAGGCCAGGTTACCCTGGAAACCTGACCCCTTGAACAGGGAGCTGGCCACCCCCAGCACTCACCTGCCCAGCTGCCAGTAGGGAGGAGGGACTGGAGGTGCTGAGGCCCAGCAGGAGGGAGTTCAGAGCTGCCTACACAGGCAGGTGGCCTCCCTCCTGCCTGGGTCCCTACCCACCCACCTATTGTCCCTGATGCCCTCCCCAATGCCACCCCAGTGCTGTGGAGCTGCTGAGTCTTGCAGGGGCAGCCCTTGTGCTACTGGCTACACCCAAGGCAGCTCCCTGCAGTGGGGACCTCTGTGAAGTGGAGGGAGGGTAAGGAGACCTCATCCCCCTCTGACTGCTGTTGCTGCCCCTGTCGTCCCCCCCCACCCCCCCGCAAACCCGTGGCCTTCTCTGATCTTTAAGTAGGCTGAGCTCTGTCCAACCTTAGCCTGCCCCAGGGGGACAGGCCAGTGGCAGCGGTGGGCCCTGCTGACCTGAATCACCCTGACCACCAAGGCCTAGGCACAGCCTGCTCCCTACCCTGGCCTCCCTTCCTAGGAGCCTTCTTCTGCCCAAGTCCTGGGGGCAGCTGTGGTCACACTACTGGAGGCTTTCCCGCCCCTTCCTCCACCAGAAGGCAGAGTAATCAGGATACCTGAAGCCCATGATACCACAGTCTTCCCTTTGGTTCTCTCTTTGTTACAGAAACAGATTCAAGAGCCAGGCTGGGGCACAGACCTTGTGCTCTGTACTTAGGGAAGGGGAAACAGGCTCAGAGGGGCACAGGCTGGTTCCAGGCCCAGCAAAGGTCTGCTGTTAACCTGCGGTGAGGGGACTTCCCTTGCGGTCCAGTGGCTAAGACTCTGAGCTCCCAATGCAGGGGGCCCAGGTTCAATCCCTGGTCAGGGAACTAGATCCCATATGCCGCAACTAAGACTTCGCAAGTCGCAACTAAAAGATCCTGCACATGGCAAGGAAGATCACACATGTGGCAACGAAGATCCCGCGGGCAGCAACTAAGACCTGGAGCAGCCAAATAAATAAATAAATATTTTTTTAAAAAAGTCCTGCAGTAGGGCAGGGGCATGGAGAGGGTGCAGGTGTTCACCTCCTCTCCAGGACTTGCACCCGCCCTCCCAGTGGTCAAGACAGGCATCCATCATTGCTGAAATCCAAGAGAGGGGACAGCCTAGACATTGGGGAGGGCTGTGTGGCTGAGGCCACCCCCCTGGAGGGTTTGCTGTTTTCCCTGGAGACCTTCAGCTGGTGCTTGGCTGAGGGCTACAGTTTGAGCATTAGTGGAACTGCTGCATGAATTTGGTCAAGGCTGGATATGAAAGTGGGCCTGAAACCCCGTATCTAGGGTCCGTCTTGCTAAGGCCTATGTGTCCTTCCTGGCCCTTGGCTTCCAGGATGCCACCTGTTCCTGCTTTCCCTTCCTCTCTGGCTTCTTGCCCACCTCTTCCCTTCCCTACAGATATGGCTTCCTCTGCCTTTCCTCTAAGCATCGGTGCCTGGGCCAGCCCTCTCCTGAGCCTCCTACTCACTGCAAGCTGGAAGCCAAGGTCCAGTCTGGCCTCAGACTTAGTCTGGTTTCCCCATGGGCTTAATGCAGTCATCTGAATGTAAGAATGAGAAAGGTTCATATAAGAGCCCAGACTCAGTCTTCTCTTCAAGCTTCCAAAGACCAGACCCTACTGGGACTCCCAAAACAGTAACAGCCCTTGATGGGGAAGGCCCAGGTGACCCTCTTGTCACATGTCACACAGGCTTCTGGACTGCCACACCCAAGGGACAAGGACCCCTGCATCTGAGCCCCACATTTCTTTGAGTAGGGGTGCTCTCCTGCTCCACAGGCCCTCCTCGATGCCCCGCTTAGGGAGAGTAGGCTCTAAATGGAGCCATGGGTATCCCCCTCACTCCTGGACACTGTGGCCAGCCAGACTCACAGAGAAGGTGTCCTGGTGGGAGGCTGGTGCTGCAGTTCCTGACACCTGGCTGAGGGCCAGTGGCTGCCATAGGAGGCACACAGGAACTGCGGCCTAGCCCAGGACAAGGTGCAAGGGGTCATCGCTCCACTCACAGCTGAACAAATGTGCCCCAGCCCATCAGATATGGCCCCACCTTGGCCTCCATGCCAGGCTGCTTACATGGCCACTCTCTCAAGGGTCCAAAATGCCCTCCCCCAGGTGACACACCCCACCTACGGAGAACTCCGCCCCAGCCATGCCCTCCATGTACCAAGTCCTAGAGGGTCTCCCCTCAGGCGCTCTGGAGCCCCTAGGGCAGCCCAGGCCTTCACCCAAACAGGGCTGGGCTGAGCTGGGCGGGCAGGAGCCAGGCGGGCAGGAGCCAGGCGGGGACACTGGGACTTGGAGGGTCAGAAACGCTCCAGCTTCTCCCGCAGCCTCTGTTGGGGAACAGGGAAGCAGGAGGTGGGAGGGAGGCAGAGGGTCAGTTGGCCTCAGCCTGATCCTGCTTAGGCCTCCTGCAGGAAAGCCAGACGGCAGGAAGGAAGCAGCTTTTCCCGGTGCCTCCTGTGCTAAAGGCTGGGTAGACAAGGGCCTGCGAGCGCCTCCTCAGCCTTCAACCCTCAGCCAAGGCCCCACTCAGCCCCAGCCATCCCAACCAACACAAAGCAACTCCAGCCAGTGCTGGGGCCTGCCCCCTCAGTCCTAAGTGTGCTGGCCAGATGCAGAGGGGCCATGACGGTGGACTGGCCAGCTTAACCAAACTTCAGGTGAGACCACACAAAATAAGTTAACCGGTAGCCAGGACTGGGTGGGGCGCTCATGAGGCCCTCCATGCATCCCCCCGGGCCAGTAGCCACAGGAAGCATTCCGCAGCACCCACATCCCTGTGGAGGAGTCCTGGGGCCAGATGTCCTGGAGGAGGGCTGTGGAGGCCCCAGGGAGCCGCACCCACAGTGGGCTGGGGTGGAGAGGTGGTGTGAAGTGATGGTACTGCCTGGATGTCTGGCTGCCTCCTCACTCGTGTCTCAGGATCGGTGTACCCAGGTGCCTGGAGCGGTACCCTGGGGACCCTCTGGCACAGCCACCTCTGTGACCTTGTGTCTCTGTCCCTCTCTGAGAACTCTGAGGTCCCCAGCTCACCAGAGGGAGCGACCCGCCCTAACACGGGCAGAACTGTATTCACGAAGGCCGGTCCTGAGCGCGCACGGGGCACCCGACTCCCGCTCACCGGCGCGGCCCAGCCCAGGCCAGAGGAGAATTTCGTTATTCCAGCAGCAAACAAGTGGGAGCGAGGATGGGAGGGGCGTCCTCTCGCACCGCCCGGGCGGGGAAGGGGCGCCCGCGTCGGCTTCCGGCCGCTTTCCGCGGCAGCTGCCCGGACCCCGCTCCGGCCGCCGGCGCCCAGGTGTGGGAGGGGGCGCGAGGCGGACGACGGCGGGGGAGGGGCTCACCTTTCTGGCCGCTGAGCGCCGCGTACCAGGAGAGCGAGAGGAAGGCGCACAGGCAGAAGAGCAGCAGCGTCAGGAAGGCGCCATTGCGGAGCCTCATCTCCTCAGGTGCGCGGTGGGCGCCGGCGGGGCCGAGGCCGCATGGCCCGGGGGGGGCCGGGGCCGGGGCGCGGGGACCTGGAGGCTGAAGGGGCCCCGGCCCCGGGGCGGGGAGGGGCTGGGAGCCCGGGGCCGGGCAGGGATGCGGGCGGGCCTGCCGGGCTGGGGACTGGGTCGGGCACCGCGCTGACGGCTCCTCTGGGGCGCGGGGAGTGGACCTCCTAGGCTCGGCGCTTGGGCCGGGCCAGGCTGGGCTAGGCTGGGCGGTGAGAGCCGCGGCCCGGCCTGGATCCCGGGCCGCCGCGGAGTCGGCTGCGAAGGGCGGGGCGGCCGGGATTTAAAGGGGCCGCATCATCCGCTCCTGCCACCAGCACCACGAGGGGGCGGGGTGGGGGACCAACGCCCGGGATCCCGCCCTCCTGTCTCCGGACAGCGGCCCCCACGTGGGCTCATGCGTCCCGGACTTCACGGCCCTGGGCACTGGCCTCAGGTAGGTCAAAGCTGGGGCCTTCGCGAGTTCGCGTCTTCTGTGGTGGAGGCCATGTGAGGGGGTCCCCCAGCCCCTTCTCAGTAACATTTTCGTTGTGAACTCTCGAAACCCAGATTTGGACTTCAATCACATTAACTTGAGGCCCCTCAGGTCCCTTTGCCAGGTCTGAGAAGTCTAGGCAAATAAAGGTGAGACAAGCTGGGACCTGGGACCTGGAACCCTTTGCTGCAGTGCTTGCTCCTGGACAAACATCTCCTCCAGCAACAAAATACGAAGAAACTACAAGGGACTAAAAAGTACTGTGTGCATGGGCAGTTGGGGCAAATTATGAACAGCAAGATAGAAAAAGACCAAAAACCTGACTGCCACTTCTGAAGAGCCGGGAGCAAAAACAGGGTACCGCACATGCCCCCTGTGCACCATCAAAGGGGTGGGCAGACCACCTAAGCCACCCCTCCTGCCCAACCCCCGGACACACCCCTAACCTCACCCCATGTAAGGGACCAGCGAGCCCCACCCGGGAGCGAGCAAGGGAACCTGTTACTTGTTTTCACTGCCCCCCTGCTGCAGCAGGGCCCCCAGTAAAGCCTTGCCCAAATTTCTTGTCTGGCCTCTTATCAATTTCCATTGATTAAGGAAGGCCAAGAACCCTGACCAGTAACAGATTTCTGGCACCCAACATGGGACCTCTCCCTCTTCACGGGAGAGGATCTGGTCACCTCTGGGACCACTGAAAGCAGCTTCCCCGTGGGTGACAAGAGATCGCCTGAACCTCACCTCGTCACCACATTTGGTAAGTCTGCCTTTCTGGCCCCTAGGGGCCTCAGTACCCTCATTCATGCAATGCTTTTCCCCTCCCGTTTGTCCCTTTCCCTCTGCTTATATCTCTCTACTTCTTTCTCTGTCTTTTCCTACTCCTCTGTCTTATCCTTTGGAGAGAGTGGACATTGGGCAGCTACAGTATCACTCCTCTCAGCACGTGAGACCATGCTCCCTCTGGCCGTCAATGGGTGACAAGCAGAGGTGGGAGAGGCTCGCCTCACACCATGCAGACCTTAGTCCAGTGGGCTCTCCCTGATGGGAGATTTATGACAGTGATAGAATTCAAACCTCATATCATGTAGTGGCTGGAAGTTCTATTGTCCCAGTATTCTCACCTTTATTTTCCTGCTGTCTCTTTTTTTTTAGTCTTTCTCTCCTCCCTTCACCTTGATCCTTACACCTGCACTCCCATCCCCTTTATCCTGAAAAGTTCTTGTTTGTGTCAAGTTTTTGTCGGTGGTACATGTCGAGTAAAAGGATCTTTGTCTTATGTAGTTTTGTCTGTCCAACCGCTCCTGCAAGTCTCTGCTGAAATTGTGGGCCCTGTGGAGCACTTAAGCCTTGAAATACAAACACAGCTCACATTGCCTGAGACTCCAGCCTTGGGTTACTTAGTGGGATTTTAAAAAGAATAAAAAAGAGAGGAGCTTGCATTTCTCTCCTCTGCCTTTGCAATGTAACTGTTCTGCCTGGGCTCTAGGAACTATCTGATCCATCTGTAGTCCCCCAGACTGAGGAAAAAAAAGAGACCTTTTTAAATTCAAGTGGGAAAACTATGAGATCTCTGGTTCTGTTTCTCTTTATGTAAACATTAACTTGTAAATGAGCTGTATTTAATTGGCTTAAAGGAAACTGAGCATGTATATACATTCTCAGAAATATAAAACTCGCCAGAATACATTCCACCTTCATGTGATCTGGGAAATATTCAATATTAAATTAATATCTGGTATTAGAGCTAGTTTAAGGTTGTGGGCTTAATACAGACCTGTCTTTAGAGTCATCAACATTAAGAATAATATAATATTTTCATTGTTCCTAGGGTTACTGGAAGTCAATAAATGCATATTGTTTCTGTTATATAATCTGTCAACAGGGAGAATAACCTGATATGATTACATTTTTAAGTAAATATGACTGAGGTAAGAGCTTTTTGGTAAACTCTATAGGAATAATTATGTTTTGGAAATATCCATCTAAAATAGTCTCTGCACATTTTGGTAACTTGAAGCAATATTAAGTTAAATGATAGGAATTCATTGAGTATCTAGGCCATTTCAAATAAGATGAAATATTGGCACATTAATTGCTAAACAGATCTAAATTTACGACTTTACAACTTTTGTCTTTTTATGAGGGGGAAACTAAAGATGTTTGGCTTTATTAAACACATGTCTTGTACCACATACCCCACTGAGCAAAGAAATAGTGCTTTGGGAAGTTGCATGTTTCTAGAGGTTATGGGATATTCCAATCAGGGAATGCTAATGTAAAGACAGTTCATGGTTGCTTGAGGAAAGTAGGATGTGCGTTTTCAGTAAAAGAAGGTATGAGGAGTGGAAATACATTTTGTTAAAAGAGGGCTTCCCTGGTGGCGCAGTGGTTGAGAGTCCGCCTGCCGATGCAGGGGACGCGGGTTCGTGCCCCGGTCCGGGAGGATCCCACATGCCACGGAGCGGCTAGGCCCGTGAGCCATGGCCACTGAACCTGCGCGTCTGGAGCCTGTGCTCTGCAACTGGAAAGGCCACAGCAGTGAGAGGCCTGTGTACCGGGAAAGAAAAAAAAAAAAAAAAGAAAAGGGTGATTTTGTCCTAGAGCTGGTTGTTTCTGAATGGGAAAAGAATAAGGGACAAAATAATATGACTACAGGAAGTTGCAAAAGGTTTGTTGGAAAAGGGACATTGGGAAAAGAGTTTTGTATATGGTCAAGATTTTCTAAGGTTGGATTAAATTTGACTAGGTAAATGGATTTTATTAAGAGTAGGCTGATGCAGGGCTGGATTTATTTTCTCTCTCTCATAAGAGAACAGTTTTCCTGGAATGCTGCTTTTGATAAAAGATTGTGTGAGTTTCAGTGCCTTTAAGTGGTCTGTATTTACTTTTTTAAAAAAATACATTTATTTATTTATTTTTGGCTGTGTTGGGTCTTCATTGCTGCACACAGGTTATCTCTAGTTGTGGTGAGCGGGGGGCTACTCTTCGTTGCTGTGTGCAGGCTTCTCATTGCAGTGGCTTCTTTTGTTGCACAGTCTCTAGGTGCGTGGGCTCAGTAGTTGTGGCTCGTGGGCTCTAGATCCCAGGCTCAGTAGTTGTGGTGCACAGGCTTACTTGCTCCGCGGCATGTGGGATCTTCCCGGACCAGGGCTCGAACCCGTGTCCCCTGCATTGGCAGGAGGATTCTCAACCACTGCGACACCAATGGTGAAATAAGCCCCTGTATTTACTTTTGAAATCCTTTTTTCACCTTAGCTCAAGGAATAAATATTGTTTCACAATGACCTATGATCCTATCTGACCAGGTGTTTTAAAGCTTTTTGAGGGAATTCCTTGATTGTCCAGTGGTTAGGGCTCCATGCTTCCACTGCAGGGGGCACGGGTTCAATCCCTGGTTGGGGAAGTAAGATCCCACAAGCTGTGCAGCATAGCCAAAAAAAAACTTTTTGAAATTTTTGACAGACTTCCCAAATACCAAATTCTAATTAAAGTTCTTTTGACCTCCAGCTAACTTTGGGGTACTTCAAAGGGCCCTGGGAGCATCCCAAAGACAGATCCTAAGCTAACTGGGTTCATTGGTAGGTTAAATTACACGGGAAACACTGTCTAGACTTACTGTTGCCTGTGTCAGATGGAATCATCAGGCTCTTCCCAATTTTATCATAGCTGCCAAGCAGATAGGGGAGAGGGTTTTCGGTTCTTCTGCTGTCTGGTCTCTCACCTTACTCTATGTCCAAAAATCCCCTATGGGAATACTCCCACCTCTAGACCCTGAGGTCCTGACCCCTGTGGCTTTTTCTACTGCACCCAACTTCAATTCCTCCAGGAGTTCCTTTTTTGCACCTCTAGGACCCCCTTCACTTCAGGCCTTGGCAGCCCATACACTGCTACAGACAGCCTTTTGGACTGGCTGCTGCTGAGAAGCCCTCACTATAAACTTTGTAGACGCTCAATCTTGAGGAATACACCCTCGCATAAGGAAACGTATTATAAGGCATAAGCTTTATAGATAACAGATCCCCTCAAGGAGAGGCCTGGCAGTGCACTGAAACAAATGTCCTACCCACCCCCCCCCCCCACCCCTTGTGCAAGGGACTGGGTTGACCAGAAACATCGGGTTAGGTAATGGGAGAGTAGAGGATGCTCAAAATCCCATTAGGTAAGAAGGGAATTTGGAGGACACTCTGACCCCCTTCTGACAAAAGCCTCCTGGTGAATGTCTCTGGGATGCCGGACTTCATTTCTAGGAATGCTTTCTCAGTTGCAGGTTACTTACTCATCATGGGTGGATCCTCTTCTAAGCCAGGAGCCCTGTTGGGAATATAATCCCCCAGAGGGAACAGAAGCCAGGAACCACATCATCCAATGTGTATTAGAAGGGATGAGAAAGTGTATCAAAAAGCCAGTTAACTGGGCTTCCCTTGTGGTGCAGTGGTTAAGAATCCACCTGCCAATGCAGGGGACATGGGTTCGAGCCCTGGTCCCGGAAGATCCCACATGCCGCAGAGCAGCTGGGCCCGTGCGTCACAGCTGCTGGGCCTGCGCTCTGGAGCCAGCGAGGCACAACTACTGAAGCCCGAGCACCTAGAGCCCGTGCTCCACAACGGGAGAAACCACCGCAATAAGAGGCCAGCGCACCACAACGAGGAGGGGCCCCTGCTCGCCACAACTGGAGAGGGGCTGCGTGCATCAGTGAAGACCCAGTGCAGCCAAAAATAAATAATAAATAAATTTATTAAAAAAAAAAAAAAGCCAGTTAACTATGAAAAGGTTAAAGGAGTGACCCAAGAAGAAAAAGAAAATCCAGTCTTCTTTCGGGTACGAAGGTTTTTAGAAAATTTACTAACATTGATCCCTCCACTCCTGTGTGTCAATCCCTGCTGGGACAACATTTTATCAGCCAGTCTGCCACTGATATTATGCCCACAAACCCCTATGCCCCAACTCCTAGAGCTGGCCTTTGGGGTATTTAATAATCGAGATCAAGCTGAAGAGGAAGAGAGAACCAATGTGAAAACAGGCAGGCTAGTGCTCATACTAAACTGATGGCCGTTGCTGTCAGCCATGCCTTGCAACCTCAGGACAACCCAAGGGAGCCAAGGAAGTCTAACCATTCATCTGGAGGTAAAACTAGCAAGGGGGAATGCTTCAAATGCAAGTCAACTGGCCACTGGGCCCACAGATATCAGAAAGAGTCCCCTGGTCCATGTCCAGTCTGCAAATGAACAGGTCATAGGAAGTGGGACCTTCCCTATTCCCAAAGGGGTGGGGGACTCCCGCTCCTGAGGTGGCTATGCTACGTGACTGAGGCAGCCTAAGGATTCTGGCGGTTCCCCCCATGTGAGATGTCCATCTCCATCAAGGAGCCCTGGGTGGTCTTTGATGTGGCAGGTAAGAAAATCCATTTTTTTAATTGATACAGGAGCCGCTTACTCTGTCCTGATCTCTCACACTGGGCCTCTCTTCTCTGAAAGCTGTACAGTGATCGGTGTCGATGGAAAGCCTTATACCCATTACTTAACTGGGCCTCTCACTTGCCAATCTGAATAGTGTTTGATCTCACATGGCTTTTTAGTTGTGCCTGAGTGTCCTACCCCACTACTGGGGAGAGACCTTCTGGGCTCACTTGGAGCCATGTTATAATTAGGAGACCCCGAGCAGCCCCTTTTCTTGACTCTGGCTAAGACAAATCAGCTGGAAGAACAACGGCTTATTCCCAGCCATATTCTACACACAGTAAACCCTGCAGTTTCCTTTGAGACAAAGGAATCTCTGGGAAGGCTATAAATGCCAAACCTGTAAAAATTAGCCTTAAGCCAGAAGTCGCTTATTCTAACAAGAGACATTACCCCATAAAGTTGGAAGCAAAAAAGAGTTTGCAACCCCTCATAGATAAATTCTTAAACCATGGCCTCTTAGTGCCCTGTTAGTCTCCATGGAATGCCCCTATTCTGCCAGTTGTTAAGTTAATTGAGGAATAATGAATGGTACAAGGCCTTAGAGCAGTAAATGATGCAGTGGTCCCTATACATCCCCCGTGGCCAATCCTTTTATTAGTCCAGGTTCTGGGAGATGCAAAATCGTTTACTGTGCTTGACCTCAAGGATGTCTTTTTTTTCATCCCAGTTCATTCCTCATCACAGTATCTGTTGGCTTTCAAGTGGACTAACCCCCAATTGGGCCAAATGCAACAGTATACCTGGACAGTGTTGCCTCAGGGGTTTCGGGACAGCCCACACTTGTTCTCCCAGGCCCTAAGAAAAGAACTAAGGGAGCTGTTCTAAAAGGACTAAAAGGATCTATGTGGATGATATATTAATATGTAGCCCTACCATGGAGGCCTCAGATTGGAATACCGTTGAAGTCCTTAATTTCCTTGGGGCCCAGGGCTGCAGGGTCTCCCACAAAAAGGCACAAATCTCAAAGCAACAATTTAAATATCTAGGATATATTATAAACCCTGGAAGTAGACAGTTATCTCCAGATAGAAAACAAACTATATTGAGCCAAAGTGCCCCAGAGACAAAGAAACATCTTCGTACACTCTTAGGCATGGCAGGATTTTGCAGAATTTGGATTCCAGGATTTGGGATAATGGCTAAGCCTCTGTGTGAAGCCACTGAAGGCCCAGATACAGAACCATTACTTTGGACTGGGGAACAAGAAAAGTCTTAATAATACCAAACAGGGCCTCACCAGAGCTCTTGCTCTGGGTCTCCATTATTTATTTATTTAACTTTTCATTTTATTGGAGTATAGTTGTTTAACAGTGTTGTGTTAGTTTCAGGTGTACAGCAAAGTGATTCAGTTATACATATACATGTATCTATCCTTTTCAAATTCTTTCCTATTTAGGTTGTTACATAATATTGAGCAGAGTTCAGTGTGCTGTACAGTAAGTCCGTGTTGGTTATCCATTTTAAATATAGCAGTGTGTACATGTCAATCCCAGACTTCCTAACTATCTCTTCCCGCCACCCTCCCCCCCCCAACCATAAGTTTGTTCTCTAAGTCTGTGAGTCTGTTTCTGTTTTGTAAATAAGTTCATTTGTATCATTTTTTTTAAGATTCTGCATATAAGCAATATCATATGATATATATTTTTTATTTATTTTATTTTTATTTTTGGCTGCATTGGGTCTTTGTTGCTGTGCACGGGCCCTCCCTGGCTGCGGCGAGTGGGGGCTACTCTTCATTGCAGTGCGGTGGCTTCTCTTGCTGCGGAGCACAGGCTCTAGGCGCATGGGCCTCAGCAGCCGTGGCACGCGGGCTCAGCAGCTGTGCCGCACAGGCCCAGTTGCTCTGTGGCATGTGGGATCCTCCTGGGCCAGGGCTCAAACCTGTGTCCCCTGCATTGGCAGGCAGACTCCCAACCACTGTGCCACCAGGGAAGCCCTCATATGATATTTCACTTTGTCTGTCTGACTTCACCCTGTAGACAGTCTCTAGGTCCATCCATATTGCTGCAAATGACATTATTTCATTCTTTTTAATGGCTGAGTAATATTCCATTGTATATATATACCACATCTTCTTTATCCATTCCTCTGTCAATGGACAGTAGGTTGCTTCCGTGTCTTGGCTATTGTGAACAGTGCTGCAGTGAACATTGGGGAGCATGTATCCTTTCGGACCATGTTTTTCTCCAGATATATGCCCAGGAGTGGGATTGCAGGATCATATGGCAGCTCTATTTTTAGTTTTTTAGGGTACTTCCATACTGTTCTCCATAGTGGCTGTACCAATTTATATTCCCACCAACAGTGTAGGAGGGTTCCCTTCTCTCCACACCCTCTCCAGCATTTATTGTTTGTGGATTTTTTGATGATGGTGATTCTGACTAGTGTGAGGTGATATCTCAATGCAGTTTTTGTTTGTTTGTTTTGTTTTTTTTGCAGTACGCGGGCCTCTCACTGTTGTGGCCTCTCCCATTGCGGAGCACAGGCTCCGGATGCGCAGGCTCAGTGGCCATGACTCACGGGCCTAGCTGCTCCACGGCATGTGGGATCCTCCCGGACCAGGGCACAAACCTGTGTCCCCTGCATTGGCAGGCGGACTCTCAACCACTGTGCCACCAGAGAAGCCCCTCTCAATGTAGTTTTGATTTGCATTTCTCTAATAAATAGCCATGTTGAACATCTTTTCATGTGCCTCTTGGCCATCTGTACGTCTTCTCTGGAGAAATGTCTATTTAGGTCTTCTGCCCATATTTTGATTGGGTTGTTTGTTTTGATGCTATTGAGCTGCATGAGCTGTTTGTAAATTTTGGAGACTAATCCCTTGTCAGTCACATCATTTGCCAATATTTTCTCCCATTCTGTGGTTTGTCTTTTCGTTTAGTTTATGGTTTCCTTTGCTGTGCAAAAACTTTTGAGTTTAATTATGTCCCATTTGTTTACTGTTGTTTTATTTCAATTGCTCTGGGAGATGGATGGAAAAAGATACTGCTGCAATTTATGTCAGAGAGTGTTCTGCCTGTTTTCCTCTAAGAATTTTATAGTGTCTGGTCTCACATTTAGGTCTTTAATCCATTTTGAGCTTATTTTTTTGTATGGTGTTAAGAGTGTTCTAATTTTGGGACTTCCCTGGTGGCGCAGTGGTTAAGAATCCGCCTGCCAGGGGCTTCCCTGGTGGTGCAGTGGGTAAGAATCCGCCTGCCAAGGCAGGAGACATGGGTTTGAGCCCTGGTCCAGGAAGATCCCACATGCCACGGAGCAACTAAGCCTGTGCACCACAACTACTGAGCCTGCGCTCTGGAGCCCACAAACCGCAACAACTGAGCCCACTTTCCACAACTACTGAAGGCCCCGCGCCTAGAGCCCGTGCTCCCAACAAGAGAAGCCACCACAATGAGAAGCCTGCCCACCACAATGAAGAGTAGCCCCCACTCGCCTCAACTAGAGAAAGTCCACACGCAGCAATGAAGATCCAAAGCAGCCACAAATAAATAAAATACATTTTAAAAAAAGTTTTAATTTCTTTTTTTTTCTTTTTACATGTAGCTGTCCAGTTTTCCCAGCACTATTTATTGAAGAGACTATTTTTCCACCATTGTATAGTCTTGCCTTCTTTGTCGTAGATTAATTGACCATACTTGTGTGGGTTTATTTATGGGCTTTCTATCCTGTTCCATTGATCTATATTTCTGTTTCTGTGCCAGTACCATACTGTTTTGATGACTATAGCTTTGTAGTAGAGTCTGAAGTCAGGGAGCCTGATTCCTCCAGCTCCATTTTTCTTTCTCAGAATTGCTTTGGCTATTCGGGGTCTTTTGTGTCTCCATACAGATTTTAAGATATTTTTGTTTTAGTTCTGTGAAAAATGCCATTGGTAATTTGATAGGGATTGCATTGAATCCGTAGATTGCCTTGGGTAGTATAGTCATTTTGACAATATTGATT
The DNA here is from genome assembly GCF_964270905.1 of Leucopleurus acutus. Taxonomy (NCBI): domain Eukaryota; kingdom Metazoa; phylum Chordata; class Mammalia; order Artiodactyla; family Delphinidae; genus Leucopleurus; species Leucopleurus acutus. Next base: position 17,542,172 of record NC_139145.1, read on the forward strand.
CTTCCAATCCAAGAACATGGTATATCTTTCCATCTGTTTGTGTCGTCTTCAATTTCTTTCATCAGTGTCTTACAGTTTTTGGAGTACAGGTCTATTGCCTCCCTAGGTAGGTTTATTCCTAGGTATTTTATTGTTTTTGGTGTGATGTTAAATGGGATTGTTTCTTGAATTTCTCTTTCTGATCTTTTGTTGCTAGTGTATAGAAATGCAGCAGATTTCTGTGTATTAATTTTTTAACCTGCAACTTTACCAAATTCATTGATGAACTCTAGTAGTTTTCTGGTAGTGACTTTAGGATTTTCTATGTATAGTGTCATATCATCTGCAAACAGTGACAGTTTAACTTCTTCGTTTCCAATTTGGATTCCTTTTATTTCTTTTTCTTCTCTGATTGCCATAGCTAGGACTTCCAAAACGATGTTGAATAAAAGTGGTGAAAGTGGACATCCTTGTCTTGCTCCTGATCTTAGAGGAAATGATTTCAGCTTTTCACCGTTGAGAATGATGTTAGCTGCAGGTTTGTTGTATGTGGCCTTTATTATGTTGAGGTATGTTCCCTCTTTGCCCACTTTCTGTAGAGCTTTTGTCATAAATAGGTGTTGAATTTTGTCAAAAGCTTTTTGTGCATCTGTTGAGATGATCATATGGTTTTTTTATTCTTCAATTTGTTAATGTCATGTATCACACAGATTGATTTGCAGATATTGGAAAATTCTTGCATTCCTGGGATAAATCCCACTTGATCATGGGGTATGATCCTTTTAATGTGTTGTTGGATTCGGATTGCTAGTATTTTGTTGAGGATTTAAAAAAAATATTTATTTATTTATCTATTTATTTATTTTTGGGCACGTTGGGTCTTAGTTGTGCCACGCGGGATCTTTTGTTTCACCGCACGGGCTCTTCATTGTGGCACGTGGGCCCAGTAGTTGCAGTGTGGGCTCTCTAGTTGTGGCGCACAGGCTCAGTAGTTGTGGTGTGCAGGCTTAGTTGCCCGGTGGCATGTGGGATCTTATTTCCCTGACCAGGGATTGAACCTGTGTCCCTGCATTGGAAGGCGGACTCTTAACCACTGGACCACCAGGGAAGTCCCTTTGTTGAGGATTTTAGCATCTGTGTTCATCAATGATATTGGCCTGTAATTTTCGTTTTTGTGGTATCTTTGTCCAATTTTGGTATCAGGGTGATGGTGGCCTCATAGAATGAGTTTGGGAGTTTTCCTTCCTCTGCAATTTTCTGGAAATGTTTCAGAAGGATAGGTGTTAGGTCTTCCCTAAATGTTTGATAGAATTCGCCTGTGAAGCCATCAGGTCCTGGGCTTCTGTTTGTTGGGAGTTCTTTAATCACAGTTTCAATTTCAGAGCTTGTGATTGGTCTGTTCATATTTTCTATTTCTTCCTGGTTCAGTCTTGGGAGATTGTACCTTTCTAAGAATTTGTCCATTTCTTCCAGGTTGTCCATTTTATTGGCCTACAGTTGCTTGTAGTTGTCTCCTATGATCCTTTGTATTTCCTTTTTTTCCTAAAGAAAGCCAAATGACATTTATTTTTTAATTAATTAATTTATTTATTTATTTGGCTGTACCAAGTCTTAGTTGCAGCACGCGGAATCTTCATTGCCACATGCGGGATCTTTGTTGTGGCACGTTGGATCTTTAGTTGTGGCATGAGGGGTCTTTAGTTGTGGCATGTGAACTCTTTTTTTTTTAATTAATTTTTGGCTGCATTGGGTCTTTGTTGCTGTGCACGGGCTTTCTCTAGTTGCGGAGAGTGGGGGCTACTGTTCTTTGTGGTGTGTGGGCTTCTCATTGAGGTGGCTTCTCTTGTGGAGCATGGGCTCTAGGCACGTGGACTTCAGTAGTTGTGGCATTCGGGCTCAGTAGTTGTGGCTTGTGGGCTCTAGAGTGCAGGCTCAGTAATTGTAGTGCATGAGCTTAGCGGCTCTGCGGCATGTGGGATCTTCCTGGACCAGGGATCAAACCCGTGTCTCCTGCATTGGCAGGGGGATTCTTAACCACTACACCACCAGGGAAGCCCTGGCATGTGAACTGTTAGTTGCAGCATGTGGGATCTAGTTCCCTGACCAAGGATCGAACCCAGGCCCCCTGCACTGGGAGCACAGAGTCTTAGCCAGTGGACCACCAGGGAAGTCCCTGTCCTTTGTATTTCTGTGGAGTCAGTTTTAACTTCTCCTTTTTCATTTCTAATTTTATTGATTTGAGTCCTCTCCCTTTTTTTCTTGATGAGTCTGGCTAAAAGGTTTATCAGTTTTGTTTATCTTTTCAAAGAACCAGCTTTTAGTTTCATTGATCTTTGCTATTGTTTTCTTCATCTCTATTTCATTTATTTCTTCTCTGATCTTTATGATTTCTTTCCTTCTACTAACTTTAGGTTATGTTTGTTCTTCTTTCTCTAGTTGCTTCAGGTGTACGGTTAGGTTGTTTATTTGATATTTTTCTTGTTTCTTGAGGTAGGATATAAACTTCCCTCTTAGAACTGCTTTTGCTGTATCTTATGGGTTTTGTTTGTTTGTTTGTTTTTGTTTTATTCTGTTTTGTTTTTTGGCCACGCTGTGCAGGATCTTAGTTCCCCAACCAGGGATTGAACCTGTGACCCCTGCATTGGGAGTGCAGAGTCTTAACCACTGGACCACCTTGCTTTTCCTTTTGTGTGTGTGTATCTATTGTAGTTTTTAGGTTCGCTGTTCCCATGAGGTTTTGATATAGAAGTCTATATATGTACAAGGTTATTTTAAGTTTCTGGTCTCTTTCCCACCTGGAGAAGTTCCTTTAGCATCTGTTACAAAGCTGGTCTGGTGATGCTGAATTCTCTTATGTCTTGCTTGTCTGTAAAGCTTTTGATTTCTCCATCAAATTTGAATGAGAGCCTTGCTGGGTAGAGTATTCTTTTTTTCTTTTTTTTTGCGGTACGCAGGCCTCTCACTGTTGTGGCCTCTTCTGTTGTGGAGCACAGGCTCCGGACACGCAGGCTCAGCGGCCATGGCTCACAGGCCCAGCTGCTCCACAGCATGTGGGATCTTCCCGGCCCGGGGCACGAACCCGTGTCCGCTGCATCGGCACGCAGACTCTCAACCACTGTGCCACCAGGGAAGCCCAAGGGTAGAGTATTCTTAGTTGTAGGTTCTTCCCTTTTATTACTTTAAATATATCATGCCACTCCCTTCTGGCCTGTAGAGTTTCTGCTGAAAAATCAGCTGATAACCTTATGGAAGTTCCCTTGTATGTTGTTTGTCGTTTATCCCTTGTTGCTTGCGGTACGCGGGCCTCTCACTGCTGTGGCCTCTCCCATTGTGGAGCACAGGCTCCGGACGCACAGGCTCAGTGGCCATGGCTCACAGGCCTAGCTGCTCCATGGCACGTGGGATCTTCCTGGACCGGAGCACGAACCCGTGTCCCCTGCATCGGCAGGCAGACTCTCAACCACTGCGCCACCAGGAAAGCCCCCCCTTGTTGCTTTTAATATTTTTTTCTTTGTCTTTAATTTTTGTCAATTTGATTACTATGTGTCTCGGCATGTTCCTTCTTGGGTTTATCCTGCCTGGAGCTCTCTGCACTTCTTGGACTTGGGTGACTGTTTCCTTTCCCATGTTAGGGACGTTTTCAGCTGTTATCTCTTCAAATATTTTCTCAGGTCCTTTCTCTCTATCTTCTCCTTCTGGGACCCCTATAATGTGAATGTTGGTGTGTTTAATGTTGTCCCAGAGGTCTCTTAGGCTGTTTTCATTTCTTTTCATTCTTTTTTCCTTATTCTGTTCTGTGGCAGTGATTTCCACCATTCTGTTTTCCAGGTCACTTATCCGTTTTTTGCCTCAGTTATCCTGCTATTGATTCCTTCTAGTCTCTTAGACTGTCTTCATTTCTTTTCATTCTTTTTTCTTTATTCTGTTCTGCGGCAGTGATTTCTACCATTCTGTTTTTCAGGTAACTTATTCATTCTTCTGCCTCAGTTATTCTGCTATTGATTCCTTCTAGTGTATTTTTCATTTCACTTATTATATTGTTCATCTCTGTTTGTTCTTTAGTTCTTCTAGGTCTTTGTTAAACATTTCTTGCATCTTCTTGATCCTTGCCTCCATTCTTTTTCCGAGATCCTGGATCATCTTCACTATAATTATTCTGAATTCTTTTTCTGGAAGGTTACCTGTCTCCACTTCACTTAGTTGTTTTTCTGGGGTTTTATCTTGTTCCTTCATCTGGGACATATTCCTCTGCCATTTCATTTTGTCTAACTTCCTGTGATTATAGTTTCCATTCCACAGGCTGCAGGATTGTAGTTCTTCTTGCTTCTGCTGTCTGCCCTCTGTGGATGAGGCCATCTAAGAGCCTTGTGCAAGCTTCCTGATGGGAGGGACTGGTGGTGGGTGGAGCTGGGTCTTGTCCCTCTGGTGGGCAGGGTTGTACTCAGTAAAACTTTAATCTGCTTGTCTGCTGATGGGTGGGGCTGTGTTGGTTGTTTGGCCTGACACAACCTAGCACTGGAGCCTACAGGCTGTTTGGTCAGGCTAATGGTGGCCTCCAGGAGGGCTCACGCCAATGAGTACTTCCCAGAACTGCTGCTGCCAGTGTCTTTGTTCCTGCAGCGAGCCACAGTCACCCCCTGCCTCTTCAGGAGACTCTCCAATACTAGCAGGTAGGTCTGGCCCAGTCTTTTATGCAGTCACTGCTTTTTCCCCTGGGTCCTGATGCACCTGAGACTTTGTGTGTGCCCTCCAAGAGTGGAGTTTCTGTTTCTCCCAGTCCTTTGGAAGTCCTGCAATCAAATCCCACTGCCCTCCAAAACCAGATTCTCTGGGGACTCCTCTTCCCGTTGCTGGACCTCCATGCTGGGAAGCCTGATGTGGGGCTCAGAACTTTCACTCCAGTGGGAGAACTTCTGTGGTATAATTGTTTTCCAGATGTGGGTCAGTCTCCTGGAAGGTATGGGATTTGATTTTATCATGATTGTGCCCCTCGTACCATCTCGTTGTGGCTGCTTCTTTGTCTTGGACGTAGGGTATCTTTTTGGTAGGTTCCAGTGGGTTTTTTTGTCAATGGTTGTTCAGCAGTTAGTTGTGATTATGGTGTTCTTGTAAGAAGGGATGAGCACACCTCCCCAATTTAAAAAAGCCATTCATTTTGTAGGTGGCTGAAAAGCAAGGGATAGCTCTGGGGGTCCTTATACAGAAGCTAGGAGAAGTTCCTCAGCCTATAGGCTATTTTTCCAAACAACTAGATTCCACGGCCTGAGGTTAGCCTGGTTGCCTCCAGGCAGTAGTCACCACTGCTTTATTAGTGGAAGAAACTAACAAGCTCACCTTTGGACAGCCCCTGGAAGTCCAGACCCCTCATCAAGTACAAGGGATTCTGGAGATTAAAGGCTACCATTGGCTAACTGGAGGCTGCCTTACTAAATACCAGTCTTTACTCCTTGACTCCTTAGAGGTAACCCTCAAAACTTGCCATACCCTCAACTCGGCTACACTGATGCCTGATGAAAGCCCAAAACTAACATGTTCCTGCCTCGAAACCCTCAACCAGATTTATGCCTGTAGGCCTGATCTAACAGAGCAGGCCATAGAAAACCCTGAGGAAGAATGGTTTACTGATGGCAGTAGTTTCATTAAAGATGGAGCCAGGAGAGCAGAGTATGCTATTGTGAGCACCCCTAGTGTTATAGAAGCAAAACCTTTGCTACCCAACACTTTAGCCCGGAGAGCTGAACTGATAGCCCTAACCTGAACCGTAACTTTAGGGGAAGGAAAAATTGTAAATATATACACAGGCTTCCTTGTTTTACATGCCCATGCAGCTATCTGAAAAAAAAAAAAGGACTTTCAAATGCAAAAAAATCCCCTGTAAAATATGGGGCTGAGATTTTACATATCATAGAAGCAGTTCAAAACCCAAAAGTAGTACAATTAACCAACAATCCTCACTATTCAGTATGGGCAGGGAAATTGAAAACTGGTTCTCTAGTTTGTCTCTTGGATCCCACAAGGTATAAAAACTTTCTGGTGGGAGGTTTTCATTTTCTCATAACCCTTCTCTTTTCAGTCATACTAATTTATGCTATATTTCATCTAGTGTTTTGTTGTCTTCCCTACTGTTGTAAATCTGTGACTAAGACTTTTTGGTCCAAAAAGGAGACCTGGGACCAACAGGTCCAGACCTTCCATTCTAAAAATAGAGAAACATGTCAAACTTTAACCCTGAGATTAACAAAAATATACACCCAAGCAGAATGGCTTCATAATTTTGGCAAAGACGATATCACTTCCCCTGTCTAGTCAACAGTTAAGGAAGCCCTCCCAATGTTAACCTGGTTTCTTCCCTTTCTAGGCTATTGTTGTTGTTCTCCTTTTTAGCCCTTGTTTGTTTAATTAACCTTTTGGTTAAGTTTGTATCTTCTAGGCTCCAACAACTTCATGTAAGCCTCATGTCTCAAGGAATTTAAACCATTTCAGCGGAGAGTGGCCCAGGTCCCTACAGATCCTTGGTACAGTCAGCGAGGGACTTCTATACCTCTGCGGTAGGGTAGGATCTGTGGCTCCTGTCCAGCAGGAAGAAGTTTCAGAAGAAGAGACCTTTAGCCCCTTACCCCTTAAGAATAAGGGTGTAGAGTCTCTCAAGGGTGAATGAGGCAGGCTGGGACCTGGGACCTGGGACCCTTTGCTGCAGTGCTACAATGCTTGCACCTGGACAAACGTCTCCTCCAGCAACAAAATACAACGAAACTATAAGGGACTAAAAATAACTGCCTGTATGTGCAGTTGGGGCAAATTATGGACAACAAGATACAAAAGGCCAAAAACCCAGCTGCCACTTCTGAAGAGCTGGGGCAAAAACAGTGTGTGGGGAGCAAAAGCAGGGTACTGTGCATGCCCCCTGCACACACCACCACCAAGGGGGTGGGCAGATCACCTAACCCACCCCTTCTGCCCGACCCCCTGGACACACCCCTACCATCACACCATATAAGGAACTAGCTTGCCCTGCCTTGGGGAGTGAGCAAGGAAACCTGTTACTTGTTTTCACTCTTCCCAGCTCCAGCAGGGGCCCCAATAGAGCCTTGCCTGACTTTCTGGCCTCTTATCAATTTCTGTTGATTAAGGAAAGCCAAAAGCCCTGATCGGTAACAGTGGGAGTGATCTCAGGTGGCTGTGGGGTGGCCGTGGCCTGCGGTGGCTTGAAGTAGGATATCAGTTCCCCAACCATGGATTGAACCTGGGCTGTGATGGTGAAAGCGCTGAATCCTAGCCACTAGACCACCAGCGATTAGTAGCTAGGGGTAGGGCCCTGGCTTTTTATCTGCTCTGGAGAAGAAATCCAGCAAAGAGACGGAAAGTAGCGAAACAAGTAAAGTGTTTATTAAGACAAAAATTACATGTGGATAGACACACAGGCGGGCTCAGAGAAAGAGTCGTACGCTCTTGGGGTAGTTTAAGTCACTTACATGGGGGCAGTTCTTCTGGGTTTCCTCTGGCCAATCATCTTGCTTTGTCTGGCTCTGAGTCCATATTTGATCTGGCTCAGGGTCCTCCCCTGTGTGTGCACACATCTTTTAGCTAAGATGGATTCCAGTGCAAGGGTCTCTGAGAAGTTGACAGGGCATATTATGGTCTGGTGCCCCCTCCCTTCTCTGACCCCTGAGGAACCGTTCTGCACATGTGTAGTCGGGGAGGTCTCCTTGACCTCAAGAATGAGAAATATGTGGTCTCCTTATCTTTTTTCCCCGGCATCTGTCCACAGGGGACAGATTCCAGCTGCTCAGCCTGGGGTCCATCTATCTCCTTCCTCAGGATGGAGAGAGATGTGGCTGGAGCTGGCATTGCCTCCAGCTGGGAGAAGGCAGAGTGGTGGCTTCCTGCACTGATGCCTATGGGCACTTCACTCCCCCTCCCTTTGGGGGTTACTTTCTCTACTCTACTGGATAAAGGCATGCTGAGGACCAGGAGCCATTCCTGCTCTGCGAAATGGGGCAAGTGGGCTGTTTTCAGGAGTAAAAGGGCCAGTGTATGTGGGTGTTGGCTCAGTCACCAGCCCAGGGTGGGGCTGGCCTCCCGGGTGCCAGGAGAGGGAGGGCTGGAGGCAGAGGAGCTGCCAGGTGATGGGGGCTGGGCCAAGCACCTCCTCTCCCTGACCACAGGACGCTTACACCTTCATACCTGTACTAATTGCAGGCTTTTCCCAGTGCTCTGTGGAACCAGGAGGGGTGCAAGCAAGAAAGGGATTCATCTAACTCAGGCTCTGGGCAAGCACTTGGGGGAGTGCCCTTGCCATTTCCCTGCTTGGGCACTATTCCTAAGAGTCCTGGTTCCCAGCATTGGCTGTAAGGCCTTGGTTGGGGGTTGGGGGGGCTAGTGGGAGAGGCCTCTTGGGTGGGTTCAGACCGGGAGATGCTGGGGATTTATCTTCCTCATCCAGCCCAGGCCGGCAGGATGGAAGCCTGGGAGTGTGGTAGGTTCTGGGCATTCACCTCTGCAGAGGTATTTATGCCAGGAGCATGTGAGGCAGGGCCAGTGGCTGAGAGGGCTTGACTCTGGGGCCTGATTAAATGAGTGGCCTCAGTTTTCCTGCAGACCAGATTCCAACACTGACACAGTGGTACTGCTCTCTACTTGCTAATGGACTTTGTTAACAGACTGGGCTGTCTGAGCTTTCTGGAGTAAACTGTCGTGTTTTGTGTTCTTATGTTTTCACGGACATCTTTTATTTGTGGCAGGGATAATGGTTTTTCATTTGGACTATGATACAAAGGGTTTAAATTTTTTTCTAAATGCATATTTAAGTTTAAAAGTAAATTGATTTAAGAAAAATTATTAAACAGTAAAAGTTAAGGAGGTGGTCTGTCAGTGCTGTAAATTTGGGAAGTTCATCTGCGTCCCCTCCCCCTCCACACTCTGGCTTTGGGGAGGAGCAGGAAAGGGGAGGCCTGGGAAGGGGACAGAATTCTGCCCTGACATCTGGTGAATATAGGGCCTCTGTCAGAAATGGGACTGTCCAGGGCCAGGGTGAGGGAGAAGGGTGGTGATTGACTTTGGAAAGTGTGAGGTCTGGAGTGATGAAGAGTGGGAGATGGGGCAAGGGGGCCACGCACCAAAACTGATGGCTGGAGTTGGGCAGCTATAGGGGTGCAGGCAGTGGAGACTCAGGGTAGTCTTTCCAGATCCCACCACCCTGCCAACTGCCAGGCTGCCTTTCTGTACCTTCTCCCCAGTGCCCCTTCGGAATTCCAGGAGAGAGTCCTCCGTGCCACACATCCACTCAGAGATACACACCCACCACTTGGCTGAGAATGGGTCAGCACCATGCCTGACTGATCTGCCAGGGTTGTATGCTGAGGGAGGGAAGGGACATCCCAAATGAAAGCCGATGCTACCACCAGAAGGGGCTAAAGGTGAGGCAGTCATGGAAAGAGAAGCCTAAGGGGGTGACGTCACCCTGGGCCTGCGGAAGTGACATCACAGTGAGGGAAGGCCTACTGTCCCTTGATTCATTAATTCTGGCATGCATGCATGCATTCATTCTGTCCACTGCTGGGAGGGGTGGGTGCATCTATAGGCCCTGCTGACCCAGAACTGGCAGGCCTTTAGCTTGTCCCTCACTGTAGCCTCTGGACTCCCAACTTTTCCCTTTGAAACTGGGGTTGCCTGGCTCTGGGCCAGTTTTCCACTGCTCTTTGTGCCCCTGCAGTTATGAATTCCTTGGGGCCTGCCTGCAACCCAGACTCCCTCTGGGCACTTCCAAGCAGGTGAGTTCTGCCTCTTACCCTGCTAATGGTTCAGCTGCTTGTGCCTGGAGATAGCAACTCTGGCCCCCAGCTAGGAAAGATGGAGCCCAGTGGGCACAGAAAAGTTCTGCTTTCTCGCCAGACCTCAGGCTGTGGGCCCTTCCTCCTCTGTTCTTGCTTCCCACGGAGTGAAAATGCCCTTTTGTGTTGGGATTACATGCCAGCTCTCAGCTCATTTTGCCTTCCTCTAGAGTTGCTGGGATAGCACTTGGAGGTGGTCAGTCCTTCCATCCGTCTTCACGGAGCTTCTTAACCTGTGGTCCAAGGATCCAGAATTGGTGCTATCCAAGAGCTGAGAAAAAAAATCATTTTTCACTAACCTCTAACTGAAATTTAGAGGTTATGGAATTTCCTTCAATTATGGATGGAGGCAGCAAAGTCCATCAGAATTAGCAGTGTTTGCGACTGTCAAACAGAAATCACAGGTATTTTCATACTCACTACAGGTGTTGCAGACACTTCAAAATAGCAGTTATATACTCACTACTGCCTCATGTTTCTGGTATTTATTAATCCAGAGGCATTACTTATAATGTCTGTTCTATAATTTAATGAGTAAAGAGTCACAGGTATTTCTATATCACAAATTTGTATGTTTTTATATTTTGATATTTGTGTTTCAATGTTAGTAGTCTTTTTGTAATGCAACATACTTTATTTATGCATTTCAAAACATGGTTCTAAGCAGGAGTCCTTCTCCAGATGCTGATGGGTGTCTCTGGCACAGTGAGAGTTTGGCAGCCCTAAAGGCTCACCTCATTCCTCCACTGGTCTTTCCTTAGAGACCGTGTTACCAACCAGGTTTCCTGGACCCCTTAATCAACAGAAATTGGTTAAGAGGCCAGGCAAGAAATTCAGGCAAGGCTTTATTGGGACTCAGTGTTGCAGCAGGAGGGAACAAAAACAAGTAACAAGTTCCCTTGCTCGCTCTTTGAGGTAGGGGTGAGCTGGTTCCTTGTATGGGCTGAGGGTGGGGGGGTCTCTTTTTTTTTTAAATATACATTATTTATTTATTTTTGGCTGTGTTGGGTCTTCACTGCTGCGCGCGGGCTCCCTCCAGTTGTGGCGAGCGGGGACCACTCTTGGTTGCAGCACGCGGGCTTCTCATTGCAGTGGCCTCTCCCGTGTGCAGCACAGGCTCTAGGTGCACGGGCCTCAGCAGCTGTGGCTCACGGGCTCCAGAGTGCAGGCTTAGCAGCCGTGGTGCACAGGCTCAGCTGCTCCACGGCATGTGGGATCCTCCCGGACCAGGGCTCGAACCCGTGTCCCCTGCATTGGCAGGTGGATTCCCAACCACTGCACCACCAGGGAAGTCCGGGGTGTCTTAGGTGGTCTGCCCACACGCTTGGTGGTGCTGTGTGTAGGGTGCATGTGCAGCACCCTGCTTTTGCTCCTGGTTCCTCAAAAGTGGCAGTTGGGTTCTTGTTATTAGTTATTCATAATTTGCCCCAGCTGTCCATGCACACGCAGTTATTTATAGTCCCTTATACTTTCTTTGTATTTTGTTGCTTGAGGGGGTTTGTCCAGGTGCAAACACTGCAGCAAAGGGTCCCAGGTCCCAAGTTTTAGGTCCCAGCCTGTCTCATTCCCCCCTGAGGGATTCTACGCCCCTTATTCATAAGGGTTAAAGTGATCTTGGGGTGACAGCAGTGTGTGGTGGCTTGAAGTGAGATCTTAGTTCCCTACCGGAGACTCAAACCTGGGCCACCTGGGTGAAAACCAGGAATCCTAACTGCAAGACCACCAGGGACTAGTGGCTAGAAGCAGAGCCCTGGCTCTTGTCTTCTTTGAAAAAATTATTTTACAAAGTGACTGAGGTTGTAAAATAGGCACGGAGTTTTTCAGAAGCACAGTATGTGTGGGAGAGCACACAAAGAAGCAGTTTATTTAGGACAGAAGCAAAGTGGAGCTACACACTCAGAGAAGAGTGTGGGTGTCCTTGCTAATGAGGAGTGCACTAAAGGGGTGGCTTAATCATTTATGTAGGGGCAGTCTTCTTTGTTCCCTTTGGCCAATCACCTTGCTTGCTGCCCATATCTGAACTGACTCAAGGCTCTCCCCGATGTGCACACACATCTTTTAGCCACGATGGATTCCAGTGGGAGGGTCTCTGGGAGGTTGATGAGACATATTATGGGCTAGTGCCCCCTCTCTTTTTGACCCCTGAGGAAACTTTTCTGCGCATGTGCAGTTGGGGAGCATTCTAGGCCTCAAGAATGAAAGATGTGGTCACATCTTATTTTTCTACTCCAGCAGAGCTTAGTTCCTCTCTGCTCCTGCTGTTAACTTTTTCTTGATATATCAGGGGGAGCACTAATTGCTCAGCCTGACAAGCTCCAACTGCTCAGCCTGGGGCCCATCTACCTCCTATGTTAAAGGAGCCAAAGGTCTCTTCTTCTGAAATTTCTTCCTGCTGGACAGGGGGCACAGACCCTACCCTAACCTAGAGGTGTAGAAGTCCCTCCCTGACTGTTCCAAGGACCTGTAGGATTTAGGCTGCCCTCTGCTGGAATAGGTTGAATTCCTTGAGCCATCATGAGCCTTACTTGAAATGGTTGGAGCCTAGAAGACACAAACTTAACCAAAAGGTTAAACAAACAAGGGCCAAAAAAGAGAACAACAATAGCCACTAAAGGGCCTAGGAAGGGAAGGAACCAGATTAACTTTGGGAGGGCTTCCTTAACTGTTGACCAGACAGTAGAGGCAATATCGCCCCTGCCAAAACTGTGAAGCCACTCTGCTTGGGTGTATATTTCCTTAATATTAACTTCTACCTGTCGTGTTGCATTGATCCAGGTGCAGCAGAAGTATTAGTTATTGTACAAACTCCACCTTGTTCTGCCAGAAGATAGTCAAGAGTTAGATGACTGTCAAGAACTACATTAGCCAAAGAAAGAAGAGAGGTTTTATGTCCTGTTAAGGCTTGACCTGTCTGTTCCATCATATAACCAAGCTGTCTGGTGAGATTGCTTGGTGTTGTTTCATGATAGGTAAAGCCTCCCCATACAGCTGCCAGTCCTATGGCCAGCCCTGCCCCTGCTAAGATCATTCCTAGTGCTCTCTGGGTTCAGTGGTGAGCTGGAGTGGTCCTGTTATAGATTTTAAAAATCCCTCATATTCCTATAGTCCCTAGAGTGTACTCTCCTATGAAGTGGACATTATCAATGCATTTATAGGCCATAGCTTGGTTGGAAAAAGGACAGGGCCTGGCCATAATGCCATAACACATATTGGTTTGGGTGTCTGCAGAGGAAAACAAACCCTTCAGGGATGCAGACCTGGATGTCTGTCTCACAGTTGTTAAGAGCGGACAGTCCTTGAAGGACATAACTGTTGTTAGTACTTGAATAATTAGGGGACAGCAGACCATTATGTTGATAATTAAGCGTATAAAGCTCTATGATATTTTTAACAAGATGGTCATGCGTGATCCTGCTGGCACCATCAGAGGGTTGCACTCGACAGCAAAGAATCCCACAGGTGGGTTGAATTGGATTGACCAGGTGGATATGACATTTCCTTTCCACCACTCACATTCCCCTTCTGTGTTGTTTAGGGGTATGGGGCCATAATTTGAAACAGGGCACCAGTGAGTAAGGTTGTAGATACAATTTATCTCTATAGAAGAGGCAGGATACCTGGTATAACTATATCTTGGGGGGTTCTTGGGACATGTGAAACAAATGCCATTTGTGCAATTTAACATAGCATGCCCCACCCCTCACGTCCAGTTGTATGGAGGAGTCAGGTTAAAGCATTGGAATAGCCCCCTGGAAGGTGCAAGTGTGACCAGCAGAGGTTGTGGGGGTGGTAATTGTCCCTGATTTAGATGGTTAATTACCATTGGAACCAGCAGGTTCAGGGGAAATGCAAGAGGAGGGCCAGTAGCCAGCTGGGGGTGTTGATGGCACATCCAGCATTCTTTGAAATGCTCTCCTTAGGATATGATTCTGGAAATGTTGGTAAGTGAGTTTTCTTGCCATTATCCCCTAGTTACAGGGACTGGTAAGGTAAGACAGAGTCAATAGGAAGAGCATTTCTGTAGTGGACTGTTCCCCTTAAACCCAGGGCAGACAAAGGAGCTGCTTCCCTGGTGGGGGTGGCTGAGCAAAGTGGTAGAAGGCAAGCCAGAGTTACAATAGCAAGGATGGCACATAGGAGTCCAAACCGCCACATCATTTTACTTATCTGTCGATGGTGCCTGTCTTCTGAATAGGTATCTCAGATTTTCCACTGCTCACAGGTGTAGTGTCCTTCTGTTGTGACCTTTGGGGTTTCTGGAGGTAAGCTTTAGTCTGGACAAATGTACCCAACTAGCTATCCCTTGAAGTCTGACAGCAGTGGGCGTGACTAAAATTACTTTATAGAGGCCCTTCCATTTTAGCCATAGTTGGTCTTCGGGGACGCTTCTTTCCAGGTTTTAAGAAGAACTTGGTGCCCGGGGTTTACTTTTGAAGGAACTGCCCCTTCCACTGTATTTTTAGTGGGAGCTGGCAGTGCCTGTTGGCATAGTCCTCGACTGCTTTCTGAACTTGTCCTAGATTAATAATATATCTCGGGACTTCCCTGGTGGCACAGTGGTTAAGAATCCACCTGCCAGTGCAGGGGACACGGGTTCGAGCCCTGGTCCGGGAAGATCCCACATGCCGCAGAGCAGCTAAGCCTGTGTACCGTAACTACTGAGCCTGCGCTCTAGAGCCCGTGAGCCTTAACTACTGAGCCCACGTGCTGCAACTACTGAAGCCCATGCACCTAGAGCCTGTGCTCTGCAACAAGAGGAGCCACCGCAATGAGAAGTCCATGCACCGCAATGAAGAGTAGCCCCCACTCGCCACAACCAGAGAAAGCCCACGTGCAGCAACGAAGACCCAACACAGCCAAAAATAAATAAAATAAATAAATATATTAAAAAATATATATATCTCAGGGTCTGGTTCACTTTCTTATCTAGCAGAATGTCAGTAGTAAGAAAAGGCCTCCTATAGGTCATTTCAAATGGGCTAAGACTCACACTACTCCTGGGGGCTACATGGACCCTGAGGAGTGCAATAGGAAGCAAGTTGGTCCAGGGTGCAGAGTTTTGCTAAGGTTTCTTTAAAGTATGGTTCATTTTCTCTACTTTCCCTGAAGATTGGGGGTCCCAAGAAGTGTGTAGCTTATAGTCTATCCCTAGGGCTGTTGTGAGCCCCTGTGTGATTTTGGGTATAAAAGAGGGCCCATTATCACTCTACAGGGACTTTGGAAGTCCAAACTAAGGAATTATTTCTTTTTTTTTAATTAGTTTTTTCTAGAGATTAAGACTTTAGGGCTTCTCTGGTGGCACAGTGGTTAAGAATCCGCCTGCCAATGCAGGGGATACGGTTTGAGCCCTGGTCTGGGAAGATCCCACATGCCATGGAGCAACTAAGCCTGTGTACCACAACTACTGAGCCTGCACGCTACAACTACTGAAGCCTGCGTACCTAGAGCCTGTGCTCTGCAACAAGAAGCCACCGCAATGAGAAGCCCACGCACTGCAACCGAGAGTAGCCCCTGCTCGCTGCAACTAGAGAGAGCCCACACAGCAACAAAGACCCAATGCAGCCAAAAATAAATTTATTAAAAAAAATTACAATAGCCAGGACATGGAAGCAACCTAAATGTCCATCAACAGATGAATGGATAAAGAAGATGTGGTACACATATACAATGGAATATTAGCCATAAAAAGGAATGAAATTGGGTCATTTGTAGAGACGTGGATGGATCTAGAGACTGTCATACAGAGTGAAGTAAGTCAGAAAGAAAAACAAATATCGTATATTAACACATATGTGGAATCTAGAAAAATGGTACAGATGAACCTATTTGCAAAGCAAAAATAGAGACACAGATGTAGAGAACAATTGTATGAACACCAAGGGGTGAAAGGGAGGGTGGGATGAATTGGGAGATTGGGATTGACATATATACACTACTATATATAAAATAGATAACTAACGAGAACCTGCTGTATAGCACAGGGAACTCTACTCAATGCTTTGTGGTGACCAAAGCGGGAAGGAAATCCAAAAATGAGGGGATATATGTATACATATAGCTGATTCACTTCGCTGTATGGCAGAAACTAACACAACATTGTAAAGCAACTATAACCCAATTTAAAAAATAATAGTTCAATTAAACCTTACAATTATGTAGCATGACAACAAAGAACTATCTGGGAAGTAGTCTTAGTAAATACAGACCTCAAAACAGAATTGGAATTTGATGTCCACTGAAACACAATCTTTTTCTCTCTAAAATTACCCTTGTTTTTCCCAAATACAGCCAAATTACAATTTATTTGATTGCAAATTAAGTCTGAGTTCAATAAACTTGATTACTTATGTAAGTGTAATTGATCATATAGGTTATTTTAAATTAATTGTGCTGGAACTTTTCACAAGGAATCTCAGACTAAACCTTTAAAAGGCCACTCAGTGCCAGGAAAGCAATGCCAAGCACTTATCACAGATTTTGCCTTACAGATTTGGATGAATTCCTCCCTTTTTGAGGTCTCCCCAAAATACTTTGAGATTCTTGCACCTGTTAGGAGCTGGCCTTTCTTATTTACCTGATAAAGCTGCTGGGAACCTCTGAGTTTCCCATTTCTGGAGGGATCAGGTAGAGGGAAAGATAAATGTTTCAATTCTACTTTGGGGTGTAAATTACCAAACTGCTGTAAATTATAATTAGCTTGAGGGGAAGCATTTCCTTATATCTGGAAAACACAGAATAAAAGCCAGTAATATCTTAGACAAAACTGAAAAATTGTAACCATATTCATCAGTTCACTCAAACCCATTTAGCAGTTTTATAAGGCCATCACATTTACCCAATTTAGTGGTATGATATGAAAGTTATGAGAAACCTGAACTTGTCAAAAAGCTCTTTCTGTGAATCTTCTTGAAGATGAAGCATTTTTGCAAACCATCGGCTTAACTGTCTATGAATGGCAAAAGACTTAAAATTAAGGCACAGGTGAACACCTGATCACAATGCAATTGACAAAGAAACTTGGTCATAACAACTAGAATTATGACTGATAACACTTTATCAGAACATACCAGATTTTTAGGAAGTCCATCTTTGGGATGCTCCAGGGGCCCTTGAAGCAACCCAAAGTTAGCTGGAGGTCAAAAGAACTTTAATTAGAATTTGCTATTTGGAAAGTCTGTCAAAAATATCAAAAAGTTTTAAAACACTTGGTCAGATGGGATCACAGGTCACTTTAATACTCATTTAACCAAAGTGACAATAAAAGATTTCAAAGGGCAAACAGGGAACAAATTATTTAAAGGCAAAGAAATTCTCACAGTCTGTTATCAAAAGCAGGGTTCCAAGAAAACTTTGTTCTCTTAAGAGAGAGGGAAACCAAATCCTGTACCAGTCTACTCTTAAAATCCATTTACCTAATTAAATTGAATCCAATCTTAGAAAATCCTGACCACATACAAAATTCTTTTCCCAATGTTCCTTTTCCAGCAAACCTTTTCCAACTTTATGTATCATATATTATTCTGTACCTCATTTTCTTTTTCATTTAGAAACAACCAGCTCTAGGACAAAATCACTTTTTTTTTCCTTTTAACAAAATGCATTTCCATTCCTCATACCTTCATTTACTGAAAACATGTTTCCCATTTTCCTTGCATACTGAAATGTTTTCCTTATAATTCTTAACCTTAAAGTCTTTCTTTTTTATTTAAATTTATTTAATTTCTTTATTTTTGGCTGCGTTGGGTCTTTGTTGTTGTGCGCGCAGGCTTTCTCTAGTTGTGGTGAGCGGGGGCTACTCTTAGTTGTGGTGCACAGTCTTCTCATTGCGGTGGCTTCTCTTGTTGCGGAGCACGGGCTCTAGGCACATGGGCTTCAGTAGTTGTGGCACGTGGGCTCAGTAGTTGTGGCTTGCATGCTCTAAAGCACAGGCTCAGTA
Organism: Leucopleurus acutus; assembly: GCF_964270905.1. Lineage (NCBI taxonomy): Eukaryota > Metazoa > Chordata > Mammalia > Artiodactyla > Delphinidae > Leucopleurus > Leucopleurus acutus. The sequence goes on from NC_139145.1 coordinate 17,559,917, forward strand.
GTTGCAGCACACAAGCTTAGTTGCTCCACGGTATGTGGGATCTTCCCAGACCAGGGCTCAAACTGTGTCCCCCTGCATTGGCAGGCGGATTCTTAACCACTGTGCCACCAGGGAAGCCCTAAAGTCTTAATCTCTAGAAAAAACTAAGAAGCAAGTAATTGTAAACTGTTTGTCATACCAGCATTTTCTCATTGGAATATCCCGTAACCTCTAGAAACATGCATCTTCCCAAAGCACTATTTCTTTCCTCAGTGTGGTACAAGACATGTGTCTAATAAACCCAAACATTTAATTTCCCTCTTGGAAGAGAAAAGTAGGTAAATTTAGACCTGTATAGCAATTAATGTTCCAATATTTTATCTTATTTGAAATGGCCTGGATATTCAATGAATTCCTATCATTTAACTTAATTTAGTTTCAAGTTATCAAAATTTGGAGAAACTATTTTAGATGCACATTTCCAAAATATAATTATTTCTATGGAGTTTACCAAAAAGCTCTTATCTCAGTTACATTTACTTAAAAGTTTAATCATATCCGGTTATCTTCCTTGTTGACAAATTTTATAACAGAAACAATATGTACTTATTGACTTTCAGTAACCCTAGGTACAATAAAATATTATACTTAATGTTGATGACTCTAAAGACAGGTCTATATTAATTAAACCTACAAGTTTAAGCTAACTTTAATCCAGATAATAATTCAATACTGAGTATTTCCCAGATCACACGAACCTGAACCTGAAATGTATTCTGGTGAGTTTCTTTTATATTTCTGAGAATTTATATAAGTGCTTATTTCCTTTAAGCCAATTAAATATAGCTCATTTACAGGTTGATTTTTACATAAAGACAGCACCAGAGACCACAGTTTTCCTGCTTGAGTTTAAAAAGGCCTCTTTTTTTTTTTCCTCCTCAGTCTTGGGGACTACAGATGGATCAGATAGTTCCTGAGAGCTCAGGCAGAACAGTTACATTTTAAAAGCAGGGGAGAGAAATGCAAGCTCCCTTCTCCCCCTCTCCCTTCTTTAAAGCCCTACTAAGTAACCCAAGGCTGGAGTCTCAGGCAACGTGAGCTGTGTTTGTATTTCAAGGCTTAAGTGCTCGACCCATGCCCACAATGAGGCAGAGACTTGCAGGAGTGGTTGCACAGACAAAACTACATAAGACAAAGATCCTTTTACATTCACTGACTGAGACTCAACATGTACCAATGACAGAAACTTAAAGACACAAACAAGAAACAAAGACATGGTGTTATGGTGAGGTGGCCTCTGGAGGACTTTGTCCAGCCCAACTCCTCTCTCAACTGGCCCTTCTGCCAGCCAGAGTTAGGAACATAAAACAGAAAAGTATGGGGGGGTCATGAAAAAGGTGAGCCAACAGGGAGTCTCCAAGATGGAAGGGATGGGAGTATAGGTATGAGGACCAAGGGAGAGGTAAAGGGAGGAGGGACAGAAAAGACTGAAAAAAAGAGAGGGATTGCCATTTCAACCTGCCCCCTGTGGGTGTCTGTTCAGGCACCAGACTGTGCTTCCAGAAAGGACCAGTGAAGGAGGGAGCACCCTGTCCGTTGCCCACCAGGGTGATCAAGCCTGGAAACCAGTAAGTTGTAAGTCGTCTGTGGGACTCCAACCCACAGGTGAGACTCTCACCCACACATACACCAGTATATAGAAATCTGCTGCTTCAGCCTGTTTCCTCCCAACAGGACTTCTCTTGGCAGCAGGAAAATAAAGGTGAGCATATTGCGACGATAAGACTTCTAGCCACTACAGGATATGATTTGAACGTCTATCACTCTCATAAATCTCCCATTCAGGGAGAGCCTGCTGGACCAAGATCTGCATGGTGTGAGGGGAGCCTCTCCCACCTCTGTCACCAGTCAAGGTGAACCATTGCCAGCCAGAGGGAGCAGGTCTCACGAGCTGAGAGGAGTGATGCTGTAGCTGTGCAACATCCACTCTCAGAAGGATAGGCCAGAAGTAGGAGAGGACAGAGAGAGGAGAAGACGGAGAGAGAAGTAGATATCAGGAGAGGAAAGGGACAAAGGGGAGGGAGAAAGCAGTGAGGGTAAAAGGACAAAGGGGAGGGGCAAAACGTTGCTTGAGTGAGGGTCCTGAGGTCCTCAGGGACCAGGAAGGGAGACTTACCAGGTGTGGTGACAGCTGCATTCAGTGGTCCTGGAGGTGCCCACATCCTCTCCCAGGAGGGAGACAATGTCCCTTTGTGGAGTCTCCACAAAGTCTGTTATTGACCAGGGTTCTTAGACTCCTTAATTAATAGAAACTGATAAGAGGCCAGACAAGAAATCCAGGCAAGGATTTACTGGGACCTGTGTTGCAGCAGGAGGGAGTGAAAACAAGTTAACAGTTTCTGTTGCTTGCTTCTGAGGCTGGGGCAAGCTGGTTCCTTATATGGGGTGAGGGTAGGGGCGGGTCCAGGGGTCAGGCCTGAGGGGTGGCTTAGGTGGTCTGCCACCCCCTGGGTGGTGCTGTGTGCAGGGGTCATGTGTGGTACCCTGCTTTTGCTCCTGGCTCCTCAGAAGTGGCAGCTGGGTTTTTGTACCTTGTTATTCATAACTTGCCCCAACTTGCATGCACAGGCAGTTATTTTTAGTCCCTTACAGTTTCTTCGTATTTTGTTGCTGGAGGAGATGTCTGTCCAGATGCAGGCACTGCAGCAAAGGATCCCAGGTTTCAGGTCCCAGCCTGTCTCAACGGTATTTCCTTATTCATTCATAACAAATGTTCTGAGTGTCCACCTGTGCCAGATCATGCTTGAGTCACTGGTGACATAGAAGCACTGTGCACGGACATCGACCTAGTCCCTACCCTGCCAGAGTCCCATCTGCAGCCACTGTGCCCAGTGCTGGGAAGGTGAGGTCCATGGGGCTCAGAAAGCTTTTAATGTGCGGAATTACCACACAAGGACAGAGGGCCTCTCTGGGAAAGTGAGGTTAGCTGTATGACCCAGGGGAGAAAAGGAGTTGCCTCAGTACAGGATTGATTAGCATAAGCAGTCAGTGCCAGCCTGGGTAGAGCTCAGTGAGAGAGGAGGTCTGGAACCGGCAGGGGCAGAGCAGAGCACTAGCATCTAGCACACCTCGTCAGGGATTTGGGTTTTTACCCTTGGAACTGTGGGATCCATCCAAAGCAGGGAGAGGAGTGGGGGCTGTGGTGGGAGTGAGTCATATTTGCATTCTGAAATGATTGCTTTGGCAGGCATGGAGAAGGAACTGGAGAAAGTAAGAGGAAGCAGGACGACCAGCCAGAGCTGTGGTAGAGAAGAAGGGGGTCCAGGATATGCCACTGTGACATAAAAATTATTTTGAGCTGAAGGCATTCGAGAATAGTTTTTGTTTTTGTTTTTTTTTTCTCCTGGAACTCCCTTATCTGCCTAAAAGCAGAGCCTCCCCAAAGAATTCCAGTGTCCTAAATCCCCTCCCTGGGAGCAACTAGGTAGGGAAAGATTTGTAATAGGGGAGAACAAATCTGACTCTATATTAGATGTTTCTTTTACTTTAACGTTTGAGTGAAGAATGTTGCCTATAGCCTGAAATATACAAGATAGCCCATTCTCAAGGCTCTGACCTTTAAGGGTATAACACTTTTCCATTCATATAGAGATAAAAAGTTGCAGAACAGAGAATAACATTTGTCTTGCTGGAGCCTTACAGGAACGTTGTGACCTGACCTATGTGGACAGGTACAAGAACAAAGGATTCCTGCACCAAGAAGTTTGCAACAACCAACCACGCCCCTCCCTCACCTTGCCTTTAAAAATGCTTTGCTGAAACCCTTTGGGGAGTTCCGGGTTTTTTTCGGCAGGAGCCATGTGTTCTTGTGTGGCCCTGCAATAAACCTTTCTCTGCTCCGGACCCCAACGTTTTGGTTTGTTTGGCCTCACTGTGCATCATGCACACAAACTTGCATCCAGCAACAGATTGACTCTTTTCACCTGATAACCCAAATAGATGTTGTCACAAAACTCCCAGATATTCTCCTAAGGACCCATTTATCCTTCCTAAAAGTCATGTGTTTTCCACATAAAGTACCTTTCTCCCCCTCTTCCCTCTCTGCTACCCCATTAAATTGGTATATAAGCCCCAAATTATAACTTTCTAGTACATGAATAAAAACATTTTCTTGCTCATCTGTCTTTTGTTGGTTTAATTCACAGCCCCCAAGTACTGAATCTAAGACGGTAGAGGAAAAGGTTTTCTGCCCTGACATAGGCAGCTAGGAGAGACATTGTCTGGAATGGGGGACAGGGATTGGAAATGAAAAGTAAATGGGGGGCTTCCCTGGTGGCGCAGTGGTTGAGAGTCTGCCTGCCGATGCAGGGGGCGCGGGTTCGTGCCCCGGTCCGGGAGGATCCCGCGTGCCGCGGAGCTGCTGGGCCCGTGGGCCATGGCTGCTGGGCCTGCGCGTCCAGAGCCTGTGCTCCGCAACGGGAGAGGCCACAGTGGTGAGAGGCCCGCATACCGCAAATAAATAAATAAATAAATAAATAATAGATGGGTTCAGGACATTCTTTAGGAGATTTTTAATCATTGAGGTCAAGAGCGTGGACTAGAAAGACAGCCTGCCTGGGTTCATAATACTGGCTCCACTTGACACAAGCTGTGTGACCTTGGGCAAGTTACTTTATCCTTTCTGTGCACATTTCATCGACATGTAAACTGGGGATAATAATCAGTCTGGATGGGTTTGATTATGCTGCTGCAAAAACCCCAAGTCTCTATGACTTAATAAAGGTATATTTTTCAAAGCCTGAGGGTCTGGTAGTTCCTGCCCAGGCTCCAGGAGTAACCACCTGAACACTGAAGGCTTCCCTGGAAAAGGGAAAGAGAGCTTTAGAAGCTCTGGCTTTGGCAAATAAATAAATGCTTTGGCAAATAAATGGCTCTTCTGTCTCAGGTGCTTGGCCAGAGCTAATCACATGGTCTCACCTCAAGGGAGAAGGTGAGTTAACATATATAAAAAATTGAGAATGCTCCCTAGCATAAGAGGAGCACTACAAGAGTGTTATTACTTTTATTTTTGGGGACGCACAATCAACAGGAACTGCTGGTGGTTTGAGGGCATGGCATGGCCACAGCTGACTCCCCTATTTCTGGTCTGCATTGTGGTGACCATCACCGCCATTGGGAACCCTGTGGCAGGCACGGCATGTGGGGAGGTGGTGGTTCAGTACTCTTGGATACAACTGACCAAGACCAAAATCAACTGGTTTAAGCCATTTCATGATCCAGCACTGAGCCTGCAGGGACCCAGAAGCTTACAGGCAAGCTCCTGCTTTCAGGTGGCCCCAGTGGGCATTTCCATGACCATCCCTGACCCAGGGGGCTACAAATGCTCTGTCTGGCCAAGCCTGGGTCATGTGCATACCCCACCCTACCCACAATGGCAGGGGAGAAATGACTCCCCAGAGGAAAATTTCCATCTAGAAAAGGGATGGAAATTGAGCAGGGTGAGGGTGAGATAGGCTGGGACTTGGGAACTGGGACCCTTTACAGCAGTGCTTGCACCTGGACAAATATCTTCTCTAGCAACAAAATACAAACTATAAGGGATTAAAAGAAACTGCATGCTTGCACAATTGGGGCAAATTATGAACAATAAGATACAAAAAGGCCAAAACCCAACGGCCACTTCTGAGGTGCCTGGAGCAAAAACAGGGTACCAGGCATGATCCCTGCACACAGCACCACCAAGGGAATGGGCAGACACCTAAGCCACCCCTCCAGAGTGACACACCAATCTGCCCCTACTGTCACCCCATTTAAGGAACCAGTTTGCACCCCCCCTCCCCCCTCCCCTGAGAGAGGGAGCAAGAGAACCTGTTACTTGTTTTCGCTCCTTTCTGCTGCAGCAGGAGTCCCAATAAAGCCTTGCCTGAATTTCTGGCCTAGCCTCTTATCAATTTCTATTGATTAAAGAGTCCATAAGCCCAGGTGTTAACAAGGGGACTAGGGAATGCAAAATCCAGGGGTGGGGAGGGGCTTTAGCCTCCTTCTCTCTCCAGAAGTCTTGTCTAAGGGAACCTCAGCTCCTCCTCTATAACTGCAGTCTGAGGGTGGAAGAGTGTGGGTCCCTGGGGGTGAGGGGGCTGTGCCCTTCTCAGCAGCTGTGACCCATGCCCTGCGGACTTCTCCCTACCTGACATGCTTTTAACCAGGTCGCAGTGGCTGCCATCCTGCCAACTTTAGCACGTCCCCGAGAAGCTCCGGCTCTGTGGGCTCTCCAGTCCTCTACTCTCTCCTCCGCTCAGGGCCTGCCAGACAGTAACTACTGGGCGCCAGGCAGAGCGGCTGCTGAGGACCCTGCCTCAGCCTCCAGGGCCAGGGCACGCCTTCCCCTTGCCCAGTCGCTTCCGCGAAGCCCGGGCACAACCTTTTTTTTTTTTTTTTGGTACGCGGGCCTCTCACTGTTGTGGCCTCTCCCGTTGTGGAGCACAGGCTCCGGACGCGCAGGCCCAGCGGCCATGGCTCACGGGCCCAGCCGCTCCGCGGCATGTGGGATCCTCCTGGACCGGGGTACGAACCCGTGTCCCCTGCATCGGTAGGCGGACTCCCAACCACTGTGCCACCAGGGAAGCCCTGGGACACACTCTTTTGCCACCACGACAGGGCGACTGGAACAATGCAGCCCCACGCCGCGGCCCCCGCAGAGCCCGTGCTCGTGGCCCCTTCTTTTCGTGGGCAGGTCTGGTGGCTCCTGCGCGACGCAGCCGTCATGGGAAGGGGGCACCCGGGATACGGTTTTACAAGAGGTCCGAGGGGGACCGCGCCGCCGCCTCTCCAGAGAGTCAGGGTTACACGATAAGGAACACACGCTACGTCCAACACTCGCATGACCCCCACGCACCCCGCAAACGCTACCTGAGCTCCCTCAAATGCCAGGCGCGGGCACCCAGGCTGAGCAAAGGGGGTGCCCAGAGCCCGCGCCATTAGCAGAGGGCGCGCAGGGCCGTGGCGAGAGCCAGCCGCGGCCATGAGGCCGAGCGGCAAGAGAGAAGAGAGTGCTCGGGGCGTGTAGGGCCGGGGGCGGTGGCGACCGTTTAAGTACCCCTCCCAGAGAAGCACTAGTGGGTGCCAGGAGCCCGGCCGTAGGGGCCGTGCGCCAGGACTTCGGAGCACGAGAGAACGCCAGATAACTTTCCATAAAGTTTTCGACGGAGAAAGGAGGGAAAGGGCCCTGTGCCTGACCGGCAGCGGCCGCCCGTTCCATGTGATCCTAAACTCCCAACCAGGTCGGGAAAGTGGCTCCCGCCCCCCGGGCACCCTCTCACTGCTGGGCCTGGGTGTGACGCTCCTGGGAGACTGCTACGCTGACCTCTGCTGCCCCGAGCCCAGCTGGGAGCCCCCGCACCTTCTCCCGCGCCTCCTCCTCCCCCTCTGCCTTGCGCTGTTGTCCACCTGTCCTGAAGGACCAGGCACCTCCGCGGGTCTCCGGCCCGCTGGGGGCACCAGTTCCCGGCAGGGGTCGCCGCGTGGTTTCCTCACAGCTCCTGTCCCCCTCACACCTCATGGCTCCTCCCTTGATTTTTCCAGAACCTTGCGCAGTCAGGCTGGTCCTCTGCTTTGGGGGCCCCGGGCCCTGTGCGCCCAGGGGTAGGTCTCCACCGACCGGAGAGGCCGGCAGGGCCGGGGCTTTCGGATCCCAGTCGTGACCCTCGTCCGAGCCCCGCTACACCCCCCACCCCAGGCAGGGGCAGGCACGTTCTACTTAACTTTGTTAAGTGTCTTAGGGGGCCTGCGACCCGGCGGCCTGGCCAGACCACTTCTGACCAGCGGATCTGACGCATAGAGCGAGGTGTGCGCTCCCTATCGTGCGGGAAAACCGAAGCCCCTGCCGGCTTTTCAGTCAGGCAAGGACACCGCCCGGCGCCGGGAGCCCAAGGACACATGTTGGAGGGGAAGGCGCTGGCTGTCGGACACTGCCGGGGTCGGATCAGCCTTCCCCCAGGCTGCCCGCGGCGCCCCTCGCCCCCACCTTGGCCCGAACCCCGGCCGCTTTCGCTCCGGGTCGCAGGTTCCTTCCAGGCAGGCGCGCAGGGCAGGGGTCTCAACGGGAGAGGTCCCTGGCGCCGCCCGTCTGATCTCATGATTATTATTATTATTTTTTAAGATGTTGGGGGTAGGAGTTTTATTAATTAATTAATTTATTTTTGCTGTGTTGGGTCTTCGTTTCTGTGCGAGGGCTTTCTCTAGTTGTGTCAAGCGGGGGCCACTCTTCATCGCGGTGCGCGGGCCTCTCTTTTTGCCGAGCACAGGCTCCAGACGCGCAGGCTCGGTAGTTGTGGCCCACGGGCCCAGTTGCTCCGTGGCATGTGGGATCCTCCCAGACCAGGGCTCGAACCCGTGTCCCCTGCATTAGCAGGCAGACTCTTAACCACTGCGCCACCAGGGAAGCCCTCATGCTTCTTTTGATCTTGGGCGCCGAGCTTTCGGATACGTATTTACAAACGTGGCCCAGCATTGGGCCTCCCTTGGCCTCCCTTTCCCCGTTCAGCTTAGGTGAGAGCCGTCTCCACGGTCCCCTGCGCACAGCATGGTAACGTCCAACTCAGTCCGCGCCCCCTCGATGACCCCCGCAGGGCCTGTCGTGTCCCCCCTCCCGCTTCTAGTGCGAGCAGCCCAGCCCAGAAAGGCCAATCGTGCCCTCCAGCAGCCATGCAGGAGGGCCCCGGGGCTCCCAGGTAGCCCACAACTTGGCATTACCTAACTCTCCAACCATGTCTCCTCCGTAGCTTTATTTCCCCAGGACCACTGACTCTTTGAGCTCCTTTTCTTTCAGAAGACCCCCTTTCAGAAGGCCCTCAGCCTTCTGGGCTGGGCTGTGGGCTTTTGCAGGAAGGGCTAAAATGAGGTGATGTCCAGTGCCTGGGGATTTTCCTGAGGGGGTGCTCAGGGAAGGCCCCACTGAGAAGATGGCATTTAGGGTGGGAGGTTGCCACTGGAAGCAGCGACTGGAGGCAGTGGGGAAAGTGGTCCAGGCAAGGAGAGGAGCCAGGAAAAATTCACCAGGTGGAATGATTTGACTGGTTAGGAACCAAGGAGAGGGTGTGTGCCTTCTTCCTTAGGGAGAGGAAGAGGATAGCAGACAGGTCCTTGGGCAGTGTGTCCTGAAGGCACCCTACCCATGACACTGTTCCCCCATGGAGAAACAAACTCAAACCTTGGGCCTGGGGTTGGGGTGGGGAGAGGCTTGATCCCCTGTGATCTTCAATCTAAATGGTGGCCCAGAGCAGTTCAGCCTGTGACCTGTGGTGGCCTTGTCTCTGGCTGCCCCATCACCTACCTCTAGGCTTGGCTCCACACCCCAAAGAAAATAAACTAAAGGGAACTTCAGGAAACCATTGCCAAGGGATGGGATTGAGACAGGCTGGGACCTGTGACTCTTTGCTGCAGTGCTTGCACCTGGACAAACTTCTTCTGCACCTGGACAAACTTCTTCAGCAAGGAAACACAAAGAAACTATAAGGGACTAAAAATAACTGCTCACATATGCATTTGGGGCAAATTATGGACAACAAGATACAAAGAGACCAAAAAAACGCAACTGCCACTTCTGAAGAGCCGGGAGCAAAAACAGGGTGTTGGCAGCAAAAGCAGGGTACTGCACGTGCCCCCTACACGCACCACCACCAGAGGGGTGGGCACACCACCTAAGCCACCCCTCTGGCCTGGCCCCTGGACATGCCCCTACCCTCACCCCATATAAGAAACAAGCTCACTGTCCCCCACCCCCCAGACAGAGAGTGAGTAAGGAAACCTGTTATGTGTTTTTGCTACCCCCTGCTGCAGCAGGCGTCCCAAGAAAGGCTTGCCTGAATTTCTTGTCTGGCCTCTAGTCAATTTCTGTTGATTGGGGAAGGCCCAGAACCCTGGTGGGTATCAGGATTATTTTTGGAAGGGAGAACTGAGGAGGTGGTTACAACACACCACAGAGCAATAAAAGCAGAAGGCTTTCCAGGCACCCCTGCTCCTCTCATCTTCCAGAACATTTTGACTCAAGGTCTCTTCTGTGCTCCCCACTCTTTCACCTCAATCATTGCTGTAGTCTCCTGCTTGACACCCCCCCTCCCAGCTGACACCCCCAAAGGCAATCAAACAACAACTAACACACCTAGGGGGCACCACCAGGGAACGGTGACTCAGATTGTCCCACTCCAGTTCCATTTCAAAGGTGAGGAAACTGAGAGGCTGGTCATTTGCCCAACAGTGGCAGGGCTGGTGGATAGTGGGTCTCCTGATTCAGGCACCAAGCTTTCCCATTGGCGGAGTATGCATGCTATGTCCTGGAGGGTAGGGAGGGGTGTCAGTGGGCAGGGAGCTCCCTGCAGCCCTGGGAGGGTAAGGAAATCAGATGTGGGTAGGAGGTCTTGGATCATAGGGACAGGGTCTGGTGGCCAGCTCCCTGCCACCCTGGCCTCTACTTGCTCTTTTGGCCCCTGCGTCCTGAAGAGACCCATGCAACAGCTCCTCATCTCGGCTGTCTGGCTGCCTGATGTCATTGAGATGGGTGTCAGCAAGGGGGCCGGGGATCCCCTGGTTATGACAGCTGGTCATGGGACGCTGACTCACTGCCGGCCAGACCACCTGACCACAAGCGCAGGCGGAGAGGGCCCTGCAAGGGAGTTCCCCAGCTGCAGCCTTGTTTACCTCTAGCAAGCCTTGGGGGAGGGCAGGAGGAGGGCAGGGCTCAGCAGTGGGGCATGCTGGGAAGGCCAGAACCTGGGCTCTCCAGGGGCAGGGGTCTCCCTGCTTCCTAGGGCCCCATTTCCTTCCAACCCCTTTCTCCCTGAGCTTTCCATCCCTCCCTGCAAACCCACCACGGTCCCAAACAGAGCCAAAAGGCAAGAAACCAAATGTGTTCCTAGGGGCGGCCTCCGTCTCAGCTGCCTGTTTAGACAGAGGCTGTGCCTGGAGTCCTTCCTGAAACCTGAGGTTCCCTAGAGCCACAGGGCTTTCCTTGTGCACACCCCACACTCTCAGATGGGGATGATGTAGTTCTGGGGTCAGGAAGCTGGGCTCTTGGCCTGGCCTGCCCAGGGCTGAGTGGCTCCCAAGCTGCTGAGTCACACTGGGGCACCTGTGGGCCACTGCAGCCTCTGCCCAGTGGAGGCTGTTCCCTCTTTGTCCCCTGACCCTGTCTGTAGGGCAGCAGGCAGATAGGGTCACTTTCCCAGGCTTACAGCAGGGATGCAGAGAGAAGCCTGAGAGGGGACTGTCCTCTCTACAGGGCTGCTCTGGAGCTCTCTGCGAAGGACAAGCCACACCTGTGGACAGGTCCCTGCTGTGCTTCCACAACCAAGTCCCCCTTGCACCTGACTAACCAAATCCAACCTACTTTCCTGTGGTCTACAGGTTTCCCATCCCTTGAAGTTTTACCTGCTTCCACAAACCCTACCGTGAAAAAGCATGAATTTGACTCAGTAGGTTTGACTTTCTACTCACAGAACCGTATCTGGGAGGATTCATAGGGTGACATAACTTTCCTGCCTACCTTCTTCTAAGACACCCACCCGCAACAACTCCCTTCCCCCAGGCCATTTGAACAGGTCACTTTTGTCACATAAAGCCGGAGATGTCCAGCGCAGGAGGGAGGTGGGCAACAGAGGCCCAAAGCCTCTGTTTCTTGGTCCCTAGCTGGGGGCTGTTGAGCTAAGTACTGGGCTGCCCATGAGGCCAACATACCTGAGACCCCTCAGGCCCTTGGGCACCACTGGCTGACTAGTGGGTGTCCAGGCACCAATGGGGAGTCTCTTGGGCTGCAGTGAACACTTGGTGGCCACTGAGACTCCAGGAAGCCTTAGCAGGCCCTCCAGTCAGGTGGGGATGGGAAGATCCTGTGCCCTTCTGGCACCTCTCAACCCTACCCCCTATCAAACTGGGAGCTCCTCTGGTGCTCAGGCTTCAGTTGGGGGTCTGTCCCTCAACTCAGTAAGGGACAGTCATGGAGGATGCTGGGGATGGCGGAGTGGGCTGCCACCTGAAAAGCCGATGGCTTCGAATGGGGTCGGCTGCCAAGAGTGACAAGGTCAGGACAGCACCTCGGGAGCCAATTTGTTCTAGCTGGCGGTGCTCGCTGAGCGCCTAGGAACTTCCTGGCTTCCGGCCTCTGTTGTCCACCTCCCTCCTGCACTGGCCATCTCCGGGCGGCCTGGGCTCTGCTCTGCTGAGTCACGGTCAGGACCAGACCTGCGAGGGATCTGGGGCGGGACCCTGGCCGGTCCCTTTCCCTAGGTGCAGAGGCGAGCGCCAGACCGAGATGTCGGACTGCGGGGCCGGCCTCTTGGGGTCCCTGATGCATTAGGGGCAATGAGGAAAGGGGGCGGCAAGAAGGGGGCCCAGCGGCGAGGAGGCTGTAGTGAGTCTGGGGCTCCAGCAGGGTGGCTCGCGCGCGACGGCCTGGCGACAAGGGCTGGACCGGGCGCGCGCAGACCCCGCCCCCAGGAAGTGGGGAGGGCGGAGCTCCCAGAGTGCCCTACAAAAGCCGCACGCCTGAGCGGTTCCCCAACGGCTCCACTCCTGCTTCCCAACCGGCGGCGATGGCGTCGCTCACCGTGAAGGCCTACCTTCTGGGCAAGGAGGACGCAGCCCGAGAGATCCGCCGCTTCAGCTTCTGTTTTAGCGCGGAGCCCGAAGCGGAAGCTGAGTCCACAGCTGGCCCGCGGCCCTGCGAGCGGCTGCTGAGCCGGGTGGCCGCCCTGTTCCCCGTACTACGGCCCGGCGGCTTCCAGGCTCACTACCGCGGTGAGCGGCCGGGCGCCCTAAGGCAGCGGCGCGGGGTCGTGACGCAGTCCTGCCCTGCTGGCGGGGTGGCTGTCTCTTCTTTCTCGTCGGGCCTAGTGGCGTCTGCGGGGGTTTGCTCTGGCTGCTCGCTGGGTGGACGGCGGCCCGCGTGGGTCCCTAGTTCGGCTTCGGGTGCCATCCTGGTGACGAAGAGTGGTGACTACAGCCGGCCCTAGTAGGGTCAGGCGCTGCCAGGCTCTCCGGGCGGATCTCAGGCCTGGCGGCGTAAGAGACCTCCTCCCCCACCCCCACCCCCGCCCGCCATGATGTTGCAGATCTTGGCGAAGGCGCACCGGGGCGTCCTCACCGGCTCGCGAGCAGGCACAGGGTGGTCAGAGGGGCACTCAGGTTACAGTGACATCTTGTTGCTGCCGAGTCTGGGCCTGCTGGTGCCAGGTGGGGGTTGTGATAATAACCCGGAAGAGCCTGGGCCGGCAGACTAGGAGGAAGGGCTGGCTGGGTAGGAGGACTCAGCTATGCGGCCTGGCCCGCGAGTTCCGGGCCGGCGGCTGGGAGGGGAGATCGGGGACAGACCACAGAACGCCCAAGACCAGGCGGAGTCCAGACGTTATCCCATTGGCAGTGGATAGAGGGACCAGATGAAAACGTTCTTGAGAAGTGTTGGTGTAGGGACAGAGCCCAGGAGCCAGCTCAGTTTCTAGCTGCGCTGGCAAGACTGGTGGCTGCTGGGGGTGGGGTTGGGGGAGGTTGTTGTGACTGGGACGGAGGCGGGCCTGCCGGTAGGTGGGTCCGTGCTAGGACCTGCCTCAGGACTGCTGCCATCTTGCCAGGGCCCCAAATTTTAAAATTTATTTTCAGAGTAGATCGTTGTTTATTTATTTTTAAAACTTTTACTGGAGTGTAGTTGCTTTACAATGTTGTGTTAGTTTCTGCTGTACAGCAAAGTAAACCAGGCATACACATATATCCCCTCTTTTTTGGATTTCTTCCACCTTTTTTTAAAATAACAGTTTTATTGAGCTACAGTTCACATACTGTAGAATTCATCCATTTAAAGTGTACAGTTTTTGGCATATTTACAGATTTGTGCAGCCGTTATCACAGTCATCTTGGAACCTTTCCATCACCTTATAAAGAAACTCTGCACTTTAGCTATCCTCCCATCCCCCATCATCCCATACCCCCAGCCCTAAACTACCACTAATCTACTTGTTTATGGATTTCCCTATTCTGAACATTTCCTGTAAAAATATGTAGTCTATTGTAACTGGCTTCTTTTACTTAGCATAATGTTTTCAAGGTTCACCTATGTTGTAGTATGTTGGGGCTGGGAAAGTTTCAATTTTATGGACACAGCACATTTTGTTGAGCTGTGTATTAGTTGATGGACATTTGGGTTGTTTCTACCTTTTGACACAGCCCCTGTTTTTATGGTAGATGTTGCATCGGGTGACCCATAGACCTGAACCAGCCTGCAGATGTATGGTGTGGTTTGTCTTGCATGGTGATCCTTTAAACCATTTGAGCCAACATCTAAAAACTAGAGACTACATATAAATACGTAATTTTAGCTTTGTTGGGGGAGGAAGCAGGCAGATGCATTCTACTTTACTCTCGTAAGACACAAGAGATCCAAGGCCTTTGGAGGTGCTGGACCCCTGACGAGCAGGTCACAGATGGGGATCTCCCACAGTTGATGGGGGGCTGGGTCTGGTTGGATGTGGATGGAGACAGCACCTTTCTGACGGGGCAGCTAGTGCAGAGGCAGAGTGGCAGGTGGCCAGGTGCTACCATTGCTGTGTCTGCACACACGTACTCTGCCTCTCGTGTGCGCCCCGGGTCCAGGTTGGAGTACTTACTCTCCAGGCAGTGGCAGAGTGAATGGGCAGTTTGGCCTCAGCCCTACTTTCCCCTGGCTCAGACAAGTGGGCTTCAGTTTATAGCCTGCAAGTGCCCCTTTTGCACTGGCCTCAGCCCTTTTCAGCAGCTTGTGTCCAACTGAGAAGCTCTGGGTGCTCACTTGCTGTCTCTTAAACAATCTAGATGAGGACGGGGACTTGGTTGCCTTTTCCAGTGACGAGGAACTGAAGATGGCGATGTCATATGTGAAGGATGACATCTTCCGTATTTACATTAAAGGTAAGGGGCAGCCTGAAGCCAGGTGTTCCTGCTGAGTACAACTGGCTTGAGGTTATGGAGACGTTCCCCTAAAGAAGGGGAGAGGAGACTGAAGGCTGTTTAAGACAGGGCCATAGTCATCGCTCTGCTTGGCCTGAAAAAGGAGTACATGCCCACCACAGGGGGTGAGGTCGGAGGGTCTCTGGGTTCACTTTAAAAAAATATATATATATATATATAATAAATTTAAAAAAATAATTTATTTTTCATTTGGTTGCATTGGGTCTTCGTTGCTGTGCGCAGGCTTTCTCTTGTTGCAGCGACAGGGGCTGCTCTTTGTTGCGGTGCGTTGGCTTGTCTTGTTGCAGAGCACTGGCTCTAGACATGCGGGCTTCAGTCGTTGTGGCTTGCGGACTCTAGAGCGCAGGCTCAGTAGTTATGGCGCACGGGCTTAGTTGCTCCATGGCATGTGGGATCTTCCCGGACCAGGGCTTGAACCCGTGTCCCCTGCATTGGCAAGTGGATTCTTAACCACTGCGCCACCAGGGAAGTCCCTGGGTTCACTCTTGATTGTGCCCACGAGCTGAGGGTTTATTTTAGTGCGGGGCAAGGCCAAAGCCATGCAGACACAACTCTCTGTTGCTTTGCTCTTGCCAGGGTCACTCATCCCCAGGTCACAGGCGCAGGTATTGAGAACCTCCTAGCAGGCTCTGAGGTTGTGTTGTTGTTGTCACTTGAGTAAGTGAATTCGCCTGGATTCGGTGTCTGAAGGGTGGCATGAGGGACCTGCTGACTGTGATGGCCCCATAGTGCTGACAAGCAGGAGTCTTCCGTGGCTCACAGAGTGTCATGGCTTTCTGCCCTGCCTGCAGAGAAGAAGGAGTGCCGGCGGGACCACCGACCCCCGTGTGCTCAGGAGGTGCCCCGAAACATGGTGCACCCCAACGTTATCTGTGATGGTTGCAACGGGCCAGTGGTGGGGACCCGCTACAAGTGCAGCGTCTGTCCTGACTACGATCTATGCTCTGTCTGCGAGGGGAAGGGCATGCACAGGGAGCACAGCAAGCTTGCCTTCCCCAGCCCCTTCGGGCGCCCTTCTGAGGTGAGTGGGGCCTCCCTGTGGGCTCGGGGTGGGTGCAGGGTGGCAGGAGCCCCCTGACCTGGCACCACCCTGCCCCTCTGTCTACCCCTCCCCAGGGCTTCTCTCACAGCCGCTGGCTGCGGAAGCTGAAACACGGGCACTTTGGGTGGCCTGGCTGGGAGATGGGCCCACCGGGGAACTGGAGCCCACGTCCTCCTCGAGCGGGGGATGCCCACCCTGGCCCCGCTGCAGAATCAGGTGAGGCTTGTGTCTGCTGGCCTCTGAAGGGCGAGATGTGAGGGCTGGCAGAGCTGGAGGGTCTTCCCTGTGTCCTGAAATCCTGTGTGCCTATGGCTGGGCTGGGCACTTCATGGCCATTCCTGGCATTTAATCCTCACAAAACCCAGCAAAGTGTGGAGCATTATCTCCATTGTACAGGTGGGAAAACTGAGGCGCCTAAGTGCCCAAGGCCACTAATGCATCTGCCCTTGCCCACCTCCTCATGCTGCCCTCTGAGGTGGTCCTCACATATAGACGGGAGGCCCCCTCCAGCACCTGCATCTCTGCAGTGTACTCCCTTCTCTTTTATGCTAGCTGTCAGGAAAGTCAGAGCCAAATTTGCACGAGTCTTTTAAAACAGTCCCCAAGTCAAAAACTTACATATAGCTTGCATTCTGAACTTTTGGATTCTGGTTTTATTCTGATGTTATTATTATATCTGTGTCCTTTGATTCACTTTATCTTTAGAGACAAAGATGGGGATGTTTGATTCGAGTAAATAATATTTTATACTGTATGTACTGAGCCCCCTGTGGAGTACCTAGGCACCAGGAACACAGATGAAGGGGGAGCAGAAGGGGAAGTGGTTTGAAGGACGAAGGGGCCCAGGAGGTGGCCTAGAGAGGGAGGGAGAGAGGGAAGCACTGGAGTGTAGGCTGCTGGGACAAGGCCCCGGGGGGAGGGCTCCTGGGATGAAGGTGACAGGACTGCAACAGGTATCAGTCATTGAGAGACATGCTTTGAATTAAGTGTATCTTTGTTTTTGTTTTTTAAAATCAAAGCTTCTAGTCCACCGGAGGATCCCAGTGTGAATTTCCTCAAGAATGTAGGGGAGAGTGTGGCAGCTGCCCTCAGCCCTCTGGGTAAGTGATTGCCTTGTCCGTCCTTTGATATCAGCAGAGCATTTTGGTAACCAGTGTGTAGGTGGCTGTTTTGTGGCTTTCACTTGGGATACTGCAGAGGAGCGGCAGTTGATGTGTGCTTGAGACCAGTAAAGATTTGTTGCCACATATCAAACTTTGCCAAGTGCTGCACCACAGGCCACTTGAAGTTGCATTCCCTGACAGATTCTTGAGCTTTCCACATGGAGTGTGGAATCAACCAACGTTGGTTGGAGTAATCCTACTAGGGAGGGTGACCAGGCTCAGTTGCAGGGCTGGCCTGTCATCTTCTGCCTGTTTGTCCTTTGGGAGAAGAGCAGTCTGTATTTCTCCTAGTGTGAGTCTTGGGGTTTCTTCAAGGACTTGGGTGAGTAGTTAGCTGAGACGCCATATTGCCTTTCCTCCCTTTTTGCAACCCCCAACCTTTCCTGGCGCTTCCTGAGTGCTGGTCTTGTGCCGGTGCCGGAGAGAAAGGAGTAAGGGAGGAAGGTTCTCTGTGTGCCACCAGGTTCCCAGTGCGCAGGCCCAGCGTAGGTGTCTGGGTGGATGAGCCTCCATAGTGTGCCCGGCCTGAGGCCAAAAGCTCCAAGAATTTAGAAAGCACTTGCTGTGTTTTGGCAGCAAGAATCAGTTGATGAAGGTGATTATGATGAATCCATGATCTTGGACTAGAAGAGAGCTCATCTTTGTGACTGCAGCGGCAGAAAGTGCCCACCTGGTCTGTCCAAAAGTTGTGTCCATGTCTGAAAGAATGCTATAGGAGGGTGCCCAGCCCCACCCGCCATCCACCTTGTGGCTCACAGAGCATGACTGCCATTGCTTCCAAACTGAGACCATTTCTGTTCACACTCATTGAAGTAGCTTTGAAGCAATAGTGACATCTTGGTATTGCTGCTACATGAAATAGCTCAATTCACACATGGTTTCTGTACTGGAGTTAAAGGTTCTTGAGAGAGTGAGGAAAAAGAATTGCTATATTTAATGCTTTCTAAGGAGGGTAACAGTGGAGTAGTGATGAAATAATTGGGAGATAGGTTATCCCTAAACCCTGCCACTCACTTAAGACATAAGTGAAAGACATAGTAGAATTTTAAGAAATTCCAACTAATGGGTTGCTACTTAGGGGCCATGGGAAGTTATTCTCTGGAAGATAGTAAATGGACAGTGGTTCTGGCTGAGTATCAGAATCACCAACAAAGGGTTGGTTTTTTTTTTTTTGGTTTTTTGGTATATAATTTGGTGTATGGAAACTATTAAAACTATTCTGAAGAACAAAGTTTTTCACTAAAAGAATGAATGAGATGACCTGGGAAGTCACAATACCAAGTCTAGGTTCAGGCAGGGGACTTTAAAAGAGTGTGGAGTCCCAGGTCCCTTGATTCGGTAAGTGGGACTTGGGTAGGGCCTGGGGTCTGTGTGTTCTGAAGGCTTCCCAGGAGACTCTGCGTTACGCTTGCTCTCCATCCCGAGACCCATCTGAGCTTGTGAAGTGTTTCAGAACTTGACCTGGATTCCCCACTCAGGACACAAGTGCTCAGAGGTCTTTTGGGATAAGGATTAAGGCCTTTTCAGATCTTTCGAAGTGGATGGAGTTGGTTTCTACTAACTAGGGAGGAGCCTGGAACCCTACAATACAAGACAAGTTTCAGTAAAATATGCTTTTGAGTAATTTCCATTGACAAGAGCCATTCGAGGAATGGGTTAAACTCTGTTGTTGGAGTTATGGGCATTTTCCTTTCTTATGAGGAACTAACAGGATGACTTACTCTGCTAACTGCCCACAAGGGACCATTTGTTCCCAGAGCATGGGCCCAGAGGGGATGTAACCACTGACACCTCCCAGAGGGCAATGTGTGCAGAGAGTCGGTGGCTTTAAAGTGCAAACCTGAGGCCTTTTTTTGGTAGGTGCTGTGAGAGCCAGCTGAGCAACACCGTGAGGCCCAGGGTGGAGGTCGCAGTCACCGACACCTAGGATGTAAAATAGCAGGGCCCTTCCTCGTCATGGGGTCTTCCATAAGTGCCCGCACACAGAGGCTTTGGGGACAGCATGGCAGAGACTGGTACAGTCTTGTAAGCCCTGAAGTCTCAGATTATCATTAAGTTGGCGAAACCCTAGTTCAAAAATCTCAATGATCCATTTACAGAAGCGTCACATCATTCACCCATTTAGAAAAGTGAGAAAGTATATGGGTATTCATTGTACTGTTCTTCCAGCTTTTCTGACTGCTTGATCCTTTTCCTAATGAAAAGCTGTGGGGGAAATGGAAGAAGAAGAACAATTTAAATTTTGCAGATGGGGCACCAGTAGCTAAGCCTGCTTTCATCTCTGCTTGCTCCTCAAACTCCACTAAAATAATAGTGAAGGGATTAAACAAAAAAATATAAAGCATCATAGATAAAGAACAAGAGAAAAAAGTAATAGAGGACAAGATAAAATGAAGTTATCAAACTTTGGAAGATGGGAAGTGGATGGAGGACAGTAACCAACAGAGTGGAGGCATCAGAAACCTATGCACCTGCATAGAGATGCCACTGAGAAGCAAGACTGGTTGTGCAGGGACCAGCGAAGGCCAGGGAACCAGGGGAGGGGTTGAAGACGCCTATTAAGGATCATGTAGAGACTTCAAAGTCCCAGTCAGCCAGATGCTGGCCCTTGCCAACCCTTGCAGGAGACCTGGTGTTTAATTTAATTGCTGGAGCACTTGACCCAGGGAAGCTTCAGAGGTGGGGACACTAGGGACACAGGGCAGGGTGAGGCACCAGCCTGAAACTGGGCATCATGAATGAGAGAGTCCAGCAGAAGCTGGGGAGTCCCTGCTCAGGAGAGGCTGAATGCACCAGAGGAGCATCTGACAGCTCTGCCACCTAGGATCCCATTACCTGGCTGGGCACCCTGTCAGCTTGCAGTTGGAAGATAATGACGGCCCTGGCCCCATGGAGAGTGCTTCCCATCATCTTTTCCTTAGTGCCTCGTTAGGATCAGACAGCTATGGATCACCAACAGTTTGGGGAAAACCTCCATGCACGGGAAAGAAGGAACTTGAGGAAGGACTTAATAGGGAAGAGAATGGTAACATCCTCAGTGAGATACAAAAAAGTATTTGTATCCATGAAAAACAGGATACCATAAAAATGATAACATAAAGGAACAGAATAAGAATGCTCTTGGAAATTAAAAAAAAAATAGAAAAAAGACAACTTCAAAAGAAGTCTCAGATTTTAAGATCATCTCAAGGAAATATTCTAGAAGCAAAACAAATAGAGGCAGAAGGAGAGAAAAGACGGGATAATTTGAGGATTAATCCTGGAGGTCCAATATAGGATGAAGGAATTCCAGAAAGAGAACAGAGTATACTGTAGGGAGGAAATGAACAAAGAATACAAGACAGTCTCTTGCCACTAAGGACATTAACCTCTGGATCGAAAGGGATGCCAAATGCCTTGGACAATGACTAAAAAAAGACCCCACACCAAAGGTTATTGTCAAGTGTCAGAACCCTTGGGATAGAGACTCTGGAAACTCTCCAGGTTGCTATAAAAGCTTGGGAATTCAAGGAGCACAGCAAGAGCTGGCAGACAAGTGACTTCAAAAGGCTCATCTAAAATGGTTTTTCAACCTCGAATTCTGTACCCAACTAAAATGATCGTGTGGGAGCAGAACAAAGTTGTCAGGAATGCAAGGGTCTTAATCATCTTACCTGGGCTTGAACTCCCTTTCTCTGGCCAAAATGAAGAAATAAGCCCAGAATGAAGAAAGAGGTGCTTGAAAATGGTACCCAACACATGAAAGAGTGACAAGAGGAGTCACCAGGATGGAAGGAAAGGTGTAGCTGTGCCTCTGGTCCCGAGAGTTGCCTGTCCAGGCTGGAGCTGGAAGCTCCATGCCCGCCAGGGGTGGTCTCCAGGGAAAAAAACAGAACGGATGCGGTATCTGATACACTTAAACCTGTGTTGTAGAAAACACTATAGAGAAGCTGTGGGAGAATAAGGGGGAAGTTAGCAAGTGAAAAGGAGGACATCGTTACTGCTACAGAAACAGACTGTAGAGTAAATAAGGCCAGTACTTGGCCCAGCAAAGAACAGTATTTATGTAGTGGCACTAATGTAAACACTGAATGCTGTTTTTACCAAAACTTGAATTTGTGAAAGGATGGGGAAGGGGTGGTAAAGTGTTGATCTTCCAGAGTAAGAAATAAGCAGTAAACTTGAGCAGTCAAGAAAGAAAGAGCATTTGTGGGTTGACAGCTGTCTCTGGGGAGTGGGCCAGGCTGTGTGGCGGGGGGGGGGGGGGGGGGGGCAGGGAATCTTCTATAGAAGACTGTAGTCTTTTTTAAAAATTTTATTGAAGTGTAGTTGATTTACAATGTTGTGTTAATTTCTGCTGTACAGCAGAGTGACTCAGTAATACATATATATATTCTTTTTCATATTCTTTTCCATTATGGTTTATCACAGGATATTGAATATGGCTCCATGTGTTATACAGTAGGACCTTGTTGTTTATCCATTCTATAGTCTTTTAAAATTATTTGACTCTAAGCTATGGGCATGCCCTTTGAGAAATTAAAAATAATTAAAAACATAGCCCTGGTGATTGTCCCCTCCCTTCCCCTCAGTGAGCATGTGCCCCAGAGTGTGAGAGACTGGAGGTAGACACGCCAGCCAGTGCTTGCAGCCTCATGGGCCTTGCACAGAGCTTGCACGGGCTGTCTGCCTGCCTGCCTAAACAAAATCCGTGTGTTCAGTGTGCATGTTTTTCACATCACTAGGCCCCTGCACACAAGTGCGATGCTTTATGTGGTCCTCACCACTGTGGCACAGGTGGTACTGGCCACACGTGGTATTTGGCTCTCACCCTGTTCTAAGGGCCTGGCCCTGCCTGCTGTGCAGCCGCTGTCCTACATGGTTAGGGGAAAACGAGGTCTGTTTATGGACTTTCTGGCTCTGAAGCTCACCTGGGATGCTAGCTATTAATCAAGTTTTTGTTTTCTCCTTGGCTTCCAGGCATTGAAGTCGATATTGACGTGGAACATGGAGGAAAGAGAAGCCGCCTGACACCCACCTCCCCAGGCAGCTCCACCCCAGAGGAGAAGTGTAGCTCTCAGACAAGCAGCTGCTGTTCCAACCCCAGCAAGCCAGACGGGGACATGGAGGGCATGGCACAGTCTCTGGTGGAGCAAGTGAACAAGATCGCCCTGGAGTCAGGGGGTCAGCCTGAGGCAAGCACCCTCCCACACCATCCCCAGGTTGTGGCCGCCCAGAGCTTATCCCAGCACCCCAGGCACAGCCCTTCCCTGGCACTCACACAGCCAGAGGGACCCATTTCTGTTGCAGAGTGTCGGTGGCATTTAAGTTGTTCTGTGAACCCTCCGCTAGAACTTTGTAAAGCAAAAGCCTCTTGCCAGTCCTCCATGCCCTGACTCTCCCAGGCTGTGGTCAGGTGGCCTGTTGTCCTTGTCCTTGTGCTCATGGGGGGTTTTGTTCCAGGAACAGATGGAGTCTGATAACTGTTCAGGAGGAGATGATGACTGGACTCATTTGTCTTCAAAAGAGGTGGACCCGTCTACAGGTGAACTCCAGTCTTTACAGATGCCTGAATCTGAAGGGCCAAGCTCTCTGGACCCTTCCCAGGAAGGACCCACAGGGCTGAAGGAAGCTGCATTGTACCCACATCTGCCACCAGGCAAGAGATTTCAAGTATTTTGTATTTCTGTCTTTTCTGTTCAGAGCATCCTATCACTTGCTTTTAGCAACACAGAAAGACATCATGTTCTGTACTGCATGGCTTGTCTGTTGACGTAAGAGAAAATTGGGGGTTGGTTTTGTCCTCTGTGTCTATACTGAGCCTTAGTAAGCTCAGCTTTCTAAAACTTAACATCCAGACCCAGAATTACGAAGGCAGATGTGATGTGGTGGCGGCGCTGGCTTTGGCACTACTAAAAGTGGTCTCGGGGTCCATCTTCACTGTTTCCTCATGGAAAGTGCTGACCTTGGAGCAGGGGTCCTAGCCAAGGCTCCGGTAGGAGCCAGGCAGGAAGCCACCGTGTAAAGTAGGTGGCGTGGAAGCAGTATGATCGGGTGGAGAGTGTGCCAGCCTGGAGAACTCACACTGAATAAAAGAGGCCACTCACACCCTGCTCTGGTTCATCACTGTCACATGGCAATGACTTTTAAAACAGTATTCAAGTGGAAATCCATTCTATGGGCCAAATTTAGCCCTTGGGCTACCAGTATTTATCTTCTCTGCCTTAAAGCAGGGAGTGGCAAACTATGCCCTATGGGCCAAGAATGATTTTTTCATTTTTATAATGGTTGGAAAAAAGTCAAGATGGGAAAATTAGATGAAATTCAAATTTGTGTTCATAAATGTAAGTTTTACTGGAACACAGCCATGATCATTTGTTTACATTTTGTTTGGCTGCTTTTATGCTTGTAACAGCAGAGTTGAGTAGTTGTGACAGGGACAAATAGCCTGCAAAGCAGCTTAAAATATTTATTCTCTGACCTTGTATAGAAAAAGGTTGCCAGTTCCTGCCTTGGAGGGTCCCTGTGAGGGTTAAGACCTTGTAAAAGGGCCAGGCCCTGCAGGCCCTGGGTACTTGCTGGCTGGACAGGATGCTGCCACATCATTTGGGGCCCAGTGACTCTTCCTTATGGCTGTCATTACTCTCTCTGGCAGAAGCTGACCCCCGGCTGATTGAGTCCCTCTCCCAGATGCTATCCATGGGGTTCTCTGATGAAGGCGGCTGGCTCACCAGGCTCCTACAGACCAAGGATTATGACATCGGGGCTGCCCTAGACACCATCCAGTATTCAAAACACCCACCGCCATTGTGACAAAGTCTGCTCACCCATTCTGTGTCCCGTTTCTTCTCTCATAGTTGTGTTAAGCTAGTATAGAACCCCAGTGCCTTTGTAAGGGCCAGTTTCTCTGCATTCTTCTTCCAGAATCTGGTGGGTGGGGACGCACAAAGCCATTTAGGGCAGTAAAACAAGTGACACGAGGGGGTAATTCCAACCAGCTTCCTGTGGGCGCCTGCCTCCTTGCAGCCGGGGGTGCCCCCCTGGGGCAGAGTGAGAGACTCCTTGCTGGGGAGGACGCGGAGGCCACACTGCATCATATTCCCACTCTCTCCCTGCAGGATTACACCAGCAGTCCAGAATAGATCTTGCCTAATGGCCTTCTGCTTTTTCGCTTTTTTTAAAATGACTATAGTACACTGACATGTAACTGATTTTCTGCTAGAAATCTGATATACTCTGAATTTGGCTAGAGTATAGCCAACATTCTGTTGGGGCGGATGAGGCTATGCTGTAGTGATTACTAGAGGGTAGGACAGCTCAGGACTTTGGCTAAACATCTGGGAATAAAGAAGGGCTGACAGGGGAACTGATGTTGTTCACTGAGTACTGCCTGTTTCACAACTACTGTAATTCTCTCATTTCCCAATGTGTCAACTGCTTTTAAAGTAAGAAAATCGCTTTGTAGCCATTCTGTTTGTAAACAATCTTAATTAATTAAATGGTATAAGCACTTTAATCAGAGATGGTGAGATGAGAGATGATCTGTTTGATAGTCATGTTTATTGTTGGTTCTTGGTAGTTCCCATAAGTCATCCTTAGTCCTACTATTTAAAAGCAACTTGGGGAGTCCTGTTTCCAGTGGCACAGAGATCAAGTGGAGAAGGGCTCACTTAACAAATATGTCTACATTAGTAACACATTAGTTTCAATTCACAGATGGTCATCAAAGTCCTCTCCGGTTTTAAAGAGGTCATACAGTCGCAGGAGTGAAGAAGGCTCCTGCATCCCTTTGACCAAGGCCCCACCCTCTGCCCAAGGGCCTGTGCCCCCTGACTGCTCGGGGGTCTTTCCGCAGAGCCTCTTGGGCCCAGGCGTGGGAGTGTGTGTAGCCTGAGGAAGCTGGAGTGCACCAAGGGTCCTGCAGAGGCCTTCCCTTGGGGTCTGGGTCCTGGGGGTCCCCTGCTCAGTCCGTGCTGCTCGAGCTGGCCAGGGGCCTCTTTGCAAGGGGGTCAGGGGCTCCGTGTCCAAATGTGAGCTGTTTCCAAGTGGCGGAAGAAATTGTTCCCACTTAGGAGACACGGTCCTGACCTGCTGGGCAGGACACGGTGGTTCCCCCCGAGGAACGACGAGCTCCCTGGTGTCCCAGTCCTCACGACTGCTTCCTTCTTTGACCTTCCCTGTCAGGCCAGTGTGGTCCTGAGGTGGAAACACAAGATGATGGCCATGTTCTCCATTCAGAAGAATGCCCAGCAGGCTCAAGGGACAAGGAGAGGAGGTCCTGTGCCTGTACTAGTCCTTGACTGTACCTCTGGGTGCTGACACTTTCTGCTCTGTGCTGTCTACTATTCTGTAGCCTGGCAGGCTAGGGACATGCCTTGATTTTGAGGTTTAGCAAAGCACAGCAAATAAATGCCCTCTCCGTCACTCCAAATCCTCTGCCAAATTCCCTGACCAGGCTTCCCAAAAAAGGAAGATGTTCTCCTGTAATCAGGGTATGTCATGGGGACCTTAGCATCAGGTGAGGGAGTGCCTGAGGGGTGCAAGCAGGAAGGGCCCTAGAGACCACCTGGAAAGACCATGTGCTTATGGCCAGGCAGCTGGGAAGGTCTCTCTAGAACCATGTTCAGGGTTTTGAAGCTGTACAAGTGGCTGCACAGAATACCCCAGGGGACATGACAGTGACAGAGGCCTGGCTTCTCCCTTCTACCTCAGAAAACGAGGATGCATTGAAAATTGGGTTTCACTCCTAGAAAAATGGTACAGATGAACCGCTTTGCAGGGCAGAAATAGAGACACAGATGTAGAGAACAAATGTATAGACACCAAGTGGGGAAAGTGGCGGGGGGTGGGGTGGTGGTGTGATGAATTGGGTGATTGGGATTGACATTTATACACGATGTGTATAAAATGGATGACTAATAAGAACCTGATGTATAAAAAAATTCTAAAATTCAAAAAAAGAGAAAAAATTGGATTTCACTGCCTACAAAGGAATTTGCAAGCAATGACAGGAGGGACTCTGCATCACCACCCCCAGGCAGTATGGAAGAGGCTCTGTGGGCAGTTGTTAGTGATTCGAGACTGCCAGCTCTGCCACTGATTTGCTGTGACCTCAACTGAACCTTCACCAGTCTTAGTTCCTCACCTTCAAAACAAAACAGGCTTGTGGTAAGAATTAGTGCATAAAAAATGTTTAGCCCTGGGACTGGTACATCAGTAACTGTCACACTCATTATAATTTAGAGATTCAGGGCCACATCCTTACCTGGGGGTCACATAGCTAGTTAGTAGCAACACCAGAGTTTGATCACTGCCTCTTGGCTTTGGACGGGCACTCTCCACTACTGTCTGAAGCTGGCCAGGACGACCCTGGCCTATGTTGGGGCATGGCAGTGACAAATGCCTGGCAGAGTTCCTCTGCCTGGGTGCCTGTGGCATAAAGCAAAACCTGCATTCTGCGGCCTGGAAGGTCTAGGTTTGAAGCATCAGAAAAAGAGCAGGTCCTAGGTGAAGAGAGTGCCTCAAATGCACAAGAACCCACCTGGATAAATGAAGGTGACAGTTCCTCAGAAACCCAGGGCAGGTCCCAAGCTGAACAGTCTGACAAAGACCCGGTACTCCATGCAGAATGAAGGGAACGGTCCTAAAAGCCCTACTGGTCAACCTTGATTGCCTCCAAGGCATCAAGCTGCCCTTTTGACCCCGAGTTAACATCAGTGACAGGAGGAGCGTGGCAGGGAAACAGTGCAGGCCAGAGAAAGGAGTTGGCTTAAGACACAGAAAACAAGACAGCCATGTGGGAAGTTGGGCTTTTACGGGATGTAAGTGTGATACTTTAATTGTCCACAAAACAATTTAAAAATCCTGCGTCTGCTCAATGGCCACTGGGACACTGTCCTCAATCACTGACCTTCAGGGACTTCAAGGTGACCTCACAGTTTCTGGAGTCCTGGATATTAGGGCTGCATGGAGGCTGGACTGTGCTCTGGCTCCATTTCCTGGCAGAGGAAAAGTGCTGTCAAGAATCCAGTCTTTCTTGTAATTACAATGGAAAAGAATCTCAAAAAAAAAAAAAAAAATATATATATAAACGGAAACACTTTGCTGTACACATGAAACTAACACAACATTGTAAATCAACTATATTTCAATAAAAATAAAAAAAAAAAGAACCCAGTTCTACCATTGAACAGTGACCCTTAGTCTGACTTGGTGGTCACCTGGTCTGACACCTAGCACAGGTAGGGACCTTGCCATCCCTTATAGCTTCCCAACTGGCTGCTCAGCTTCTGTCCCACTGCCAACAACAGGTTGCCTAATGACATCTAAGGCAGTCCATTTCTCTGCTCTATAGCTTGTAGTTGCTAGAAAGTTCTTATTCTGAACTGGAATCTACCTCCCGCCCTAGAAGAGCCATCCTAATCTAGATGAGGCAGTCTCTCAGAAAACTCACTGAGGGACTTCCCTGGTGGTCCAGTGGTAAAGAATACGCCTTCCAATGCAGGGGACACGGGAATTAGGACCCCATGTGCCATGGGGCAAGTAGGCCCGCACGCCACAAGTACTGAGCTCACACGCCGCAAACTACAGAGCCCAGGCACTCTGGAACCCGCACGCCACAACTACAGAGACCACACACCCTGGAGCCTGCACGCCACAACTACAGAGAGAAAACCTGCATGCTGCAAATAAAGAAGAGAAAACCCACATGCCACAACTAGAGAGAAGCCTGTGCACCACAATGAAGGGCCCGGGTGCCACAATAAAAGATCCTGCATGCCTCAGTGAAGATCCCGAGTGCTGCAACCAAGACCCGATGCAGCCAAAAATAAATAAATAAATCTTTAAAAAAAAAAAAAAAAGCTCACTGAAATGCAGATTAAGACTGGAGAAGAGACCCATGAAAGTCAGGTCTTTCCTGCTCTCAGCTAAAGGTTCCCAGGCCTGTCGGCTTCTCTGGCCCCACTTCACTTTCTCAACCTTGCCCTTAAGTTCTTCCCTGAGGTCAGTGCAGTCTAGATGTTCAGAATTAAGTGAGCATCATAAAAGGCACCCCCACTAGAATCCTGCCTAGCCCTCACCTCTGCACGGGCTGCACCTGGTACCTGGCCATGCCAGAGGGCCTGCGGTGATGGCGCCTGCTGGCTCACATCCCTCAGGCTTCCTGCTGACCACAGGAAGCTGCTCGTCAGTACCCCCAACCGTAGGTCAGCAAGGTGGGCATGGGTGAGGGCTGGATTAGCTACTAGCTTGGCACCTTTTTCTAGGCAGGCCTGTACTGAAGGGAGGGTCTGGCTTCTCTCTCTTGGATGAGGGCTGTCTGTTGAAACACACTCCTCCTTCTTCCAGCTGCAGTTCTTTGGAGTCCCTTTCCAGATACTTCAGCCAGCGGTTCTTTGAGGGCTGGAGTTTTTCCTACAGGATTGGGAAGTTTATTCTCAGAGTTGGAAAGCAGACACCTTTACTGAAAATCTCCAGTGCAGCTCTGAGGCCTAAGAGCCTCAGGACCCATGTCTACACT
This sequence comes from Leucopleurus acutus, assembly GCF_964270905.1. Classification (NCBI taxonomy): domain Eukaryota; kingdom Metazoa; phylum Chordata; class Mammalia; order Artiodactyla; family Delphinidae; genus Leucopleurus; species Leucopleurus acutus. Next base: position 17,588,589 of record NC_139145.1, read on the forward strand.
GTCACCAGCAAAGGAATTTGATTGGAAGGTAATGGGAGACAGATATCTTGACTGGAGCACACTGGCACACACTTTGGGAAAGCTGCAGGTCACAAGAACTTTACCAAGAACTTTGCAAATGTCCACACTCCCTGGCCCAGTAGTTACAAATGAAGACAAAGGCATAAAGATGTTCAAAGTGTTACAAATAATAGCAAATATTTACAGTAGCAAAAGTTTGCGAACATCCTAAATGCCCAATAAGAAGGGAATTAAGTATTGCCATATCCACTATATTCTGTAGGTACTTTTTAGAAATGAAAAGAATTGAAAGCTATATAGCAACACAGAAGATATGATGTAAGTGAAAATTCCAGGATGCAAACAAGTGTTTCTTACAGAAGGAATGATGAAAGATTAAGTCTGTAAGTAAAGAAACTGGAAGTATAGACCCAAATATGCAAGACCTGATGTGTTAGTGTGCTTACGAGCATCTCCCCTATTTATTGATATAATAAAAATATGAAGAGCACCTGGAAAGCGGGCATTGCCAGTGTGATTCTGTGAGCAGAGGTGGGGCTCTGCCAGGGAGCCTGTCAGTTGTTCCCACTCCCCCCGTCCCTGGCAGGACACAGTGTTCCACGTACCCATGGCATCTTGGATGTACCAATGGCGTCACCTACTCAGTCACTCAAGCTCTTACATGCACTGCCCATCCAAACACTGTTTGAGTACCTACTTTAACCAGGCCCTGGGAATGAACAACTGGATGTGAGCCCTGCTGTGGGGCTCAGTCTGGAGAAAGGGAACATGGAAACCCAGGCACTTTACAACAGCATGCCTTCCCTACCACAAGTGTGCTGAGAGTGCTGTGGGACAAGGGGAGAAGCACAAGGAGGTGAAGTTCAATCTAAGTTCAGAAGAATTCACCAAGCAGCCAGAAGAAAAAGCTCTTTTCACAGTATTGTAATTATTTTACACTGCTGCCTCCACACATATGAAAGGGACAGGTTTATTCATTTTTGAGTTCCCTGTAGCTTTAAGCCAAGTGCTCATCATTCGGTAACCTCAACAAGCGTCTGCTGAAGAAATGAGGAATGAATGAATAAATGGAACCCCCCTCTGTGACAGAGCCGGCTCAGGCATCTGGGCCGAGATGGTGCTGCTGGCTTACCTGCAGGCTTGCAGGCACAGCCTGCCGAGGACGTGCATTTTCCTCCTCATCGGCATTTATGGATTCTTCCAGAGACCTTAGGGAAAGATTGTACAGTTGTCTTTTGTAAAATGACCAGGAAGATGAAGGACAGTGAAGATGGGAACGGCAAGATGCACGAACTTGATGTTGATATCAAAGCCTGTTTAGGGGAACTTAGAACTTATCTCTGTTGTTTTGATGTGATTTGGTAATCTTCCAGCAGTTCAGAAGGCAGAGGGACCATCTGTTACTTGGAGCAAGAGGAAAAGTGTCACAGGGCAGAAGTGGCACTCTTAACCCAGAGGACCAGAGTTTGCATCATGGCTTTGCCAATGACTGGCTGTCACTGACTGTGATTCTGGGTATATCACTGTATCCCAGTTTCCTTATTTACAAATGGGGATAATATTGCAAGGGTCACTGTGAAGATAAATAAGACAATACGTGTGCATGTGCCCTGCTCAGTGCCTGAACACAGAGACTAATGTCAGCTGAACTCTGATAGCACAGAGTCCCTCCCATTAGCAATGGAGATGTCCCCATTGCATAGGGTCATATGAGTGTCTTTACAGTTGTATTATATCTCAACCACTACAAAAGAAGGCATTTTACTGAGCTTGATGTGTCATAGTGACTTCATCCAGCCTCCCAGGGACAGCAGGGCTCTTTTACCACATAAAGCAGAGTGAGGAGCTGGAACCTTTGCAGCCTCGAGTAGGGCTGGATGGCCAGTGAAAACATTCATAGTGCAAGGACTGAAGGTTAGCGCCAAAGCCACATCCACCCATGTCAGACAGGGTTGTTACATCACACGATCAGATTGGAGCTCTCTCTAGAGAACTACAATGAGAACCCCAACTCTACCAAATGTGGGCACCTCTACTTCAGTTTCTTCCTCTGTAAACAGAAGCCAATTATCCTCACAGGGTGATGAGGAAGATAAAATAAGACCACGCATATGAACTGCCTACCGTGCCACATGGTCGATACTCCAATGTCCAGTTGAGCAGTGTCCTACCAGCTACTAGCCAGAACTCTGCTCACCATACTATGATTCAGGAACTCAACTCCAGAACATCTCTCAGCAATATGAAGGTTAATGGTCTGTCTTCTCACTTCTATGTTACCCCTGAGAAGCTGGGTGTCTACTGTTCTTGTGTAGGTGATCTCTCTTCTCTCCAGCTACTTTTCAACTCTTCCCTTTATCTTCCATGTTCTGCAATTTCATTATGTTGTTGTGTCTAAGGGCAGATTTTTTTTGTCTTTTAAAATTAACTTATTGAGGTATAATTTATAATTAATATACACTAAAATGTAACAATTTAAGTGTACAATTAGATGAGTTTGGTAAATTTTATCTTTGAATCTATTACTCCCATCAAGATATAGAAAAATAATTTATTGAGATATAATTAGCAAGATATAGAAAACTGTCATCACCCCAAGGTTCCCTTATATGCCTTTGTAGGTGATTCCCCCTCCCCAGAATACCACTCATCCCTATAGTATGTGGTCTTTTGTGTCTGATTTCTTTCACTTAGCAATGTTTTTGAGGTTTGCCCATGTTGTTTTTGTTGCTGAGTAGTATTCTATTGTATGGAAATACCACTATTTGTTTATTCACTTGCCTTTTTTTTCATCCTTCATTGAATCTATTTATTTATTTTTGGCTGTGTCGGGTCTCAGTTGTGGCACATGGGCTTCTCTCTAGTTGTGGTGTGCGTGTTTTCTCTTCTCTAGCTGTGGCGTGCAGGTTCAAGGGCATGTGGGCTCTGTAGTTTGCAGCACACAGGCTCTCTAGTTGAGGCGTGTGAGCTCAGTAGTTGTGGTGCACAGGCTCAGCTGTCCCACGGCATGTGGGATCTTAGTTCCCTGACCAGGGATCGAACCCATGTCCCCTGCATAAGGCGGATTCTTTACCACTGGACCACCAGGGAAGTCCCTTCATTTGCCTTCTGATGTTATCTATATATCTAGTCTTTCACCAAAATCACACTATCATCTTGATTGTTATAGTGAATCTTGAAATCAGGCTGTAGAAGTCCTCCAGTTTTGTTCTTTATCAGCATTGTTCTGGCAATTGCATTTCTATATAAATCTTAGGATCAGTTTGTCAATTTCTTAAAAAAAAAACAAAACTGCTGGAATTTTGATTGGAACCTAATGGCAGACTCTACAGATCAATTTAGGATGAACTGACATCTTAACAATATTGAGTTTTCCAATCCATGAACGTGTCATATTTTTTCATTTAGATCTTCTTTAATTTCTCTCAGCAATGTTTTATCGTTTTTACTGAAAATTTCTTGCACATTTTTGGGTTATGTTTATCCCTATGTATTTTATTTCATTTTATTATTTTTTTATTTTTTATTTCTTTTGCGGTATGCGGGCCTCTCACTGTTGTGGCCTCTCCCATTGCAGAGCACAGGCTCCGGACATGCAGGCTCAGCGGCCATGGCTCACAGGCCCAGCCGCTCCGCGGCATGTGGGATCTTCCCAGACCGGGGCACGAACCTGTGTCCCCTGCATTGGCAGGTGGACTCTCAACCACTGTGCCACCAAGGAAGCCCTTTATTTTTTGATGGTATTATAAATGGTATTTGATTTTTAAAATTATTTTCCAACTGTTCACTGCATTTATATAAAAATAAAATTTAGTTTTGTATGTTGACCATGTATCCTTGTGATCTTACTAAATTAACTTATTAGTTCTAGTAGCTTTTGTATAGATAGGCTCATTAGGATTTCCTACATACACAATGTTTTCATCTAGTTTGGGATTTACTGTGTTTCCTTAATCTAAGAATGTAAGCCCTTTGATTCTGGAAATGTTCTGTTCATTTCCCTGCAAATATTGCCTTTGTCCCCTTCTCTTTATTATCTCCTGCTGGAACTCTTCTCTGTATCCTTCATGTCTCTGAACTTATATTTTCCACCTTTTTGTCTTTCTCTGCTGCACTGTGATTAATTTCTTCAGATTGGTCTTCCATTTCACTAATTCTCTCTTCAGTTGCACTTGATCTGTTTAATGGTCCACTAAACTTTTAATTTCAATGACTATACTTTTCATTTCTACAAACTTTTTGGTTTTTTTAAAAAACTGGTTATTTTTTAAAGTCTCTTGCTCCTCATATTAGCAACCCCCCTCTTCTAATTTCATTAAATATATTAAACATGAAATATTATGTATTCTGAACTCTTTTTGGGTCTGACTTTTCTGTCATTTCTGCTGTCTTTTGCTCATGGTGACATACTTCCTTAAGTTAAATGATTTTTACCTTTGGGTATATGCTCCTTGGAACTTTATATGTGGGAATTCTTTGATACCTGGGTTGAAGATGTATTGCTCCAAAAAGGAGCTGCATTTACCTCTGTTCCTGGGACAATTTAAAAATAAGTTCTCAGCTTGAGACTTTTCACACAGCATGTGTAAAAGGCTTAAAGGCCGTGTGACAGATTCCTTGTGCTTATAAAATCCTGGAGCAGTATTTCCCTTCTTCAGTCAGTGCCAAGGTCAACACAGGCTGGGTCCCTGCTATGGAGGGGGTGCATTTCTAGTTCATTTGAATGCTGAGGGTGTAGTCCTTTGGGGACTCAGCTTTATGTGGTGGTCTCCTATGGACCTTCCCACAGTAAACAAACCCTCGGCTTTGTCTTTGTCTCCTGCTTCCCTCCCAGATGCATGGAAGCTGAAGGGCAACAGGTTTCAATCGCCTCAGCAGCCCAGCTGCTTATTCTCTGGATTTTGGCTTTTGCTTCATTTTTGGCCTCTGATGGTTACTTACCTTCTTGTCATCTCTTCAGTGCACTTAAAATATTGTGGCTGGGGGCTTCCCTGTTGGCGCAGTGGCTGAGAGTCCACCTGCCGATGCAGGGGACACAGGTTTGTGCCCCGGTCCAGGAGGATCCCACATGCCGCGGAGCGGCTGGGCCCGTGAGCCATGGCCGCTGAGCCTGCGTGTCCGGAGCCTGTGCTCCGCAACGGGAGAGGCCACAAGAGTGAGAGGCCTGCGTACCGCAAAAAAAAAACAAACAAAAAAAAACTGTGGCTGGCATTTTAAATTAATTTCAGTGGGAAGATTGTTCAATATCTAATTGCCATATTGTAAGACATGGAACTCTAAGGGATTTCTCCGTCATAGACTTCCACCATCCACTCAAGATAAAAACAGGGCAAGATAACCATGCCTCCCTCAAATTACTATACCTGAGTGACATCTCTGAAATCTGTCCCTGCAGCAGATTTAATTTTTGGACATGGTGTCTACAGTCAGCACCAGAGCCCTCACCGTAAGCCTGAGAAACAAACAAACAAACAAAAATATCAAGTTTAAAAAGTGTTGATAGAATGCTGAGAAATAGATCCATTAGAGCTGCAACCCAGGGAGGATAAAACTGTACTTTGCAAGGCCCAAAGCACCATGCAGGAACCCAAACAATGATTGCTGTTTCTGCAGTGATTTACAAACTAACAGTCTCAGGGACTAATAGTTTCAGTCTATCTGGCTGCCCACCATCACCCTGAACTTTATATATCAAAGCTAAACTCAACCCAAAATCCCACACAAATTGGTTAATGAACATAAGAAATTCAGAAGAGAAGTAACACAAATTGCCAATAAACATATGAAATGATACACCTCACTCACTCATAATCAAAAGAATATAAAATAGATGAGATACATTTTTTCACTTAGCAGTCACTCATTTGTTCAATAAATATTTATTAAGCACCTATTATGTGCCAGGCCCTGAACTAGGTAAGGACAACACAATACAGGAATGGACAAACACTACTGTCATTATGGAGCTCACACTGTAGTGAGAATAGACAGATAATAAGCACATAAGTCACCTATATGGCCATCAGACGGTGAGAAGTGCTTCTGAGGAAAGTAAGGCAATGAAGCGGGGTGGGGCAGAGTGTGGACACAGTAGACAATTTTATATGTGTGTTCAAGAAGTCAAGGAGTGGATCACTGAGAGGGTGACATCTGAGCACAAAATAGGAAGATAGGCAGAAACAAGCCATGTAGATATATAGGGGAAGAACATTCAGCAGAAGCAACGAAACGGAAAGGAGTGCAAAGACCCTGAGCCTGGCATTTTGGAGGAACGGTGAGGAGGCCAAGTGGCTGGAGCTGAATGGTCTAGGGGGAAGATGGTAGGAGATGAGGTTTGAGAGTGTAGGCCCCGTTACAGGCAGAGTCAGCCTTATAGGCATGAGATCTGCTCTGCTGTCTCCATCTTGAAATTCTTAATAATCATTGAATCATTGAATCATTGTGTAAGTAAAGTCTGATGAGATAATGAAGCATGTTTGTGAGTCGTGGACACCAAATGTGTTCACTGTTTCTCGTCACTGCTTTTACATACAGCATGCCTGATGACTGAGGAGCACAGAATTGCAGTGAACTCACAAGGTGTGGGAGTTCAGTGAGACTCCAAGTTCAGACGGTGTGTACAAGTCTTTTTTTTTTTTCCCAAAAAGAGAACATTTATTACTTATTTTTTCCTCATTAGAACTTTCTTTACAGCAACACAAAGTAAAGTACAACAAAAGTACGTGGGGGGCAACCTCAGCCTGAGAGGCCAGGCTTTCCACTGGAATCAGAACTTGCTTCAGTTGCAGAAAGGAGGCAAGGGTATTCTAAAAAACATGAACAACCAAGGAAACGTGTCATATCTTTTCTTACTCCTGTTACCTCCCTGGAATAGCCTATGCTGAAAATAATAACACAGAAAAAAAAGTGAAAGATAGGGCAATCTTTCCCAGTTCCTTTTCCTCTCAGTACTTCCTTACTCATCAGTGAGCTAAAGGTTGAGCGTATGGGTAGAATGTGCGTGTATCAAGCAGTGAAGTAAAAATAGTTAATTTTGTGCAACATCTCCACTGTTCTGGTAGGAATGAAATATGTAGGCATGTATGAGCTACAAAATATAAATTGTGCAATTTTGATGATTCTACGTATACACCAAATGCTCTTATATTATTCTGCATATGTTCCATGTATGTACTAAATGCTCTTTGCATTTATAACTGGTGTTGCACAATATAAATGGTGTTGCACAATTTTAAATGTTAGTTTTTCTTGACACAGGAAGATATTAAATAGTAAATTTTAAAACCAGTAAATAAAAGACATCAGGAAAAGTCAGGAGACCAGGAAAGAAAGGAAAAGCTTAATATTCTAGTACCTTTAATAGCATTTTTTTTTCTGCTTTTGAAAAGGGGCCCCCTGCCCCAACCTGGCCCTGTCTGCATGAGCATGAATGTTGCTCTAACCTGGAAGGTCTGACATGATCTTGCATATGTTTCAGTAGGACCCTGCAGCTGTGGTGCTAAGACTGTATGGCAGAAGCAGGTGACCAGTCAGGAGGTTGCAGCAAATACTGAGGCAACTCAGACCACTGTGGTAGCAAGTGGGCACAGTCTGGGTATATCCTGAAGGTAGGGCTGACAAAATTTGCTGATGGATCAGATGAAGAGTGTAAAAGAAAAAGAGAAGTCAGGGATGAGTTCAAGGTTTTTAGCCCAAACAACTAAAAAGAGGGACTTGGCACTTAAGAGTTGGGGATGACTGTGGGAAGAGCAGGTTGGTGAGGGTAAGGTGAGGGCTTCGTTTTGGGATACAGGTTTGGGATGCCTCTTAGATATGCAGGAGAGCGGTAAGTGGTTGGAAGCATACACAAGTTCAGGGGCAGGTCTGGGGTCTGAGATGGACATTTGAGAATTGTCAGATTGTCTCATCTCAGACGACCAAGGGAATGAGCGTAGCTAGACAAGAGGTCCAAAAACTGAGTGCCAGAGCACTCTAAGGTTTAGAAGATGAGGAGATGGGAAAAAACTAGCAAAGAGGATTGAAACCAGCCAGGAAGACAGGAGGAAAACCAGGAGCAGGATGACTAGAAGTCCAAGTGAAGACAATGCTTCAAGGAGGAGGAAGTGACAAACTCTGACAAATGCCACCAATGAGTCAAGTCACTTGAGGACTGAGAACCAACCATTATTTTTAGCAACATAGAGACCACTGCTGACTTTGACATGAGCAATTTTATCGGACTGGTGGGGAGTGAAATCCCGTCTGGGGAAAGTTCAAGTGAGAATGGGAGGAAAGGAACTGGAGAGGGGAAAGGCAAAGTTTAAAAAGACTGATAACTGACTTATGGTTGCCAAGAGGGAGTGGGCTGGGGGAGGGATGGATTGGGAGTTTGGGATTAGCAATGCAAACTATTATATATAGAATGGATAAACAACAAGGCCCTACTGTATAGCATAGGGAACTACATTCAATATTCTGTGATAAACCATAATGGAAAAAAATATGAAAAAGGATGTGTGTGTGTGTGTGTGTGTGTATACACACACACACACACACACACATATATGTAAATAAAAAACTGAATCACTTTGCTGTGCAACAGAAATTAGCACAACATTGTAACTCAACTATACGTCCACACAATAAATTGAAAAACAAAATTCTAAAATGACTGACAACTTATGTCTGGCATAACTGGTAGGGTGCATGCTCTCCTGCATAGCAGAGACTGCTGCCTGAATACTGAAATGCATTCTCCCCTCATCTGGGAGCAGACTAGACTACATTTTCCAGTCTTCCTTGCAGTCAGGTGTGGCCATGAGACTAGGTTCTTCCCAGTGGAATGTAAGCCACTTCCAGATCCTTCCTGGGTAGCTCCTCCCTGATCTTGCTCCTTTGCGGGGCAAGAGGCAGTGGGAGACAAGCCTCAGGGAATAACAGAACCTCAAGATTACAGGTGCCTCGGTCCCCAGATGACCATACCAAGGACAGCTCTCCTGCTGATCTCAATCTCCCCCAGGAGTGTTACAAGAGCAAGAGAAACAACTTCTATTGCGTTAAGCCACCACAATTTTGGTGTCTGTTCATTACTGTGGCCTAGTCAGTCATAAGCCATATACCACTGCACAAGCATGGGGGTGCTGAGAGGAAGGCAAAGCTTCCTCAGGAATTCAGAAATACATGCTGACATCTAAAACAAGCAGAAGTCACTAGCTATGAGCCAGCCCCTGCCTTCTGAGACCCAATCTCAAGGTAGGCCTCAGCAGCTACACTTACTGACAGATGACCAAACTGTCCCCACTCCCACCCATCCCAACTGACTGGACCAGTGATGGACATCTGAATCAACAGGTCAACCAGATTGTTTCTCCCAGGAGTTTATAATTGGGACTCAGCTATTCCAGTTGGTTTGAAATGAGATTCTGTTGTCTGTGAGTGGAGTATGTTACTTTGAACTGGGAACAGAGAGGAAGGGAAGGAGAGGAGATAGGGAGAGAGGGAGGAAGGTATAGGGAGAAACTGGGTGAAGGGAGGAGAAGGGAGGGAAAAGATGATGCTTGTGTTGTTGGCAGCTTTTCAGTTCTTGGGGTTGGTTCTTCAAGGGGTCAAGAATGAAGCTTCTTCCTTGGATCCCCCCAAGATACCCCATTACCTTGCCAGTACATTTTAAATTTTGCTGAAGTGTTTTTTTCCTATTATTTGCAACTAAAAGAACCTTGGTCAAAAGAATTCCTCTGATTTAACTTCTAGGAATTCGTCCTAAGGAAATAATTGGTCAAGTGAAGAAAGAGGTATTTGTAAGAAGCTTCATTGCAGAGTTGTTCATAACAATGAAAACTAAAATCAACCTAAATGCCCATCAGTGTGGGGTTTGTCACTTAACTCATTCAACAAACATTACTTGAGCAAGCACTGTGCTAGGTGCCAAGAGTACATCAGCAAAACATACAAAAAAGGCTATATAAGTGTCCATCAACAGATGAGTGGATAAAGAAGATATGGGGTGTATGTATGTGTGTGTGTGTATATAGACACACACACACACACATATATATAATGGAATATTAGTCATAAAAAAGAATGAAATAATTGCCATTTGCAACAACAAGGATGGACCCAGAGTGTATCGTATTAAGTGAAGCAAGTCAGACAAAGACAAATATTATATGATATCACTTATATGTGGAATCTAAAAAAATAATACAAGTGAATTTATTTACAAAACAGAAAGAAACACACAGACATAGAAAATAAACTTATGGTTACCAAAAGGGGAAGACGAAGAGAGGAATAAATTAGGAGTATGGGATTAACAGATACACACTATATAAAATAGATTAACAACAAGGATTTACTGTATAGCACAGGGAACTACATTCAATTTCTTATAATAAACTATAATGGAAAATAAGAAAAAAATATGTATAACTGAATCACTTTGCTATACACCTGATACTAACATAATATTGTAAATCAACTATACTTCAATTTTTTTAAAAAGGGTATATAAGTAAAATAGGCAAACCCTCTCTTCCCATGGAATTTACAGTCTCAGATGGACAATACTCACATAAACATGCTTGCCTATATTTCTGATCAGGGTAATGAGATTAACTAGGGAAGCCCCAACAATGAGCACAAAGGCCCTAAGAGGGAAGCAGATTTGGATTGTTTCAAGGTCAGAAGGAAAAGCCCTTATGGCTGAAGGAGGAGAATGATGAGATGAGGCTGGAGAGGTGGCATCAAGGGCTGGAGCAGGTGAACAAGGGGCTCAATGAGGACCCTGTGATATTAGAGATCAAGTGGGTCGGTAAGTATGGACTTGAAAAGAACTGTGATGCTGGGTGAAAAAACTGGGCTAATAAGAGCATTTACAACATGCTCCCCTCAGTCCACATGCTCTTTCATCTCCTGACTACCTTCACAACCTGCCTGCCCCCTCTCACACCCTTGCATCTACCAACAGCTGTCTGCCTATCCCCAGTTAGGTCTGATTACTCAGTTATCTTCTTACAGACCCCTGTACTTTCCTCTCATTTTGCTCAGTCTAGTTTTAAATTACATGTGTGTGTTTTAGTTTCTCATCCTGTTCCACAACAGCAGATCGGTGAAGGCAATTAACAACATGGTCTTACCTTCCATTGTGTCCCATGCCTGCATACAGAAGTTACTCAGTAAATACTTACTGACTGAATAAAAAAAGGAAGGTAACTTTCCAGGCACTGCTCCATTCATTTCGCTTCTTGAAGGAAGATGATCTTAGGAAGCAGGAGCGCTATATCTAATGAACTTGAGCCAATAATGGAACACTGGGTTCCATGAGAAATATGTTTCTGCAGGGCTGGGTCCCACCTGCTTCCTGGTATGGGTATTAGACACTTTGCTGCTTGGGACTCACCCGCAAAAATGACTGCTTCTCTCCACAAGCTTTGCATGTCCATTTGAGACTCTTTTTCACCTACAATGAAATTTCAGAATTATAGCTAAAGTAATTATTTGAAACAGGTGGAACTAGATCAGAAATAATAAAGAGATCAGTGGAAAAGAATAAAGAGTCCAGAAACAAACCAACACATGTATGAAAATTTAGTATATTATAAAGGTGAAAAAAGAAGAGACTATTTAATAAGTGCTTCTGGAAAACTGGCTATCCATATGAAACGAAATCAAATTAGATCTCTACTATATGTGATTCTCAAAAAAAATTCCATGACATTTCAATTCTTGATAAATCTAACTAGATGGATTCTCTCTTAACATAATAAAATGCCTTACATCTAGCTCTAAAGCTGCAGAATCACCACCAGCATTCCCATGAAAGTCAAGAACAAGTCAAGGATCTGCACTATTATTTACCATTTTTTTCTGGATGTACTAACTGATGGAATTGGAAAAGAGAACATAGCAAGAGGTATGAAAATGGAAAGGAAAAAAAAACTATCCTTATTTATGGATGATATGATTTATTTCTTTAAAACTCAAGATAACTAAATGAAAAACTACTAAAACCAGTAAGATAATCTAATATAGGGGCTAGGTAGAAAATTAATATATCTTCAAAAATTAATATAACTTATAAGCAAACATCTACTTAGAAGAGATAATTAAAGAAATAAATCCATTTGTAAAGGCAACAAAGAAAATGTTATCAAGGGGCACCAAAACTGTTTTAAGAGATGGAATGAAATGCCATGCTTAACATCACAAAGATGTCTCGGTTGATTCATAAAAATTAACATGATTAATATGATCCTAATACAAAAACCGTCAGGGCTTTTGGGGAAGTACCTAAAAGGATTCTAAGGAGGACAAGCAGCATCTACTACAAATTTAAGTGGGTATATCCTAAGATTCTACTTCTCAGCATCTACCTTCAAACACCATAAAAATACTGTGTCTCTTCTACAGGTACATATGCAAGTAAGAAATGCATTAAAAAAATAATAAAAGCTCTGGAAGGACACACAGTAACTGGCTAGCTCTGGGGAATGAAGATACAGAATTCAGAAGCTGTTGAAATTAAATGAGATGTGTGAAACTGCCTGATACACAGCCGACTTGGAATTAAACTGTTAACCCTCTTTTCCCACTTGGCTTCAAATCACTTTTCAGAGTTGAAAGTGACCATGAGAACACGAACTACATTATATATATAATAATTTAAAAGTGGAAATGATTCCCATTTATTCTCAACTCCTAGAACCAAAAAAATGAAGTAAGTAAAAAGTTTCTAAGCCCCTAAAAGGACCCTTACAAAGTCACAGCGAACTTACAGGTGCATACCCAGCCTCTTACTGGCTTTTAAACATACATTTTGTATGTTTGTACATACATTTTGTATGCATTTGATGCTACCCTTCTTCAGGGCACAGCAGATTAGCAGGGGACTACGAGAAGCGGATACAATGACAACCTTGACGGCATCAAGCAGGGAGACAGAACGTGATTCAGGAAAAAACAGGTTAAGTGACATACCCTATTTTACGTTTTGAGTCAGGGAAGCATTACGTTTTAGAAACTTCGATTATCCTGTTTAAAGGCGCGAGATTATTTACACTCTGAATAGGCGTCAAGGCCCTCACTACGGGCAGAGCCAAAGAGTGCCAGCAGGGGTGCCCAGTCGTGCCTCAGTTTTTAAAACTATCATTTCCCTTGCATTTAAATGAAGAAGGAGCCATTTTGGGGGCTAGGCTCTGCATAAAGGAGGCTATCCTCTACCCTCAACCTGGTGTGCCCGACCACCGGCCAGATAGAATTCACGAGGCCGCCTCGGCAGAAACCATTGGCTGGTTTCTGCGAATCTTACAACCACCAAGCAAAAACCGAAAAAAGCCCAGAACAACGTTATCGAGAAGCGACATCAATAAAACCTAGTTCTCAGGACAGACATCGTCATTTGTCCGGGACCCAGACACACCCCGCAACCGCACGAGACGGCGCCCAGCCTGGGGGAGGAGGTCTGGCCCCCCAGCGACCCCACCTCGTCCTGCCCGCCATCCCCGTGCTCTGAGGAGGAGGAGGCCCCACCTGGTGCGCCTGGAAGAGGCGGCAGCAGGAGCACCGCAACACCCGAACCCGCTGTGGAGGCGCCATTGCGACGGCTGTCGCCCCCGCGCGTGCGCCGCGTTACCCTGTCCGCCCTGGCTCCGCCCACTTCAGGCGCTCGGGACCCTCTGGCCTCAGGCACCGCCCCTGGAGAGCATGCGCCCTGCACTCCCGCCCACTCGAGCTTCGCCCCTAATGCGCACTTGGGCCACCGGAAAGCTCAGCGTTAGTCGGCTGTCAGCTGGGACCCCGGGCGACCTCAGGACTCGGGCCGTATCAGTGCTGCCGAGTCGGGCGTTGTTTGGGCTTTGCGTCAGTCAGGTCACTGGTTGTCTGTCTCAGCCCGAAGCAGTTCCCGCCTCTAAACCAGCGTTTCTGCCTGGGCTCCCTGGGACGATTGAAGTTGCAAGGGCTGGGTCTCCAGCCGCCGCTGGGGGTCCGGCCTTTGCTGGCACAGTTTCTTCTGCTTCTTCAAGTCGGGGAGAGGGAGCCGGAGGGCGCCTCCCTGCTCGGGCCCACTCCCTGGGGCCCACGGTAGGCACTTTCAGGACCTCTGGTCAGAGGTGGTTAGTTAACGTTTGAGCCGGAGCACCGAGAATCCTGGGAAAATAGGCAGTTCACCAACCCTACGCTTCTCAGAGAGGGAAACGGAGACGCCTGGCGGTTGAAAACGAAATCAGTCCTTACTGCAGTCCCGAGGAAGACCCGCTCTAAAAGGTGGAGGAGCCCAAGTCCCAGTCTGGGCATAGAGGAAAAATATTGCACCCCTCATGTCCCAACCTCACCTTAACGCCAGCCCGCCAAGACATTCCCACGTGCCTGACAACATAAATAATCTTGTTAAAAGAAAATTTAAAACGCCCAATCCTGACAAGGATGCTGATAGAACGGTAAAAGGAAAAAACAATCTGGCAGTTATCTCTATCTTAATAATCTGAATCACGCAGATTTATTGTTTATGCAGTAGTGTTAACTGAAGTATAACAGGAAAAAATGGAAATAAGTATTCTAAAGAATGGACCATTATGCAGGTCCATTACAAAGAGTTTGGAGTGAAAATGCTGGCATGTGTATTGTTGGGAAGCAAGGAGGTTACAAAGTGTACATGATATCAGTTAGGTAAAACCAGGCATTATTTATTTCCAGATGTGCACGGGCAAGGGTTATAAATGGTTTAAAATTTTTAATATTTTCCAAATTTTGCACAATAGCATATATTAGAAAAAACCAAATTAATTTAAAAAATTGTGTTTGAGACTGAATATGCAAACAGAGAGTGACCAGACTCCCTCATCACCCCCCAAACCACAACTTCTGCAGCTGTCAGGACTTGGGCAATGACTGCCAGTTGCCCTCCTTTTTGCACCTCCCCACTTCATCTCAGGACCAACCAAGAGAACGCCAATTATGCTCCCCAAACCAATTACAGAAAACATCCTGCTTCAGGTTAGCCAGCCTGTTTCCCCACTAGCAGCCTCTAATCAGAGCACACCTGAAGCCTTCCCTTGCTTTCACCATAAGGCCTTCCCACTCTTCTGACTACATTTTAGTCTCTGCCAAACGCAAGTAATGGTGGCTGACTTCTTTTCTATAGCAAGCTCTGGATAAATGGTCCCTGTTCTCATTTGGGTGGTTTTTGTTTATCTCTACGTGTCTCATTGTGGTTGAGCTTCTGGCAACTACAAAGAATGTTTTGTGGTTAATGAAAAGAGAAGAATAAAAATTTCACACGTGGTATGAGTTCAACTTTGAAAAAGACAAATATAGGGAAAAAACACCAAAATAATTAGTAGTCTTAAATACAAGGAAAAATTGTTTTTCTACTTTTCTGTTTTTTCCTCCTTTCTGTAATCCTTTAAAAATTCATATACATATTTTTTTTCTTGGAAATTATAAGAATGACTTGAATGGTTTGGTACAACATATCACTTGGTAAGGAGTTTTAAAATATACAATTATGTTTACTTACAGAACACAAATACATTTAAAACTTTATTTTTATTATCCATTTATTATTTAGTGTAACTGCTCTTGTTAAACATTTTATCATGCGAGGTTAAATAATTAATGGATGAAAGTACTATTTTATTGTACATTTTTGTACCTTCTTTTATCACATAAAAAGGATAGTGTCCTCTTTTATGTTTACTTTCTTTGGTATATTCTCAAATTTATACTTCTACATGGCATATAAAACATTTATTTAAATTCCAGGACTTCCCTGGTGGTGGTCCAGTGGTTAAGAATCTGCCTTCCAATGCTGGGGACAAGGGTTTGATCCCTGGACGGGGAACTAAGATCGCACATGCCACAGGGCAACTAAGTCTGCATGCTGCAATTACTGAGCCCGTGCGCCGCGACGAACAGCCCGTGCTCTGTAACGAAAGATCCCGCATGTCCCAAAGAAGATCCCACGTGCCACAACTAAGACCCGATGCAGCCAAATAAATATTTTAAAATTCCAAGTCATTTAAATCTAATTGATTACAATCAAATTGATTACAATCAATTTGACTCTGCCAATTTTGTGTATTTCTTATGTATATCTTTACTTAATTTTATTATGACCAAGAACATAGTCTTTTTTTCCGGCTGCATCAGGTCTTAGTTGTGGAGCACAGGATCTTCGTTGAGGTATGCGGGATCTCTCCTTGCGGCGCGTTGGCATCTCTCTAGTATGGCCTGCGGGTTTTCTCTTCTCTTGTTGTGGCCCGCAGGCTCCAGGATGCGCGGGCTTCAGAGCACGTGGACTCTGTAGTTTGCAGCACACAGGCTCTCTAGTTGAGGTATGCAAGCTCAGCAGTTGTGGTGGCAGGCTTAGCTGCCCCGCAGCATGTGGGATCTTAGCTCCCTGACTGGGGATTGAACCCACATCTCTTGCATTGTAAGGCGGATTCTTTACCACTGGACCACCAGGGAAGTCCCAAGAATGTAGGCTTTCTAGCAATAAATTCTTTGAAATTAATTTATGACAAAGCATGTAGTCAGTTTGTGTAAATACTAGAAAGGAAATTACTTTTTGTTGTTGTTGTCATTAAGAAAGAAAACAGCTGTTCCATTTCCTTGATGTTGTTTTGCTGCATTTATCGAGAAGTGACTCAGCAGTTGTAAACAAGGTAAAATCACGGAGATTATTTTAAAACCATCCATAAAATCTAAAGAGATAGAAAATAGATTGGTGGTTCCCTGGAGCTGGGGGAGGGTACACGGATTGGCAGCACATGGGCAGGAGGGATCTTTCTGGGGTGATAGAAATATTCTAAAGTTCAATTGTGGTGATGTTTGCACAACTCTAAGTTTACTAAAAAATCATTGAATTATAACTTAAAACAAGTGAATTTTATGGTATGTAAGTTTTGCCTCAATAAAGCTATTAAGTTTAAAACCAAACAACAGCCACAGAGATGTTATCTTTTAGTACAAGTAAGAGTGGTCCTGTGTTGGGGGCAAACACTGGACATGATGATCAGCTCCTGCTGCAAAGCTAAGGGGTCCTCATGGCTCAGCCTGTTGCCCGTGTCCCCACAGTCTGCTTTCTGAACCCAAAGGCTTGCTGCAGCCCAGGCCTGAGCACACATGTCCTGCACCTGGACCCAGGCTGTTTATACCTGCGGAGCAGGTTTCCTCTGCTGGTGCAGGTCTTCACAGGCCCTGCCCGGCCTGCATCAGCAGCTTCCATGTCCCCATCCTCCCTAGGGGTCTTGAACCCCCACCTCCTGTGAGAGACTAAGTGTTGGGAACCTCTGGAATATGGCCTGGGCCCCATACCTGCCTGGGGAGAAGCCAGGAGGCCAAAGCAGTGGTTGAGGGTCACATTAATTCTCTATACACAGTGTAGTTTTTAGTTCTTTCAGGGATTTATTAAGGCATTGAGCATAGTGTGATTTTTAGCCAACTGAAATGAATACAAGGAAATATATCAGGACCTGAGGGATATGCTTTTAAGGTTAATGGTGAGGATGACGAGCTGAAAGAGAATTGAGAGTAACGCCTGTGCAGGCGGCACCCACCCTGGTGCAGCAGATGCTTTCTGCCCATGTCCCCCAGCCAGAAGCTCAGGCTCAGGGGCTTCTGGAGAGCATCTTGAAGTTCTCACCACTTTGGTGCCCAATAAGCACTCGATCCCCCACCTGGCGCCAAGTGGCAGGAAAGCCCCCAGAGCACGCAGCTGCGGAAGAGGAGGTGGAGGACAGGGTGTGGCCTGGCCACAGTGCAGGGCAAGCAAGGGCAGATCAGAGAGCCCCTGACACTATGCAGGGGCCAGGAGGTCCAAGGCAGAATGAGGGGGTGGGGAGCCCCTGCCTAGGTCCCAACTGCGACTGTTCAGCCTTCTTTCCATTTACAACTCACTGCTTCTGGGGAGAACTGGAGGGGTGTGTCCTTCAAGAGAAAACAGAACGGGAGGGAGGGAGGAGAGAGAGGCCAGCCCCCAGGCCTTGGAGCCCTCAGCCCAAAACTGCAGACTGCTCATGGTCACTGGAGGTGCTAAACTGTCTCTCCACCTTCCTCTGGTCCTTGATCTTGAGTCCAATGTCTACCCTCTTCTCAAAGAAGTTCACCAGCACGGACTCCGTCAGGATGGAGGCCAGGATCTGCTCGAAGGAGATGCACCAGTCTGTATCAACAGCACCCCCACTGTGAGTGGTGGCCACGGGGCTGTGGGCCTCCCCACCCACCAGCACTGTGTCATCAGCCAGGTCCTCACACTGCAGGGAGCCCGTGCTGACCACTGAGTACGAGGACATGGACATGTCATCTTTGGTTTCATCGTCAGACAGAGGCTGGGGGGGGGAGCCCCACCCCTCGCCGCCGCCCCCTTCGCCCACCACCTGGCTCTCCTGCGGTGCTTTCCCAAGGTGGGTGTCTCCACCCGCTTTGGCCTGGGGGTCCCCTGCAGCTGGCGGCTGAAGCTCCTGGGCCACGTCTTGAGGGGGGTGTGGGGCTGGCGGCTCGCCCTCCTCAGGGGCACCGTCCCTGGACTCTCTGCCCGACCATGCAGAGAACCTCCTCCCCACTTCCCCAATGCGGAGCAGCAGGCTGGCCACCGTGGCGATAGCGTGGTACAAGTCCTGCTCCATGGGGTCTTCGCTGAACATGTTGTAAAGCGTCTTGCACAGCTCTATGAACTGCTCCTTTTAAGGGGAAAAACAGAAAAAGGGCAGGGAGATGGTAAAGAATGGGTCAGATTGCCCTCAGATCATCCAGACTCACAGTGCTGGCCATTATGATTGGTGTGAGGGTGTTGTCCCATTAGTTGTCTCCGTACACCTGTGTCTTGATATGTCCATTTCACAGATTAGGACTCTGAGGTGCAGAGAGGGAAAGGGCTTTCTTTTCCAGCTGCCATTCTTTCAGCACATATAGGAACATTTGGAGTCTCTCCCTGTCTCTATGTCCATTCTGTTAGCAGAGACAGACCTATTTCTATCATACCTTTCTACACCCAGTGACTACAAGTACTTCTTCACTGTGTTTTAGAATCACATTGAGTTTTTTATATCTTTAATCAGAAGCGCTTTCAACTCTCCTTTATGAAGCTCTTTAGAGAGTGATGACAAGGTAAGGTAACTTGGGTTGGTTGAGAAGGGTGAAGAGGTCAGGTTCCAGGTCCTGAAACCATATTTAGGCTTCCTGGCCTGAGAATGGGATGAAACCTCCCTCCACGGGCACCCCATTCTTCAGGCTGTGGATGAGAGAGCTCCCAGATTGCAAGGTTCCCCTTCGGGCACAGCAGACCGTGGTCAGGTTGCAGCTCAACAACTGCCTTTGTCTGTGGTCCTGGCTGTAAGACCCTTGGCAAGATGCCACGGTCCTGACGCAGAGACCAGCAAACAAACATTGGGTGGTGGGTTGAGTGGGCCTGTGTGTGCACAGCTCCGAGCGGGGCATGGGAGGGAGCAGAAGTGCTGTGATGTTGTCTCATAAATGGTGGTGTGAGTCTCTGCCTTTTGAGGCTAACCTTCCCCAGTGCTCCTCTGGTTCACGGATACCAATTAAACCAAAGCAAGTCATCACCAGCGGAGTGTTCTGGACAAGGCCCTGAAGAAACTGACCCCTTGTCCTACTAGAATAGTCCCTGACTGCTGCCTGACTAGAGGTTCTAAAGGTAGGCAGGAGAATCCCTACATTCCAGGGGGTGCTGGGACGATGGTGAGGTGCCGGGTGGGAGGGCTCAGCCTTGGTCAGAATTTTCCAGAAACATCTGTTGCGTGTTCTGATTGGGCCTACCTGGTTCATCTTGGGAAGATCCTTAATCGTCTCCTTCTGAACCTCTTTCTCCTTGGCCCACATTCGAAGGTAGTGCCGATAGTCAGGAGGGCTGGTTCCCTTCTCCTCTGCGAGTTGGGAGAAAAAAATTAATCTCCATCTGTCAAATGAGAGAAAGAGGGCTGGGGGCTGGTAGCAGGGAGTAAGTGGGTTTAAGTATTGTCTGGCATGGAGTTA
The DNA here is from genome assembly GCF_964270905.1 of Leucopleurus acutus. NCBI lineage: Eukaryota > Metazoa > Chordata > Mammalia > Artiodactyla > Delphinidae > Leucopleurus > Leucopleurus acutus. The sequence continues at coordinate 17,608,578 of NC_139145.1, forward strand.
CCTGGGCCCTATTACAAAACACCCCGGCATTTGGGGAGGTGGTGATGGAAAAAACACCCTAGAACACTCATGGGTCTCCCAAGTTATGCTGAAGTAGGTCTGAGCTAAGCTGATGAGGATAGCCCCTATCTGTCTTCCCCAAGATGGTGACAGAACCATGTGGAGGCTGGAGAGAGGGTGGCATGAGAAGGAGAGGCCAGCTGGGCACCTAGAGGAGTCCTGGCAGGAAGCAGGCACCCCCAGGGGGAGGCGGTGATGGCTGGGGGTGTTCACAGCTACAGGAGATTCAGGCCTGGGGCTGATGACAGCTGGACAGCTGATGGGCTGGGCATTCACCTCAAGGAGAGCTGTGGTGTCAGGCATGCATCTGCCATCTCCCCAGGGTACGGGGCTCTTCTGCAGTGACAGGGCAACCAGACCCCACCCACCCTGAGACCTCTACCAGCATCAGCAGATGTTGGCCTATATATACACCTCTTCTTTTTTCTTGGATGTCATTTCCAGCTCCCTCTTGCTCTTCCTGCTGTAGTGCTTCTGGACAATGGGATGAATAAAAAGAACAAGAACATTCTTCTGTTATGACTCCAAACCACTAAGGTCCTTGAGTGGTCGGTCTAGTCTGTGCTCTCCTGCGGAAGCGGACCTGGCCCTGGATGCTGCTTCTTCTCTGCCTTCTCTGAGAAGGGCTGTCTCACTCCACCTGAACCACAGAGCCACTGAACCCTCACATCCTCTTTTCAAAAGAATACAAGTCATACCACAGTTCTTAAGTGAACGATGGCGCACGTTATGGGCAAGAAGTCTGAGACCAATGATAAAGGTCAAACTCAGGGGAGTCCTAATTACCAATTCAACCTGCAACTGCCACACTAGCTGATGAGGAATTTTATGTATGTGAATCCTGCACTCAGCAGTATATTTCTTAAAGTGACATGTTTGCTGGAGTCTGCATACACCGTGCTCCTTATGGTGACCATAAACTTGGGGTGAGCAGGCTGCCCAGCTTTTGCAGACCTGTTCCCTGAGAGAATGCGGCCGGTGGGGGGACCTCAGGTGGAACAGCAGTGTCCCAGCTCTGAATGGCCCTTGGCAGCTATGTGGTGGCAGGGAAGGGCGCAGTGCTCCAGGCTCAAGCTTCTCACCAGGGAACGGACTGCTGCCTGGAGGCTATGTGAGGTCTGAGGACAGGGATCTGTACCCCGAGTTCCTGGCGTCTCCTGGAAGTGCCTGGGACAAGCCTAAAGCATCCTTGATTTGCTCGAGTATAACAGAAGATACATCTGTTTCTTTAGTTTGTATACTTGAAATCAAGGTCCTCAAGCTTCATAGTCAAGTTAAGTAAGACTCAGGCACTGTCAACAGGATTGCTTTGGGTGTCTTGATAATATCTTTTTTTTTTTGCAGTACGTGGGCCTCTCACTGCTGTGGCCTCTCCCGTTGCGGAGCACAGGCTCCGGACGTGCAGGCCCAGCAGCCATGGCCCACGGGCCCAGCCGCTTCGCGGCACGTGGGATCCTCCTGGACCGGGGCATGAACCTGTGTCCCCTGCATCAGCAGGCGGACTCCCAACCACTGCGCCACCAGGGAAGCCCGATAATATCTTGATAGTACCTTTTACTTTCACTTTTGAGTGTGTATTATCCTTGGTGTGTTATTACCTATCCCCCATGAGAAATTATAGGGTGGTGTTTTGGTTGGTTTTCTAGGTGTTATTACATACCACCAGCTTGATTGCCAAATCCCAGGCCCAGAATGCCCCATCACCCTGTACCCAGTACTCCCAACAGGTTTTAAGTGTAGCACAGGGATGACTTCTAATAGGCACTCAACATACGTATTTTTCCCCAACAAAAAAGTTGTGTGGAACATGAAAATGTTTCCAAAGAAAGCATCTACCACTCTCCTCCACCTCTGCTATCTGTGCTTTGTCTGTTTCACAATGACAGCTTTGCAATGATAGCATTTTGTGTTTTTCCTATGACCATGATGACAGAATACTTTCTGCACGTGCCTGGGGAGGTGACACCCTAGTGCCTGTGCAACACCCACTATGCTGTGTGTCCTCATTTACTGCCCTCACGCAAGCACAGCAGCTGCCCCTCTCCACCCCAGTCCACGGCTGGCTCTGGGTCCTCCTCGGAACTTAGCCACACAGGAGGCGTCTCTGGAACTAAGAGCTTCCAGGCCTCCTGACCATGCAGGGGAGCGTTCAGGAGATAAAACCCAAGGCCCTGGGGAAGCCAAGTGCAAAGGGGGCGCCCCTGCCCCCCAGGCACTGACCTTGAGCCTCCCAGGGCAGGAAAAGATCCAGGTCGGAGGCCAGAGGAGATGCTGGAAGGGACAGCAGAGGAGGAGCAGAGGCAGAGGGAGGGAGAAGCCCGGGTCCGGGAAGGCAGAGACAAGAGAAACAGGAGTGAGAACACCACCGGGGGGCCTGGCCCTAGAGAGAGGCAGCTTCCCCTGGCTCTCACTCTGCACCTCCCCATGCAGCACACTCCCCGAGCCCATGGAGGGCCGTAGGCCACCTGCATGTACCCCACAGCAGTGTTGCTTGGCACAGGGCCCGAGGCCAGTGGTATACAGAGTGCTCACCTTCTGAGGAGCTGTTCTCAGTGAAATAATGGGTCGCTTCCAGGGCTGACTCAGCCTCCTCTGGGCTCAGGGCTGTGCTCGGAGCAAAAGAAGAGTGAGGGCAGGAGGGAACAACATGATTCTCACCAGACGAAACCTCCCTGAGTCCTGGACAAAGGCCCTCCCTGCACCTGCCACTGTGTGCTCCACAGCTCCCAGCCCCACCAATATGGTGGATGGTCACAGTGGTAACAGCTGACGACTGATTCTGGTTGACTCATGCATTGTGTTTGAAAATGTAATATATACATATCCCAGATAAAAATCCAGTCAGTGCAGCTGGGAGTTGGTTGAGCGGCCATCCTTTCTCCTACCCCACGATGATGCGGCCCAGAGGATTCTTTTGGGATGTTTTATGCTCCTGCAGGTACATATGCAGGGACGGGCCAGGCACAAGTGACTTGTTCTCACTTTATACACTTGGGCATTGTTCCACACCAGCACATACTGGCCTGCCTCGTTTTGCGATAAGTAGTCTCTGGGGTGTCGGATCCACTTGGTTCTGTGCAGGGGGCTTATTCTCCCCATTGTACAGAGGGGGAGGAAGTGAGCGAGTTTTAACAGTGTGTGGCACAAGGGGAGGTGGCAGGTGTGGGTCGCCACTAGAGCCCTAGATGAAGCAAGGCGGGCAGGGGCGGCTTGGAAGTGGCAGCGCTGGCCGCATGTGCCCTCGTGGACAGGCTCTCGGCACAGTGGGGTCTGCCCAGCCCAGGCCTCTCTCTCAGCAGAATGAGAGGTGGCCTATACCAGTCTTTCCATGGAAGTGTTCCTTGTTGCATTACAGGGAACAACCAGCCAAAGGTGAGAATATCTGTGTCAGGAGCAGTTGTCTCTCTAACTCTGGATGCAGAGAACAACCCTGGGGGAAGCTTTAAAACTACAGTCTGGACCCCGCCCCAGGCCAATCAAGTGAGAGCCTCTGGGATGAAAAATCACTCAGGCTAACTCTGAGGCAGCTGCTGACTCCCAGGGGCAGGTTATGAACAACAGCAGGAACCCAGGACAGCTCCACCCCAGAGCAGAACCCCTGGGGCCAAATTTTCACCAGCCCGTCTCAATTCCCTCCTGTGAAAATGGGGAAGGCCTCCCCCACTGCACTTGGACAACTCTGAGTGGCCACCCCTGCTGAGCCAGGTGAGCTAGGCTCATGAAGCAGCAAGAGCCCCTGCTTTGGGACCAGCTACTGCGGACGATCCACTGTCAGTGTCCCAGCAGGCCCGGCACTGCTAGAGAAGCCAGAGGAGAGCAGCCATACAACAGGGCTCCCTGGCCTTGGCACCCCCAGGCCGCTCCTCTGGTGAGAAACAGGAACCCTTGAGAGACTTAAGGATAAGCTAATGAACACAAGAGATTCAAACCTGAATATCCACTCCTGTGAGTCCCCCTCACGAGGGGGTGTTCTAGTTGAGTGGCATAGTGCTCCATCTGGGCCTTTGCCTGTGGGCAGACTCCTCCCTGAGACTCCTGCACATTCCCTCCCAGGTCACTCAGGTCATGGCCCTGCTCTCAGACCAAGATTGGGCTGGGCCTCAGCCCCCATGCTCTGGCTCCTCCACTCTGTCAGGACGGGCGAGCCTCCACTATGTTGGGACCCTAGCTGCTGCAAGGCCCAGAACTCCACAGAGGCCTGTGCCATGGAATGCTGCACCTCCAGCTCTGGACACATAAGAAGCCCCTGCTGGGGAGTGGGACAGAAGGCTCTCACCTGGAGGCAAGTGCAGCTTGTAGAGCACCTTGAGCTTCTCTGTCAGGTCCCCATGGTACATCCTACCTGTGGAGGAAGGCCAGCAAGGAGGCACGCTGGCAAAAGGGCACAAGAGTCCCACAGCCAGTCCACATTCGAATACCTCCCCTTCCAATGGGTTCTGGTGGGACCCTCCTCACCACCTGACTCTCTCCTGGAGAGGACCCTGGGGGTGAGCACCAGGCCTCTGGCTTGCCCCTTCCCTGGGACCTGCAGACCCAGCCTCCAGCAGTGGACTGAGGGAGGGGAGGGGAGGGAGGGCTCCCATTGGACCTCCATGTATCTCCAGTGGGAAAACTGCACTTCCTTTATCAAGGGTCAAGGGCTCCAGGCTGCCCTCAGCTCGCTGCAGTGGGAAGACTGGCCAGGGCTGGCATCTGGAGGCTTCCTCAGAAAGGGCGTGGGCACGGAAAGGCCCCTGCAGGCCCTGGAGCCACTCACTTATCCCTGTCACGAACTCCTTGAAGTTGATCAGCGAGTCCTTATTTTCATCCAGGAGCCGAAACATGCGCCCCGCCAGCACGGATGTGTGGGAGCCACAGGCCCAGGGTGTCAGGCTGGCAAAGAGTTCCTGGAACTGGTTCGTGTCGATGCGGTACTGCTCCAGGTAGGGCAGGCTGGGGTCCCGACGCACAGCTGCAGGGCGGCTGCTCCCCCAGTACTGACTCGCCAGCTGCTTGGCCTGCAGGGGGCATAGCCTGGTGAGATGGCCTGGCCTCCTGGCCCCTGGGTGCTTAGGATTACCAGGCTGGTTGGTGTGTTCACCCTCCTCCTCCATCCAAGTCTGCAGAGTCCTGGATAGTGAGCACTGGGCTACACAGAGCATCTCGCAGAACCTCCTGCGTTGGTACCATGAGTCGCTAGTTTATAGCCGTGTGAGTCAAGACAGGGCCCTAGGACTGCCAGCCACGGCGGCCACAGCGAGTGAGAGGCAGCACTGGCTGGACTGCTCTGACCTTAAGGCCATAGCAGGGTGGTTATCTTGGGGGTTCAACCAGAGGCAGCTGGAGGGGCAGATGGGACCCGACAATGAGATCAGAAAGGCATTGTAGACATGGCTGTTTCTGCCTGCTCTTCACACCCTTTCCCCTTCTTCTGTTAACAGCACCTGAACTTTTCCTGGAGAGCCCCTCTTGTCCCACCCTCAGGCCATGGGGTGGGCACGTGGCCCAGTTTTGGGTCAGCAGCAAACACCCTCCTGTAGCCACAGCACCTAACTTGCGTCATTCCAACAATTAACCCTAGGCTTTTTGCTAAAACCACTTGGAAAGAAAAATTTTCTTTTCACTGGGGTTACTGAGTGGACAGGATGACCTTGGAGATGCTGACAACAGTCCTGCCACTCTGTAGGAAGAGCAGTTCAGGTGATATCTGAGGTAGGGGAGCTTGACAGGATGTTGGAACACCTAGATCCAGTCATGCCTGAAGCTGTACATTCCTAGACTTTTTCAGTTTCGTGAGCCAATGCATTCCCTTTTATATAAGCTGACTTGAGTGGATTTTCTTCCACTTAAAAGAGTGTCCTGCCTAAACTCCAAGAAGGATTAAATTCTACCATGTGAACTTTGCAGTAACTGCATCTGAGGATGCTTTTAAACCTATTTCTCTCCTGGCAGGAGGCTGCTACCCTGAGGATGAATTTAGGGGACTAGCATGGGATAGTGGTCCTCCCTTGCTCTTGGCTGTCACCTTAAACACCATGTAAAGGTCCTCCAGCTCTTCAATTGAGAAACCAATGTCCCCAGGTATAGCTCGAACCTAGAAGGAAAGAGAAACAGGATGTATTAATGAATTCTCAAGTTCCTGCTCTTTGAGAGAATCCCCATGTGGATGAGGGCGAAGACATGAACTGCCCTCTTGGTGTTGCCAGCTGGCCGAGCACATGAGGGTAGTCTATTCAGGAAAGAAAGCGTGGTCTACACTCCTACCCCTCATCACCCATCCTGTCACTCAATTCACACTCCCTGAGCTCCTTCCTGGTGGGCACTGGGGGTGCCTTTCTGTTCTGAACACCCAGTCAGGGACACAGGGTGAGGGGCGGTGATCAAGACACTGCTATCTGGATCCCTCGAAAGGCCCTGGCACTGGCACTTTGTAAGGTGACCTAGAACTTCGCAGTTACTTCTCCCTCCAGAGACAGGAGGACAAAGGCTTGCAGCAGAGGTCAGCGGGCTGAGTGGATGGAGGGCTGGGTGGCTGAGTGTCGCTACCCAGGGGCAGGGGTTAAAGCCAGGCCTGAGGGCTCAGTCCAGAGTGGGATCGTGCTTAGCCTTTAGGCATTGAGGCATCAGAGAAGCTTCCCTGTGACCAATCCACAAGCAGAAAATTGTGACCAGCCCTCTCCCCACTTCCCTAAATTTGCCCCTTCACTCCTGGATTCCAGTCCCACACAAGACAGTGCTAGGGGACTCTGCACCCTGCTCCTCAGGGAAGTCTGGAGATGGCTCGGCAGGAGCAGCCCACTTGGTCACCATCCCCACCCTAGCTCCCAGCCTGCACCCTGGGGCCATGGGAGCCCGGGCCCATCCGTACCACACTCCTCTTGGCCGTATCCTCCAAGGACTGGATCACTTTCAGCCTCTGTTTAAACCGCATCTGTTCAATGTCCTCGGCCCTCAGGCTGCTGAATTTCTACCAGTCAGAGGTGATTCAGTGAGATAAGGTGGAACCACAGAGCAGAGGACAGCCACCCACCATGGCCAACTGCACCCACACGGCCCAAGGGAGTGGTCTGGCCAAGAAGCCCCCAGTGAGTTCTGACCTCATATGACACTTTCAGGAGGTCGAAGATGTCCACCTCTTCGGGAGGGTCATCTCCACTCGTCAGCAGGGCATGGAGGTGTGGGATAGGAGGAGAGACACTCTGCTTATTGACCACATTATCCAGGTATCTGTAAGGATTAAAGGACAGAAATCTAGATCACCCACAGGTGACAGGGATGTCTTACCCATGGCTAAGTGATGTGTAGAGACCTAATTTGCCCAGACTCCCAATCAATGAGTGAGTGTGCTGAGGGCCGGGCATCCTCCAGGAGAGAGAAAGATGAGCCACTGCAGGGAGGAGGGGGAGAGGCAAATCAGGGATGGGTACCCTGGCAAATCAGGGATGCCCCCTGGAGGCAGTTGAGAGGCTTGAGCACTAACTCTGAGAAAGCTAGGCTGTCCACTGGGGTCTCACGGCAGGGGGCACCTTTACAAGTCCAGACCCTACCAAACCAGGAGAGAGGTTTGTCCCAGCTGGAGGGATGACACGCTTCCTCCATCTGGCGTGTCACTGGGCCAGATGTGAGGACCTGCCTGGCCAGGAAGAATCAGGGACCAAAGGAGTGTCCCAGGAGGAAGGCGAGGGAGGAGCCCTGCTGTGGGGGTGTCCGAGGAACACAGCCTCGGGACAGGGCCTGACTTTGGCTGGACTAGCCCAGCCAGGACCTCACACTCTCCCAGGCTCTCTGGCTGGGCCTGACACTCAGGTGGGACACACCCACTGGCTCTGGCACCATTCCTGGTCAGGCCCTGCTGCTGAGGAGGGGCCCCATCTGTCTGGTGTGGGAGATGGGCATGAAAACCACTTGCCGACTCTGGCCATGGGCTGAGTATCTTGTCATCACTGAGGACAAAGAGCTAGCATGGCCCATAGCAGAGAAGCAACAACTCTGCCAGCCTGGGACCCTTACAGGTTCCCAGTCAGCACTGGGCTGGCTCGGCAGGCAGGTGGCAGCATCCCTGGCTGTCCCGGGTGGCCAGGAGCATTCCAGGCTGGGCAAATACATGCACATGGGCTGGCAAGGCTATATAGAGCTCAGGGCCTGGGCCACAGTGAGGACCCCCTAGGAAGGCACCTGGTTATAAAGGTCTTGAAGACCAGGCTGGGGGACTTAGATCCTTTGTCCAGAAAACCACCAGTGGCACAGGGAGTCCCCATATCCCAAGGGAGGAACAGGGTCAGATTCTGATCAGGAAGAGCCCTGTGGGATGCTGGTGGATGAGACTGGAACAAGGAAAACTGTGACGATGCAGACACAGGGCCCTTGGCAGGGGTGTCATGGGTCTGCCCTGAGGCTGTAGGGGTTGAGGGGAGGGGCTGGACCCCAGAGAGAGTCCATGAGGATGGGATGTGGGGACTGAGGGAGGACAAGGCAGCCAGGATGACCCTGGGCCTTAGGCATGCCTGGTGGATATCAGCTCATTCAGCAGCTACAGTAGGCCCAACATGGGCCCTTGTCTAGGTGACGGGGCGACAGTGATGCTACTGAGCTGGGAAAGGCACGACCAGGAGTGCTTTGTGGGAATAACAGACACCCAACCTTCGCTAGAGGAGGGAGGCCCTGCTGTTCCAGCTGCCTCCTGCCCACCAAGCCCTCCAGTCCAGTGTGCTCTGGCCCACTACCTGTTTTACCTTCTCCCAGCACTTATTACTACTCCAGTACTGTTCTGTCTCCTTCCAGAAAGGAGGCTCTCTCCGCCCCCCTGGAGTATCCCCAGGTCTAGCCCTGTCTGGGTACTTGGTAGGTACAGTTCCAGGATGCTGACCAAGAAGCACATAGGGCTGGGGGGGGTGGGGTGCTGCAGTCAGTGCTGGCGAGCTCCCCAGCAGGAGGAGGGAGGCCAGCTCAGTCACCTGCCCAGGACGGTCATGGCCTCGCCCTCGTCGCTGCAGCCCAGTAGCTGCTCCATGTTGGCATCCAGGATGGCCAAGGCCACCTGCAGGATCACCTTGATGCCCTCGTAGAAGAAGCAGTCAACAATGACCGCAGCGCTCTCAAAGGGCATGACGCTGAGAAAGAGGGTCAGGAACCAGGAGAGCGAGATGCTGGGAATCACCCCCAGGTCCTGCATCTTCTCAGAGAGCTGGGGCAGGAAGTCTCTCGTGAGCTCTTCGAAGATGCCTTGGTCCACCAGGGCCCCTAGGGAGAGAACGAAGGAGTCTGAATGGTGAGCTCACACCCCTGACTCAGGCAGGCCCTCATGTGGGACCCCAGGGTCTGAGTTGCAAGAAGCTCACCTGGTCCCCAGCCAGCTCTGCTTACAACTGAGGGCTGGAGGGGGGCAGGTGGGGTGGAGAAAACAAGAACGGAAAAAATTATGTAAGTTTCCTTTCTACTACTTCCAAATCGCTGTGTGAAAAGAACGATTTCTTCCACTATACTTGGATTTTATTTTTGGGAAATACTAATTTCTCTCTAGGGCGTCAAAAGTAAACAGTGAGCAGCTGCATAGCACAGGGAGATCAGCTCGGTGCTTTGTGACCACCTAGAGGGTTGGGATAGGGAGGGTGGGAGGGAGGGAGACGAAAGAGGGAAGAGATATGGGGATACATGTATATGTATAACCGATTCACTTTGTTATAAAGCAGAAACTAACACACGATTGTAAACCAATTATACTCCAATAAAGATGTTAAAAATAAATAAAATAATAAGAAAAATTAAAAAAAAGAAAAACAAAAACAAACAAAAAAACCAAACCAAACCAAAAAAAGAAGTAAACAGTGATCTCAGTAGCTTGTGTGTGTACTGACCTGAAGCTTGTGAACAGATGCAATTCTAAAGGACCCCAAGAGTGGAAACCCCCAAAAGCAAACAGTAAGGGAAGGACATTTTAGAATAACAGACTTAATTATATATGTAATTAAATATATTTGCAAGTGCACTTCCATTTAATAACACAGATTCTACTGGCTGTGAGTTCCTAACAGTTGACATGGGGGTATACTATATGCTCTAGCTGTGATACTGGAAATTTTCCACAATAAAAATGTTCAAGAAGAGTTAGATGGATGTGAATTTAGGCCCCAAGCTAACTTCTCTCACTGCCGGCAACTCCTAGGGAATCGCATAGTCTGGGAGAGACGGTTGGGGTCTGTGTTTGGCTCTCTACTTTTCAGCTGTGTGAAGATTTAGCAGCTTCCTAATCTATGGAGCGGAACCTGTGACTGTCTGCAGCCTGGGGCAAGGCTGCGAGGCCTCCAAGAGCTCACCTGTGGGATGTGCTGAATGTACACCTGGCCCAGGGAGGCCTGCCACCCCCACAGGGAGCTGCCAGTCTCAGGCACTCACCAACCACCCTGGTGTTGTAGTAGTCAGGCAGCATGCGTTCACAGAGGGCCACCAGCAGCCAGAATGCCTCCTCCTCGCTGCCATATAGCAGAAGCACTGAGGTGACGATGTTCATGGCCTATGGGCACAGAGACAGGTAGGGGGTGTCATGGAGCTGTCCACCCCCCACCAAGTGGCCTATGCATCCTCTACCAGCAGGCCTGGCAACAACAAACTCTTCCACCCAGCTCTGGGCAATGTGCCAAAAGACAATTTGCAGGAAATCAATTTGACCAAAACGGTCAACCAAGTTCCTCAACTTGGGCTTGCAGGCATTCGGACACCTGAGAAGGCGAGGCCTTCTTCGGGGTGGTGTCTGGTGTCACAGGTGCAGCACGGGGCCAGAAGGATGTGTGAGTGAGCTGCATGCAATGGCCACATGGCTGCAGGGAGGCCATGGCAAAGTAGTGACCATGCACAGCCTGAGCTGATACCAAGGCTTGTAAGAAAAAGCATCAATGGTGGCAAATTATCTTAAAAATGATTTAGAGCCAGCACACTGGTTTTCCATGCACTGGCAATATGTCCTGCAGAACACTGGTCCTACAGAAAAGTGATTTCTCTGAAATCCAGAGGCAGTCATAGGGAAACAGAAAGCCATCTGACCTGGTCATGAAAATGCCCACTAGATTTAAAATCAAATGCCCCTGGAAATGCAAATCAAAACTGCAGTGAGGGGCTTTCCTGGTGGCGTAGTGGTTGAGAGTCCACCTGCTGATGCAGGGGACACGGGTTCATGCCCCGGTCCGGGAAGATCCCACATGCCGCGGAGCGGCTGGGCCCGTGAGCCATGGCTGCTGACCCTGCGCGTCTGAAGCCTGTGCTCCGCAACGGGAGAGGCCACAATAGTGAGAGGCCCGCGTACCGCAAAAAAAAAACTAAAAAAAAAAAACAACTGCAGTGAGATGCCACCTCATACCATTACGATGGCTACTACCAAAAAACCAGAAAATAACCAGTGTTGGTGAGGGTGGCGAGAAACTATAGCCTTTGTGTATTGTGGGTAGGAATGAAGAATGGTGCAGCTCGTGTGGAAAATGCTATGACAACTCTCATAATTCAAAAAATTAAATATATGATCCAGCGATTCCACTTCTGGGTATAATGCCCAAAAGAACTGGGTTTGGATATTGTACACCTATGCTCATAGCAGCACTATTCACAACAGCCAAAATGTGGAAGCAACCCAAGTGGCCATGGATGATGAATGGATAAACAAAACACGGTGTATACATACAATGGAATATTCTTCAGCCTTAAAAAGGAAGGAAATTTTGACACATGCTACAACATAGATGAAACTTGAGAACATTATGCAAATGAAATAAGCTAGTCACAAAAAGACAATACTGTATGATACTTATATGAGGTACTTAGTCAAAATCATAGAGACATAAAAGATAATGGTGGTTGCCAGAGGTAAGCAGGGGAGTTGTTTAATGGGTACAGTTTCCATTTTGCAAGATGAAGAAGAGTTCTGGAGATGGATAGTGGTGATGGTTGTACAATGATATACCTAATGCCACTGAACTGTAAACTTAAAATGATTAAGATGGCAAGTTTTATGTTATGTGTATTTTACCACACACACAAAACAATCAAACGCCTCAGGACCCAGAACAGAAGCACATACGTGGCAAGGGGATAAGGTGAGCGATGAACACTGCTTCTAATTTCATCTTTTCCTGTGATTAGGATCTTCCTGGGGGGGGGAACAGGGCACAGTCACAGGTGTGTGGGGCCATCACTTAGGCCCAGAGCCATGCGGAGGTGCTCCTGTGAGCTTCTGGTGGGAGATGCTGTCTCTGGACCCTGCTAAGCCCCTGTACCTGGCAGTAGCCAATGGTGGGGTTTCGGAAAGCGTAGGCAGTCAGCACCCGGCGGAGTGCAGCGATCCCGAGCTCATTCTGGAAGGCAGGGTGCTCAGGCATGGAGCGGTGGAGGTCTCGCTCGATCTCCTCCGTGGCCAGGCTGTACTTCCCTGTGGACTTCTCCACCAGCTCAGCATAGTAGCCAGGGTGAGTCACCATCTCATTCCAGGCCCCTGTGGAGACACAGCTGGTAGCTGTCTCCCTCTTCCTCCCCTCCCGGGACTTCGAGGGCAACAGGGCAGGGTGGAGACGTCAATGCACTGCAGAAGAGTAGTGGCACTTTGGGGCCAACTAAGAGGTGCCAGGCAGAGTTTCCCTCATGATTGCTTCTGAGAGGAGTCACCCCACCCAAGTTCAAATGGCTGACTTGCCCTCCTGAAACCATCCAAGTGGCCAAGGGTGTGAATGTTGTCAGAGCCTGACCCAAGGAAAGAAGGCCTCAGGAGGCCTGTTTGCCTTCCACTGCTGGTGGGAAGGCACCGCCTCACTGGTTTCTGCTCCCCGGAATGCCCCTCCTGGCACACATGAGCTTCATTACAGCTGAGAGACATGTTCTCGCCCTCTAAAGGCTGGTGGTTCCTGCCTGGCCGACTCAGGAGGCCAACTGGGGGTCATGGAGGCTGAGGCTGTGGGGCCGTGAGGCCAGGGCAGCTCACCAGAGAAGAGGAGCCACAGCTCCCCCCGGAGGCTCTCGGGGATGCCCTTCAGCACCAGCTCCCGCGTCCTGGCGGTGCGGTACATGCACATGCCGCGCCCGTACTCAAAAAAGTGGATGTGCCACGACTCCTCTTTCATCTTCTCCTTGGCCTGGGGGAACAGCAGACAGCGGGGCTGTGAATGCGACCTGAGTGCTGAGGCAGGTGTCAGGCCCTCCACCTCTCCTCCAAGGGCTTGTGGCGAAAATGCCACGAGCCCAGGCTGGGCTGTGCACAGCATCACCCTCGGGCGTCAGGGACACGGGACCCCCTGCAGAGGCCTGAAGCCCATGACCAGCACTTCTGAACAGGTCACTCAGGGTGTCCCTGGGCACTGCACATCGTCACCCAAGGGCCGCAGACTGGCCCTGCCCTTCCCCCTATCTGGCCTGCATGGTGGTGGAGCCCCGAGTCTGGGCTTACCCCCTTGGCTCCCAGGTCCTCCATGGGCGTGTTTCTCTGGAAGAGTTTGAGCAGGCCCTGGGAAGCGGTTGGAGCCTCCTGTGCATGGGACCCCTGGAGGCCACCGAGGGGTGAGGTCGGGCTGGCAGGCTGTTCTGACACCTCCTGAGGAGCTGGGGAAGACTGGGAAATACAACATGGGAAGGAAAGCACTGAGCGAGTGAACTGCCCCACTGCCTGCGGGGTGGCCGTGTGCGAAAGAGCAGGAGGCCATGCTGTGGCTCAGCCCTACATCCTCTCTGGCCAGACACACACCTGTGTTGTCCTCCTTCACCAGGGACAGGTTCTGGTGCTCATCCTGTCAGGCCCTCTCTGTGAGGTCAGGGCCAGGAGAGAAGAAACCGCAAGGAGACAGCTCCACGTGCCCCTTCCTGAACTCTGTGTCCCCTACAAGGGCTTGACTGGCAGCACTCATGGGTGCTCCCTGTGATGCCTTTCTTGCTCCAGCCTCTGGGGTGCAGACCCTGCCGAGCCCTGTAGGGACAGCTGCTGGTGGCGTCTGCCCGGACTGTTCTTGGGTCCCACCATTGTAGCGCTGCCCCATGGGGCCCCTGGACACAGTGATTGGCTCAAGTGGGGAGTGCTGGGAAAGAGCACTGGGGCCCCCACTGGAGCCCAAGCATGGAGGGGAAAGTGGAGCAGAGGCAGGGTGACATCAGGCCTGCTCACCCAGTACGTCCCGAGGCTGACAGCTTGCCTCACCCTTTTCAGACTGACAGAGTCCTAATTGAGGACATGCCTCCTGCGGGTGCCCTCAGTGACAGCTGAGTGAGGGAAGGAGTCCTCTTTCCTCTCCTCCCTCCCTCAGGCTACCTGTCCACTGTACCCTCAAGGGCCCCTCAAAGAAGAAGGGGCCCCCAGGCACTCTGAGGGCTGGTGGCTGTCCGCAAGGCTCCCTCTCTCTGGGCCACTTGCCTGGTGTGTGGTGTGGTCTACAGTGGCCACACATCTCTTGGGCCACACCACCTCTTTCCGGACACTTGTGCAGCTCAAAACCGGGTTCTCCTTAGCAGTCCGCCACACTTGCAACAAGGCTGTGGGGCTTTGGGAGGCGAAAATAAAGACACAGGCCTAGAACTAGGTGTGTGGGGAGGGGGTCCCCACCTGTGGGCCATCTCTAACCATAAACAGGGCTCTGGTAGGGCTGTAGGCCATTCTCCAGTGTAGGAACCTGGGAATCTGCTTTCCCGTTGCACGGACAGCCAAATAGCAAGAGAAATGGATCCTGGGTGGTTCTGGGAACATACTTGGGGGCAATATGGGGCTGGGAGAAGAAAAGGGGGGCATCAAGGACAAAGGTCTAAAAGGAAGCCCTAACATTCAGGGTTCTTCCCCTGGCTTTCTGGAACCTTAGTACCCTTCAGGTACAGTGTGGGTGACACCAGGCAACTGCCCCTGCTTGTGGATTGTGTTCTACCTGCAGGCACCTGACTTCAAGGTGAGCTCACTGCCGTGGGCAATGGCCTGGGCAGGGAGTTTGTTCCCTAGCCCGGGGGTCAGGTGGAACAGAGTCAGTGCCCACTCTGTCTGTCCTCCTCTCAGCTTGCTCCCCAAGTGCCCACCAGCAGGAACAACACCGCTCTTGGGTGGACACTGGTCACTGGCTCCCTTGAATCCACTTCTCCTTCTGCCAGCAGTGGCTTCCAATTTTTTTGGGCGCAACACATCTGTCTCCACTCTTGGACCCACACTTTGTGGAATCCACTGAGGTTTGCGGTGGTGGCCACAAGCTAATTAGCATTTCCCATGCCTGCGGGGACTTCGGGTACTGTGTCGGCCACTCTGCAGGGAATGTCAGGATGAGCCACGGAGGGTGCAGGGGCTGCACCACCATGCTGGTGCCACACACGCCCCGGGGGTGACACTCATCCAGTGGAGACAGCCCAGCTCTGATGATAGGCAGCCAACTGTGTGGACTTCTTGGCTTCGTGGGCCAGTGAGCTCCCCTTCTGCGTGCTCCGGTCTGAGCTGAGTTTCTGCCCTTGTGCCTGTCAGCTCTGATCCCACTGGCTGTGGTCAAGCAGGGGTGCTGGACGCCTCCCCCGAGACTTTCACCCTCTCTGTGTTCCACATGAGAACCTGTACCACAGCTGTGATGGCTTCACAGGGAACACATGCTAAACTCATCAAGCTGTGCTATTTCAATATGTACAGCATATTGTATATCAAATTTACCTCAGTAGAACTGTTTTTAATAAAAAGGAAAAAAAAAAAGAGAACTCTGCTAAGTTCATATCCACAGCCTGCCCCTCTGCCCCTGGCTGGTGTTTTCAAAATGGATTTTAGATCAACTAAAATACATTTTCATGACAAACTGCCCGAATCCAGGGACATGACCCCAGTCCAGACCCCAAGCATCCTGATGCAGAGAGTCTGCTTCTGGCTCGAGGTTCCCTGCAGGAACAAGGACACAGATGGACTTGCAGGCCACAGAGCACTGCAGAGAATCAAAAACCTCAGTGCCGGAAAGGAGACTGACTCGAGGATGTGACCTCAGCAATAACCATCCTTCGTGACAGACAGGTTCCTGGGGTGATGGTGAGCTCACAGACCCATACTGCCTGGGAATCCAGTCTCCCTCTCCTTCCTCTTGGTAACTGTCTCACACATTTTTCCAGTGCAAACCTCCCAAACCATCCATCTTCCTCACTTCCTACTGCCAACTACTGAACTAAGCAAGCAGAAGCAGGAGCAATCTGACAGCCATCCACGGTCACCCCCACCGGCCCACCTTCCCACAACTGTGGCCACGCATGCCAGGCCCAACTCTCCCCCGACTCGAGCCCAAGATCCTACCGCTCTCGCCTCCAGGATCTTCTTCTGTCAACTGGCCCCTCTCCACTGGATTAATTACCATCAGCATAGAATCATGCTGTTGTCCCTACAAGCCCTCCCCGTTCTTCAACTGGGTGGTGCTCACATGTTATGTCCACTTTTGCGAAAGTGCATCAAGTGGTGCACTTAGGATCCATGCACTTTAGAGTATATACGTCACACTCCAATTACAAAGTCACACCCTGAAGGGACCCCTGTGATTCTCAGCTGGCCTTTCTACAAAGTTTCTGGAAAGAGTTGCCTAAACTCACTGTATCCTTTCCCTCTCTTTCCAATTTTTTCTTGAGAAAGTGTCAGAAAATGTATGTTTATGTTCTAACAGTTACCTTTATACTAATGTCTTTATATAGTACCCTGGGTCCCCTCTTTTTAATACACTGGACTCCCTCCTAGGGGCAATACTAAAATTAGCGAGTAGCCCTGATCTTCCCCCTCCACTCCTTTCCCTGCCGACATATAATTGAAAGTGATATACCTTGCTCTTACTTAATAAGGCAGTCAGTGAGCTTATTCTACTTTCCATACCTTCTTTTCTCATGTTTTCATTGTACTCTATGTATTCAGAGCATATAAAATTACACATGACTTGTCACCTTTATCCTTGTTATCTAGTCCTATTTCTACAGCTAGATACATTCAATGCTCCCACCAGACCTTCTGCCAAAGCCTCTTCCGTCATTTCTTGGTTGTCTGAGGTTGTTCACTATTAGATGCCTCAAAAGCTGATAGCTTCTGTGAATTCCTGCATGCTCCTGACGGTCTGTGGTTTTGATACCTGAACATCAGTTTGCCAGACAGAAAATCCTAGGGTCACAGCTTTTTTACTGTATATCTTACAAAATGTTACTCTATTTGTATAAAATTTTGCTATCAAAATGTCTGATGCCTGGGCTTCCCTGGTGGCGCAGTGGTTGAGAGTCTGCCTGCCGACGCAGGGGACACAGGTTCGTGCCCCGGTCTGGGAAGATCCCACATGCCGCGGAGCGGCTGGGCCCGTAAGCCATGGCCGCTGAGCTTGCGCGTCCGGAGCCTGTGCTCTGCAACGGGAGAGGCCACAACAGTGAGAGGCCTGTGTACCGCCAAAAAAAAAAGCCTGATGCCTCTCTGATTTTCATTCCTTCATAAATGACTTGGTCCTTCTTGACTGGTTGCCCCCCCCAAATTTTTTTTTTTTTTCTGTACTTACAGGAGGATGTTGTATGTATGGGGTAGCTGTTTGCACTGTACGGTTGGGGGTCTGTCTTCTGGTGCAGTCTCTCTATGGAGCCCTCCTCCAGGACTTCCTGATCTGTCTCCTCTAGTGTCAGAAGCTTCTCTCTCTTTACTCCTCAGTATTCCTGCCCTGCTCAGTTCCAGCTCTTTTTTCCTCAGGGAGGGCTCTTTCCTTTTGGAAGGGAGTTTTTGTTGGGTGTTTCAGATTTGTCCTAGCATTCTCTGATCTTCCCTTAGCTCGTCAGTGGATTCCCATGTTTTGTGTTGTTGGTTAACTCATCTGTGAGCTGGAGCCTGAGAAATACGCCTGCAGTTTCACCGGTGGTTTCTCTTAGTCACTTGCTGAGGTTTCTGTTCAGTGGGTAGTCTCTTTTGAGGAGGGTGTGTGTGGGGAAGTATTTTTGGTGATTTCTGGATTCCTTGGCTCTTGGGACTGTCAGAACCCTTTTTCTCTTCCCTCCACTACCACAGCACAGCTGCTGATTCTGTATCTGTAGAATAATGCTGCAGTTGGTGGTCTGGCCTCACCTACTTGTAGTCTGGGGTTTGTAAGATACCCTTTCACCTGGCTTTGTTAAAGCTGTTGTCTGTGGGCTTTTATTTTTACTCTTAAAGTTGCTTTGTGCATTTTAATGGAAAATTTGGTAAGGTTTAAAAAGCTACCCCAATAACCAACAGCTTATCCCCGTTGAAGGCCACTCCACCGGGCTTTTCTTCCTGTTCTTCCACTGAACAACTCTTGAAAAGGCCACCGTGACCTCTACTTGCCATCTCCAGTAGTCAATTCTTAGTTCTTATGATACTTGACCTCAGATCCAAACTGAACTCTTGACTGCTCCTTCCAAAACTGCTGTTCCTCATGTCATTAAATGGTGATTCTATTCTCTAAGCTGCTCAGGCCAAAAACTATAGGGTCATCTTTTTGTAAACCCTTCTTTATCCCATACCCTCCATCTAATTCGCCAGTTCTCTCAGATCTACCTTCGAATTATATCCTGTACACTAACACTGAACAATCTGAAAAGGAAATTACGAAAATGATTTTATTTACAATAGCATCAAAAAGAATAAAATACTTAGGGATAAACTTAGCCAAGTAGGTGAAAGACCAGATGCTGTATGCTGGAAACTAGAAAATGCTGATGAAAGAAATTAAAGATGCAAACAAATGGAAAGACATTTTGTGTTCATGGATTGGAAAACTTCATATTGTTAAGATGTTAATATTACCCAAAGTGATCTATAGATTCAGGGCAATTGCTATTAAAATCCCAATGACATTTTTGCAGAAATAAAAAAATCTATCCTAAAATTCAGATGGAATTTCAAGGGACCCCAAATAGCCAAAACAAGCTTGGAAAAAGAACAAAGTTGGAGGTCTCAAATTTCCTGATTTAAAAATTTACTATAAAGCTAGAGTAGTTAAAACAGTATAGTACTGGCGTAAGGATACAGACCAATGGAATAGAATTGAGAGCCCAGAAATAAATCTTGCAATACATACGTTCAACTGATTTTTGACAAGGGTGCCAAGACCATTCAACGGGGAACAGATAGTTTTTTGTACAACAAATGGCATTGGAAAACTGGATATCCACATGTAAAATGATAAGTTTGGACACCTATCTCATACCATTTACAAAATTAACTCAAAATGGATCAAAGACCTAAATGTAAGAGCTAAAACTACAAAATTCTTAGAACGAAACATAGAAGAAAAGCGTATGGCAACTATTTCTTTGATATGACATCAAAAGCACAATAAAAGAAAAATAAATTGGACTACATAAAAATTTAAAACTTATGTACATCAAAGGACACAATCATCCTCAATCAGAATGAGAAGGCAATCCATGGAATGGGGGAAAATATTTACAAATCATGTATCTGATAAGAGGTTAATATCCAGAAGTTCTACAACATGACAACAAAAACAAACAACCCGATTAAAAGAAATAGGCAAAGGACTTGAATAGACATTTCTCCAAAGAAGATATACAAATGGCCAGTAAGATGTGAAAAGATGCCCAATGTCACTAATCACTGGGGAAATGCAAATCAAAACCACAACGAGATACCACTTCATATCCATTAGAATGGTTATTGTAAAAAATAACAGAAAATAACAGTGTTGGAATGGATGGGGAAAAACTGGAACCCTTATGCATTGCTGATAGGAGTGTACAATGGTCTAGACACTGTGGAAGATGTTATGGCAATTCCTCAAAATATTAAACACTGATTTACCATATGACGCAGCAATTCCACTTCTGGGTACATACCCCAAATAACTGAAAGTAGGGTCTGAAGAGATATTTGAACACCCATGTTCATAGCAGCATTATTCACAACAGCCAAAAGGTGACAGTAACTGAAACGTCCATTAAAAGATGACTGGATTGCCCTGAATCTATAGATCACTTTGGGTAATACTAACATCTTAACAATATGAAGTTTTCCAATCCATGAACACAAAATATGGCATATGTATACACACACACACACACACACACACACACACACACACACACACACACTAGTATGTATTCAGCCTTAAAAAGGAAGGAAATTCTGACAGATTCTATAATGAAGATGAACCTTGAGGACATTATGCTAAGTGAAATAAGCCGATCACAAAAGCCGATCACATTACTGTATGACTCCCCTTATATGAGGTACCTGGAGTAGTCAAATTCATAGAGACAGAAAGTAGAACGGTGATTGCTGGGGCCTGGGGGTAGGGGCTTGAGGGTGGGAAATGAGGAGTTAGTACTTAATGAGTACAGAGTCTCAGTTTCCAAGATGAAAAAAGCTTTGGAGATGGATGGTGGTAATGGCTGCATAACAGTGTGAATATACTTGATACTACTGAATTGTATACTTACAAATGGCTAAGATGGTAAATTTTATGTTATATGTATTTTACCACACACACACACACACACACACACATAAGCACACAAATATATATATGTATCCTGAATTTAACCACTTCTCACCAACTCCACTGCTACCACCCTTGACCAAGGCTCTATCATCTTGTGTCCTGAAAACTGTTAGAGCCTTCCAACTCATCTCTGCTTCTATTCTCGTCACTCTCTAGTCCAGCTCTGTTCTAGAGAAATATAATGAGAGCCACACACATAATTTAAAATTTTCTAGTAGCCACATTAAAAAACATAAAAGAAATTGTGAGGTTAACTTTAATAATATATTTTATTTAATATAGTAAAAGTATTATCATTTCAACATGGAATCAATATTAAAAAAATCAAGATATTTTACATTCTCTTTTTCACACTGAATCTTCCACCTCTGGTGTGTAGTTTATGCTTACAGCACATTTCAGTGTGGTTGCCTTTCAAGTGCTCAATAGTCACGTGTGGCTACTGTACTGGGCAGCTACACCTCTATTCCATTCTCAATATGACAGCCATAGCAATTCTACTAAAACATAAACAGACTGTGTCCCTACTCTGGTCAAACTCTCCACTGGCTCCCATCTCACTCAGAGTCAAAGCTAAGTACTCCCAAGGGCCTACGGGCACTACATGACCTGGCTTCCCACTCCCTCTGTAATTTCATTACCTGCACCCTGTCTCCACTCATCTCAGCAGCCTGTGCCAAGCTCAATCCTGCCTCCAGGCCTTAGCACCTGCCATTCCCTCTGCCTCGAATACCCTTTCCCCAGATACCTTAGGGCTGTTCCCTTACTTCCTTCAAGTACCACTTGATCAGAGCCCCCCGCTTCCCCTAGCAATCCTGATCCTTTCACCCTGTTTTATTTTTATCCTTGGCCCTTATTGCCACCTGACATATTGTATGTTTATTTGCTTATGGACAGTCTCTCTCACTAGAATATAAGCTCTAAGAGGGCATGAATTTTGTCTAATCTGCTCTATTCCTAGTGCCTAGAAGAGTTCCTGGCACCTACTGGGAATGCAACAAAATGTGTTGGGTGAACGAAGGGCAGGTGCTTGGAAGGGGCCACTGGGCCAAGCTTACACTGGCTGGTCAGGCCCTGTTATTTGTTGCACTGTGCCTTGAGAAGGCAGCTCAACATTCCTGCTCACATCTCTTTTCATCCAATCCAACCTCACTGTTTCTTGAAATCCCAGATCAAGCCCAACCTCCTCTAAGAAACCTTTCTTAATGTCTCCACTGCACACTGATTCTGCCCACTCCCTTTCCTTCCATTCCTTATCTATTTAATAGTTGACTGAGCATCGATTACAGGGGTGAAAAATTTAAAGGCTTTCATGGGCCAGACCAGGTGGGGTTCTGGGGAGCTGAAGTGTACATGCCACCACTCAGCTCCAATGCCACTCAGTGGGAATGTGGGCCCTGTAATGTCAGGGCCCCTGATTTTTCCAGAGCAGCCAGATATGTGGATTTTTATATGGACTCTTCTAATCATGAAGTGTTTTCACAAATCCAGATTGTTAATAGCACACACATCTTGTCCAAGATACCAAGAAGCAAGGGAGTGATCAAACATGGCCAGGGTGATGTCAAAAGGACTCAGATGTCACCTGAATAAGCTTCCTCTGGTCACAGATGGAATGAGGATAATAACTGTCATGGACTGAAACACATCAAGTTGCTTAAATCTGCAAGTTCATAATTATACTAAAAAGTAAACATAAAGAACTGAATTGGTCATATTTTGAGGATATTTGAAAACCAAATTCATCATTTTAACAACTGGTAAATAAAAAAAAGATTTATTCTGCCTTTTCTATATGAACTGTGCCTCATGGTAACCAAATAGTTGTTGAGGGTAAATTTCTCTATATGGAAATATTCCAGCTAATGAACAGAAGGAATGATAGAATTAGAGTGCCCCCATTTGCAATCCTAATGAGTTACCTAATGAATTATCTAGGCAATGCTTGTCAATGACTGGTAACAGCACATAATCAGGTATTGCATACCTGTTGGTGGAAGTACACAGCACCTCAATCCTGCCTACGAGTGGACCTGCCCCCCACTCCCCAACACAAACAATTGAATCCAAATCTAAGCTGGATCTCATTACTAAACCACCAACTTACAAGAACCAGGGCACAAAAGAATCCGTTAAGCGTTTCCAAGAGATGCAATCAGCAAACACCAGACTGCGAGAAACTCTATAGCACAAATGACCCAATTCCTTCAACAAAATACTGCAAGAAAAGAAAAGAAAAGAAAGAGAGAGAAAGAGAGAAGGAGAGAGAGAGAGAGAGGGAGGAGTAGAAACCTATAGATAAAAAGGGATTATACCAACCCACTGTAACATGTGTATGACCTATGTGTACCTCAATCCAAATGACTAAATTGTAAAAAGAACATGTGCATCTGGGGAAATGTAAATACAAGTTTTTGATGTTAAAGAATTATTGTTAATATTGTTGGTATAGTAAAAAGATTGCAGTAAAAGGTAACCCTGTAAGAAAGATTGATGGGAGAAATCAATCTCCCAACAGGTAAATAAACACAAGCTGGACAGGCCTAAACAGAAGGCTCTCAGTGCAGCAGAGTTCATAAGGGACAGAGATGAGGGTGGCTGGGCCAGGCAGAGAAGGCTTCTTATGTGGAATAGGACTTGAGGCAGGCAGGGGTGACACTCAGGAGGACTGGGGCACGTCTCGGCGTACAGAGAGGGCTGTGACCCTAGGCATCGCGTGTGTGGCCAGGACACCTGAGACTGGGGCTGGGTTAGGTTTTCCACCCTGCACCAAGCGGGGACCCTCCCCACCCAAGGCCCAAGGCAGGTACCACAGGGCTGCCTGGGCTCTTCTCCTGGCCCGGACCCCCACCCCACTGCTCTGAAGGGTCCTCTCACCTCTGGGGCTGAGTCCACAATGCTGGCTTTCCTCCCCGCTCTGCTGTTGCCTGGCGGCTTGGATGGCATTTTCTGGAGGAAGTCAGAGATCCTCTGAACCAAGAAATCGCGGTCTTTCAGGTTGGCAAACAGGAAGGTCATTTTGCTCTTAGTGCTAATGGACAGAGGGCTGGGCAGGACACTGGAGCTATCAGCTTTTTCCACAATGGTCACCTGAGAAGACAAAAACACCATTTGGGGGTCTGTATCTTGGGATGTAAAGCCAGATGGTTTTGTGAAGCTGAGAGCATGGTGGGCTTAGGTCGTCTTCTCTCAGGCATGGGGCAGGGAGTGGACGAGGGGCTCTCCAGGCCTGGCCGATTCATATTCTGACTCTACCGCTTGCTGCTGTGTGAGTTACATGCGTGTCTGAGCCTCATTTTTTCAGCTGTTGATGGGTGTGAACATATCAGCCTTGCAGGACCATCATCAGGATGGTGACACAGAATGTAAAGCCTGAGCCCAGCTGCTGGCCCTGATCAGCTTCCCCAAGATGGACAGTCATGTCCCTGCCCTAAAGCACAGTGAGCAGCCCTGCCTGCAAGCCCTCCTGAGCACTCATTCCCTCAGCACTTCCTGATGTGCGTCCTGGGCCCAGTTCTGACTGTGAGGTGTGTGAACAGAGCAGTACAAGTGTGCAGGGCATAGGATAGGCTTTTAGGGGGCAGGGCCTGCAGCCTGGGGTGGGTACAAACAATGGACATGCAGGCTAATGAACACGGTCACCAGGGCTGGTGGGGGCCACAGGGCAAGCTGGGAGGCCGCTGGGCTGCTTCCTGTTGAAGGCACCTCTGGGGAGGCAGTAACTGAGCTGAGACCCGGTGCAGCCAGACGAAGAGCTAGGGGAGAGGCCAGCAACCACCCTGAGGAGGGGGCTGGACTGGCGTGATGGACAAAGAAAGACCGGAGAAGCTGGGGCAGAGTGAGAAGGGGTGGGCAGTGTGTGTGTATGTGTGTGTGTGTGTGTGTGTGTGTGTGTCTGTGTGTGTCTGTGTGTGTGTGCGCCTGTGTGTGTGTGTCTCTGTGTGTGTGTGTGTGTGTGTGTGTGTGTGTGCGCCTGCATGTCTGTGTGTGGCAACTGGAGATTCTTCTAATCACAGAAGATACCGGAGGATTCTACCCAGGGTGAGCAGATTTTTAAATTATGTTGGCTGCTGTGGAAGGATGGGATCTAAAGGATAGGTCCTCAAGCCTTAGGTGGAGACAAGGTACTGCTGAGGTGAGCCAAGGAGACAGCTTGTCTTAGATGGTGGCTGTAGAGAGGAAGGGACATGCTCTGGAGAGCAAGCTGACAGGACATGCCATGGTCAGGATGTGGGAATGAGGCCAGGTCAGAATCAAGGATGGCTCCCCCTTTCCACCTCAGCAAACGGATGGAAGGGGTGTCACTTCCAGAGGTGAGGATGAGATTTGGGAGTGCAAATTCAAGAGCCCAGTGGACACATGAGTGTGGCTGGCATGAGTGAGGAGCCCCTGTGAAGCCCCCTGGCTAGGATACTGAGGTCAGTGCTGGGCAGGGGCCTTCATCAGGACCAGCTGCAGAGCCCCATCCCAAGAGCTTCCTGGCTCAGCCAGAGCTCTCTGCCATCAGGAATGTCAGGACTCATCAGGAGAAATGGAGCTGGGCCTAACATGACCCTGTAGCCAGCCCCCAGGGCTCAGGGTCAGATCAGTACAGCACCCAGGACAAATCCACAGACCTAGTGCCAAAGGAGAGCGAGGGGTCAGGGGCCAGCTCTGAGTCCCTGAGCCTGGAGCTGTGGCTCCTTTAAGTCCTTTGCCTCTGACTTCCCTTGGGGAAACTGAGGCAGCACACTACCTCACACCTGTTTGCAACAATACCTGCAACTTCAGGGATTTGTACAAAGGCCAGGGAGGTCCCACTGCTCTACATTTTAAATAGAAACAAAATACTGTGTTTTAGCTTATAGCTTAAGAACCTCACTTAAACCTCAATTAAACAGCCAGTATGCCCTGTTGGGCCATGAGGAAAAGGAGGCCTTGGAGGGGTGGATGGCTCTCCCTCACTGTCTACACCTTCACGGCAGCACAGGACAAATGGCCTTGTTTCTACCAGAGTCACTGTGGAAGCCCAAGAAACTGGAGAAAAAATAACTCTGATAGGTGAGAGCTAACCCCACCCTTGACAGGTGACAGTTGACCCCACTCCTGAAAGGGCTGACTTCCGATGACTCTGCTAGAGCCTGAGCCACAGCCAAGGCAGGTGTCAGGAGAGGAACAGTGAGGTGGCCCCTGAGAGTAACATGGGGCTGGGGTGGGATCAGAGTCCTCCAAGCCCAGCCAAAGCAGGGCTTTGCCAAAGTCTAACTGCAAGGCCCAAGGAGGCAGGACTAGGGGACACTCACCTGCAGGAGGCCACTGGGCTCTGACCAGGGAGGTGTGGGTCCTTGTTGAGGTTTTCGTATGTCCCACTGTGAGCTGTGCTGGCAGGCCAAAGCCCACCGTATCTCCTCACCAGGTGAGGTTGATCCCTGAGGGGGCATCCAGTGCACCCACTCCCGCCAGGGCCTGGTACAGGACAGGTGCTCGGGGAGCACATGAACCACCATGTGCCCTCTGTACTTACATCACTAAATCCTGAGGGGCTTCCTGGGCTGGGGACCTGGCCACGTGCCCTGGTAAGAGAGGGAAGAGCTGGCAAGGACCTAGGGCTCACCTCCCGCAGGGGTATGATGAGGTGGCAAGCATCCTCTTCCTTGCTGGCAAAGCAGATGTAGTTGCTGGAGATAAACATCTGGCCAGGGATGTGCAGCTTGTTGAATGGGGTCCACAGGGTGCAGCCTGTGTGGCCGTCCAGGCGCTCGTCCCCGGGCAGCCGGAACGTGGCACAGTAGCACTCGTTCTTGGCTCGAGCGTCCAGGTCTCTGGTGAAACCAAGGTGGGGGAGATAGAAAAGCAGACAAGAGTTGGGGCTAGCACACTCACAAGGCGGCCTCATGCCCTCGGTTTCCACGTTGGACTCAGGCTCGTGGGGGTCCTCCTGTGAGCAAGTTGTGCCCAGGGATCTCAGAGTTCAATAACACATGCACACTGAATGGTCAAGTAGTAAAATGTGGACATCCGTATGACCAGCAGAGGAGTGGTCAACAAACAGCATGCTCGGTACTGAGGGTGGGTGGTGCCCAGAGGGGGCCTGCACCCGCCCTGCCGCTTCTCACTAGGAAGACCAGCCCCACCTAGAAACTCAGACAAGGCCTCCCGACAGGCAGGTGTGGAGTCAAGACTAAAACACAGGGTGCTGGGATTTCCCCAGCGGTCCAGTGGTTAAGACTCCATGCTTCCACTGCAGGGGGCATGGGTTCGATCCCTGGTAGGGGAACTAAGATTCCACATGTCACGTGGTGCAGCCAAAAGAAAAAAACACAGGGTGCTGTTGCTTAACGGAAATGCACACTTGCCAGTCCGATGGCTGTGTGAGGCAGGGGCCCGGTAGCCTGTTCCTCGCCCCCGCGGTGGCCCTGTCCTCGTAAACATCTCTCTCTTCCCAGCCCCATGGGGGCCGCTAGCAGCCTGAGCTCGGCCTGGCAGGCACACCTCGATGGACAATGCCAGAGACTATCAAGTCCGGCCCTACTCATTTTCTTTCTGGAAGGTTCTGAAAGCCACCGTGTCACTTGCATCAGGAAAGTAATATCCTTGGACAGCATTCTGGTCCTGAAGGTGCACCCAAGAGTCTGGGCCTAGGCCACAGTCTCTGCACACACAGGTGTGAATCTGGCTGTGGGCCCCAGGGGCTCAGGGAATATCTGAGCTCCTGGCTGGCCTACAGGTTTCCCCTAAGCTGCAACGGAAGAGCGAGAACAGAGTGCTCTGGAGGGGCCAGCCCTAGTGAATCGTTCCTCTGTCTACCAATTCCCACAGACAGGGTGGCAGAGACCTCAGACCTGTGCAGGGCTGTCTCCTGGGGCCTGGGGTCAGGGCCCAGGGGTCCTGAGAAGAGCTGTAAATCATGGCGGGATGGAGGCGGTGTACCCTGAGCTGGGATTCTGAAGCCTTCCTGAAGAGGCCTCTGGGGATGCCCTGGCTGACGTGGTGGGGTGCCTGTGCTGGGCTCCACTGCTCACTTAGAGCTAAGGCACTGGGGTCTGGGGCAAGCTGCTCTACCTCCCTGTGCCTCAGCTTCCTGTCTGAGACCAAGGAGCCTGTGAGAGCCTCCCCACTCCAGGGCTTTGAGAAGTAATACACGAAGAACTCCCTCCACGTCAGCGTCAGCGGTAGGTTTTTCAGGACGACGCCTCTGTGAATCTCCTGGTGCCCTCCCCACTATCGAAAACCACCCCTTCACCTGGCCCCCTTTACATGCAGGGAGGCTGTGAAGGGTGAGGAGGGCAGGTCCCTGCTGGGGGTGGGGGAGGCACAACGCACCGCTTCAGAGCCGAGATGTTGCTGTGCGGCCGGGGGGGCCTGGGCAGTGCTTTGTCTTCCAGGAAGCCCTCGCTGTCCAGTAGCTGCCGCATGGCAAGGTTGGCCAGCTGCTCCATGAGCTTGAAGGTCTCGCTGATGTTGAGGAACATGGAGAAGAAGAGCTCCTGGTCCCGGGTGTCCACACGGATGCTCTCAGGGAAGAGCAGCGTGGCATTCTTCTCCAGCCGTGTGACGTCCACCCACTGCACCACCAGGCTCACTGGACACCAGAGGGGACAGACACACCATCAGGTCAAACCAGCTGGAGGGCTGGGCAGGCAGGCTCCTGACTCCTGCCTGGCCTTGGAACCCATGTGGGGGAGCGGGCAGCATCTACTGCCTGCCCGTTCCCCACCCCCAGGCCCCATGCCTGAGCCTAGCTATGCTGGGACACCAGCTCCACGAGGAGGGACTGGGCCATCCTGGGCCAACCCAGTGCCCAGCCCCGAGAATCTCCTGGGTTTGCCCACCAAATGGCTAAAGGATGAGATGAATGAACAAACAGAGGTGAGCTAGCTGAGACCCTGGACTTGAGAAGCCCCACCTAGTGGGAGTGCACTGATGTGGGAACAAGTCACAACATGGTGTGACCAGCACAGAGAGGATGCTGGCCCCTGCCTGATGAGAAGATGCAAAGGTGGGAGAAAGGCAGGGGAGGTTGTGACAGGTGTGTGTGCATAGCTGGGAGCCGGCCTTGCTGGGCCCAGGAAAGGCCACACTGAGAGCAGCTAAAGCCCTGGGGGCTCTTTCTGGGGGCGACATGCAGCAGAGTTCACTGGCTGGGAGTCTGCCTTTTGTCCTAAGGCCAGGGCTTCCTGTGGGGAGGGACCTGCAGCAGGTGGCTGCAGGGGCACACGTCCAAGGCACCATGTAACCTGGAGCTGCTCAGGGATGATGGGTGCCCGGCACTCTACTTGAAAGAGGGGAGGCCCTGTGCAGAAAGTCACTACGTGAAGAACTGTGCTAGTTGATGTATACATGACAGGAGCCCCCAAGAGCCCGGTGATGCCCGGTTCAAGTCTGGAGTTCTGGTCATGGGCCACTAGGTTCTGGGGAGACTCTCTGGTGGGTATGTGGGGACAGAATATCCGGGGGCCGAGGAGGGACAGCCCTCAGGAACTTCGACAGTCTGGGGAGGCGGTACACTTTATAGAGGCGAGGTCGAGGGTGAGGGCAGAGGAGGATGCCCTGAGGATGACAGGGCCAGCTGGGGGACTGGGGCTAGGGGGGACACAGGGGGCACTCCTGCTGCCTGCACTCACCCTCCTTGCCCAGCAGGAAGGAGTAGAAGCACAGGTGGTTGACGGTCAGGTAGAGCCAGCCCTGCCGGGGCACGCGGCCCTTCCAGTAGCTGCAGGAGTAGTAGTTGACCAGCTTCTCTACCTCGGGCATCCCAAACTGCTTCCGCATTTTCAGCTCGGCCTCCTTGAATTTCCCAGGGTCCTCATCTCCCTGGGGCTGCAGGTTCTTGTTCTCTTCTGCGATGATGCCCTGTAGGAGGACAAGGGGACTGGTTCCCGCAGGGAACTCAAGTGGTGGGACCCAGGACTCTTGGTCGCTGGCCCAAGGGCCACAAGCAGGTAGGCCTGTCGTCTGCTCTGGCCAGACAGGTGCTGGGCAATTTCCCCTAACTCCCTGAGCTATTATCTCTACTGGATCAGAGAAGGGAATTTTTAAATTTACATTTTAGCTATTTTAATGTAAATATCTGAAAAATATAATACATAAACATGGTAAAAAAATGCAAGTAGTAAAAAAGTGTGTTCAGTGAGAAGGGAGTCTCCATCTCCTCTGCTGTTGTAGCCACTTTGTTGGTTTCCTCCCAGACAGGCTGGCACTGATGCACCTGTAAGCAAATACATGCAATCTGCTCTTTCCCCTCTTTCTTTGCCCAAATGGGAACTTGCTGTGGCACTGTTCTGTGACGTGCATTTCTTGTGACAATGTCTTGGAGGATCTTCTGTACTTGATACTCCCCCCCCCACATACCACGGGGCTCCTGCCTCTTGCCCCCGCTCAAGGCCCACAGACCAGCTACAGGACCCACCCAGCTCAGGACCTACCCAGTTCAGGGTCCAGAGATCAGCCACAGGGCCAACCAACTCAGGGCATATCTATGCTGTATCCCACCAGCATCTTCACTGGGCTCAGGGTGCCCAGAGACATCACCCTGGGCCACAAAGCCAACCCCAAACCTCCTGGGGTAAAACAGGTTCTTAGTGCATGTGGCTCAAAATGTACATGCAGATTTTCCAGGAGAATGATGACTTGATAAGCTAAAGTAATTCAAGGCAACTGCTGTGGGCCAGATTGCTGTTTCTGCTGAGCCTCCTGGCAGCCTCGAATTCCTGTAACCATGAGCAGGGAGAACAGCCAGGAGTTTGGGTGAAGACCCAAAGGTAAGATGTACCTCCATCTCAGTATAGCCAGTACCACTGTAGCTGCAACTCCAACCTCTTCTCTCTCTCAAGCTGCCTCTGGTGCCTCCCCAGAACACTACTGCAGGAACTAGCTCTATGTCTGGGAAAGAGGCTCTGGCAAAGCACCCTTCTTGTTACTAAGGCCCTGCCCTTGTCTTCTGCTTCCCTCAAATGCACCTACTGGGAGGTTGGGGAAGGGGCCCCACCAGTGGAAAGGTGGGCCCCAGACAGCCTGTGGGCCATCACGGCACCCTGTCCCTCAGGCCACCTTCCTGGGTCTCAGTTGGCAGTCCCCTTTCCCCACTCCTTCAGCTGCACCTGGGAGACCCCCAAGCAGGGAGCAGAGGGGCTGACACTCTGCTTTGCATTTTCCTCTGCATTGTCCGCTGGCCTCTACTCAGGAGTAATGGTCCTCACCAATGGGAATGAACGGCCTGGCCCACAGGACTGGGATTTTGTTTGTTTGCTGATACAAGTGGACTGTAAAAATCACTGGGCAGATTTTAAATTACTGATTCAATTTCTTTAATAGTTTTAAGCATATTCAAGTTTGCTATTTCTTTGTGAGTCTCAGTTTAAGTTCTATTATGTGGTAGACCAAATAATAGCCCCCCCCAAAGATGTTTACATCCCAATCCCCAGAAGGGTTGAGAGACTGACTGGTTGACTAAAGAGGCCATGCTGCTGGCATTCAAGAGAAAGGTAAGGGCCAAGAATCACAGATACGAAGCTCCTGAAAGCTGGAAAAGGCAAGGAAACAGATTCTCCCCTTAGAGCCTCCAGGAGTCAGCCTTGCCAATTCCTTGATTTTAGCCTGTGAGATTCATTTCAGACTTCTGACCTCCAGAACTGGAAGAAAAGGAACTTGTGTTGTTTTAAACCACTAAGTTTATGGTAACTTGTTACAGTAGCAACTGGAAACTAAAACATATTATTTTAAGAGTGTCCATCTTGTCTCACTTCTTACAATTTATGGGCTTAAAGCTGTTTATGGCATTCTCTTTCTCTCTCTTTTTTTTAAGATTTTTTTGATGTGGACCATTTTTAAAGTCTTTATTGAATTTGTTACAATATTGCTTCTGTTTTATGTTTTGGTTTTGTGGCCACAAGGCATGTGGGATCTTAGCTCCTGGACCAGGGATCGAACCCACACCCACTGCATTGGAAGGTGAAGTCTTAACCACTGGACCACCAGGGAAGTCCCCTTACTCTCTTTTTTCTTAACCCTGCTTTTATTTATTTATTTTTTTAATTTTTATTTTAAAATTTTACTTATTTTTGGCTGCACTGGGTCTTCGTTGCTGCACGTGGGCTTTCTCTAGTCGTGGCGAGCGGGGGCTACTCTCTTTGTTGCGGTGCGCAGGCTTCTCATTGCAGTGGCTTCTCTTGTTGCAGAGCACGGGCTCTAGGCGCACGGGCTTCAGTATTGTGGCATGTGGGCTCAGTAGTTGAGGCTCATGTGCTCTAGAGCACAGGCTCAGTAGTTGTGGCACACAGGCTTAGCTGCTCCGCAGCAGGTGGGATCATTCCAGACCAGGGCTTGAACCCGTGTCCCCTGCACTGTCAGGTGGATTCTTAACCACTGTGCCACCAGGGAAGCCCCTAACTTTGCGTTTTAAATAGATGCTATCATATTTCATACCCAACATTACTTATTTGAGGTTTCTCTCTTTTGTCCTGGATCACTTTTGCCACAGGTTTGTTTATATTTTACATCTGTTTTTGGACCTGTTGCTCTTCTGTATCATTCCTTTATTTTCTAAGGAATTAACTTCTTCCCTTTGTTACAGGCATACCCTGAAGATATTGCAGGTTTGGTTCTGAACCATAGCAATAAAGCAAATGTCACACTAAAGCAAGTCACACAAATTTTTTGGTTTCCCAGTGCATATAGAACTTAAGTCTACTCTATACTGTGGTATACTAAATACGCAATAGTGTTATGTCTAAAAAAATAAGGTACCTATCTTAATTAAAAAATACTTTATTGCTAAATAATGCTAACTATAATCTGAGTCTTCAGCGAATAGTATTTTTTTGTGATAACTATATTTCCTTCTTTCTAATTTCCTTGTTTCTCTGGCGTTCTAACGTACTGAATTGGACACCTGGCTCATTAATTTCCACCCTTTCTTCTTTTCCTCACATTATAAAACAGAAAATGTAAGGCTTTAAATTTCCTCCTGTGTCCTGCTTTTGCTACATCTCACAAATTCTGATAAACAGTAGTATTTCCATAATTGCCCAGTTCTCAGTTTTTTTGTTTTTTTTTTTTGTGGCCTCGCATCTTACAGGATCTTAGTTCCCTGACCAGGGATTCAACCTGGGCCCCAGCAGTGAAAGTGCCAAGTCCTAACCACTGGATGGCCTGGGGATTCCCTCAATATTTTCTAATTTCCATTTTTTCCTTTGACTCATCTAGAACTTTATTCTGTTCCGTTGGTTAGTTTGTTTGGGCCTGGCATAAGGGAAACATTCCATAATGTTGCTGTTATTATTATTATTGCCCAGCTGGCTCATTAGGAGAGTGAAGACTTGCCTCTGCTCTCTTTGTCTATTTTCCTGGAACTAGAAAGGCAACACAGGTCCCACCCTGAACCCCAAGGTACACAGAGAACTGCTGAGGAACTCTTGGTGCCATCTGCCCAGGTCTAGGAGGTTCTGGTATAATGAAGTCACAAGGGCTTGCCCAAAGTAAGTTTGCATCATGAAACTTTGACCTGGTAACACCTCTCTGAGGAATCTAATCCAAGGCAATAATCCAACAGAAAGAAAAAGACACACACACACACACACACACACACACAGATAACTCAGATAAATGCTCATTATGTAATTATTCACTAAAGAGGAAACAATCTAAACATCACTGTGATGTTTTCACACATTGCTACAATCTTCATAATTATTTTGCTAGCTGTAAAATATTCCACTAAGAATACCACATATGACTGACCAAGTCCCCTGAATATACAGTACTCAGCACAGTACTCATAAAGAAAATACTCAATAAATGCTATGTTAGCAAGTATGAGCCCTCTCAATTTGCAGAGGAAAGAACAGCTGCTTCCCCTCTTACCGTGGGACTGGGAGGCATTGTTTCCAGCCTTTTTGCTAACAGTGTTGCAGGGAACATCCTGATACATACGTCATTCTGGACATATGAATACACTGTAGGGTAAATTCCAAGGAATGGACTTGCTGGGTCAAAGTGTCTGTGCATTTTGAAGTAATGTTAGTTTTATAATAGAAATATACCTAAAATTATCCTGTCATTTCCAACTTCTTCCTCTGTTGGCCAAGGAACTGGCTATCAGAGTTGTGTATCTGCATATTTGCTCTGAGGCCCTTTGCAGGGAATGGAAACTCCCAGCTAAGCTTAAACTCCGGTGGCTGGCCAGTAGATGGGGCCTGCATACAATGAGTTCAACTGCCCCTTTCAACACTAAAAGAAGATCAGCCCCTTCGTTTCCATCTCTGTTTAATGGGGGAAAGAACTACACGGTGTTCTCTGAAAGTTATAGAAGATGACAAAGGTGAACACTGGTAGCCCAGAGAAGAGAGTGAGAACCAGTAGTGGAAAGTGAATCTTACGTGTATCTTGCCCTTGACGAAGGTGGTGATGTCTTCCTCAGTGTCAAAGATGGACAGTGTCTGGAGTAAGTTATTTTCCAGCCATTCCCAGTGTTTTGTGATCTCTTTGCGGGAAGAACCTAGGAGAGGTTTGGTGGCATAAAGAAAAGGAAAATCATAAAATCACCAGGCCTTAAATATAAACTCAAGAGAGATTAAAATGGCTGACCTAATTTGCTATACCAAAGTGACTACAACCTTTGAGCTGCTTACTCTTTCCTTCTTCATGTATATGACAAAAGTCATAAATGGTCCTGATAAAAACACAAAATAAAAATATTCCAATAGAATTACAGAGTCATGAGGAAAATAAAGCCTCAACTTCCCTCTAATGCCCAGAGTAAGAGTGACTGCTAGTTTCCTCTGTGCCCTACCAGAAATAGTCTATACATTTGCAGGTTTGCTTACTTACTTTTCTTCGAGATAAAAGGACTTAATGTGGTCTTCCATGTACAGCTGATTAGCCAGACACAGTCAGACTTGGTATAGGTGACTGTGGCTCTCCTGAGAATGCAGGCATCCACAGATGGCAGCTGGAGCTTCCTGTAGGACTCCAGGCCCCTGGCTGGCTGGTCTCCTGCTGGGCCAGAGGTGCTCATCCCTCTCTCTGAAGCCAGATGTCCCACCCAGGTCTTTGCCTCCTCCTCCTCATCCCAGTTCACATCCCAACCTGGATCCCGTCTCTTCCAGGAACCCCTGTCTGACCTTTCAGTGTCTGGCTGGCCCCCAGTTTCTGCCCCACCTAGGAGGGGGTCCCTGCCCTCCTCAGGGAGGGGTTCTTGTGGGCACTGTAGGCCCAGTGGAAATGGGAGAACTCAGAGAGGCGGCCCACTGCCACTCCCAAAGAGTGAGGCAGCTGTTTTCTCTGCCTCCATCAGGGAATTGGGAAAAGGGGTCCCAGGAGGAAAATTGAAGGGATGAGGGAAGTCCCTTCCAGGCCTGGCTTCCCCTGCCCCTCTGGCACCCCACTTTTTGGGGTTTTTCATGTGTCTGGCATGGGGTTTTTGCACTTAAGAACTCTTCTCTGAATGAATTAACACAAGAATAAGAAAAAGAGTGAAGGCTCTGCTTCCTTTTCAGCAGCTGAGGGTGGGACAGTCTGTGGACTGTAAGCACCCAGAAGGCCCAGTTGCTTCTGTGACCACGGCAGGCCCACACACTCGGCATGGAGGGAGTGTTAGCAAAGACGTGAGTCCGACATGACTGTGGACCACAGACGTTTTTTGCTGGGCGCCTGATCCCTGGTCACCCCATCCTTCACTACCTGGCTACAACTTTTCCATCAGCTGAAGACTCAGCTCTGACCCCGCCCTGGCCAGGCTGAGTTGGTCCCTGTCATCTCCTCTGGCCCAGGCATCTGCTCATTGCTCTGTCACATGTCACAGTCCAGCCTGACTTGGTTAGGGTTGATTTGTTTGTTTCTTTACATTTACCCAAGAGGCTCACCACCCTAACAAGCAATTCCACAGAAAGACCTTCTCCCATGGTCTGTGGGAGGATGCCCATGTGAAAATGATTAAACCCAGAATCATACAACAGTGATAATCATAACAATAGGTAACTATAAATAGAAATTACCTCTGGAAGTTCCTAAATCATCCATAAATTATTTTTTTTTCATTTTTCTTTGTATATCTATTATGGCCTCCTTTCCCTAGTGCACAGAGGCCAAGGTCTAGTTGTTACGTGAAGTGAGTTCTTTCTTTCTTGCTCTTTTTGCTAAGAACCCACATTTGAATTTGGAAGTTGAGTTTGCATGTGATGCAACCCTCTTACACACATGTTCCCGGCAGCCTAAAACAGAGGAATTTTGTCCACAATGCCTGTGTGGATCTGTCTGCACTTTAATTATAAATATTTACATATATTCACTTAAAAGAATTATTAGTTAAAAGCAACTCAATCTTCATTTAGCACTAAGTAAACACTGAAACTATGCCATCTCTATGCTAGGTACTGGGAATAAAAAATATAATAGCTAATTAAATTATTAAGTGCTATTTCTGTTTTCCAGAACTTTTTATGGATTATCTTATTTGATTCTTAGAGCACCTTGGAGACAGGTACAGTTATTTTCATTTTATAGGATGAAGCTGAGGCACAGAGAGGTTGAGTATGTTGCCCAAGGTCACCTAGCTGGGAAGTGACCACACCATAACGCTAATCCAGGCTGCCCAGCTGCAGAACCTGCCCACACCCTCAAGGAATTGCTGGCCTAGTGGGAGAGCCAGTGAGCCTTCAATGCAAAAGTGCTGGTGGAGACACGGCAAGTCTAGAGGAGGGAGAAGGGTAGGTACATGAGTCCGGGGAATCTGGGAAGGTTTTCCATTGGATGTGACATCTGCGTAGGTACTCAACAGAGCAGGAGGAAGTAAAGTAGACATGGGGCGACGCTGTAGGTACACCAGCCAGGACAGGTACAGTTAAGAACTTCAGGCCCTGCAAGTGTCTTGTCTGGCCGAAGGCCAGGTGTGAGCTGGTGGGGGGAGGAAGACAGAAATGGAGGCAGGCAGACCCTGAAAAGTCCTTTAATGGCAGTCTAAGGAGTGGAGATTCAGTGGCAGGTGTCAGTAGGTGTCTGCTTTTGGAGAGCTGAAGAGAGGTGGTGGGTAAAAACAGAGAGGCATGAGCAGATGAGCACAGGGCCCTGACCAGGGCAGGGGCTCCACAGTACATCTGGGTCCCTCCCCAGCAGCAGGCCCTGATGCCACCAATGGGGTTCCCACAAGGCCCCACGGAGTAGCCATACTCCTCTCTCCCCACAGAGAGGCTGCTCTCACTACCACTGCCCTTCTCCTGAGAAGGAACACCTTGAGACAAAGATGAACATCTCAAGGGCCCATTTTAGAGTGAAGCATCTCATCTTAGCTCAGGCACACACCAACTGCCCTGGGCCCTACCACATAGGAAGCCTCTCTCCTGCCAGTGCCCCACTCTGGGCACCTGGGTGCCTTCACCCCTTGACCTCTCCCCCCACCCCCCCCAAGCTGGAGTCCAGCTGTGAACACTCCCATCACTTCTCAGGTCTCCAAGGAAAACCACTATCCTGGGGGACAGTGACACTGTGGCTTCTAGCAGAGAGAGATATTCAGCACAGTGGACATGAACAGGTGCTCTGGGTCTGATCTGTGGTTCTGTGTGACTTTGGGAGGGTTACTTAACCCCTCTGGGCCACAGTTTCCTCATCTTCAAAATGGGGAAAATCAAAGTTCCACCTTCTGGAGTTGTTGGGAGGTTCACATGTCTGGCATGCAGGAAGTGCTGTCTGAGTGCCAGCTATGACTGCTGTTTTATCCCAGGGACCTCAGCCAGGCTGAAAGGGGACTTCCTCCTGGACTCTTGGGAGGGTGGGTGTGTCCTCCGAGAAGGACAACTACCAGCGATTCTCGTTATTCACAGTGGTTATGTTCTACAAAGTCTTCTGGAACACTGAATTTGCCAGTACTGCTCCCAGGGGAGCTACAGGGCTAAGTTCATGCGAGCCTCTGGTCACAACATTTTCACCAACCGATCAATACACTACTTTGTCTTATATGTCTTTCTGCTTAAAGACACCTCATTTAATATATATTTTTAATACCCTAGCATTGAACTGACAGCCAGAAGCACTGTAACTCATGCCTGAAGGAAGCTCATCTAACTTGTATTTTCTCCATAAGGCACATCACAGCTTCCCGCGCTTAAAAACACCACACAGCACTTCAGCATTATACCTGGGGCCATTTTAAACAGCAAAGTCACCAACAGATAACACAAAATGTGAGAAGCATGGTGCTTAAACTTCTAAAAGGAGACATGTTTATGGTTTGAGAGCTGAAGCAAGAAGGCAGAAGGATGCCTTGTTCCACCTCAGCTGGGAACCTGTGTGTCTGGTGACTCAAATTTTTCATTGCTCTGCAGACACACATTTCCACAGATGTCCACAAATGACCCCAAAAGTACCACAAGTATTGATTTTGGGGTTTATAGATAACTTTTAGTGAGTAGGTGAATTAAAAAAAATGTAGTCCATGAATACTGATAAGCTGTATCCGCCTTGAGAAAAGGTTAGCAGGAGAACATGGACACTGCCCAAGGCCAAGCCCTCAGAGAGGCACGCAGGGCTTCATGGGGCCCATGTCCTCTTGCCCTGCATCTGTGCACAGCTGAGCTGCCTTCCTAAGCTGGATGCTGGCCTGGGCTGTGCTGTCTGAACAAGGGGCAGCATCAGGTTCTCAGTGGGCCATGTCCAATGCAGGAATGCAGGCTGCGTCCCCTCCCTCTCTGGGGCAGGCCCTGCCCAGCACCCCTTGTGATTCAGGGCACCTACCGCACGCCACTGTCCAGTAGACCTGCGAGTCCTGGGTCTGGTGCAGGATGCGGTAAGGGGCCACCCGGGCACTGGAGTCCAGCACCACATCCAGGGTGCCCACGAGAAGACCTGGCAACAGGGCAGAGAGAGGGGAGGGTGAGGGAGGGCTGGGCTGAGAGCTGGGCCTGGCTGGAGGCAGCCATGAGGGTAGCAGTGCCCCCAAAGCCCCAGCCAAGAGGGTGAAACACCTTACATTACCCTGGTCCGTTAAATTACTTCTTTTTCCTCAAAGGCCTTCAGCCAGTGTCTGATCCCTATCAAAAAATCCCCTCCCACTTCTTCCTGGAAGCTTCTGCTTGTCCTCCTGACTCAGAAATACTTGCAGTCAGGGACAGACTCAGGTTTTATGGGGCCCAAAGCTTAGATGATCTGGGAGGCCCTCTTCAAGAAAAATACAAAATCAGGTTTGAAAACAAGTATTTCTTCAGAATGAGAAAGTACAACAATGACAATTAAAAACAACAATACTACAAATATCACAAAATCCAGAAAAATAATACAGTATGTTTTATTAACTGCCAGACACATCTCTTAAGACATGTTTCTCTGACATGTGCGGCCTTTTGGCTGTGTACTCTGATGCCTTCTTCATAAGACAATGATTTTGTAACATCATTTTCCACATCAACAACAGGAAGATAATGTAGCCTCAAAAGTCATGAATAAAAAGAACATGCAAATTTTTAGAATTGTCCAATTTAGGAAAACATCGATTCTGTTTTGTTTTTTTTTTCCACCTCTGAACTGAAGCATTTTAGGGCATTTCAAGTTTTCCTTCTCATCACAATGTCATCGACATTTGTCAATGTCACTATTTCCCCAATAAATTAGAGAAAATGTCTACCTTTTACCACTATTCGATTCATTCTTCTTCATTTATTGAATTATCCAGCTACATAAAAGCCTGTCCACTGTTCCTATTTGAAACTTATTTTTTCCTTTTCATGAAGAGCTACTTTTGGTATGATCTGAAAATATTTTGTTACCATTTTCCTGTTGATATCAGAATAATTTCTATTGATTTTATTGCTCGATTTTAACATTTCTGTTTCATATTCCATTTTTAATTTGATTTTTCCCCCCTCCAGTCTCTAATAAATAAAATAACCAGTTACAAAAGAAGGTACTCTTCACATACATCCAAGTCAGGAGTCTGTAATCTCTCACTTGTTTTACTGAAATGTTCTAAAATGCCTCTCTAAATTGCAGTTAAAGCGGCATATTCAAGCCTTATCAGTGTTTGGAATAAACTGCTTTTTACTGTTTGTGTTGAGGTTTCTCTTGTGGTCTCAGAAATTTTATTTTAATTCCTATACTGTTGGCATATCCATACTGCAAGACTTGAAAACTTTTTAATGGGCAGGCCATCTCATCACATTCTTCAATGAAGAATCTAGGCTGGTATCTGTTTTTAAAAGACAGCTTGAATAAAACCACATCACTAACTGTTCCTCCCCCAGGGAGACAGTGGTTAAGAAGCCATTATGTCCATGATGGCACAGGGAAGGCCATGCCAGAGGCCATGCCAGGACTCACCATACCTAGCTGGAGCAGAGAGTTCAAGGTGTGGTTATCAGGGGGGACCTGGGGAGCTCTGCCTTGGGGGACATGGAGAGATGAGTGTGGTAGAAAGGGCCTTCTCTGTACAGGAAAGCAGAGCACAGAGGGACCCACCCACCTGCTGAGATGATCTGTGGAGAAACAGAGCACAGAACAAGCCCTGAAATCTGACACAACGGTATGCTGCTGCAACCAAAGATACTGGTCGCCCAAGCATTGCTTTTCTACTTGGGCTTCAAGGTTGACCACTGGTCAGTCTCTCCAGAGGAGCTGCTGTCTAACCTCCACTGAACAGTCTAGTCCAGGAGGCAGGTCCAGCACTGGCTCCTGTGATTCTAGAGGCCTTTGGGAAAGAGCTCAAGGCACCAAAGGGAACAGGTTTCTTGGGAATGGTACAGTCTCTTCCACATCAGGAGGTGTGGCCCAGGAAAGACTGACGGAAGAGGTCTCCTATGGGAAGCTTCTATCTGCATCTGGTAGGACTGCATTAGCTGTTAATGTTTAAAATTAGGACATTTCACAGAAAATTCTCTTGATAACTGGAAGACCTGTCAACATTGGGCCTGAGGTCCTAAATGGCAACAATGGGCCACCCGAGGAGCGCAGGCACTGGTCTGGCCCTAAGACTGACCCAGGTCTGCTTGGGAGTGCCTGGGGCAGGTCCTGGAGCATGAGGGACCTTGGACAACCCCTGTAGAGGGAATGCCCAGTAGGCATCCCCTGGATCCCAAATGCCACACACTCCAGGAGGTGCCGGTCTAGTCTAGTCCTGTGTAGTACCCAGACGGGCAAAGAGGCACCTTGGCTGGTTCACCGGAACACATATACTGGTGATTCGGCTAAGCCTCGGTCTGCAGCTCCAACGCACCAAGAAGCAGGAAAGGTGGGTGAGGAGAAGCTGGACGGATGGGGGCTGAGGCCAGCAGCAGCTGGGAGAACTCTGATCTTGCTGAAAAGGCAATTCTTTGGTGAGTCGGGAATGAAGGAGGCAAAAGAAAACGAATGCTTGTATCACTTGACCCCTCCTTGGAGGCACTTGGAGAAACTGAAGCAGAAGACCAGAAGATCTCGCGGACTTTCAGCTGTGAAATCCCCTTCCAGGAAGCGGCACACGCCTCCGCTAAGCACTGGGAAGCTCACGGGCAGCGAGTCCGGGCAGAGGCCGCCTCCAGCCTTCTCCTGGCTGCCCTGGTTGACCGAAGTCTCCCCATCCGCCTCCTAACGCGAGCACATCTGTCTTCCTCGAGTCCCTGGCCCCGTCCTCACCTCGCACCACCCCACCCCGTCCCTGCCTCCCACGCGCGGTTCGCGTTCCTACCTCCCACCCCCCACTCAGTGCCGGCCTCGCGCCCCCAGGCCCCCGCCGCACGCGCTGACGTGCGCGTCCGCAGTGACGCGCCGAGGCTGGGCCTGTCCTGGGCCGCTAGTCCTGGGCCGCTAGTCCTGGGCCCCGCCGCCCGGCGCCCCCTCCTCGCCCGCCCCGCGGCGACGCCCACAGGCCCGGTCGCCGCGCGCCTCTCACCCGTAAGGCCGCCGCCCTTGCCGTGGCCCCGGCGCCGCTGCAGCACGAAGAAGGGGTTGGCCCGCTCCGTCACCCACAGCGCGTTGGCCACCAGCACCTCCTCCGGGCCCAGCCACATCGCGGCGCCGTTCACACCGGGCCGTGGCCGGCCAGGCGGAAGCGCCGCGGTAGTCGCCGCGCGGAGCCGAGCGGGCGGGGCGGGGCGAGGCGAGCGGGCGGCGCCCCCTTGCGGCCGCCGGGACCAGCGGGCCCTTCGCTCTCCGCACCCGGCCCCGCCCACCCGCCCAGTCCTCGGGCCACAGGCCGGCTTAGCCCGGCCGTGTCCGCTTCACTTTCGCCCTTCTCGCTGCAGGCCCCTGCGCTGCAGCCTCATCTAGGAGGAGCGGCCAGGTGCCGGGGCCACGCGCCTCTGGCCGGAATGGTTGAGTCCACGGTCCACAGATAGCAGGGCTTCTGGCCTTTTGTAAAAACCCATCCAGGGTTTGCGGGGAAAATGTAGAGAAACAGCATTTGGAGATACAGTTTTGGCTGATTGTGCAGGGCAAGCCAGTGCGTGTTAACATTGGAAAGGGTGGCTGGAAAAGGGTTAGTCGATTTTGGTAACTCAATTTTGGCACTTGGGCCTAAGACAAAGAGAACCTCCGGGAGTCCAGGACAGGTTGTCAGGAAGCTCTGAGGCTGGCAGGGTC
Organism: Leucopleurus acutus; assembly: GCF_964270905.1. Lineage (NCBI taxonomy): Eukaryota > Metazoa > Chordata > Mammalia > Artiodactyla > Delphinidae > Leucopleurus > Leucopleurus acutus. The sequence continues at coordinate 17,650,586 of NC_139145.1, forward strand.
TTCAGAAACCAGTGCAGTCCCTCACTTTATAGATGGGATCACTGAGGCTGAGTGGTCTTGGGGTCGGGGGCAGGGCCTGCCCTGGGGCCAGCAGGGGCTTCTGAACGGGTATGGGGCGGGCAGCAAAGGGAGGCTGGGGATGTGGATCCCTGCTCTCCCAGTGCTGGCCTGTAGGGGTCGACCGCCTCACAGTCCAAACATTGACCCTTTTGAGTGAACGAGAGAGCAGTTAAATGCCGTCTGGGGCAATAGGCATGAATCCAGAATATCCAGGGCTAATTGGGATGCAGGATCTGGCCTGAGGCCGCCAGAATCCGGAAGGAGGCCAGAGGGAAGGGGGCACTTTAGAATCATCCCTGGAGGCTTAAGGTGTTTTGTTTTTTTAATAAATTTATTTATTTTTGGCTGGTTGGGTCTTTGTTGCTGCATGGGCTTATCTCTAATTGCGTTGAGTGGGGGCTACTCCGCTGCAGTGCGCGGGCTTCTCATTGTGGTGGCTTCTCTGGTTGCGGAGCACGGGCTCTAGGCGAGCGGGCTTCAGTAGTTGTGGCACGTGGGCTCAGTAGTTGTGGCTCACGGGCTCAGTAGTTGTGGCTCACGGGCTCTAGAGCACAGGCTCAGTAGTTGTGGCACACGGGCTTAGTTGCTCTGCTGCATGTGGATCTTCCTGGACCAGGGCTCGAACCCGTGTTCCCTGTATTGGCAGGCAGATTCTTAACCACTGCGCCACCAAGGAAACCCCGGTTGGCGTTTTGATTGTTGAGCTGTAAGAGTTATTTATATATTCCAGATACTAGACTGTTACTGGATATATGATATTAAGCCTACTTTCATTATTTTAAATCCAATCCCCACTCATTTACCCTACGAGGTAGATATTTTAAGATCCATATTAAAGAGATAAAACTGAAATCCAGACAGGTGAAGTGATTTGCCAATTTCATACTAATAAGTGGCAGAGGTAATATTAATGTCCAGACCTTTAAGGTTCCAACTCTATTCTACATGTATTGGACATTGGCTGTTTTTGCCCCAACATCCTTTTCTTCCTGTGCAGCATCATGATTTTGCTGTGGCAACCACACCTTACAACTCTCAGCTCCTATCTTTCAGGTGAAGCTGAATGCACTCCTGGGCTGCAGAAGTAGAGCCCATGTTGGCCTTAGCTAATGGCACATTCTACCTCTGTGACCATAGTGGTTTGGTGATGTCCATGTGCTTCCAACCAAGCCAATCAGGGTCAAGGAGATGCCATTCTGGTCTCCTGGGGAAGTAAACCAGCTCTTGTGCTGATGGGGCTATGACCTCTCTGAGCCTGAGAATGCAGTTTACTTGGAGGAAGCAAGGCTAGCAAATGTGTCCTGGTGTCAGTGTCTGAGGGCCAAACCATGCTATAAGTGACGTAAGCATACCCATGGCATTTAAGCTTTTGTGAGACACCATACTTCTCTTTGGCTTAAGCCAGTTTGGGTTGGGGTTTCTGACATTTGCAACCAAGAGTCTTCACTGATACAGGTTACCACCAACAGTACTCCATGTGGCCAATGCATCTTTTTCAATAGGTTTTTATTGAAATGGTTATATTAGCAAATCCCACACATACAGGTATACACTATTGGAATATAGGTATATACCATACAAGTTTACTACTTAATTATACTTACATCAACCGTACATTTCAAAGGGCTAAGATCTGATTGCCAAGAAGTCAGCTCACATTCTACTTGCAGGTGCCTGTGTTCTAGACAAAGTAACCCCCCTATAGTGAGCTCCCAAATTAAGCTAATGATCAATTTTGCTTCTTGGATATTTGATGTGTGTTCTTTACGGCACGAGCTATCCAATGGTGAATTAAATTTAAGTGCAGTTTCCCTTTCATCTCTCAAGGTGGACAATGTCATTAGCTACATTTAGGTATATCCCAAGCCTCCCCCACCCCAAATTACCTTTGCTACAGTTAGAAAAATAGTTTTGTAACTCACCCTCTGAGATGTTGTGCATAGTTAGCAGGAACCCAGAGTAAGAGGAACTCTTTGAGTGACCTAAATATGAAAGCAGTAACTTTGATATGAGTATAAAAGCTACTGAAGGTAAAAAAACAATTGTGACATATGTGGCCTAGGACTTGGACCAACTCCTTCTCTTGTACAGGAACAGGATTGTTCTATTAGGTGATGGTGTTCCCCATATTCCAAATAGCATGTCCTAGCTTGGAGTCTTTTCCTGTTTCTGTAATCACACTGGTCAAGTTTCCTTAGCCAGAGCCATTGCTGCTCAGAAGTAGACCCTGCTTTCCATTCTCAGCTTAAGACACCAGATTCTGGCCCCAAGCATGGTCCGAGGGTACCCCTCATCCAGCTGGGTCAGCAAGACAGGCCTGGGCTTCTAGGGGATGAACAGACATAGTGCCCTCTCCACTTCTCTCTAGGATGGCACATGCCATCTCAGGCTGGGCACCCAGCAAAGGAGCTGGGACTCTGGCACTGGCCGCACCTACTGACCTGGTCCACGTGGGATGCAGTGGCAGTAAGCAGCAGGCAGTTAGCCTTTCTGCTTAGGAACAGCTTACTCACCTGGGAAAGATATGGCCTGAGGTGTGATAGTCTACCTATCCCACATCTTTTGTATTCCACAAACATCTTGGCTCAGTACCTCCGAGTCACTAGAAAACTCCTTTAATATCACATAGTGTAAATATCCTTGGACCAAATTATGGATGAAGGATAATTCTAAGAGCAAATTAGAGTTCACTTTGTGTTGGGTTAAATTTGTAAAAAATAGCTCAGAACATTCATCTGTAACTAATAGCTGTAAAGAGAGCTGGAGAGAGAGGGTGATAATCAGCTGAGGGAGAAGGAGCTGATTAAGGCCAGTCAGACTTGCCAGATGACCGGCATGACCCTTCCTTACACACACACCTGCCCAAATGGACTGGTGACAAATAAGCTGTTTCAGCCCAGCAATAAACGAGGGGGGGACCCTAGAAGCTGTGTCCCAGGGGATCAAGGGCCCACTGCAGCTGAGAAAAATGTGCTAATGACATCCTCCAGCTCTTGGCTTTTCCACAGAAGAATGTGTGTGGTTTGAAAAGGTGTTTACAGCTGAGCTGGACGCCAGCCTTGGCTTGAGCATGCATGCTCTGGCAGCTGCCTCTGAGCCACCAGCAATGCTTCCCCAGGCCTGTTGTTTCTGAGAAAGTCACTCCTTTCAGGCTGCCAAACTGGGTCTGTGTCACTTCAAACCTCCATCTTTTTGTGTACGTGTATGTGGAAGAGTCAGTGGGAGGGACCAGGAAAGCCTGGGACAGGTCTGAGTGACTCCAACTGCACTGAATCCTTATGAAACTTTAATTCTCAAGTTTGTATGAAGTTCAACATTTCTCTGTTTTTTGTTTGTCATAAATTATCTTCCCTCTTCCCCAAGTCAGAGTGAAGAAAAAAATGGCTTGAGCTATGGTGGAACTGCAAGAGGCAAAACCCCAGATAAGTCCCAGGTTACGGACTGGGCCCCCCCACCAGGGCCTTGTGAGACCATTAGAACCAAGTCTTGGGCAGACGTGTCCTTTTAGCAGTCGAGACCGTTGGCATCGCCTCCCCTCCGTGGTCACTGAAGGCTGGTGGGACGCAGCTCTGGAGAACACAGGTGACTGCTTTTACCCTATGTCTGGTGAGGACCCACTGGACTCTCTTCTTCAAGGCTCAGTCTTTTGGGATCTTTCAGGGCACCCCTAAGAAAGAGGGCAAACCTCCTGACTTGACTCCCAGAGGAGTGATAGAAGCTGGCCAGTTGGGGACACGGCCCCTGTGGGAGAAACCCTTCTCCCTGGTTGTGGGAACTGGCATGCTTTGCTTTTCCTGCAGCTTTGCAGGACAGTAAAAAAAAAAGCACAGTTCCACGAAGGAAACACAGGCACCTTACTTCTGTATCCTTCTTTCTGAATTTTCTCTGATGTTATGAAACAAAATCTTTAAGGCGTTTTCCAGTCCTGCTGAAAGGATCTTAACCATCTACAGATGTCAAATGAACCTGTATACTCGACATTCATTTCATCCTTTTCCAAATGGACTTTGGAATGATTTACCAACAAAGCCAAAAGAAAAGGCAACACTAGATGCATCCCACTTGTAACAACTGCCTTTAACAGGGAAGAGACACTTATTTTAAGCTGTGGGTGTCGACTCCCGTATGTGGAGTTGGGAGTGAATGCTGAGTTTAATAACTCCAAACCCCATCTCTGGGCATGAGTGAGGCTGCTCCTGGCATGGCTGTGAGGTGAACACCACTTTTCTTGAATAGGGAAGTTACACTCAGTGGTTTTTCTAAATCAGTTGCTGTCTATAGCCCCTTCTGTCCTTAAATATCAGTGTACCCAGGGCTTTATCCCAAGCCTGTTTCTCAAATCACTGGGCAGTTTTCACCCCATTCTGATTTCCATCATCATCTGAACTTAGCTTAGGAACCCCAGGCCTGGCTGGATACCCACTCTGGGAGATTCTAACTCCAGTGAGTGTGTGTGGGAGGGGGGAGAGGGAGAGATTTGGGGCACCTGAGGGACTGGATTACATGGAGACTACTTTGGTAGGTGTAGGTGACATGTACATTTAAAACACAGCTTCCCAGGATTCTGAGGCACAGAGGGGCCTCACCAAACCACTGCCTGAGATCCAAGGTTACGTCTCCGTGCCTCCCCTAGAGGTCCTGCCAGCCCCCAGATCTAAAGTGTCCCCACAAGGGCTCTCTCTCCCTGTGTCCCACCAACAACCACTGGGTCACCAAGACTGGTGCCTGGGCTTCCTCTTCAATCTCATGGCTCCCTCCTTTCCCACTGTCAGACCCCAGCACTCAGGCATTGCAGGGCCTACCCAGCTCACCCTGACCCCATCTCCCTCTCTTTCCAAAACAGAGGTTTGGGCCCTCCCCATAGCAAAGCCGTCCCTGCCCAGGAGGTGAAACCCACAGCCTTGCTGGTCTCAGCTTCTCTTGGCCTGTCTTCACTGGGGGTGTAGCATCCTCGGCAACCACAGGTCCTGTTGGTGGGGTCCCTGTGCTGCACCGTGCCCTTCCATCTATGCCCTGAAACCCCCTCTTCACCATTCACCATCATTTCATTTGGGCTTATATCCCAGTTGGTTGTTAATGTGCCAGTTCCCATAACAGCTAAAATTTTAATAATCATTGGATTCAACTTAACTCCCTGTATGTGTGTTTGGTACATAGTGAGAACTTACTACCTTTTTCCTTCTAAATGCTGCTTCCTGGAAATAGTGCTTTTGTTTCCCGACATTTATGAGCAGCAACCATTGTCAAGGTGACCTGACATTAACACCATCTCCTTGTTTTCCTACAGCAGAACCACTGCCTAGATAATAAAGGTGAACAGCAAGCAAGATAACATTTTGATTTTTCTTCAATTAAAACCAGTTTCATTTAACATGTAGATCAAGGAAAGAACTGGATGTGAGGGATAATAAAAATAGGAGAAGAGCTTATGAAGTCCACAGGAAATATCAAGTTAGTCAAATTTAGTAATCCTATTTTGCTTAAACCCTTTGCGGCCACATCTTTCGGAAGCTAGGCTGTTGCATGCATCAGTTCAAACCGGTGTTCAGGGAAGTGCTTCATGATGTTCCTCTGAGACAGGGCTGAGGAGGGGCCAGGAGATGGAGCCTTTCTTCAAAAGTGGGACTCACCAGACTTTGTCAGGGGGTATTAACCACCTGGTGGTGGAACGTGTCTTCCCCTGAGGGGGTAGAGGCAGGCAGCCCTGGACAGACATGCTGCCCACTCACACCACCAAGCCCGACCCTTGTACTGCGGACAGTTTGGCTGTTATCTGGCCAGCCGTCTCTCTGCTCTCTTGAAAATAACAGGAAAGGAGGGCTATGGGCAGTTCTTCCCTTAGGAAGTTAAAAATCACCAAATTGTAAGCGTTTGCATTTTAACTGTCACAACCGAATTCCTCGCAGATCAGCTGACGGTTCTGGCTGCTCCGGACCCTGCTCCACCCTCGTCCTGTGGTACCTGCTGGTTCTGTACCCAGCTCAGCTTGGAGACAAGGTAGAGGCCTTGCCAGGAGGAAGAGGCTGGAGCCAGGCCCAGCTCAGAGCAGTCCACCGGAGGGACAGAGAGTTTATGGTGTAAGAAGCTCACTCCTCTGCCCCTTCCACTCTTCAAATAGTACTCCCCACCCCCTTCCCCCCAAAGCCTACAAAAAACAATCAGAGGTTATCATATTATTCCTGGCTAATGATCACTGCAGCCGGAAGACTTGCAACAACTGAGATACTCATACAGGGCAGAAGCACCTCTCCACACCCCAACTTTGCCACATGGCCAAGGCACTCGGCTCCCCGCACGGCAAGCTTCTCACGGGCAGGACTGCCCACGGTGAGAAGTGCCTTCTCACAAAGCTCACAGGGCAAGCAGCCCTGGTGCCCTATCCTCTGCCAGGGTCCTGGGGGCGGCTGGGCCGAGGCTTTCCCCTCGGCCCAGCAGACAGCAAAGCTCTGTTGTTTGGGATGAAAAATGCTACCCTCGCTATTCCTGGAGTATATGACCTCCCCAGAGAAGTTACTGCCTCTCCTGACAAAGGCAGGACATTCTCTAGCTGAGCAGGAAAGTGCCCCAATTTTTAGGAAAAGGGTGTTGAGCTGGGATCTAAAGCACTATGCTCAGAGAATTCCCCTGTCAGAAATGCCTCCTTGGTTATTTGACAGTGAATGTGTGCCTAGATTTACCAGAAATTCAAATATTACATTAATAGGTGGACTTTTAGGCACCTGAATATTTAATTTCAAGTAATTTCATTCATCATCTCAAGTAATTTCATTTCTTTTCAGTAATGTCTGGAGTGAAATTTAATGTATATGCTTTTTTTTAAAAATATATATGAAATGTAGTATTTGTTTTATTTATTTATTTATGGCTGCCTTGGGTCTTCGTTGCTGCGCCTGGGCTTTCTCTAGTTGCGGTGAGCGGGGGCTACTCTTCATTGTGGTGCGCAGGCTTCTCATTGCAGTGGCTTCTCTTGTTGTGGAGCACGGGCTCTAGGCACGCGGGCTTCAGTAGTTGTGGCAAGCGGGCTCAGTAGTTGTGGCTCGCGGGCTCTAGGTGCGTGGGCTCAGTAATTGTGGCGCACGGGCTTAGTTGCTCTGCGGCATGTGGGATCTTCCCAGCCCAGGGCTCAAACCCGTGCCCCCTGCATTGGCGGGTGCATTCTTAACCACTGCGCCACCAGGGAAGCCCCTGTATATGCTTTTATAAGATTTTACTAATCAGAAGAAAATACTCCATTCGGATCTGAGTTCTGGTTCAGGAAAACAAGGTCATGGTAGGGTCGACATAGTCAGAACTGAGCCATTTTCTCTGTCTGGTGAGCCAAACCAAATATAAATGCAGGTGAGTGTCTGGAACCTCTGGCAGACTGAGTTCTAATCTCCTTGAGACATATTCTCTCACTGTAAAGCCAGTGGGGCAAACCTGTCTTTCTGAATAGTGTTCTCTTGGAACTGTTTATCAAAAATATTTTTACATTACAAAGACTATAGTACAAAGGAAAACCAAACAAAAGCCCTTGGTTAAAGGTAAAAAGAAAAAGCTGCTACAACCTTAAAACTCTGCACTGTTCCAGCCTCAAATGATAATAACATGCTGCTGGTCACTCGGAGGTGACGTCACTCCCTGGTTCTCTGAGGGGTTTTGTTCCAGGCACAACTGTGTCTGAGGCATCTTAGCAACACATCACAAGAGGAGAAGCCAGCTGCACACGAAAAATGGCAAGTGTTCACTTCAAACTCTGTCCTACAGAGTCAATACAAATCACAGGGCAACTCTGCATGGCTTGCTGCTGGATCTAGGCATATGGAACTGAAGTTTCCACTCTCATACAAGGATGTGAGGATTTACATTTACATCTCTCCATAGCTTATATCGATGGGAGAAACAGGCTGAACTATGATGTGTCCTTAAGCAAAAAGGATGCGTAATTTTTATAAATTTACTCACTGTGGTTCTGTGTTGGGATTACTCTTAAGATACATGTTTCTTGCGATGTTAACTTGACGTTATCCCAGGCATGTGGGAAGAGCATGTGTGTCCCTCATGTCTGCCACGCTGGCTACCAAGGCTTTCCTGTAAGCTCCTGTGCCTGCTTCATGCTGAAGCTGAGGCTGGTGGGAGGGGACTGGGCTGGATGTGTGAAGACTGAAGACGGGTGTTTATATGGTATCTAACAGCAAGGAGGTGGTTTGGTTTTCTCAAGAAAGCACTCAGAACATTCTGATTTTGACAACCACTGGCCGTCACCTGGGGATCACCATGCCCAGCTGGCCTCCTGGGCACTATCTCCCCATACACTTCAGCAGTTGCCAAGAAGACAAGTCCACTGGCCTCAGGGACAGGGCCTTCAGTGTTTCAGTGGTCACATAAGCACTTGTCACCTTATGTCATGCTCTATGAGGGACGCTGGCAACAACACAGACAACTGCCCATCCTGCACAGCCTGCAGCTCCACTGCAGTGCGCTGGGTCAGTCTCAGAGGAGGGACAAAAGGCAAGGCTTTCTCTTAGGAACCTTTAGAAAGAGGTCCTTTAACAGGAAGTAAAGTAAGAGACAGGAAAATACAGAGGGGGCCAAGGAGCAGCAACTTGTGCCCTACATCAGTAAGAAGCAGTGCCTGCAGGCTTTAGTATGCATTATAAGTGGGGGGCACAAAAGGTATTTAAAAACCCCCAGCGGCACCCCAACACAGAATAGCATGTGATTATTCAGAGACACGTTGGCAATGCAACATTAACCCCTGGGCCCCGCCTCTTCTCTGGAAACAGCCAGGCTTGCTGGGGCCCATATTCAGTGGCTAGCTTTGGGTAGGTTTTCGGTGCCATGAGGCTACCTGGGCAATAACGTTGTCCTCAAAGCCTCACCTTGGGGGAACTTGGCAATTTAACCCTGAGCCCCAACCTGTGCTTGGAAAGCACTGCCATTCTTTCAAAATGGACACTGACAGAAGAATACAAAATAAGAAAGGTGATCATAAATCAAATCACAAAAGAGGTGACAGCCCATTTTTAAAAATCAGGTTTTGTTCTCATCATACATGTCCAAAGAAGGTTCGATTGTGGAGAATTCACTTTCATACACCAGGCTCCGAGGGGACAGAGAGTTCCGATGAAAGAAGTGACCGCCTAAAAAAGGAACAAGAAAAACAGACTTAATAGGTCGTCAGGCCTCTACTCCCCACATGGCTTGAAGGAAAGAACACAGACTACTTCAAACGATCACATTTTCTCAAATATCTCCATTTTGGGCTCTTATCATGAAAAGAATACAGGCATCCCTCAGTGTAAGCACACTTTAAACACGTAAATTCCAGTGCTTGGATCCCCAAGAGATTAACCACTGGAGTTCTTCAAGCAAAAGCTGCCTGTCTTTTTCTTAAGAGAAAAAGATTCCACTTATACATTTGAAGACTTCTGTCTGGGGACACACGGTCACGTGGAGAACTGTCAAACCTCCTGTTTGAGCACCTGTTCTGGGCTGAGCCCGATGGTGGGGGTAGGGTGGGCACAGAGTCATCAGCTGAGCAGACGGACAGATGTGACTTTGAAGCTCTGATAATGCATTAAGAAGTTTTTATTTATATCAAAGTTCATTTACATGGTTAATTCTACACATGTTAAGACCAGTAATCTCCAGTCCTCCTTTCTCAGACAGCCACTTTGCGCTGATCCATGTCCCTAAATAATATGCCTGTGTTGATCCTTCCTAATTGTTTCAGTCTTAGCCTTTATCTACTGCACTCCTCCTATGGAAAATGAGGATTTTTCCCCTCCCCTCTACCACATCCACACATATTTTCCATTGCCCCAATATAACTATATTTTGATTTAAAAATTCAGTGTTAACAACAAGGTCCTACTGTATAGCACAGGGAACTATATTCAATATCTTATAATAAACTATAATGGAAAAGAATATAAAAAAGTATATATATAGATACATACCTATATATCCATATATATATCTGAATCATACCAGAAACTAACACAACATTGTAAATCAACTATACTTCAATTTAAAAAAAGATTTAGGGCTTCCCTTGTGGCGCAGTGGTTAAGAATCTGCCTGCCAATGCAGGGGACACGGGTTTGAGCCCTGGTCCAGGAAGATCCCACATGCTGTGGAGCAACTAAGCCCGTGCACCACAACTACTGAGCCTGTGCTCTAGAGCCGGCAAGCCACAACTACTGAGCCCACGTGCCACAACTACTGAAGCCCGCGCACCTAGAGCCTGTGCTCCGCAACCAGAGAAGCCACCACAATGAGAAGCCCTTGCACTGCAACGAAGAGTAGCCCCTGCTTGCTGCAACTAGAGGAAGCCCGCAGGCAGCAACGAAGACCCAACACAGCCAAATAAATAAATTAATTAATTAAAAAAAAAGATTTAAAAGATTGTGTCTACATTATTTGACTATTTGTGCTATTCAGGGCTGAGCCATGCTTACTCTGGTCCTTCCTTTTCTGAACAACTGTTTGTTTTTACAGCCTTATAGAAGTATATGTGAAATACAACAAAATACAACAAAATGCACATATTTAAGGTGTACAGTTTGACAAGTTTGGACATATGTATGCACCCCTGAAGCCATCACCTGAATCAAGATAGTGGACACCTCCATCACCTTCAAAAGTTTCCTGGTGTCTCTGATAATTCTTGCACTTCTCCAACTCTACTCCTATCTCTCCAGGTAGACCACAGATTAGTTTGCATCTTTCTAGAATTTGATTTAAGTGGAACCATATGGTAATTTATTGGCTTTTACAAATAAAAAGCTGCTATGAACATCTGTGTACAAGTCTGAGTGTGGACATGTGCCTTCCTTTCTCTCTGGTAGGTACCTAGGAGTGGAATCACTGGAAAAGTATGTTTACTTTTCAAAAATGGTTGTACCCCACCAGCAGTGAATGAGAACTCCAGTTCCTTGGCTCCTCGTCGGCATTTACATCGTCAGTTTTTTACATTTCAGTCATTCTAGTAGGAGTGTAGTAGTATCTCATTGTGGTTTTAGTTTGCATTTCTCTGATATTTGGCATCTTTTCCTGTGCTTATTAGCCAACTGTATATCTTCTTTTGTGAAGCCTTTTGTTCAAATCTTTTGCCCACTAAAAAAATTTAGTTGTCTTCCTATTATTGACTTGTAAGATTTTTTTAAAAAAAAATTCTAGAAACAAGTCCTCTGTCAGATATATGTTTTACAAATATTTTCTCCTGGTCTGTAGCTTGCCTTTTAATTTTTATAACAATGCCCTTTGAAAAGCAAAAAGTTTTGAATTTTGATAAAATCCAATTTATTGATTTTTCCTTTTATAGTTTGTGCTTTTTGTGTCTGAATAAAAAAATATTTGCCAAATCCAAGGTCATTAAAATTTTCTCCTATGTGTTCATGTTTTATATTTTTAGCTCTTACATTTAGATGATCCACTTGAAATACATTTTTGTATATGGTGAGAAATAAAGGTTGAAGTTCAGCTTTTGCCTATGGATATTTAATTGTTCCAGCATCATTTGTTTATAAGATTATCCTTTCCCAATAGAATTGCCTTGGCACTTTGGTTGAAAATCCATTGATCAGTGTGTATGGTCTTTTTCTGGGCATTATTCCAGCAATTCGTTTGTCTGTCTTTACACTAATATAACACTGTCTTGATTACTACAGCTTTTTAAATCTTGAAATCAGGTATTATAAGTTCTGTAACTTTGTTCTTATTGTTCAAATGATATCATGGGCAGGGAGGAGAGGAAGGCTGTTATAAGGAGTATAGACAAGTATTAAATGAAAGCATTTCATGCACTAGTATGAGTAGTAGGACCATTTCTATTTTCTTGTTTAACTTTCCTATATTAAAAACTTCTGCATTTAAAAAACTGGGATGAATTCAAAGATGCTTACCATTTGTATAAGCAGACCTCTTAGAGGAGTCCCAAGTAAAAGATGTGATCTTTGATCTCTGACAGCTGAGTCTCAACCCTCAGAGGAATCTGCATAGTCCAACAGGGCTAAAGGGTTAAAGATTTTTTTTTTTTAATTTGGTTGCACAGGGTCTTAGTTGCAGCAGGCAGGCTCCTTAGTTGTGGCTCCAGGGCTCCTTAGTTGTGGCTCACAGCTCCTTAGTTGTGGCATGTGGGCTCCTTAGTTGTGGCATGTGAACTCTTAGTTGCGGCACGCATGTGGGATCTAGTTCCCTGACCAGGGATCCAACCTGGGCCCCCTGAATTGGGCAGAGTCTTATCTACTGTGCCATCAGGGAAGTCCCAGGGTTAAAGATTTAAAAACCAAACCAAACAAACAAAAGAAACCCAGCAAAAGAAGAGGCTTCCTGCTCTGCAGGAAGAACTAAAGCTGCCAGAAGTGGAAATGACCTAAGTTTTTGTGTTAGTGTACTGATCAGCTGACACTAAATCTTTGGTAATAAATAATGGGTCAGAATTTACTCAGTAATCTACCCAGCTATTAACCAGTTTACTTGAGAAAAATATAATATCAAGAGAGGAACACACAAGCAGCTGAATTTCAGAGAAAGGCATGATGCTGGCTTTGCCAAGAAAGCACAGCATATTTTTCAACACCTGGAAACATCCTATTTACGGATTAACTGATTATTATTATTTTTGTTATTGGCTATGTAATGTTGTTAAGTAAACTCTTGAGGTATAACCTATATACAGATGTGCACAAAGTATAAGTATACAGCTCAGTGAATTTTTACAAAGAGAACACACCCATGAAATCACTGGATCAAGAACTAGAACCCTACAAGCACCCCACAAGGACCTCTATTGATCCCAGTCACTAGGCTCTCTCTTCTCCTCCAAAGGAAACCACACTCCAGACTTTTCAGACCATGGTTTAGTTTTGTCTATTTTCAATTTTACATAAATAGAAACAGAGTATATCTTGTTTTGTGTCTGGATTCTTTCAGACAATATTATGTTGTGACATTCATCCATGTCATTGAATATAGCAGTAGTTTGTTCATTTTCACTGCTGCATGATATTCCATTGTACGACTACCCCACAATTTATTTATCCAATCTTCTATTGATGGACGTTTGCTTTGTTTCCATTTTGGAGCTATTATGAATATTGCTGTTAGGAATATTCTTGTGTTTCTTTTTTGCACATGTGTATGCAATTCTCTTAGGTAAACTAGGGGTGAAATTGTTGGGTCTTAGGGTATGCATATACTGGCAGTTTTGGCAGATACTGGCAGTTTTCCAAAGTGGCTGTAACAATTTTTACCCCCACCAGTGGATAAGAATTCCAGTTGTTCTATATCTACACTAATTGTTGATATTTTCTGACTTTTAAATTTTTGCACTTCTGGTGGGTATATAATGGTATTTCATTGTGGTTTTAATTTACATCCCCTGATGACTAAAAAGGATGAGCACTTTTTAATATGTTTTTAGGCTATTTGTACATCTTGCTCATCCTGAAACATGTATTTATTTCTTTTGCTCATTTTTCTATCAGGTTGTCAGTCTTTTCCTTCTTTATTCTGAGTATGAGTCCTTTGTCGTAAGTATTACTTATGACATTATGTAAGTAATATATGTATTAGTTATTACTTTGCTATAAGTATTATAGGTTTTCTTCTAAAATAGTGTATTGTGATGAACAGAATTTCTTAATTTTAGTGTGGACCAATTTATCTATCTTTTATTTTATGGTTAGTGCTCTTCTGAGTCCTGTTTAAGAAACTGTCTATCCCAAGGTTTTGAAGATATTCTACTTTATCTTTCAGAAGCTTCATTGTTCTACCATTCATATTTAGGTCTATGCTCCACTTCAAATTCATTTTTGAGTATGGTGTGAAGTAGGAATCAAGATTCATTCTTTCTTTATAGATATGCAGTTGATGCAGCACCACTTATTGAAAAGACCATCCTTATACTCACTACGGTACAGTGATACCTTTGTATGATTCAAGTGTTCATAAATGCATGGTCGTTTTAGGACCATATTCTGTTCTATTAAGCTATTTGTCCATCCTTGTATCAATACCTCACAATCTTAATTACTGTACCTTTATAAAAAGTCTTAATATCGAGTTCAGTAATTCCTCCACTTCATCATTCTTCAAGATTGTCTTGTTATTTTTGGCCTTTTAAATTTCCATGTAAATTTTACAATCAGCTTGTCAAATTTTACACACACACACACACACACACACACACACACACACACACACACACACACACACCCCTACTGGGGTCTGTTTGAAACTGCAGTGGTCAATTTGGGGAGAATTAACATCTTTATAATATTGAGTCTTATAACCTATCAACCTGGTATATTCATTTATTTCAGTCATCTTTAATTTCTCTCAATGCTTTATAGTTCTCTGTGTAGAAATCTTGCACATATTCTTTTAGATTTATTCCTCAGTATTTGATGTATATTTGATGCTTTTGTAAATGGTATCTTTTAAAAAATTTCATTTTTAATTGCTTATTGTTGGCATATAGAAAGAAAATTGACCTTGCTAAATTTACTTATTCATTTTAAGGGCTGATTTGTGGAGTCTTTTGGAGTTTTTACATATACTACTATGTTGTTTGTAAATAGTGACAGTTTTATTTCTTCCTTTCCAATCCTTACATCTATTTCTTTTTCTTGCCTTTTCATATTGGCTAAGACTGCCAATAAAATGTTGGAGAAATCACAGGAGGTATCTTGATTTCCAATCTTAGGGAAAAGTTTTAAATATTTCATTATTTAGTATGATGTTTGCTGTAGTTTTGAAAATACTCACTATTAGATAAGGAAGAATGGGTGCTGAATTACAGCAAATGTCTTTTCTGTATCTATTAAGATAAAAATATGACTTTTCACTTTCATTCTGTTAATGTGTTGAATCGCACTGATTTTCAACCTTGCATTTTTTTTTTAACATCTTTATTGAGGTATAATTGCTTTACAATGGTGTGTTAGTTTCTGCTTTATAACAAAGTGAATCAGTCATACATAAACATATGTTCCCATATGTCTTCCCTGTTGCGTCTCCCTCCCTCCCACCCTCCCTATCCCACCCCTCCAGGCTGTCACAAAGCACCGAGCCAATATCCCTGTGCCATGTGGCTGCTTCCCACTAGCTATCTACCTTACTACGTTTGTTAGTGTGTATATGCCCATGACTCTCTCTCGCCCTGTCACAGCTCACCCTTCCCCCTCCCCATAACCTCAAGTCCGTTCTCTAGGAGGTCTGCATCTTTATTCCTGCTTTACCCCTAGTCAACCTTGCATTTTTTAACAAATCTAACTTGGCTGTAATTTTTCCTACTTACATATTGTCAGATTCATTTAGCTAATATTTTATTTAGAATATTTGTATCTATATTCATATAGTAAATTAACTTGTAATTTTCCTTTTTGTAATGTCTTTGTCATGATTTGGTGTTAGTGTTATGCTGGTCTCAGTGAAGGACTTGGAAGTATTCCTCTTTTTCTATTCTCTGGACAAATTTGTGTAAGACTGTTTTATTTCTTCCTTAGATGTTATAAACAATTCATCAGTGAAACCACCTAGGCCTAGAGTTTTAAAATTTTTTTTAATTAATTATTTAAAAAATTATAGTTGATGTTATAACATTAATCATATAATATCTATAATGTTACATTAGTTTCAGGTATACAGCATAGTGATTCAATATTTTTATAGATTATACTCCATTTAAAGTTATTATAAAATTTGGCTATATTCCCTGTGCTGTACACTATATCCTTGTATCTTGCTTATTTTATACATAGTAGTTTGTACCTGTTAATCTCCTACCCCTAGAGTTTTTCTTTGAGGGAAGATTTTAAAATATGACTTTAATTTATTACTTAGATGTAGGAGAATTCAGATTTCCTGTTTCTTCTGTGTCAATTTTGGTAATTGGTATTTTTCAAGGAATTTGTCCATTTTCATTTAAATTTCAGAGATTCTTAACACAAAGTTGTCATAATACTCTTATTATTAATTCTTTTATTATAGTAAAAAACATAACATAAAATTTGCCATCTTAACCATTTTTAAGTGTATAGTTGAGTAGTGTTAAGTATATTCACATTGTCGTGAAACATCTGAAGAACTTTTTCACCTTGCAAATCTGAAATCTATACCCATTAAACAACAATTTCCATTTCCCCCCCTCCTTCTGATCCTTGGTGACTACCATTTTACTTTCTGCTTCTATGAACTTTATTATTCTTATTTTTAATGTATGTAAGCTCTGTACTGATGTCCTCTTTTTTGTTCTTCTTATGGGTCAGTTGGGTCTTTTTTCTTGATCAGCAGAGGTTGTCAATTTTATTAGTCTTTTCAAAGAAACAACTTTTACTTGGTTGATTTTTTTTCTACTGTATATTTGTTTTCTAGTAAATTAATTTATGATCTTTATTATTTCCTTTGATTCAGTTTGCTGTTCTTTAACTGAGAGGAATGCTTACAAAACTGATTTTTAGCCTTTCTTCTGTTCTGATATATGCATTTAAAGCCACAGATTTCCCTCTAACATGGCTTTAGCTGCATCACACAAGTTTTGATATGCTGTGATTTTATTGGCATTCAATTAAAATTTTTTTTATAATTACAACTGCAATTTCTTGACTCATGAGGTTTTTTTTTAGAAGTTTATTACTTCATTCCTATCATTCCAATATCTTTTTGTTATTGATTTCTAACTTAATTCCAGTGGTCAGAAAACATACTCTATATGACATCAGTCCTTATATATTTGTTGACATTTGCTTTATCACCCAGAATATGGTCTATTCTAGTAAATGATCTATGTACACTTGAAAATAATATATATCCTGTAGTTGACGAGTGCCATATATATGTCAATTACATTTTGTCTATTAATTATGTTGTTCAAATCTAGATCCTTAATGAGTATTTCTCTGCTTGTTACCAAGAGGTGTGTTTAAAATTCACACTGGGACTTCCCTGGTGGTGGCACAGTGGTTAAGAATCTGCCTGCCAATGCAGGGGACACGGGTTCAATCCCTGGCCTGGGAAGATCCCACATGCCGCGGAGCAACTAAGCCTGTATGCCACAACAACTGAGCCTGCGCTCTAGAGCCCGTGAGCCACAACTACTGAGCCCGTGTGCCACAACTACTGAAGCCCAGGTAACTAGAGCCTGTGCTCAACAAGAGAACAAGAGGCACCACTGCAATGAGAAGCCCGTGCACCACAATGAAGAGTAGCCCCCGCTCGCCGCAACTAGAGAAAGCCTGAGTGCAGCAGCAAAGACACAACACAGCCAAAAATAAATAAATAAAATTAATTAATTAAAAAAATAAAATTCCCACTGTGATAGTGGAACTGTCTTATTTTAGATCTGTCAATTTTTCCTTCATATATTTTGAAGATATATTAGGTACAAAAATTTAGAACTGTTTTCTTCATGATGGATTAACTCCTTCATCATTATGAAGTGTCTCTCTTTACCTTAAAGCATATTTTGTTATATTTATATAAGAATTTTCTTTTGGTTAATATTTACATGGTATATATTTTTCTATCATTTTACTTTCAACATTTCTGTCTCATATTAAAGAACTATTACACATTCATTGATGTATATGTATATAAATTTTAAACCTAGTCTATATTTATCTTTGAGTATTTAAGCATCCATTTACATTCATTACTGACATATTGGGATTTAAATTTATCATTATATTGTTTTGTATTTATCCGACCTGTTCCATATTATTTTCCTCCTTTTTATTTTTAACTCTTCTTAAAGATGACTTTATTATTCCATTCTCCCTCATAAGTTTATTATATATTATTTATTATTCTTTTAGTGGTTTTGCTAACCTAGAGACCATTATCTTTTTAGTTGTTACCCTGGATCACAACATGTATCTTTGATTTATTAACATCTAATATAAATTGGTGTTTTTAATTATTCCTGTAAATACAAGTGTCTTAAGAATACTTTTATTCCATTTATCCTCTCCCATCTTTTTGTGCAATTAATGTCAACTAATTTCCACAAGACATTATTATTAGTGTTTTATATTACATCGATTGTCATTTTACCTGAATATTTACCCTTGATGTTGCTCTTGAATTTTCCTGCATCTCAATGTTTTTATCTGGAATAATTTTCTTCTGCCTGAAGAACTCCCTTTCAGTGTTTCTGTTTGTTGGAAAGTGTCTTGTTTCATCTTTATTTTTATAAGTTTATCTTTATTTTTAAAAAAAACTTTTAAGAGTATCATAATTTTAAAAAATATTTATTTATTTATTTATTGGCTGTATTGGGTCTTAGTTGCAGCCCGTGGGCTCTTTGTTGTGGTGTGAGGGATTCTCTCTAGTTGTGGTGTGCAGGCTCCAGAGTGGGCTCTGTAGTTATGGCATGAGGGTTTAGTTGCCCCGCGGCATGTGGGATCTTAGTTCCCTGACCAGGGATTGAACCGGTGTCCCCTGCATTGCACTATGGATTCTTAACCACTGGACCACCAGGGAAGTCCCCTCATCTTTATTTTTGATGAATTTTTTTCCCTAGGTTTTTAGGTTGGCATGTTTTTCCCATAACACTTCATTCCACTGTTTTCTGGTTTCCATTGTTTCTGTCAAGACACCAACTGTCAGTCCTCTGTTGCTACTTTAAAAGTAATATATTTCATATAAGATAGATAACCAGCAAGGCCCAACTGTATAGCACAGGGAACTGTACTCAATGTTCTAGGATAACCTATAAGAGAAAAGAATCTAAAGAATAATGAATATATTATATGTATAACTGAATCACTTTGCTGTACACCTGAAACTAACACAACATTGTAAATCAATGATACTCCAATAAAATTAAAATTAAGAAAGTAATATATTTCATAGTGAGGGAGGAAAAACAGAGTTGGAAGACTCACACTTCCCAATTTCAAAGTTACTACAAAGCAACAGTAATCAATACCATGTGATCCTGGCACAAGGACAGACACAGAGTCAATAAAATAGAATTGAGAGTCCATGAATAAACTCATATATTATGCTCAACTGAATTTTGACAAGGGTACCAAGACTATTCAACAGGGAAAAATGAATAATCTCTTCACCAAATGGTACTGGGACAAATGGATATCTACATGCAAAAGAATTTGTATCTCTACCTCACATCACATACATATGTTGACTCAAAATGGATGAAGATCTAAACATAAGAGCTAAAACTACAAAACTCTGGAAGTTTTTGTGACTTTGAATTAGGCAATGGTCTCTCAGATATGACACCTAAAAACACAAACAATGAAAGAAAAAAAAGACTCCTTCAAAATTAAAAATTTGTGCTTGAAAGACATTATCAAGAAAGTGAATAGACAAAGAATGAAAGAAACTCTTTGAAAATCATATATCTGATAAGGGTGTAGTATCTGAAATATATAAGGAACTCTTACAACTCAGTAACAAAAAGACAAACAATCCAATTTAAAAACGGGCAGGGCTTTCCTGGTGGGAGAGTGGTTAGGAATCTGCTTGCCAATGCAGGGGACACGGGTTTGAGCCCTGGTCTGGGAAGATGCCACATGCTGCAGAGCAACTAAGCCTGTTCGCCACGACTACTGAGCCTGCACTCTAGAGCCTACAAGTCACAACTACTGAGCCCGCACACCACAAATAATGAAGCCCGCGTGCCTAGAGCCTGTGCTCTGCAACAAGAGAAGCCACCACAATGAGAAGCCCACCACCACAATGAGAAGCCCGTGCACTGCCACAAAGCGGAGCCCCCCGCTCGCTGTAACTAGAGAAAGCCCACATGCAGCAATGAAGACCCAATGCAGTCAAAAATAAATAAATAAAATAAATCAATTTATAAAAAATGGGCAAAGGACTTGAATATACATTTCTCTAAAGAACATATAAGTGGTCAACAAGCACAAGAAAAGATGCTCAATGTCATTAGTCATTAGGAAAATCAAATCAAAACCATGATGAGGTGCTACTTCACACCCACTAGAATTGGCTATAATTAAAAAAAAAAAGGAAAATAATAAGTCCTGATGAGAATATAGAGAAATTTGAATCCTTGTACATTGCTGGTGGGAATATAAAATGGTTCAGCCACTGTAGAAAACAGTTTGGAGGTTGCTCAGAAAGTTAAACATAGAATTAATTATCATATGACTCAGCTATTCCACTCCTAGGTATATACCTAAAAGAATTAAAAAGAGGGATGCAGGGGCTTCCCTGGTGGCGCAGTGGTTGAGAGTCTGCCTGCTGATGCAGGGGACACGGGTTCGTGCCCCGGTCTGGGAAGATCCCACATGCCGTGGAGTGGATAGGCCCGTGAGCCATGGCCGCTGAACCTGCAAGTCCGGAGCCTGTGCTCCGCAATGGGAGAGGCCACAACAGTGAGAAGCCCATGTACTACGAAAAAAAAAAAAAAAGAGGGATGCAAACAAATTCTTGTACACCAATTCATAGCAGTATTATTTACAGCAGCCAAAAGGTGGAAGTAGACCAAATGTTCATCAATAGATGAATGGATGAACAAATTGTGGCATATATATAGATACAACAAACTATTATACTATTATTCAACCATAAAAGGGCATGAAGCACAGATACATGCATACTATGATGTGGATGATCCTTGAAACATGCTAAGTGAAAGAAGGTAGACAAAAAAGGTCACGTATTCCATATGATTCAATTATTAGAAATATCCAGAACAGGCATACCCATGGAGACAGAACACAGATGAGGTGGTTACCAGGGGCTGGGGAGAGTGGAATAGGGAGCAGTGACTTAATGGGTAGGGGGTTTCCTTTTGGGATGTTGAAAACTTTAAAAAACTAGATAGAAGTGGTGGTTACACAATATTGTGAATATACTAAATGCCATTGTTCACTTTAAAATGGTTAATTTTTTGTTATGTGAATTTCTTCTCAGTTAAGGAAGTATCTTTTATTCCTCTAACTGCTTTTAAATTTTTCTTTGCCCTTTTCTTTTTTCACTTTTACTATTGGTGTGGTTTCCTTGAATCAGTGGTTTGATGTCTTTTGTTAGTTCTGGAAAATTCCCAGCCATTATCTATCCAAATATTGCTCTGCCTCAATTTATCTCCTTGCCTTCTATGACTTGAATTACATGTAAATTAGATTTTTTTCATCACAATCTAAACTCTCTTATGCCTTTTTCTGTATTTTTCTCCTCTTTTTCTTTTTGTGTTTCAGGTTGCATATTTTCTCCTTTCCAGGTCATAAATCCTTTCTTCAGTGATGTTTAAGTTGATGTTAAACCTTCTGTTGAGTTATTACTTTCAACTAGTGTATTTTTCAGTCCTCACATTCCATATAATTCTTTGTTGTTTCTATTTAGTTGCTGAAATTATCCATCTTGTCATTGGTTTCCTAAAAATACTTAAAGTTATTTAAAATTCTATGTCTTATATTTCCAATATTTGTATTTCTTGTGGATCTAGTTCTATTCTTTGCTTTTTCTCTTTTTTGGTCACTTGGTCATCTGGTATGCGTGGTACTTTTGATGGATTGCTAGACATTATATATGAAAAGTGTTGTGATAATCTGAGGCTGCTGATGGTGGTACCTTCCTCCAGAGGATTTCCTATTGCCTTGGGTGGAAACATACCACTTTCAGGGTATGGGTATGTCACGTTAATCCAATCAGAAATTAAGCAAATTCAGAGTTGCACTTCAGTTTTTGAGAAGGCTAGTCAAATTCTAGTTCATCCTCTAGTTGCAGAGTAAGCCCTCTGGGGATTCCAATGGAAAGCCTAGGGTGTTTATCAGGGTTTGTTCTCCTTGGTGGGCCCTGAACTCTAAGTTTTGTCTCACAAGCCCAACAGGACTGCCTGAGCTCTCCTCATCTCCATCTGTAGCCACCACATTTTGGTCACTTCACAGCTATTGTTTATGAATTAGCAAATGCCTCAAATGCTCATTGTTGAACTTCCCTTTTCTCTGGGCTTGTGGCTCCTGAAGTCCTCACTGCATTGATAGCTCGTCAATGTCTTAAGATAGAATGTTTGAAAAAATGCTTTTTCCATATTTGCTGGTTGTGCTTGGTATGATGGTTGAACTGCAACAAGTTAGTAATGACATAACCACATTTCCAATAGTGGAAACCTGATCAATTTATTATCAATTGGTTTAGAGTTCTCTTAGTGTGGCTTAAAGTCCCTTCTAGACCTTCAAATCCTGAAATTGATGAATGCAATTTAAAAAGATAAAAGAGAAGATTTTGCAATTCTCTGCAAAATATAAGTACCTGATTATGTGTGTTGTCCTACTTGTTGTTGTTGTTTTTTTTTAATCTTCCTTCCCCAATTAGACCAAAAACTACTCATGGATACAACTCAGATATATTTTATTTCAGTGTCTTCATATTGGGCCAGTAAATACTCCATAAAATTGAGCTGACTGGGATGTATACTATCCCAATTAGCAACCACTAATTAGTGTTTAAATAGTTTTAACTTGGAACTCTCTCAGCATGAAATAAAAAGGGCTTTCACAGTAAGATACAATCAGAAAGCCAGTAATTAACCACCACTTGCTACTTCTGTATATCATTGATTTTTGGCAGCTATATGACTTTCATAAAGATTATGAAGATTTTAAGTAACTGAAATGTCCATCAATTGAGAACTGATTCAATACACAATGCATTTGTTAATATTAAAGAAAATGAGGCAGACAGATATGTATGCACTGATGTGGGAAAATCTCCAAATATTGGGGGAGAAGAATATAATGGTCTGCATATTATTTTCTGGATAACCTATTGTTTCCTAAATTCTTGGTCTCAAATTTTAAGTATATGTTTTCTGACTCAGTTCTAGCAAAGAGAAAATGGAAGCCTGTCTATGCCTTGACATTGCAAGCTTTTGTAAAAAGGAATTTAGACAGTTAAGGGGATAGTTGATGCAGATGTAAAAACTAAAGAGAATCCTGTAGAGCCATTTAGGGGACACTTGTAAGGTTAACATGAAGACAGGAAACATTCACAAAAGCATAAGTCCTAATTGTTTACAAATGTAACCATTAGAGCATCTTGTGACAGTATTTGTGAGTCTCTCTCTGAGATTTCTTTACTTCAAAGGTGTAAAGTTTTCTTCAGGGATGTTAACATTTAATTCTTGAAACACCCTAGGCTAACTTGTCATCTAACTGTTTTCTGTCTTTGGTTTGGCAGAAAGCCTCAGAAATGTCTTTCTTTTTTTTCCTTTGGGGATAAAGGAAAATTAATAGATCAGTGACCAATAGATAATATGTTTAAAACTATGTATAGGAGAGATTTTGTGGGGGGGAAGCATCATATATGATGCTAGTAACTGTTTTAAAAAGGTGCGTGTGAAAGAATATGCTTCTCTCTGCATGAAATCTCTCTGGAACTGTACATGTAGGCAACAGAGACTGCTGGATGAGGCCTGGGGCACTGGGTCAGGGTGACAGGGAGATGTACTTTTCACCTTACACTCTTCTGTACTATTTTGACTTTTTAAAAAATCATGTACATACATTATTTATTCAGAAAAATAATTTAAAATGATTTCTAAGTACAAGAAAAAGGTGATAAAAGGGAAAAACTTAACATTTATTTTTAAAATATTTATTTATTTATTTATTTGGCTGCATCGGGTTTTAGTTGCAGCATGTGGGATCTTCGTCACCGAGTGCAGGATCTTCGTTGTGGCATGCGGGTTTTTAGCTGTGGCATGCACACTCTTAGTTGCAGCATGTGGGATCTAGTTCCCTGACCAGGTATTGAACCTGGGTCCCCTGCATTGGGAGCACAGAGTCTTAGCCACTGGACTACCAGGTAAGTCCCAGGAAAACTTAACATTTATATACAATTTCACAACAATCCCATAAGATAGAAAAGTTATTCTTATTTCACAGAGAGGAAACTAAGGCTCAGAGAGATTAAAAAACTTGCTCAAGATCATAAAGCTAGACGTTGAATCCTGGTAAATCTGAATCCAAAACTTAAGTTATCTTTCAGTTTTGTACTCTTAAAACATAAGTAACTTGGATTACAGTTATGATCAAACTGCAAAAAACGTTTAACGATAATTTAAAACACCCTAGTTGCAACACCATTAACTGATTTGTTTCTTGTGCTGCATAAGAAATGGCAATAGTAAATAAGAAGGTATACCTTTTCTAAGGCAATCAAAATTTAATTAAACTTCAAAAACTTCCCAAGGACTTTACAAAAGTCCTGGTAACAACTTGGATTTAAAAAATACAATGTTGGGCTTCCCTGGTGGTGCAGTGGTTAAGAATCCGCCTGCCAATGCAGGGGACACGGGTTCGAGCCCTGGTCCAGGAAGATCCCACATGCCGCGGAGCAACTAAGCCCGTGCGCCACAACTACTGAGCCTGTGCTCTAGAGCCTGCGAGCCACAACTACTGAAGCCCGCGTGCCTAGAGCCCGTGCTCCACAACAAGAGAAGCCACCGCAATGAGAAGCCCACACACCGCAACGAAGAGTAGCCCCTGCTCGCCGCAAACAGAGAAAGCCCGTGTACAGCAACGAAAACCCAACACAGCCAAAAATAAAAAATAAAATAAATAAAAAATAAAAAAATAAAAAATACAATGTTGCTACTACTTCTCTTTCTTTTCAAGAAATTAAAAAAATAGAACATAAGTGAAGACACAAGTTTTCAGCAAATTTTAAGAATTACTTTCACTATGGAAACCTTGCATTCCTATAATTAATGTAACAATGTAATCTACAAATCTTTATCTTGTGTCTTCTTAAAGAAATTAGACAATGCTCAAGTCTTCTTTACCCTGAGGAATCAAGAGTTCACTTGGAGTGAGGCTCCAGGGGTAACGGTGCTTAGCTCTGTGAATGGGGGCTACTACACCCCCCTTTCTAGTCCCCTTTCCTCCTATTTTCTTTGCGTCATTTCTAGCCTGTGGGCCCCATTTCTAGATCAGATGCAAATATTTGCTCACAAGCAGCAAAGCTTTAGGTTTAATGGTGGTTGCACCTGTTGAAAAGTGATAAATGACCAGAATTTTCCCATAAGCTTTCCTCATGTAAAACAGGGATCGTGGTTGGAGGTGAGACAGCTTTTCCAAGAGACCTTTCAAAGGGCTTCATGAGTTCTCACCTGGACCCAGGACCCCTGTTCCTTGATGAAGATGAGCATGGGTAGACATGAGGGAGAGGTAGTGGTGCCCAATGGACCCAAGCATGGAATAGAAGATCAGTTGTAAAACCTCAGCAGTGTGGAGCCTTTCCTGGTCCAAAGGATGCCTGAGCAAGGCTTTCCTATTATCAACACTAGGAAGGACTTTTATAGGTCAGTCCATCTTTCCATACAAGGAAGGAACAAACATTATTGGGTAACACTATATGCCAGGCACCTTCACAAATCATCTATTTCTCACAGCCCTGTGTGGCTATTATTGTAACTTTCATTCCACTGCTGAGAAACTGAGGTTGTGAGAGGGTAAGTGACTGACCCAGTCAGGAAGGGGCTGGTCTGGGACTCATACCTCTGTCGCCTGACTACACGTTCGAATGTGTGGATCACATCGGTCTACAGCACCAAAGAGATGCTGCTTTGTTGTTTCAGTTAACTTAGCTGGCTGTGTAGGTTAAGTACTCCGAGGGTCAATAAAAATTCAATTTGCTTCTCCCAAAGCTTAGCAGTGCTGGCCTTGACAGGAACCTAAATACTATGCTCTGCTGCTGTGAACTTTTATGTCTGTCTTAGGCTGCACATGAATACTTCTGTTGAAGAGGATTCCATCCCGGTTTAGAGAGTGGGAGACTGAGTTTCAATGTACATTTATATACCCACTCAACAATAAATGCCAGGAGAGAAAGGTGGAAGAGGAGGGTGAGAGAGAGAACATTTAAATAGTGGGGATGAGTCTGCCTGTCACCCCATACCAGGAGTATCTGCCCTGCTAGAAGAGTGACAGGAGTACATGACTCTGACGTTTCTTCAGTAAGTTGCAGTCTCCTGTATACCCCCTGTCGGCATTTCACTGGGATTTGAGGGATTTTTCAAATGTAATTTGGGCTACACTTTGTCTTTTGCCTTTATAAACTACCCCTACCTGCTAAGACACAACTTCCCTACACTATAGTTATGATATGCCTGTGACCAAAAGCAAAATGCTGGAGAACTCCCTTTTCTGGGACAGAAATTAAGTCATTTGTGCCTTGAATTCCGAACATTCTTCGTTGCCCACGTGTGTAGGCTGTTCTTGTTTTAGTCACGTGTGGTAGCGTGTGTGTATGGAGGTCATGAGGCAAGAAGCCTCCGAGAGGAAGGGTCAGGTCAGGTCCACCTCTGGCCAAGTGCCCAACTTCGCCCTGAGCTTTGGGGCAGCCTGAGCAGGAAGAGGCACCCCCTTAAGGCAGAGGGCAATGGTGCCTCAGCTTCCTCACCCAGGGTGAGAAAAGCCCTTTTCCCTTGATTAGGAAAGACTGACTGACACTTTCCTCAAAAGGAACTTTCATGAAAAAGGAACTGGATAATTTTAAGATTTACTAGATTTCTTCTCAGTTTTTTGAAGCCTCATCAAAGAATGGCCAGCCTGTTGCCACCAATATAGCCCACCCATCTTGGGCATCTTTTCATCACCTGGGTTTGCCATTACCCTTTCTTATGCTCAGGTCAAACTCAGGTTTAGCTGCTACCCTAGCTCCTGTTATTTATACCTGCTTTTTGACTCCTCAGTAAAGAAAGTATTTCCCCAAGACAATTTCAAAACTCCTCTCTGAGCTGTACTCTGAGTCAGCATAAATGCACTCATAAAGCTCTGCTGCACTGAGTGAATTCTTCCTAGAGGTCTCCTTACTTACGGGTTTCTAGAATCTTCCCCTTGTCACTGACCCAACTGTTTTCATCCCATTTCTTACCTGCTAGCTTGTTTAAGGTAGCTTCTAAGCTGTAATGTTCTAAACCAGCACCTCTACCTGCTTCTTCAGTGACCCCAGTATTTTAATTTCAGGAGCCAGTCTGCCTCTAATTCATACCTGCTAAAATGCACGAGCCTCTTCATGGCTCCCCACTGGAAAGCCCATGCTCTGTGCAGAGCATCGCCATCTCTAGCTCTAGAAAAACTCTTCTCACCAGCCCTGCTTGTGTCCTAAATCCAAGCCCATCACACTTCTCAGACTTTCCTACTATTATGCTTTGCACACATGGGTCCTGTGGTCAGCATGCCCTGTAACCTACCTTCCACTTGGTGAGCTTCTCTAAGAGACAAAGCAGAAAGGGGGTTAGAACAGACACCGGAGCCAGGCTATATGCACTGGAGTCTAGCTGCAGCTACTTACTAGCACTTTAACCTTGGCAAGTTATTGGATTTCTCTAAACTTGTTTCCTCATCTGTAAAATGGGGTTAATAATAGGATTGTTGCAAGGATTAAATGAGTTAATATATGCAAAATGTTTAGAAGAGTGCCTATCACATAGTAAGCACTATAGGTTAGCTATTATTATTGTGGTTATTCAT
Organism: Leucopleurus acutus; assembly: GCF_964270905.1. NCBI lineage: Eukaryota > Metazoa > Chordata > Mammalia > Artiodactyla > Delphinidae > Leucopleurus > Leucopleurus acutus. The sequence continues at coordinate 17,678,101 of NC_139145.1, forward strand.
TAACTTTAAAAACATAGTGTGTGTATATATACTCTGTCCATTTTTCTGTGATACACACACACTATATATAAAACAAATAAATACATACACTATATATTGGTGTGTGTATATATATATAAAATATGTGTGCATATATAAAGCTTTCCCTTCAGTTCCCTCTGTTTATTTTCCTGTTTTTCTCCTGAGACTCTGAATTCCTCAAGTACAAGAACTGTGTACAGGGCTTCCCTGGTGGCGCAGTGGTTAAGAGTCCGCCTGCCGACTCTCCTGCCCCGGTCCGGGAGGATCCCGCATGCCGCGGAGCGGCTGGGCCCGTGAGCCGTGGCCGCTGAGCCTGCGCGTCCGGAGCCTGTGTTCCGCAACACGAGAGGCCACAGCAGTGAGAGGCCCGCGTACTGCAAAACAACAACAACAACAACAACAACAAAAAAACTGTGCACAACCTAACAAATACTGGCCCAATTGTCTCATGGATGAAGGGTGGCCAGCAGTTAGGAACAATAACCCTGGGCTGCCAGGGTCTCATTTCTGACTTTGCCACTTAATAGGTGAGTCATTTTGGCCAAGTTACTTGACCTTCTCTAAGCCTCAATTTCTTAATTTGTAAGAGAAGAGCTATAACTTCTCTCATTGGGATGCTGCCAAGATGAAAATTATTATGTATATAAAACACTCAGCATGGTGTCTGGCACATCCTGTGATCTGAACTGCTAGCTATAGTTAAGTTTTCTCCTGCCCAGCTTCACAGCAGAGATCTAGAATGGCAGTTTCTATTTCAACTGGATTCTTTGTATTATCTGTTGCCATTAAGTTCTATTCTTAAACTGTCTTGATAAGGAATTTAGCATAACCAAATAATTTGGTAGATAAAAAGTCAAGGAACCTTCAGGATCTTTTCTCAACTATTAAAAAGCCTAAAGTTACAACCCAGCTGGCCAAAGAGAAGTCAGATTTAATTTCTTCAGGTCTGAAGTTGCCAGGCAGGATCAGATAAGCTGCATTCCTGTTGGAGGCTCTTTGGACTAAATTCTTACCAACTTTTGGTCTATTGTAAACACTGAGGCTTCCTTGAAATAAAATACTCTTGAATAATACTATATGTGTGTGTGTAAAAAACAAAACAAAACAACCTATGCCTCATGCATTACAAAAGTCTGTCCAAGAAGGGTTTAAAAACTCTGAAATATCACATCTGTTCCAGACTAATTTCTGATCACTCAATAATTTTTAAAATAGTAAACAAGAAATTATTCAATTTCATACATTGCTTCAATTCATAAAGCTGATTTCTTAGTTGATAGCACCATGCCCATGAAGAAATAAGCAACTGTATTTTGATGCTAATTCTAACTTTGGTTCTAAGGAACAAATCCCACACTTTAAAGAGCACTGAGACCATGAAATAATTGAGATGTAAAAACTTGACAATGTCAGTTCAATCTCAAAGCCACAAAACAGAAGGTTCAAATTTCAATGGATGATGCAAATCTTCCCTAAGATTAATGGAAAGCCCTATCCTAGTAATTCACTCATTTTATTTCTTAGCTTTTGTAAAAAGTCTGTATTTGGTCTGAACAGCACCTACTTTTCTTAGTCTTACTCTCTGCTAGGACTTGAAATAATGTGAAAAGGGTGAAAGTAACAGTAATAGAAACAGTAACATTGCCATTAAATAGTCCTACATCTCCTGACTGTTGATGAAGGAAAATAACAATTCATCATAAATGGGAAATAGAGGAGCGGGAACAACTAATTTGATTTTCACTGGATAAAGGTAGGCGGGGAGGAACTATACTATTAATTGATGAAAATACTAATAAGTGAAAAACATTTTGTAGGTATTAAGGAGAATGTCAAGGCAACAGAACCCATTCTAGAGGGTAAGATCAAACACACTGAGCTTAACTCTCTAGCATTTAGAGTTGGCTGGAAATATCAGGGGGACGACTGAACCAGTGAATCTCAATGAATAATGATGTAATGAATAACCTGTGCAGCTTTTAAAAATCCTTTAACCCCATATGCACTTAACAAGAGAGCCTCCAAACACATGAAGCAAAAGCAGACATAATCAAAGGGAGAAATAGACAATTCAACAACAGTCATTGGAGGCTTCAATACTTTACTTTCAATAATGGATAGAACATTAGATAGAAGATAAAGAAGGAAAGAGAAGATTTAAATAACACTATTAACCAACTAGACCTATAGAGCACTCCACCCAGCAACAACAATCTATATATTCTTCTCAACTGCACATGGAACATTCTCCAGGATAGACCATATGTTAGGTTATAAAACAAGCCTCACTATAAGTAAAATGACTGAAATCATACGAAGTATGTTCTCCAACCACAATGGAAAGAAGTTAGAACTCTATAACAGAAGGAAATTTGGGAAATTCACAAATAGGTGGGATTTAAACAAGCAATGGATCAAAAGGAAAATCATAGCAGAAACTAGAAAGTACTCTTAAGATGAATGATATAAAAACCAAAACATACTAAAATTATGGATGGGTGAAATTGTGCTTACAGAGAAATTTATAGCTGTAAATGCTTATATTAAAAAAGAAAGATCTGAAATCTATAACATAATCTTCCACCTTAAGAGAAGAAGAAAAAAAATGAGACCCAAAGCAAGAAGAAGGGAGAAAATAATAAAGATGTGAGTGAAAATTAATAAAGTAGAGCATAGAAAAATAGACAAAGCAATAAAACCAAAAGTTCATTCCTTGAAAAGATCAAAATTTACAAACCTTTAGCAAGGCATAACTAGCTAAACCATGGATAAGTGTTAGGTGCATATATCTTTGACCAGGCAAAAAAGAACTCAAATTACTAAAATCAGGAATGAAAGGGGACATTACTACTGACACTGAAGAAACAAAAAGGATTATAAGGGAATCTTATGGACAATTGTATGCCAACAAATGTGATAACCTAGATGAAATGGACAAATTCCTAGAGAGACACAAATTACTGAAATTGACTTAACTAGAAATAGAAAACCTGAATAGGCCTATAAGAAGTAAGAGAGTAAATCAGTAATCAAAAAACTTCCCACAAAGAAAAGACCACGACCGGATGGCTTTACTGGTGGATTCCACCAATTAAGAATTAACACCAATTCCTCTCAAACGCTTTCAAAAAACAGAAGAGAAGGAAACACTTCATAATTCATTATATGAGGCTAGCATTACACTAATACCAAGTCAGACAAAGACATCACAAGAAAATTACAGACCAATATTCCTCATTGAATATAGATATAATAATCCTCAGCAAAATACTAGGAAACTGAATCCTGAAACATAGAAAAACATAATCCTATTATGACCAACTGGGATTTATCTCAGGAATGTAAGGTTGGTTCAACATATGAAAATCAATTAATATAATATACCATATTAATAAAATAAGACAAAAACCACACGATCATCTCAACAGGTACAGAAAAAGCATTTGACAGAACCCAAACTCGTTTATGATAAAAACACTCAACAAGCTAGAAGCAAAAGGGAACTTTTCAACCTGATAAAAGGACATCAGTGAAAATCCCACAGCTAACATCATACTCAACAGTGATAAGACTAAACGCTTTTCCCTCAAGATCAGGAACAAGACATAGATGTCTGCTTTTACCACTTCTATTCAACATTCTACTAATGAAGGCTCTAGCCAGGGGCAATTAAGAAAATGGGGCTTCCCTGGTGGCGCAGTGGTTGAGAGTCCGCCTGCCGATTCAGGGCACACGGGTTCGTGTCCCGGTCTGGGAAGATCCCACATGCCGCGGAGCGGCTGGGTCCATGAGCCATTGCCGCTGAGTCTGCGCGTCCGGAGCCTGTGCTCCGCAACAGGAGAGGCCACAACAGTGAGAGGCCTGCGTACCGCAAAAAAAAAAAAAAAAAAAAGAAAAAGAAAATGAAATAAAAGGCAGCCTGACTGGAAAGGAAGAAGTAAAACTATCTCTATTTGCAGATGACATGATCTCGTATATAGAAAATTCTAAGGCAACCACTAAAAAACTATTAGCGCTAGTAAATGAGTGCAGCAGGGTTGCAAGGATAAAAGATCAATGTACAAAAATCAATCACATTTCTGCAGAAATTAAATAAATAAATAGGAAGGCATCTCCTGTTCATGGATTGGAAGACTTAATATTGTTAAGATGACTCTACTACCTAAAATGACTTGCAAATTCAAGGTAATTCCTATCAAAATCCCAGGGGGCTTTTTTTGCAGAGATTAAAAACTGATCCTAAAATTCATATGGAAATGCAAGGGGCCTTGAATAGCCAAAACAATCGTGAAAAAGCTGGAGGACCCACACTTCCCAATTTCAAACTTACTACAAAGTAATAGTAATCAATACCATGGGATACTGGCACAAGGACAGAATAGGGACCAATAAAATAGAACTGAGAGTCTAGAAATAAATTCATATATTATGCCTAACTAACTTTTGACAAGAGTGCCAAGACCATTCATCTGGGGAAGAGAGAATAATCTCTTTAACAAATGGTACTGAGACAAATAAATATCCAACATGCAAAAAAAAAAAAAAATGAAGTTGGACCTCTACCTCACATCATATACATATATTAACTCAAAATGGATGAGAGAACTAAATATAAGAGCTAAAACTATAAAACTCTTGAAAGTTTTTGTGACCTTGAATTAGGCAATGGTTTCTTAGATATGACTCCTAAAACACAAACCAAAGAAAAGATAGACAAATTGGACTCCCCCCCAAAAACCCCCAAAACAAAAAAACTTGTACTTCAAAAGATTCTATCAAGAAAGTGAATAGAGAACTTATAGGAGAAAATATTCGCAAATCATATATTTGATAAGGGCCTAGTATCTGGAATGTATAAAGAACTCTTACAACTCAGTAACAAAAAGACAAATAATCCAATTAAAAATGGGCAAAGGACTTAAATAGACATTTCTCCAAAGAAGATATTCAAGTAGCCAACAAGCACATGAAAAGATGTGAAACGTCATTAGTCACTAGGAAAATGCAAATCAAAACTACAGTGAGGTGCCACTTCACACTCACTAGACATGGCTATAAGTTTTTAGAAAAAGGAAAATAATACGCACTGGTGAGGATGTAGAGAAACTGGAACCCGTACATTGCTGGTAGGAATGTGAAATTGTACAGATGCTTGGCAAACAGTTTGGTAGTTTTTCAACAAGTTAAACTTAGAGTTAACATATACCCCAGCAATTCTACTCCTAGGGATATACCCAAGAGAATTAAAAAGATATGTTCACACAAAAATTTGTATACAAATGTTCATAGAAGCATTATTCATAAAAGCCAAAATGTGGAAACGACCCAAATGTCCATCAATGGATGGATGAAAAAAATGCAGCATATATCCATACAATGGAATACTATTAAGCTACAAAAAAGAACAAAGTACTGATACATGCTACAACTGGATGAATTTTGAAAACAGTATACTAAGTGAAAGAAGCCAAACACAAAAGGCCACATATTGTATGATTCTATTTATACAAAATGTCCTGGACAGGGCTTCCCTGGTGGCGCACTGGTTGAGAGTCCGCCTGCCGATGCAGGGGACATGGGCTCGTGCCCCGGTCCAGGAAGATCCCACATGCCGCGGACCGGCTAGGCCCGTGAGCCATGGCCGCTGAGCCTACGCATCCGGAGCCTGTGCTCCCCAACGGAAAAGGCCACAACAGTGAGAGGCCCGCATACCACAAAGACAAAACAAACAAACAAAATGTCCTGAACAGGCAAATCCATAGACACATAGAGTAGATTAGTGGTTTTTGGGCTGGCAGGGGTGAGAGGTTACTGTTAATGGGTATGAGGCTTCTTTCTGGGATGACAAAAACGTTCTGGAATTAGATAGTTGTGATGGTTGTACGACCTTGTGAACATACTAAAAACCACTGCAGTGGCTTTACCCTTTAAAAGGGTAAATTTCATGGTATGTGAATAATATCTCAATAAAAAAAAGAAAAGAATCTTCAACCCCTACTGATTTGAGTATTGACTGCTGTAGTGGACCTATTACTACTAGTGGGAATATTCTCAACTCTCAGGTATGCTGAGGTGGAAGGTTGGGCACATTTACACATACTGATAATCCCTTCAAGCATAAGATTCATATAACATAAAATATTTCAACATCTTCCTCACAAGTAATGCAAAAAAACTTCATTTATACATGTAAAATTGCTCTCATCCAACTTCAGAATTCACTGTTTTTAAAAGAATACAGTACAAACTACATAAAAAAAAATCTCGGACAGATATAATTTATTACTAATCAGTTATGTATTTTGGAAAATTTTTCGTAAACTCACGCTTTCAGCCCACCAAATATTTATTGAGCACTTACTATGTGCAAAGTACTCTACTAGGTACCAGAGATACAGTGGCAAGTGACACAGTTAAATGTCCCTGTGGCTGTGGAGCTGACGTTCTAGAGGAGTCAGATCAACCACCGACAAAGGAACAAGAAATTATCAGAGAGTGAATGGCGACCTTGAAGAAAACAAAATGGAGCAACTCAGTTCAGGGCCCAAGGGAGCATCACCACACAGGATGTCCCCACACTTGGGTCCTACCTGGGCACAACAGGAGCCAATGTGAAAAGACCAAAAGAAACAGCATCACTGTTCCTCCCCTGGGGAGTACGAGCATGTTCTGTCTCTGAAACACACACAAATGAACTTTGGGTATGTGATCTCCAAATCAGCCTTCCAAACACAAGTGGGTGAATAACACGCAACAACACAGTCTTTTAATTTTATTATTTATTTATTTTAATACAAAGCTTTGGCATTAGCAATTTTATGAAAAAATAAAATGTACTAAAAATAAATGCTTGTGTGGCATGATTGGTAAATGATGCACAAAAATAGGTTCTTTTTTCCCTCAAGGCAATCAGTCAGAAAGCATTCTTTTCCTTCTTCAAAACCATTCTACCCTATGGAATAAAAGGAAAAAAGAGAGGTCAAGAATTAGTTAACGGGTAGTTGTCAATGTTTTAAAATAACAGAGAAAGTAATCCTAACTGAATGGTGGCCTGGGGTTGTCCCCAAGTATTTCCCAGACCAATTGGGTAAAGCCAGTAAGTCACTAGCATTTTCCTGAACTCAGCAGATACAGATCTGAGGTCAAGTGGCTCAGTCACTTAAAAGTGTGTTAGTACTTCCAAAAGGAAGGCAGGGAAAAGTACAGATTAACAGCACTTTGTTTAAAAATGCAGGGACAACTGTGGTACAATTTACAACTTTTCCTGGTTTGAACACATGTTCTAAATGCTGAGTGCCCTGAAATCTGTAGCTGCTGTCTTTACAATATGCTCCTGCTTTATACCTCAAACAAATATGTCATTATTTATTTTGAAGTAAGATTTGAGGAGTACAGACTCCCAGGGATGTAAGGCTTTCTTACAGGAATTCCCCAGATTTTATGTGCGTGCGTGCGTGTGTGTGTGTGTGTGTGTGTGTCCCTAAATCAGGTGCCTGAAGGTACCTGACATCTTTGGAAGTTTCCTGCATTACCCTCAGGCTAATGCTGCCCCCTCTGCAGCCTGGCACTGTGGGACTGCCCTAGTTCCTGAACCCTTACAGAATCTGGTTCATTTCTATGGTTCCCACATCATATCTTCAATTCTGCTCTCTTTTTTCCCGGCAGAATTCCAGACCCATACTTCAAACCTCTTAATCTTTGGTCAACATACAACTCTCCAGCATCTCCTGTTTTATCTCCTCCCCATCATCCTGACTTTCTCCTTCAGCTCTGTATTTTCACCTAACCTACCTTCTTGCTTCCAGTCTCTACCATGAAAGCAACTTCTCAGCCATCAGCAATTTTCTTTTTGCTGAAAAGCCTTAGATATCACCTGCTAGTTACAAAAAAACAGTCCAAATTCTGTAGTCTGCCTACTGTCACCACCACCTACAGCAGACACGTCAAACCACACAACTCCCTGAACCTGCTCTGCTTTTTCCCACCTTGTGCTTTAATTATGCCTGGCCTGATTTCTAAGTCACTCCCTCCAGGAAGCCTTTTTCAACTCCCTCAGGGCAAAAGTAGCAGTTCCCCTGTGTCTGTGTGATACTCCTGTCATCTTGTGCTGGGTCCGCAGGTACTCCCTGGCTCTTCCGTCACTTCAACCAGCACCGCAGTGCAGAGCACTGAGCAGTGCAGCCCCCTTCCCTTTCCCCAGGGCTCCTGCAGGGCAAGGCCTGGTGCCTCAAACACTGGGGAGATGGTGCCTAATGAATGAAAGGCTGGGTATGAAGGCCATTCACAGAAACTGCAAACAGGGCTCTACACTTGTTTATTGTAGGTCATATTTAAGACAACACATTGTTCTTATAACATTTCCTCTGAAAAACTGGATATAGGACTTTCAATGGGCAAATAAAGATTTTTAAGCTTACTTTTTTTTTTCTGCCTAAGAAATTATAAACAACTATGCAGCCAAACATTAAAGGCACTTCTGAAAAGTGAAAGATTGACCACTGTCAAAGACAGAAGTCCAGTCAAGGCTTCTGCTGCTGTAATCTTCTTTTTGTCACCATGTTTTTAGAAAACCAAATTTATCTTTTTCATCCGCATTATTTGGAGCCCTTAAACGGCTCTCTGGAGTAGTCAAAGACAAGCAGTGTAAAGGAAAGAGTTGGAACCAGAAATACTGGGCTTGAATCCCATGCCCTTCTTCCTATGGCATTTCTTGGGGGTCACTCAGCCCCTCTGGGCCTCAGGGTACTCCTCTGTGTATATATCTCAGGCTCAGAGTGGCTAAAAGAACTAAATACTAAGACAAAGAAGAGTATTCATGATCAAACTGGGGGCAAATCTTTCCTGGTATTGCTACAAAAAAGGCTGTCTCAGGAAAATAAACAATCAGAGATGTGTGCTAGTGTGAGCAAAAGTTTTTAGGTTGAAAACTAAAAATTCAAAAATCTTTAGATCAGTGTTTCTCAAACTGCAGGCTGTAACCTATTAATGGATCATAAAATCAATGCAGGAGTTCATGACCAACATTAACAACAACACAACAAAAAAGCACAGAGAAGAATAGATCAGAGAATACTGATGCAGTAAGGAAAATGTCTGTGGAACTTCTGTTTCAGTTATACATGTGGGGGCACGGTCAAAATATAAAATGTATTTCTTACAGTAGGAGATGGTTAAAAAAAGAGTTTTAAAAACATTGCTTTTGGACTTCCCTGGTGGCACAGTGGTTAAGAATCCACCTGCCAATGCAGGGGACATGGGTTCGAGCCCTGGTCTGGGAAGATCCCACATGCAGTGGAGCAACTAAGCCCGAGTGCTACAACTGCTGAGCATGCATGTGCTCTAGAGCCTGCGAGCCACAACTACTGAAGCCCACACACCTAGAGCCTGTGCTCCACAACAAGAGAAGCCACTGCAGTGAGAAGCCCGCACACTGCAACGAAGAGTAGCCCCCACTCACCACAACTAGAGAAAGCTGGCGCGCAGCAACAAAGACCCAACTCAGCCAAAAATAAATAAGTTAAAAACAAACAAACAAACAAAACATTGCTTTTGACCCTGAAGGTTCTAAAAGAGGCAGCCAGCAGAGACCCCTACCCCTCTCCTTGGGCTCTGATCTCTCCTAGGAAGGGACCATTTAGGACAGACAATTCAAGAGGAACTCTGAGAACTAGAAGGAGTCTTAGAACTTCTACCTGACTCAGGATCTGCCTCCAAACAGCTCAGCCTTGTAACTTCTGTCTGAATACGCAGGTCCCAGCAAGCTCATTAGCTTTCAACACAGCCCATGTCAGGGATGGACAATTCTGACTGGCAGGAAGTTCTTTCTTACATGAAATGGAAATCTACCTCCCTGTAGATATCTCCAGAGCTACACAGTAAGTATCACCCTCTGTATGCACTGGCTAGTCACCACAGGACCATTATGAGTATTAAATGGGGCAATGTGGGTAGTAACAGAGCCCAAAACAAGAGTAATTTCTTGGTAGGCATACAATAAACAGTAGCTGTTCTCATCTTTGGCGGTCCTCCAAATACCTGGGGACACCTCTTACATCACCCCAGTCTCCTCTAAGGTAAGCATCCCTAAGATAGAAATGATTACGTTTTCAGACTCTTTCATACTGAAATATGTCAACGTTCCTATTAAAGAGTCCGAGCAAAACAATTCAGAAATATTGAGTAGAGAGTAAAATAGAAACATCAGTTCCTTTGACCTGGCTTAAAAATTTCTACCACTAACCTCAGAGGAGGACAGCTGAAGGGGAACACTGGTGTGGACAACTGAAGCCCAATGACCTGCCGCAGAGCTAGGGCTTCTTGGTCTTCAGTTATGCTACAGGATTTCATATTTGTTCCAGTTATTTCATCAAGTTAACCACATCAGATTCATTTCCTCCTCCTGTGACTGTTCTGAATCTTGAATGCCTGGGCTACAATCCTCTGCAAATCTCAGAACATGATTTCTATGCATCAGAATCCAGGAACTAAGAAAGGGCTGTAGAGAATACCTAGCTGAACCTCCCATTTGACTCAAAATCTCTCCTACATCATCCACATATCTTATAACTTGTTCCTCAAATAAAAACAAATATTATTTTTCAAATAAACATTTACTTTTTTATGTTGAGGGAAAAATGGATTTATATAAATGTAAGCTGGTAAATGTTGGGATTTAACAAGGTTTACTTGAATAATGAAGTAGAGCAGAAAACCTCCTCTGGGAACTGAAGTTCAATAATGTTGCTTACTTAGGTACAACAAGTGTTAGGGAAGCTAATATGTATAAATATATTTAACTTACATTTATTTGCCTCTTTGACTACTATCCTGTTTAAATTTGCAAAGTCTCAAAATTCAGTAGATTTGTTTGTAGTCATGGTTGAGTACTTACATAAATAGTATTTCATCACGATAGAAGGGGGTGACCCCAGGTACATGGACTTTTCATTGATCTCTGAGTTAGGCCCTGAGTGAACACGCAGAGCGTAGTGAGGGAGGCGGAGTGCTTTCACCCCTAGTGGAGCAGCAACCCATGGAGGCCTGGACCTGCCTGGGTTCCGCAGCCCTGCCTTTATATATGGCCAGTACTGCTTCATCTTGCCCACAGGGTTTCACCAGTGACTAGACTGGGTCAAGGTCTTATTGACATCACAATACAATCAGTGTAACACTGTCAGAAAAGTAAACTATAACAGTAGATAGAAAGCATAAGGTGGAATTTACTACTAATTTCCAGACAAATCATTAAAATGTGAAAAGATAGAATCTATTTATACAGAAGACTATCTTACAAATGGATGAGGTTACCCAGAAAATTGAAACAGAGCAATTAAATTGAAAAGGCAATCTCACTTTGATTGTAATTTTTTGGTAAAAGTTAAAAGGTAAGATAGATTTCAAAGACTTCATTAATGAAGAATAATTATAAATTTATCTGCTAAAATAAACTTTTCTCCGGAATTAAACCACACAGGAATTTTTCATCAACATTTTTGGGAAAGAGACATTGAGTAAGAGTGGCTATCTTTTTTTTTTTTTTTGGCTGCACTGCACGGCTTGTGGGATCTTAGTTCCCAGACCAAGGATCGAACCCAAGACCCTGGCAGTGGAAGTGCAGAGTGCTAACCATTGGACCACCAGGGAGTTCCTGGCTATTATTTTTTTTATCCCCTACAATTAAAAGGGTCTTTAAAAAAATTAAGTAATTACAGTCACAAAAAAAATCAACACATAAAAGCACAACAGGAGAGCAAAACATCACCCAAAATTGTACTACATTAAGATAATCACCATTAATATTTTGGTGACCATCCTTTCATGCATCCATATGTGTGTGTATACACACACACACACACACACACACACACACACTCTCTCTCTCTCTCTCTCTCTCTCTGTTTCTCTCTCTCTCTCCCCCTCCCTCTCTCTCTCTCAATTTCTCTCTCTAAATGGAATCATGGAAATTGTCCTTCAGAGTGGTTTTGACTGAAGGCACAGAAATAATAGTCAAATGAACAATTGTAGTATCAACCCTCTACAAAGGCTAATGGGAGAAGGGATGGACTAAGACATGGATCTAAGATCTATGACTTAGATTCTGAGTCATGCAGGCATTTATGAGCGGAACTCTAACTTACAATAGGTAACATGTCTATTGAGCATTCTCTAAAATATCTGATACATGGACTGAGCACCTGGCTGATTCTGAGTGGCAGTAAGGTGACTACTAAATTACTTAATAATTCTCTAAAAGTGCCCAGTGTGCAGCTACTTGCTGTGATTTGTTTTCACTCTTTTGTGAAATTTTAAAGAAGTGGGCTTACATTATCATCTAGTTTGATGGGTTGGTATGGGAGTAAACAAAAGAGGTGACTGCAGGTGAAATAAATATTTCTCTCCAAACTGAGGTTTGCATTACAGGTACTCATGAGCTCTTACGATTCGGTATTCTACTTCATGGAAGAAAATTAAACTCATTTGCCAAAGGATAAAGGCAGATGGCCATCTTATTCATAGAACTCTGAAAGAATTGCAGAGGAATTGTTTTGGCTAACATTTATTGAGCACTTATTATGTACGAGGCACTGTGCTAAGCACTTTATATGCTAATTCTCACAACAACCCTATGATGTACTCCTAACTTCTTGTTTTATGGATGACTAAAATAAGCTTCAGATAAATATAACTGCCTAGGCCTCACAAGAAAAATATGGAGGAGCAGGGAGTCAAGTCCAGGTATGCCTGACTCCAGAATCTGGGCAATTAACATTGCGCTATGTTGAAGTAAAACTGCATCAGGTGGGCCCAACAGAAGCAGCTAGCTGTTGACCTGCTGGATGAGGCTGAGGCTATTTATCTGCAGGTTGAAGAATGCCAACTGACATGACATCCTCCCAATATATAATATGTCAAGGATGCCAAAGGGTACTTCTTACAAGTATCTAGCCAAAAGATCAGGTTAGAGGTAATAAAATCATGTCACTGGAAGTGGAGGTTACTTGCCCATTGTTTCTACAGTTGGACTATGAGTATTTAATTAAATCAATTAAATGAGCTTGGTTGGTTGTTATCAATCAATTAAAATGCCAGGACATAACTGAATATAGAGAGCACAGGAATTCTACCAATTCAGGTTCAAATTTGGGCAGTGTCCCAGGGATGCTTTCATCTTGAATTAGTTTTCATGAATACTCCTTAAAAGAAAGGACTGAATAGTATCCTACAGTAAATGCCAAAAATTTAAAGCAAAATAAATAAAGCCAATAAAACCTTTTCTTTATCTTACCCCCATGGAAAGCTACTCTTGGAAAACCATTGGATCAAAATGGACCTCAACTGTTACCCAGCCCAATTTTCCATCCTCTGAAAAACGTTTTACCGACAACAGCCTTGACAACACCCAGCTTCCTTCCGCCTGCATTCTTAGTCCTGAGCACTCCCTACCCCAACGGCAAACCATCTCACTGGTAAACAGCCTTGCTGACAGATGTTCTTCTTTTAACCAAGGCGAAATTTTGCCTTCCTGTAACCTACCCTTTGGTCCTCATTTTGTCCTATGGAAATATAGTTTATGCTTATTTTCTTTTTCTCCTGACAGTCTTTCTAATATTTGGAAGTCACAGGTCTTTCTGACTGCTTCTTTCTTGCAGGTTAAACATCCATGTTCCTTTGACCATAGGCCAGGGTGCCAGTATTCCACCAAAAGCTAAGTAGATAAGACTCCAGGTAAAGTCTGATAAGCACACAGCGAAGTGGGGCTAATCCTGTCTATGATTAGGACACGGGCATTCTCCAAATACTACGACTGTATTGGTTCCCTTGGCATTTGTTCCATTGTTGATTTATTCTAAGCTTGTGGCTAATGAAAGCCCTGAGATCTTTTCTAAAGTGAGCAGTTGTTGCTGAGCAAGGTGAACTCCCAATCAGTGTTACTGTTCATGAAATAAACTATTTTCCTAAGTATGATCCCATCAGGATCAGTATGAAATTGGTAGAAGGCAATTCTCATGATCTTTATGAAAATTACATATTCTCTTGGGATCATCTGGCACATGCAATCCAAGAAACAATTGGTTACTTACTCATTAGCATTCAAGCTAGCTGTGGCTCTGATGATCATGTAGCAGAGTGTGAGAGCACTGAGGAGGCCAAAACTGGCAATAATAAACCATTCTTCTGTTGACAAAGGAAAGGGAGGAAATCACTCTGGGGAGAAGGCTTATGTCAAATCGATGTCAACATTTCCCTCAAATGCAACGAAGCAGACGTCAACGGAGGTGTAAGCCAAGACTGGCCCAAGGAAGTGAAGCAGGAGGAGGTTTGCCAGAGAGCTACTAAGCGGAGAAGGTTAGTGGAAGTAGTGGTGAAAGCTGCAAGGAAAGCATGGCCCAAACATTTCTTCCAGTTAAAAGTCCTGAGGTTTGTGAGAAGTGTGGCCACCAAAAAGTATGTAGTAAAAAGATGTATATAAAATCGCACATGGACATAGGTTTTAAAAATTGTTAATTTAAATGACAGTAAAGTGGACTAGCCATACTTATAACCTTTCTTTCTTCATTTTGTCACTTCTGCATGGCTGTGTCCCTCATTCTTAAAGAAAGGCTTAGAAATATGGAGCAGTGGTTCCCAAAGATCTCGTGGGTACTCCAAGCAGTCTGTGGGCTGGCCTTCCATGGCATTCACATCTATATTCTTTTTGCTTATGAGTGGGTTTACTTATAGTCTTTATTTAAAAAGGACATCTTATTGGTGTCTCCTGCAAAGAAAAGAACTACCCTTCACAACCCCACTGCTGGGAAGCGGCACTGGCTGTTCTGGCTTTATTAAACAGAAGTAGAAAGGGTAGGTTATTCCAACTCTTGGCTCATCAAAGAGTTGAAAACCTCTGGTACACAGAACTCTAAAGGTTTCTATCTAGTTTCTCTCTAGATCCAGGAAATAGGTTAATATTTTCCCTTAAGTTTTCAAACTCTGTATCATCAAGGTAACATTCCAAAAACTGTACTTACTGAGAACCACAAAAATAACCTGAGAACCAATCTGACTTCCTAAAAAGTCTTAACTATATTTCCTAAAATATAAACAAACTAGGGCTGGTTTAACAAAGTGTTACACAGTAAAGTTCCCTATACATCTGCAATAATGCAGAGAAGAAATTTATACTTGGAATGCCAAATGTTTATATGCGAAAGCTTTGTATAACATGGGCGTTTCTTAATCTGGTTTTCATGAATCCTACATCTATGCAAAACTGTGTGTGCCTAGGAATTTTTCTAGAAAAAGGTTATTATACTTTCACTGAATTTTAAAGGTTGTGATCTTCAAAAGGTTAAGAAGAACTGTTCTTCAGGATTCCAGGATGCTGAGTTGTTCTATGCGCATTTCTCTGCCCACCTTGGTTTACATTATTAAAATGCACAGCAAACTCTTTCATTTTAGATAACAGTGCAGCCACTGCTTCTTGGAATACAAATTCCTCATCAATAGAGTGAATTTACAAGGTTTTTATTTAAGTCAAAATAAACATTGAAGAACCCATGCAAAATCCACCATTTTTACCCACATATATTTTAAGTTAGAAAAAATATATACTGGCATTTAAAAAAAATTAAGAGATGGCTGATAATCAATTTCAAGAAGCTTAACATAGCATTCTTTATTTTTTTCTTCTTAGACTTTTATACATGATAAGCAGACTAACTTTTAGAACTTCAATTATGTCTATGTTTCCAATTTGAATATAGCATCCATACATGCATGGCATTTCAGTTATAAAAATTAGTAACCAAAAAGAAGTAAACACTGTTGTAATAATACCCGATGGGCCCAGAGGTATTTTAGCACCAACCTACTGCAGCTGGGATCTCGGTCACCTCTGTTCTCCTCAGTGTGTAGTTAGCACAGTGCCTTGCAAACAGTGGATGCTGGTTGAACGCACTGTGGTTACTATGGCACTACAGAGCTTTGATGTTAAAGTAGAGGTAGCTTTGGTCTAATTTAACCGCATGAGTTTTATTTATTAACATGTACAAATTCTGCTGAAGGTGATTAATTTGATACATGAAGTAATATTTTTATCATCAAAACATAAGATTTTGAAAGGATATTTCTATATAAAATATAATGGGATCAGTACTTTATGTAGTAGTAGGTGCTCAATAAATGTCGATCAATGAAGGACCTACCAAAAACTCATTAGTAAACAGACAACCTTTGTCTCCTTTATTACTACTAGATCAATTTTTAAAAATCTAGCCCATAAAACCTAAATGTCAAAGCAGGACAACATGAAATGCTGTTAAAACAAACCATTGGTAAATGGTAAGAAATCAGTCAAATTGTATCAAAGAATAGTTTTACTTATTTTATAACTGAATGAAGTCTCCTTGAGTTTAGAAAATGAGAAAATAAAACTTGGGAAATCATTTTCTAACAATAATTTTTGGTTAGTTAAGATCACGTATACTTCAATTGAATAGACCACACAAGTCTTACTATTTAAGGGAAAACTCTTTTTAACAGCTTTATCCATTTTACTGACTCCCAGAGTTGAGAGGAGTCCCATTAGGGTTAGGGCTCGAAGCTATAGGTAAGCAACAGATATACTGAAAAAGGCAGCACCAGGGTGATGACGAGGAAGATGGGGTGAAAGGTTGTTAGATGAAAGTAACACATAAAGAATGGATTGAAAACAGCTGGCTTGTTACGGGGTGAATGTCCACGAGGCCCACTCGCACGCCTGCCAGCCCACTCATACTTTGGCAAGGCCATCAAAACACTCAGAGCATTTTTTTTTTCTTCTCGTCAACAGTTCAACAATCATGACGTTCATAATTAGCCCAGAGCATATTTTAAAAGTAGATTACCTTTTGGGTCTTCTCACACTTCTTGTACAATTATACCAAAGAGGTAAGTGCTAAGACACCAAATTTCATAAAAGTGTAAAATAGAGTGAGCAGCAGCTGGCCATCTCAACTGAATTTTTAGGTTCAAATTCTGGATTAGTTTTTTACTAGGTTGCCTGCAGCCTAGGTACTAGAGACCACTGGTGCTCACAGTGCTCACTGAGATGCTGCTGACGTCCTACCTTATATCCCTGTCTGCAATGCAATCGTTTCAAATCAGGCTTATAAACAGCTATTAAGACAAACCTCTGATCAGCTAGTCATCAAATGGCAACTATTCCTATTAACTACACACAAGTACACAAGCTTCTTACTATAAAGGAAGTTTTGTTATTCCAAATATCTGTTTTAACAAAAGTAACCATTACTTTCTCAGTTACAGACTAAGTCACTATCCCTGGTGATTGCCTCAACTCTCCACCACACATCAAATACCAGCAGCAAATCTGTCCTGTGCCCTGGGCGCAGGTCCCACTTACTTGTTACTGCGATGTTGATCTCTCCTGTTCTAGGAGTGAGATCCCCATCCTGAGGAAGAGGCGAGATCCCCGAAGTTCGAAGTGGCTCGAGGCCAAGGGAGTTGTCACTGGCGAGGTCACCTAGGGCTGATCTTCGGTTAACTGCTTGGGTTCTGGTGAGCCTTTCCATATCAAATGCTACGTTATCAGTACATGGCAAATTTGGCTGCAAAATATTTCCAGATTAAAAGTACTTGTAAGATTAACAAATCGTTTTATACAATTCTAAATGTTTGACATCCTGTTGCAAAGACTTTACCAAGTTTTTTCCAGGTGATTTCCTCTCATTTCTCTCCCCATCTACACCTTCCACTCTAATTCCAAGAATTTTTATTTAAAAGAAACAGATGATTTCTTCCACAAAATGGTACTAAGGAAAGCCAAAATCCATTGCAGAACTGAGAAAATTAAACACTTCATCTTTATAAAGTGACAACCTTTTGTGGACATGGCTCACAGGCAGAAGGATTATTATAAAGCTGACAAACAGTGCAGTGTATCACTGGCTCGTATGTTAATACAGGTAACATAAAATATCCTTTCACCCTATTAACTTCTCTGTAATACCCCCATCTATCTGCTAGTCAGTTTTTAAATATCTTCTATCTTTAAACATAAGTAAAGCATACAACCAAGAGCAGATCAACATTGAAAAGACCTTTGAACTCTAAGAAAACTATGTTTCAAAACCTAAGCATTGGGACTTCCCTGGGGCCACCGTGGTTAAGACTCTGCGCTCCCAATGCAGGGGGCCTGGGTTCGATTCCTGGTACGGGAACTAGATCCCACATGCATGTCGCAACTAAGAGTTCGCATGCCACAACTAAGGAGCCCGCCTGTCACAACTAAGACCCAGTGCAACAACAACAACAAAAAAAACCTAAGCATCTAATGCTGAAGAAAAGGTACAGAGCTGCTGTGGGGTCAAAGCCTACCAACTAAAAAGTGGATATGAAAGGCCAGGGATGCTGCTAGACAGTCTCAAGGACGGCCCTCACCAGAAGGAATTACCTAGGCCAGTGTCAATGGTGAAGAGGTGAAGAAACTACAACATCACTGATGTGATCTCTGGAGATGGAGGAGAAATGGGGCATCACTATCTAACTAGATTACATCTAAACTGTCATCTGATAACATATTTCAAATAGGACTACTTAGATCTGTAAAGCTAAAACAAGGAATTCATCTGTTGGGTCAAAATAAACTTTCCTCTCTATATGGAGATTATTCATTCACTCTTTTATGAGACCAGAAAGTATTTCACTTTCCTCTAAAAAGCAATAATCCTGGACATACACTTCTCTTAAGGAAGGAACTGCAGGAAGTCTCCAAGGTCCTCAGTTAGTCAGTGCTGACTCTCCTGGCCAGGGCTGAAGTGCCCTATGTGGCCGGCACCCAACCAAAACCCCTGCCCAGCTGTCAAAGGTCTGCCCAGGGCTGGCACTGCCCACCTTCACTGACTGCAATTACCATCGCCCAGGAGAGCAAAGCCAAATTTAAGAGGAAGGAACATAAGTGATGACATAGTTTTATACCATGCTGAATGCAGAAAAAATTACTATTGGACCAGAGTTAAAAGTCTACATTCTATTCCTTAAAAAAAAAAAATATTGGAATAGAGGAAAATCACGTCCTTCTCTCTACCTCAGTTCTTCATCACACATCCACCACCCAACAGAAGCAGGCTGTAAAGTGGACTAGCACAGTTCTTTATCTGCTCTTCCAGAAGTTCCCTGAGGTGGGCTGGACTTTAAGTAATGTGGGAAAAAAGGCAGTGTTGGACTAACAGGATTATCTGGCAGAGAAAGCCAGTGTTTTCTTGTGAGACTTTTAACCATCCACTTGTGCTATGTTATGTTATGCTTAGAGATAACACTACACAAATGTATTAACAAAATAGGAAACATACCACAATTCCCAGGGCCTTCAAAATATTAAGTTTGCACATAGGACAGGTACAATGTTCACTAAGCCAGGGATCCACGCAGGATTTGTGGAAAACATGCCTATAAAAAAAATGGAGAATTATATCACAAATTATATACTAAAAAACTCCTAGGCCAAAATGTAAAGAAATGGAATTTTTAGTTAGTCTGTTTGGTACCAAGAGACAAATATTGGGAATGTATTAAAATTGAGCTGGCATTTGTGGAAATTGAGCTGGATTTGTGGAAAACATGCCTATAAAAAAAATGGAGAATTATATCACAAATTATATACTAAAAAACTCCTAGGCCAAAATGTAAAGAAATGGAATTTTTAGTTAGTCTGTTTGGTACCAAGAGACAGATATTGGGGATGTATTAAAATTGAGCTGGCAATCTGAATCCAATCTTGTATGTTGATAGCTGAATGAGCTGGCAAGCTGAATCCAATCTTGTATGTTGATAGCACTGTATAATGAGTACTGATACGTAGTATTTGGCTGTTTGGTGTTTTTACTCCACCAAATTCCAAAAAAGGTTTGAGGAAAAGTAGGAAATTTATTAACAATGAAGATAATGAATTATACGTTATAAATCAGTTGTTTTCAATAATATCTAAAGTAGAAATAGAATTTCAAGAAAATATTAACCAGAAGTTAAAATGAAGAGTTCTCTATATAATTAGTTTCATGGACCTCTGTTTAAATGTCATTTAAAATATTATTTAAAAAGACTTCTAAGCAACCCAGGTTAAATGTTTGTAAAGTTATAAACATTGGGTGGTTGGAAGTATTTTTAGGGATGCTCTGTGCTTAAGGATCAGATAACATTTAGTAGCAATTTCCAGTTGAAATGTTGAAGGGAGAGAGAGGATGGGTGATTTTCTCTCTTATTCCAGAAAGCAGAAAGTCACATCCTTGTGACTGGAAATAAATCATGGACGGTTTTGCATTCTTGAAAAAGATGCCTGTGTCCTTTGGAAAGGAGAAAAGATTGTGAAGGAGCTGTTGACATCATTTCTCAAGCTCAAGTACCTCTCCATGGTAGCTCTGAGAACCTGAAATGAGGCCACACGGAAGCCCCAGAGTCCTGGCCAAGCAGAGGCAGGGGCAGGTGCCAGGACAGATGTTCCAGGCACCTTTGGAAGCACTATAATCAGAGTGTTCGGATAAGCCAGAATAAATTTTGAGAAAGATATCAAATTGAACCATGGTATGCCTTTTAAACTTTGTTAATGTATAATTTATATATAACTTATAAGCAGTTATATACACCTGTTTTAAAATGAAGTTTTGATTTTAAAAAGTAGGAGATCTAGAAAACTCACTTTTTAAATTGGGATTTGGAAGAAACATTCATGCTTACAGCTTCAACCCAAACAACCTAACATCACTTGGTAGCCTTGTACCCATTTCTTTGGGGTAAGAATAAAAATCTTGACAATTAAATATATTCATCTAGTCTGAAATTTACAGATAATGCAATGAACCAGAACCTCATCATCCTTGGAGGCTTTTATTTAAAACTGAAGGTTTTTACTTAAGAGGTGAAAGTCATCAAACCATAGGCAAGACCTAAATTCATTCAGTATACACAATGCACTGTCACGTCTGTTTCCTGTTCCTTGCATCCAAGTATGAGTGTACTCCAAAAGGGAGATGAAGGCTCCTTACCACAGGGCTCCACCGAGGGTGTGTTCTCAGATGTGGGGTTTACTCCCCAGCAGCTGTGAACTGTGCCAGTGCTGGCTGTGGCCTAACAAAGACTAGAACAAGACCTCTAGTCCTTTTTGAAGATACATACCCTTTAGGTCTGACATAAATGACAGATCCTCCCCCTTGCAAGGGTGCATCTGCCTAATATCTGGCATACTTTTTGAAAGGCCTATGGACCACTGAGGGTTTGGTTAGTGTTGGGTGGCTGGGAAGGTTCTCTAAGCCAGTTCTATGTAGTGTGGACAATGGACTTTGGCCAGCTGGCAGGTGACAGAAGAGATAAGGTTTTGTGATCTCTGATGCAGCTGCTTTGGTGTGGGGCAGCTGACTTGAGCCGGCTGTTTGTGGAGACCTTGGTTTAAGCCAGCAGCGGTGGCCTGGCTTTCACCTTCCCACTCTTACCAGCGTTTTTGCTTTCCCCTTTTCTTATTGTCTGGTCTCTTCTATTACTGGTTATTCAGAAAGGAACAAAATGGTATAATCCTATATTTAATATAATCCTATATTTAATCTTTAAAGCTGCATAAGTTGAGTGTTCTCTATTTATCTGTTCCTTTAACCTTAGTTATAAATGGATTTCTCTTATGTTGGGTTCTTAATTGTTTCCTTGTAGGTTTGCTGATCTAAAAGAAAGTATCTGGTCCCCTGCTGTGGGGCACTGTAATGAAGGAAAACAAAGACTAACTGGTTTTCTAGGGACAAGCTGAGAAAGAAAGCCTCCCCTCCTTAGCTAACTCAAAATCACAAAGAAATATTTTCTTTCATAAAAAAATAACTTTTCCTTTTGACTATCTGTTTACCCCTTGGCTTTCCTACCCCCTGTCCCCAGCCCAGCCAGTGATCCATCCCTCCCTCCCTCCCACACTCCCTCCTCCATCTGTGCTGTCTTTCCAGGTTCCCAGCTCCTGCACCTGGCCCAGAGACCATCAGTCCGATTCCCACAGCACATCTCCCTCTTCTGAAAACAAAACCCGACAATGTTTGTCTTCACCTACTGGCCCTTCCGACACATGCCTATCACTCTGCTTCAGGTCACTGACAGAATTGTGGTGAAGAGCTGCCCTGTACTCGTTGCTTCTTTGTCACCCATCCTTTTTACCTCTTGCTTCTATCTTCTCAGGTCTACTGTTTTACCAACTCCACATGGCCTTCCCTTCCTCCTAGGGAAAGTTCTGCTACTACAACACTCTGAGCCTTGACAAACTGCCCTTTCTGACTCCCAGCTGTCTCATCTGAACACTGCGGGTTTGGGTCGCAGTGGGAAAGGTTGCCTGCCATCTATCTTGTGAAGCTGTTTGGAGCAGTAAGTGAAAAACTTAGAAAAGGCACCAAGGACATGCAGATGAAAGGTGTCATTAAATATACATTCAGGCAGAGTAACGTCAACATTTCACATGATATCCTGATACGTGGTCAGAACACTTGGTGTGCCTCAGGTCCCAGCATGGCCAGCACCAGAGTGACCTCTTACAAGCTTGCAGACATACCACAAGCATGCACAGACACCTCAGAGGGCGGCAGCTGGGGCCAGCCAGACCTTGAAAAGAAGCCCCCTTCTCATTTTTATAGAAGACTTGAATAATAAAAATGCACATAAAAGCAGAAAAGGGCCCAACATATTTAGGGCTGAGTGGTGTACGGGAATGGAAAGCAGGTGATGTGCTGAGGAACAGTGAAACGTGAAAAGGATAAGCGTATCAGAGCTTCAACAAAAGTCCTTTATTCCTATTAGAAATACTTTGGGATACAGAATGTGAAGTGTATAGAACATAAAAGGAACCAAACCAATAATACTGAAATACGCTGCTTTCCCACTCTTCCACTTCCTACGTACACCATAAGCTAGAGTGATCAGAACAACGGCTGGGGGTGGGGTGAGGAGTCTACATTGAGGGTGAGTTGTTTTCACAGTTCTGCAGCCTGTTGGTGCCGTGCAAGAACCTGGCAAATATAAAAGGATCCAGGATTATTAAAGGTCAGAGGAAAGAACTCTTTTCCCTGAACTGGGACTGGCAGCAGACAATGTTGAAACAGGCCCTCCCTCTGAGGAGGGGGCATCACGGTAATGCCTCTGCCAGCAGCCAGATGACTGACCCATCTTAGCTCCCGAAGTGGCATCTTAGACATACGGTTATCTAAGCTGCAGAACTCTACTTCTGAAAAGTATTTTTAACCACTAAACATGTTGTGGCTGACCTTTAAATAAAAGAGGCCTAAATAAAGTGCCAGTTTTCCAGTTTCTAAGATGTGTTGGCTAACATCCAAAGGATGATCAACTGTAATCAACTGCCACAAGTATGAGGTCCCAAAGCAATGCCAACTGCCATCTGTCCACAGTAAATTAACATGACAGAAGGTAAAAAGTAAAGGTCATGCAACAAAAAGCCAGCAATCCATGAGAGGTTTGCTATCTACAGAAAGTCTTAGTTCAGTCTCGAGATAGGCTTGTTAAAAGGAAGGACAGACAAAGGCATCTGGGCTTTTCTTCTCCCCTTACTCAGGGGAAGAAGGGACAGTGAGTGCAGATGCTTTCCAGAGTCTGGCTGTAAAGGGGAGAAGCTGTAGAGTGGTACAGCTTTGGAGATGGGTTTGAAAGAGAATTATAAAAACTGGATAGAAAATGCTTGAGCATGATGAAATGCTGGTGGGTAGAGACAGAAACAACAAAAACTGGAGGGAGCAGATAGTCAATACAGCAAGGTCCTCAAGGAAGGGAAGGTGTTGGCACACAGAGGCCTATGTTGAAAGAGCACATTAGAACCAAGGAGGCTGTCCTCTCCATCCTAATGGGAGGGAAGGCTGCAAGGGTGGGTGTGGAGGCAGGTACGCATGAAGGCTTGGGAACAGCAGGCTGGGAGAATTTCGGCTGTCTAACAGCCATTATTTTCTGTGAGATTTATGGTGAAGTTACCTGATGAGAGTAAGGAATAAAGGGATGAGTTAGGGTGTTTAAGGAGAATGAATACACCTTGGATGTGCTGCTTGAGGAGTAGGGAGAAATGACCAGGGAAAGAGAGGGGCTCCGAGCAGTGCTCCCGGCCCAGCTGGAGGGCTGGTTGGAGCCCCACGGGAGGCAGGGAGGTAGCAGAGCTGTCTGGCAACCAGAGCTAAAGGAAGACATAGCAGAGTCACACCTCGGCTCAGTTTTAAAGACCTATAGACAAAAGAGGAAGGGCAGGGTATCTCAGGCAGAGGGAAAAAAGCAAGTAGCGGCACTAGAGTTAATTCAAAGGTACTTGAGAAGAATCCACTGGAAAACAGAGGCTTGGAGAAGATAAAGATGAGTAAAGATGAGTAAAGTAAAGATCAATATTTGTGTTGAGCCATCCTCTAGGTCAGTGGTTCTCAACCGGAGACATCTGTGGTTGTCAGAACTGTGTGCGGGGGGTGCTATTGGCGCCTAGTGAGTGGAGCCAAAGATACGGCTAAATAACCCACAATGCACAGGCAGCACCCCAACTTGCCCAACAAAGAATTATCTGGTCCCAAATGTCCACAGTGCCCAGGTGGAGAGACCCTGCTCTAGGTCAAAAGTTGTCAACTTGGGTCATACAAAATGTTGCTTGATGTGCAAAGTTAGTCTTTACTGCACCTGAGAATCATGCTGTTGTCACCATTTCAGTTAGGTGAAATGTTTTGCTGAGGAGGCTGTGCAACACAGAAAGCTACAACCTGCTTCAAAGCAAAAGGGGAAGTCGGGGCAGTGGGCATGTATAGTCTAGACAAGGATCTAGGAATAAAGGACAACCAAGTGAGCAGTGACCTAATTACAGGTGCATAGAAATGCTGTTAAGTTTGCCAAATTCTCATACTGGAAAGCAGACCACAAACACAAAGGTTGAGACCCCTCCTCTGGTGGAAGATGCAGCCATAGAAATGGCTGAGATCAAGCAAAGCTCTAGACTTCAATAGATGGTATGGAGAGATTGGGAAGATGGCGGAAGAGTAAGACGGGGAGATCACCTTCCTCCCCACAAATACACCAGAAATACATCTACACGTGGAACAACTCCTACAGAACACCTACTGAACACTGGCAGAAGACCTCAGACCTCCCAAAAGGCAAGAAACTCCCCACGTACCTGGGTAGGGCAAAAAAAAAAATAATAAACAGAGACAAAAGAATAGGGACGGGACCTGCACCAGTGGGAGGGAGCTGTGAAGGAGGAAAAGTTTCCATACACTAGGAAGCCCCTTTGCGGGCGGAGACTGCGGGTGGCGGAGGCGGGGAGCTTCGGTGCCGCGGAAGAGAGCACAGCAACAGGGGTGCGGAGGGCAAAGCGGTGAGATTCCCTCACAGAGGATCGGTGCCGACCAGCACTCACCAGCCCGAGAGGCTTGTCTGCTCACCCGCCGGGGCGGGCGGGGCTGGGAGCTGAGGCTGGGCTTTGGTCGGAGCGCAGGGAGAGCGTGAACACAGCCCGCAGGGGGTTAGTGCACCATGGTTAGCCGGGAAGGAGTCCGGGGAAAAGTCTGCACCTGCCGAAGAGGCAAGAGACGTTTTCTTCCCTCTTTGTTTCCTGGTGGGATTAAGAGCGCTGCTTAAAGGAGCTCCAGAGACGGGCACGAGCCACGGCTAACAGCGCGGACCCCAGAGACGGGCATGAGACGCTAAGGCTGCTGCTGCCGCCACCAAGAAGCCTGTGTGCGAGCACAGGTCACTATCCACACCTCCCTTCTGGGGAGCCTGTGCAGCCCGCCACTGCCAGGGTCCCGGGATCCAGGGACAACTTCCCCGGGATAATGCACGGCGTGCCTCAGGCTGGTGCAACGTTCCGGCGGCCTCTGCTGCCGCAGGCTCGCCCCGCATCCGCACCCCTCCCTCCCCCTGGCCTGAGTGAGCCAGAGCCCCCGAAGCAGCTGCTCCTTTAACCCCGTCCTGTCTGAGCAGAGAACAGATGCCCTCCGGCGACCTACACGCAGAGGCAGGGCCAAATCCAAAGCTGAGCCCCGGGAGCTGTGAGAACAAAGAAGAGAAAGGGAAATCTCTCCCAGCAGCCTCAGAAGCAGCGGATTAAAGCTCCACAATCAACTTGATGTACCCTGCATCTGTGGAATACATGAATAGACAACGAATCATCCCAAATTGAGGAGGTGGACTTTGAGAGCAAGATTTACTATTTTTTCCCCTTTTCCTCTTTTTGTGAATGTGTATGTGTATGCTTCTATGTGAGAATTTGTCTGTATAGCTTTGCTGTCACCATTTGTCCTAGGGTTCTATCTGTCCGCTTTTTTCTTAAAAAAATTTTTTTCTTAATAATTATTTTTTATTTTAATAACGTTATTTTATTTTATTGTACTTGATTTTATTTTATCCTCTTTCCTCTTTCTTTCTTTTCTTTCTTTCTTCCTTCCTTCCCTGCTTCCTTCCTTCCCTCCTTCCTTTCTTTCCTCTTTCTTTCTTCCTTTCTCTCTCCCTCCCTCTCTCCCTCTCTCTCTCTCTTTCTACTTTTTCTCCCTTTTATTCTGAGCCGTGTGGATGAAAGGCTCTTGGTGCTGCAGCCAGGAGTCAGTGCTGTGCCTCTGAGGTGGGAGAGCCAACTTCAGGACACTGGTCCACAAGAGACCTCCCAGCTCCACATAATATCAAACGGCAAAAATCTCCCAGAGATCTCCATCTCAACACCAGCACCCAGCTTCACTCAACGACCAGCAAGCTACAGTGCTGGACACCCTATGCCAAGCAACTAGCAAGACAGGAACACAACCAGGAACACAACCCCACCCATTAGCAGAGAGGCTGCCTAAAATCATAATAAGTTCACAGACACCCCAAAACACACCACCAGACGTGGACCTGCCCACCAGAAAGACAAGATCCAGCCTCATCCACCAGAACACAGGCACTAGTCCCCTCCACCAGAAAGCCTATACAACCGTCTGAAACAACTTTAGCCACTGGGGACAGACACCAAAAACAACGGGAACTACGAACCTGCAGCCTGCAAAAAGGAGACCCCAAACACAGTAAGATAAGCAAAATGAGAAGACAGAAAAACACACAGCAGATGAAGGAGCAAGATAAAAACCCACCAGACCTAACAAATGAAGAGGAAATAGGCAGTCTACCTGAAAAAGAATTCAGAATGATGATAGTAAAGATGATCCAAAATTGTGGAAATAGAATAGAGAAAATGCAAGAAACATTTAACAAGGACCTAGAAGAACTAAAGGTGAAACAAGCAACGATGAACAACACAATAAATGAAATTAAAAATACTCTAGATGGGATCAATAGCAGAATAACTGAGGCAGAAGAAAGGATAAGTGACCTGGAAGATAAAATAGTGGAAATAACTACTGCAGAGCAGAATAAAGAAAAAAGAATGAAAAGAACTTAAGGACAGTCTCAGAGACCTCTGGGACAACATTAAATGCACCAACATTCGAATTACAGGGGTTCCAGAAGAAGAAGAGAAAAAGAAAGGGACTGAGAAAATATTTGAAGAGATTATAGTTGAAAACTTCCCTAATATGGGAGAGGAAATAGTTAATCAAGTCCAGGAAGCACAGAGAGTCCCATACAGGATAAATCCAAGGAGAAACACGCCAAGACACATATTAATCAAACTGTCAAAAATTAAATACAAAGAAAACATATTAAAAGCAGCAAGGGAAAACAACAAATAACACACAAGGGAATCCCCATAAGGTTAACAGCTGATCTTTCAGCAGAAACTCTGCAAGCCAGATGGGACTGGCAGGACATATTTAAAGTGATGAAGGAGAAAAACCTACAACCAAGATTACTCTACCCCGCAAGGATCTCATTCAGATTCGATGGAGAAATTAAAATCTTTACAGACAAGCAAAAGCTGAGAGAGTTCAGCACCACCAACCAGCTTTACAACAAATGCAAAAGGACCTTCTCTAGGCAAGAAACACAAGAGAAGGAAAAGACCTACAATAACAAACCCAAAACAATTAAGAAGATGGGAATAGGAAAATACATATTGATAATTACCTTAAATGTAAATGGATTAAATGCTCCCACCAAAAGACACAGACTGGCTGAATGGATACAAAAGCAAGACCCATATATATACTGTCTACAAGAGACCCACTTCAGACTCAGAGACACACACAGACTGAAAGTGAGGGGATGGAAAAAGATATTCCATGCAAATGGAAACCAAAAGAAAGCTGGAGTAGCAATTCTCATATCAGACAAAGTAGACTTTGAAATAAAGACTATCAGAAGAGACAAAGAAGGACACTACATAATGATCAAGGGATCAATCCAAGAAGATGATATAACAATTGTAAATATTTATGCACTCAACATAGGAGCACCTCATTACATAAGGCAAATACTAACAGCCAGAAAAAGGGAAATCGAGAGTAACACATTCATAGTAGGGGACTCTAACACCCCACTTTCACCAATGGACAGTTCATCCAAAATGAAAATAAATAAGGAAACACAAGCTTTAAACGATACATTAAACAAAATGGACTTAATTGATATTTATAGGACATTCCATCCAAAAACAACAGAATACACATTTTTCTCAAGTGCTCGTGGAACATTCTCCAGGATAGATCGTATCTTGGGTCACAAATCAAGCCTTGGTAAATTTAAGAAAATTGAAATTGTATCAAGTATCTTTTCCGACCACAACGCTATGAGACTAGATATCAATTACAGGAAAAGATCTGTAAAAAATACAAACACATGGAGGCTAAACAATACATGACTTAATAACGAAGTGATCACTGAAGAAATCAAAGAGGAAATCAAAAAATACCTAGAAACAAATGACAATGGAGACACGACGACCCAAAACCTATGGGATGCAGCAAAAGCAGTTCTAAGAGGGAAGTTTATAGCAATACAATCCTACCTTAAGAAACAGGAAACATCTCGAATAAACAAGCTAACCTTGCACCTAAAGCAATTAGAGAAAGAAGAACCAAAAAAACCCCAAAGTTAGCAGAAGGAAAGAAATCATAAAGATCAGATCAGAAATAAATGAAAAAGAAATGAAGGAAACGACAGCAAAGATCAATAAAACTAAAAGCTGGTTCTTTGAGAAGATAAACAAAATTGATAAACCATTAGCCAGACTCATCAAAAAAAAAGGGAGTAGACTCAAATCAACAGAATTAGAAATGAAAAGGAGAAGTAACAACTGACACTGCAGAAATACAAAAGATCATGAGAGATTACTACAAGCAACTCTATGCCAATAAAATGGACAACCTGGAAGAAATGGACAAATGCTCAGAAAAGCACAACCTGCCAAGACTGAATCAGGAAGAAATAGAAAATATGAACAGACCAATCACAAGCACTGAAATAGAAACTGTGATTAAAAATCTTCCAACAAACAAAAGCCCAGGACCAGATGGCTTCACAGGCGAATTCTATCAAACATTTAGAGAAGAGCTAACACCTATCCTTCTCAAACTCTTCCAAAATATAGCAGAGGGAGGAACACTCCCAAACTCATTCTATGAGGCCACCATCACCCTGATACCAAAACCAGACAAGGATGTCATAAAGAAAGAAAACTACAGGCCCATATCACTGATGAACATAGATGCAAAATTCCTCAATAAAATACTAGCCAACAGAATCCAGTAGCACATTAAAAGGATCATACACCGTGATCAAGTGGGGTTTATTCTAGGAATGCAAGGATTCTTCAATATACGCAAATTAATCAATGTGATACACCATATTAACAAACTGAAGGAGAAAAACCATATGGTCATCTCAATAGATGCAGAGAAAGCTTTTGACAAAATTCAACACCCATTTATGATAAAAATCCTGCAGAAAGTAGGCATAGAGGGAACTTTCCTCAACATAATAAAGGACATATATGACAAACCCACAGCCAACATCTTCCTCAATGGTGAAAAACTGAAAGCATTTCCACTAAGATCAGGAACAAGACAAGGTTGCCCACTCTCACCACTCTTATTCAACATAGTTTTGGAAGTTTTAGCCACAGCAATCAGAGAAGAAAAGGAAATAAAAGGAATCCAAATCGGAAAAGAAGAAGTAAAGCTGTCACTGTTTGCAGATGACATGATACTTTACATAGAGAATCCTAAAGATGCCACCAGAAAACTACTAGAGCTAATCAATGAATTTGGTAAAGTAGCAGGATACAAAATTAATGCACAGAAACCTCTAGCATTCCTATACACTAATGATGAAAAATCTGAAAGTGAAATCAAGAAAACACTCCCATTTACCGTTGCAACAAAAAGAATAAAATATCTAGGAATAAACCTACCTAAGGAGACAAAAGACCTGTATGCAGAAAACTATAAGACACTGATGAAAGAAATTAAAGATGATACAAATAGATGGAGAGATATACCATGTTCTTGGATTGGAAGAATCAACATTGTGAAAATGACTCTACTACCCAAAGCAATCTACAGATTCAATGCAATTCCTATCAAACTACCACTGGCATTTTTCACAAAACTAGAACAAAAAAATTCACAATTTGTATAGAAACACAAAAGACCCCGAATAGCCAAAGCAATCTTGAGAACGAAAAATGGAGCTGGAGGAATCAGGCTTCCTGACTTCAGACTATACTACAAAGCTACAGTATGGTGCTGGCACAAAAACAGAAATATAGATCAATGGAACAGGATAGAAAGCCCAGAGATAAACCCACGCACATATGGTCACCTTATCTTTGATAAAGGAGGCAGGAATGTACAGTGGAGAAAGGACAGCCTCTTCAATAAGTGGTGCTGGGAAAACTGGACAGGTACATGTAAAAGTATGAGATTAGATCACTCTTTAACACCATACACAAAAATAAGCTCAAAATGGATTAAAGACCTAAATGTAAGGCCAGACACTATCAAACTCTTAGAGGAAAACATAGGCAGAACACTCTATGACATAAATCACAGCAGGATCCTTTTTGACCCACCTCCCAGAGAAATGGAAATAAAAACAAAAATAAACAAATGGGACCTAATGAAACTTCAAAGCTTTTGCACAGCAAAGGAAACCATAAACAAGACCAAAAGACAAACCTCAGAATGGGAGAAAATATTTGCAAATGAAGCAACTGACAAAGGGTTAATCTCCAAAATTTACAAGCAGCTCATGCAGCTCAATAACAAAAAAACAAACAACCCAATCCAAAAATGGGCAGAACACCTAAATAGATGTTTCTCCAAAGAAGATATACAGACTGCCAACAAACACATGAAAGAATGCTCAACATCATTAATCATTAGAGAAATGCAAATCAAAACTTCAATGAGATATCATCTCACACCAGTCAGAATGGCCATCATCAAAAAATCTAGAAACAATAAATGCTGGAGAGGGTGTGGAGAAAAGGGAACACTCTTGCACTGTGGTGGGAATGTGAATTGGTACAGCCACTATGGAGAACAGTATGGAGGTTCCTTAAAAATCTACAAATGGAACTACCATATGACCCAGCAATCCCACTACTGGGCATATACCCTGAGAAAACCATAATTCAAAAAGAGTCATGTACCAAAATGTTCATTGCAGCTCTACTTACAATAGCCCATAGATGGAAACAACCTAAGTGTCCATCATCGGATGAATGGATAAAGAAGATGTGGCACATATATACAATGGAATATTACTCAGCCATAAAAAGAAACGAAATTGAGCTATTTGCAATGAGGTGGATGGACTTAGAGTCTGTCATACAGAGTGAAGTAAGTTCGAAAGAGAAAGACAAATACCGTATGCTAACACATATATATGGAATATAAGAAAAAAAAATGTCATGAAGAACCTAGGGGTAAGACAGGAATAAAGACACAGACCTACTAGAGAATGGACTTGAGGATATGGGGAGGGGGAAGGGTAAGCTGTGACAAAGCGAGAGAGAGGCATGGACATATATACACTACCAAACGTAAAACAGCTAGCTAGTGGGAAGCAGCCGCATAGCACAGGGAGATCAGCTCGGTGCTTTGTGACCACCTAGAGGGGTGGGATAGGGAGGGTGGGAGGGAGGGAGACGCAAGAGGGAAGAGAGATGGGAACATATGTATATGTATAACTGATTCACTTTGTTATAAAGCAGAAACTAGCACAACACTGTAAAGCAATTATACTACAATAAAGATGTAAAAAAAAAATAGATGGTATGGTCTTGCAGCATCAGAGTCACCCAGGTACTTAATAAAAACAAACATGCCTGGGTCTCCCCTCAGGATTTGTTTCTGAAAGCTCCCCACTGCTTCTGATTTTTGGAAGAAAAAAAGAGAAATAAGAATGAAACTCTTGAAAAAGCCAATGCTTGAGGGACAGAGAGAAAATGGAGCAAACTTCCCAGCATAATCTATTTTCAGCTGAGGCTCCCCTGAGGAAAACAGTGTCACCTTATTAATAACCATCAGTGGTTTTGGAAGCTTTCGTTCTTAGGTCTCAGATGGTCCCAAGGGCCCCTGGACTGAGATACGAAGCCAGAGAATTTTGAAAGACTCGGCTTCTTCCTGGCTACTCCAGTGTCAAAAGAAATCTGTGCAGGTAAAAAAAATTTTTAAAAGCAAGTAAGAGCTGATTATGCTTTATAATGTATCATACTAATCTTTCCCCTGATCTGCATAGTTGACCTTTGAACAACCTAGGGGTGGGGTGGGGTTAGAGGTGTTGATGCCCCCATGCAGCTGATAATCCACATATAACTTTACAGTCAGCCCTCCGTATCCGCAGTTCTGCACATTCAACCAATTGCTGATCATGTAGTACTGCGTATTTACTACTGAAATAGGTGGACCGGTGCAGTTCACACCCGAGTTGTACAGGGTCAACTGTATTTGTATGTGTATTTCCTTTAGCCTCATGTTTTTATACTGGAAAAACTGTAATTACACAGTTTAATTTTCTATAGCACAGGTTAAATTTAGTTTTACAGATTTCCCTTTATATGTAAACTAAATGATTTGACTTCCTGAATCTTCGTTTTCTGTTTCAGTATATGGAATTATTCTTAAGTTTTGATTAAAAAAACCCAGATCTTTCTAGGCTCAAAATATATAACTTTGTGAATAAGTAAACTAACACCAGTAGCCTCATGGAGACAACGACTACTAATTATTCTATTCATTCACATGTTCCATATAATTAGAAGGTAGGAGTTATGTGGATGTCTTTTAAAAGAGAAGGGAGAAGGAAAAGTCTTTTGATTTTAGGCTCCTCAGTAGGTGACCTCATATTTTTCCAGTCAATGCTCAGAATTGTGTATCTTAGTGTCTCATACTCCCTAGCTTGGCATAGCACCATGGTAGAAATCCACACACTCTTTTTAGGGCACCAGAGTATAGGTGAACATCCTCCTTTTGGAGGGAGGCATGTGGCCTTACATAAAGAGCAGAAATAATACAGAGGCACACCTTTATATTGGCTCTGCCATTTCTGACTTGTGTGACCCTGGCAGCTCTACTATTGACTTTGCCATCCCTTACTGGACAATGGGGAGAGAGTAGATGTAAACTGCACAGAGCAGAGTACCTGACGTGGGGCAGGCACACAGCACATACCAGTCCTCCCCACTTTACACAGCCAAGGCTCAAAAAAAGATTTAATCCAAGTCCTAGAGTTCTGGTACCCAGCACCAAGTGAACACTGCTGAGGCTTTATCAGAGAGCCTAGTGATGTACTCTGATTTAAGAAGGAGAGGAACAGTGGCTAGTTCTGAAAACCACAGAAGTTACAGAAATAAAAATTCTTGACCTTAATGTTTTTAGGCTACTGATGTGCCTCCACACAACCTGTGGAGGTTGTGCCCCTGTGTTTCTCATAACTAGAAAAGGCTTTGCAATCAGTTCTTGCTGAGGCCCATGGCTCACCACTATGTGCAGTGTGCAGCTGGGCCTCTGACTACCAGAAAAGCCGTGGGTAAGGTGGCTCTCAAAAGCAAGTGGATACCCACTCTGAAAGGGAGATGTACAAATCACATTAGTATCATTCTATTCTTTTTTTTATTTTTTTGTGGTACGTGGGCCTCTCACCGCCGCGGCCTCTCCCGTTGCGGAGCACAGGCTCCGGACACACAGGCCCAGTGGCCATGGTCCACGGGCCCAGCTACTCTGCGGCATGTGGGATCCTCCCAGACCGGGGCACGAACCCGTGTCCCCTCCATCGCAGGCTGACTCTCAACCACTGCGCCACCAGGGAAGCCCAGTATCATTCTATTTTAAACGAAGAAATTTGACATACTTGCAGGGGAGAATCCGGACAACATCATTCTGTTTATAGCTTTCTATGCAGACTGCACAATGATCAAAGTCTGG
Source organism: Leucopleurus acutus (assembly GCF_964270905.1). Taxonomy (NCBI): domain Eukaryota; kingdom Metazoa; phylum Chordata; class Mammalia; order Artiodactyla; family Delphinidae; genus Leucopleurus; species Leucopleurus acutus. The sequence continues at coordinate 17,712,450 of NC_139145.1, forward strand.
GTCTGTTTCCTGAAATGAAAAGCACAGCAATGAAAGTTATACGCTAAAGCTATAAGTACCTAAATGGAGGAGATACGATCCAGCTAAGATTTTTCCTGTGGCAACTGTGGTAAACAGGTGATTATAAAGTGAAAGGTTATAAAAAAAAAAATGTAACGTTTCCATTTGCTTAACTGTATTGACCCAAATTGTAACTAAGCCAGTCTATTTTGTTTTTAAACTATGGTGTAACAATTAATACTAATTCTTTTTGTGAAACGTCTTATAAATCAGAATACTAATTTTTTTTAAAGATTCAAATCAGCTATCACCTTGGACCATCTAGTGCTGCATCACTATACCGGTCTGAGTAGGTTTTCCTCATCAGGACGCTCATCTGACCACACAGTTAAGTACAGGCAGAAAAGATGGTTGAGCCCCCAAAAGACTCACCCCAAGGATAGGAGCTGTGCATCTGGCCATAGATTTGGGGTAGAGAACAGTCATGGACTCAACTCTATACTAGGTCTTTATCAAGGGTCAGGAAGAGTCAGCCAGGTTTTTGGTCACCCAGGGTAATTGATCTCCTTCCTCCTCTGGATTGGGGAAGGGTTCCCCTGCCTTGTCATTAAACAGAGCACTACCAGGAAAGGCAACACTATTTGCTGTGTCACTGCTGCTTGGACTGAAACTCAGTAGGGTAACTCTTGACAGGTCTAGGAGGTACAAACTTTAAAAAAGTGTTGGTTTTAATAAGGAAAGATGGTTTTGTATTAGCATGGGGGGACAAAGTAGGATGGGTAGGTTGGGTGAGCTCCAGGGAAGTTCAAATTAATGTGGCAGCTGAAGGCTACCAGGTCAAAAAAGCATTTATATTGGTGACCACTCCTCTGGGGTTAAAGTACAGCTGTTGTGATGCTGCTTATATTTTCTGCAAGTGTTTTTACTTTTTTCTTTCTTTAGTATACCATGAAGTTCACTGAAAATGTTTCTATCTTCTGGAGCTGTGTCAAGGAAAACTAGATGTGGGGTGTCAAGGCAGTGGGAATAAAAATGAGTAAAGTCAAGAAAGTGGTAAATCTTAAGAGGATGGAGAATCACCTGTAATTATCCTTCCAGAGCTCTCTGGTAAAAAATTAGAGTTGCTTTTGGGGCAGAAGACAGGTTTGGTTTTATAACTTCAGAGATGCAATTTCTTCATTCTAGATAACCTTAAATATATTGAACACAGGGTCTCACATTAAGTTGCTGTTTTGTCCATAGAGAGCAGAAACAGGGCTCTACCTAATTTTGAGATCTGACTGGAGAATTAGGGTCAGGAATCTCAGCCATAGATGGCCTCTATCACTACCTCTCTGAGTCATTTCCCCTAAGCCACTAGATCCAACCCTAACAAACTGTGCCCTTCTTTCACACTGCTTAGCCTACTGTACAGAAAGCACCTTGTTAACCAACACTCCCTTGAATGTGGGTCTCTAGTTCTCCAGCTAACTGGTGAAGAACCAAAACACAGAAGAGAGACGCAAAGTCGCATGAAGCACAGGAAGAGAATGCACATTCCTGGCTACTTAGAGTTCTTCCCCCAAATATGCTAGGTTTTAGCAGAAGAAAACCGTTGAACACCACAGCTAAGGAAACTGTAAGTAGTCCGGTGATGCTAATTATGACAGGGGCGTTTAAAATCCAGGAAAATTAGAGAACTGTATGGAGGGTCTCTGAATGACAGGCATACTAAAAATAAGATTTCAAAGAGAAGCTACTTTAGATAGTATGCTTGGAGAAAAAGAATAATCTAACAAAGGAGACACAAATGGTTAGGGTATACTCCCGCCCACCAAATCAAAAGCAAAATACTTTACTGTTTTTATAGTGTTAAAGTGATTTCATTACTGTACCTTATCACCCTTTTTCACTGTTCTGGTTGTTAATTTGCTGATGGCTTTCTTGGCTGCATCTCCAAGACGACGCTATGAAAATTGCAAAGAAAAACAGACATTAAGTGCAAGATCTCTGGATGTTCTTTTTTTTTTTTCTGATATTTCAGCTAACTTTATTTTATTAAAATTTTTAATTGAGGTATAATTGAGATACACATTATATTAGTTTCAGGTGTACAACATGATTTGATAGTTGTATGTTTTGAAATGATCACAATAAGTCTAGTTAACATCTATCACCATACAGAATGTTTTTCTTCTTGTGATGAGAACTTTTAAGATGCACTCTAGATGATGTTCTTTATTTTAAAATAATTAAATGTATAAAGTCCCTATTATCCTACATTACTTTCCATGTCATATCATATGAGAGGATTCTAAAAAAATAATTTAAAAGAGAAAAACTGGCAGTTTTCCCCACAGATTTAGCATTCTGGTAAATAAGTGTATATAGTAAAAAAGCCAGGTGTCATAATCACCATTGCATTTTGTATCTAACAAATGTGAAATATTACAGCATTATCAACATCTAGTTCTTGTACATGTCAGAGCTACTGCCACTGTTCTAATAGCTTTCCTGTTCTGCTCCAAGGATGACCCTTATTAGATATATAAGCTCTGTCTTTGTGAAAAGACACCTCTAAAGCTCCTTAAAATTGCTTATCATATCACTGTGGGAGAAGGGATACAATCATGAGCTCTACTTCTGACTCTGCCACTGCTATGCTCTGTGATCTTAGGAAGGTGCATTTACCTTTCCAAGCTTGAGTTTTTCTCATTTATCTAAGAAGGTTAAGTCAGAAAATCTCTAAGGCTGAATTTATCCAGCATTTTGCAGACATTGCCAACACTGTTAGACACCAAGTACCCAAAGATGAAAAGACAGTGTACCCCTAACCTTGAAAAGCTAACTGAATTGGAAAGCAGACCAGTAAACACATTTTCATCAAGTGCTGTACGACGGAGCATGCCCAGGTGGTGTGGCAGCACAAAGAAGGCAAAATAATGCAGGTGGGGTGGGATAGGGCAGCAGAGGACTGCCAGGGAAGGCTTTGAGAAAATGATGCCTGAGCTAAGACTTGGAAAAGTGAGTAGGAAGGAGTTAGATAAGGAAAGCATTGGGATAGGAAGGGGGATTCTGGACAAAGGAATAGTCTAGTAAAGACAAACAGGTGTGAAGCACAGGTATGTGAAGGAAATTACAGTTCGATATAACTATAACTAGGGTAAGCATATATTACTCAAATTAGAATATTTTGAGAGTCAGAGGGCCCTGTTAATAATTACACTGGGACAATGGGCACAAACCAAGACTGTTCCAGGCACACTGGGACAGACTGTCACCCTGCATATAACCAGATCCTAAACTGTGGTGCGAGGCAGATGGTGAGGCTGAAGGGGTATGGTGGGAGCTAAAACAAAGGAGACCTTGGATTCTACACTGAGGATAAGACAAAAACAACATAAAATTTTAGGAGGAATTTTAAAGTACACAAAAGAAACCGGAATTTAATGACCCTTTAATGTATTTATCATTCACTTTCAATTATCAGTATTTACCTATATTCTTCATCTATTCCCCACCCCCTTTATTATGCTAGAGGATTTCAAAGCACATCACAAGCACTGTAGGCTTTCACCAATAAAGTCACCCCAAGTGAACTATGTCTAACAGATACGGGCTTTTGTTTGGTGCCACTGTCTTATCTAACAAAACTAACAATAATTAATCAACATAATCTAACACTCAGACTATTTCCCCAGCTGCCTCCAGAATGCTTGAATTAAGACACAAAGTCCAAACATTGCATTTGGTTGCTATGTGTCTCAAGTCTCTTTTAATCTGAGTCCCCTCTATCACATACATGCATATATACATATACATGCATACATACATAAATATTTTTAAAATAGCCTTATGGAGATATAACTGACTTAAACTGCATAAAGTGTACAATTTGATGTTTTAACTTGACTATGAAACCATCACAACAATCAACGTAGTCTATCATCCTCCCCAAATTTCCTTGTGCCTCTTCTTAATCCCTTCTTCCTGCCACCTTTTCACTTCATCCTCCATGAACTACTTTCTGCTACTATAGTTTGTATTTTTGAGAGTCTTATATAAATGGAATGACAGTATGTTCTATTTTGTGCACGCTTTCTTTCACCCAGCATAATTATCTTGAGATTAATCCATGTTGTTGCATGCATCAATAGTTCATTTCTTATGCTATGTAGTATCCCATTGTATAGACATAACACAACTTATTTATCCTTTTCCCTGTTGATGGGACATTTGTATTGTTTTCCAGTTTTGGCCGCAATGAATAAAGCTAAAAACAGCAGTCTTTACTTTTCAAACAGCGTACATGTCTTTGTAAGGATTTATACTTTCCTTGTGCTGGGGTAAATAGCTATGAAGTAGGGAAGACTGGCTAATATGGTAGGCGTGTGTGACTTTTTAAGAGACTGCCAAAGTGTTTGCTAAAGTGAGTGTACCATTTTACATTTCCACCAGCAGTGTATGAAAATCCCAGTTCCTCCAAATCCTCACCAACACTTGGTATGCCCAGTCTTTTTCATTTGATTGTAACCATTCTAATAGGTGTACAGTGGTATCTCATTGCGGTTTTAATTTGTATTTCTATAATGACTGATGATGTTAAGCATCTTTTCATGTACTCATTTGCCATCTGCATATCTTCTCTGGGGAAGTGTCTGCTAGAATCTTTGGCCCATTTTTCTAGAGTTGTTATTATTGACTTGAGAGTATTTTACATATTCTAGAAGTCCAGTGTGCTATCCATTGTGCTACAGAGCCACCTAGAGAGTAGTTTACATACTCGAGATATAATTCATTTTGCATATATTTTCTCTCATTCTGGCAGAAGTTTTTAATTTTGATGAAGTCAGTTTATCAATGTTTCATTTGTTGATTGTGCTCTGGTATTGTATCTAAGTAATCTTTGCCTTATCTCAAGGTTACAAGAGTTCTCCCTATTTTCTTTTCTAGAAGTTTATATGTAGGCCTTTATATGTAGGCCTCTGATCCATTTGAGTTACTTTTGCATATGGTTCAAGGTATGGATCAAAGTTTTTTTTTTCATATGACACACAATTGTCCCAGCACCATTTGTTGAAAAGGCTGTCCTTCCTCCACTGAATTGCCTTTGTACGTTTGGCAAAAATCTGTTGCCTGTATACATGTTGATCTATGGCTGAACACTATTTTGTACCATGTATCTATTTGTCTATCATTAAGCAAATACCACACTGTCATGATTTCTGTAGCTTCGTAACAAATCTGAAATCAACTCCAATTTTTTTCTCCTTTTCCAATGTCTTTTTGGTTGTTCTTGATCCTCTGCATTCCCATATTAATTTTAGGTCCATCTTGTCAATTTCTATTAAAAACAAAAGCCTTCTGGGATCTACACTGGGATTGCACTGAATATATAGAACAATTGGGAGAGAAATGACATCTTAACAATATTGAGTGGTTCCCCAAACACTGTATATCTCTCCATTTATTTAGTTTTTATTTTTCTCAACAATATTTTATAGATTTCACTGTATAGATCTTACACATCTTTTGTGAGATCTCTAAGAATTTCCTGTTTATGTTATTTCCTGTTTGATGCTAATGAAAATGGTATTTAAAAAATTCAATTTCCATTCATTTCTTGTATAGAAGTAAAATTCATTAATGTATAATGATCTTGGGACTTCCCTGGTGGCACAGTGGTTAAGACTCTGAGCTCCCAATGCAGGGGGCCTGGGTTTGATCCCTGGTCAGGGAACTAGATCCCACATGCATGCTGCAACTAAGAGTTCACATGCCACAACTAAGGAGCCCACATGCCACAACTAAGGAGCCAGCAAGCTGCAACTAAGGAATCCGTGAGCCACAGCTAAGGAGCCCACCAGCCGCAACTAAGACCTGGTGCAACCAAATAAATAAATAAAAAAAAATATTAAAAAAATAGTTATAAAAATGTATAATGATCTTATATCTTGCAACCTTGTTAAACCCATTTGTTACTTCCAGTAGCTTTTTAATAAATGCCGTCAAATTTTCTTCATAGACAATAACGTCATCTGCAAATGACAGTTTTACTTCTTCATTTCTAATATGGGTACCTTTTATTTTTATTTTTCCTTATTGTGCTGGCTAGAACCTCCAGTATAATGTGGAAACAAAAGTCATAAGAGCACACATCAGTCTCATTTCTAATCTTAGGAAAAACCATTTAGTCTTCCCCTTTAAGTATGATGGTAGCTGTCAGTTTTTCATAGATGCCCCTCTTCAGTTTAAGGAAGTTACATTTTATGCCTACTTTGCTAAGAGATTTCTAAAATGTAATTCAACCCTTACTGTAAAAAAAAAACAGGAAAAAATAAAAACAACGGAAATAATGCACAAGATGATCATAAAAACACATTAGTGAGCCACAAGTACTAGAAAGAAGAGGAAAAGGCAGCAGGATGGTTCTTTTGCAGCCTCTGTCACCAAAGGACAGAGTCACACAATGTCCATACTAGTCTTCAAAAAATGAGAGAAAGCCTCATATGATGAAAGAGGGGTTTTAACAGTACCTCTTTAAGAAGTCAAGTTCTTGTAATCCAAATGGGTTTGGACCCAATGGCCTACTGACCTTTGACGTTTACCAACAAAGTTTGTGTACGGCCAGATCTGACACCTTTCACTTGATTTTTTTTTTTTTTTTTTTTTGCGGTACGCGGGCCTCTCACTGTTGTGGCCTCTCCCGTTGCGGAGCACAGGCTCCGGACGTGCAGGCTCAGCGGCCATGGCTCACGGGCCCAGCCGCTCCATGGCATGTGGGATCTTCCCAGACCGGGGCACGAACCCATGTCCCCTGCATCGGCAGGCGGACTCTCAACCACTGCGCCACCAGGGAAGCCCTTTCACTTGATTTTAATGGCAAATCTGTGCCTGTGGTCTTGGCCTCACTGTTCACCAAGGTACTGACTGTACCTACAAGAGCTCGTGAAATACCATAGGTGCTCAAAAATCTGTGGAGTGAACAGCTGTCTGCTCAAAACCATTTTTTAAAAAGTTTGTTGGGAGACTAAAAAGGATAAAGGATGGTAGGTCATGTGTAAAAAGGATGGAGGCTTCCCAAATTCCACGGGGATGGAAATGGGGGTAATCAAGGATTAGAAATCATTCCCTTGGTGGAGATGCAATGAATGGACCCTGAGGTCAGTTCTGGGAGAAAAAAAAAACTCACCTAAATTTCTAAGAGACACACAAAGCATGTTCCCTGATTCTCTTTACTGTCTGGCCATGGAGGGAAGGTTATAATACTGATCTCTAATTCTGCTTTACGGTCTAATGTGGACCTCTTACATCGGCTGAGGGCACTTGCTGGTGCTATCCCCATCCCTGTCCCTGAGTACAGGGGAGGGGACAACTGTGAGAAGGTCAGGTATCATGGGCAATGAAGTAGGGGAGGCAAATGGGATTGGTGGGTTTTCAGGAGGTTCGTGGGAGATGGCTTGGAAGGGCTTCTCAGTTTTGAGATGGGCTCACAATGCTGCCCCATTGCTTCTTAGTTGGGCATATCCTCCTCCTTCTGCTCCTTCCATCCAAGTCAAAGTCCTCAAGCTCCTGCAAAACCTCATCCATGAAGTGTACAGGGTGTTCTAAGACACAGCCAACTGAACTGCATCATTGGAAAGCTTTTCACTGTTGGTACCATCAGCGGTTGAGATAAAGTATGGGAGCAGGGAGAACTGGGCAAAACTGAAGATTTTGGGGGTCACCTTATGTCTGCAACAATTTTTTTGGCCACCAGATGCACAGGATCTCTGGCCTGAACTCCCAAAGCCCCATTTCCCAAGGTGCTCAGGTTCTTGTAGGTGACTTTCCTCTGACATCAAACAGCACGATGTAGGTGTGGGCCTTGCAGTAGGAGGCATGTGTGCTCTGGAACTGCTCCTGGCTTGCTGTGTCCAAAAAGTCCACAAAGATGAGACCAGTAAGATACTGCCCACCATGGCCATGTGCTTATACAGGGTCAGGGTGTATGTGGACAGCTGCTGTGGCTGAAATCCATCTATGATAAATCTCTCCATAAATTTGGGCTTGCCCATGGTGCTGTCCCACTGGCAGATGATCTTCATGTTGTCATCAGCATTGTATTTCTCTTGGTTCAGCTCACAGGGTTTGGCTCTGTCCTGGGCCATTGGCTCCTGGCTATAGAGGGGCCCAGCCCAGCGGAAGGGACTCTTGTCACTGTCAGCCTGTCATTCCAGGAACCAGGCCCTCCGTCTGGCTCAGGGCCCAAGGAAGGAGAGGTGGTTCCCACATGCTGAGCCTGCCATTGGGGAGGCTTTGTCCTCTTGGATAGTCTTGGGTGAGGGCTGGAGACCAGGGATACTGCAGGTTGGCCAACCCTTGGCCAGCTGACCCCTAGGCCCTGTACACTGCCATCCCTGAACCCTATATCATCCCAGACACCCTGCTAAAAGTTTTTAATCAGGAATATATGCTGGATTTTGGTAAATGTTTTTTTCCTGCATCTGTTGAGATCATATGGTTTTCCTTTTTTTGGTCTGTTAATATAGAAAATTATATTAATTTTTTTTTTTTTTGTGGTAAGCGGGCCTCTCACTGTTGTGGCCTCTCCCATTGCGGAGCACAGACTCCTGACGCGCAGGTTCAGCACCCATGGCTCATGGGCCCAGCCGCTCCGTGGCATGTGGAATCTTCCCGGACCGGGGCACAAACCCGTGTCCCCTGCATTGGCAGGCGGACTCTCAACCACTGCACCACCAGGGAAGCCCTGATTCATTTTTTGAATGTTAAATCAACCTGCATTCTTGGGATAAATGCCACCGGGTCATGATGAACTATCTTTTTTATATATTGTTAGATATGATTTGGTAAAATTTGTTTAGAATTTTAAAATCTATGTTCAAGAGGGATTCTGGTCTGTAGTTTTCTGTTTTGTAATGTTTTTGTCTGGTTTTGGTATCAGGATGATGGTGGCTTCATAGAATGAAATGGGAAGTATTCCTATCTTTTCAGTTTTCTGGAGTTGGCATAGAATTGTTATTATTTCTTCCTTAAGTTTTTGTAGAACTCACCAGAAACCATCTGTACCTGGAGTTTTCTTTTTTCGGATAGTTTTAAATGCAATTTCCTTAATAGATATAGAGCTATTTAATTTATCTATTCACCTTGAGTGAGCTTTGGTCATTAGTATGGAATGACCACACTAATGGAATTCATCCATTTCATAGAAGTTGTCAAATTTATTGGCATAAACTTGTTCACAAGATTTCCTTACTATCTCTATAATCTGTAGCGATGTCATCCCATTTTTGATATTGCTAATTTGTGCCTTCTCTTTTTCTCCTGATCAGTTTGGCCAGAGGCTTATCAATTTTATTGACTTTCTCAAGGAACTAATTCTTTGAGTAATTTTCTCTGTTTTTCTGTTTTCTAGTTCACCAACTGCTGCTCTGATCTTTCTTATTACCTTTCTTCTGTCTACTTTTGGTTTAATTTGCTCTTCTTTCTCCAATTACTTAAGGTGTAAGCTGAGAGTATTAATTCCAGACATTCTTCTCTAATATAGAAATTGCTTTAGTGGCACATTCAAAATTTTGATATATTGTTTTAATTTTCATTCAGTTCAAATGATCTTCTAATTTCCCTTTTGATTTCTTCTTTATCTCATGGGTTATTTAGAAGTTAGTTTCCACATAGTTGGGGGTTTTCCAGAGATTTTTCTGTTACTGATTTCTAATTTAACTCCAGGAGGTCACAGAACATATTTTGTGTGACTTGAATCCTCTTAAAATTTTGAGACTTGTTTTATGGCCCAGAGAGCATTTCCAAAGAATGTATATTCTGCTTTTGTTAGAGGGAGTGTTCTGTAAACATCAATCAGGTAAAGTTAGTTGATTATGCTGTTCAAGTCTTTTACGTACTCAATGATTTTCTGTCTCCTTATTCTTTCAATTGAGAGAGGGGTAATGAAATCTGACTATAATTGCAGGTTTGTCTATTTCTCACTGCAGGTCTATCAGTTTTCACTTCATTTTTTTTTTAGCTTTGTTATTACCTGCATAAGTGTTTAAGTGTATCCCTGGCAACAGGTTTGCTCTGAAATCTCCTGATATTAATTAGCCTCTTCAACTTTATTTTGATTTGTGTTGGTTTTGTGTAGCCTTCTTCACCCTTTTAACCTATTTATATTTTTATATTTAAAGTAGGTTTCTTACAAGCAGCATATGGTTGGGTCTTCCTTTTTTAATCCAATCTGCTAACCTCTGCTTTTAACTGCGTGTTTAGAGGGTATACTTTAATGTGGCTATGATATGATTATGTTTATCACTTTGGTATTTGTTATCTATTTGTCCCATCTGTTCTTTATTCCCTTTTCCTGCTTTTTTCTGTTTTGTTTAGGATTGAGTTTTTTGTTTTGTTTTGTCTTGTCTTTTTACAATTTCATTTGTCTCCGTTGGATTTAGCTATAACTCTTTGTAGTGTTACTTTAGTGGTTACTTTAGGTTTTAAGTATGCATCTTTAACTTATCACAGTCTAATTTCAGGTGATTATACTACCTTACATATAGTGTAAGAGCCTTACGACAGTATTCTTTCATTTCATCCCTCTCAGCTTTTGTGCTGTTGTCACCCATTTTACTTATATAACTCCACTATATATTATCACATTTCTTTATACAAATATCTTACAAATTAAAAAATCTTTTAATTGTGGTAAAAACATGTAACATAAAATTTACTATCTTACCCATCTCTAAGTGTACACTTCGGTAATGTTATGTACATTCACATTTTTATGCATCAAATCTCCCAAACCCTTTCGTCTTGCAAAACTGAAACTCTATATCCATTAAACATTCCCTCCTTCCACCCCCACCCCCTGAGTCTCTGGCAACCACCATTTTACTTTCTGTCTTTGAATTTGATTACTCTAGGTACCTCATGTAACAGGAATCATACAGTATTTGTCTTTTTATGACTGGTTTGTTTCACTTGCCATAGTGTCCTCAAGGTTCCTCCACAATGTAGCATGTGTCAAAATTTTCTTCCTTTTTAAGGCTGAATAATAATAAGGCTTAATAATATTTAAGGCTGAGTGATATTGTATGTATACACTACATTTCCTTTATACATTCATCTATTGATGTACACCCAAGTTGCTTCCACTTTTGGCTATTGTGAATAATGCTGCTATTGAACATGGGTATAAAATAATCTCATTGAGATCCTGCTTTCAATTCTTTTGGTATATACCCAGAAGTGAAATTGCCAGGTCGTATGGTATGTCTATGTTTAATATTTTGAGGAATTGCTATACTGTCTTCCACAGTGGCCTCACCGTTTTGCAATGCCTAAGGGTTCTAGTTTCTCCTCATCCAAGAAATATTTATTTTGTTTTTTTAAAAATATTAGCTCTAATGATTGTGAAGTGATATTTCATTGTGGTTTTGATTTGCATTTCCCTAATGATTAGTATGTTGAACATCTTTTCATGTGGTTATTGGCCATTTGTATATCTCTCTTTTTTTGGGTTGCTTTGGGTCTTAGTTGTGGCACGTGGGATCCTCGATGCGGCATGTGGGATCTTTTGTTGAGGCACGCGGACTTCTCTAGTTGTGGTGCGCGGGCTTAGGTGCCCCGCGGCATGTGGGATCTTAGTTCCCCGACCAGGGATTGAACACACATCCCCTGCATTGGAAGGCAATTCTTAACCACTGGACCACCAGGAAGTCCCTGTATATCTCTTTTTGAGAAATGTCTTTTTAAGTCTTTTGCATATTTAAAAAACCAGGTTTGCCTGTTTTGTTGAATTGTGCGAGTTCTTTATATATTCTGGATATTAACCCTTGCCAGATACACAATTTGCCAATATTTTCTCCTATTCTGTGGGTTGCCTCTTCATTCTAACTTACTGTGTCCTTTGCTACACAGACATTTAAAATTTTGATACAGTCCAATTTATCCATAATTTTTATTACTTGTACGTTTAGTGTCATATCTAAGAAGTCACTGCTAAATCCAATGTTATGAAGCATTTCCCTTATATTGTTGTATAGTTTTAGCTCTTATGCTAAGGTCTCTGACCTATTTCAAGTTAATTTTTGTACATAGTGTAAGGTAATGGTCCAACTTCATTTTTTTGCATGTGGATATCCAGTTTTCCCAGCATCATTTGTTGAAAAGACTGTCTGTTCCTCACTGAATGATCCTGGCACCTTATCAAAAATCATTTGAACATATATGTGAGGGTTTATTTCTGGGCTCTCAATTCTATTCCATTGGTCTGTCTGTATGCCAGAACCACACTGTTTTGATTACTGTAGCTTTGTACTAAGTTCTGAAATCCAGAAGTTTGAGACCTCCAACTTTGTTCTCCTTTTTCAAGGTTGTTTTGACTATTTGGACCCCTTGAGATTCAATATGAATTTTAGGATAGGATTTTCTATCTTTGCAAAAAAGCAATTGGGATTTTGATAGGGATTGCACTGAATCTGGGTACTATTGTCATCTTTACGATATTAAGTCTTCTAATCCATGAACATAGTATGACTTTCCAATTATTTGCATCTTTAATTTCTTTCAGCAACATTTTGTAGTTTTCAGTGTATAAGTCTTTTACCTCCTTGGTTAAGTTTATTCTTAAATATTTTACTCTTTTTGATGCTATTGTAAATGCAATTGTTTCCTTAATTTCCTTTTTGTTCAGTGTTAGTATACAGGATATATTTTGAAGGTAGATCTGAGAGAACTGATAGATTAAGTGTGGAATATGGGAGAAAGAAAGGGGTCAAAGATGATGCTGAGCAGCTTAGAGAATACATACACCACTTAATGACATAAGGAAGATTCAGGAAGAGCAGATTTGGAAGGGGAAATCAAAAGTTCAGTTTTGGGTGTATGAAGTTTGAGGAAGTATCCCGAGAACTAAGAAGTGACTACTGGAGATGGCAAGGAGAGGTCACGGTGGCCTCGACAATAATCGTTCAGTGGAAGGACAGGAAGAAAAGCCTGATGCAATGGCCTTCAACTGGCACAAGGTGGTGGTGTCAGTGTACCTTTTAAAATCTTACCAAATTTCCTCATAAAAATGCACAGAGAAACTTTGAGAGTAAAAGTAAAAGCCCACAAACATCTTTAACAAAACCAGGTGAAAGGGTATCTCACAAACCCCAGACTACAAGTAGGTGGGGTCAAACCACAAACTATAGCATTATTCTACAGACACACAATCAGCAGCTGTGCTGAAGTAGTGGAGGGAAGAGAAAACGGGTTCTGACAGTCCTAAGTGCTTGATCCATCCATTATGAAGCTCCCATCAGTCTTTCATCTGATTTTAGCATACACAGATGAGCACTATAAATCCATCATTTCATTGAGGGTAATGAAATGGTGATTTTCTAATTCTATAATTCATTTGTTAGTTGGAATTCTTCTATAAAGAAGTTTCCCTCATCAACTAGCTGGTTACTATGCAACACAATTTGTACAGAAAAAATAGATGAGTCAGTTTTTAAAAACTGATTTTCAGAATAACAAATTGGTTCTCTAACAACCTGCAGTTTCAATCAACTGCAATATTTATTCCCTGAATGCTCAGTCTCATCTTTGACTGATATAGGGAGCTCCTTTAAGATGGCACCCAGGTCATTTTGATACCACCACAGTAGTCTTCAATAGCTTCCTTGCTAATTGGTACAATATTCATCTTATAAATTTGCTTCCCTAAACCTAAAAAAAGCCTTTTCTCCAAGGATGACTGGGTGTTTTTTTTTTTGAGTGGGAAATGGTATTTGAAAATAACCCTAGAGCAGTCTGAGGGTTGAATGGGGTGGGAGTGGAGATTCATTATTTTATTAAGAATATAAAATAATTTTCTAATTCTGTCATTCCTTCTGCATTTATTTGGCTGCATTGGGTCTTTGTTGCTGCACACAGGCTTTCTCTAGTTGCGGTGAGCAGGGGATACTCTTTGTTGCAGTGCGTGGGCTTCTCATTGCAGTGGCTTCTCTTGTGGCAGAGCACGGGCTCTAGGCACGTGGGCTTCAGTAATTGAAGCATGCGGGCTCAGTAGTTGTGGCTTGCGGGTTCTAGGGCGCGCAGGCTTTGGTAGTTTTGATACGTGGGCTCAGTAGTTGTGGCTCACGGGCTCTAGAGCACAGGCTCAGTAGTTGTGGTGCACAGGCTTAGCTGCTCCGCGGCATGTGGGATCTTCCCGGACCAGGGATAGAACACCCCCTGCACTGGCAGGTGGATCCTTAATCACTGTGCCACCAGGGAAGTCCCCTTCTACATTTATTAGTTGGAATTCTTCTATAAAGAGAGGTATTCATTGTTACTGGGTTGTCATTGCCACGGACAGAGGAGCTCTGTATTCTTCAGTAAAAGGAAAATAAACCAGGAGTCCATACTGACATTTTCAATTCAATAAGATTAAAGGATTATTATAATATTTCTGTATTTTAAATATTTATTCTCTTACTCTGATTCTTGGCTTCTAATATCATCAACATAATTACTTATTTGCTTTATTCTACAATCTACATATAATAGTTTCAAAATAACAATCAATACTACCAACAATAAGGCTATTAAATGCAGCTTAGACTTTTTTCTTTTTGCCAATAGAGTAATTTTTTTAATATAGTCTCACATGACATCATATTTGAATTTTATTGCCCTTTTACCAGAAATATAAAGAAAAAATTATGTGGAAGAAAAAAATGTAATCAGAAACAATAAGTTAACCAAAAGAAATACGCAAGTAAGGAACAGTAAAATTGCATTTAAGAAAATTCAATAGATATCCATTAAGATTTTTCTATCACTGACACAAAATATGAATTTGATTTTTTAACATCATTTAAACCATTTCTTCACCAAAAATAAAAATATAAAACAAAAAGGCCAGTTTAACATTCTAGCTCTCAAAAATGAAATCTTAATTGGTGTTGCACTCCCATTTAGCTCACATACTCTGTACATCACTATTTAGTGATGGCTCCGTTTTCAAAAGAAAAATTAGACAAAATAACTATTTTTCAAAAGAGGTCAGTTGTCAATATTCTTTTTAATGATAAAATATATACTCTTTAAAATAAAATAAGCTTAGAGACAAAGAAATGAATTTCAGTGACTATCAGTATATTCCTAAGAAACAAAAGCTGATGTTTTATTCCAATTCCTATGGTAAACTGAGTTATTATGATAATATATAATATCAAGAAAAGAAAAGCTTTTGATACCTCAGAACTGCAACATAAAAAGAATTTAATTTGGGAAGTTAAATTCAGGATTAAAGGATAATAAACTTCTTCTTGGAACTTTTCATCTTAGTCATCTGATCTTTAATAAAGATCCTCACACAAGAGATGATTCAGTCTTATACTGTGGGTTGCTTTATTTATTTTTTTGCCCACAATACCAAACTTTTTTTAATCCAAGGAAACGTACCATTATTTTAAGACATATTATTATTTTTATATATTTTAGAAAGATAAAGACACTGCTAATTAATATTTGATTATATACTTTCTTATTCTTTATAATTTCTATTTCACACACAGAGAAAAAAATTTAGACTTAATTGATCATATATTTTTATCATGCATCAGTCTTCTGCAAACATAAAAGGAAAATGTGGACCAACCAAACCAGTAAACCTTTTCCTAAAGCTTGTTTGTATTCTTTTTTTTCTTTTTTATCTCTCTTAATTCTTTTTTAAATTTTTTTATACAGCAGGTTCTTATCAGTCATCAATTTTATACACATCAGTGGACACATGTCAATCCCAATCGCCCAATTCATCACACCTCCACCCCCACCCCCCTGCCGCTTTCCCCCCTTGGTGTCCATACGTTTGTTCTCTACATCTGTGTCTCAATTTCTGCCCTGAAAACTGGTTCATCTGTTCCATTTTTTAGGTTCCACATATATGTGTTAATATACGATATTTGTTTTTCTCCTTCTGACTTACTTCACTCTGTATGACAGTCTCTAGATCCATCCACATCTCAACAAATGACCCAATTTTGTTCGCTTTTACATATGTACCACGTCTTTATCCATTCGTCTGTCGATGGACATTTAGGTTGCTTCCATGACCTGGCTATTGTAAAGAGTGCTGCAATGAACATTGGGGTGCATGGATCTTTTTGAATTATGGTTTTCTCTGGGTATATGCCCAGTAGTGGGATTGCTGGATCATATGGTAATTCTATTTTTAGTTTTTTAAGGAACCTCCATACTGTTCTCCATAGTGGCTGTATCAATTTACACTCCCACCAACAGTGCAAGAGGGTTCCCTTTTCTCCCCACCCTGTCCAGCGTTTGTTGTTTGTAGATTTTCTGATGATGCCCATTCTAACTGATGTGAGGTGATACCTCATTGTAGTTTTGATTTGCATTTCTCTAATAATTAGTGATGTTGAGAAGCTTTTCATGTGCTTCTTGGCCATCTGTATGTCTTCTTTGGAGAAATGTCTATTTAGGTCTTCTGCCCATTTTTGGATTGGGTTGTTTGCTTTTTAATATTGAGCTGCATGAGCTGTTTATATATTTTGAAGATTAATCCTTTGTCTGTTGATTCATTTGCAAATATTTTCTCCCATTCTGAGAGTTATCTTTTTGTCTTGTTTATGGTTTCCTTTGCTGTGGAAAAGCTTTGAAGCTTCACTAGGTCCCATTTGTTTATTTTTGTTTTTATTTCCATTACTCTAGGAGATGGATCAAACAAGATCTTCCTGGGCTTCCCTGGTGGTGCAGTGGTTGGGAGTCTGCCTGCCGATGCAGGGAACACGGGTTCGGGCCCTGGTCCGGGAAGATCCCACATGCCGCGGAGTGGCTAGGCCCGTGAGTCATGGCCGCTGAGCCTGCAGGTCCAAAGCCTGTGCTCCGCAACGGGAGAGGCCACAACAGTGAGGCCCGCATACCGCAAAAAAAAGATCTTGCTGTGATTTACGTCAAAGAGTGTTCTTCCTATGTTCTCCTCTAAGAGTTTTTTTTTTTTTTTTTTTGCGGTATGCGGGCTTCTCACTGTTGTGGCCTCTTCCGTTGCGGAGCACAGGCTCCAGACGCGCAGGCTCAGCGGCCATGGCTCACGGGCCCAGCCGCTCCGCGGCATGTGAGATCTTCCTGGACCAGGGCATGAACCCGTGTCCCCTGCATCGGCAGGTGGACTCTCAACAACTGCGCCACCAGGGAAGCCCTCTAAGAGTTTTATAGTGTCTGGTCTTACATGTAGGTCTCGAATCCACTTTGAGTTTATTTTTGTGTATGGTGTTAGGGAGTGTTCTAATTTCATTCTTTTACATGTAGCTGTCCAGTTTTCCCAGCACCACTTACTGAGGACACTGTCTTTTCTCCATTGTATATCATTGCCTCCTTTGTCATAGATTAGTTGACCATAGGTGTGTGGGTTTATCTTTGGGCTTTCTATCTTGTTCCATTGATTTATGTTTCTGTTATTGTGCCAGTACCATATTGTCTTGATTACTGTAGCTTTGTAGTATAGTCTGAAGTCAGGGAGTCTGATTCCTCCAGCTCCGTTTTTTTCCTTCAAGAATGCTTTGGCTATTCGTGGTCTTTTGTGTCTCCAAACAAATTTTAAGATTTTTTGTTCTAGTTCAGTAAAAAATGCCATTGGTAATTTGATAGGGATTGCATTGAAACTGTAGATTGCTTTGAGTAGTATAGTCATTTTCACAATATTGATTCTTCCAATCCAAGAACATGGTATATCTCTCCATCTGCTGGTATCATCTTTAATTTCTTTCATCAGTGTCTTATAGTTTTCTGCATACAGGTCTTTTGTCTCCCTAGGTAGGTTGATTCCTAGGTATTTTATTCTTTTTGCTGCAATGGTAAATGGGAGTGTTTTTTAAATTTCTCTTTCAGATTTTTCATCATTAGTGTATAGGAATGCAAGAGATTTCTGTGCATTAATTTTGTATCCTGCTACTTTACCAAATTCATTGATTAGCTCTAGTAGTTTTCTGGTGGCATCTTTAGGATTCTCTATGTATAGTATCATGTCATCTGCAAACAGCGATAGTTTTGCTTCTTCTTTTCCAATTTGTATTCCTTTTATTTCTTTTTCTTCTCTGATTGCAGTGGCTAGGACTTCCAAAACTATATTGATTAATAGTGGTGAGAGTGGACATCCTCGTCTTGTTCCTGATTTTAGAGGAAATGCTTTCAGCTTTTCACCATTGAGAATGATGTTTGCTGTGGGTTTGTTGTATATGGCCTTTATTATGTTGAGGTAGGTTCCCTCTATGCCCACCTTATGGAGAGTTTTTATCATAAATGGGTGTTGAATTTTGTCAAAAGCTTTTTCTGCATCTATTGAGATGATCATATGGTTTTTCTTCTTCAATTTGTTAATATGGCGTATCACATTGATTGATTTGTGTATATTGAAGAATCCTTGCATCCCTGGGATAAATCCCACTTGACCATGGTGTATGACCCTTTTAATGTGTTGTTGGATTCTGTTCACTAGTATTTTGTTGAGAATTTTTGCATCTATATTCATGAGTGATATTGGTAATTTTCTTTTTTTGTAGTATCTTTGTCTGGTTTTGGTTATCAGGGTGATGGTGGCCTCATAGAATGAGTTTGGGAGTGTTCCTTCCTCTGCAAATTTTTGCAAGAGTTTGAGAAGGATCAGTGTTAGCTCTTCTCTAAATGTTTGATAGAATTCACCTGTGAAGCCATCTGGTCCTTGACTTTTGTTTGTTGGAAGATTTTTACTCAGTTTCAATTCCATTACTTGTGATTGGTCTGTTCATAATTTCTGCTTCTTCCTGGTTCAGTTTTGGAAGGTTATACCTTTCTAAGAATTTAAGAAGAATTTCTTAAATTTAAGAATTTCTAAGAATTTAGAAGAAATTCTAAGAATTTCTTCCAGGTTGTCCATTTTATTGGCATAGAGTTGCTTGTAGTAGTCTCTTAGGATGCTTTGTATTTTTGCGGTGTCTGTTGTAACTTCTCCTTTTTCATTTCTAATTTTATTGATTCCAGTCCTTTCCCTTTCTTGATGAGTCTGGCTAATGGTTTATCAATTTTGTTTATCTTTTCAAAGAACCAGCTTTTAGTTTTATTGATCTTTGCTATTGTTTTCTTTGCTTCTGTTTCGTTTATTTCTGGTCTGACATTGATGATTTCTTTCCTTCTGCTAACTTTGGGTTTTGTTTGTTCTTCTTTCTCTAGTTCCTTTAGGTGTAACATTAGGTTGTTTGAGATTTTTCTTGTTTCTTGAGGTAGGCTTGTATAGCTGTAAGCTTCCCTCTTAGAACTGCTTTTGCTGCATCCCACAGGTTTTGGATCATCGTGGTTTCATTGTCATTTGTCTCCAGGTATTTTCTGACTTCCTCTTTGATTTCTTCAGTGATCTCTTGGTTATTTAGTAACGTGTTGTTTAGCCTCCATGTATTGGTGTTTTTTATGTTTTTTTCCCCTGTAATTCATTTCTAATCTCATAGCGTTGTGGTCAGAAAAGATGCTTGATATGATTTCAATTTTCTTAACCTTACTAAGGCTTGATTTGTGACCCAAGATGTGATCTATCCTGGAGAATGTTCTGTGCACACTTGAGAAGAAAGTGTAATCTGCTGTTTTTGGATGGGATGTCCTATAAATATCAATTAAATCTCTCTGGTCTATTGTGTCATTTAAAGCTTGTGTTTCCTTATTAATTTTCTGTTTGGATGATCTGTCCATTGGTGTAAGTGAGGTGTTAAAGTCCCCCACTATTATTGTGTTACTGTCGATTTCCTGTTCTATAGCTGTTAGCCTTATGTATTGAGGTGCTCCTATGTTGGGTGCATATATATTTATAATTGTTATATCTTCTTCTTGGATTGATCCCTTTATCATATTATGTAGTGTCCTTCCTTGTCTCTTGTAAGATTCTTTATTTTAAAGTCTATTTTATCTGATATGAGTATTGCTACTCCAATTTTCTTTTGATTTCCATTTACATGGAATATCTTTTTCCATCCCCTCACTTTCAGTCTGTATGTGTCCCTAGGTCTGAAGTGGATCTCTTGTAGACAGCATATACATGGGTCTTGTTTTTGTATCCATTCAGCAAGCCTGTGTCTTTTGGTTGGAGCATTTAATCCATTCACGTTTAAGGTAATTATCGATATGTGTGTTCCTATGACCATTTTCTTAATTGTTTTGGGTTTGTTTTTTAGGTCCTTTTCTCCTCTTGTGCTTCTCACTTAGAGAAGTTCCTTTAGCATCTGTTGTAGAGTTGGTTTGGTGGTGCTGAATTCTCTTAGCTTTTGCTTATCTGTAAAGCTTTTGATTTCTCCATCGAATCTGAATGAGATCCTTGCCGGGTAGGGTAATCTTGGTTGTAGGTTCTTCCCTTTCATCACTTTAAGTATATCATGCCACTCCCTTCTGGCTTGTAGAGTTTCTGCTAAGAAATCAGCTGTTAACCTTATGGGAGTTCCCTTGTATGTTATTTGTCATTTTTCCCTTGCTGCTTTCAATAATTTTCCCTTGTATGTTATTTGTCGTTTTTTCCTTGTTGCTTTTAATAATTTTTCTTTGTCTTTAATTTTTGCCCATTTGATTACTATGTGTCTTGGCATGTTTCTCCTTGGGTTTATCCTGTATGGGACTCTCTGTGCTTACTGGACTTGGGTGGGTATTTCCTTACCCATGTTAGGGAAGTTTTCTACTGTAATCCCTTCAAATATTTTTTCAGGTCCTTTCTCTCTCTCTTCTCCTTCTGGGACCTCTATAATGCAAATGTTGTTGCATTTAATGTTGTCCCAGAGGTCTCTTAGGCTGTTTTCATTTCTTTTCATTCTTTCTTCTTTATTCTGTTCTGCAGCAGTGAATTCCACCATTCCGTTTTCCAGGTCACTTATCCATTCTTCTGCCTCAGTTTTTCTGCTATTGATTCCTTGTAGTGTAGTTTTCATTTCAGTTATTGTATTGTTCATCTCTGTTTGTTTGTTCTTTAATTCTTCTAGGTTTTTGTTAAACATTTCGTGCATCATCTTGATCTTTGCCTCCATTGTTTTACCGAGGTCCTGGATCATCTTCACTATCATTATTCTGAATTCTTCCTCTGGAAGTTTGCCTATTTCCGCTTCATTTAGTTGTTTTTCTGGGGTTTTATCTTGTCCCTTCATCTGGTACATAGCCCTCTGCCTTTTCATCTTGTCTATCTTTCTGTGAAAGTTGTTTTTGTTCCACTGGCTGCAGGACTGTAGTTCTTGCTTCTGCTGTCTGCCCTCTGGTGGATGATGCTATCTTAGAGGCTTGAGCAAGTTTCCTGATGGGAGAGACTGGTGGTGGGTAGAGATGGGTGTTGCTCTGGTGGGCAGAACTCAGTAAAACTATAATCTGCTTGTCTGCTGATGGGTGGGGCTGGGTTCCCTCCCTGTTGGTTGTTTGGCTTGAGGCAACCCAACACTAGAGCCTACCCAGCTCTTTGGTGGGGCTAATGGCGGACTCTAGGAGGGCTCACGCCAAGGAGTATTTCCCAGAACTTCTGCTGCCAGTGTCCTTGTCCTCACGGTGAGCCACAGCCACCCCCTGCCTCTGCAGGAGACCCTCCAACACTAGCAGGTAGGTCTGGTTCAGTCTCCTATGGGGTCACTGCTCCTTCCCCTGGGTCCCGATGCACACACTTCTTTGTGTGTGCCCTCCAAGAGTGGAGTCTCTGTTTCCCTCAGTCCTGTCAGAGTCCTGCAGTCAAATCCCGCTAGCCTTCAAAGTCTGATTCTCTAGGAATTCCTCCTCCTGTTGCCGGACCCCCAGGTTGGGAAGCCTGACGTGGGGCTCAGAACCTTCACTCCAGTGGGTGGACTTCTATCGTATAAGGGTTCTCCAGTTTGTGAATCACCCACCCAGCAGTTATGGGATTTGATTTTATTGTGATTGCACCCCTCCTACTGTCTCATTGTGGCTTCTCCTTTGTCTTTGGATGTGGGCTATCTGTTTTGGTGAGTTCCAGTGTCTTCCTGTCGATGATTGTTCAGCAGTTAGTTGTGATTCTGGTGTTCTTGCAAGAGGCAGTGAGAGCACGTCCTTCTACTCTGTCATCTTGGTTCTACCCTGTGGGCTGCTTTTTAAAAATTCCATATACTCGGTATACTTGATGAGTCCTATCCTCATCATTATTGTTTGAAAACATTGTCTTATCAATGGCCCAGAGTTTCACATTTACAAGAGCTTGTTCTCAAGTACCTCCTTGCTGCTGAAAGCTCCAGCTTAGACTTTTTTTTATCCTTTGAATGTATCCCAATAGAAATGTACTGTCAAAGAAAAGTCCCCTAAAACAATTCATTTCTCTATGTGCTTATATCATCATCTTGAAATATATTTAAGTTCCATTTATTTTCAATTTTGATGATTTCTTTTGTTTTTTAAAAATAAGATCTGAAACATTTAGATGGTTCCAAAGTCAATACTATAAAACCAGTACAGGGAAGTCTCATCAATCTCTATCTCCTCCATCCTGTTCCCTTCCCCCCAAATAATAACTCTTTATGTTAATTTTTGCTTTATCCTTACATTGTTTCCTTTTGAAAATAAATGCACATTATGTACATGTGCATATATGTATATATGTGATATGTATCTCTCTCTATATATATCAATGTTTTCATGGTCCCCTCCCCCCGTTTCTTACAATAAATTGGTATGCTAAAACTGTTCTGCACTAAGAGGTCACCCCATAGCGGCATCCAGAGAGCTTTAGAAACCAGTCTCTGTTACAGCTATACACTACTCCATTGCATTTAGAGTATTTCATGTGTAGAGTACTAGTTTATTCAAGCAAACTCCTACTGATGGACATTTGAATGTTTCAAGTCTTTTGTTATTATAAATAATATCACAATGAATTGTATAACAAATATGTCATTTTTTACTTTTGCAAGTTCATTATCAGGCTAATTTCCTACTAGTGAGGTTACTAAGACAAAGGATAAGTGCATATGCATTTTGCAAGATATTACAAATTCCCACTTCCCCACCACAGGAACTGTATGTACCATTTTGCATTCTCATCATCAATGTATGAGTATGCTTGTTTTCCCTATAACCTCATCAAGAAAGTATGTTGTCATACCTTAGAATATTTTTTCCCCTGCACTGATTAATAAGAAATCTTAGTTTGGTTTTAAGTCATATTTAACTTATGAGTGTGTATCTCAGTTTGGTTTTAAGCCATATTTAACTTATGAATGTGGTTGAACATCTTTTAACATTTTAAGAACTATTTGCATTTCTTTCTGGTGAACTATTTCGTTTTTTTGCCCATTTTTTTCTATCAGGTTTTCTGTCCTTTTTTGGGGGGGGAGGTCTTCTTTATGTATCAGTGTTGTTAACCCTTTGTCTATAATGTAAATTGCAAATATCTTTTTTGTCACTCATTTTTTCGATTTTTCCTTTAAAAAATAGTCAAATTTATCAATCATCTTTATTACTCTACTGGAATTCTGAGCCATAATTCAAAGTTTTCCCAATTCTCCATCAAAAAGGAAAATTTAGCCTTCATTTTCTCCTAATATGTGTAGTTTTATTGCTTATAATTAGATCTCTGCTTCATTTGAAATTTATCCTGGTGTACAACTGAGGAATGGATCTAATTTTGTCTTTTTCCAATTGTCCCATACCATTTATTAAAAAGTTCATATTTCTCCACTGATTTGAGATGATGCTTTGTATTAAATTTCAACACTCAGTTGTGTCTATTTTTGGATTTTGCATTTTGTTCTATTGCTCTGTTTATTCATGGATTAACTCTTAACACTCTTTTAAATAAGAGGCTTTATTAGGTATTATAAAACTTGGTGTGGCTAGCCACCTGTTCACTGCTCCTCTTTTTCAGGATTTTTTTCTTCATTACTTATTCTTCTAAATAAATTTTATAATTACCTTATTTAACCCCAGAAAAATATCTGAAAATAGTTTTATTGGGCTTAAGTTAAACTTATGAGTGAATTTAGGAAGAACTGATATATTCATTGTATTGAATGATTATATTCAATAGGAAGAAGGTGTCTTTTCCATTTGTTTAAGTATATACTGTATATATACAGTATATATATTTGTTTAAGCATATGCGTCTTTCAGGAGTATTTTGTACTTCTTCTCATATAGATTTTATACAGTTTTAAAGTTTTTACCTAGATTGATCCATCCATCCATCCATCCATCTATCCATCCAGGCTGAGTGTGTATGCTCATGTGTGTTACTGACTGCCTCAAGGGCTGAGGCTGCCCCACCACCCTGTGTTCCCTAAAGTTCCTTAATGGGTTTCCAAGGTCTTTTTTTCAATTGTTTACAAATTAGAGTCTGTGGTGCTATAGCTATTTTACCAGTTGTTCTCAGATTTATTTGCTGAGGTTTCCCCTCTGAGTCAAGCCCTTTCCTTCTGATTTCTGGTTCTTAGGACCACCCTTTTCTTCTTTTGACTCCTTTTCTTGGAGCTACAGTGCAGGTCTTGTTGCTGCTAGTTGTCTGGCGTGACCACTCCTTTTCCAGAAGTTCTTGGAGGTACCCTGCTCCTTGGCATCATTGAAGATGCTGTCTGTGGGTTTTTCCTTTTGCTATCCTAGTTGTTCTTTGTATTTTTAAAAGGGATTTGGGAAGATTAAACAAAATACCCACTGCTTCTATCCTGCTCAGATCAGAATTCTACTGAAGAATTTTAAACAAGAGTTCCATGATGAGATCTGAATTCTGGAGAATTCAGATCTGACTTCCAGAGAAGAATGTATGTGACACAGAAAAGACTGGAGACAGAGAGACCAGGTAGAGTCTAGTACTTCAGAGAGATAAGTAGGGCTTGAATTAGGCAAGTAGTAGTGGGGCAAGAGGAGAGGACAAAGTAAGAAAGATTTAGGAGGTAAGACTGACAGAACCTAATGACTGACTGATGCGGGGGAATGAGAAGAGAGGGAAGTCAAGAATGGCCATCCCAGCTTTCTAGTTAGTGACTGGCTATGTGGGAGAGGAATCATGGTAGATGAGAGACTGGCAGAGAGAGGAGAGCAGGCACTGATGGGAGGAGTTCAGCTTCAGCAAGTTGATCTGAATGTATGTAGGGCACCTAATTAGAGATCTCCCATAAATATTTAGATATATCATCACTTCCACTTCTGAACTTTCAAAATGTCCTGTAGCAAAAGTAAAAAACATCTTTTCCTTGTGTTTGATAATAATGTCAAATATCTTCATTGTCATATTTTTCTTGGAACTTGGCTTCTGTGTTACTACCTTCTTTTGGACTATCCCTTGAGTTTCAAATACCTGCCTCAACATTTCCCATCACTTTGTGACAGGTATACCTCAGCTATGATTTTGTTTTCTTACTTGAATCTGTCTAAAAGCCATTTTTCCCCCACCTCTTGATTTTGATACTATTTGCGT
Organism: Leucopleurus acutus; assembly: GCF_964270905.1. NCBI lineage: Eukaryota > Metazoa > Chordata > Mammalia > Artiodactyla > Delphinidae > Leucopleurus > Leucopleurus acutus. Next base: position 17,737,816 of record NC_139145.1, read on the forward strand.
CATGCTGACTCAAATATCTAAGATGAAGCACAAATTCCTTTTGTGAAGATCATTTTTTTTTTTAAGATCCCTTACCGTCACCTACCATGCCAGGTACTTAATAATAAAGTGAAATAATTATGATATTTATAGTAACTAAGATTTATTCAGTACATACCATGTGCTAGGTACTGTGGTAAGTCCTTCACATGTACTGACTCATGACACCTTCACAATCATTTTATGAGAATTACATTATTCCCATTTTACAGAAGAGGAAATTGAGGCACAGAGAGATTAAGTAATTTGCTCAGATTGAGAGTTGGTAAATATGTCTTATCCAGACTTCCTGAAAAGACTGGAAGGGGGAGGTGTCTTGGGAATCTGCAGTTTTTGAAAGTAAAGGAGGAGGAGGAGGAGGAGAAGAAGAAAAAGAGGAGGGGAAGGAGGGGGAAAAAGTGCCCCCACATGATTCTTTTGCATACTAAAATTTGAGACTCACTATACTAAGTATAAACTACCAACCCTAGCTTCCAAAGCATTTCCCATAACCCTCTACCCACTCATATTCTCCATACTTCTGACTTTAGTTAACAAAGTTACTCAAGTTTCCACCTCACCACACACAGAACATTACAGAATGGGACAAAACCACAGGGATGCATCATTTTATTATACAAAGGAGAAAACCCAAATCCAGAGAGAACTAAGGTGATCTACCTAAAGTTAGTAAAAGTGCTGGGACCAGAAACTTTGGTCTCCTGACCTTCTAGTCCAGTTCTTTTTCCATTATAAATGCATAAAAGACTTCCCATATTATAAAATATGAAGGGATATTGACCATCAGGGGCTAGATTAATTTATTTCACTTGGTTAAAGACATCAAGAATACCAATGTGAACACTATTCTATATTTGGGTGCAGAGTATCCAAAAGTTTTAAATTGGTAGAAAACAATTTAAAACAGCTTATACTGCTTAATTTAACAGGAATGATCTGTTCAAAGCCAGATGGTTCACAATATGTTGATGGCAGGTCACTTTAATGAGACTCATCTCTGGTTTCTGTTCAGTCATCAGAACTCTCCCATAAATACAGAATTAGGTCTATATCAGCAGATAATAGGGCTTTCTTCTTTTAGACACTGGTGAAATTCAGGTGCTGTAAATATAATTTTTCCCTGACTGAGATAACTGTCTTGTAGTCAGCACCTTCTTTCATTCACTCTCTCATCACTACTACCTTTTTCTCTTTTGCCTGAAAAGAAGTATCCCCAACAGTTTTCCAAGGTAACCATTTGTCTGTGCCCCTATCCCTCCCCCAGCTCTCTACATAACCTTGCTTTATTAATATTATTTTCCTTTGCTCTTCAATATTTTCCTCTTTAAGAACTCTTTCCCCCAAGCCTCTCCTAATAGAAAAGAATCTTTTATCACTCCACTGCTAAAAAACCTTTGCTGACTCCTTACTGCTTAGAGAGTAAAGTCTAAATTTTTCAGCATGAGAGTCAAGCCCTTCATCTTCTAGTGTGAATATGCTCATCCAGTATCAGTTCAGTCTCAGGTCTCCTCCCTACTATTTCTGAAGCCATTCAACTCTTCTGTCTCTCTTTTTATCTCCCCACAGCTCTGTGGAAAATGATCCCTTTGCCTGAATTTCCACCCAGTTCCTGTCTGATGAAGTCTTATTCATCCTTTAAAATTCAGCTCAAATGTCACTATCCCCTCTGGATAACACTCTAGTAATATCACTCTGCTCCAAAAGAATAACTCTTATACTACACGGTATTTTGATTACACCTGTCTGCCTTCCCAATAGAATGTAATCTCATTCTTTAATTCATTTAAGCATTTATTGAGATACTGTGACATGCCAGGCCCTGTGCTAAACCCCAAGGATGTAGAACTGAATATCTTAGAAACACTCTGATCTCAAGAAAAAAAATATATATATATATTTTTGCGGTACGTGGGCCTCTCACTGTTGTGGCCTCTCCTGCCACGAAGCACAGGCTCCAGACGCACAGGCCCAGCGGCCATGGCCCACGGGCCCAGCTGCTCCGCGGCACGTGGGATCCTCCCGGACCGGGGCACGAACCCGTGTCCCCTGCATCGGCAGGTGGACTCCCAACCACTGCGCTACCAGGGAAGCCCTCAAGAAAATATTTTGTGCTAGAAAAACAAAGTCTTAAGCTTTGATATAATGTTTAGAAGGCATATAGTCTCTGAATATAGAAAGTGGTATTTATTTATGTAAATTGATCATAATAGCAAGACATAAAAAGAAAGAACACTTGCAATATACTTAAAAAGTGGTAAAATAATACATTCTCAGTTCAAAGATCTAGTTTCCTTTTCTAGTTCTTCTGGAATTGTCAATCCCTAAAAAACATAATAAAATTCAATCTACCATCCAACTATGAAGAAATCTGTCCCTTTTTGACTACCTAATCTTTTCCTAGGGGAAAAACCTTGACAGTATGCACAATAACTTCTCCCCTTCCAATCTGGAAGGAAAAGACTTTTGAACCCACCATTTTTGAAGATTATACATGCAAAGTACTAGCCTTCCTCTGAAGAACATTCAGTGTTCTTCCATGCTCGCACGTGCAAGTGCATTCTTCAGTTAGCTATCTTCTGAGATAAAAATGGGCAGCAAAAGCGTATTTCATTTCAGTAACCTTGAGATATGTATAAAGTCTAAGAATACTGCATATACATTTTGGCAAGAAGCTATAACGAGTTTTAAATACCTTAAAACCATATGCATTTTCAGGGGATTTTCATAAGAAGACCTTCTAAACTCAGTAGTCCTAGGTTATGGAATTTTTTTATACCTGCCTTATTCCTCAACAGTAAAATAAAAGTTTTATTGTTCTGGTTTGTCAAACTTGACCACTTTGGGATTAAGGGTACAATATTAACTATGTAATTGTGAACAAGTTTACATTTCTCAGAAAAACCTTAAGTACCTTTTCAATAAAACACACCAAACATCTATCCTCTTGTGTGGAATAACTATCACTGTCTTATTAGAAGGTGACATTTAAGTTTACTGTCAGCCATCATCTGACCTATTTGTATTCAGATGTATTCTAACAAGTTTTCAAGAAGAGCAACCACAGATACCTGGCAGTACACTAAAAAGCCAAAGCATTTGATTCTTATTTCCAGTATAAAATGGTGTCAATTGTGTACATTACACTGTGCTTAGAAAGTTATTCACAACACATGGCTCTCTTTGGTAGCATATTCTGTAGAAAGAACTGCTTCACGATGACAGTTTTGTGGGAGAAAATGAGTCTCTCCTTAAACTCACTTATTTTTCTTCACTAATAGTTCTGGTTTCTCTTTTAAAATAGCCAAAGGTTTCAACCAGTTGAGTTGCTGCCACCTTGGTATTAAACTTTAATAAGCTAAGCTTTTTAAGCCACATAAAAATTTCATCAAGTGCTTCTCAACCTTAGGAAAAACGGAAGGAGGAACGAAGGTCAGAATACCACTCTGCTACAGCAGCGTCTGGAGAAGAATGCTTAGGAAGTCTGCGTGCAGTCAGCCGCAAAACCAGTTCCCGTTTGTGGCCTGCGCCAGATGGTGACTATGCTGAGTCCTTCATCACACACAGGCCCCATGGTGGGTGCTAATTAAAGCAGTACCGTCAAAGAGCAGGCTCCTGGGACAAACCATTTGCTTTTTTCAAAAGTCCTTGAGATGCACTACATTCAAACCAATATTTTAGGGTTGTCAAGAACACCCTTTTAGAGCTACTCTTGATCATTTTACTTTCACTCTTTCATGATGGCAATATATTTAAAAAACACCTTTAATTTATTTTAAAAAGGAGTATAGCATGCTACTTAGTTATATGAAGTTAATAACAGAAGGAACAGATGAAAGAGTTGAAAGAGGTGACTTGTTGCTGGGAAACAAGAATTAGAAGGAGGAGAAGACTGGGCAAGGAATCAAGCTTTGTGGTTTAGACAAAGGTGCAATACTGGACAGACATAAGCAAAAAAAGGAACCTCAACCTAAACCTCACACTTTACACAAAAATTAATTCAAAATGGATCATGGACTTAAATGTAAAACTTTTTGAAAAAAATTAGAAAATCTTTGGTATCTAGGGGTAGTCAAAGAGTTTTTTTTTAGACTTGCCAGCAAAAGCACAATTTATAAAAGGAAAAACTGATAAATTAAGCTTCATCAAAATTAAAAATTTTGCTCTTCAAAAGACCCTGGGAGAAACTGGGAGAAAATATTTGCAAACCACAGTTCTGACAAAAGGCCTGTATTTTGAATGTATGAAGAACTCTCAAAACTCAACAGTAAAAAACAAACAACCCAGTAGAAAATGGGTAAAAGACACGAATAAACATTTCACTGAAGAGGATATACAGGTGGCATTTAGCACATGAAAGATGTTCAACATCAGTAGTCATTGGAGAAATGCAAATTAAAATCACAAAAGAGATATTACTATACACCTATCAGAATGGCTAAAATGAAAAATACTGACAACACCAAATGCTGTCAAGGATGCAGATGAACTGTATCAGGGATACATTTCTACTGGGAATGTAAAATAGTACAGCTGCTTGGGAAAAGAGTATGGCAGTTTCTTACAAAATTAAATATGTGCTTATCATAATAACTCAAAAAATTGCACTCTTGAACATTTATGCCAAGGAAATGAAAACTCATGTTCACACAAAAACCTGTATATGAATGTTCATAGTCACTTTATTTATAATAGCCAAAACTGGAAACAATTTTGTTAACCAAGTTATAGTACATCCAAGCCATAGAATACTACTCAGCAATAAAAAGGAATAAACTATTGACATATAACAATTTGGAAGGATCTCAAGGGAATTACGTTAGATGAAGAAATCCAAACTCTAGAAGTTAAATACTATGTGATTCCATTTATATAGCATTCTTGAAGTGACAAAATTACAGAGTGGGGAACAGACTAGTGTAGTCAGGGGTTATGCAGGGGTGTAGGAGAAAGGTGGCTGTGGCTATAAAAGAATTTGCACAAGAGATCCCTGTGATAATGGGTCTGTATCTTGACTGTGGAGGTGGTCACCTGAAACTGCACAGAACTATACACACACCAGCACAAGTTTAACTGGAGAAATCTGAATAAGATCAGTGGATTTTATCAATGTTGATATCCTGGTTGTGATATTTACTGTAGTTATGCAAGATTTTACCACTCGGAGAAAATGGGTGAAGGGTATTTGGGATCTCTCTATATTATTTCTCATAAACGTATGTGAAATGACACCTACCTCAAAATAAAAAACTAACAAATGTAAAGGACTGGTATTCCTGACAAAAATGCATATAACCTGGATCTAATCATGAAGGAACATCAGACATCAGACAAGCTCAAATCCAAAACAACTGGCCTGTACTCTTCAATAATGTCAATGTCATAAAACAGATTAAAAGAGACGTGACAACTGAACACAACATACAATTTGACTGGATCAATCCAGGGTTTTCTTTGCTATAAAGGACATTATTAAGATAATTTCACAAAACTTAGAAAAGGTCTATAGATCAGATAATGATATTAATGTTAATTTCATTATTTTGATAATCATACACTGTGGTTATATAAGAGAATGTTCTTGCTTTTAGAAAGTACACAATGAAGTATTTAAGGGTAAAGGGGCATCTTATCTCAAACTTACTCTCAAATGGTTAAAAAGGAAATATGGTAAAATGTTAACAGCTGGAGAATTTGGGCAAGGAAATACTTTATATTACTCTTGCAACTTTCTGTAAGCCTGAAATTATAAATAATAAAAATTATCATGATAAATATTTTAAAGATGTACAGGATGCTGCACAGAGCCTGGCACACAAATGTTCAATATATTATAGTTTTCAGATACTTTATACATATTTTCAGATGCAGAAACAAGTTGAGAAGCTTAAAAAACTGTGCAAGAGGGACAAGGGCAAACTGGTGGTAAGGTTAGGATTTGAACTCCACACCAAAGTCTGTGCTCTTTTCACTAGAATGAGGAAGGATGAAAATTTCACACCCCTCCATGGGGACTTAGATGTACTCTGAGGAGAGGATGGTGTTATATAAAAATTGTCTTCAAACCACTCTCCAAGCAATTTACTTCTTAGTGTCCTAGAAAAGCATAGGACTGGTAATGGGACCTAATACCTCAAACCTGGCTCCAGGGTAGATATTCTATATATAGCACATCAAACAAACTAAGTAATAAACTCACGGAAAACCATCTGCAAGCCCTTTACTACAGGGCAGTATATTATTGTCTTTTCTGTTTTTGTTCATTCATCTGAAATCCACTGCGCTGGTCAGTGGAATTTCTAGGATGACTATCTAGATATATCTCTTCTATTGGTCCTTCCCCACCTCATCACTGCCCCATGGCTAAGCTTAAATAGGACAGATAATTTCTTTTTAATTTATTTTTTCTGAATAGATAATACATAGTTCAAAATTCACATAGGAGAAAAATTTCACATGGAACAAAAATATATATAGTGAAAAGTCTCCCTCCCCCACCCTTCCAACTCCCCTGCCACTGACAGCAGATGTTACCAGCTTAAAAATGCAACTTTGTAATATTTCTTCAAATTACCAGAATTAGCGAGATCACACTATGATATTAAGTTAACCATTTACCTGGAATATTCCAAGTGATCACTGTAAATTTAATAATTTCTCCATTTAGGTATTTCAAATATCCTTAAAATACTTGTATAGATATGTTTTCAACATATTAAAATGACTGAGGGTTACCACTTTTTTTAATGAAAAAATATTCATATTATGTATGATTACAACAGATGTCTATGAATTATGGCCAGTAAGCATCAATCAATATAGAGTACTGGTAGCTCACCTGGTTCCTGTCCCGGGCATTTGTGTACCTGATCTTCTGAATGAAGTAGAATATAAGCCATGCTGAAGAAATAATCATCAAAACAATAAAGGATATTGACACGAAGACTAGAGAGCCACGGCTGAAGTTCTTTGGCGGCATTCGAGTTCCAACTGCTATTGTCATTTGTACAGAGATGTTTTTCTCCAGGTAACTCAAAATATCCTTACCCCTCAATTCTGTAATCATGACAGCAATAATATCTCCAGTGCCTGTAATGTAAAATAAATATATATACTCAAGTGACATTTAAAATTTATAGAACATCAAATATATAAAAATGCTACTTAGCAAAACTACTGTAATTTTTGCTAATGGCAAGGGTTTTCAGATTCAACTTTTCAAATGAAATGAAGTTGCAGTTGGGTATGCTGGCACCAAGTGGGAACAGAAACTTGTTGTGTACTACTTAAGACTTAAACGCACTTAAAGCATAAAATGATGGCAGTGTTAAGAACCATATTAACTTATCTTACTACTATATTTAAAAAACAGATTAAATCAGCCAAATGTAACAAAAGATGGTACACAGCATTGTATTATACACCAATAGAAATGTGATAAAATCATGGCAGGTTTTCACTGTAAAACTTTTTCCATCTTAAAATGTTCTTTTGAGAGTCCCAACTCCTTATAAAAAGGTGGAAAAGCATTTATAGTACAAAAATTGGTATTTTTTACATTAATTTTTCTTACAAATGTTTATGGAGCACCTATTGTGTGTAGAACTAGCACAAGGAATAGAAAGAAGCAGAAGTACAGGATATACAGTTTTATAATTTCACTGACTTAGGACACAAATCTGATAATAGAGTTCCAACAGCAAAATGCCAAATGGTGGTATCTTTGATCAATAACAGTTGAAACTAACTTTGATCCTATGTGTAGGTCAGACTGGAGGAAGGTTCCTTTTTCATTTACCCCAGAAATCTTGTGGAAATCAAACCCTTCCTGAGAAATGCCCAAACTTTAAAACTCTGGACTAGTCTGGCATCAAAATATTTGCTGCTTCTAACAGCTGTCCAGAGGTTCCGCTACAGCCACTATCTAAGTTACTTATAAGGATGTTTGTAAGTTGCTCTCCTAGTCGTCCAGTTCTTTCAATTACATAAGCAGTAATACAGTAAAGGCAAGTGACTCTCTCTCCTATGCACAGCATGAAATTTCTATCCCTTTCCTTCTCCAGAAAGGGAATAATTTACCACTTTCTTTTAAGCAAAAAGAGAAGCCTTTCTATCACCAATCCAGCTGTCAGTGATCATCCTTTCATAAGTGAAGCTGCCTGTGGCAACATGCAACTTTTACAATAGGCCTTCTTCAAAGAGCCCCGAGACTGTGGGGGTCAAAGGAAGGAGAACAGACATTTTATTTTGGGAAAGAGAAAATTATAACCATTTACTTAAATGTGAATAAAGTTTGTGCATATAAATGTAAACCACCAAAACAAAATCAAAACCCCCCAAACTTGCCCTTTCGAAGGCTTCAATGACTACTACTACTAAATATTTAGTTTATATGTTTCATTTATCATATTTAACTAAAAGGACTATCCTTGTACAATGTGCAGTCAAAAGACCATATACAACTGAAAATAAATTTAATAATAAAAAGTTTTAAGAAAAGTTTAACCCAATGGAACATACACCTTTGTATAACCTTATTCAAAATTGTGCCAGTCATTTCATCAGAATTTATCAGCAGTTTATCAGAATACTGATTAAAAATCCAAAAACAGAAAGAAAACTGCAAAATTAAAGCAAGCAACAAAGTTAACTCTAATTATCTTTCTGAAGTAAGAGTTCTGATAAGTCAGAAAAAAATCATAAAACGATGCTAAACCATTTAAAATTTCCATTTAGAAACCTTAAGTGCTTTTAAAATGTTGTTCAACAGGCAATGATCTGCAGTATAAGATACCAGGTATGGCTATAAAGTAACTGAGACGGATCCCACAAACAACACATGACAATCAGTCTCATTGCTTTATAATCACACCAGGTACAAATGGTTTTAGAAATCAGTTCTGAGGCTCCCTCTTGAAGACTCAAGCTGGAAAAGGAGGTGGGAAAGCTGCACAGGTAGCCAAGGGAACCAATCCATGTAATGTCATTCATTCAAACAACACTAAATGAGCACCACCTAATTTCAATTGGAAAGCTGTTTGGGAGAAGAAGCATTTAGTTATTTCAACCATCCCTTCAACAGTATTTATTGAGCATATCCTATCATCAAGGCTCCTTAATGTTCACTTTGCAGAGAGAGTGGAAAATTATCTGCTGTGAAATAGTAGAAAAGATACATATTGGTCTCTGTTCCTGGGACAAAGCTCCTAAAACCCTTGCAACTTCCTAAGTGACAGCACTAGGAGTATCTTTTGTTCTAATATTAGGTCTCTGACCTTGGTTCCTGACACAGAGCTCCTAAAAGCCTTGGAATTCCCTGGGTGATGGGAGTGTCTTTTGTTCTAATGAGGTGAATCTTGGCGGGCTCCTGGATAGCTGCAGGATGCGGGCAGGTCACCAGAGAGACCAAGCCATGAGGAGAAGTTTGGACCTTTCAGCCCCACCCCTCAATCCTCTGGGGAGGGAGAGGGACTACAGATGTGAAGCCTGCATAAAAATGCCAAAGTATGGAGGTTAGAGGGCGTCCACATTGGTGAACACATGGAGGTGGTGAGAGGATGGCATGCCAGAGAGCCCCTTCTCACACACCTTGCCCTATGTACGTTTTCACCTGTATTCTTTATTATATCCTTTATAATGAATCAGTAAATGTAAGTTTTCCCCTGAGTTCTGTGAGCCATTCTAACAAATTTTTGGACCGGAGGAGGGGGTTGTGGGAACCTCAACTTACTGCTAGTGGGTCAGAAGTACTGGTGACAACGTGGGACTTGCAACTGGCTTCTGAAGCGGTGGTGTGGGGGGTGGGATGTCTTGTGGGACTGAGCCCTTAACTTGTGGGATCTGATGCTAACCCCAGGCAGACAGTGTCAGAATCAAATTGAATTACAGAACACCCAGCTAGTGTTGCTGAAAATTGCTTGGTATGGGGAAAACCCCACAAACATTTGGTGACCAGAAGCGTCGGAAGTGAAGTTTTCCGTGTGAGTAGTAAAAGAGACACAAAAGAGTGCTTTTTCCTTTACACCTGCTCTTGATTACATGAAAACTGCATCTGCTCTCAAAGAGCAAAGGACAATTTTAAAGGGACTAGAGAGAGGAGCCAAACACAGGTAGTCTCATGATGCTACTACAATGGAGGAGACTGGGAAGAGTGACAGGAAAGGAGACTAAAACATTGCTGGTCAAACAAAGTGAAAAATAATTACAGCAGATCATCAGAATACCAGCAAAGGCATTAGTCTCAACCATTTTAGGTCGTAAATCCCTTAGAGAATCTGATGGTAGGGCACCCCCTTCTAATTTCAGAAGAGGTTCACAGACTTCCTCATTCCCCACCCATAAAAGGTGATCTGGGCTCAAAGAACTTAATTTAAGGATTGGCTCAGACACTTCACTTTTAAAGACTGTGAAGCCTTGGCCCAGCTTCTGGGGTGGGGTGGGGTGGGGGGAGGATATTAATGCCAGAGAATATGTAAGCTCAGGATAAAATTAGGGTTAGATCAAGTAGTGACTGATAATGAGTTAAGAACTAGTTAGACTGTAACGATGTGAACATTCAAGGAAAGATGACAAATATTTGGAACATTCATCACCACTCTCACATCTGAAGCCCTTGGCAAACAATACTAATAAATCATGAATATGGCCTCAGAATCCCATGCATTTCAACATGCCCAGCAGCCAGGATTAATTTGCCAGAGATGCCAATTAAGTAAAAACCTAGTTGCGATACCTGATTTCACCTATTTTATTGAAAACTTTCTCCATTGTTATTCTTTAATGTGAATCTGTTTCCTCTGCTTGAGTATGGCTACTTTAATAAACAATTCTATTCTTCTTTTGAGAATTTTCAAGCCTACAGTATAATTTCAATACTATATGAACACTCATGCACTTTATATTAGATCTGTCAACTGGTAACACTTCACCTTTTCTGTGTGTATTTATTTTTGCTGAACCAATTGAGAATAAGTTGCAAACGTCATGACATTTCCTTCTTAAATACTTCAGTATTATCTCCTAAGAACAAGGACACAGTTCATTTATCATACTCAAGAAACTGAACTCTGATATGACGTTGTTCTGCAACATACTGTCCACATTCAAAATACTTCTGATTCTAATAATGACTCTGAGAACTGTTTAGGTTAGTTGAGTACCCAGTACCTAATCAGGATGTGGGTACTGTGCATAGTTGTCTCTTCTTGTTAGTCTCTTCTGATCTAAAACAGGTTCCTCAGTCCCTTTTGGTCATTCACAACATTAACTTTTTTGATGAGTCCAGGCAATATGTTTTAAAAATGTTCCTCAACCTGGATCTGTCTGATTGTTTCCTCATGATTAGATCTCCAAAGTAAACATTTTTGGTAGGAATGCTACACAGGTGACATTATGTCCTTCTAGTATGATACATCAGGAAGCATATGTCGGGTTTTACCTTTATTGATGAAGGCGAATTTTATCACTTGGCTAATAATAATCTTTCATTCAATGCTCTGAGCACCCACTAATGCCCACCTGAATCAGTTACTATAATAGTGTTTGTAAAATGGTGATTTTTCTAACACTATGATTTCTTCTACATTTTGTAAAGTGGTTCTGTACTCAATATTTTTCTACTTATCTTTTTTTCCTACTAAATAAACAGAACTTCTGGGTTGGCATTTTTTCTGTAAAAAAGAGTCCCCCTCCCCGCAACACTTAGCACTTCTATTTTTTAATGGGAAAAAAGGGTAAGTGGAAAAATATGGTAATGCTGCTATAATCCTGACTACAAAATCCATTTTCAGGGGCCAAAAAATGAACCTCAGAATTAACCTCCTTTGGGCTCTGAAGTCAGGATGTCTAAGTTCAAATTCCAGCATGATACTTAACCTCTCTGAACTTCAGTTTCTTCTTTCAAAAAATGATATTACCTGCAGGCTTCATGGCCGATGCTCAATAAATGCTACAGCTTACTGAGCTTATTCTACTTGTATTATTATTACTCATGGAAAGTAGAGGAAGGCATTCTTTGGAGGAAACCACAAAGCCCCCACCACAATATTTTGGAACTCCTATTCTAATTTCTCCCACCACCTTGGGAAACACTCAGGTATCTGCTGACCAACACAATCCTCCTGGCTTCCAAGAGGATTTGAGCTTCAGCTCAGGGAGTCCCCGCAGTTGGGAAGTATCAGAAATCACCATCCTCTCCCCTCAACTGTCTTCGTCACCCTGCTCCTGAGAATGACTCTCAGGGCAAGCCCAATTCAGCCGGGCAGCTGATACTTTAACTCTAGAAAGGCAGATACAGGAAAAGAGCAAATGAACTGTTTGAGGCACTAGGCCACAAGTGGAGAAAGTGCTTTTACTATAAGCTCTTTCACTTTTGTACTATAAGCTTACCTGCAAAATCCCATTTAGCAGAGGTTTTATGCCTTAATAGATGAACTTGTTTGTTAAGTTCAAATCAGCTGCCAATGTTTTAAGGAATTTTAAAGCTCTTAAATAATTTTAGGAAATTTCCCATAAAAAATAGCTCAGGGGAATGCTGCATTCCCACATTAAGTGTCTGCAATGATACTTTTATAACTTCTGATAGTGGCATCAGTTATTCCTATAGAATTCAATGACCTCTTTATATGTAAAGTAGAACACCATATATTGTAAGTGAAAGAGATTAAAATTTCTTTAAAGTTCTAGAATGGCTGCTGCTGAAGGAAAAGGTAGGTGTAGGTCAGGGATTTTCTGTACTAACCTACCAGTCACATTGCACAGACTGGCTGAGCCCTGTGTGCTTGTGCCTCAATGAATCTGCTCACTTATGATCTGAGGGCTTCTCTTAACTCTCACTTCCACTGACTTAAGTCTTTCTCAGATGTTAATCTACAATACTTTCACTTATTCAAACGTAGTATATTCACTTGTGTCTTCACTGACCCCTTAAAGAATTCAAGGGAGAAAAAAAGATGTTACATTCTATTATGAAATGAATACAGCAGTAATTCTGATCAATGTGGATGACAGGTTATATCAATTATATATCTCCTACTGAGATTTGTTAGTGGTTTTTCTAAAACACATCTGTCATGTCATTCCTCTGTTCAAAGACTTTCATGTGTCCCTTCCATCAACTAAATAAAATTCAAACTCCTTGACACTCAGGGCATTTTGGGAGGCAAATGGACCTAAAGGTAACTGATAGTCATGTGACGGTAGACACTTCTTAACCAAATGAAACTGTCAAAGTGACTGAAATAGTGGCTTGTGATCTAAGTAGAATGCAAGTGTGAAGTGTGGAGGAGGATAAGTGGGAGAAAACAGAGAGAGAGCCCAAGGAACAGGAAGCTTCAACAAACCCAAATGACAGGAGAGGGAGAGAAAAAGAAGCAACAGTCGGAGAATAGGACACTGGAGTTGAGACTCCAGAATACAAAAATTCCAGGAAATAATGAGGCCTAGGTTCCTGGTGAGGTGGAATGGTCAAAGGATCTGAGGAAAGAATTTTAGGTTTGGGTGTTCACTCTCCATAAGGTCTGAAGTTGGCCAGGATGATTGCAGGACCATGTGTGGGTAAGTCTGTCAGGAGTCAAGGCCTCTGAGAAGTGACAGGCAGGGAAGTGAATGACTGTGATAAAGGAGGGACACAGGGTATGGAGCAAGAGAATGAAAGGTGAAGTTTTGTCATTGTGGAAGTGCACTGGTTTGAGAGCAGCTGTACTGATTCAAGAAAATGCCAGCACCATGGGTATACAGCTGATGCCCACAAGGTTCACAACACTGACTAACTTGAAATTGTGCTGAAGTTTGAACCTAAACCTCCTGCCCCGAGGCTGACATACAGGAGCTCCATGTGTGAGCCACTGAGCGATTCCAGAGTTGCTTGATAATTCCTGATGATTCTCAACTGTAGTTTGTCCTCAAAAAGAACAAGGGTCTACTGAATCCTTGTTCTTTTATTCCTTGAGTAGGAAGTTCTTCAACCTCACACAAGTGGAGCAAAGGCTCAATGCCCAGCACTCAAATGTCAGTTTCTTTTCTTATACTATCTCCTGCCTATATGCGTTCATCAGGTAATCTCTACATCATAAAAAAGAAAAGATCACAGGAGCAAAGACCAGCATGGAAAAGAAAGCCACTTTCTTCCTTCAATGTAGAGAGGCAGAAAGGTAGGAAAGTAATGAGGAAGACAGCACCAGACACTAAGAGAGTCATCAAATCTTTTAGATAGAAGAGCTCTTAGGGGTCATCTTCAACATAATACAGTAACACCCTATAAATCACTGACTCTTTGTAGGTAACTGGTTCTGTCCATGGGTAGTTTTAAGTATTAGAAAGGTCTTTTTTATAACTAAAATCTTGATTCCTAAGTGCCCATTCATGGCTCTTGGAAGCACCACTGAATAAACTGTATTTCATTTACTGATGGTGTAAAATACCATCAACTGTAAGGTGCATCATCACTGTATCCTGTCAATAAACTGTAAGATGCCATCAAATATAAGAAACACCTTCTAGAATCAATGAAAATTCCTCTTCTACACAACAGTCCTTCTGATAGTCAAAGACATCATCTTCCCTGGGGCTCCACCTCAATCTTTTCTCCATACTAATTATTCACAAAGTCCCAAATTATTCTTTTTTAAAAGATTTTTTAAAGAATCTAACATTTACAAGTTAGAAATATCATATAAAAACCTTTCCCCCAAACCATTCAAGAGTAAGTTACCAGCATGATGCCACATTACCCCCAAATATTTAGTGTGTATTCTACAAACAAAAAACCATTTATAAACAGAGTACAACCATCAAAATCAGGAAATTAACACTGATACATTACTAATCTAAGAGTCCATTCAATTTACTCAATTTCCCAATAATGTCCTTTATAGCGGCCCAGATGAGAGCCATGTATTGCATTTAACCGTCATGTCTCATTAGTCTCCATCAGTCTGGAATAGTCTCTCAGACTTTGCTTGATGTTCACGACCTTGACACTTTTGAAGTCTACAGCCCAGTTATTTTGTATAATGTCCCTCATTCTGGATTTATCTGGTGTTTCCTTGTGGCTAGACTCAGGTCATATACCTCTGGCAGTAACATCACAGAAGTGATGCTGTGCTCTTTTCAGTGAATACTCCCAGGTGGCGCAGTTTTGATATATCCCATTACTGGTGACATTCACTTTGATCATTTTGTAAAAGAGATGTCCTCCAGGCATTTCCACTGTGAAGTTACTCTTTTTCCCCTAGTAATTATTAAATATTCTGTAGGGAGGTATTTCGAGACCAGGTAAGTATTCTATCCCTCATCAAACTTTCAATTTATTTTACTTTTTAGATCAGTATGAAGTCATAGTTACTATTTTTTTTTTTTACTTAATGGTCTAAAATACTATCATTATTCATTTTGATGCTCAAATTCCAAACTGTGTTTGATAAAACACGTTTATAGACTTTTTCCATCCTGTTCTTTTTTTGGACATCATTTTTCAATGTCTTTTTCAATTCTTTCAACAAAGAATGAATACTTCCAATATCAAGAGCAGTATGAGACTAATGTCTTCCTTCATCTGAATATTATGTTCACAAGGATACAGGCCAAGCCTTCAATATATTTTTTTAGCAGCCATGGCACATGTTAGCATATGCTGAGCTTACATGATTGAAGGTTCCCAGCTGTCCTCCACTTGAACTGTTACTTAAGCCACGTCACCACAAAACCTTGTTACTAACTTTTTTTAAACCCATTTGCAGGCTGACCTAATGAATACTTTCTTTTTGTTGTTATATGTTCCAAGATCCACCTAGTTTTGTGTCATTTTCAAGTTAAGATACTTATATTTATGTTTCTTATAAGTTTTTTTCAATTTAAAAAAATTTTATTGAAGTATAGTTGATTTAAAATGTTGTGTTAATTTCTGCTGTATAGCAAAGTGATTCAGTTATATGTACACATATTCTTTTTCATATTCTTTTCCATTATGGTTTATCACAGGATATTGAATATAGGTCCCGGTGCTATACAGTAGTAGGACCTTGTTGTTTATCCATCCTGTATATAACAGTTTGCATCTACTAATCCCAAACTCCCAATCCTTCCCTCCTCCATACCCCCTCCCCCTTGGCAACCACAAGTCTGTTCTCTGTCTCTGTTTCATAGATATGTTCATTTGTGGCACATTTTAGATTACACATGTAAGTGATATCATATGGTATTTGTCTTTCTCTTTCTGACTTACTTCCCTTAGTATATTAATCTCTAGATCCATCAGTGTTGCTACAAATGGCATTATTTCATTCTTTTTTATGGCCAAGTAATATTCCATTGTATATATATACCACATCTTCTTTATCCATTCATCTATTGATGGAAATTTAGGTTGTTTCCATGTCTTGGCTATTGTGAATAGTGCTGCTATGAACATAAGGGTGCATGTATCTTTTTGAATTATAGTTTTGTCTTTATATATGCTCAGGAGTGGGGTTTGCTGGATCATATGGCAACTCTATTTTTAGTTTTTTGAGGAACCTCCATATTGTTTTCCATAGTGGCTGCACCAATTTACATTCCCACCAACAGTGTAAGAGGTTCCCTTTTCTCCACACCCTCTCCAGCATTTATTATTTGTAAACTTTTTAATGATGGCCATCTGACCAGTGTGAAGTGGTACCTCATTGTAGTTTTGATTTGCATTTCTCTAATAATTAGTGATGATGAGCATCTTCTCATGTGCCTAGTGGCCATCTGTATGTCTTTTCTGGAGAAATGTCTCTTTAGGTCTTCTGCCCATTTTTCGATTGGGTTGTTTGTTTTTTGATATTGAGCTATATGAGCTGTTTGTATATTTTGGAAATTAAGCCCTTGTCAGTTGAACCACTTGCAAATATTTTCTCCCAGTCTATAGGTTGTCTTTTCATTTTGTTTATGGTTTCCTTTGCTGTATAAAAGCTTATAAGTTTGATTAGGTACAAGTTCTTGATAAAAAATTTTTAATGAGTGGAGAAAGAAAAGTTAAGTACACAGTTAGGCATTCCAGCCAGGGAAGATTTAAGTTGAGAAGAAAGTAATTTACATTAGCTTTCACACCAAGCACCAGCACTCCAAAGGCCTTACAATATGTTACTTATGTTTAAGAACTTCTAAGTCTGAGAGCTCAGTGAACTGAACAATTAAGAAAATGGATGGTGGTTGGTGTCAGCCAGGTTTCTCGCTTTTGGAGTGGGAGTTTACAGGTAAGCAAAGAGAGAAAATTAGAATGATCTATGTAATGTAATGCATTAGAATGTAATGGATTAGAGTTGGAGACCTAAGTATGAACTTATTCTTAGCTTAATATAGATGCAAATGGTTATATGTAGAAATATTTATAGATATGTGTATATACAGGTATTAGTATACACACATATATTTCCTTGCTCTGTCAACTGGGAAGGCCCAGAAGCAACAGAACCTTAGTAGTAACAAGTACACCTAATACCCAGAGCCTGGTTTCTAATATCATTCTCCAATAAATGGAAACTAGGGTTCCTCAGAGAAATGGCTGATTCTAGGACTGGGACAGGAAATATATACAAGATGATCCTGTAGCATCTTACAGAACCAGAAAAGAAGGAAGTCCTCAAAAAAGCAAAACAAACAAAAAACCAACACCCATGGTAATGGCAACATGTCAAAGGACACAGGAGTCAACTGAAAGAACTCTCAATGGCCAAAGCTGAAATAATTTGATCAAAAAAATAAGTAACACTGTATTACAATACAAAGTATAAAATAAATATCCATGAGTCCATACTGATACATATAAATGACTGAATAAATTATAAAGAGAGAAGAGATGAATCATCCAGATGAAATAATTCCAAGTAAATATGTAATACTTTACCCTAAGGAGGGGAAGTCTAACTCCCCACTCCTTAAGTGTGGGCTGTGCACAATGACCTCCTGAAGAGTGTTGCATGGAAGAGAGAAAAGAGAAACTTTATTTATTTAATTATTATAATTTGTTTTGGCTGCATCAGGTCTTAGTTGTAGCACACAGGATCTTTTCGTTGTGGCACGCAGGCTTTTCTCTAGTTGTGGCATGCGGCCTCCAGAGCCCGTGGGCTCTGTAGTTGCAGCACAGAGTCTCTCTAGTTGTGGCGTGTGGGCTCAGTAGTTGCGGCGCGTGGGCTTAGTTGCCCCACGGCATGTGGGATCTTAGCTTCCTGACCAGGGATTGAATCTGCATCCCCTGCACTGGAAGGCGGATTCTTAACCACTGGACCTAAAGAAGTCCTAAAAGAGAAACTTTATAGTGGAGAAGCCTGACAAACAGCCAGGTGGTCAAGGTCAACATCAACAGTGATCACTCGTATTGGTAGTACATGATATGATATGATGAGAATGACACTTTACCTCTGTGGTCTTCCTCCCCAAACCCATATCCTCAGTCTAATCATAAGAAAAACAAACAAATCCCACTGAAGGACATTCTACAAAATACCTGAACAGTAGTCCTCAAAAAACTGTCATAACCAAGAGGAGCCTAAGGAGACATAATGACCAAATGTAATGTGATATCCTGGATGGGATCCTGGAACTAAAAAAGGACATTAGATAAAAACTAAAGAAATCTCAATAAAGTATGGCCTTTAGTTAATAATAATGTACCAATATTGGTTCATTAAGTATAACAAATGTACCATACTAAAGTAAGATGTTAATTATAAGAGAAACTGGGTGCAGGGTCTATGTGAATTATTTGTACTATCTTTGCAATTTTTCTGTAAATGTAAATCTGTTCTAAAAGGTTTATTTTTAGAAAGAGTCATTCTATAAAAGGGAACAACTCATCAGAAAAAAAGGAGGCTAGAAAACAAACAACACTTTTAAAGTGCTGAAATCCAGAATTCTGTATCTGAAGTCCTTGAAAAATGATGGCAAAAAAAGACACTTTCAGGTAAATGAATGATGAGAGAATTCATCACAGCAGATCTGCACTGCAAGAAATGATTAAAAAAATTATCTATATTGAAAGGGAAATGACACCAGATGGAACTTGTAACTGTAGAAAGAAAAAAAGAACACCAGAAATGCTTATATGTGAGTAAATATAAAAGCCTATCACTTTTCCCTTCATCAGTTTTTCTGTTGCCATTACCCTCACCAACAAAGGATCTCTTTTCATTCCTCCTCTAAAGGCTCTGTAGACTTAGAATTTGACAGTAGGTAGAAAAGCCCTCCTAGGGAGAGACTGTCTAGAAACTCTGGGGGATTTTATACTGTTACAAACATGGAGGGGTGCCTCTGGCATTTAGTAGGAATGGGCCTGGGAGGCTAAACATTCTGTAAATACAAAGGACAGTTCTGCAGAGCAAAGAATTATCCTGCCCCGATATGATTCACATCCCACCCCCTGAAAAACCTAAATTGAGGAGCACTGTAAGGCATCAATTAAGGGGTAAGTAGCCTCACCAGACCTCTGACACATGCAGCCAGGCTGCATCATCTTCCTTAGCAGCTGTGCCTGTGGGACTAATTCTGAGCTTGCAACTGTAAATCCAGGTCATCATCATATGAAAAGCAACCAAGTAAAAAATGTCTTTTGTCCTGTAACCTATGGACCTGATTTCTAAGCCAGTATTCTAAACCCCATGCAGATCCTTTACATTATTTTAGCTTCTTCCTCTTCTGTTGCTGGAGAGGAAAGGATAAGCACAGGCAAGATAAAAAGGCAAATCAAGGGGCTTCCCTGGTGGCGCAGTGGTTAAGAATCTGCCTGCCAATGCAGGGGACCACAGGTTCGAGCCCTGGTCCAGGAAGATCCCACATGCCGCGGAGCAACTAAGCCCGTGAGCCACAACTACTGAAGCCCGCAAGCCTAGAGCCTGTGCTCCGCAGCAAGAGAAGCCACTACAATGAGAAGTCCACGCACCACAATGAAGAATAGCCCCCACTCGCCGCAACTAGAGAAAGCCCACGCAGCAACAAAGACCAAACTTAGCCAATAAATAAATAAATTAATTTAAAAAAGGCAAATTAAGTGATGAGTCCAAACAATTTACTCAGGATGCTGAGCCTGCAATGTCCGTGTTAGACAGGAAGGCTAGAAGATAAGTTGTCTTAAGTATCTGGCAGAGGGAGGGGCTCTCCACTTCCAGAGAAATAAAGGACAAATTTAGAGCTTATAAGAAATGTTTTTAAACAGAATCATCAGCAGTCATTTTTTTAAAAAGCTGTTATTTTTATTTATTTATTTTTTTTGCAGTACACGGGCCTCTCACTGTTGTGGCCTCTCCCGTTGTGGAGCACAGGCTCCGGACGTGCAGGCTCAGCGGCCATGGCTCATGGGCCCAGCCGCTCCGCGGCATGTGGGATCTTCCCAGACCGGGGAACGAACCCGTGTCCCCTGCATCGGTAGGAGGACTCTCAACCACTGCGCCATCAGGGAAGCCCAAAAAGCTGTTATTTTTTAAAAGCTACTGCTTATATGTTTCAGTGTCAGATTTTTCTTGATAATTATGAATTTTTGAAAAAGTAGATGGATCATATGGAAGATACAGAAGAGATATATGCAAACTCAGGCCAAAAGATACAATTAAGACTCTGTTTCCTGCTATAGCAGTACATTTAATGCAAGCTCAACCTTTTCTGAGGTAATTAAATCCATATTCAATTAGAACCTAAAAACTTTAAAACAGTTAAAACAATAGTATGACTATTATATTGATATTATAATGTATTATTACATATTAATAATATATATTATTAAAAGCCCATTTTCTTGATGGGCTTTAGAATAAAATAACAGATTGACACTAAGTGGCCCCAAATTATGGATATTTAAAGATATTTTGCAATATGTTTGTGATTTATCTTTGTTTTCATAAAGTGTGAATTTTTACTATTCACAAAGTGATTTATTCTATATTTTACAAAGTGTTTTTTTCTATTCATTGCTAGATAATAGATATAGAGCTATATACTTTTTTTTTAAAAGAGAATATGATGGGAAAAAGGTGAAGAGCTATTTAACTAATTCTATTCAACCAGCCAAAGAAACACTAAGCAGCATTTGATACTGCTAACTGACATAAAGATAGAAAAGCAACATTATTATTTGGGTACATGTTTATCTAAATTACTTCATCTTCCTATTAACAATGAAAAAAATGTCCACAGATTCTTACAGACATACAAATAAAACTATAAAAGAGATCTCCAATTTGACAACGATCTGACACAATTTATGACTGTTAAACAGTAAAGTCTATATCAATTTTTAAAAACCAGGAAAATAAATCTTTAACTTTCAGACAAATGTGTATTATTTTAATGTGCATTATTTTAAACTATCCAAGAGCCCATAACTTCCCCCTTTACACTGCCACATATCTGTTCACTACAAAGAACTTATTCTGCCAACTAGAGGTAACAAATAAAACCACAAATTGAGCGGTCTTTCCTGTCAGTTATGTCATGGACACTACGCCAGAAAAGATGTCCTTCAGTCACCAGATGAAGGGCATTCATTAGAACAAACGTGAACAAGCTCCTGAAACATCATCAACAAAGCAAGAAAATGAAATACCTATACTTAACAATGTGAAATTTAAAAATTAGTTATAAAATATATCCTTAAATGGAAAGAAACCTTAACAAAGCTAAATGTCTTCATGAAATCATTTCAATGTAGCACATACTTATTTTGTTCAAGGTATTCTGCTGCCCACTGCAGAGAATAGAAAGATAAGACACAAACTTCAACTTAAAGAAACCCGCAGTCTTCTCTCTACTGCCAGTCTAGTATGCAAATGATGACAACATAAAAGCAAAAGGACAGTACTGTCAAGAGGTACAAAAAGACACCGTGAAGACTGCAGGGGCCTTGGATAGTAAACTCACTGAGGGTGTGACCAGGGGTCTTTTTTTCAACTCTTACCATTTCGTATTAGTTCATGTCACAATGCATAGCACAAAGGTTTCTTTTCTTAAATGAAGGGTGGATAGAATTGACATGAGAGCAAGGGAGGACTAAAGCATGGATCTTTGGGTCTACCCCTTGAGATGTGGAGTTATAGGTCACTGGGGGAATCTAGTGACTGATGGAAGGGTCCTTGAACCTCATGTAGAAACAGGAAAAGAAGGGGCTCTATGGAGGGAGAGAGAAGCAGTGACACATTAATGAGCCAGGAAAACAAGTGGTTCTCAGAGTATAAAGATTTTCTATGTTGTCATCCTACATAATAGGGATTCATGGCCTTCCAGAGAAATAGATTTAGAGACGAAAAAGGTCTTCCCACACAGTAGGCAACGTGGCCTACATCACAGAGGAGGTCAGTGAAAAATCCGAGACTAAAACCTAGTTTTCTTGTCTTTACCTATTTCTCAAAGCAAGATCTGTGGGCCAGTGGCATTAGCCTCACCTGGAAACTTATTAAAAATACAGAATCTCAGGCTATACCCCAGACCTACTGAATCAGAATCTGTATTTTAACAAAATTTCCAGGGGATCCACACGCACATCAAACTTTGAAGAGTATTCCAGAGCACGTATCTAGATGTGAAATTACTGGATCACAATGTGTGAGTTCTTTAACGTATCAGATGGTGCTAAATTTCTCTCCAAAGTATTGTTATCAAGTCACTGTCTCATATTATTCTTTCTAATTTTCTGTGTATCTAATTACAACATAAAGCCATTTCCTATTGCTCTTACATTCCATTTGCCTTACAAAAGTTCCATTTCCTAAGAATATATCCTCAAACTCTATCCCTAAATTTCCTTATTTTTGTTGTTGTATACTAAAATGTGATAAAAGTTACATGGTCAAATAAATTTAGGAAACCATAGGTTAATCAATTAAAACAAGTCTTTAAGACTTCTCAGAGACCTCATTATGTTTATTAGGATAATAGTGGAATACTTTTCAAGCATTTTCCAAAACTTATTTTATCATTTACCTTTTTTCTCCATGGGTCATCTATGGAACATATCTGGATACACTAACATTTCAAGGAACACAGATGGGAAATCCATGTTAATTTATAGAGAATTCCCTCCTTTTTTAAACAAAAATCATTAAAAAAGTTCAATTCCCTCTCTAATAATCCCCAGATCTTCTCATACTTAAAAGACTCTCATTCTCGCTACTTCTCTGTGGTTCTGTGTATGTAAAATAACATCACAGAGGAAGAAAAACACAATCTGCTCAGCTGAATTTCTCCCTATTCATTTTTCATGTTTTCAGTAAGAAGAAATCGATAAGGTCCAAAATTTCAAAGTTTTTCTTACCTCTAAGGCAGCTGAGGAGAGCAAACTGTCACCTGCTCTGAGACCTAAGCAGAAAAACCAGTCTTTTTTTAAAAAAATTTTTATTTGAGTATAGTTGATTTACAATGTTGTGTTAGTTTCAGGTGTACAGCAAAGTGAATCAGTTATACATATACATATATCCACTCTTTTTTAGATTCTTTTCCCATATAGGCCATTACAGAGTATTAAGTAGAGTTCCCTGTGCCACACAGTAGGTCCTTATTAGTTATCTATTTTATATATAGTAGTGTGTATATGTCAATCCCAATCTTCCAATTTATCCCCCCACCTTACCCCTGGTAACTGAAAGTTTGAAAAACCAGTCTTGAATTCAGTGTTCCCACACACGATGTCCTGCAAAATCAGACTGACCCTTAATTTCCTTTTGGTTTCCCTGAAGAAATGAAAAGTGATCTCTGGATAGTGAAAATCACACGTTCTTTCTATTTTATTCTTTATAACTTTTCTTTAGTTTCAGTTTTTCTACAATGAGCATGTGTTACTTTTGCAATTACAAAAAAAAATTTTTAGTTCTTAATTTGAAGGGAAGAAAACAAGTCAGAGCAATAAAATTTAAATCTGTCTGCATTATCCTATCAAGATACACACAAAAGTATCAATGACCCTCAATTAGGGTGAGATCTTTGCAAGATAACTGTCTGAAATCGATTATGTGAATATTAACTACATGATTAAAATGTTAATTCTTGGGCTTCCTGGGTGGCACAGTGGTTAAGAATCCTCCTGCAGGGGACACGGGTTCGAGCCCTGGTCCGGGAAGATCCCACATGCCGTGGAGCAACTAAGCCCATGTGCTACAACTGAGCCTGTGCTCTAGAGCCTGTGAACCACAGCTACTGAAGCTCGTGCGCCTAGAGCCTGTGCTCCACAACAAGAGAAGCCACCACAATGAGAAGCCCGCAAACCGCAATAAAGAGCAGCCCCCACTCGCTGCAACTAGAGAAAGCCCGCACGCAGCAATGAAGACCCAACGTAGCCAAAAAAAAAAAAGTTAATTCTTTAAATAAGTCATTAATCTTTAAAATTTTTATGAATGCAGAATGAAAGTTTATCTAGGTTTCAATTTTAAGAGAGTGAACTGGTGAACTGAAAGACCATCAAAAAACCTTTGTCTAAGCCTCTCTTCTGCTGGCCCTTGCCTGCTTCAGTCTCCTGGTCTGTAAGTGGGAGAGTACCTGTACCATACATGGTTATGGTGAGGATTGGCTATGAAAATATATAAAAAGGGGGCTCCTCTACATCATATGTCATCAGAGAAACATAAATTAAAACAACCTATTACAACGGCCAAGATACAAAAACTGATAACACTAAATGCTGGTGAGGATGTGGAGCAACAGGAACTCTCATTCACTGCTGGTGGGAATACAAAATGGTACAGCCACTCTGGAAGACAGTTTGACTGTTCGTTACAAAACTAAACATCCTCTTACCATACAACTCAGCAATCATGCTCCTTGGTATTTATCCAGGGGAGCTGGAAACTTATGACCACATAAAAACCTGCACACAAATGTTTATAGTGGCTTTATTCATAATTGCCAAAACCTGGTAGCAACCAAGATGTCCTTCAGTAGGTGACTCGATAAACTGTGGTATATCCAGACAATGGAATATTATTCAGCACTCAAAAGAAATGAGCTATTAAGTCATGAAAAGACACAGAGGAAACCTAAATGCATATTACTAAATGAAAAAACCCAGTCTGAAAAAAGCCCAGGTTTTGCTGGGAACATAAAATTGCTCTAAAAAATAAATTCTATTAAAACCCAGAAAAGCTCATAGCCATATAGTGCCTGCCATATACACAGCAGTGCTCAATAAACTGCAACTATTGTTATTAAAACAGGTACATTAGAAATATCCTAAATGCTTCGACAAGAAATGAAGAAATATTACTACTGTAATTATAATACTTACTAAGTCAGTTTCAACATTTATCCTGATAAGATAAAAAGCATCCTTCTCAAACAGGTAATCCTTAAGAATCCATGACATAACTTGGATGAATGATTCTAAATCTAATATATTATTTTTCAAAGTTATCAAGTAAAATGTAAAATGACTAAGGATTCAGTCACAGCCAGTTACTTAATAAGTGCAAGTTTTACAGGCTTTTATGGTCATTATTTAAGAAAAAAGTTCAACTAAAGGAAAAAAAGACATGCATCTCAACAAAGAAATGGCAATACCAAAAATAAATATAATCATTGAATTATGTTGGAAATGATATGGTTTGAGCAAGAGGTAGAATTCCTACCTATAAAGCAATCATTTCTCAGAAGAAAAACAAAGTCTACAGTTTCCTTTTTTTGTTTACCTGGATGAGTCATGGTGACTGGCTCCTCTTTGGATTTATTATTGTAGATGACTACAGCAACTGCATTGTGGAAAGCAGCCCGTGATATTTTCTCTTTAAAGGTGCAATTTCCCCTCTGCAGCAAGGCAATCCACTGTTTGATGTTAGGAGGGACAAAGAACCGTGTTTGAGGATCACAGCCCAGATGATCAGCAACTAAATAGATGAGAAAAGAAAAAGAAAACAGACATTAATTTTTTCCTCAAGTAAATAAAATCAATCAAGTCTTCATCAAAGTGCTCAACTATTCTCTGGATACCATACAGCTCTACAGCACTTCAAGCAGCTCACTGCCAGCAGAGCTATAAATACATCCACAAAGGACAATGCAATGAATCTGAATCTAAATCTGCACAGGGAGAGAGATGCTTCATTAAAATGTTACCTGTAATGCAAATTAAAACCGTGAAAAATTCTGTTTAACTTTATAGATTGACAAAAATATAAAAGACTGATAATATCCAATGTAGACTGGTGAAGAGAGGAGGGAAAAAACGCAAATACAGAGAACCCCCCAGAAACCCAAGTGACTGAGCTACCCTGACTTTTGCTCATTCATCTGCAGTTACTCATCTCTTGATCCCCATCTCCCACCATCACCACAAGGAGACTGATTTTGCTTGGGGTAAATGAGGAAGCCAAACTAAACTTTGGTTCAGTTACCCAGCAGTCTTGTTGAAATTCAAGCATGCTTGAACCAATTTCTCAGTAAGTGTCAAAGGAAATTAGAAAAGTTCAGGCCTGTATTTGAAAGTTTAAATTAGCTAAAATAACATGAAACTAGAATTAAGATGTTATTCCTCTAATTTATATTTACTGGTAAATATTACCCTACAGTTTCACATTAGCATACATATATTAACTTACTATATCCACTTGTCTAACAAGATACATAGAGACACCAAAACTATCCCTTGGGACAATAAATTACATGGTCATTGTCCTAGATTTGGAGGGACAGTTTTTTCAAGTACATTTAAATTTGTACTTGAAGCTCATCAATTTCTGATCCTGCAAATACGGTAATCATAGCTCAGGCACTCTTTGCAAATCTTAAAAAGCTGTCCCGGTTGCTCTTTCCACTCCTCATCCTCGCATTTATAACAGGTTAAAATGAAAAGGGAAGGGCAGTTCAGAAGGAGGAAAAAAGTCACAAATGTTATTTTGAAGACTGCAGGTATGCAGTGCCAGAGGACAATGGGCCCAAGCCCTTCCTGGAGCCGGTCACCAGTACTTCGAGGGCTGAGAGGGAGGGAGGGAGGGAGAGGAACACAGCACAAAAAGGTAACACTAGAAGCAAATAAATAATGAAAATATTAAATAAATATTAATCAATAATAAAGTGTATAAAAAGAACACCAGTGGGGAAATGTTTGCTTTCTACACCCCAGAAGCACATTGCTTAGCAAAAGAAATTCTCTTATTATGGTGATGGATGGCAATGAGAGCATATTTGCTACCAGGGGTCTCCTAATACACAGTAAGTGGGAGATAAATGATTTCACAATTCGCCATGGTTGATATTGTCGACGACTATGACTCATCCTTTTCCTTAAACAGTTTCTGCACTCTGAAACTTTAGTCCTTTCTCAGTCAAATTAAACAGACAGAAAAAAGCTTATGTCATGATTTTAGTAGTCAACTATTGAAAGACACAGTCAAGGCATCATGAAACTTTGAAATCCTGAAACAGACTTTACTTTCAGTAATATCTGTTTCACAGATAATTATGCTGTTTAAAAATATAAGCGTTTAGCCAATGTGTTATGATAACCTCACTGTCTTGGGAAAATTTTCAAGAATATCTGAAGAGATCTGTATGCTTGTCTTCTGTGAAACATTCACTATTTTTCCTGTGACTTATCCTGTCCTCCCTATGATTTCTTACTCATTCACAGTGCAGTAAAGAGAAAACAACACAGTTATGGAAGCAGCAAGACCTGGGGTCCAAATTCTAGATCAACGATTTCTTAGTCGAGCACTGTCACAGGTTCAATTTTCTGATCTTCTACTTCTACTAATTTATAAAGACTGTATGTGTCAATCCCAATCTTCCAATTTGGGACTGACACATACACACTACTGTATATAAGACAGATAACTAATAAGGACCTACTGTACAGCACAAAAAACTCTACTCAATACTCTGTAATGGCCTATATGGGAAAAGAATCTAAAAAAGAGTGGATACATGTATTTCTAGTACAGATTCACTTTGCTGTACACCTGAAACTAACACAACACTGTCAATCAATTATACCCCAATTAAAAAAAAAAAGATTGAAATACAATTCTTACCTTACCAGAGTTACGTATGTGAAAAAGTCTATAATAATTCTTCTACCCTTGAGTGCTGAAAAAATTAACTTCCCTTCCCTTAGTTTTCTGGGTGCCATCCTATCTTGTCCTAGTGATCCAGCTTGGTGCCATGGGGATGTTCTACACAAATGTGTGTGAAGTCTACCCACAGCCCGGCAGCACACCTCCACTCCATACCCTTTGCTCCTAATAACTACCACTCTGTTTCATTCTTTCTCCCTGATGCTCTGACAGTATCATTGTCAACTTAGAAGAACAGCAGTTCACTAATTGTCACAATGTCTAACACTGAAAAGACACCGAGGGGAGCAACAACAGAGCAAAATCAAATACACTGAAGGAAAACTTTAAAATTCTCTTAAGGAATGCCCACCCACTAAGAACAGATTCTATGAACAACTGCATCATCAAAACAAATGCCAACAACAGACTGTATGAGCAAAAGAATGTTCCTGCTCCCCCAAATTTATCCAAATCATCATTCACAAAAGGTCTTTGAAAACATT
Source organism: Leucopleurus acutus (assembly GCF_964270905.1). Lineage (NCBI taxonomy): Eukaryota > Metazoa > Chordata > Mammalia > Artiodactyla > Delphinidae > Leucopleurus > Leucopleurus acutus. The sequence goes on from NC_139145.1 coordinate 17,766,335, forward strand.
TGTATCAGTAAGAATATAATATGCAATAATAAGAAATTCCAGTTCTTGTTCAAGGAAGTAGTTATTCAGAAAAAGAAAATAAGGGGTTTTCATAATCAGTACCATGGTACGTTTATTTTATCTATCTATTCTTTTCTGTAATTAAAAAATAACTTGAACAATGAAAATAATGTCAACAGCTCTAAAACAAATTCCCAAGAGGACTGATGACTGATTGTGATTAAGTAGCACTACTGCAAAATTTAATACCAGTTGTTTATACTTGAAGCAATTTATTAAGTGAAGACATGGTAGTATGGCATAAAAGATCTATGAACCAATAAATTTTTTTCATTACAAGTCATAATGAAAATGTGAAATTATAGGTGATATAAAATATTAAAGTATTTTACAATTTTATTTGTCAATTATACCTCAGTAAATCTGGAAAAAAATTTTACATTACTGAAAAACTTCAGTTTTTTTCTGTATGGCCTTTCCTGTTGAGTCCAGAAATAGTTATGAGACTTTTATTTATTCCTTGACAAGAACCAAACAATTCTGGACAGGAACAATTATGGAATCCTCACCTCAACGAATATTAACTTAAATGCTCAGCATCGTACTAAATACCAAAGAGAAATACAATAGAACCAAACATCCTGGTCTTAAATGTTAAAGAACCACTAAATGTATTGAGGAGGCATGCCTGTCACAGAAATTAAATATCAGCTAGGTAGTTTAAAGTGCCAACACGGAGAGTGCTTAGAAATTTAGGAAAGGAAAAGAGCAACATAATGGTTCAAGGTTTAGTGGAAGTTGGAGGCTAAAACACTTGAAAACTGCTCAAGCAGAAAGGAGGCGGGTGTACAAGTGACTAGCACAAGAACACAGAACAAAGATTAAGAGCCTCTCTCAAACTCTTGTGAAAATCAAATAAGATGATATATTGAAAGGCTGATATTAAATATATGAATATTTAAAGGGCTCTCTGAGTGGATAATAAATAAATAAAATCTCTCTTCCCTACCCCAGAGCAGCCGGAAGTTCTCCACTTTGATTAATTTCACTTAATAATTTCACACCATTTCTTAAAAATGCAAACACTCCATCTGCTAAGTAGTGATGTCCACATTGTTGTGTGGGTGATGTTTCCTTCTGCGCCCTGAGAACTTGCAAGAGCCTTGGGGGGCTAGGGCACTGATGCATGGTTGCTGGATTCCTTAGGCACGCAGCACAGGTACCCCAATGTGACTCTTGCTCTCAGAGGCTGCGTGTCTTGTTTCCTCCACCTTAAATGCCAGTCCCACCACTCCTTTGCTGACCACCTCCTAAGCCTCAGGATTGTGCTAAAATATCTTCTCTGGAACGCCTTCCCAGTCTCCTAAGGCTGAGTTGGGTGTTTTATTCATGTTTCCATGGTACCCTGAGATTCCATTTATTTTAGCATTTATCACACTTTATTAGTAACTGGCTGTTTATTCTAAGTCTCTCCTAAAGCATGAGATCTAGCATCTCTGCCAGTATCTCTGGCATACAGCAGACACTTAACTTACCTGATGACGGGAGCAAGAGAAGAATGACAGAGGGAGATTAAGCAAGACCTGATATAAAGAAAAAGCTGTGCCAAAGACCTCTCTGTTTCATGTGGTAATGTTCTGACAGGGGTAATGTTCTATCAGTTGTTTCCTACAAAAGAAGTAAAAATAAAAATGAGCCTAACTAGTTACCCTAAATTTAGATGTTTCCATTATCAGTACGTTCTGATTATTTGCTTTTCTGTTTTCACATTAATTATAATCTCTTTAATCTTTAGATTTCTTACTTCTACCTTGTCTTTATTTTCCGTTTGTTAAATTTTAATTTTATGATTCAAAGGAAAAAATACAATTCTTTATTTTTGTTCCCAACTTTTTTTTTAATTGAAGTATAATTGATTTACAATTTTGTACTAGTTTCAGGTGTACAGCAAAGTGATTCAGTTTTATATATGTGTGTGTGTATACGTGTATGTGTGTATATGTATACATATATATATCCTTTTTCAGATTGTTTTCCATTATAGGTTATTAAATGATGCTGAATATAGTTCCCTGTGCTATACAGTAGGTCCCTGTTGTTTATTTTATATATAGTAGTGTGTATCTGTTAATCCCAAATTTCTCCCTCCTGCCCTTTCCCCTTTGGTAACCACAAGTTTGTTTTTCATCCAATTTTCTTAATTTTATACATTCAGCTACTGGACTTAAGTATCTAGCTTTCATCCCTTCACACTTCCATGGATAAATTTACTTTCTTACTATTTCTACACTTTCACTGAAATCTAACATCTTATTTCTTTTTATTACTTATCTTTATCAGTTGTTTAGTCTAGTTGAAAATGTTTACTCTTCCTTTTGTTTTAACTTTCTGCTAACTTATTTGCAAGTTTCAATTTTTTCTCTTAACCTTGTATATACTTTTTAAAATCCCCCTACCCCATACTTCTGTTATATTTTTTTTCTGTTAGGATCTGTTATCATAATGGCCTGCAAAAGTGATCTGGACCCTAGCCCTTCTTGATTTCTCAGGAACCTTGTATTAATGATCATTCCCTCTTTTTCTTTTTCCTCTCATTTAAACCTGCTTGTCTCTTCCATCTTAAAAATAAAGGAGAAGAAGGAAAGATATCTCAAAAGACTCCATTTTACTGCCACTGTTCTCAAGAGCTGCCTGTACCTGTGATTCTCATCTCCTCAGTATCCACCCCATTCCTCATCACATTTTAATCTCTGCATCCAGCCACTCCACTAAAAGTGCTCTGATTAAAAGGCACCAATAACCTCGGTGTTGCTAAATCCCAGGACATGCCTAATCCTCTTCCAAACTGACCTCGCAGTAACATCTGTCCCAGCTGAGCACTCTTCTCTCTTGGCTTTCAGGGCTCTCATCTTCCTTGCTTTCTTCTTCCTCCTCTTCCTTCACAGCCCTCCTTCCTAGTCTTCTTGACTGACTCCATTCCCTCCACAGGAACACTCAAACCACCTGGACGTAGGTCTAAGACTCTCCAGAGCTAGAATTCTCTCTACGTTGATGGCAGACTTTTTTTTACTGGAATAACGATGCTTACTAACATTTCATGCCAATCAGCCCTTTTCTGAGAAACTATTTTTCAAATTTTACTTCTATAAATCCATAGTTTCCAATATATACAACTAAATCAGAATGCTAAGAATCAGGAGAGGAATACAGATAATTAAATGCAGGGAAGAGATGGTCTTGCTTTGATGAGCTAACAGACATTCTTGAATGTCTTTACTGGTTCACACAAAAGGAGGCATAGGAGAGCACCTGTAGGCAGGTGTATGGACAGTCACTTTCTAATTTATTTGTTTCCTGGCAGCTTTGCCCCACTTCCAGGCAAGGCCATGGGATCACCATGAGGTTTCAAATGGATTCTATCAGTTGCCAAAAAAACCCACCCCAAACCAAAACCAGAAACAGAAACCTAATTTAATTTGGGCATCACCTCTACACAGTCATGCTTTAAGTGACACCTACTTGAGAGCAAGCTTTAGGGGGGAGGGAGGTAGACAGACGATCTAAGATGAGGCACACAGAAGTTAAATTACATATGAAGGAGAGGCTTTTTCTCTGTTTTCCACAGGATGTGAATAGGAAACATGTGACTCCAGTTGTTGCTGGCAGTCATTTTGTGATAAAGAGGGGAACAATCTTAGGATAAAGTTAAAGCTATGATGACAAAGGGACACTGAAAGGGACAAGATCCTTGGTAACACTGCTGAGTGCTGAATCTCTGAACCCTGAAAGCTGCCCTACCTTGGAGTTTCCAGTTCTGACACAGGATTAATGTCCTCCTTATCTGTAATCAATCTAAGCAGGAATTTGTTACTTGGAGCACTCACACTTCTCATGTGAGTCAAGTGGCAAAGGTCAAGACTGGGGCTTTATCCCTGCTGAGGGGATCTCTTAATCCATCGGGATCCTTGGCAACTCAAACCCACCAAGATCAAATCATAAGAAGAAAGCTTCTTGGAAAAGTCCTTTGACACAGGGAGGCAGCTGTGATGCCAATTCTTTGCCTCCCTCCCTCGAGGGGAGTGGTAGCAATTCAGGAGTGGAGAGCTTCACTTGAAGACTAACATTTTTTTTTTATATCTTTATTGGAGTATAATTGCTTTACAATGGTGTGTTAGTTTCTGCTTTATAACAAAGTGAATCAGTTATACATATACATATGTTCCCATATCTCTTCCCTCTTGTGTCTCCCTCCCTCCCACCCTCCCTATCCCACCCCTCCAGGCGGTCACAAAGCATGGAGCTGATCTCCCTGTGCTATGCGGCTGCTTCCCACTAGCTATCTACCTTACGTTTGGTAGTGTATGAAGACTAACATTTAAAGCAAGGGTTCTTGACAAGGATACATGGGTAGAATCCAGGAGGCCAGGGAAATCGTCTTTACTTTCACTAAACGCTAACTGACATTTAGCATTTTCTTCATCTGTAATTCTGTAACCAATAGCAACTACATTAATTTTTGTTATCTCAAAATACTGGTAATTAAAGTTATTAAACGCACACCAAGAGCTTGTTACTTGATATGTTAATAATCACATCTATTACTATGTCACAAATATTTTAAATACGTTGATACTGTGTTTCAGTATACTTGGTTTCCTTTAATCCTATTTACTTTTGTACTGATCACTATCCTGAGAAGAAGTCCACAGTTTTCTTTCTCACTAGACTGCAAAAGGAGTCTCAACTGCCAGGTTTAGTTTGTTTAAGTTATATGACATATTTGTATCTGTTTCTATTACTTTACTTTGTTCTTATTATCCCTAAGCTTCTTTATACTACCCCCACCCCCACTTCTGAATGAATAAAGAAAAATTTTCTTTATTACCCTCTTTTCTTCCATCTACATACTCAAGTTCTATTTTTTAGAAGTTACCCTTAAAAAATTAACATGCATACCTGATAAGAAGTTTACATTTAATCAATGCCTCTATCTTCTTCCTTAATAACACAAGGCTCTTAAAAGGGCTGCCATAACAAAGTACTATAAACTTGGTGGTTTAAACAACAGAAACTTATTCTCTCACAGTTCTGAAGGCCAGAAGTCTTAAATCAAGGTTGTTGGCAGGGCCATCTTCCCTCTGAAGGTCCTAGTGGAGAATCCTTGCTTGCCTCTTTTGGCTTCTGGAGCTCCAGGTGACCTTGGCTTGTGGCTGCATCACTCCAACCTCTGCTACTGTCTTCACATGGCCTTCTCCTCTGTGTCTGTCTCTTCACTTCTGTCTCTTATAAAGACACTCATCATTGGATTTAGGACACACCTACGCAATCAAGGATGATCTCATCTAAAGATCTTTAATTTAATTACATCTGCAAAGACCTTTTTTCCAAATAACGTTTCCACATTCACAGGTTCCAAGGATTAGGACGTGAATGTACTCCGGGGAGACCACCATTCACCCCCGCTTCAGAATGAGACTCCAACCGCCACCTTTCATCGTATGTGTTAACTGCCCACTATGCAGTTCCACCTTACTGTAATTATCCCCTCAATGTTTCGTACAGTCAATGTTTGTTAAACTTTACCTACAGATGCTTGTCAGTCCTTACATTAGTCAGGGTTCTCCAGAGAAACAGACCAGTAAGATATTTGTGTGTGTATAAAGAGATTTATTTTGTAAGGAACTGGCTCATGCGATTACAGAGGCTGGCAAGTCCCAAGATCTGCAGGGTAAGTCAGCAGGCTGGAGAATTGATGGTGGAGTTCCAGTCTGAAGGCTGGCAGGCACGAGACCCAGGGCGCGATGATGTTTCAGTTTAACTCCGAAGGCAGGAAAAAGCCAATGTCCAGTTTGAAGGCAGTCAGGCAAGGCGAATTCTCTCTTATTTGGAGGATAATCAGCCCTTCTGTTTCATCCAGGCCTTCAAGTGACTGGATGAGGTCCACCCACAACAGGGAGGGCAATCTGCTTTAATCTGCTTTATTCAATCTATCAATTTATGTGTTAATGTCATCGAAAAATACCCTCACAGAAACACCCAGAATGATGTTTGACCAAATACCTGGGAACCCTGTGGCCCCGTGAAGGTGACACATAAAATTAACCATCACAGTACTCCTCACATCTCAATTTTCCCTTCTGTGTTTCCTCCTTCTCACTTATTCTACATCTTTTAGAACTTCTTTCAATGAAGATCTTTAAGGGTAAACTTGCTTTTTCGGGTAAACTTGTCTTTACACATCTGAAAACTTCTTTCACTTTCCCTCATTCTTGAATGATAAATTAGGGTAAAAAGTCTAGATTGTTATTGTTCTGTTAGCACACTAAAGATAATATTCCATTGTCTTCTGCTTCTTATGTTGAGAAGAGGCTGAACAAAACATTTTAATTATGTAGGCTCTCAAATGTTACCTACTTTTTACTTTTGCATCTAATATTTTTAAGAAGTAAAATAAATATGATCTATTAATCACCAATTTTAACCTCTTCGGATATATTCTGAAGAAACAAACTTTTCACTACTTTTTCATATAGAATTTTAAAGGAAAAGGAAACAATATAATATCTTCTGTACACCTAGAGTGCTGGATATATCAATCAACATTGCAAGAAGGGTCATACGTAGCTGAACTGTCAGCAAGTTTAATTGCCAATAGCTATCCATTATCGTTTGTCTTCTATACTTAGTTACTGTAGATCTCAAATGGATTTTGATTATTTTTTACATCCTTAGAACTTATATATATCTGTTGGATGTTCTCCATGACATAATAAAAAGCATCTTAACAGTAATTTTAAATGATGGCTAACTCAAATCACTTAACTTGAAAAGTCATGTTCAGAAATAATTTCTATTACAACTGATGTAACAAATACTTCATGCATAAGAGATGCTATAAATCAAAATAACTAAAAATCACTGCTAGGTTCTTGTACAATCATGGTATCATAGTACACATACACAAGTGCTAATTATTTTATCCACATCACTCCCCATTCCACAAAAGCATCATAACACTGAATACAACTATTTCTGAGGCTCTCTTTTCTGCTGGCTCCTATCCATCATGTATTCCTCCTGCCACAAGGATGGTTCAACATCCACAAATCAATGTGATACACCACATTAACAAAAAGAAGGATAAGTCATATGATCATCGCCATAGATGCAGAAAAAGCATATGATAAAATTCAGCATCCATTTATGATAAAAACTCTCAACAAAGTAAAATGGGTAGAGAGGGAATGTACCTCAACATAATGATAAGCCCACAGCTAACATCATACTCAACAGTGAAAACCTAAAAGCTTTTCCTCTAAGATCAGGAAAAAGACAAGGATACCCACTCTTGCCACTTTTATGCAACACAGTACTCGAAGTCCTAGCCAGTGCAATTAGACAAGAAAAAGAAATAAAAGGCATCCAAATCTGAAAGGAAGAAGTAAGACTGTCTCTATTTGTAGATGACATGATATTGTATATAGAAAACTCCAAAGACTCCATCAAAAAACTGTTAGAACTAATAAACAAATTCCATAAAGTTGCAGGATACAAGATCAATATATGTAAATCAGCTGTGTTTGTATATACTGATAACAGACTATCAGAAAAATAAATTAAGAAAACAATCCCATTTACAATCACATCAAAAAGAATGAAATAGGGTCTTCCCCCGTGGTGCAGTGGTTAAGAGTCCACTGGCCAATGCAGGGGACATGGGTTCGAGCCCTGATCCAGGAAGATCCCACATGCCGCAGAGCAACTAAGCCCATGCACCACAACTACTGAGCCTGTGCTCTAGAGCATGCAAGTCACAAATACTGAAGCCCGCGTACCACAACTACTGAAGCCTGTGCGCCTAGAGCCTGTGCTCTGCAACAAGAGAAGCCACGGCAGTGAGAAGCCCTCGCACTGCAATGCCCCCGCTCGCTGCAACTAAAGAAAGCCTGCGTGCAGCAACAAAGACCCAACGCAGCCAATAAAAAATAAATAAATAAATACATCAAATCTAAAAAGAATGAAATACCTAGGAATAAACTTAACCAAGGAGGTGAAAGACCTGTACAATGAAAACTATAAGACACTGACAAAAGAAACTGAAAAAGACACAAATAAATGGAAAAATAACCTGTGCTCACAGACTGGAAGAATTAATATTGTTAAAATGTCCATTCTACCCAAAGCAATCTACAGATTCAGTGTAACCCCTACAAAAAGTCCAATGACATTTTTCACAGAAGCTGAATAAACAATCCTACAATTTGTATGGAAGCACAAAATACCCCAAATAGCCAAAGCAATCTTGAGAAAGAAGAACAAAGCTAGAGGCATCATGCTTCCAGATTTCAAACTATATTACAGGACTACAGTAATCAAAATAGTATGATATTGGCATAAAAACAGACACATAGATCAATGGAACAGAACAGAGTCTCCAGAAACAAACCCACACATATATGGTCAATCAATTTCCTACAAAGGAGCCAAGAACATGCAATAGGGAAAAGACAGTCTCTTCAATAAACAGTGATGGGAAAACTGGACAGCCACGTGCAAAAGAATGAAACTGGACCACTATCTTACACCATACACAAAAACAACGGTCCTTGTTTCATGCAAATTTCTATTGACACAGTTCCCCACTATTTCTTACATTTCACAGGTGCTAGCTAAGTGTGTGATATTGCTGTTATCCCTTGAATTAATGATGTTAGTTAAAAGAGATGACTCATTCTCATGAAAAAAAAAAAATTATGGGCTAGGAACAATGTCACTCACACTAACAGGAGAAGTATTTGTCCAGAGGCTAACTGACCACTGACTGAAGGAAGGACTTAAAGTGAAACTGCTGAGGAAGGAGGTAAGAGAACATGAAAAAAAAAATCATGAAATCAGTCCCTATGGAGGACAATTAGAAAAAAAATAACACGGTGAGAGACTATTCATATGAGAAAACAAATGAGAACAGGAAGTTTAAAGTTTTCATAATCTGAGATGTTTGTAAACCAATAAATGTAAGTAATGAGAAAAATATTTAAAGTTTATCCTAAATATACAAAATAACCAATGAGGTTTGTTGAAGTGGGTCTCAAGATTGGCCGATAATAATAGAAAAGAATACTTTACCTAAGAACCTACTATTCGGAGGAAAAAAGGAAAAGCAGTTATTTTACATCAAGACAATGTTCATCCTTCAAGAAAATTTAAGTGAAAAGAAGCATTCAGAATATGTCTGAGAGATAGAAATGAGACTTTGACGGGGGCAATATACCAAGGTCAACTGGCCAAATGGAGTAAATACAAAAGTTCTTTACAGATCACAAAACTGGTAGACAAGATAGAGTACTGATAGGGGTTCCAGTCATCTACAAAACTGCAGAAATCTCATTTAGCTAAAAGCAGGATGTCTAACAAGTTCCTGATCTGCTTTACTGTTCATTTTGTCTCCCAAAGGATAATTGCTAGGGATAACCAGAGGAAAATGCTACCCAGAACGTAACATATACCCAGACTGTGAAGTGACTAGTAACTTGGAAGAAAGCAACCTATCATTTTACAGTACGCAAAACCCAGGGCAAAAAAGCTGGGTAATTACAAATCATCTTGATGAGAAAGGAAATGAAGAAGCCAGCAAGAATGCACAAGATAAATTCAACTTTAAGGAAGACTCGTACAAAGTAAAGGCCAATGCAGGATGACAATATAGACTTATAAAAATTCTCCCCAAAACTAAAAAGCCCAGAAAGAGTTGAAAGTTGCCAATAATGACAGGAACAAGCAAAGGGGCTTCTCTCAATCCCTTCCCAAAAGATTTTTTTCTGAGCAAGAAGAATAGGAAAGAAATAGGTCCACCGCTCAGGGCCAACAAAACAATGGATGAAAACATTTCTCAAAAACTTTTTTGCTTGTTTCCCTGTAAAGGAGAACAACCTGAGAACTAAGACGACCAGAGCAAGGCTAAAGCACCCTGGAAATGGGTTGAGTTCATAAGAAAGCAAATATATTCTTAGGATAGGTCTCCCAGTTCAGTAAAACTGCCGTTCATAGCTTGTGCATTCATACTGGTTTCTTCAAGTAATCTCTCATCCCATTAAAATAATTTATAATTACCCAGCTTTCTTTGCCCTGGTGTTTGCAAACTTAAAAATGTTATAGTTGCTTTCTTCCAAATTTCTAGTCACTTTGCTTTACATCATCAAATGCAAAGACTACTTCCCAGTCCTCAGCGTGCCATCCTCCTCAGCAGTGTCAGAGGTAGCAAACCACTTAACTTTTAAGACAATATATATTTCTTTGGTCTCTTCCTTCTCCTTCTCAGTCTTCTTGGCTATCCAGTTGTCCCAGCACCCTCTGTTGAAAAGACTGTTCTTTTCCTCACTCAATTGTGTTGGCACCTTTGTCAAAAATCAATTGATCATAAATTAAGGGTTTATTTCTGGTTCTCAGTTCTATGCCATTGATCTATATGTCTATGCCAGTCCACAGTGACTTGTAAGTTTTGAAATCAGGAAATGTAGCCCTCTAATTTTGTTTTTCTTTTGCAAGATTGTTTTGACAATTCTACGTCCACATACATTTTGCTGGCCAATTTCTGCAAAAAGCCAGCTGGTATTTTCTTAGGGTTATTGAATCTGTAGGTCAGTTTGGGGGAGTGCTGTCACTATAACAGTATTAAGTCTTTAGATCCATGAACATGGGATGTCTTTCCATTTACTTAGGTCTTCTGGAATTTCTTGTGACAGTATTTTGTAGTTTTCAAGGCCAATGACATTTTAAATGATATTAAAAATATATTTTCTAATTGTTTGTTCTGGCATACAGAAGTACAATTGACTGTGTGTGTGTTTGTATTGATCTTGTATCTAGTGACCTTTCTAAATTTACTCAACTTTAAAAAAAATCACTCTGTAATAATAAATGAGAAACAAAGGTTTAATGACATTTAATTACGGATTAACACAGGCTGCCTTTCTCAATCCATGGCAGATGGTTGTGTATCTCATATGGTATCTGAGGTATCCTGAATGAAGAGTGATCCCACAAATGTAAAGCGGATGTCAGTGACTCCCTCACACATGTGTTTTTTCAGTTTATTGCAAAATAGCATATATACTCAGTTACATGGATTTATACATGATACCATTTACTTTTAACTAAATGTCCCTCATTAAATGGACAATGCCTTAAAAACATCCCTACAAAATAAAGCAAAAATAAATTGGAAGAGCTGACATTTCTACTCTTGTACAACCTCTTTTTAGTTACCATAGAAGGTTTTAAAAAACCCAACTAATCAGATTTGTAAAAGAAAGCCCCCAAATTAGAAATAATCATGAAACACTATTAGAAATACACTTATTACAGCTGTTATTAGCTATTAACCTAAGTGTTAGGCTTTAAGGTACTATGTCAAAGAAGACCAATAGTGTGGTTTAACATTTCTAAGTATAATACATATATTGGGGATAAATGTACACGCACAACCAAAAAAGTCTGTGCCCCAGTACTACAGGGAATGGGTTAGAGAGGGCACCAGTAGACACAGGGAAGCCAGTTAGGAGGCCACAGTCTAGGTAAGAGATTAGAGAAGGTTGCAATGGATGTGGAGAGAAATAGATACATTTTAGAGATATTCACGAATTTGGATCAACAGGACTTGGTAATTAATTAGATATGAGGGGGTTGGGGTCTAAAGATGATGTCCTAGTTTCTGGCATAACACACTGGGTAGAAGGTGGTGTTGACTGAAACAGCAAACATTGGAGGAGAAACAGATTTTTGGAGGAAAGATGATGAACTGTTGTGGACATACCAGGCTTGAAAGAAAATTGAGAGGGAGAGAATAATTCCACTCCCTAAGCATACCTCCAATAAAATGTTATATATTTTATGTAACAGAAGACATGTACACCATGTTTATGACAGCATTACTTGTAACAGTCAAAAAACAGGCAACCCACATGTCCTTCAACAGCAGAATAGGTAAAATGTGATATATTCATGCACTGGATCACTGACAAAACTATTGCTATATGCAATGACATGAATTTATTTCACCAGTATGATGTGAGCAAAAGAAACTAATCACAAGATGAAAAAGAATACATACCATGATTCTATGTATATAAGTTAAAAAGCAGGCAGAATCTCTAGTGTTCAAAGTCAGGACAGTATTTACTTTTGGGGAGGGAGCAAGGGAGAAGTAGTGATTGAAAGGGGACTCCCAGGGAGCTCTGTGGAGCTCATAATGCTCTATTTCTTGACAAGGTTCAGAGTGACGTCAATGTGGTCGCTGTAGTAATTCATCAAGCTGTGGACGTATGATGGTGTATTTTTCTGTGTATGTTATAGCAGACAAATACTGTATGACTCCATTTATATGAGGTTTCTAGAGTAGTCAAATTCATAGAGACAGAAAGTAGAAGGGTGGCTGCCAGGGGCTGGGGGGAGAAGGAAAGGCATAGCTTAATGGGTATAGGGTTTCAGTTTTGCAAGATGAAAAGACTTCTGGAGATTGGTTCCACAACAACGTGAATCTAGTCAACACTACTGAACTGTACATCTAAAATGGTTAAGATGGTAAACTTCATGTTACATGTATTTTACCATAATTAAAAATTAAACGAACAAACAAACCAACCCTTCAGTAATTTTCTACTCCTCTTGGGATAAAGTCCAAAATCCTAACACAGCCTAGAAAGTACTGACCCACTTTTTCACCTGTGCTGTATACCACTCTTCCCCTTATTCTCAACTCCTTTCAGTTCCTCAAGCACACCAAGGGTTTCTTTGTACCTTTTGGTCTTCATATATTTTCCTGGCCTGAAATGGTCTTCCTTTCTGTGCCCCTTTTAGTTTAATATCTGCTCCTGCTTTAGCCTCAGCTTAAACATCGTTTCTTCCGAGAAGCCTGCCCTGAGCATCCTAGACTGGGTTAGTTCTCTCATTTATGCTCTCTCAGCATCCTGCTACTTTCCCCAAGAATTATTATTAAATTATTACTTGTGTTATTATCTGTTTAATGTTTGTTTTCACCACTAGACAATACACAGGGGCTGACTCACCTCGCTTCTTCCACTAGACAGCCACCAGACAGCATGAAGGAACTTCTTGTCCTGCCTGCCGTACACGTGTTTAATAATTATTTGCTGAATGAGTATTTGAAGAGCTGTCCCACATGAGTTTAGGATTTCTGATCCAGATGGATTATAGTCTGGTGACAACATGCAAATGAGAAACTGCATCATTGACAATGATCTTTGAGCAATCATAAAAGAGAGACATTAGAAAACTAACCTGTGTAAATAGCACTCCAATATTTATAAACTGATAAAGATGGACTGTGTAGATTATGGGCTAGTTAGGGTACTATTAATCCCTAGAAAAATTTCAGAAATAATTATTCAAGGAATAATTTGTAGACACTTAGAAGAGGAAGCTATAATCATGGGGTGCTTGCACAGGTTCACAATGTGTGGGAGACAGAATAATGCCCTCCTCCCAATCCTCCCAATGTCTCCATCCTAATCCCTGGGACCTGTGAATATGTTAGGTAACAGGACAAGAGGGAATTAAGGTTGGTAATCAGTTGACTTTAAAATACAGAGATTACCTTGGACTATGTGGGTGGGCCCAATGTAATCACAGGGTCTTAAATGTGGAAGAGAGGTAGGAAATCAGAGTCACAGAAAGCTCTGAAGATGCCTCACTGCTGATTTTGAAGATAGAGGAAGGGGCCATGAGCCAATGAATATAGGCAGTCTCTAGAAGCTGGAAAAAACAAGGAAATGGATTCTCCCTCAGACCATCCAGAAGGAATACAGTCTTGCCCAACACCTTGATTTTAGCCCAGTGAAACCCATTTAGGACTTCTCACTTCCAAAACTGTAGGATAATAAATTTGTGTTCTTTTAATCCACCTGGTTTGAGGTAATTGATTACAGTGGCAACAGGAAAATAACATACTATTAAGCCATAAAAATGCACTTCTTCTCCTTCCTAGCAAATCAGAAACAAAGTAAATACAATATATTTGTTTTTTTCCATCAAAGAACTTGATTATGTCTTTTATGATATCATAAGACAAAGAAATATGTACTACATGCAAAGTCAATAAAGTAAATTAGAAAATGGTTAAATGCCCTCCCCACTCCCCCAGAAGTGCTGATTAATGGAATAATGTCAACCATCTTAGAAGGTTTTTAGAAACACACTACAAGGGTCTGTTCATTCACACTCTTCCGATACGTTTATCAATAACTTAGAGCAGCGTTCTTAACTTTGGGTCCGTGGACCACTTGAGGCCTCAACAGGCATCTGAACCTCTTAAACTTTATTGAAAACTCTGTGTACATATACACAAATAAGTATTTTTCATCAGAAAGGTCCACAGCTTTCATTAAAGTCTTAATAGGAATCCATAATCCCAGAAGGTTAAGAACCACTGACCTACATGAAGACACAGGAAGTATGCTCATCACCTTCACGGGTGACACAAAGCTGCTAAAAAGAGTAAAGACTGGATGAAAAATCAGGATTCAAAAAATATCCTGAAAGGCTGAATGAACAGGCTGAACCCCGTAAAGGTAAAATCACTTGGCTTAGGGCAGCCTCTATGAAAAAGACCTAGAAGGTCTAATCAGCAGTAATCTCAGTATGAGTCAGTGATTAGGGCTACCAAAAGAACCTACATGACTCTAGGCAGGTGTTCAGAATGATGGAAAAAAAGCATTCTACTCTTTTCTGCATTGGTGAAACCAAGTTGCAATACTGTTCAATTATGCTTTTCTCTTTGGGCCGCCATAACAAATGACTACAAACCTGGTGGCTTAAAACAACATAAATTTATTGTCTCACAGTTCAGGCCAGAAGTCAAAGTGAAGGCGTTGGCAGGGCTGGCCCCTTCTGGAGGCTCCAAGGGAGAAATAGTCCCATGTCTCTCTCCGAAGCCTCTGGTGGTTGCCAGCAATCCTTGGCACTCCCTGGCGATGGCAGCGTAACTCCTATCTCTGTCTACCTCTATCTTCCCATTGTCTCTCTGTATCCTCTCTTCTCCTTATAAGTACACCAGTCACTGGATTTAGGCTCCACCCTAAACTAGTATGATCTTATCTTGATCCTTAACTACTTACATCTGCAAAGATCCTATTTCCAAATAAGATCACATTCTGAGCTTCCAGGTGGACATGAAGTTTTGTAGGACACTATTCAACTCACTGCATCCTTTAAGTGGAATATTGCTTTCTATGGTTTACAATACCATATTCTTAAGAATGGTCAATAGAAATAGGAATATGAAGTCTAAGGGTTAGAGGACTTGAGTCAGACAAGGAAATTAACTACTGTCTACAAATTTTTGAACTGCCTTTTTTTCCTCCAAAAGAAAAAAAGACTTTCTAACATTCTGTTTTCCAGAGATGAATGTGGTAGATTTCTGTCACTCATTTGTTCAAGCTTGAGCTGTAAAACCATTGGATAGTAATGCTGAGGCCTCAGATGGGTGGTTAGACTTGATGATCACTGATGACTGTTAAGTTCTTAGATTCTAAAATTCCTTCCCCATGTCTCCATCTCCATGGCCCTTTTAACTGGCCATTATACAGTATCAAAGAACCATAAAGCTCTACTAATACAGCAAACACTGTGTGGGAGAGTAGGAGGTAGAGGTGAGTAGGATGCCAGCAAGAAGGTACACATTGTAAAGAAAACTCAGAAGCCCTAGGAACGAAAGAATATCAGAATACAGGTAGGTTCAGCATGGTGAGCAAGGGTGAGATGCATGGCCTGAGGGAAGGAAAGGCTGGAGCCAGACCAAGCAGCAAGTGCCTTGTATACCACAGTAAGGAGTTCAGATTTCCATTCTAAGGACAATAAGAAACCACTGAAGGGTAGTTTAAGCAAGGAGTGACATGACTGGGTGAAGCTTCAAGATCACTGTGGCTACCAGGGAGAAAAGACTGATGGAAGTTAAGAGAAAAAGCAGAAAGACCAAAAAAGGGTAAGAGATGGTAGCTGCCTGTACTAAGATGGCAGGAGTGAAAATGGCAAGCAACAGATAGATATGATACACCCTGAAGGTAAACTGTGGAGGATGGATCAGATGTGGAATGTGAGGAAAAGAAGCCAGGATGAAATTTGTTTAAATAACAAGAGCGGACAGCGATGTCATTTACTGAGATGGAGAAGACTGGGGAACAGTGGTAGCAGACTGGAAGGCAAAAAATAGATATATATCAAAAGCTCCATTTGAAGCCTATCAATCTGGAGGTGTCTCTGAGAAATTTAAGTTAAAGATACCAAGTAGGCAGTTGAATATACGAATCCAGAGCTCAGAGGAGAAGATTAGGCTAAAAGTAAAGATACAGGAAGCTGTCGCAGGAGGCATGTGGAGAGAGGAAAAAATTGTTGTCACAAAGAGTTCTCTTATTTCTTTACAAGAAAATATTTTTGGATTACTGGATATTGTTAAGTGCCCATTTATTTTGCTTAAGTTTTATGATCTCAAACCTCAGTCAGTTGGGTTCTAAGATTTTTCTCCAGCAACATTCAGCTGCTTGGGTGACAGAAAGCATGGAGAAGATGAATGGAGAAGATGAATGGAGAGGAGCTCAGATGTTGGGAAAACAGGGAGCTTCTTCAAAGAAAAAAAAATAGGGGGCAGAATTCATTTGCAGTGCACACAGGGGAAAGAGTGGGAATCATACTGTGTACATGGATTAAAAAAAGACAAATTCACCCAATGGCATACAGCAAAGTGCACCAGCCCCATTCACCCCATCACCCCCAGTCGCCAGAGGCAACCACTTTTAACTAGCTGTTTTTTAGTTCTTCCGGTGGTCACCTTCCACTAGTTCTAAAAAGGCTTACAGCCATTATTTCCTGGTTTCTCAACTTTAGACATTGTGGATTTACGATGTCACAAATTAGGATTCTGCTCACTTATCACTTCTCCATCTTCCCTCTCTTCTGATTTTATTATTTCATTATTTTCCACTGCAGTTAAACCTTTCTAGTTTCTGCAATTACAGACTATCTCTTGAATCCTCACCTGTGAGATGAGATGAAGATACTGGCCCTCACCTGTCCCTAATATCTCCTTTCTCTCTTCTATTTCTCCAGCTTTGTCATCTATTTATAATTGTATACTCTTAAGGTTGATAACATTTCCTTTCTGGTCTGCAATTATACAGGTTTCTCTGCTACACAAAAGTCGAGCATTCCTGTGAAACCTTTTGTAAGCCAAAATGGCAAAAGAGAAGAAGCAATTACTGCAGGACACATCTTGCTAACGGACCCACAAAATAAATCAAGATAGAGCACAGATGCTCACAGACACGGTTCACAGCTACGGCAGCTCAATGTTAAGATGCTGAGTGTCGTTCCGGGGCAGGAGCTTGGCGGGGCCGCTCTCACTGCTCTGGGTGCAGCTGCCTCTACACTGGCTTGTCAGGCTACAAAACAAATGCTGAATGCTATTTTCGCTTCTTGCCTTTTTTCCATTAAAAGCGAAAATCCTCCTCAGATTTCTGAAGAGGAAATCAAAAATAGGTACTAGGGCTTCCCTGGTGGCACAGTGGTTGAGAGTCCGCCTGCCGATGCAGGGGACATGGGTTCGTGACACGGTCCGGGAAGATCCCACATGCCATGGAGCGGATAGGCCCGTGAGCCATGGCCGCTGAACCTGTACGTCCAGAGCCTGTGCTCCGCAACGGGAGAGGCCACAACAGTGAGAGACCCGCATACCACAAAAAAAAAAAAAAAAAAAAAAAAGTACTAATATAGGTCTTTTGTAAAAGCAAAGTGTAAAGCGAACTTTCAAAAAGTGGAGATTACCCATAGTTAAGTCTTCATGCTTTAACTACAGATTGATCTTAAACAGTGAAAGCCAACAAAACCAATAAAAGCATTAATATCATCATGATAAAAATATCATACAAAAGCCAAGTCCTGTCCCTTTCTAGGATTTACTAACTGCTCAAAACGATGACACATTTTAGCTTGATTCCTGTTAAGACAAGAACACTTGGTCTTAGAGTTCCTCTTTTCTTACTGGTGAAAAACATGAGAGTTCCTCTTTTCTTATTGGTGAAAAACATGCCCTCTTCAGTTATTTCTAGTGTCTTCCAGTTTTCTACTCATTCTAACCACTGCTTGGAATTCATTCAGTTCTTCTTGAAGCTAGGGAATAAACTTAAAAAAAATACCAACCTTAGACACATACTTGTTCACTTTAGAGAGTATGACTTTCCCCCCATGGAGAAATTATATTAAAAATAATTTCAAAAAAATGAGAGAGAAAAGAAAATGAGAAATGTCACCCACAATCCAATCAACATAACACAACCATTTTAATTTTTGCATATTACTTTGAGTCCCTGTCCACTGTAAGCATATTTAACACAGTCACAGTTCAATCACTATGCATTTACTTTTGTAGGATACAGCCAGCTTTCACAATGATCCCCTTTAATGGCTATGTAACATTCCACTAAATAGATATATCATAATTTATTAAACCCACTTGGGAAGCGATACAAGATGTGGTTAAAGTATAAGCTCTGCAGTCAGACAGACCTACATCAAGTCCAAACTCTACTGAATCACCACAGGATTCAGCTGGTGGATTACCTCACTCGCTTTAATTCGTCCAACACTAATTACCAGTGCCACCCTCCTATGTTCCAGGCTCAACACTAAGCACTGAGTATGCAAGAGTGGACACTGAGACAGGATCTCTGCCTTCAGAAACAAGCAAGATAGATATATAATTTCCAACCATGTTAAGTGCTATAAAGAAAAAAACCCACTAAGTGCGAGATTGGAGTGCCTTAAATTCCCACCCACAGAATGAGGATATAGTACTACCGAGAGCTGTTACAAGTATTAAATGATAATCCATGTACACTATTTGGCACCATTCTTGGTACACAGTAGGTACCCAATATATATTAACTATATCACTGCCTGGGATAAAGAGAGAACACCAAAGCAGGAAATACCATCCTCTCAGTATACTCCTTCCTCTGTCAATATAAATCCTGTACTTTTTCAGGTTTGAGTTTACTGCTAGAAGTTTGATGTGGGTCTTTTTTAGATCCATTTCTCTCCTTATTATGTTCAAGTTTTCTTTTACCTCCCTGAACAAACTGAGTATATTTGTTATAGCTGTTTTAACATCCTTATCTGCAATTCCATCATTTGCCCCATTTCTGGGACTGTTTCTCCTGCCTGTTTCCTGTCTGGTTATGGGTCATGTTTTTCTATTTCTTAGCTTGTCTGCTAATTTTTGATTGGATGCTAGTCTTGGATTTCATGTTTTGGGGAGCTGGATTTTACTGTATTCCTTTAAATATTATTGGGGTTTGTTCAGGATTAGTTACTTCGAATAAATCTGATCCTTTTAAGGTCTGCTTCTAAGCTTTGGTAGGTGGGTCCAGAACAGGCTTTCTCCAGGGCTAATTTGGCCTCACTCCATGCCTTGTGCATCAGGTCTTTCTACTCTGATTAGTGAGAATATGAACTATTCCCAGCCTTGTGCGAACTCCAACAATTCTTCCACCTGCTAAGTTTTAACAGTTCTCCATAAAACGTGCAGATCAGTACTCAACCAAAGGCTTGAGGGTACCCCTTGCAGCTTTCCAGAGCTTGCTCTCTGTGCAGCTCCCTCCTCTCCTATACTTGACCTCCTCACACATTCAAGCTGCCTTTGCCTCCCTGAGCTCTGAACTCTGTCTCATCAACTCGGGGAGACCACCAGATTCTTTCTGGGTCCCCCCCTCCCTGTGCTGCAGCTTGGAAACTCTCCAGGAGGTAAACTGAGGCAGTCACAGAACTCTGTTGTTTATTTCCTTTCTCTCAGGGATCACTGTCTTGTGCTGTTTTTTGACCTATTTCTAAAACAACTTTGTCAGGTTTCCCAGTCACTTTAGGTGGCAAGATAAACCTGGTGTCTGTTACTCCATTATGGCTGGAAGCAGAACTAATCAAGTTTGACTTCAACTTCCACATTTTCAATGGAACTTCTCTAGACTACAAGTCCAAATAATTTTTCATTTCTCTGATCTTTGTACCATTTACAATCTAGCATAATAACAGAGGCCCTACAGTATATTCTGTCCATCAACACCCCACCATCCCCCATCCCACCATACAGCTTCCAGCAATGCCTGCTATCAGTTTCACTACCAGACCAAGCACCACAGGATTAAATACAATCACATATTACAGTGGCTTGCTAGTGCCAGGCACAGTCCTAGGTGTTTGGCTGAAACAAAGAAGACACTGTCCCTAATTTCCATGAGCTCACAGTTTGGGACAACTGAGTAATCAAATTCTCACCCATAAATCCATAAAATAGTTTTAATGGGAAAAACTAAGGTATAAATGAACCTTTAGAACAGGGATTGTGGGTTATCAAAAGTTTTCTTAAAGGGCCAGAGAATAAGTAGTTTAGGCTTGGAAGCCATACAGGCTCCTGTAACAACTGCTCAACTCTGGCGGTATACCTTGAAAGTAACCACAGACATGTGAGTGAATGGGCATGGCTGTGTTCCAATAAGCTCTGTTTACAATAACAGGTGGCTGGCCCCCTGGCTGGAGTTTGCAGACAGCTTGCACCACCTTCTACAATGGCATGTCCTGTTTGTGCCATCCAGACAAGACTGATCTCAACAAGAAAACCAAGTTCTCTCAGGTAGAATTACATACTATGTCTTTTGCACACGCCACAGAACCTGTATAACACAAGCACAGTGTAGGTGCTTATCAAGGACTTTTTAATTTACTTCATTTGACATTTGAAGGGTTCCCTTTATTTCACTCAAAATTGCTTCCAGCAGTAAAGAAATCTACACTTACTATGATTTACGAAAAAAATGAATGCCTAGTGCATAAAATACTCTAAGATGATAAAACAAACAAATGTTGATGATCCTGACAACTTAATTTCATCTTGTAAATAAGTCAAGGTTGCTATACATAAAAGAACCAGCTGTGAGGACTATCCATGCATCCCAGTGATGTGGACATGGTCCAAAACACTACCAGTCTTCTTTGAGAATTATCTAAAGAAAGAGTTCTCAAGCACGTTAAAAAACTGCATCAAAAATAATTTTCAATTGTCAAAATTAAAATCTATCCAGAAAAGACAAAGATTTGGTATATTGCATGTATTTTTCAAATTGTTCAATCAAAAAGATAATCTCACAAAACAAATTCTAAATGTTTAAATTTGTTTTCATTGTTGTACAGTATGTATGTATATATATGCACACATACACACCCATGTGACTGATGTGGAAAAAACAGTATCCTTAATGGGTTTATTCCGGCAGGTTTGTTTAACAAGATTTGTCTTATTACTTTACAGTCACACTTTGTTCAAGATGGAGGGAATCCTGGAAGCCATCTAATCGAACGTTCCTTCAAATGAAGGATTTCCCTTTTGTAATATTCAAAACAATGCTCTGTAGTTTGTTCATCTCTTAAAACTCATAGTCAGAATTGAACATGAACTAAAGGTGTGCTTGGCCTATAACGAAGTGCGACCAGTGCCACCCAGGATCCAGATGCTCAAATGCATGCAAGATTAGAATGAGCTCGTCAGTGAGCAGGCTTTGTCCTGTGACATGCAGCTCTAAGCCTCATCTCCCCTCAACTCCCTTCCCTGCAGCTAATTTTTGTTTTACCCAAATCAAGACTACATATTCATTCCTATTAACTTTTTTCTTAGTTTCAGCCCACCATTCCATATACTGAGATCCTAAGGATCCTGTAGTCCAATATTTCAGTTAAATATGTCATGTCTTTATCAAAATCACTGGCACAACAATCAAAGAACTTCACAATGTGAAGCATAACAGGAGGAAAAATTGAAGGCAACAAGTATAGACAACACTTTGCCATAAAGAGAAACAGAGAAATGGGATGGCAGCAGGATGGATATTTGGTGGGGAGGTCAAATGTTTAAATATATATATTCAAATATTTATATGCTAATGAATCATCCAAAAGCAAAGGAAAAATACAGTATGTAAAAACATTTTCTAAATTGTTAAATTCTAAATTATTAAATTTCAACACAAATATAATTTATCATATGTTGCTTGGTCATCTAATTTATATCGAAATCTGGTTTTTAGAGCCTCCAGCTCCTGAATTCTCCTTCCTTTCAGGATCTCTACTTCTAGGATCACACTTACTTTTTCTCTGAATATTCTGAAATCTCTAACTATATCCAGTAGCCCCTGCCTTTGCCATTATGAAACTGAACATCACATGGCCCTTTTCATCCAAGATCTTGTTTCCACATTAATCGCCTTTACTCTCAGAATTTTAAAAATCAAATTCAGGCTTAATGGATTCTTCCAACAGAATCACATAAAACTTAAGAATCTAAGATTTTTAAAAAAATGTTATTGTATCCCTACAGTCAGCAAGATGGCCAAAAAAGGTTTATTATTTGGTAAAATTGCTCTCCAAGGCTGTAACATCCAATCCTGAACATGTCTAGGCTAAGTGGCCATTACCAAATTCTTCCCACCAGCACATCTGCATACAAAATGACATCATCAACAACAGGGCCTTCTCCTCTCCCAACCCCCACACTAGGGTCAAACAAAAAGTTAGTGTGCACACACATAAAGCACATTTACAATGTCCACTGCACAGTAAATGCTAGCTAGTTTACATTTGTTTCTAGATCTAAGCTCACCCTTTGAGTAAGCAGTAAGAAAGCAACCATGAACCACGATCTGTACATAAATATAAAGTGTGTTCTTTCAAAAGTCCATTTCTAAAAATGAATTCTTTATCAGTTAAAATATGAAATTTGTTGTCACCAAACAAATGAATCTCCATTTACATCTATTTAATGATAAAGAATATATTTTCAAAGTACAATACTTGTTTATGAAATATTTTATAAAGTTTAAAGTTTCCAAAATGTACTTTTAAAATACTAAAGCATCTAAGGAAAAAATAGCCAATTTGCCCTTTAAAGATATAGGACAAATAAATCTTGCTCAGTAATTCATACATGCCTAACCAATAGAAACAATGCAAAATAACAAGAAAGGTTTTTACTTTCACAAACCAAGTCATAGATTTAAAATGAGTCATCATGTTAAGCTCTAGGAAAACTGTAAAGTTATTTTGTCTTTATGTTCATTTCTGCCAAACATTTGTCCTCAAAATGAATTTTCATTAATTTCCCATCTATTGACCACAGCTGTTTTTTTGGCCAGGAATTCTGTCTCATAACTGTTTTTTGTAATTTGAACATCACTTTGTTCAGTGTCAACACACAGTAAATCTTCAATAAACATGTTAAGAATCAAATTATAAGAGCTTAAGAGTCAGAAGGAATGCATAATTTTTTCTAAAAGTACAAAAATTTGAGACTCACTAAATCAAGAATATCATAATGTGAAATACCCAAATATTACTCAAATTTTCTTTCTTTTTTTATTTGCGGTATAATTGACATAAGCCATTTTCTTAAACAGGAAAAGTTTTAAGAGATTTCTACCACAATTCTTGTTTTTCAAATACATTCCTGGGACTTCCCTGGCAGTCCAGTGGTTGGGACTCTGCAAATCCCTGGTCAGGGAACTAAAGATCCTGCAAGTGCATGGTGCAGCCAAAAAAACCAAACAAAAAAACAACAAAAAAAAACAAAAATAAAATACATCCTAAATTCCTGCTGCAAAAGCACAAAAATGTCTTAGATTTCATGCTAATCCATCGGTTTAGAAACAATTTACAGGTAAACTGACATAAAAACCGCCACTAGACTGTGAGATTCAGGAAGAGGAGAGAGATTTGTTTTGTTCACTGCTGTGGCCCCTCCCTCTGCCCCAGTGCCTTGGATGGTGGCTGGTACCAGTAGGTTTTCAATTAGTACTTGCTGGATTGAAAGAACCTATGTGTGCAGACCCCTTAGTACAAAGCCAGACCCAAACCTGCAGGATCCCACCAACACCATGAGAAAACATGGAGCAATCTCATGCTGTGCAGATACAAATTGAGCCTCTAGAGAACAGAGGACAGGAAGAGAAGACAGACACTCAGGGGAACTGACTGCAGACTCAGTTTCCACACACTGCTCCAATGTATTCACATTGATGCCGTGTTTAAACTCCACCAATTTAGAGATTCATTTAGGTTAACAAATCTCCTCTTGTAAGAATGCAGGAATCATTTAAACTTCTCAATAACCTTATGGTGTAAACATTTCACCATTCCACTTTGCAGATGAAACTGAGGCTAAAAGGCCGAATTACTTTCTTAGAGTCACAAAGTACTTTCCCAGTGTCACACAGTTTATGTACAGCACGACTCAGAACCTTTAATCCTTTAATGCTACCACCTCGTTGACAGGGGAATAGGACTAACCTTTACCCACACATCAGTGCCCAATACCTTTCTATCCAAACACCTAAAACAAGTTTTCTTAAAGATGGAGCTTTTGTTTGGGGTGACAGGCAAGCAACAAGTAGTTTCAGAACATGGATCACTTATGAGGTAAGTATCTAAAATGAGGATCATGTATTTGGGGTGCCTGGGGGAATCAAGCCCCAAAGCAAACCACAGATTTCAAAATACTGCACAGGGCCAGCTCTTGCTCTAGAACAGTTTGCCTCTCTCTCTTCCTCTTCCTCCCCTTCCACGTGACCCTCACAGATCTCAGCACCAGAAAATAGACTACCATTGTCAGTGCCATAGTTTGGCAACATTATGTGTCCCAACCACAGTGACTGGCACAGAACAAGCAGGCAAATATTTACTGAATGAACCAAAGGCCAAAGTTGTTTCTGTGGGCAAGGTGGGACCCTAACTGCCTTTTTTAACAAAGTGGAGATGAGAAGTGTACCCTAACACTTGATTACTGGTGTAAAAATGAACTTTTAAAAGGCAGGTGTAAACTGGGGACAGGCTACACTCAAAGCCTTACCTGATTCTTCTTCCTCAGCTAGATTGCCTCAAAGAAGAAAACAGCTTAGCACGTTAGCATTCAAATACAGATCTCAGAAGGCGCATGATGTTTTAATATTTTAGAGTATAAAACCAAACACCATTACCTTATTTAGGTTGCCTAGTTTAGGTCATGTTAATATGAACAGCAGCTTAAAAAAGAGTCCCCTCTCAGCATTCTCAGGGTGAGAGTGGGTGGAGGTTGAGAAGAATAGTAGGCATTTTTCCAAAAAGTTTGCTGTGGGCCAAAAAACAAAATCATACTCCACAGTGTGGGAAAAGTTTCCTTTAAAACATGGCCAGAAATTTATACAAATATATGCTTTATACCAAATAATTAAACAGAGCCTATTTTAATAGGAAGACGTAAGGTTAAGCCAAACGCTTAGAGACAACTCTCGAAAATTTTACCTATTTCCCCTTTGGTAGACTCCCGTGACCTGAAGACTTGGCTACAGGCTCCAGTTGGTATTGGATTCTTCATAACGTGTGATTTTCAGGCGTCAAATTACAGTAAAGCTGGTGGGGCAGAATAACAGCCAAAAGCAACAGGGAAGATGCCCATTTTTCTCCTCCACCCTCCTCTCACTTGCCACTTAAGAAAAACGGCACGCCTCTACATTAGAAAAGGGCCTCATCCTTTGAGATTCAATGCAGCGCTAAGTCTGTGATTTCGGGAACGAACCTGCGGATTCCAAAATACAGGTTAAGACCTCATCCATCATGAACTAGTTTTGCGCTCTTCCACCACCTCCTTTGTCTGAGCTGTCCCTGCAAACTCGCAGTTCAATGCCTTCCTGTAAACAAGCTAACTAAACCAAAAAGGAACGTTCTAAGTCTTTCTCAAAAGAAGAACCCAACAACGCGTCTGAAGCCTCATCCCAGGAGTGAGCAGGCGGGGGTGCACACGACGGGAACCTCGACCCTGGGGCCGCCCGCCGAGCTGCGCGACAATCCGGGCCGGGGTGGGGGCGCCGCGCCCGCCGCCCCCGCGCCCAGGCTGCGGCTCCCGCGGGGCCAGGGACCGGGGACCATCGCCCGCCGCTTCGCCACGGCTTCTCTCTCCGCTGCCAGGCACTCACCTCCGTGGATGGGCAGGGGCGCCAGCACCTGACCGCGGACCTCGGCCTTGGGCGAGTCGAGCCCGTAGCGCCCGCGGTCGATGCGGAATGTGAGGGGGGCGCCGCGGCCGGGCTCCTGCACCGTCACGTTGATGAGCGCCGTGTAGTACTCCTGGCTCGCGTTGTCTGCCCGCGCCGGCCACAGGCTGCAGGTCAGCAGCGCGAGCGCGGCGAGCCGGGCCGGGCCCGCCCGCGCCGCACCGCTCATCGTCCCTCCGGCTGCCGCCGCCGCTGCTCTCGGACCGGGCTCCCGGGCCGGCGCCGAGAGGCGGCGCGGGCGCGGCCGCCGCGGCTGCGGGAGCGCACGCGCGCGGCCGGTGCAGGGCCGGGCACGAGCACGGCCCTCCTCGGTGCCGCGGCCCTGCTGCTCGCCGCCCTCACGTCCGCGGCTCGCCCGCGGGGACGCGCCCATGGGCCCCTTCGGCGAGGACGACGGGTCAGCCCGCGCGCGATAGTCTCCTCCGGGTCCCTCTAGGGCCATGGGGGCGGGCCCTCTCCATTCCCCGGGGCCGGTCCCGCCGAGTGGGGGCGCCTCGCAAGGACACGACAGAGGTGGGAGATGCGCCCGAAGAAGGGTCTCTGGAGCACAAAGTCCCGGTCGCCGAGCTGCTGCCTCAGGCGCGCGCTCGCCACCGCCCCGCCCACTGTCAGCCGGGTGGCACAGCGCAGGCTTGGGGCTCAGCCCCGCCTCCACGCGCATGCGTGCGAGGGCCTGTCCGCTCCCGCCCGCCTGCACGAGGGCCCTAGGAGGCCCAGGCGCTTTCTTAACCCGCGCCCGGACGTGTTTATACGTCAGGCGTGATGCGCCTAGGATCTAGAGCCCGGGTGCTTTCCAAGGGCCTCTGGAAGAGTTTGAGATGAGGTTACAAAAGAAAAAGAGCTAAAACTTTAAAATTAATTTAAAGATTAAATGTCAATGGGATTACACATTTCAACTGGTCAACTCCAAGTCATATAATTGGCATCACAGGAGGGAGGATGCTTCTGTGCAAATAAGAGTACAAGGGCTCACTAGGCCCGGATCTTTAAGGACATCTGAGTTATTAGGAAGGACCCCTACAGACTAGATGAAACCTCCAGAGTCCCTTGGACAAGGTGGAGACTGTGGTGAGACTTTCCCCCCACCCCAGACCCCCCAGCACACACACTACCCTACACACACACACACACACACACACACACTGTATCAGTTAAGCTGTGCACCCTTCTAAAGCATAAGTGAAAGGGAAGGGTGAGTCTAGATTTGGGTGTAGCTGAATTCAGGAGCTTATATGATTTGGGGCAGCATACTCATCATTGCCATGAAGCAGGGAGGAAGGATGGCATCTTCTGACTAGCCAGGCCTGGATCTCCTGCCTCCTATAGTGGAAAGGGGGTGGAAGTCATCCTTGCTCAACCAACTGTACTGAGAATCCCAGAGAGAGGCAGCATCCCGAAGGAAAGCTGAGGCGCAGTTTCCAGGGAAAGGGTATGGATGTAGTGCAGGCCAACACATCAGATGTCCACTGGTGCCTTCTTATCGACATTCTTAACAGTTTCTCCCTCCAATTCCTTCCCTTCCATCCCCACTACCTTTGTTTGTCTAGTCCATGTCCTGTCCTGAGACTGCGTTTTATTTACTTGCATACAGGAAGTAACCAGGCCACCATCCTGGGCCCTGTACTGAAAGAGGGATCTGCTCTGGCCCTCTCACAGCTGGACCCATCTCACAGGGCAAGGAGTCCTTGGAACCAAGGTACCTCTGCTTAGGCACCTGAGACCTAGGAATTCCCTTTCCAAACAGTCCTGGGCCTCTTCGGGCCTACATGGTAGGGCTCTTTGTGGTGGGGTCTTCTTACTCTGCTCCTATTACTTAACATGCTGTGGCCTGCCCCTGCTTGAAAAGCTCATGCCCCCTACTACCTTGTCCTTACAAGGGTGTTTCAGAGTGTGAGGTGCTCCTGCCCCCTGGCATAAGAAACAATTACAGAGACCCACAGACGCCACCCTGTTAAGTCAGCTGGGGAGAAAGCAGGTCCTTTCAAGCTCTCTTTTGGCCCTTCTGAATTTGTCAAGGAGAAAGTTGGATCTAAAGTGCTTTTAACATGATGCCCCTTCAAACAAAGTGGGATGAGGTCTTCGTACACAGCTTCAGCAGGCACCAGCATCTAGAGCAATGTTAACAACAACCTGTGTTTGGAGTGTAATAGTCTTTAATTTTATGGAGACCTTTCCATTAGGTCAAGAGATTTTTCATTTATAAGTAGTGATACAAAGCTACCTTTAAAAACAATTGTGGTAAAATACACCTAACATAAAATTTATCGTCATAACCATTTTAAGTGCACAGTTCAGTGATATCAAATACACTGACATTATTATTATTATTTGTTTTTTTGCGGTACGCGGGCCTCTCACTGTTGTGGCCTCTCCCGTTACAGAGCACAGGCTCCAGACGCGCAGGCTCAGCGGCCATGGCTCATGGGCCCAGCCGCTCCGCGGCATGTGGGATCTTCCCAGACCGGGGCACGAACCTGTGTCCCCTGCATCGGCAGGCGGACTCTCAACCACTGCGCCACTAGGGAAGCCCTCAAATACACTGACATTATTATGCAACTGTCATCACCATGCACCTCCAGTCTCTTCTCATCTTGTAAAACTGATAGCTCTGTACCCATTAAACAATAACTTTTCCCTCCCCCCAGCCCCTGGGACCACCATTCTATTTTCTGTTTCTACCAATTTTACTATTCCACTCATATAAGTGGAATCATACAGTATATGTCCTTCTGTCACTAGCTTATTTCACTTAGCATAATGTCCTTCAGGCTCAGTCATGTTGTAGCATGTGTCTGAATCTTTCCTTTTTAAGGATGAATAATATTCCATTGTATGTATATACCATACTTTGTTTATCAGTCTGTCAATGGACACTTGGATTGCTTCAACCTTTCAACTATTGTGAGTGGTGTACCAGAATGCCACTGGTTCAAATCCCTGCTTGGCTACATGTCAACTGTGTGACCTCTGCAAGCTCATGTTCCCTCTGAGGTCAATTTCCCTCTGTGAAGTGATACTAATGACCTCTCCCTCTATAGTCCTGAGAGCTACAAATCAGATGATGGGTGCCTGGAAGCTATAGCTGCTGCAGTCACCCCATTTCCCTCTGACTTGCTACTGGAGGCACAGGGACTTGTGAGGGTTTGAGTGGCTGCCTGGGTGAGGACTGCAGTACTGCCCTCCCACAGCCATTACCCAGAACAGACTGTCCCGAACGGATAGACCCTCAGGCTGGTCAGTGTCCTGTACACGCAGGCACCAGGAGCCCCACTGCAAGCAGGGGCACAAGGTAACAGCATTTTATTTAGAAAAATGTAAAATACATTTGTACTGGTAATCCAAAACTCTTAATCTTTCCTAACTAAAAACTTCAAGTATAAGAAAAAGTTGGAGGATGGCACAGTGAAGCCCTGTACCTCATCACTTGGGTTCAGCCAGTGTTAACATTTGGTTGCTTTACCTATCGCTTTTATTTTAAAATTGTTTTCCTGAACCATTTTATGACCCTTTGGGCTGTTCTTCTATATTACCATGACCAAAACAATGAATAGCAATTCTGTAAAATAATCCATATCTTACCCTATTCAAAGGTTCCTAAACGTCTAAAAATCCCCCCTGGCCCCCATGTTTTCTTTGAATGGGATCAAATGAAGTTTCTGCATTGGGTTTGGTTATGTCTTTTTCTAGAAATTCAGACTTTGAGGTCACAGGCCCAGCTCCAGCAGATCATAAGAAGTAGATGGCCGTCCTGCAAATTTGAGCTTGTGTCCTACGCCAGATATACTGCTTAGAGTTCACCAGAAAATATACTGCATTTTCTGCCATTGTCTTGTCAATAATATGAATACTATTGTTTCATACTTTTTTGTGTGGACACTTAAGTTATACCACAGTTACTGTAAATTTCCTCATTTTTAATATACCAAGAACCTCAAAAAATGGAAGTGACCCAGGGTCTTCTCACCTCCAAAAGGGCCACTAGACGAAGGAAGTGGCAGCCTTCCCTCCCTTTCCTGGTGGGGTGGTGTCAGGGAAGTAATGGCGGGACGTGGGGAGTGAGGACCTGCCACACTGGCGGTCCTCTGAGCCCAGGGCTCATAGGCCACCTCCATGAGAGTGGGCCTGGCGTTGGATTGGGTGATGCTATGAAAATCCCTGTAGACAGAGGAGTGATGAGAGACAAAACGGCTCAGATCTGGAACCTGTAAAGGTCCTGAGTCCAGAATTTAATTCTCTTGAGGACTCTCAAACATAGGGATTGTATGCCCATTCTTCAGATGAGGAGACTGAAGCTCAGAGAAGTGAGATTTTTGCCCAGTGAACTTGTCCCAGCTAATGAGGTGGTGTCCCTGGGGTGGAGACCAGTCTTGGCCAGCTCTAGGACCCTCACTCATTTCAGTCCTGCAGGTTGGTGCCAGGCTCAGGATTCAGAAGATGCCTGGATTTCCTGGTACTTGGCCCAGGCCAGGAAGCCAGAGGCTCCTCCAGGAATTCGGGTGGGGCCTGGGGCTGATGCTGAGTGGGCACAGGCTGCTGGGGTGGGAAGCTTTTAGCAGGATTGAAGGCATCACCTCGTCCTTTGTCAAGATTTATTTGGTCAGAGTGACGAATGACTGAGAGAGGAGATGCCAGCTGGGCTGAGCTAGCCTGGGCAGACCAGCCCTCATGTCTGACTGCTGGTCCTCAGGCTGACCTGGGGTGGTGGCCCCTGGGATCCCTAGGGCCCCTTGCCAGGGGTCCTGGCTGTATCTGGAAGGAGCCTCTGTTCACAGGCTGGAGAGATGTGTACAGAAAGAGACTCTTTTGGAAAGCTGTCTGGTGAAATCAAGGTAGCAGGGCCAGTCTCAGAAAGGACAACATCCAGCCGACTCTGGGAGTCTGAGCAGTGGGAACAGAGGGGTGGCTTCATCAGGGCACAGCTGTTGGGCTAAGTCAGCATTGCATCCCTTCAGGAAGAAAGCATCTGACTGGTCTAGTTTGAGTCAGGTGCCTACACCTTGATCCTAGTAACTCAGGGCACCTTGACTGTCAGCCTGCCAAGGGAACATCAGTGGAGGAGAAATAGCCCCCAGAGCTGACATAGCCCGGTGGCACAGGAGACAAGGGCAGCTCTGTCTGCTGCAGGAAAACCACACAGGTTGCTTGATCCTACTTCCTGCCAGGTGAATGCCGCTGGTTTCTTCCAGAAGTAGAAGTGGGGTTTCGAATCTTTCTCTTCAGACCTGTCATCCAGCTGGGAGGCCGTGCTGCTTCCATTTATTTGTGATCCGCTTCAAGACTAATATTAGAGTCCCAGCAGCTTTTCTTTCACCTGGGGATTACTGCAAAGCAAACTGCCAGTCCAGAGCTGACACCAGGCTTCATGCTGCTTTTAAAACAATGTGCAACACAAGAAAAATAAAACTATGTGCACAAAGATGTTTATTGCAGCATTAGCTATATGGGCAAAACGTTGGAAATAAGCTCATTTACTTGTTAAGCAAATTATGGTACAACAAATTTGAGGATGATTATGCAGCTATTAATATATTGAACAAGTTGTAGCAATGTGAAGAATGCTTATGATGTACTGTTGAGCGTAGACACAGAATACAAAATAAATCTCTGGTTATCACTCTGTAAAATAAGTTCACATGTGTGAATAAGGCCAAGAAGGTAATTGTTTTTACTTTACATTTTTTTTCTATTTTCAAAATGTTGTGTTCCTTTTGCAATTATAAAAAAGCTATCTCTGATGACCCATCAAGAGACCACTGAAGAACCTATTAGAACCTATTAGAAGTAGTGGGATTGTGGAGCCAAGGGTAGGGAGATTGTACAGTGTTGGGCTGGCAGAATTGGGGGGGCGGTGGCTCCCAGTGACCCTCAGTCAAATTCTCCTTCACAGACCTAATACACTCCATACATTGAATGATTCTGTCCCCAGCCCTTGGAGCAAAAATAGACATAAATTTGGTCTATTGACTGTGTGCATCTTCGCTGAAGATAAATCTCACATTATTGCAGCACATCAGGTATGAATGCAGGCAATATTCCTATTAGTCCTTACTCAAAAATTGTGCCAGTTTGGTTTAATGTTGTTACTGAAGGCAGGGGGGAGCAGCTTGTTACCCAGGTTGCAGTCACAGTTGGATCTCCTTCCAGCCAATCATTTTTGCCCTAGGAGACGTTACCAAAACGTGGAGAACACATCTCCCAGTGAAGCATATGCCCCCTGGTGGGTGAGAATCTCCTAAGAAAGTTTGGAGTGGGGGTATCCAGACCTGCTCAGATGTATGAAAAGAGATCCTACCTGTGGAGGATGAAGGGCCATTGGGAGAGCCAGGAGACCGCATGCCAACTTGGGGAATGGGTGGCAGGTGCTGTGAGGTATCATTCAGTGGCCATTCCAGCCCCTCCTCTCTTGCCTGACTCCACTGTAGAGGCTATAGGAGGTAAAAAACTCAGTTTTCCTGTACGGCATCCATCCATCCATTCATCTATTCACTCCTTCATTAAGCTCATTTTGAC
Organism: Leucopleurus acutus; assembly: GCF_964270905.1. NCBI lineage: Eukaryota > Metazoa > Chordata > Mammalia > Artiodactyla > Delphinidae > Leucopleurus > Leucopleurus acutus. The sequence continues at coordinate 17,798,977 of NC_139145.1, forward strand.
TGAGCAGCAGTTCTAAGAACTTGGAATACATAAGCAAATAAAGATCCCCTCCCTCAGGGCACATTCCAACCAAGATGCATTTCTGGCTAGTGTCTTGGGAGGGAAGGTCTGCTGCTGCCACATCTTACCCTTTCTCCTGCCCACATGGGATCATGAGGATGGAAACCACACACTAAGGGTGGTGGAGAAGGGAGGGTGAAGGAGCCTGGGTCCTTCTGTATTCTTTTGTGCTTCTTTTTTAAACCACTGTGTGGAAGATTTCCCATTATTTGTATCTGAAAGCAGCCCTCACTGATATAGAGAAAGTGGGAGTGCAGAAAAACTCTATGCCTGGCCTCTGGATGTCTTGACATCCTGAACGCAAATGTCACCTGTCCCGCTCATTTTAGAAGATTCTTAAATTAGGCCTCCTGACTGAGGGGACCCAACTCTAAGAATGAAGAAGGAGTGAGGATTTTGGGGTATGAGTGAAGAGGGCAGTTGGGGCAGACCCCACAACAGCCTGGTGGCCCTGTAGGCATGGGGTGGTATGTATTAATTGGGGCCATTTTAGTTGCAGATACCAGAAATCCAGCTCATTATTGAGGAAATTTTATTTGGTCACTTATGAAAAGTCTGGGCATGGTCTAAGCTCAGGCACAAGTGAATCTAAGAGGTCAAATGATATCATCAGAGCTGGGCTTCCTCTGACCCACTCTCAGCCTTGCTCTCTTTTTGGTTGCCTTCATTCATTCTCAGGTGGGCTCTCCCCATATGGGTACAAGATGACCTCCAGCAGGTCCAGGGGGAACATTCTGTTCTTTCAGAATCCCAGAAGGGCATAGCAGGACAGAAAATTCTTTTCTTTCTCAATGGATTTTCCATTCTATATTCTGAGTCTCATTGGTTTGTCTTATTTCATGAGTTCACCACTGAGACAGCCATTGTGACCAAGTGGATAAATGCTCTGACTGGCCAAACCTTACCACATGGGCACTCCTGGAGGCAGACGTGGAGTCCCTTCAGCACAACCCCATGGACTGAGAATGGAGCCTGTGGTACAGTAAAAAATAAGTATTTGATATTTGCCCCTGGTTCCTGTCATGCAGCCCCTAAAACCATGGCATCTACAGAGTGATAGAGTATCTTCTGTATGCTAAGGAGATGAGGTGGCTGGGAGCCCCTAGATAGCTTCAGGCATAGGGGCTCGTTACCAGAAAGACCAAGGCATGATTAGAGGGTTGGAACACTTAGCCCCACCCCCCAATCTCCAGTGAGGAGACTGAGTTAATCACCAATGGCCAACCATTTCATCAATCATGCCTATGTATTAGAAGCTCCATAAAACTACTAAACAACAGTTTGAAGAGTTCTCAGGTTGGTGAACACATTTGAGGTGCTGGAAGGGTGGCATGCCCAGAGAGGGCATGGAAACTCCACACACCCTCCTTCCCCATATCTTGTCCCCATTTCTTCCATTTGGCTTTTCCTGAGTTGTATCCTTTCATTTATTTATTTTATTTATTTATTTTTGGCTGCATTGGGTCTTCGTTGCCGCACGTGGGCTTTCTCCAGTTGCGTTGAGTGGGGGCTACTCTTTGGTGCAGTGCACAGGCTTCTCATTGTGGTGATTTCTCTTGTGGCGGAGCATGGGCTCTAGGCACGTGGGCTTCAGTAGTTGTAGCACGTGGGCTCAGTAGTTATGGCTTGCGGGCTCTAGAGCGCAGGCTCAGTAGTTGTGGCGCACGGGCTTAGTTGCTCTGCAGCTTGTGGGGTCTTCCCGGACCAGGGCTCAAACCCGTGTCCCCTGCATTGGCAGGTGGATTCTTAACCACTGTGCCACCAGGGAAGTCCATGAGTTGTATCCTTTATAATGAACTGGTAATAATTAGTATTTTACTGAATCCTATGAGTCATTCTATCAAATATGGAACATGTGTGTGTGTGGGGGGGAAACACCTGGGGAGCTGGACAGAAGTGAGGATTACCTGGGGATCTGATACTTGCAACTGGCATCTGAAGTGGGGACAGTCTTGAGGGACTGAGCCCTTAACCTGTGGAGTCTGATGTTAACTCCAAGTAGTTAGTGTCAGGATTGAATTAGGTTATAGGACACCCAGTTGTTGTCAGAATTGGCTGGTGTCTGGAGAGTTGAGGAATTGGTTATTGGTGTGGAAAAAAAACACAGTGGTTTCCCAAGGATGCACTCACAAGCATATGGGACATAGATCTAGGTAGGGACAATAACAGATGGACTTGGAGTCCCAACCTGTGACCAAAGGCAGGCTTGCTGTTGTCCTGGGCTCAGAGTCAGAAGGTTCTCCAGCACCAACTTGGGATCAGGTGGCTCCTGGAACATGTCTAAGAGTGGCTCAGGCTGGGAGGGGACCATTTGGACGTTTCAGGGTGCAAGTAACAGAAACACTGACCTAAATTGACTCACTTGAGAAGGAAATCTAGCGGAAAAGGAGGTTCCAGGCAGGCTATTTTGCATGGGCTTTGTCCAAGCCTGTCTTTTCTCACAGCTGCAGATGGATGCCAGCAGTAAGTAGAACAACATATTTCCTTGTTCCTGTTGGGTGGGAAGAGAGAAAGTCTTCTCTCATCTGTAGAATAAAAACCTCATATTCAGCCAATTGTGGTGACCTGCCCAGGTGCCCCTGGACAAATGTGGTCAACAAGGAAATGCCAAGGCTGATTGGGTTAAGCCTGGGCCCTGACTGGAAAAGGGAATAGGATTACATCATTGCTTAGACTGGCCTGTTAGCTCACAAGAAATCCATGGAGGTGCATGTAAAGGGGGTGAGTTCTGGGTAAGTACCCTCAATGCAGAGCAGCTGTTGCCTGATACAGCCCTGACCCATCAGGAAGAGACCTACTCGCCTTCCCTACTCTCTCCCCTTCCTGTCCCTTTTCACCATTGATCTCCCCACCACTCTGTTCTAACAGAGTGTTTCTTTTTTGCCCCCTCCTGCTTTCTGACTCCACTCAACAGCTTGTTTCATGAGCTAATTTTAATTGTATATATATTTTCACCTTAGCATTGGCTATATGGGTTTGGGCAGGAGACTATACCTCATTAAACCTCAAGTTATTTATCTTTAAAATAGGAGAGGTAATATTGATCTCACGTGGTAACTGGAAAGATTAAACATTACATTTAAGGGTTCTGAGGCTAGCCAAGATGAAGACCACTAAATTCTATCTATCTCATTGATTACAACTAAAAACTCTGGACAAAGTAAACAAGTAAACATGTTAGCAATGATAGGCAGATTGGAGAGAAGATCCAAAACTTGAAGAATAACCCATAATGGACACAAGATTCCCAGATTCTTTTCTTCTGTTATCCCCCAGTTTTTTTTAAATAAATTTATTTATTTATTTTTGGCTGTGTTGGATCTTGGCTGCTGCGCAAAAGCTTTCTCTAGTTACGGCGAGTAGGGGCTACTCTTTGTTGGAGTGGATCTTCCCAGACCAGGGCTTGAACCTGTAGTCCCCTGCATTGGCAGGTGGATTCCCAACCACTGCGCAACCAGGGAAGCCCCCATCTCCCAGTTTTGAATTGAGGTCAGTCCCAGTATAAAACTGTGCAGAGAAACCATCTCTCTATCCAGAGGACTAGGAAAGGGGCCTCTGCAAGATGAAGTATGTGTGGGAAAATCCTTGGGCTCATTTTATTTTTCCTTTCCTTTTTCTACCCTCTCCCTGCACTGAGGACAGCCTTAGTTGCAAACCTGCAATACTGTACCAACAGTGTGAATACCTAAAGTTCCAATAGGAAACTCATATGAGCCAGAGAGTGTGGGGCAATTCCCAGAGAGGAGATAGCTGGAGGAGGGATCCCGAATTCTATGGATGAGCAGATATATATCCCAGGCTCACCTCCAACCTGCACAGAGCAGACCCAAAGCAAAGTGGCAAAGTCTTTTAAAAAGCATTTTATTTTGAAATAATTATAGATTCATAGGAAGTTAAAAATCCTGTGCAACCTTCACCCACCTCCCCCAGTGGAGACATCTTATATAACTTACACATGTAATATCAAAACCAGGAAGTTGACATTGGTGTAATACTATTAACTAGATACAGACCTTATTCAGATTTCACCAGCTTTTACATGCACTTGTGTGTGTGTGTGTGTGTGTAGTTTTATGCAGTTTTATCCCATGTATGGATTTATGTAACCACCACCACAATCAAGACACAACATTGCTCCATCCCCACAAATAGACCCCCTCCTGTTGCCCCTTTATAGTTGTACCCACCCCCATCCCTGTCCTCTGCCAACCACTAACCTGGTATCCATTTATGTAGTTTTGTCATTTTGAGAACGTCATATAAATGAAATCATACAGTATGTAACCTTCTAAGACTGGCTTTTTCCACTAACATAATTCCTATGAGATCCAGCCAAGTTGTGATATGTATCAATAGTCTGTTTCTTTTTATCGTTGAGCAATATTCCTTTGTATGGTTGTACCAGAGTTCATTTGACCATGCACCTGATGAAGGACATTTGGGTTGTTTCCAGCTTGGGGCTATTATTAATAAAGCCACTATTGCTATGAACATTTGTATACAGGTTTTGTGTGAACATAAGTTTTCAGTTCTCTGAGATAAGTGCCCAAGAGGGAAATTGCTGGGTCATATGGTAAGTGCATGTTTAGTTTATAAGGAACTGCCAAAATATTTTCCAGAGTAGCTGTGCCACTTTACATTCCTGCCAAACAAAGCCTTTGAAAACTAAGGTGACATTGGATCTACTACCCACAGAAGATAAGACAGAACTTATAGTCTGAACCTAACTAGGACCGATTGATTGCTAAAACCACCACAACGAAAAGATCATTCTCCAGAGGATTTTAACAGTACCCAGAACCTCACAACATGATATTCAAAATGTCCAGGATACAATCTAAAATTACTTGAAGTATCAATGATGAGGAAAATATGACTAATTCTAAAGGGAAAAGATAATCAACAAAGATGCCAACCCCCAGATAACCCAAATGTTGAAGCAGCTATTATAACTATGCTTCAGGAGATAAAAGTAACACTCTTTAAAAAAAGGAAAGATAAATATTCTCAGCATAGAAATAGAAACAACCAAACGGAAATTTTAGAACAAGAACCCCCCCCTCCCCCATATTTGAATTAAAAATTCCCTGGGTGGGATATATAGAATAATGGAGATGACAGAAGAAATCATTGACTTGATGGTAGAGCACTAGAAATTATCCAATTTGAAAAATACAAAGAAACAAAATGTGAAAAAAATGAAGAGCTCACAGATCATGGAACAATATCAAAAGGTTTATGACTGGTGTTATTGGAGTCTCAGAAAGAGAGGAGAAATTGATTAGTACAGAAAAAAAATTGAAGAAATAATGGCTGAAAAATCCCCAAATTTGATGAAAGGCAAACATTTCTAGATTCAAGAAGCTCAGCAAATCTCGAGGCTAAACTCAAAGAAAACCACACTCAAAGGAAAACACATTATAATCAAGTTAATGAAAACTGAAGATAAGAATAAACCTTGAATGTTGTCTTCATGCATTGGAAGAACTAGTATTGTTAAAATGTCCATACTACCCAAAGCCATCTATAGATTCAAGCAATCTCTAACAAAATTTTCACAGCAAAAGTAAAAGCAATCTTTAAATTTGTATGGAATCACAAAAGAGGTTGAATAGCCAAAGCAATCCTGAGAAAGAAGAGCAAAACTGGAGGCATCACATTTCTTGATTTCAAACTATATTACAAAACTGTAGTAATCAAAGCAGTATGATACTGGCATAAAAACAGACACATAGACGAATGGAACAGAATCGAGAACCCAGAAACAAAATCTCTCATATGTGGTCAATTAATATATGACAAAGGGGAATATTCAATGGGGAAAGGATAGTCTCTTCAATAAATGGTGTTGAGCAAACTGGATATTCATAGGCAAAAGAATGAAATTGGACCTCTGTCCTACACCACTCACAAAAATTAACTCAAAATGGATTCAAGACCTAAAAATAAGACCTGAAACTGTAAAACTTCTAGAAGAAAACATAGGGAAAAAGCCTTCTTGACATTGGTCTTGGCAATAATTTTTGAATATGACACCGAAAATGCAAGTAACAAAAGCACAAATAAACAAGTGGGTCTACATCAAAATAAAAAGCTCTGCACAGCAAAAGAAACAATCAACAAATGAACAGACAGCCTACGGAAAGGAAGAAAATATTGACAAATCATATATCTGATAAAGGGTTAATATCTAAAATATATAAGGAACTCATACAACTCAAGAGCAAAAATGGAATATTATTCAAACATAAAAATAAGGAAATCTTGCCTTCTTCAGCAACATGGATGGACTTGAAGGCATTATGCTAAATGAAATGTCAGACAAAGAGGAAAATCATATGATCTCACTTACAGGCTTACCTTGTTTTATTGTGCTTCCCTTTATTGTACTTTGTGGATACTGCATTTTTTTACAAATTAAAGGTTTGTGGCAACCCTGCATCAGGCAAGTCTATCAGTGCCATCTCTGTGTCACATTTGGTAATTCTTGCAATATTTTACTTTTTCATCATTATTATGTTTGTTATAGTGATCTGTGATGTTGCTACTACGACTTGCTGAAGGCTCAGATGATGGTTAGCATTTTTAACAATAAAGCATTTTAGATTAAGGTATGTACATCTTTTTTTATAGACATAATGCTATTTCACACTTAATAGACTACAGTATAGTGTAAACATAACTTTTATATGCACTGGGAAACAAAAAAATGCGTGTAACTTGCTTTATTGTGATATTTGCCTTATTGTGATGGTCTAGAACTGAACCTGTAATGTCTCCGAGGTTTGCCTGTATATATGGAATCTAAAAAAGCTGAACTCATAGAAACAGAGAGTAGATTGGTGGTTGCCTGGGGGTTGGGGGTGGGGTAAATGGGGACATGTTAGTCAAAGGGTACAAACTTCCAGTTATAAGACGAGTAAGTTCTGCGGATCTATGTACAGCCTGGTGACTATAGTTAAGACCGCTAATTAAAAGTTCAAGGAAACACTAAACACACTAAAATATGGTGTGTTCCCTTCCCCACCCATCTCATTGCTGTGTGCCCTGCAGGCCCTATTTGCACTTTCTATTTAGACCAGTGGTTTCAACACTCAATGAAAGTTGACTGAAGAACAAACGAATGAATTCAGCCCCAGGTCTGTTGACCAGCCAGCATTTCTAGCAGGATGTTGGATTTTATTCTTGTTGGAGGACAGAAGGAATGGAAAGTGCCCACTGAACTGAGAAGGCATCTGAAGACCAAAAAACAAGGCAGGTAGCTCCATATAATCCATGGAGCACTTTATTATAGGGTAAATTACTCACAGGATGGGATTGAGGGAAAATGATCCAGAAGTATTTATAGCTGCGTGCCACACCACCAAGGGGCCACTGGCACAAGGTGCTTGGAAATAGGACATACATTCCTAAGTCAAAATGTGTTAATGGGTAACTAGTCTCATTGGCACTGGGTCAGTGAAGCTTTTCATTGTTGTTTGGGGACATAGAGGCCACCTGGTCCCAATGATTATTAAGCAATACCTATTAACTAAAAAGCCCTTGATGACAAAGAGGTGACTTACTTTATAGTACAGTCCTGGGTAGGGTCACAGAAAGGACAGGAGGAACTGTAAGGGCCCAAGATGGCATCAGTTAGGCTAACAGCCATACAGCTCTCAAACAGATCGATCTCCAGGAAAACAGGTCCTTCCTGTGAACCCCTCAAGGTCAGAGCTCAATATACCTTTTTCTTCATACCTTCACTGCCTATTCCCATTTCCCTCACTCCCACCCCAGCTCAGATGCAGATCTGGCACAGGAAGTGTGTATCTGAGAGGGGGTGCAAGCTCCTCAGCTGTGCCTGGTCTGGGATCTTCTGTGATTTGCTTGTATGGAAACTCTTTACATAACTACCTTCTTTGATGAAAGACCCTTGAGTTTTCTTTCTGGAATCCTCACTCTGCTCTTGGCTCACGTGCTTCTGGGTGAGCCCCGCCTCCTTAGGTTCAAGAGGAGCTAGTTGTCCCAGCTTGGCCAAGAAAGTCACCCCCAAGCAAGGTTGATTTGTCCTTTAGGCACAGAAGGCACAGGGTCTGGGGCCCACAGTACTTCCAGGGGCTCACAGCAGTGTTTCAATTTCTCTTAAAATCAGAAGAAAAAACATTATCTTTTAGGGGTCTAAGATTATATTCATCTTCATACCAATGCGATTGTGAAATAGATTATAAAATATGTTTTATGGAGGAAGGGGCCCATGAGGGCAGAAGTCCCAGGGGCCTGAAAATCACGATGCAGACCTGCTGACAGGCCAGCAAAGAGCCCAGTGTGGACATGTGCTTCTGGCTGGTCTGCGAGGGGGTGGTGTTCCAAGATCCTTGCTGGAATTTATGGGGAGGAGGGTTGCCAAACTCATGGAAGGTCAGCTGTGAGCTACAGCTGGGAGAGGGGTTGTGCTGCCCACCCACTTGGGGAGGGTCTTCCCAAGAGGGGAACCAGGACAAGAGGAAAGAACACGCTTTTGATAGTATCGCAGGTGCAGGTGGGCCTCAAGGCATAGCTGAGCTGGACTTTCAAGTTTCTTGAGCCAAGGACCCTGGAATTTTGCTGAGACCAGTTTGTGTTGGATCCCTATTATTCACCACCAAAAGAGTCCTGGCAGATGTAGCCTGTGAGGAAATAAAGGCCTTTTTCCTTAATAAAACAGAATGCAGAGCTGCTTGACTACTTTAAGATTACAGGCCTATTCAAAGTTTTCAATTTCTTGTCAGTTTTAAAATTTTCTATATTTTAGGAAACTGCCACATTTATCACGCTGTCTTTTTTTTTTTTTTTTTTTTTTTTGCGGTACGCGGACCTCTCACTACTGTGGCCTCTCCCGCCGCGGAGCACAGGCTGCGGACGCGCAGGTCCAGCGGCCATGGCTCATGGGCCCAGCCGCTCCGCAGCATGTGGGATCCTCCCGGATCGGGGCACGAACCCGTGTCCCCTGCATCAGCAGGCAGACTCCCAACCACTGCACCACCAGGGAAGCCCTCACGTTGTCATTTTTATTTTTAGCATGAAGTTCTTTATAATGCTCTCTTATACTTTATAGTTCTCTTTACTTCTTACCAACCAACCCCTTGTTATTCCAACCCCCTCTTGTGGTTAATAATTTGTTGTATAAAATTTTTCTGTTCAAATTACTCAGTGACTTCTCTCTCCTGACTGGATTCAGACTGATACATGTATTTTTATTTTTAATTCTAATTTTATTTTATTCTTGAACAGGTAAGTGTGTCAGTCAGGATGGGCTAGGTTGTTCTGTGGTAACAAACAATGCCAAAGTTCCATTGACTTTCCAACCTTGTTTGGGCTCCATGTTCATCCCGAGTTGTTGGCAGCTTCACTTCATGGACTTCTTACTCAAGGACTCTGGCTGGCAGAGATCTCACTGCTTGGACACTACTGATCTCTGGAGTGAGAGGAAGTGCATAGCACCTGTCACTTCTGCACACATTTCATTGACTAAAGCAAGTCACATGACTGTATCTAACTTCCAAGGGATGCAGAAGTGCAGTCTGATCATGGGTCTAGCAGGAGGAAAACCAGAAGGATCAGTGAACAGCACTAAGGACTATCAGAATGGGACATTCATGTGGGATATGTTCACATGTAATACATTCACATGGGATACATCACTGGGATATAGTCAAATGTTTCAGAGATCAAGCAATCCTCCCCACCAAACAGATAAGCACTTTTATTGGTTTCTGTGTAAACTTCCATTTTTCATATTTCTTTATGCAAATACAAATAAATGCTTGTATATCTTATCCCCTCTCTCAACATGGGTAAAATGAATATATTTACCCATTAAATATTAAATATATATATATATTATATATTCTGTTCTGTAATTTGTTGGGGGTTTTTTTAGGCAGTTTTTTTTTAACATCTTTATTGGAGTATAATTGCTTTACAATGGTGTGTTAGTTTCTGTTTTATAAAAAAGTGAATCAGTTATACATAGACATATGTTCCCATATCTCTTCCCTCTTGCGTCTCCCTCCCTCCCACCCTCCCTATCCCACCCCTCTAGGTGGTCACAAAGCACCGAGCTGATCTCCCTGTGCTATGCGGCTGCTTCCCACTAGCTGTCTATTTTACGTTTGGTAGTGTATATATGTCCATGCCACTCTCTCACTTTGTCACAGCTTACCCTTCCCCCTCCCCATATCCTCAAGTCCATTCTCTAGTAGGTCTATGTCTTTATTCGTGTCTTACCCCTAGGTTCTTCATGGAATTTTTTTTCTTAGATTCCATATATGTGTGTTAGCATACGGTATTTGTCTTTCTCTTTCTGACTTACTTCACTGTATATGACAGACTCTAGGTCCATCCACCTCACTACAAATAACTCAATTTCGTTTCTTTTATGGCTGAGTAATATTCCATTGTATATATGTGCCACATCTTCTTTATCCATTCATCCGATGATGGACACTTAGGTTGCTTCCATGTCCTGGCTATTGTAAATAGAGCTGCAATGAACATTTTGGTGCATGACTCTTTTTGAATTATGGTTTTCTCAGGGTATATGCCCAGTAGTGGGATTGCTGGGTCATATGGTAGTTCTATTTGTAGTTTTCTAAGGAACCTCCATACTGTTCTCCATAGTGGCTGTATCAATTTGTATTCCCACCAGCAGTGCAAGAGTGTACCCTTTTCTCCACACCCACTCCAGCATTTATTGTTTCTAGATTTTTTGATGATGGCCATTTTGACCGGTGTGAGATGATATCTCATTGTAGTTTTGATTTGCATTTCTCTGATGATTAATGATGTTGAGCATTCTTTCATGTGTTTGTTGGCAGTCTGTATATCTTCTTTGGAGAAATGTCTATTTAGGTCTTCTGCCCATTTTTGGATTGGGTTGTTTGTTTTTTTGTTATTGAGCTACATGAGCTGCTTGTAAATTTTGGAGATTAATCCTTTGTCATTTGCTTCATTTGCAAATATTTTCTCCCATTCTGAGGGTTGTCTTTTGGTCTTGTTTATGGTTTCCTTTGCTGTGCAAAAGCTTTGAAGTTTCATTAGGTCCCATTTGTTTATTTTTGTTTTTATTTCCATTTCTCTAGGAGGTGGGTCAAAAAGGATCTTGCTGTGATTTATATCATAGAGTGTTCTGCCTATGTTTTCCTCTAAGAGTTTGATAGTTTCTGGCCTTATATTTAGGTCTTTAATCCATTTTGAGCTTATTTTTGTGTATGGTGTTAAGGAGTCTTCTAATCTCATACTTTTACATGTACCTGTCCAGTTTTCCCAGCAGCACTTATTGAAGAGGCTGTCTTTTCTCCACTGTATATTCTTGCCTCCTTTATCAAAGATAAGGTGACCATATGTGCATGGCTTTATCTCTGGGCTTTCTATCCTGTTCCATTGATCTATCTTTCCGTTATTGTGACAGTACCATACTGTCTTGATTACTGTAGTTTGTAGTATAGTCTGAAGTCAGGGAGCCTGATTCCTCCAGCTCCGTTTTCCTTCTCAAGTTTGCTTTGGCTATTCGGGGTCTTTTGTGTTTCTATACAAATTGTGAAATATTTTGTTCTAGTTCTATGAAAAATGCCAGTGATAGTTTGATAGGGATTGCATTGAATCTGTAGATTGCTTTGGGTAGTAGAGTCATTTTCACAATGTTGATTCTTCCAATCCAAGAACATGGTATATCTCTCCATCTATTTTTATCATCTTTAATTTCTTTCATCAGTGTCTTATAATTTTCTGCATACGGGTCTTTTGTCTCCTTAGGTAGGTTTATTCCTAGATATTTTATTCTTTTTCTTGCAATGGTAAATGGGAGTGTTTTCTTAATTTCACTTTCAGATTTTTCATCATTAGTGTATAGGAATGCTAGAGATTTCTGTGCATTAATTTTGTATCCTGCTACTTTACCAAATTCATTGATTAGCTCTAGTAGTTTTCTGGTAGCATCTTCAGGATCCTCTATGTATAGTATCATGTCATCTGCAAACAGTGATAGCTTTACTTCTTCTTTTCCTATTTGGATTCCATTTATTTCCTTTTCTTCTCTGATTGCTGTGGCTAAAACTTCCAAAACTATGTTGAATAAGAGTGGTGAGAGTGGGCAACCTTGTCTTGTTCCTGATCTTAGTGGAAATGCTTTCAGTTTTTCACCATTGAGCTCGATGTTTGCTGTGGGTTTGTCATATATGGCCTTTATTATGTTGAGGAAACTTCCCTCTATGCCTACTTTCTGCAGAGTTTTTATCACAAATGGGTGTTGAATTTTGTCAAAAGCTTTCTCTGCATCTATTGAGATGACCATATGGTTTTTCTCCTTCAGTTTGTTAATATGGTGTATCACATTGATTGATTTGCGTATATTGAAGAATCCTTGCTTTCCTGGAATAAACCCCACTTGATCATGGTGTATGATCCTTTTAATGTGTTGTTGGATTCTGTTGGCTAGTATTTTGTTGAGGATTTTTGCATCTATGTTCATCAGTGATATGGGCCTGTAGTTTTCTTTCTTTGTGACATCCTTGTCTGGTTTTGGTATCAGGGTGATGGTGGCCTCATAGAATGAGTTTGGGAATGTTCCTCCATCTGCTATATTTTGGAAGAGTTTGAGAAGGATAGGTGTTAGCTCTTCTCTAAATGTTTGATAGAATTTGCCTGTCAAGCATCTGGTCCTGGGCTTTTGTTTGTTGGAAGATTTTTAATCACAGTTTCAATTTCAGTGCTTGTGATTGGTCTGTTCATATTTTCTATTTCTTCCTGATTCAGTCTTGGCAGGTTGTGCTTTTCTAAGCATTTGTCCATTTCTTCCAGGTTGTCCATTTTATTGGCATAGAGTTGCTTGTAATAATCTCTCATGACTCTTTGTATTTCTGCAGTGTCAGTTGTTACTTCTCCTTTTCATTTCTAATTCTATTGAGTTGAGTCTTCTCCCTTTTTTTCTTGATGAGTCTGTCTAATGGTTTATCAATTTTGTTTATCTTCCCAAAGAACCAGCTTTTAGTTTTTTTGATCTTTGCTATTGTTTCCTTCATTTCTTTTTCATTTATTTCTGATCTGATCTGTATGATTTCTTTCCTTCTGCTAACTTGGGGTATTTTTGTTCTTGTTTCTCTAATTGCTTTAGGTGCAAGGTTAGCTTGTTTATTCGAGATGTTTCCTGTTTCTTATGGTAAGAATGTATTGCTATAAACTTCCCTCTTAGAACTGCTTTTGCTGCATCCCATATTTTGGGTCGTCGTGTCTCCATTGTCATTTGTTTCTAGGTATTTTTTGATTTCCTCTTTGATTTCTTCAGTGATCACTTCGTTATTAAGTCGTGTATTGTTTAGCCTCCACGTGATTGTATTTTTTACAGATCTTTTCCTGTAACTGAAATCTAGTCTCATAGCGTTGTGGTTGGAAAAGATACTTGATACAATTTCAATTTTCTTAAATTTACCAATTCTTGATTTGTGACCCAGGATACGATCTATCCTGGAGAATATTCCATGAGCACTTGAGAAAAATGTGTATTCTGTTGTTTTTGGATGGAATGTCCTATAAATATCAATTAAGTCCATCTTGTTTAATGTATCAATTAAAGCTTGTGTTTCCTTATTTATTTTCATTTTGGATGAACTGTCCATTGGTGAAAGTGGGGTGTTAGAGTCCCCTACTATGAATGTGTTATTGTTGATTTCCCCTTTTATGGCTGTTAGTATTTGCCTTATGTATTGAGGTGCTCCTATGTTGGGTGCATAAATATTTACAATTGTTATATCATCTTCTTGTAGCGATCCCTTGATCATTATGTAGTGTCCTTCTTTGTCTCTTCTGGTAGTCTTTATTTTAAAGTCTATTTTGTCTGATATGAGAATTGCTACTCCAGCTTTCTTTTGGTTTCCATTTGCATGGAATATCTTTTTCCATCCCCTCACTTTCAGTCTATATGTGTCTCTAGGTCTTATGTGGGTCTCTTGTAGACAGCATGTATATGGGTCTTGTTTTTGTATCCATTCAGCCAGTCTGTGTCTTTTGGTTGGAGCATTTAATCCATTTACATTTAAGGTAATTATCAATATGTATGTTCCTATTCCCATTTTCTTAATTGTTTTGGGTTTGTTATTGTAGGTCTTTTCCTTCTCTTGTGTTTCTTGCCTAGAGATAGTCCTTTTGCATTTGTTGTAAAGCTGGTTTTGTGGTGCTGAACTGTCTCAGCTTTTGGTTGTCTGTAAAGTGTTTAATTTCTCCATCAAATTTGAATGAGACCCTTGCTCGGTAGAGTAATCTTTGTTGTAGATTTCTCTCCTTCATCACTTTAAATATGTCCTGCCAGTCCCGTCTGGCTTGCAGAGTTTCTGCTGAAAGATCAGCTGTTAACCTTATGGGGATTCCCATGTGTGTTATTTGCTGTTTTTCCCTTTCTGCTTTTAATATGTTTTCTTTGTATTTAATTTTTGACAGTTTGATTAATATGTGTCTTGGCGTGTTTTTCCTTGGATTTATCCTGTATGGACTCCCTGTGCTTCCTGGACTTGATTAACTATTTCCTTTCCCATATTAGGGAAGTTTCCAACTATAATCTCTTCAAATATTTTCTCAGTCCCTTTCTTTTTTCTCTTCTTCTTCTGGAACGCGTATAATTCGAATGTTGGTGCATTTAATATTGTCCCAGAGGTCTCTGAGACTGTCCTCAGTTCTTTTCTTTCTTTATTCTGCTCTGCAGTAGTTATTTCCACTATTTTATCTTCCAGGTCACTTATCCTTTCTTCTGCCTCAGTTATTCTGCTATTGATCCCATCTAGAGTATTTTTAATTTCATTTATTGTGTTGTTCATTGTTGCTTGTTTCACCTTTAGTTCTTCTAGGTTCTTGTTAAATGTTTCTTGCATATTCTCTATTCTATTTCCATGATTTTGGATCATCTTTACTATTATCATTCTGAATTCTTCTTCAGGTAGACTGCCTATTTCCTCTTCATCTGTTGGGTCTGGTGGGTTTTTACCTTGCTCCTTCATCTGCTGTGTGTTTTTCTGTCTTCTCAGTTTGCTTATCTTACTGTGTTTGGGGTCTCCTTTTGGCAGGCTGCAGGTTCATAGTTCCCGTTGTTTTTTGTGTATGTCCCCAGTTGGTTCAGTGGGTTGTGTAGGCTTCCTGGTGGAGGGGACTAGTGCCTGTGTTTTTGGTGGATGAGGCTGGATTTTGTTTTCTGGTGGGCAGGTCCACATCTGGTGGTGTGTTTTGGGCTGTCTGTGGCCTTATTATGATTTTAGGCAGCCTCTTTGCTAATGGACGGGGCTGTGTTCTTGTCTTACTAGTTGTTTGGCATAGGGTGTCCAGCACTGTAGCTTGTTGGTTGTTGAGTGAAGCTGGGTGTTGGCATTGAGATGGAGATCTCTGGGAGATTTTTGCCATTTGATATTACATGGTGTTGGGAGATCTTTTGTGGACCAGTGACCTGAAGTTGGCTCTCCCACCTCAGAGACACAGCACTGACTCCTGGCTGGAGCACCAAGAGTCTTTCATCTACACGGCTCAGAATAAAAGGGAGAAAAAGTAGAAAGAAAGAAATAAAGAGGGTAAAATTTTAAAAAGTAAGGTAAAAAAATAAAGTTATTAAAATAAAAAATAATTATTAAGAAAAAAAATTTTTTTAAAGTAAAAATAAAGCAGACTGGCAGAACCCTAGGACAGATGGTGAAAACAAAGCTATACAGACAAAATCTCACACAGAAGCATACACATACACACTCAGAAAAAGAGGAAATGGGGAAAAAATAATATATCTTGTTCTCAAAGTCCACCTCTTCAATTTGGGATGATTCATTGTCTATTCAGGTATTCCACAGATGCAGGGTACATCAAGTTGATTGTAGAGATTTAATCCGTTGCTCCTGAGGTTGCTGGGAGAAATTTCCCTTTCTCTTCTTTGTTCAGACAGCTCCCAGGGTTCAGCTTTGGATTTGGCCCCGCCTCTATTTGTAGGTCGCCTGAGGGCATCTGTTCTTCGCTCAGACAGGACAGGGTTAAAGGAGCAGCTGATTCGGTGGCTCTGGCTCACTCAGGCCAGGGGGAGGGAGGGGTATGGAGTGCGGGACGAGTCTGCAGCGGCAGAGGCCGGCTTGACGTTGCACCAGCCTGAGGCTCGCCATGCGTTTTCCCAGGGAAGTTGTCCCTGGATCACAGGACCCTGGCAGTAGCGGCCTGCACAGGCTCCTGGGAGGGAAGGTGTGGAGAGTGACCTGTGCTCGCACACAGGCTTCTTGGTGACTGCAGCAGCAGCCTTAGCGTCTCATGCCCGTCTCTGGGGTCCACGCTGTTAGCCACGGCTCGCGCCCATCCCTGGAGCTCCTTTAAGTGGCACTCTTAATCCCCTCTCCTCGTGCACCTGGAAACAAAGAGGGAAGAAAAAGTCTCTTGCCTCTTCGGCTGTTCCAGACTTTTTCCTGGACTCCCTCCCAGCTAGCCGTGGTGCACTAACCCCTTCAGGCTGTGATCGCGCCGCCAACCCTAGTCCTCTCCCTGTGATCCGACCGAAACCCGAGCCTCAGCTCCCAGCCCCTGCCTGCCCTGGTGGGTGAGCAGAGAAGCCTCTCGGGCTGGTGAGTGCTGGTTGGCACTGATCCTCTGTGCGGGAATCTCACCGCTTTACCCTCTGCACCCCTGTTGCTGTGCTCTTCTCCACGGCTCTGAAGCTTCCCCTCTCCACCACCCGCAGTCTCCGCCCGTGAAGGGGCTTCCTAGTGTGTGGAAACCTTTCCTCCTTCACAGCTCCCTTCCACTGATGCAGGTCCCGTCCCTATTCTTTTGTCTCTGTTTATTCTTTTTTCTTTTGCCCTACCCAGGTACATGGGGAATTTCTTGCCTTTTTGGAGGTCTGAGGTCTTCTGCCAGCATTCAGTGGGTGTTCTATAGGAGCAGTTCCACGTGTAGATGTATTTCTGATGTATCTGTGGGGAGGAAGGTGATCTCCATGTCTTGCTCTTCCGCCATCTTCCCGTCCAGCTCTGTAATTTGTTTTTTTATAAACTTAACATCATTTCTTTTTTAATACACAGTTTCTGCCATTTTTTACACAGCTACCTAGTATTCTATCACTTAGGTGGCTTGCAGTTATTTTAATCAGCACCATGTATTAACTGTGGGCACCCTCTAGATGAACACTTGGAGTGTTACCAATCTTTCCTGTCATAAACAATGAGTAAAGTAAGGAATTTTGCATGTGTGCTACTGTATTAGTTTGCTAGGGCTGCCATAACAAATACCACAGATATGGTGGCTTAAACAACAGGAATTTATCTTCTCACAATTCTGGAGGCTAGAAATCCAAGATCAAGGTGCCAGCAGGGTTGACTTAATTCTGAGGCCTCTCTCTTTGGCTTGTACATGGCCTTCATATATTTTCATGTGGTCTTCCCTCCATGTGTGTCTGTGTCCTAATCTAATCTTCTTATATGGACACCAGTCATATTGAATTGCAGTCCACCAATATGACCTCATTTTACCTTAATTGTTTCTATAAATGTCCTATCTCCAAATATAGTCACATTCTGAGTTATTTGGGGTTAGGACTTCAACATGTGAATTTGGGGACAGGGACATACAATTCAGTCCATAACAACTGCTATATTCATTGGCAGCAGGATAGCTGGGTCAAAGGATAAATGTAATGTAATTTTGATAGCCATTACCAAATTGACTTTCATGGGATGCTATAATGGACCGAATGTTTGTGTCCCCTTGAATGTCATGGTATTTTGAGATGGGGCTTTGGAGTAGTAGTTAGGGTTAGATAAGGTCTTGAGTGTGGGGCCCTGGTCTGATGTGATTAGCACCCTTTTATTTATTTATTTTTTTTAAAAAAATAAATGTATTTATTTATTTTTGGCTGCATTGGGTCTTCACTGCTGCGTGCGGGCTTTCTCTAGTTGTGTCGAGCAGGGGCTACTCTTCATTGTGGTGCATGGGCTTCTCATTGCGGTGGCTTCTCTTGTTGCGGAACACGGGCTCTAGGAGCGTGGGCTTCAGTAGTTGTGGCACGCAGGCTCAGTAGTTGTGGCTTGTGGGCTCTAGAGCACAAGATCAGTTGTTGTGGCACACAGGCTTAGTTGCTCCGCGGCATGTGAGATCTTCCCGGACCAGGGCTCAGACCCGTGTCCCCTGCTTTGACAGGGGGATTCCTAACCACTGTGCCATAAGGAAAGTCCCACAGTACCCTTTTAAGAAGGGACACCAGAGAGCTTGCTTTCTCTCTCTCTTTCCACATGTGCACAAAGAAGAGGTCATGTGAGCACATAGCGAGATGACAGGTATGTGCCGACAAGCCAAGAACAGAGCTCCCACCAGGAACTAAATCAACTGGCACCTTGACCTTGGACTTCCCAGCTTCCGGAGCTGTGAGAAAATGAATTCTATTACTTAACCCACCCAGTCTATGGTATTTTGTTATGGAAGCCTGAGCAGACCCATTTTCCCACAAACTTGACAATTTGTCAAGAGTGTGTTGTCAATATTACGTGTGAAAAAAAAAAGCTGGTGTGATTTTAATTTGCAGTTCTTCTGTTATTGGTGAGAACATGCACTGTTTCATATATTTAAGGACCTCTCATTTCTTTGTGTGTGTGTGTGTGTGTGTGTGTGTGTGTGTGTGTGTGTATGAATTGTTTGTTCATTCTTTACCTATCTTTCTATTAGGTTGTTTGGTTTTATTCTTTTCTATTTCTAGGAACTCTTTATTTGGCCAAGTAATAAGGGGATGGTATACCTTAGCAGCAAAATGTAAGAAGGCAGTCATCTAAGGGTTGGGTAAGAGTGACTTCTCTTACTTTCTTGCAAGTTTATATATGTATTTGTCAACTGTTGGGAGAGGTATGTTAAAGTCTCCCTCTACAACTTTGGATTTCTCTTTTCAGTTCTTTTAAGTTTTGTTTTATGTATTTGAAACTATATTGTTGGGTCCATACAGATTTAGAATTGTGTTGTCTTACTGCTGAATTGAGTTATTTATCATTATATACTATGGTTTGAATATTTGTATTCCCTCAAAATTCATATGTTGAAATCCTAATACCCAAAGATGATGGTATTAAGAGGTGGGGCCTTTGAGAGGTATGTAGGTCAGGAGGGTGGAGCCCTCTGCCCCTTCCACTATGTGGGGACATAGTGAGAAGGTACCAATTATGAACCAGGAAGAGGGGTATCACCAGAAGGAGACCACACTGGTACCTTGATCTAGGACTTCCCAGCCTCCAGAACTGTAAGCAATAAATTTCTGCTGTTTACAAGCTACCTAGTCAATGATATTTTGTTATAGCTACCTGAATGGACCAAGACATTATATGATGTCTCTTTTTACCTTTACTAATTCTTCTTGCCTCTAATTCTCCTATATCTGACATTCGTATAGCTAGACCAAATTTCTTTTGGTTAATATTTGCCTAGTATATCTTTTCCCATCATTTAAATTCCAACCTTTTGGTGTCCTGATATTTAAGGTTTATTTCTTTTAAGTACTGTGTGGTTGATTTTTAAAAATCTAGTCTGAAAATTGTGATCTTTTACTTGCAATATTTAGCTTGTTCCTATTTAATGTATAATTGTGTTGATATCTACTATCTTATTAATCTTTTCTCTTTGACCAATTTTACTTTTTCTCTTCTCTGTTGAATTCTTTGGACTAATCAAATCTTCTGGATTATTTCATTTTATAGTTAACCACACTTCTTTTGTTAGTCTTTTCATAGTTAACCTAAAGTGTGTGACAAACATTCTTGTTATGCTAACACATATATATGGAATCTAAAAAAAAAACCAAAATGGTTCTGAAGAACCTAAGGGGCAGGACAGGAATAAAGATGCAGACATAGAGAATGGGTTTGAGGACACAGGGAGGGGAAAGGGTAAGCTGGGACGAAGTGAGAGAGTGGCGTGGACATATATACACTACCAAACGTAAAATAGATAGCTAGTGGGAAGCAGCCACATAGCACAGGAAGATCAGCTCAGTGCTTTGTGACCACCTAGAGGGGTGGGATAGAGAGGGTGGGAGGAAGACGCAAGAGGGAGGAGATATGGGGATATATGGATATGTATAGCTGATTCACTTTGTTATAAAGCAGTAACTAACACACCATTGTAAAGCAATTATACTACAATAAAGATGTTAAAAAAAAGAATGTAACAAATTATTACTTTTTACCATTTCTTAATACAAATTATTCCCTTTACCTTTTCCCTATTAATGTTAGATGCTCAAAACGGTTCAATTCCATAGACTCTTCCTGAGTTCCTGAGTTCAATTCCATAGACTCTTCCTGCATTACTTTGGTATGTGTTTATTTCCACATGTATTTTAACTCCCACATGATATTACTTTTATTGTTTTGTATTCATTTATTTTAACCCATAAATTTACCCTTTCTGTGCTTTTCATTTCTTTTTTCAATTCTGTAATTCTCTCTGAGATTACTTTTCTTCTGACTTAAGAACTTTATTGAGATTTTATGTTTTATAATAAGTTTGCTAAGAATGAATTTCTCTTGGTTTTTTAATGCTTGAAAAGCCCTTATATCCCTCCATTTTTGATGGACATTTTCTTTGGCTATAAAATTTTAGTAATTATTTTGTTTCAGTATTTTAAAGATGTTTCATTGTATTCTGGTTTGCGTCATTTCTGATGAGAAGTCTGCCATTGATCTTATTTTTGCTTCTTTGAAGGTAATGTACAGGCATACCATGGAGATATTGTAGGTTTGGTTCCAGACCACCACAGTAAGGTGAATATTGCAATAAAGTGAATATTGCAATAAGGTGAGTCACACAAATCTTTTTTGTTTCCTAGTACATATGAAAGTTATGTTAGGGCTTCCCTGATGGTGCAGTGGTTAAGAATCCGCCTGTCAATGCAGGGGACATGGGTTCGAGCCCTGGTCTGGGAAGATCCCACATGCTGCAGAGCAACAAAGCCCGTGTGCCACAACTACTGAGCCTGTGCTCTAGAGCCCGTGAGCCACAACTACTGAAACTCACATGCCTAGAGCCCGTGCTCCTCAACAAGAGAAGTCACCACAATGAGAAGCCTGCGCACCACAACGAAGAGTAGCCCCCGCTCGCTGCACCTAGAGAAAGCCTGTGCACAGCAACGAAGACCCAACACAGCCAAAGATAAATAAATAAAATAAATAAATTTAAAAAAAGGTTATGTTACTGTTGTCTGTTGTGTGACATAGCATTATGTCTAAAGAAACAATTGCCTTGTGACTGGTGTCTGAAGTCCAAGGAGCGGGTCATGAGAACCTCCAATCTATAGCTGGTGGTCAGAAGCACCTTGGCTTGTGACTGGCATCTGAAAAGTTGGTTGCGGGCAGTCTTGAAGGATTGAACTCTTAACCTGTGGAATCTGATGCTATCTCCTGGTATATAGTGTCAGAACTGAGTTGAATTGAATTCTTGGATACTCCTCTGGTGTACAATAATTACTTGGTTGTATGTGTGGGAAACTGCCCCCCTGCGCTGCATTGGAAGTGGCTTCAGAATATCTGTTTAGGTGCTTTTAAGATTTCCTCTTTTTTTCCTTTGGTTTTCAGCATTCTTACTATAATGTGCTTAAGTGTGGTTTTCTTTGTACTTATCTTTCTGGGGTTTGCAGTGCAACTTGAATCTGTGCTTTGATGTCTTTAATTAATTTTGGAAAATTCTCAACCATTCTCTCCTCAAATATTGCTTCTTCTCCATTTCTCTCTCCTCACTTTATGGGGCCCCAATTTCCATGTTTTCTCTCTCACTCATGTGATCCACATGTCTCTAACACTGTTTTCTGTATTTTCTTTTATTTTTAAAAAATCTCTGTGCTTCAATTTGGATATGTTCTATTTGTAATAACTTGTCTCCGTGATATTTGTCATCAACTACTTCCCACCCTGAATGCTAAGACAATTTTCCCATCAAGAGGTAAAATCTATTCCGTTATTTTCCTTGTATCTAGGTTGGGCTTAGAATCCACTTAAACAACAGAATGCAGTGGAAGTAATATTCTTGGACTTTTCAGGCTAAATCATAAGAAATCATTCACTTTCCATTTATCCTATTAGAATGCCAATTCTGGAGCAATCTGGTGACCATGTAGGAAACCTGATTACCCTGAGGCTGCTGTGCTGTGAGGCATCCTAAGCTAATCATGCATACAGAACAACCATAGATGCTCCAGTTGATAGTCTCCACTGAGCTCAACCTTATGGTTATCCTCCAGTGTGCTAGTCATACCAGTGAGTGTGAGATTACAGAAAATATATATTGGCCTCTGCCCCCAGTTCTTGGAACAGAGCTCCTGGTACCCTTATAATTTCCTAAGTGATTAAAACATTAGGAAACATCTCTTATTCTAATATTTGTTTTTGATCCCATCCCTGACACAGGACTCCTAAAACCCTTGTGAGTTTCTCTCTCTTTTTTAAAAAATAAATTTACTTATTTATTTATTTTTGACTGCGTTGGATCTTCGTTGCTGCACGTGGGCTTTCTCTAGTTGCAGCGAGCGGGGACTACTCTTTGTGACAGTGCGCGGGCTTCAGTAGTTGTGGCTTGCAGGCTCTAGAGTGCAGGCTCAGTAGTTGTAGCACACAGGCTTAGTTGCTCCGTGGCATGTGGGATCTTCTTAGATCAGGGCTCGAACCCATGTCCCTGCATTGGCAGGCAGATTCTTAACCACCGCGCTACCAGGGAAGTCCCAACCCTTGTGAATTTCTAAGTGATAAAAGCATTATGATCATCTTTTGTTCTATTGAGGTAACTGTGAGTGAGCTCCTGGATGGCTCCTGGATGGGGCTTGTCACTAGCAAGACCAAGTTATGATGAGAAGTTTGAAACTTTCAGCCCCAATTCCCCACCCCATTCTCCAGAGAAGGGAGAAGGGCTAGAAACAGCTTTAATAATTGATCATGCCTATGTGAGGAAGCCTTCATAAAATCCCAGTAGTAGGAGGTTTGGAGAGCTTCTAGGTTGGTGAATACATACACACTGGGAAGGTGATGCACCCCAACTCCATGGGGACAGAAACTCCTGCACTTGGGACCCTCTCAGACCTTGCCCTATGTATCTCTTCATCTGGCTGTTTATCTGTACAAAAGTTATACCCTTTAATAAACTGGTAAATGTAAGTAAGTGTTTCCCTGAGTTCTGTGAGCTCTAGCAAATTAATTGAACCCAAGGAGGGGGTTGTTGGAACCTCTGATCTGTAACTGGTTGGTCAGAAGCAAAGGTGACAACCTGGTTTTATGACTGGTATCTGAAGTTGTGGGAACTGTCTTATGGGACTGGGCCCTTACCCTGTGGGACCTGACAGTAGCTATCTCCAGGTAGATAGTGTTAGAATTGAGTTAAATTTTAGAACACACAGCTGATGTCACAGAGAATTGCTTGTTGTGACCAGATGTGTCAGAAGTAAAATGCTCTGTGTGAGTTAATAAAGGAGACTCATAGGGAAGAAAGTCATAGTAAGGAAGAAAGGGGTTTTTCTCTACATAGGATGGGAAAATCTGGGTTTTTCCTTTACGGTGAGAGTCTCTTGGACCAACCTATCTGTTAGTTAAATATCACCAAAAAGCCTCAGTTGATGTTACATGGAGCAGAAGAATCTGCAGCTAAACCCTCCTTGAATACATGACCAACAAAACTGTGAGATAAAATAAAATGATTGTGGAAGCCACTAAGTTTTGGGGTAATTTTTTATGCAGCAATAGCTAACTGGGACATATTTCAGTACTTGGCAATGGGGCACTGTCTTAATGGAAACCTGAAACATGGGGCATTGGCATAGGGACTGGTGGGTGGGTGGGCACTTAGGGGCCTTGAGGAGACTGTTGATGAACACCTGAAGGACAGTGAAGAGAATGCTATTTGGAGGCGGGAGAAAAGGAGACTGGGACCCTTGTTATGTAGTTTGGCAACACTGTCACCTGTAGTATTACGGAAAATAGAAACTGTACTTACTGAACCTGTGAACCTGGTTGGGGAGAATTCTGGGGAGATTTTAGAAAAGGCCAACTGCCCTTTTCCGACTGCCTGTAAGAAAATATGAGAAGAAATGAAGTAAAAAATTTGCAGTTCAACTTTGAAGCAGATCTTAGATAAAATAGTTAAAAGCCAGGACTACATAGGTTTGAAAAATAAAAATTTTCATCCCTAGTCTTTACCAGCAAAAGATTCTCAAAGTTAGGGCAAAGATCTGAAACACTAAGAAAGATTTAACAGTGTGCTCAGTAGGGTTCCTACGAATCCCTGCAAAACAAGTTGGCCTCTGAGAATTTTAAGAATGTATCTCCCAGACTCTTTCAACTAGATAAGCAGGCTTCCAAGAATCCTGAGGGCCTTGTCCCATAGCACCCTTATTCTCAGCCCAAGCTATGAAAAAGGCTTATTCTGGAAAGCAATGAAGATGTGGCTTTTATCCAATGGAGTGGCTTACAATTGGATACACAGTAAGTGTACAACATTTTAAAAGGAATTATAAGACAATAAAGATTCATTGAGGCCTTTTGGAC
Source organism: Leucopleurus acutus (assembly GCF_964270905.1). Taxonomy (NCBI): domain Eukaryota; kingdom Metazoa; phylum Chordata; class Mammalia; order Artiodactyla; family Delphinidae; genus Leucopleurus; species Leucopleurus acutus. The sequence continues at coordinate 17,823,561 of NC_139145.1, forward strand.
CCCCAACTTTCTGTGAGTAGGAAGCAAGTGAAAACACAGGGTATTTTTTTTTTTTTTTAAAGAATGACTCAGAAGGCAAACCCAATGATTCTCATGGAGACTCATTCCCAGGGAGAAGAACCCAAGTCAGGGAATTGGCAACAAATTCCCAAGTGGAATTCAGAATTGTTATGGAGCAGGAATTGCTGTGCACCTTCCTTTTAAGAGAGTCTGTCTGGTCCAGTTTGGTTCACAATTTCTCTCCTTGGCCTGAGAGGAAAGACTCTCACTTAAAGTTCCACTGAAAGTGGATACAATGGGGCAGATTTCATATCCCAAAAGGAAGTGGGGTGCTGTTACCAAAAGAAGGATCAGGGATGCTAAGAGGTACAAAATTTCCATAATGATATAGAAATCTGTCCATGACATAAAGTTAAATGGAAAATAGCTAGTTTTAAAACAGCTTCTATGTTATGGTGCCATTTAATGTATGTGTGTGTCCCAAACAAAATGTCTGAAAATTGAAAAGAGCTAAATCTTCCATTGTTGGTAAAAATATGGGGAAGAATTTATTCTCATACATGGCTGGTTGAGAGAAATCTGGCAACGTCAATTAAAATTTGAAAGATACACTATTCAACCCAGCAATCTCACTCCTGGAAATTTATCTCACAGGAATAAAATCAGTGGGAAGTAAATACTGTGTATAAGTATGGCTATTACAGCATTGATTTTTTGGGCACAAAAAAATCCAAAAGCAAAATGAATACTCATCAATAAGAGAATGGCTGGAGAGGTGGAGTCAAGATGGCAGCCTGGGAAGATGCAGAGTTCGCATCTCCCACAACTAGGGTGCTTGTCAGATGCTGGTGTGTGACCTCAATCCCCAAGGAGATGGAAGGAACCCCCAAGTGAACTGCTGGGGGTTGGGCTGAAGTTCCTGCAGTGGGAGCTCTGAGTCCAAACCACTGGACTAACAGAGAACCTCAGACCCCAGTGAATATTCATAGGAGTGAGGTCTCCCAGAGGTCCTCATCTTGGCACCAAGACCCAGCTTTACCCAACAGCCTACAGGCTCCAGTGTTGGAAGTCTCAGGCCAAACAACCATTAAGACAGAAACACAATCCCAACCATCAAAAAAAAAAGAAAAAGAAAATGAGACGGCCAAAAAATATGTCACAGATGAAGAAGCAAGGTAAAAATCTACAAAACCAAATAAATGAAGAGGAAATAGGCAATCTACCTGAAAAAGAATTCAGAGTAATGATAGTAAAGATGATCCAGAATCTTGGAAATAGAATGGAGGCATGGATTGAGAAAATACAAGAAATTTTAACAAAGATCTAGAAGAACTAAAGAACAAACAAACAGAGATGAACAACACAATAACTGAAATGAAAAATACATTAGAAGGTATCAAGCAGGATAACTGAGGCAGAAGGATGAATAAGTGAGCTGGAAGACAGAATGGTGGAAATAACTGCTGAGGAGCAGAATAAAGAAAAAAGAATGAAAAGAACTGAAGACAATCTCAGAGACTTCTGGGACAATACTAAATGCACCAGCATTTGAATTATAGGGGTCTCAGAAGAAGAAGAGAAAAAGAAAGGGTCTGAGAAAATATTTGAAGGATTATAGTAGATAACTTCCTTAACATGGGGAAGGAAATAGTCACCAAGTCCAGGAAGTACAGAGAGTCCCATACAGGATAAAGAAGAAGAAGAGAAAAAGAAAGGGTCTGAGAAGAAGAAGAAGAAGAGAAAAAGAAGAAGAAGAGAAAAAGAAGAGAAGAGAAAAAGAAAGGGTCTGAGAAAATATTTGAAGGATTATAGTAGATAACTTCCTTAACATGGGGAAGGAAATAGTCACCAAGTCCAGGAAGTACAGAGAGTCCCATACAGGATAAACCCTAGGAGAAACACACCAAGACACATATTAATCAAATTAACAAAAATTAAATTCAAAGAAAAAAGGTTAAAATCAGCAAGGGAAAAACAAAAAATAACATATAAAGGAATCCCCATAAGGTTATCAGCTGATTTTTCAGCAGAAACTCTGCAGGCCAGAAGGGAGTGGCGAGATATACTTAAAGTGATGAAAGAGAAAAACCTACAACCAAGATTATTCTACCCAGCAAGGATCTCATTCAGATTCAATGGAGAAATCAAAAGCTTTTCAGACAAGCAAAAGCTAAGAGAATTCAGCACCACCAAACCAACTCTACAACAAATGCTAAAGGTACTTCTCTAGGCAGGAAAAACAAGAAAAGAAAAAGACCCACAAAACAAACCCAGAACAATTAAGAAAATGGTAATAGGAACATACATACTGATAATCACTTTGAATGTAAATGGATTAAATGCTCCAACCAAAAAACACAGACTGGCTGAATAGATACAAAAACAAGACCTGTATACATGCTGTCTACAAGAGACCCACTTCAGACCTAATGACACATACAGACTAAAAGTGCAGGGATGGAAAAAGATATTCCATGCAAATAGAAATCAAAAGAAACCTGGAGTAGCAATACTTGTATCAGATAAAATAAACTTTAAAATAAAGAATGTTACAAGAGACAAGGAAGGCCACTACATAATGATCAAAGGATCAATCCAAGAAGATAAAACAATTATAAATATCTATGCACCCAACATAGCAGCACCTCAATACATAAGACAAATGTTAACAGCCATAAAAGAGGAAATCAACAGTAACACAGTATTAGTAGGGGACTTTAACACCCCACTTACACCAATGGACAGATCAACCAAACAGAAAATAAATAAGGAAACACAAGCTTTAAATTACACAATAGACCAGATAGATTTAATTGATATTTATAGAACATTCCACCCAAAAGTGGCACAATACACTTTCTTTTCAAGTGCACACAGAACAGTCTCCAGAATAGATCACATCTTGGGTCAAAAATCAAGGATTGGAAAATTTAAGAAGATTGAAATTGTATCAGGTATCTTTTCTGACCACAATACTATGGGATTGGAAATCAATTACCGGGAAAAAACTGTAAAACAACACAAATACATGGAGGCTAAACAGTGCACTAGTAAATAACCAAGAGATCACTGAAAAAATAAAAAAATACGCAGAAACAAACGCCAACAAAAACATGACAACCCAAAACCTTTGGGATGCAGCAAAAGCATTTCTAAGAGGGAAGTTTATAGCAATTCAATCTCACCTCAAGAAACAAGAAAAATCTCAAATAAACAATCTAACCCTACACCTAAAGCAACTGGAGAAAGAAGAACAATGAAAACCCAAAGTCAGTAGAAGGAAAGAAGTCATAAAGAACACGGCAGAAATAAATGAAATAGTAATGAAGAAAACAACAGCAAAGATCAATGAAACTAAAAGCTGGTTCTTTGAGAAAATAAACAAAATTGATAAACCCTTAGCCAGACTCATCAAGAAAAAAGGGAGAGGACACAAACCAATAAAATTAGAAATGAAAAAGGAGAAATCACAAGTGACACCACAGAAATACAAAGGATCATAAGAGACTACTACAAACAACTATATGCCAATAAAATGCACAACCATGAAGAAATGGACAAATTCTCGGAAAAGTACAATTTAAGACTGAACCAGGAAGAATTAGAAAATATAAACAGACCTCTCACAAGTAATGAAATTGAAACTGTAATTAAAAATCTTCCAACAAACAAAAGTCCAGGACCAGATGGCTTCACAGGTGAATTCTATCAAATATTTAGAGAAGAGCTAAAACTGATCTTTCTCAAACTCTTCCAAAATATTGCAGAGAGAGGAACACTCCCAAATTCATTCTACAAAGCCACCATCACCCTGATACCAAAACCAGAAAAAGATATCACACAAAAAGAAAATTATAGACCAATATCACTGATGAACATGGATGCAAAAATCCTCAACAAAATGCCAGCAATCAGAATCCAACAACATATCAAAAGGATCATACACCATGATCAAGTGGGATTTATCCCAGGGATGCAAGGAATCTTCAATATATGCAAATCACTGAATGTGATACACCATATTAACAAATTAAGAAATAAAAACCATATGAAAAAGCTTTTGACAAAATTCAACACCGATTTATGATAAAAACTCTCCAGAAAATGGGCATAGAGGGAACCTACCTCAATGTAATAAAGGCCATATATGACAAACCCACAGCAAACATCATACTCAATGGTGAAAAACTGAAAGCATTTCCACTAAGATCAGGAACAAGACAAGGATGTCCACTCTCGCCAATCTTATTCAACATAGTTTTGGAAGTCCTAGCCAAGGCAATCAGAGAAGAAAAAGAAATAAAAGGAAGGCAAATTGGAAAAGAAGAAGTAAAACTGTCACTGTTTGCAGATGACATGATACTGTACATAGAAAATCTTAAAAATGCCACCAAAAAACTACTAGAACTAATCAATGAATTTGGTAAGGTTGCAGGATACAAAGTTAATGCACAGAAATCTCTGGCATTCCTATACACTAACAACGAAAAATCAGAAAGAGAAATTAAGGAAACAATCCCATTTACCATTGCAACAAAAAGAATAAAATACCTAGGAATAAACCTACCTAAGGAGGCAAAAGACCTGTACTCAGAAAACTATAAGACACTGATGAAAGAAATCAAAGATGACATAAACAGTTGGAGAAATATACCATGTTCTTGGATTGGAAGAATCAATACTGTGAAAATGACTATACTACCCAAAGCAATCTACAGATTCAGTGCAATCCCTATCAAACTACCAATGCCATTCTTCACAGAATTAAATTAAAAAATTTTACAATTCTTATGGAAACACAAAAGACCTCGAATAGCCAAAGCAATCTAGAGAGGGAAAAACTGAGCTGGAGGAATCAGGCTCCCTGACTTCAAACTATACTACAAAGCTACAGTAACCAAGACAGTATGGTACTGGCACAAAAACAGAAATATAGATCAATTGTACAGGATAGAAAGCCCAGAGATAAACCGATGCATATATAGTCACCTAATTTATGACAAAGGAGGGAAGAACATACAATGGAGAAAAGACAACCTCTTCAATAAGTGGTGCTGGGAGAACTGGACAGCTACATGTTACAGAATGAAATTAGAACACTCCCTAAGACCATACACAAAAATAAACTCCAAATGGATTAAAGACATAAATGTAAGACCAGACACTATAAAACTCTTAGAAGAAAACATAGGAAAAACACTCTTTGACATAAACCACAGCAAGATCCACCTCCTAGAGTAACAAAAATAAAAAGAAAAATAAACAAATGGGACCAAATTAAGCTTCAAAGCTGTTGTACAGCAAAGGAAACCATAAACAAGACAAAAAGACAATGCTCAGAATGGGAGAAAATATTTTCAAATGAAACAACGGACAAAGGATTAATCTCCAAAATATACAAAGAGCTCGTGGAGCTCAATATCATAAAAACAAACAACCCAATTAAAAAATGAGCAGAAGACCTAAATAGACATTTCACCAAAGAAGACATACAGATGGCCAAGAGGCACATGAAAAGATGCTCAACAACACAAATCATTAGAGAAATGCAAATCAAAACTACATTGAGGTATCACCTCACACCAGTCCGAATGGCCATTATCAAAAAATCTAGAAACAATAAATGCTGGAAAGGGTGTGGTGAAAAGGGTACCCTCCTGCACTGTTGGTGGGAATGTAAACTGATACAACCACTATGGAGAACAGTATGGAAGTTCCTTTAAAAACTAAAAATAGAACTACCATATGACCCAGCAATCCCACTACTGGGCGTATACCCTGAGAAAACCATAATTCAAAAAGAGACGTACCACAATGTTCATTGCTGCACTATTTACAATAACCAGGACATGGAAGCAACCTAAATGTCCATTGACAGATGAATGGATAAAGAAGATGTGGCACATATATACAATGGAATATTACTCAGCCATAAAAAGAAATGAAATTGAGTTATTTGTAGTGAGGTGGATGGACCTAGAGTCTGCCACACAGAGTGAAGTAAGTCAGAAAGAGAAAAACAAATACCGTATGCTAATGCATATATATGGAATCTAAAAAATAAAAATGGTACTGATGAACATAGTGGCAGGGAAGGAATAAAGACGTAGACATAGAGAATGGACTTGAGGTCACAGAGAGGGGAGGGGGAAGCTGGGGCAAAGTGAGAGTAACATCGACATATGTACACTACCAAATGTAAAATAGATAGCTAGTGGGAAGCAGCAGCATAGCACAGGGAGACCAGCTCGGTGCTTTGCAATGACCTAGAGGGTTGGGATAGGGAGGGTGGGAGGGAGGCTGAAGAGGGAGGGGATATGGAGATATATGTATGTATATGGCTGATTCACTTTGTTGTACAACAGAAACTAACACAGCAATTATACTCCAATAAAGATGCATTAAAAAAAAAGAGAATGGCTGAATCAATAATGGTGCATCTATATAGAGGGATATTATAAAGCCGTTAAAAATAATGAATTAAAGCTTTTCTGTGGACTGGGAGGGATTTCCAGGAGTATTGGTGGATGAGAAAAGCAAGATGCAGGAAAGCATCTGTAATAGAACCAATTTTAAAAATGACCCAAACCCCTTGTGATAAAAATTATATAAAATATGGAAGGGTGCATATTAGGCTACCTCTGGAGCATGGAGATTGGGTGGAGGGGGAAGGAGAAGGGGAAAGGCCAAGCAAAAAAGAAAGTTGAAAAATCACACTGGAAATATAATCCTAATTACATGAATGCATACACATAAACCTATTTATGTGGAGGCAGATATGTAAAGACAAATTTTAACCATTTCTGGAAATATATTTATTAAAAGGTTAACAGTGGTTATCACTGGAAAATGGACTTCTGTTTATATTTACTTTTCCTTTATGTTTTTAAGTATTATTAAATTTAAATTAATAATAATAATATAGTAATTTATTATTAATTTGATTAGGGAAAATTATTTGAATTTGGAGCATCTCAGGCCATGTGGGCTGCTGTAACAAAAATACCATAGACTGGGTAGCTTATAAATAACAAATTTATTTCTCACATTTCTTGGTCCTGGAAGTCCAAGATCAAGGTGCCAGCAGATTGAGTGTCTTGTGAGAGCCTGCTTCCTAGATATCTTTTTGCTGTAACCTCATACTGTGAAAGGGGCAAGAGAGCTTTCTTGAGCTACTTTTATAAGGGCAGTAATCCTATTCATGTGGGCTTCAACATGCGCACTTGGAGAGGCACAAACATTCAATTTGTAGCATGGAGGAAAGAAAAGAAAAAAGGAAAGGAAGAAGGAAGGGAGGGAGGGAGGGAGGAAGGAAGGGAGGGAAGGAGGGATTCCCTCTGAGCCCAGGCTTCTCCTGGCAGAGAGCTCATCAGTGAGGGAGCACACAGCCCTGAGCCCAGTGGGTTCACAGTGCAGGACCAACTTCTCCTTTACCTGCAGTGGTTACACAGATGCCCCAGGCTCTGGTTCCTGGAATCAAAGGAAGCTGAGGGAGCAGATTTGCCTTCCTGTCCCCAGGAGCCAGGGTATGGGCATGCAGCCTCGTGGTGGCCCTCCTGGAGCCTGAGGTCAGCAGAGGCCCTTCATGGGACAGCAGTGCCGAGGAGTGCCCTGGGGCACGATGCCACTGTATGTCGCAGAGTTCAGAAGCATGGCTTTGAGGCCCCAGAGTGGATGGTTCCCCATCAATTCCTGTCTCAGCTCTCCTTGGCTCCTTTGTTCCTGCCCAAGCCTGGCTCTCCCACCTTCCTCCTGGCCTTGTCAGCTGCCTGGTAGGCTTCCAATAAATCCCTTCTCTGCTGAGTCAAAAAGAGTTCGCTTCTGTTGTTTGCAGGCACCGCTGTTCATAATCAGCCCCGTGGAGAGATGGGGAGCTAGGCCTGTCAGTTCTGTGCATGGGGTCCCTGGGCCCACAGCCCCTCCCACTCTGCTTTCTCCCTTCTGAACTGTTACCCGGGCAAGGCTCACACAAATGTCACCTCCTTGGCAAAGCCTCCCCAACACCTGCCCTGGCCAAGAGGTTTACGACATTTTCTTGCCAAAGGTCTCGAGTCAGCATCCCCAGGTAGGGCAGGCTGGGGTGTATTGGAGATGTGAGCCCCAGCTGGGTCCTCAGGAGCTGACACTGAGGGAGTGAGCTTTGCTTTCCTGGTGATGGCAGGGGTACGGGGGTTGGGGGAGCCTGGGACTGTTAGTTTCAGGTCCCACACCAGCAAAGCTGTGGTAATTTTTTTCCCTGGGGCCCTAGAGTCAAATACACTCACCCAATGACCACAAGCAAGGTCTGCAGACCACTGAAGCTGTTCCACACATTCTTCTTGCTCATGGAATTGGACCCCACTACTTGGGAGAGAGTCACTGTATTCCCTTCCTGGTGCTGTGGTACAAATCACCACAAACTTGGTGGCTTAAAATCACACACTTCCATCCTCTCACAGTTCTAGAGGTCAGAAGACCTAAATCAGTCTCACTGGGCTAAAGTGAAGGTGGCGAGAGGGCTGGTTCCTTCTGGAGGCTTCAGGGGAGAATCCATTTCCCAGACTTTTTCACTTTCTAGTGGTCACCTGTGTTCCTGGGCTTATGGCCCCTTCCTCCGTCCTCAAAGCTCATCACTCCAATCTCTGCTTCCACCATCACATCACCTTCTTCTGCAGTCGAGTCTCCTTCTGTAAGTACACTTATAAGTATACTTGTGATTTCATTTAGGGCCCACTTGGATAATTCAGGATAATCTCCCATCTCAAGATCCTTAACTTAATCACATCTGCAGTCCCTTTTGCCATGCAAGGTAACAGTCACAGTTTCCTGGGATTAGGATTGGACATCTTTGGGAGCCATTATTCAGCCTCATGCAGTCACCCTGGCATGATTATGCTTACAGTGCATGTGCCTCCTTCTGGCCTTTTTCTCTTCAGAGGGGCCATTGTAAATACTTCCTCTTGAGTGTCTGCATGAGCAATGCTATGCTCTCACCACTTCTGCAAGCCCCAGTGAGCTTCCCAGTGGCCAGGGCAAAAGTTTCAATTTATTTTGTCATGCATACCTGTCTTTCCAGCTAGGGTTAGAGGCCACTGCTAAATGTCCTTGCCTGTCTCAGCACCTACACCATGCTTGGCATGGGATGGGCTTCCACAGCATCTGCTGGCCAGTCACAGAGGAAGAGGTTGTTCCCCTAGGCCCACACTGAGGCTACAGCCCACAACAAGTCCTCTGTCCTCTTGGAGGTCTGGATAGGAACCTCTGCCCTTCTCCCTGGTCCCTAACCAGAGTGCCCTCAATGCCTCCTTCACTGCTCAGCTGCTCCTCTGAGATTCGTAGGTGAGTTCCATTCTGGTGACAGAGGGGACATATGCCTTGCCTGGGAGCCAACCTGACTTATTCCCCCAGCGTGACCAATCCTGACTCCATCACTCAGAACCCACCTATGAGGAAGGGCCACCAGGCATACCTGACAGGTTCTGGAACCTTCTCTTTTGGGTGTAAAAAAGGAAAAAAAGAATAGTGTAATTTTCAAGTGAATGGGAAATTAAGCCCAGACCAGATGACAGAGGGCTGTGGATAGATTTCATTTGAATGGATGCCAGCCTCACAGCCTCCTCAGGGTCCTGAACACAACTGACTACAGCCCAGGCAAGCCACAGGAAGAGACGAGAAGGCCATTGGGATTGTACAGAATTGCTGTGGCCAAGAGCTGGCAGAGGTGCAGCAGCTTCTCAAGAGAAGCCTGAGACCCAGATTGGTATATACAATCTCCAGTTCTAAATGTTTGCTTCCAAGTAACTAAACTGCAGCCACCACGCAGGCCTGGCCCAAGGGGTCTGGACCAGAATGTGGGTCTCCGACTGTGCCTCTGCCTGGTTAGTGTCTTTGATACCATGCTCTGTGGTGCCCAGGCCACTGTTTTCTCAACATGGGGATTGTGGACCACCTGTGTCAGCATCACCTGGGGACACAGGTTACCAGTGGGACTCCTGGGCCTGAGCCCTATGGGTAGTGCTTAGGACCCTGCATCTGCCACAGGTGCCACAGCAATAGTTCCTTTAAAACTTCTGGATTTGAGAACCCTGGCTAAAGTTCATCATGGAGCCCTGAGGAATCCAGACATCCAGAGCTGTTTAGCTCCAGTCAGTGTCATATTTGGGACTTATGTGACATAAGAGTTCCTTTAAAAAACAATCCCACCTGCTAAATAAAGTTTGCTATCAAGCTTTGCTGATGTGGGCAGTGGGAGCATGGAATCTAAGGCAGGCAGAGCAAGCTTGAGTTTTTGAAAACGAGTCCAGCCATGCCACTTCTCTGCTCACACCCTCCAGCGGCTCCCCATACATTCATAGTCCAGTCCTTGGCCAGCTCATGGCCTCAGGCCCTGGATGCCTCCACCTCTCTGCTGTCATTCTCCACCACTGCGCTTGCCCCTTTGCTCAAATGTCACTTTCTCAGTAAGACTTCCTCTGATCTCCCTATATAATGTAGTCTTTCCCACCCCAAACTCTCTCCCTTCCAAACAATTTTTCTTCCTAGTCCACAGCTGCTTCCACATTCTGACATCACATTATAGGATGTTTTGTTCCCAGCTGTATCCTCAGAGAGCAGTGCCTAACACACAGTGGGTGCTAAATAACTACTTGTGGAACGAATGAATGAAGGACCACACTACAAGTTGTTTCCGCCTAAGGGCCTTGGCGTGGGCTGGTGCCTTTGTCGGGAAACTTCTTCCTCCTCAACACACAGTTGGCTCCTTCTTGTTACTCAGGTCCCATTAAGTGTCCTCACCTCAGAGAGGACTTCCCTGACTCTCTAATATCCTCTCAGTCTTTATTTGTCATCCTGCTTTATTTAATTTTTCTTTAACTTGAGATATAATTAACATAATATAAAATTTCATGTAACATAAAACTCACCATTTAAAAGTATACAGTCAGTGCTTTTGAGTATATTCGCAAGATTGTGCAACCGCCATCACTGTCCAATTCCAATTCCATAATACCCATTACTCCAAAAGGAAACCCCATGCTCATTAACATTCTCTCCTCATCCCCCTCCCCCAACCCTGCAACCACTAATCTACTTTCTCTATGGATTTGCCTATTTGGGGCATTTCACATAAATGGAATCATACAATCTGTGGCCTTTCATGTTTGACTTTTTTCACTTAGGACATTATTTTCAAGGTTCACCCATGTTGTAGCATATATCAATACCTTAATCTTTTTTATGGCTGAATAATATTCCATTGCATAAAGTGACCACATTTTGTTCATCCGTTCATCAGTTGATGGACATTTGGGTTGTTTTCACTCTTTGGCTGTTATGAATAATGCTGCTATGAACATTCATGTACATGTTCTTGTGTGAATGTCTATTTTCATCTCTCTTGAAAATGAAAGTTCTTATCACTTTAGAGTTCTTATCACTTACAGCTCTTAACACTTTCTGAAATTATTACTGGGCCTACTATTTATTGACTGTATCTACCAGGGCCAGGGTTAGGGTACAGTGAGTGCAGAAGCACTTATCTCAGGTACAAAATATAAGAAGCATGCCCCAAACCTCAGTCATCAATACTATTTTTATGCAATATTTTAAAAAATCAAAGATAGGATCCGTCAAAGTGCTGGAGCCTGAGGCAAAAGGGAAAATCAAATCCTGTCTCTATTTAAAATGTTGATCTTTTGTTCCCCATGGATTTTTTTGCCTTAGTTTTGATTTTTTTAAATATTGCATTAAAATATTATTAATCTTGGTTGAATTTTGGGGCACTATTTTACATTTTGCATGGAGGAAAGTGCCTCCTTTGCCTTAGTCCCCTCAGGGTGTGAGTACCATGGGTGCTCCATCTCCAACACACACAGAAGGCTCTCAGGAAGCTCATGTCTGGCTGAAGGAAAGGATTGTCTGTGAGCAGGGGGTATACAGTCAACTTTGAATTTAGGGCAAGCTCTCAAGCTGTGAGGCCACGGCTCCCCTGATGCCCTTCAGAACCCAAGGTGAGAGGGACTGAGGCCAGTCCCCAGGGAGGGCTGCTTGATGGAGAGGAGGGAATAGATCCCAGGGCATTGTGAAGAAGAAATGGACACAGATCTGTGAGCAACTGATGTGGGGAGGTTGGCAGAGGAATTTTACCATCCAGTTAGGCATCTGATACCTGGCATTGAAGGTGCAGGAGGCCCAGCATGGCTTTGGGGACAGGTTGGCTGGGACTGCCTGCTCTACAGATGCATGCCTGAGCCGGGTTGGGGGTGTCAGAAGAAGGGCGCCTCCCTGGTAGCCCCATGCAGCACTGGCACCAGCTTTGGTCTTTGTGAGACTCCAAGACAACTCAACAGGGCTGCAACCCAGGTGCAGAATTTAACCAAAGGGGAGCCAAAAATCTCAGTAAACAAGATAAATATTTTAATGCAGTAGTAAAAAAATTAAATCAGGAAACTATTGTCTATATACTGGTCACCTGTTTTTGTTTTTTTAAATAAAGTTTTATTGGAAACTGGAAAAACTTAGAGAATAAAAGCCCCTGGTGCTGGCCATAGCATCACAGACGGGCACTCTCATGCCCTTCCTGGGGTGTCCTGGGTGTCCTGGGATGACAGTGGCTTTAGCAGGGCTCTCTTTGACCATTTCTTTCCCTCATGACTGAAAGGACTGGGTATTGACACAACCCTTTTGGAAAGTAATTGGTCGATACTTACTAAAATTTAAAACCCACTTCTCCTTTGGAGCTATCATTGCATTAAAAAAAAATCCATTTAAGGACTTCCCTAGTGGTGCAGTAGATAAGACTCCATGCTCCCAGTGTGGGGGGGCCTGGGTTCAATCCCTGATCAGGCAACTAGATCTCACATGCACGCTGCAACTAAGAGTTCACATGCCACAACTAAGGAGCCTACTGCCACAACTAAGGAGCCAGCGAGCCGCAACTATGACCTGGCGCAACCAAGTAAATAAACAAATATTTTAAAAAATCCATTTAAGTTTTTATATCAGGTCCCTGTATTAAGTACTCCCATTTAGCATGATTTTAATTTCTCTTGTCTGGAATCTGATTGATTTATCTTCTACATCCCTGAGCAATCATTTTAGGGAGAGAGGAGAATTATACCAAGGAGTGGGATCAGTGGTTTATAGGAAATATGCGCACAATTATTCAAAATACTGCTAAAGCATTTGCCAGCATGGCCAGCACACGTAAACTCCCTCATCAGCAAATGAGAGGCCTCATCCCCTCACATTCTCATCAATATTTGATATTATCTACCTTCCTAACTTTTTTTTTTGGCTACGTTGGGTCTTCACTGTTGCTCACTGGCTTTCTCTAGTTGTGGCGAGTGGGGGCTACTCTTCATTGAGGTGCATGGGCTTCTCATTGTGGTGGCTTCTCTTGTTGTGGAGCACGGGCTCTAGGCACGCGGGCTTCAGTAGTTGTGGCATGCGGACTCAGTAGCTGTGGCTCGTGGGTTTAGTTGCTCTGCAGCATGTGGGATCTTCCTGGACCAGGGCTCAAACTCGTGTCCCATGCATTGGCTGCTGGATTCTTAACCACTGTGCCACCGGGGAAGTTCCTACCTTCCTAAATTTTGAAGTTTGGGCATAAAAGTGTTATTTCATCTTGGTTTTAACTTGTTTTTTTCCTGATTCTTAGCGAGTTTTGTTTTTCTTTCTTTTTTGTATTTATTTTTCTTAATTGAAGTATAGTTGATTTACAATATTATATTAGTTTCAAGTGTAAAACATAGTGATATTTTTATAGATTATACTCCATTTAAAGTTATTGTAAAAGAGTGGCTATATTCTCTGTGCTGTACATTACATCCTTGTATCTTATTTATTATATACATAGTAGTTTGTATCTCTTAGTCCCCTTCTCCTATCTTGATCCTCCCCTCACCCCTCTTCCCATTGGTAACCACTAGTTTGTTCTCTGTATCTGTGAGTCTGTTTCTGTTTTGTTATATTCATTCATTTTATTTTTTGATTCCATATAATAAGTGAAAACATACAGTACTTGTCTTCTCTGTCTGACTTATTTCACTAATCATAATACCCTCCAGGTCCATCTATGTTGTTGCAAGTGGCAAATTTTCATTCCTTTTTATGGCTGAGTAGTATTCCTTGTATGTATATACCACATCTTCCTTGTATGTATATACCACATCTTCTTTATCTATTCATCTGTTGATGGACACTTAGGTTGCTTCCATACCTTGGCTACTGTGAATAATTCTGCAATATTGGGGTGCATTTATCTTTTTGAATTTGTGTTTTCATTTTCTTTGGATGTATACCCAGGAGTGGAATTGCTGGATCATATGGTAGCTCTATTTTTAGTTTTTTGAGGAACCTCCATACTGTCTTCCACAGTGGCTATACAAATTTACATTTCCACCAACTGTGTACTTGGGTTCCCTTTTCTCCACATCCTCGCCAACATTTATTATTTGTTGTCTTTTTGATGATAGCCATTCTGACAGGTATGAAATAATATCTCACTGCAGTTTTGATTTGCATTTCTCTGATGATTAGCGATGTTGAGCATCTTTTCATGTGCCTGTTGGTCATGTGTATGTCTTCTTTGGAGAAATGTCTATTCAGATCTTCTGCCCATTTTGCAATCAGGTTGTTTGATATGATGTTGAGTTGTATGAACTCTTTATATATTTTGGATATTAACCCCTTATCAGACATACCATTTACAAATATTTTCTCCCATTCAGTAGGTTGTCTTTTTGTTTTGTTGATGGTTACCTATGCTGTACAAAAACTTTTAAGTTTAATTAGGTCCCCTTGTTGATTTTCCCAGAACCACTTATTGAAGAGATTCTTTTCCTTATTTTATAGTTTTGCCTCCTTTGTCATAGATTAAATTTCTCTATTCTGTTCCATTGATCTATGTGTCTGTTTTTATGCCAGTAACATACTATTTTGATTACTGTAGCTTTGGAATATAGTCTGAAGTCAAGGAGCCTCATACCTCCAGCTTTATTCTTTTTTTCTCAAGATTGCTTTGGCTATTCTTTTTTTGTTTTTTCTTTTGTGGTTCCATACAAATTTTAGGCTTATTTGTTCTAGTTCTGTGAAAAAGGTCATGGGTATTTTCATAGGGATTGCATTAAATCTGTAGATTGTTTTGGGTAGTATGGACATTTTAACAATATTACTTCTTCCAATCCATGAACATGGGGTATCTTTCTGTTTATTTGAAACATCTTCAAGTTCCTTCATCAATATATTATAGTTCTCAGAGTATAGATCTTTCACCTCCTTGGTTAAGTTTATTCCTGGTATTTTATTCTTTTTGGTGTGGTTATAAATGGGATTGTTTTCTTGCTTTCTCTTTCTGATAGTTTGTTTTTAGTGTGTAGAAAAGCAATCGATTTCTGTATATAAATCTTGTATCTTGCAATGTTACTAAATTCATTTATTAGTTCTAATGGTTTTTTGGTGGAGACTTTAGAGTTTCCTGTATATAGTATCATGTCATCTGCAAATAGTGACAGTTTTACTACTTTCCTTCCAATTTGGATGCCTTTTATTTCTTTTACTTATTTGATTGCTGTGGCTAGGATTTCTAATATTATGTTAAATAGAAGTGGTGAAAGTGGGCATCATTTTTCTGTTCCTGAATTTAGAGGAAAAGCTTTCACTTTTCACTACTGAGTATGATGTTAGCTGTGGTTTTGTCATAAATAGCCTTTAATATGTTGAGATATGTTCCCTTTATACAAACTTTTTGAGAGTTTTTGTCACAAATGGATATTGAATTTTGTCAAATGCTTTTTTTCTGCATCTATTGAGATGATCATGTGATTTTATCCTTTGTTTTAATGTGGTGTATCACATTGATTGACATGCAGATATTGAACCATCCTTGCATCCCTGGAATAACTCCTACTTGATCATGATGTATGATCCTTTTTCTATATTGTTGAATTCAGTTTGCTGATATTTTGTTGAGGATCTTTGTATCTATATTCATCAGAGATATTGGCCTGTAATTTTATTTTATTTTTTGTAGTGTTTGTCTGGTTTTGGTATCAGGGCAATGGTAGCCTTGTAGAATGAATTTGAGAGTGTTTCCTCCTCTTAAATTTTTTGGAATAGTTTGAGAAGGATTGGTATTAACTCTTCTTCATATGTTTGGGAGAATTCCCCTGTGAAGACATCTGGTTCTGGACTTTTGTTTGCTGGGAGTTTTTTGATTACTGATTTGATTTCTATACTAGTAATTGGTCTGTTCAGGTTACCTATTTCTTCCTGATTCAGTTTTGGAAAATTTGTATGTTTCTAGAAATTTTTCCATTTTTTCTCAGTTGCCAATTTGTTGGCATATAACTGTTCATAGTATACTTTTATGATTGTATCTATGTATTATTGATTGTGATTTCTCCTCTTTTATTTCCTATTTTGTTTACTTGGTCCTCTCTCTTTTTTTCTTAATGAGCCAGGCTAAAGGCTTATCAATTTTATATTTTCCAAAAAATCAGCTTTTGGTTTCATTGATCTTTTCTACTGTTTTTTTCTCGTTTCTATTTTATTTATTTCTGCTCTGATCTTTGTTATTTCCTTCCAGCTCTGGTCATCAGCATCCTACTCCCACACTGCCACCTCACAATCAGTCAGTCCCCAAGTTCTGTCAATCCACTTCCTTAGCACTGTCTGTTCCCATCACTTCTGCTCCATCCAATCATTCATCCACCCAGCCATGTTTCTCTCCTTCACTTCTTACCCTCTTTCTCAGTTCCTTGCTGACCTCCTTGTCCTCAGCTATACCTTCATTTTCACCTAGCACACTGATCATAGGACCATATTTCTGGAAAAGAATGTGACCTTGTTAGGGACTGTGACCCTTGGATCTCAAGGACTTAAAGGGTAAAAGCCAAATACCTCTTTGTGCATTAGCCACCTACTTTGCTTTCCGTCCCCTACTCTTGTACCTGCCATTTAGTCACAAGACACTTCCCAGAGCTCAGCCTACTCTTTGAAAGATAGTCATGCTGGGTATAAGATTCTTGGTTGACACATTTTTTTCTTTCAGCACTTTGAATGCATCATCTCACTGCCTACCTTTGATTCTGATGATGTTCTCTTGTACATGATGGGCTGGGTTTTTTTTGCTGCTTCAAAGATTTTCAAACGTTTTTCTCCTTCTCTTTCAGAATTTTTACTATGATATGTCTGTATGTGGATGTCTTTGAGTTTATCCTAGTTGGAGTTTGCTGAGCTTCTTAAATGTATAGATTAATAATTTTCATCAAATTTCACAAATTTTTAGCTATTATTTTTCAAACAATTTTTTTCTGTTCCTTTCTCTCTTTCCTCTCCTTCTATTCTTCCCCTTATGCATATGTTGGTGAGATTAATAGAATCTCACATTTCTTTGAAGCCCTGTTTACTTTTTTTATTCTTTTTTTCTCTTTGATCCTCAAGTTGTATAATCTGAATCAATATATCTTCTAGTTTGCTATTTCTTTCTTCTGCCAGTTCAAATATACTCTTGAACCCTTTTAGTAATTTTTTTTCACTTCAGTTATTATGCTTTTGACCCCAGATTTCCATTTTCTTCCTCTTTATAATTTTATATCTCTTTATTTGTATTCTCTGTTTGATGAGACATTGTCATCATATCAACCTTTATTTCTTTAAGCACGGTTTCCTTTAGTTCTTTGAACATATTTACAATGGCTGGTTTGAAGTTTTTGTCTGTTACATCTGACATCTTGGTCCTCTCATAGGTAGTTTGTGTTGTCTGCTTTATTTTTTCCTTATGCATGGGCAGATGTTCCTGTTTCTTTTCACATCTTGTAACTTTTTGTTGGAAACCGGAAATTTTAGAAAATATATGTTAAAAAATCTGGATACTGGTCTTCATCCCCACCCCCCACCCCCAGCCTAGTTGT
Source organism: Leucopleurus acutus (assembly GCF_964270905.1). Taxonomy (NCBI): domain Eukaryota; kingdom Metazoa; phylum Chordata; class Mammalia; order Artiodactyla; family Delphinidae; genus Leucopleurus; species Leucopleurus acutus. Next base: position 17,841,452 of record NC_139145.1, read on the forward strand.
TGTTGTTTGCTTGTTTATTTGTTTGGTGACTTAGGTGGACTGTTCTAGTGAAGTAAATCTATTTTGCTAGCAGTGTGAAGCCTTTGATGTTGCTCCTCAGAGGGTGCAGTCTTGGGCATGTGCACAGTCACCCTGAGATGACAGTGGCTTTGGCAGGGTTCTTTTTGACTGTCTCTTTCCCTCATCTCTCTGTTATCTGTCTTTCTTTGTTGGTATCACACCCATCTGTTAGGCTCCACTAATTCTTGGATGATTTTTCTATTGCTTTTGACAATGTCCTGGGACATATACTGTTCCACAGTCTGGTCAAATTAAATGCAAGCCCCCTTTTCAGGGGTAGTTTTAAAGGTCAAATTTTGAGTTTTATTCTGACCCCAGTTGGGTTCTTCATCACTGTCTTTTTCCATGGTTCTTTCTGGTAACCTAGCTGTTTTATGGTTTAGCTTATAGTTCTCATGAAGCTACTAGTCTCCTACTAATTGCTTAATTGCAATTAAGCTAATTGCTTACGGAAATTTCTATTGTTTTTGAGAGTACCCTTAGGCTTGAAATTTGCTACATTATGTTTCAAATAAAGTAATTTCCTCTGGGTAAAGCTTGGGAGTTCTCTGTTCTTATGGCCTCCCTCTCCCTGGGCAAAGTCTCTGAGCCACTGCTCCATCATGGGTAATGGGGACAGTGACCCACTTTCTCAGAGTGATATCTTTGCTTTATGGGCAGAGCACTGTGTGGGGGCTGTAGCATCTGGTCTCCTTGGCTTGCCTCTCCCAGCGTGGAAACTTCACCTTACAAGTGAGCTGGGGTGAGGGTAATCAGGGCTCCAATATTCTCTGACTAAAGCACCTGGGATAGAGTTTCCACTCTATGAATAGGAGCTGGTGGAGGAAGGGAGCCTCTGACCTCTCAAGTTTACTAACTCAGGGTTTAACCTTTATAACATGTAACTGGGGTGTGGGGATGAGAAATACTGGCAGTGTGTTCCTCTTGGGGAGATATGGTAGCCCTTGACTGGAATCTGGGGGGAGAAGGAGCCCTAGGTTCTTGGCTGCACCTGCCTAGAGTGGAGCATCTATCATGCTGAGCTGAGAGTGAAGAGTGAGGAAGTGGGTTCAAACACCATAAACTTTCACTGTTCTTACTGAGTTTCAGTAGATTTTCTTAAATAAGTTTTTCTTCATTTACTCTATGCTCTTAAGACAATTTACAGAAACTTAAAAAAAATCATTTTCACCACCTATGCTTGTTTTAGTGGGGAGTGGGTCCCTGGAGCTCCTTACACGACCATTCTAGAAGTGGAACTCCTCCCACCTGCTCTTTGAGATTTCTGCTTCTGATGCTTGAAAGAGACTCTTCATCATCACTGCTCTGAGAAACTTTTCTGGCCCTGCCCTCCCCGTCCTCTGTCCCCAGGTGTTTCCTCCTCTGGTAGCCCCAAGTGTTTGGAATCATATTACTTTGGAAGGAGATAACCTTTGAGAGATAAACCTATCTTTTGCTGTCCCTGCACTTCCCCATTTCCCTGCTCATTATTCTGGGTACACAAGCCCTCTCAGGTTTGGGAGCCTCATTCTACCTCCCACAGTGATTTACTGTAATTTTTTTGGTATAATCCTTGAATGGAATTTTATAATTTGGCTTTAGAAATTATTATTTTTGCGGTACGCTGGCCTCTCACTGCTGTGGCCTCTCCCGTTGCGGAGCACAGGCTCTGGAAGCGCAGGCTCAGCGGCCATGGCTCACGGGCCCAGCTGCTCTGCAGCATGTGGGATCTTCCCGGACCGGGGCACGAACCCGTGTCCCCTGCATCGGCAGGCAGACACTCAGCCACTGCGCCACCAGGGAAGCCCCTAGAAATTATTTTTAAAATTAATTAAAAAAATCAAAGTACTGCTTGAAAATAATCTATAGTGTTAAAGGGCTTATAACAAAGGTCAGCTATCCCTTTTCTTCCCTTCCCTTCCTTTTTCCATTCCCCAAGAGCACTCTGGGGTAATGGTTAGGATAGTCACACCTGCCAGCCATCCCTCAGAGCAGGCTTTTCCAGGAGTTCCTGCCCTACTTGCTCCAGTCTGCCCTGTTTCCCCATGTCTTCCCTTGTTCTCTCCTTGCGTTGTAGCCTATGATTGCTGGTGCTCATCACCTTTCTTATTTCCTTATTTGGTGCACATATTTTGCAGCAGGAACATATCCTGATGTTATTAAGTGTTGGCAAGGATTTGGGGGGCCCCCTGAATCTTGTTGGTGGGGATATAGACTGGCAAATATTCTGGAAAGCAATATTCTGTGAAATTAAGAATGTATAGATCCTGTCCAGTAATCCCACGTGCATAGAAATCTCCCACAGCTAGAAGCTGGAAGTCTTCACTGTTCAGATTCTCAAATACACACTCTCTCTGTGTGTGAAATTTTAATCAATTTAATTTTTGGATAGGTAATACATTGCATAATTTAGAAGCAGAAAGTCTTTTTCTATCCACCCAGTCCACATCTCCCAAAGTTAACTATTATTAGGTTTTTGTGTATTTTAAAACGTTTAAAAAATTTTAGAGACTTTGAATGTAATATAAGCAAATATAAATATATATTTCTTCCCATCCATTTTTACACAAATGCTAACATACTATACACGCTTTTTTATACCTGTATCATATAGTGGGTACCTTTTTATATCAGTAGGTAAAGAGCATCCTCATTACAGCTGCACAGTATTCTGTGGTAGGGCTGTGCAGTGATTGATTTAACAAGTTTCCTATTTATTGACACTTGGGCTGTTTCCAATCTTTTTCTGTCAAACAGTGCTGTGATGAATAGCTGTCTTCAGGCTTATTCATTTGGAGGTGTACAAGCATGATGGTAAGATAAATTGCAAGAGATGGAATAACTATGTCACAGCATACACATATTTGCAATTCTGGTGAAAACTGCCAAATTCACTTCCATAGGACTGTATCAATTACACTCCAAAGAGCAATGTGGGAGTGTCTGTTTCCCCATCTTTGCCCACACAATTTTGCAATTATTAGTCTGTCAATCTAAGAGGTGAAAACAGCATACCAATGTGGTCCTCTTTTGAGTGAGGTTGAACATTTCTGCCATCCCTGAGCATCTCTTCATACATTCGAGTCATTTGCATTTCTTCTTCTATGAAACTGTTTTTTATCTCCTGCCCATTTTTCTATTGGATAGTCAATCTTTCCATTTTCTTTTGAATCGTCTTTGGTCATACGTTTCCCCCACCCCAAATTTCCCTGGAACTCCTCCCTTTGAGGTTGCTGTTTACCTCTCTGCTGCCCAGTGTGAAGGTCAGCTCTTGGTTCTTGTCTTATTTGAATTTTCAGTAGCACGGGACACAGCTGATCATCCCTTCCTTCTTGAATCTCTCTTTATCAGCTTTTGTCTCTTCTTTGGTTTTCCTCTTAACTTCTAGAAACCCCTTCTCAATGTCCTTTGGTGGATCTGCTTTATTTCCCCAACCTCTAAACATTTGAATGCCCCAGGGCTCAGTTATCTTCTCTCTGTGCCCTGCTCTCTAGGTGTTTTATCTGTGCCCCTGGCTGTAAAGCAGCCTGCACAGGGAAGCCCCCCAGATTTATATACCCAGGCTAGATCTGCCCTCAGAACCCCAGAGTCGTGTCGTTCCAATTCGTACCCGACACCTTCACTGGGTTGCCTAATGAACATCTCAAACTGAGCATGCTCCAAATCAAATTCCTGATTTTCCCCTTTAATCCTACTCCTCTCCCGGTTTCCCACAGCTCAGTAAATGGCAGTGCCATTCCTTTATTTGCCAAGACCCCCAAACCTTGGAGTCAGTCTTGACCTTTCCCTTTCTCTCACATTCGACTCCATCAGCAAATAGTCTGAAGGTTTTACCTTCAAAATATATCCCAAACCGGGTCATGTTTTGCTACCTCCACTGTTACACTCTGGCCCAGGTTACCTTCTTCTCTCGCCTGCGTCCTGTTAGCGCCTCCTAGCAGGTCTCCTTGCTAAGTGCCTGCGTGTGTGAGATCCAGTGATTAACTATAAAGACAGACCTAGACAGAGAGGTTGTATATATTAGTGTTAAGAGATCTTAATTTAAACCAAACTGTGCTCTACCCTGATGTATTTTATTTATGTTTTAATGCAAAAAGGCAAACAATTATTGAAGTAAATGAGATGTAACTGTCCACAAAAGCAGTAAGAGTAAGTAAATTGGCTGAAGAGCTTTCTGCATTGCTATGCTGCACTAATATTATTGCTGACTTAGCTCCTCACTGTCAGCCCATCCAGTGTGCATGCAGAGGCCAGGAGAATGCACCAGTCTCCCACTTGGGCTCCAAGAAGGAGTTTAGGCATGCCTCTTCAGCAGGTGGGGGCTCTCTAGGTTCTGGGCTGGGCTGGGGAGCAAAATCCACCTGCTGTCGCAGGAACAGGAATAATGTAACCATTAGTTACTTCCTTATTTTGCAAATACTGTGCTAATCAAATTTTTTTCCTTAGGATAAATTACAAAAGTAGAATTATTGGGTTAAAAGGTATCAAAGAAATCTTTCTAAAATGAACCTTGTTTTCTAAAACTCTTATATTAGTCTGGGTTCTCCAGAGAAACCAATAGGAGAGATAGATAGATGGTAGGTAGATAGATAGATAGATAGATATAGATGATGGGTAGATGATAGATAGATGATAAGGAATTGGCTCATGTAATTATGGAGGCTGAGATTCCCAAGATCTGCCATGTGCAATCTGGAGAGTCAGGACAGCCAATGGTGTAAATTCCAGTCCAAATGCAGAAGAACCGTGTCCCAGGTCAAAAATAGGCAGAGAGCGAGTGAATTCTCCGTTACTTCACCTTTTGTTCTTTTCAGGCCTCCAACTGATTTGGGTGAGGCCCCCTCACATTGGGGAGGACAATCTGATTTACTGAGTCCACTGATTCAAATGTTAATTTCATCCAGAAACACCCGCACAGACACACCAGAATAATGTTTGACAAAATATCTGGGTACCCTGTGGCCCAGTCAGGTTGACACATAAAATTAACAATTACATCACCTCCTAAAACACTTTAGTGTCCCTCCTGCCCCAACCCAGAGCTCCAGGGTAAACTCCAAGCTCCTTGGTCTTCCCCAGGTGAGGGGGTTGTATTTCACCATATGGCCTCTGCAAGTCTTTCCTGCCATTGCTCTCTGCCCCCGACACACTGGATTCCTGTCTCCGCCGTCTCTCTGCTGATCTTTTCCCTAGCTTGCCCACTTGGTGGAGGTCTATTGGTGGGGGTTCTAGCTTATGCCTCAGGTTTGTTCATTCCCAGTTAATTTTCCTACTCTTCTGGTCTTGCCTGGAGGCCCAGCATTGGATATCTAAGGCAGTGTCAGGCTCTCTGCTCAGCCTGAGGGCAAGGGCCTGGTTGTGCTGAGAAGTATCTTGTGTGTGTATTTTAAGATCTCTCTGGATCTGTTCCCTGGCCCAGGGATCTAGGGCTCCCATCTGAGTCCTGAGAGTGAAAAATGGAGCCATTTTCACTGAAGACGCTGTGTACTGGGATGTGAACCTTACAGCATTGATGCCAGTGGCAAAGGGTAGCATGATGGGGAGCGTGGGGTGAGGCCTGCTGTCTTCTGCTGCTGGGGAAGAGGCACAGCTGTGCCCAGCAGAGCCCACAGAGGGGTGTGTGCAATAAGGGAGCGGGGAGGTTGTCTTGAGCATAAATGAGACAGTAGATGCACCAGGGGGCACGAGGGGGCTCAGCAACCCTCCAAAGAGGAAGGGGCAAGAGTGGAGGAAAGATGTGTGTCATTGTGTCTGTACTGGTAGGAAGACCCAGAGGCCATTTGGAGCTCCCCTTGGCTCCTCAGGTAGGCCCAGGCTCTGTCCCTGCAAGCTGGGTGTCCTTGGGCAATGGCTTTGCCTTTCTGAGCCTCCGTTGTGTCACTTGGCAAGGGGGATGGTGATAGCACCTATCTCGTGGGATGTGTCAGGCTGTATATAAAGTGCCAGATCTGGGGCTTAGCACCCATGATGGAAGCATTTCAGTTTTGGGGTGAAATGGAGCTTCCAGCTGAGGCACACCCTGACTGTGGCTCTTGACTGAGTTATCTGGCTCCCTGCTCCCTTGACTCATGGATGGGGTGGTCAAGAGTTAGAGACTGTGGAGGGCACTGCTTGGGCGTGCTGTGGGTGGGGTGCCCCTTCCTTGGGAACCTCATATGAGCCCTGCAGCGTGGGGGATGAAGTGCCCTGAGGTCTGATACCTGCCTGTGGTATCTGAAGGACGAGGGGCCACACTGGTGGCTGTCTGTCTCTGAGTTGTTAGGGTCTGTGGTGTTCTGGGACAACTTTGGATACACGTTTGAGAATCATCCTGGGGTTGTCTGGGGTCCTGCCCTGGAGGGCTGTCAGGTGGATAGACAGGCCTCCACAGAAGCCTGGCTGAGTTCCCGGGATAGGTCACTGGTCACTGGCCACAATGGAGACACCCGCCCCAAGAAACTAGGGTGGGTAGGGAAGCAATGTAGGGGGCAGGGGCTTCAGAGGACCCACAGATTGCGTGTATGAGATGAATTGATTCTGAACCCCAGCCAGCCCCAGGGGTCTCTGAGGCAAACCCCAGACAGGGACATCTTCCTGTCCTAACCCCCCTGTTCCTTCCCTGGAGGGCTCAGAGAAAAAGTGCTAGACAAAAAAAGATAGACCATAGCCATGGCCCTTCCCTGGCCTCCTGTGCACAGTGGGGCTGTTGGTCGTCCTGGAGCCCTGAGGCCCAAGTGCCTGCTGTGTGGCTCAGCTGGGCGGCCTCAAACCTGCTGTGTGGCAGGGATCTGTGTCACCTGGCACCAAACTGGGCCTCACGGGCCTCACTCTTGGGCACCACCTGTGTGGCTGACACCTGCCCCCCCAGGAATAGGCTCCAACTGCTGCATCCCCTGTGGGCCATCTGACCTGGCCATAGGGACTGAGGCCAGGACGGCAGGAGGACAAAAGGGCCTCTACAGGGAAGGGCCTGGAGTCCTGGATGTGACTAAGGAACCATCCAAATGGCTGTGAGCAGGGCACCATCCCTCTCTGGGCTCCGAGGCTGCACCTGGAGAAAGGGCACCAAGATCCCCACCTGCGGAGTTACTGAGAGAAGGCCCTCCTCCTGGCCTGGGCACCCGGGGCTTGGTACCAAGTGGGTGCTCAGCGAGGCGGGGAGCAGGGCCCCTGGGATGAACCTAAGACACAAACATACTCAGCTTGAGTCCCCTTGGCCCTGTGATCTCTGTGGGGCTGGCCATGGGCTGCCTCCTTCCCTCCTTCCCTGGACCCTCTCCCAGCTGGGGATGAGCCCAGGCCTCACACCATCATCCTCACCTGACACCTATTCTGCACTGGGCCTCTGAGGGGCTTGCAGACTAGAGGGAGCAGATGTGGGTGAGGGGGCTGCATGTCAGGAACCTCTGCCCAGAAGGGGGAACTTACAGCTGAGGTTGCAGCTCCAACTAGATCAACAAGCTCAGGAACAGCATGCCAGGCAGTGGGAAGAGCAATTGCAAGGCCACAGAACTAGGAAATAGGAAATAGCCTCAAGCCTGGGGGTGGACCTCTATCAGCGGTGACATGCTTGACTTGCCTCCCACCTAACCTCCAGAGTTTCAGCTGCGGGCCCTGTACTGCTTCTCCAACATCCTTTCTTCATGCTCCCCACAGCCTGGAGAAGGCTGCCACAATCTCCCAGTATGAGATGGAGAGGACTGCGAGGGGTATGGCTGAGCTGGGGAATTTGGAATCTGGCCTTGGAGAGAGAGCTGGGATCCTGGGCCTGGGTGAGGGATTGCATGAGGCAGGGGGGACAGTGGCCAGCTGCTCCCAGCCCCTTGACCTCACCTGCTGCTTCCTGAAGCTCAGCATTCTGGGGTTTCCTCATAGGTCCCTGAACTGAGTTGCTCAGGAGCAGGGAGCTGGAGCCAGGTGACCGGCAAGGTCGGGGCCCATGGGTAGACTGGGAGCCCCCTCCAGAGTGTCCTGACTCCCTGTGGCTGGGGAAGGATATAACCTCCTCCTTCCCGGGCAGGCCTCCCAGAGCTCCATGGGCATCAGCCCTGGACCGGCCATCACATGTCTCCAAGGCCACTAACCCCTTCTGTGCCACTTGCCCCTGCTCCTGACAGGCAGCGCTCAGTGTGACCAGGATGCAGGGACAGTCCCTGCTGATGTTTGTAGGGGTTTTGTCTAATGTTGCCCCAGACACCAAGGGAGTGTGTTGGGTAGGGACAAGGGGATCAGGAGGTGCTTCTAGTCAGCTCCTGGAACCCCCCAGGACTCCTTGGGTTTGGCACCAGGGCCCCACCCACATCCCTGTGGGAGCTAGATATGGTGTGAGGCAGGGTGGGAGCCTGGGTTTGGCTGAAGCCCAGTTCCTGCTCTGCTACCCACTCCACTACTCACCCTCTCTAGGGTCTCAGATGGAAAGGGGTGGGCTGGTCTGGTGCAGAGCAGATCCCATTCAACCCTAACGTGCAGCATTCCCATGCCTCTGTCAGGCTGCAGGGCCCTTCTGGGGCCTTGCTGAGGTCCTGGGTTCATCAGGCAGAATTCCTCGAGTTGGGGGAGGCACCTGGGGTGCTGGTTGCTCTGGCTCTGCCTGTCCCTCAGGTGGGACCCAAGGCCACACTGCCAGGACAGAGGTGTCAGGTCCTAGCTGAAGGGGGCCTAGACTCTGAGAGTCCTGACATGGTCAGGAGCTGGCCAGGATGCATCAGTGCACCTTCAACACATCACTCTGCCCTCAGGCCCTGACCAGGAATGGGGGTGTACATCACGCTCCCTGACTTCTTGGCTGGGTGACGTGGTCACTTGCCAGGTGGGGACTCAGCAGCTCCACAGCCCCTCCACTTCCTGGTCCAGAAACTTGGGTCAGTGTGTGAAGGGCTGGGTGAGAGCCCCAGGGGAGGAGCTTCATGGTGGGCTGAGGGTCCTCCCTGGATTCATCCCTCCTTGCCCAAACAAGAGAGGTGTCTGGCCTCACACAAGGCTGTCAGTATCCATTCACCGGAGCTTACCTAGCATCTACTGCACACCAGCTCATTTTAGCAGGACATGCGGTTTATGGAGTGGAAATAGCCACCAAATCCCCCTCCTGAGCTGTGGTCACAGCATTCCTGGGCCTGAGCTGGGAAACTGCCCTGCATCCTGGCAGAAGCCCACGGGTGAGAGACATGAAGTGGATGTGGATACGCAGGGTATACCAATGTGTTTATACCAACTCTAAAATTTACAATGTACTGTACACACTGTCAAGTCTGTGACTCAAATTTGTCCTGCTGACCAGCATTATAGCGGTCACTAGAAAGCTATCCCAATACCAGCAGGATGCAGAAAGCGGGTGCACAGGGCTGCAGAAGCCAGCCCATCTCAAGGGGCAGGGTCAGGTCCATCAGTAGAATGGCAGAGGCCACTGGTGGGCTCTGGCCCTTCTCACGTCATGGTGATGTTTGCTGGAGATACAGAGGCTCCCAGGCCATCTGGAGATGGACCGGGTGTCTGTCTCCATGGCACGAGTCACCCACTGAGAGCAACACTGCAGTCACCCAACCCCTTGGGTCATCGCCGAGGACAGACAGACTGACCAACAATGTGAGCATCACTGTCCTGAAGGTAGGGCCCCTGAGGCACGTGCCACCCCTGTGTTTGGAGGCTCTGGGCTCTTCCAGGGCTGAGGTTCCACAAAAGGTGGAGAAAGGTCTCCTGTGCTGTGTGGTCACTGTGATGGGCACCAGGCCACAGGGTCACGGTTTGCAAAGCAGCGAGGCACCAATGCCTCCTCCTCCCACTGGGCTGGCTGGGGCAGGGCGGCAGAAGGCTTCTGCTGGCTTCCTCTCCTCCTCCCCCCTCTCCTCCTCCTCCAGCTCAGTGCTTTTCACGTCTTCCCCAGAATAGAAGACCTGCAGATTTAAACATGCCGAGCGAGGGTGGTGAGAGCCTGCTGGCCCGGCCCGTGGTTATACTCCTGTCCAGCCCCCCACCCCACAGGGGCATGTGCAATCCTCTTGGCTCAGTCCTTAGAGCCCGCCGCTGCGCATCATTTCCAACCTCCGCTCGGCTGTGTTAACAGGCCGAACAAGCAGGCGGTGGTGTGTGTCTCACTTTCTGGCATAAGAGTATGGACTGGGGTTCCAGGCCCTGGGGCACACATCTCAACTGCCCACGGGGCAGCCTCCAGTCGTGGGGGTTCGTGGTTCCAGCCTCTTCTCCCTACCCCAGCGCTTAAGTTCCTCCTCCACCTCTAAGACCCTGGTCTGACCTGCCCCCTCCCCACGGAGGGGCTCCCAGGAGGCTGACAACCGAGTGTAGATGAAGTCCCTCCACTCTGTCTTGGCCCCAAGCGCCCCACCTGCTCCCTCCACCTGCCTCCCACACTTGGCACAGAGACTCACCTTAGAGATTTCCACCTCTCTTTTTCTGTTTGGTTCTCTGGACTCTCACTTTCATAAGAAGCCAAATAAAGACCTAGTCAGAAAATGAAGTGATATTATGCATTTATGAGCCATGACAATAACCTCTTCTACACCCAGAGTCTCACCTGCTTTTTGTTTTTAAATTAAATTGTTGTTGGGAGGTAACTGTAGATTCACAAGCAATTGTAAGAAATAATACAGGGAGATCCGTGTATCTTTTACCCAGTTTCCCCCAATGGTAACCACTTGCTAGACCATAGGACAGGATCATCACCAGGATTTTGGCGCCGACACAGTCAAGATATAGAACATTCCATCACCACAAGGATCCCTCATGCTACCCTTTTATAGCCACACACACTTCCCTCCCATCCCCACACCTCTCTTAACCCCTGGCCACTACTAATCTGTTCCCTGTGTCTATATTTTGTCATTTCAAGAATGTGATATAAATGGAATCACACAGTATGTAACCTTTTGGGATTGACTCTTTTCACACTGTAATTCTCTAGAGATTCATCCATGCTGTAGTGTGTATCAGTGTGGTGCATTCCATTTTGTTGCTGAATAGTATTCCATACCATACTTTTTTTAACCATTCACCCACTGAAGGACATCTGTATGGTTTCCAGTGTCTGGCTGTGACAAATTAAGCTTCTGTAAACATTGGTGTATGAGTTTTTGTGCAAACTTGTAAATTCATTTCTCTGGAATAAATATATGCCCAAGAGTGTAATTGCTGAGTCACATAGTAGTTGCATACTTAGTTTTATAAGAAACTCTTTGTCTGGTTCTACATCCTGAAGATTTTCTCTTGCTTTTTTTTTCTAAAAGTTTTATAGTTTTACATTTTACATTCAAGCCTGGGATCCATTTTGATTTAATTTTTGCATAAAGTGTGAGACTTAGGTTGAAGTTCATTTTTTGCCCTATGGATGTCCAAATGCACCTGCACCATTTGTTGCAAAGACTGTCTTTCCTCCACTGAATTGCTTTTGCACCTTTGTCAAGAATCACTGTGGGTCTCTTTATGGGTCCTCTATTCTGTTACATTGATCTATGTGTCTGTCCTGCAAACACCACACTGTCTTGAATACTGTAGCTATTCAAGCTATATTGGCCTTAATATTGGGTAGAGTGATTCCTCCTGTTTCATTCTTCTTTTTCAAAATTGTTTCAGCTATTTTAGTTTCTTTGCATTTTCATATAAACTTTAGAATAATCTTGTCTGTATCTATAAAAAATCTTCCTGGAATTTTGATAAGAATTGCATTAAATCTGTCCTGAAATTTGGAAAGGAGAACTGATATCTTTGCTATGTTGGAGTCTTCCAATTTATGAATTCATGTCTCTCCATTTATTTAGATCTTCTTTGATTTCTTTCATCAGCATTGTGTAGTTTTTAGCATACAAATTCTATACATGTTGTGTTAGATTTATACCTAAGCATTTCTTTTTTGATTGATTGTAAATGGTATTGTATATTTAATTTCAGTGAACTCATATTCATTGTGAGTACATGGAAATAAAATGATTTTTGCTTGTTTATTTTGTATTCTGTGATGCCTGCTGAACTCATTTTGTTCTAGGAGTTTTTATGGATCCCTTGGGATTTTTTACATCTTCTGCAAATAGGGGCAGTGTTAATTCCTTTCTGATATGTATGTCTTTTATTCCTTTTCTTGCCTTATTGCACTGACTAGGTCTTCCACCAATGTTGAATAAGAGTTGTGAGAGTAGACATCCTTGAGTTGTTACCAATCTTAGTGGGAAAGCATTCCATCTTTCACCATTAAATATGATGTTAGCTGAAGGGTTTTTGTAGATGCAATTTATCAAGTTGGTAAATTCCCTTCTATTCTTATTTTTCTGAGAGTTTTTACCATGCACGGGTGTTGAAATTTGTCAAATGCTTTTTCTCCACTGATTGACACAATCTAGTTTTTTTTTGTTCTTTGGCCTGTTAATATGGTGGATTATATTGGCTGATTTTCAAATATTGAATAGCCTTGCATTTCTGGAATAAGGCCACTCAGTCATGATATATGATTATCTTTATATTTTGCTGAATTATACTTGCTAATATTTTCTTAGGGATTTTTTGCATCTATATTCATGAGGGATTAATCTGGGTAGAGTGTATTATCTGTACTGTCTTTGTTCAGTTTTGATATCATGATAATACTAGCTTCATAAAATAAACTGGGACGTTCCCTCCTCTTCTTTTTTCTGAAGGAGATTGTGCAGAGTTGGTGTTACTTCATTAAATATTTGGTAGAATTCTCTAGTGTAACTATCTGGGCTCAGACATTTCATTTTGGCATGTTTTTAAATGATAAATTCAATTTCCCTATTAGCTATAGGGCTATTCAAATTATCTATTTTATGTTGAGTTGTGGCAGTTTGTGTTTTTTGAAGAATTGGTCCATTTCATCTAAATTGTTAAATTTACATGCATAGAGTTGTTCATAGTATTTTCTTACAAGTCTTTTGATGTTGGCAGAGTCTGTAGTGATACCCTATTTCATTCCTGATACTAGTAGTTTCTGTCTTCTCTCTCTTTTTCTTTGTCAAGAAGTTCTTTGCTAGAGGATGGAAATTTTATTGTGCTTTTCAAAGAACCAGCTCTTCAATTAACTTTAAAAAATTGTTCTGTTTTCTGTTTCATTGATTTCTGCTCTCTTGTGCTCTTATTTCCTTGCTTCTGCTGACTTTTGGTTTATTTTGCTCCTCTTTTTCTAGGTTCTGGGGGTGGGAACTTAGATGATTGATTTGAGGTGTTTCCTTTTTTTTCTAATGTATGCATTACATGCTGTAAAATTCCCTCTCATCCCTGCTTTAGCTGTACCCTGCAAATTTTGATAGCATTTTCATTTAGTTCAATTTTTAAAAAAATTTCCTTGAGACTTCTTAACTCATGGATTATTTAGAATTGTGTTGTTTAGATTATAAGTGTTTGGACATTTTCCAGTTATCTTATGTTATTGATTTCTAGCTTGATTCCACTGTGATCACATGCTGTGAACACATGCTGTATGATTTCAATTATTTGTTGCACTTAGGATATGGTCTATCTTGGTATATGTTTGTGGGCAAATAAAAAAATGTGTATTCTGCTGTAGTTGTATGGAATGTTCTATAAATGTCTATTAGATCCTATTGTTTGATGGTATTGGTGAGTTCTGCTATGTCTTTGCTGATTTTCTGTCTAGTTGTTATATTAATTGTTAAGAGAGGGTGTTGAAATCTCCAAACTATAATTGTGGATCTATTTATTTCTCCTTTCAGTTCTATTGGGTTTTGCTTCATAAATGTTGCAACTCTGTTGTTTGGTAGATACACATTTAGGATTGCTATATCTTCTTGGGAGACTGACAATTTTGTCATTATATAATGTCCCTCTCTGCCTCTGGAAATTTTCTTTCCTCTGAAGTATACTTTATCTGATATTATTATTGCCATTTCTGCTTTCTTTTGATTAATGTGTCCCCATCCTTTTACTTTTTAACCTGTCTACATCATTATATTTGAAATGAGTTTCATGTAGGCAGCATATAGTTGGGTCACATTTTTAATTTATTCTGCCAGCCTCTGTCTTTTACTTGTTGTATTTGGACCACTTACATTCAATATAAGTATTGATATGTTAGAGCTTAAGTCTGCCTATTTATTTATTATTTTCTATTTGTTCTGTGTTTTGTTTTTCTTCTCTTTCTGTGGGTTACCTGAACAGTTTTTAGAATTCCATTTTGACTTATCTACAGTAAATTCCTAAAGGATATTTTCACTGGATATAGAATTATGGGTTGGCAGTTGTTTTCTTTCAGCATTTGAAAAATGTGCCACTGCCTCTGGCTATGGTTTCTGATGGGGAACCTGATGTCATTTGAATTGTTTTTCTCCTATAGGTAAAGTATCATTTCTCTCTCAGTGCTTTCAAGATTTGTTTCTTTTTCTTTAGTTGCCAGAAGTTTGACTATGATGAGTCTTGGTATGGGTTTCTTTGGGTTTATCCTGTTTGGGATTCACTCAGCTCCTTGAATCTGTAGGTTTATGTCTTTTCCACATTTGGGAAATTTCCAGGCATTACTTCTTCAAGTACTCTTCAACCATACCCAATTTGTCCTCTCCTTCCCAGACTCTGATGACATGAGTGTTAGATCTTTTGTTATAGTCCCACTGGTCCCTGGGGCTCTGGTACAGTCTATATTTTTCTCTGTTGTTCAGATTGTAAAATTTCTATTGTTTTATCTTCCAGCTCACTGATTCTTTCCTCTGTCCTCTCCATTATGCTGTTGAACCCATCCGTTCAGTTTTTTATTTTAGTTATTGCACTTTTCAGTTCTAAAATTTCCATTTGGTTCTTCCTTATATCTCCTGTTTCTCTGCTGAGATTTTCTATATTTTCACTTGTTTCAGGGAGCCTGAGACTGACTGGATTGCCAGCATGCCCTGTCAGGGGAGGTCTGATGGAGCTGAGGGCAGGGCCAGGCTTTTGTCAGAGGCTTTTACCATCCCAGTTGGGGCCCAATACATCTTAAGTCCCTTCTCTTGAATTTCTCAGCTCTTTTGGGGAGGTAGAGGGAAGGATAGGAAGAAGAGAAGGTCAAAAGGGAAGGTGCTTCTCTCTAAGGGTATTCCAGAAGGGCCGGGATTTTATTTGCAAGTTCATAGCTGTCTGTCTGACTGGCACACAGCAGACTCTCTAGAAGTATTGTTGACTGAAGGAGTGAATGAAATGCCCCCACCCCACCTCTGCCCTTCCTGCCTCTAGACTCTCCCAACCTCTCTCTTAATGTGCCTTTGACACATTTTATTGCCCAAGTTCCACTGGGTAATGACAACAGTCATCATAAGAACTAGTGTAGTAGGTTGAATAATGGGTCCCAGAGATATTTAGGTCCTAATCCCCTGAATATGCCCTTTTGGGACTTCGCAGATGTGATTTAGTTAAGGATCTGGAGATGAGGAGATTATCTGGGTGGTCCCTAAATGCAATCACAGGTGTCCTTATAAGAGAGAAAGGGGGAGACGACTACAGAAGGCAATATGATGATGGAAGCAGAGGCTGGAGTAATGTACTTTGAAGATGGAAGAAGGGGCTACAAGCCAAGGAATTCAGGCAGCCATTGGAAGTCATAAAAGGCCAAGAAATGGATTCTCCCACCAGAGCCTCCAGAAATAACCAGCTCTGCCAACACCTCTATTTTAGCCCAGTGTAACTGATTTCAGACTTCCTAACTTCTGTAATCATAAGAGGCTAAATTTATGTTGTTCTGAGGCACTAAATTTGTGGTGATTTGCCACAGCACCAGTAAGAAACTAATACAACTAGTATTGATTGAGTGCAGTCCTGTGGGCTTTGCTTGTGTCACATCAATTAATTCTCACCATGGCCCTGGGAAGTAGTTTCTCTCATTACCTCATTACCTATGCTTTATAGATGCAGTAGGTGAGGCTTAGAGAGGGTGAGAAAGCTGCCCAGGGTAACACAGCTTCTGGGGTGGGAGCAGCCAGTCTGGTTTATCCATCAGGCTGCTGAGCTTCTCATGTATGTGGGGTAGGGGAGACTCCAGATATGGATGAGACCCCCCAAAATTACTGGCTCCAAAATATAAAAAATAAAATGGCAAAATTGAAAGTATTAACGATTCAGAAGCAAGTCATTAAAAAGTCCTTCCTCCTAATTTTTTATTTTTGGCAGAAATTGTTTTCCTGGGCATGGGTGTGGGTCCCTGTGTAAAATGCCTGCCATGACAAGGAGCCAGGCCTCCTGTGTGCTGAGCAGGGTTCTCCCAGGGTGGTACCAGGGCATCCTGCATCCAGAGAGCAGCTAACCATGGGGCCACTCTGCTCCCCACAGGGCCCATCAACTCAGCCAGATGACTGTTTGCTTCTCCAGCACTTTCTCTTCTGGAGGAGGGAGCTCCAGGAGTATGCTCATTTAGCAAATTCATAAGCAAATCTGTTGTGTCTGACAAATGATCGGATGGAAATACTGACTATTTAAGGGGACAGACATCAACAGTGCTCTGGAGAAAGGGTGCCTCGTTTCATGCTAGTGTGTATTACACATGAACACACATACACAGGTACACACTCACACACGCAAACATGCGCATGCACACACCAGTTGTGGAAAGACCCATGGTCAGCCTAGTACTTTGCCACCCCCACATGAGCCCTGGAAGGGCTGTTTTTATCATCATGCCCACTTTCCTGATGAGGAAATTAGGGTCAGACATCGTTCAGATTTACAATGTCCAATGGCATCCAAACTGTGCCTGGGGGAAACCTGGCCTTGGGGGCCCAACCTGCAGCTCCTCGGGCCCTGTTCTGTGCTCTGGGGGTAGCAACTATTCAGTTGGGGGATACAGACTTCCCTGCTTCCTTGCAGACCTAGCACACATGGGCATGGTGCATCCCTGCTCAGAGCAGGGGCCCTGAATGGTGATGTGACCAAGACACCCCCCACGAGTTCTGTGGCTGGGGGTCAGGGAGGCCATGGGGCCACCTTACCATCCTCGCTGAAGATGGGAGCAGTGTGCAGGTAGTGGGTGATGCTGGGGTCTTGCTCGAAGGGACACTCCACTTGTTTCCATGTGATGAACTCTCCTACTTGCTTGGCCAGCTCCAGAAATTTCTGCCAGGGACACAGAGACACAAAACGATGCACCCTGAGTGCCTGGAGGTCACCTGTGACAATGGGGCCGGCCCTGGCCCAGTGTCTCTCATCATCCCCAGTGAGGCCTGCCTCTAGGGTGGGCAAGGTGGGACACGGGGCAGAAAAATGATGGAATCACCCATCAGGAAATCTGGACGTTTGTCACATTTCTTCATTCTCTCTGAAGAATTTTCTATGCCCAGCACCTAGGGTTCACCTGTTCCCCTTGTCATGGCGAGAGAGCAGCCTTGGGCTATGCCATCAGCAGGCAGTGCATTTAGCTAGAGGTGACTACTACTTTAGTTTCATTCTGTTTATTTTTGTGGTTATCTCAACTAATGGCAAGAGATATATCCCTACTTACAGCAACTTTGTTTACATAGAGAATGAGGCAAATACATTTAAATAAATGTATTTAAGTAAAATTTAATTCATTTAAGTAGAATTTTAATTGAGCAAAATTTAAGTACAATTATTTAAGATTTAAAAAACTGCTAACTTAAAGCAGGATTTTAAATACAAAGTTGTGACTGGGTGAGAACCCCACTCTGTGGCATTCTTTGATCAGCCTTGGTGTCTGCCCCCAGTCCCCACTGCCCATGCCCCAGGATCTGGGGCCATATGAGTACCTGTCTTCTTGCCCCTCACTGCTCCCCCGCCCATCCTTCCACCCAGGCCTTGATTCTGAGGACCAATTCAAGAAAGGCAAGAGACAGAGTGTGCGTTGGGACCAACTGGAGAGTGAGCTCCCAGGCCCCCTTGGCCCCTGCAGTCTCTCCCAAGCCCAGCCTCTTCCATGTCGCCTCCAGCCTGGACTGCTCCCTGGGATGCAGAGCCCAGGCATCCTGCTGGACTGGGCTTCCTCCAGCTATGCCGGACCCTACGGGTAACCAGACCTGTGGGCAGCATGTGAAGGTCTGCTGGGGTGTCCATGTGAAGCCCCACAGCAGAGGCAGCTCCAGGCCAAAGGGCCCAGGCATTCATTGTGGGCCCTGTCAGCAGGAGACACGTGCAGAGCCTTTGGCGGGCCATGTGGCATGTCCACTCCTCCTAGCCACTCTTTGTGGTCATGGTGGCAGCCCTGTTTCACAGAAGGAGAGACTGAGACTTGGACAGAGCGAGGGGCTGGACCAGGACTGGTGCCCCTTGGAGTTGGAGGCTGAGTGGGGCAAACAGTAGGGTAGGGCTGGCCCTCTCACAGGAGAAGAACCCCTTCTTTCCTGTGGATTGGGGGGTACCACTGCTCATGGCATGCCCTGTCTGACTCAGTGACCATCTGCTGTCACC
Source organism: Leucopleurus acutus (assembly GCF_964270905.1). Classification (NCBI taxonomy): domain Eukaryota; kingdom Metazoa; phylum Chordata; class Mammalia; order Artiodactyla; family Delphinidae; genus Leucopleurus; species Leucopleurus acutus. Next base: position 17,859,824 of record NC_139145.1, read on the forward strand.
ATCCTGTGCCTTGGGGCTCCTGGGTCCCATTCCTCCCCCTCCGCATGCCTAGCCCACCAGCCACTTCGAGACGTACATGCTGGGTAAGCTTGTATGTGGGGTCGAGACATGGAGTGGATCAGCCTGGCCTTGCTTCTAAAGAGCTTGGGGACTTGGGTGCTGTGACTGAGGGATAATAGCCCGCTATAGAAGGGGCCTCTCTCCTCCTGTGAGGTCAAGGGGAACTTCCTGGAAGAGGGAACATTTGAGCTGACAGTGATGAGTGTCTGCAGAGGGAGAGGAAGTCTTTCTCTCCTTCCCACTCTGCCTGACACTTCCTCCTGTTGCTAAGGGCTCCTCCTTTGGAAGGCCTCTCCTGACCGTGAACTGTGCCCCTGTGCAGCTCCTGTCACAGCACCATGTCAATTGTCACTGTGGGTCTGCAGGGCTGTCTTTCTTGCCAGCCTGGGGCTCCTTAAGGACTGAAAATGATGCTACTTCACCTGTGCTAGATATGAGGCCTGCACAGAGTGGGGGTCAATGCCTTCATGAGCCTCAGTCTCTTCCTATGGAAGATGTGGGGAGACCCCAATAATCCCACTCTGATGTTGGCTGCAAACTGCTGCACTCTGCCTCAGAGTCCTCCTTTAATCCAACCCTTCAGGGCCAGAACTCCTGCTCTGGGAGCTTTTATCAGCCTGCTTAACTAGGTGGCAGGCCCTCCAAGGCCCCTGGACCCTACCTCAAAGTTGATGTGTCCATTGGGGAGGCGGTTGGCACAGCCTTCGTTTAGGAAGTAGATGTCTTTGATGAGCAGGCTGAAGAAGGGGATGACGATCTGGAAGGGAGAGGGTGCAGATCAGCCCTCAGTTGGCCTCCCCACAGTGGCTGCATAGGAGAGAGGCAGCCTTGCCAGCAGCCACCTGCCCCAGGGACCTCAGATACAACACCAGGATGCAGAAGGTGGGAGAGACTTCCCACCTGGGCAAGGCTGGCCAGCCTCAGGGCTTCATGGGCCATAGGCTACGTAGTACGTACCATGGGGAGCAATGTGGAAACCACAAAGAAAGGAGGCACAAACTAGGGCCAGACCATTTCTTTCCAAGTCCCACCAGACCCCAGTGCAGTGCTGATTGAGCTCCTACTGTATACAATGCCATTCCCCTTCCTGTTGGGGCTGGGTGAAAGATGCATAGTTTCAGTGGCCTTTGAACATTTCTCCCATCGTCTGTTGGGAAAGGCCAATGGGAGCTTCTCCCCACAGTCCAGGGGTCCACAGACTTAGGTCTCCTGACTCATGTGCCCCAGGGGAATGGAGTGTGCCGAGCACACTTAAATATAAAATAAAAATTTTAGAAAAGAATAAATATACTGAAATAGAAAAATATTTTTTTAAAGTTTTGGTTTTATGAATCAAAAAATATGCTAATGGAATGTGAATTATCTGCTGTGAAATTCTGTGGCCTCTTTTAAAAATATACATTTAACAATTTGCCATTCTATGTCTTTCTTGATGCTAAAGATCTGATGCTGCTGCACTATGGTAAGGCTGAAAACATCCCTACTCTGGTTCCTGAAGGGACAGGCTTATGTGCTCAGCCTGAGAAGGATGGGGTCTCTGTGTTTCACTGTCAGATCTCTTGTTTCTCCCTCCTTGTTCCATACCTGCTAACCCCTAGAGAAAGGAGTCCAACTGGTGACAGCTCAGACTACTCTTGGGGAACCAGCTGGGTCTACCTTGTGTTGTGGGTTGAACTGTGTCCCTCAAAAAGTTATGTTCAAGGACTTCCCTGGTGGTGCAGTGGTTAAGAATCCGCCTGCCAATGCAGGGGACACAGGTTCGATCCCTGGTCCGGGAAGATCCCACATGACACGGAGCAACTAAGCCCTTGTGCCAAAACTACTGAGCCTATGCTCTAGAGTCTGCAAGCCACAACTGCTGAAGCCTACTGAAGCCAACTGCTACAACTATTGAAGCCCACGGGCCTAGAGCCCATGCTCCACCACAAGAGAAGCCCACGCACCACAACGAAGAGTAGCCCCCACTTGCCACAACTAGAGGAAGCCCGTGCGCAGCAACGAAGACTCAATGCAGCAAAAAATAGAAAGAAAAAAAAGTTATGTTCATGTCCTAAACCCCCCAGTGCCTATGAATGGGAACTTATTTGGAGATAGAGTCTTTGCTATGGATGGAATCAAATGGAGATGAGGTCACATGGATTAGGTGGGCTGGTATTTTTATAAAAAGAGGGAAATTTGGATACACACTGGGAAGGTAGTCATGTGACAACAGAGACAGAGATGGGAATGATGCGGCCAAGGAGTGCCTATCGCCATCAGAAGCTGAAAGAGGCAAAGAAGAATCCTCCCCTAGAGCCTTTGGAGGGAACATGGCCCTTCCAACCTTGATTTTGGCCTCTGGCCTCCAGAACTGTAAGAGAATACATTTCTGCTGTTCTAAGCTACCTAGTTTATTGCTTTGTTATGTCAGCCCAGGAAACTAACACATCTGCTCTGCCCTTAGGCTCCAGAGCTGGGCACATGTGGCCAGGCCAGCTAGTGCCGGCTTCCAGCCCATCACTCTTAGGCCCGGGCACCAGGCCCTGACACTTCTGGCTCAGGGACTGCCTAGGTCATTCCCCAACCAAGCTGACAAGGGCTTTGATGTGAGGACCTGGGCACTGACCACTCAGCACAGCATAGAAGCATGGATGGCTCAGCTGGGTGGGACAGATGGGGAAACCAAGGTCCATAGAGTGGCAGGGCCTGGCACAAGGTCATCCAGCTAGTGATCACCAGGGCCAGGACCAGAGCCAGGTTTAGCAGGGTTTGTCCACAACTGAGGGGTTTCCTGGGATGCAGGACTTGTGATACTAAACCTGGGGCAGTCCTAGGCAAACTGGGATGAACTGTTCACCCTAGATTTATGTCACTTCCACAAACATTTGCTCATGTCTTCTCTATGCTAGGTGCCGGGGCTTGGGGGACAGTGAGAGTGTGTCACACACATTCATTCCTGATCCCAGTGTAGTGGGAGACAGTCAAGGGAACAACCTACAAAACAAGGAAGCCTCATCTTGGCTTCCCCCACGCTGGCTTTAGTCCCTTGCTGTGCTCTCAAAGAGTGTCTCCACTTACGCCCTTGTCACCGGGGCATCGGTGGTGGGCCTGAGTGCTTCACTGTGCTGAGGTATATACACATGAGATCATGTTTCATCCTCATCACTGTCCTGTGAAATAGGGCTTTTATGACCCCACCTCACAGATGAGGAAGCTGAGACTCAGACAGGTTAAGTAACTCATAGAAGCTCACACAACAGTAAGTAGTGGATGCAGGACTAGGACTCTGCTCCAGAGCCCCTGTCCTGTCTTCTTCCTCACTGTGCCAAGAGGGAGGGTGGTCTCTATCCATCTCCCACCACCCACACTGGTGCTGAGTCCCTGGTCCAGTTCTTGTGCATGATGGCTGAATTGAGTTGGAATGGGGAGACCCACTGAGACGGGCAGGGGTGGGGATTAAGGGCTGTGGGACTCTGGGGACAGAGACGGCTCCTCATGGGCCTGGTGCAGGTTTCCTGGTGGCAGGGCCATTGAAGTGGTCCTCTGGGTGGCAGCATTTCCCATGTGTGAGAATTTTTCACCACTTCTGTCTGTCCACATGACTGTAAACCTGGGCCATTGTTTTCTGGACCTGAGCATTTCCATCAGAACCCAGCTCAACCTGGAGGGCACCCAGAGAAGCCTGTGTGGAGGGTGCTTTGTCACAGAGACTAGGGGAGAGTGAGGGGCAGACAGGAGCCAGCCATAGGCAGGAAGAAAACACAAAGTGACCTCCTGCCTCAAAGTTTCAGCTGGGGGCACTGGGAGACTGCGAGAGCATCTGCAAGCTTCTTTCCCTCCTTCCCTACTTCATTTCCTCCCTCTTTCCTTCCCTCTCACCCTCCCTCCCTTTTTTCTTCCTTCCAACCTCCAGCCTTCCATTCTTCTATCTTTCCTTCCTCCCTTCCTTGCACACTTCCATCCATCTATCCTTCCTTCCTTCCATCCATTCTTCCATCCATCCATCCATCCGTCCATCCGTCCTCCAACCTTCCATCCATTCAAGAAGGAGGTTCTGTGGGTCTAGCCCATGGTCCATAACTCCCTGGAAGTTAGAGGAGAATGCAGTGAAACTAAGTGCATAGCTCTGTGAGTCTCCCACCTATAGCCCCAGACCTAAATGCACAGCGTCCCAGCACCCCAGAGCTAGAAGGGGTGCAGAGAGCAGGAGCACAAAGTCCCAGTCTGTTCACTCTGCTCTCAGGGTAGAAGGAAAAGAGTGTAGAGCACCAGTGCTGTGACTGACACCTCAGTCCAAAGGCTGCAGCCTCCTCTAGGCACCCCCACCCACAGTCCAACTCCTGGGCCAGAAACCAGTACCCCTGTGACTGCCACATGGTACCTGTGCCCCGAGGACGGAAGGTAGAAAAGACTGGGAGACTTAGAGTCTGATTCCTGGCTCTGCCGCCTACTTGCTGAGTGACTTGGCTAGTGAGGGCTCCTCTCTGAGAATCAGTCTTCTAATGTAGAAAGTGGCAATGCTGAAGTCTACCCCATGGAATAGTTGTCAGAATTAAATTGGGAGATGGTGGTCAAGTGACCCTCATGCGGTGGGTGCTCAGTGAAGCGAGAGTACCCCTGCTGCCCTGGTTTTCCAGCTTCCTGGCTCCCGGGGGACAGGCTCACCTGCCCTGGGACTTGAGGACATGCCTGCCTGAGTGCTGCACCCCTGCACCAGGCTCCCCGGGACCCAGCATTGCTGAAGTGCTGACAGCCTGAACAGGAAGGGTCAGCTGGACAGGACATGGCCAACAGTGTGGCCTGGGTCTGCGCATAATCTGTGCTCTGCAGGGAGGAGGCTGGGAAGGCCTGGTGGGTTGCACGAGCATGCATATCTCAGCCTGCTTCCCAAACCCGACCACATATGCATCCAATACAATCACAGAGTCACTTCGAATTTCAAGAACAGCAACTGGTTCTATTATCCCGTAAGCTGGAAGCAACTTCCACAAACTGTGGTGGGGCCCTGATTCCACCAATGTTCCTGCAAGAGACCAGACTGAAAAGGCACAGCAAGTCTTGCTGTTTTCTCCCCATGGAGATGAACGACTCTAATCATCAAGCTGGTGACAGGTTTTAAGCTGGCGGATCATGGCAATCCCAGGGCCTGGGATGGTCTCTTGTATCAGAGGCCACTAGGAGAATTTGGAGGAGAAACAAAATTGATCAGGATGACCAAATGCCCTCCAAATGCAAATGTATGAGAACAAGATCTGTGAAAATGCAATTCTGTGGCAAGAAGCCACAGAATTTTGGTTTAGTCATTTCCAAAAAACATAAATGTGATCTGAGGCCACATCAACGAAGGTATTGCCTTTAGGATAAGGAGGTGTAAGACCCTATGTACTTGGAACCACAATTTGATCTGAAACAGAGGGACCCTGACAAATGAAGCTGTTCAGAGAACAAAGGGACCCAAGAGGGGAGGGAACTGGAGACCACAGCATGGCAGGGCAGGCCTGGGGCTGCTGACTCAGGAGGAGAGAGGGAGGCGGGGCCTGGGGCTCAGAAGGACTGGTGGCTGGAAGAAGGAATGGCCTTACTCTGTGTGGCCCTCTGGAGAGGACAGCCCCAGGTGGCTGACACAACCCCACAAGGCAGCACTTGCTACCAGTTAGAGCTGCTGGGGGGTGGGTTGATCTGTTTGGGGAGGTGGTGAGTTCCCTATACTGGAGGCATGCGAGCAAGGTGACACGACTCTCTTATTATAGATGTTGCAGAAGGGCAGGGGATTGGACCAGATGACCTTCAAGTCACCACCCCACCTGGGCCTAGGTGGTCTGGAGCAGGGAGGGGCTCTGAGGGCTGGGCAAGCCTCTGACCTACCTTCTCTCGGCTGCTGTGGGCGGTCAGGGAGCGGTGGGCTGCCCCGCGCAGGGCTGTTCTATAGTTGCAGAAATTCCCTGTTGGGTCCATCTGGTGCTGGAAGGAGATAGGGAGGCATTTGGGCAACTGTGTCCTGGGGATGGCTGGTGGCACCCAGCAGCCCAGCAGCCTTGCTTACCTCGAGGATGAAAAACTTGGCTGTCTTCACTTTGGCCCAGGTCTTCTTCAGTCTTGAGACAGGGCTCATGTTCATGCCAGCTGAAAGAGGGAAGGCTGAGCTGGGGGCAGGGCCAGGCTGGGAGGACTGTTCTGAGCTGCACAGTCCCTCTGTGAGGCCCCCAGCTGGCCTAGCCCCTCAGGCTGCACCCTGACCAGGGCTGATGTTTGTGGAGCCTCAGCCTGCCAGATGGAGGGTGGGTGGCTGCTAATGGACACTGTGTACAGGTAGGCCTGGCTTCTGTATGTGCAGGGCCCCTGTCCCAGTCCCTGTCCCACACTGGCCCTATACTGTGACCAGGGGCCTGCTTTGGGCCCCTGCTTTCCCTGGTTCTGGGGACACACTGCCAAGCTCTCATCAAGCACCCTGAAAGCCCTGGGCTTGCCTCAAAAGGGGCACCTCCCCAGGACCTTTGGGTTGGGGTGGGGGGAACATGGGCCCAGCCTGCACCCACCCCCTGCTCAGGTGGCTTGCACCCCACCTGCCTGGGTGTGCCCACTCCACCCTCTCTGGGAGCACTTGCACCGGGGGCTCCAGGCCTGGCCGGCCCACTCACAGATGATGGCCATTAGGGAGTTGAAGTTGCCGATGTTGAAGCACTCACGGGCTACGTCGATGAAGAACTCAATCACCTGGGCCCTCTGTTTCTTCTTGGACGGCTGGGGACAGGGCATATGAGCCTCAGTGATGAGGTGTCCCCACCCTGCCCTGACCACACACCCTGCTTACCTGTCCCATCCCTCATTAATCTTCTTTAAGCCCATTTCACAGCTGAGATGCTTGATGCCAAAGCAATTTGTAGCCCAGGGACTGAGGCTCTCAGTGCACCCTGGGTGGAGCTAGCACAGAGCTCATTGCCATGGAGGGCCGGATGGGGGCTGGTAGGACTCCTGTTGCCACACAGGAGCCACCTGCAGCATGGGAGGTGCTGGGGGCCCCCACATGTCCTCCTGCCCTCTCAGGCCTAGCTCCAGCACCCCTACACCTAGAAGCAGAAAACATGACTCCCTCACCTCTCTTCCCAGCACCAAACTTCTCCACTTCACACGGGGTGCGGGGGCCCCACGGTGACCCCGAGGCTCTGTCCCCTAGCAACCCCACCAATGCTTTCTGTCGACTGACTGTGATTTCAACCCCAGCTCGAGTCGAGTGCGTGAGACTTTGATCTCTCTGATGGGTCAGAACCAAACTGTGTCCTCTCCCAGGCTGAAGTGCTGCCTGACTCTGGGGTGGGCTCTGTCCAGGCTTCACTCAGGCAAACCCCCGTCTTAGCTGCCAGGCCAGTGATGCGGTGTCAGAAGCAGGCAAGGCCCAAGGAACCCTACAGTGTTCTTTCCACGTAGATTGCCCTCCTCCCATAATTGCAGAAGTGGTCCTTACTGCTGCCAAGAAGCTTGCTGTGGTGTCTGAGGAGCTGTGCATCCAAAACCCCTTCCGAGAGCTGCCCGCCTGAGGTCCTGCCCTTTCATGGGACAGCCCACACGGGGATGGTGATGGTGACCGAGCAAGGTGGGGGATCAGGGCCAACTACTAGGGTGGATGTGGGCACTCTGACAGGAAGCACTGTCTCAGGCTGAGGTATCACAGATGAGCTTCTCCTTTCTCGGTCGCAGACCCCTCATAAACACCTTATGCCCCAAGCTCTGTCTCAGTGTCTGCTTCCAGAGAGCCCACCTTGGCACATATGCTGCCTCCAATCTTCCCCTGAGACGGGGGACCTTGGGCTTCACCTGACAGTGGGAGAATGGGCTTGGGAGAGGGTTCCACTGCCATAAGGAAGGGAAGCGGGTGGGCAGGGTCTGGCTTGGCGGGGCTGAGACCCGGTGGCGAGCATGTCCAGCTCAGTGTTTCCTGGTCTTCCTGCTTTCCAGGAGAAGCCAGAGACCAGGACTTTAAAGTGCAATCTCCCACTTCTTAAAGGTTAGATTATTTCTACCTCTAAGTCCTGAGTGAGCCAAATGGAATTTGTCTGCAGGCCAGACCAGTCCGCCCCAGGAACAGGTGGAAGAAGCAGAGCCCGCCCCCCTCTCCCTCAGCAAGCATCTCTCTGACACCCTCTGTGACTGGCAGGTGGATCCACGCCAGGCAGGATCCACCGGCACGCCAGGATCCACCGCATCACTGACCTGACAGCTAAGACGGGGGTTTGCCAGGCTCTACCCAGAGGGGAGATATCACTACAGGCAAGCTGGGTGACACCCGGTGTCCCAGAGCGTGCCCAGCCTGGCCCTGGGCTTGGAGACAGGCTCATGATGCTCTTCTGGTTCCCTCCCAAGAAGGTTCCTCTCAAGCCCTGGCACCTTTGGCCATGCCAGGTCAGGCCCTGGCTTCCTACGCACCATGCAGATCTCAGTAGCCACAAGGTAGCACAATCTGTTGAACCATTTCACGTAAGCTTCCAGGTTGTTAGTCTTGTCACTGAAACAAGGCTAGGAAAGACACAAGGACCATGCTCAGGCTTTTTGTCAATAACTTTTTGAACACGAATAACTTTTTGAAATCAGCCATGATCATTATAGACAATCTGGGAAATGTCGCAACCTCAAAACCATCCACAAATATCTCAAAACCATCCAAAAATACATGATTTGACATGTATCCTTCTAGTCTTTTTTTCTATACACTTAAAGACGTGACTTAATATGATATATATATATCATATACCCACACACATAATTAATCCTCCTTATTCACAGATTTTGTGTTTGCGAATCTGTCTACTTCCTAAAATTTCATTTGTAACCCCCCCAAATAACACTCATGTCACTTCTTGGTCATTTGTGGACATGTGCAGAGTGGTAAAACATTTGAGTCACCCAATGCCCCTGTGTGTTCCCAGCTGAGGTTGAACTGATGCCCTGACTTCTGGTTTCAGCTCCCATACTATAAACAAGTGTCCTTTTTGTAGTCTGTTTAGTGTCTTTTTTTTTTTTTTGGCACTTTTGTGCTTTTTCTTGGTGATTTCACTGTTTAAAGTGGTCCCAAGCACAGCGCTGCCATGCTGTCTTGTGTTCCTAAGCACATGAAGGTTGTGACGTGCCCTAAGGAAAAAAATATGTGTTAGATAAGCTTCATTCAGACGTGAGTCACAGTGCTGTTGGCCATGAGTTCAATGTTATTGAATCAACAACATATATTAAATAAGGTCTCATTAAACAGAAACACACATAAATCAAGGTTATATATTGACTGGTTGATGAAAATGTTGTGATGAAAGGCTTGCAAGGAACCTAACCCTATGTTTTCCCCAGGAGTAATGGCTCAGTATTTGCTAATTCAGTGTTCACAACGACTATAGGATATAAAGATGTTGAATAATGAGGACCAACCATATGTATTTATGTATGTATGTGTGTATGTATGTTTCTATCTCTATCTCTATATTCTATATATATTCCCACATTTTTCTACATGAACCCTTTCATGTGCTATAAAATATTCTTTAGAAACATAATTTTAAAAATTGATGTAGACTATTCCACTGTATAAATGTACTACAATTCCAGAGAATCCAAAGGAAGTAAAGAAAGAAGGAAAAAAGAAGCACAAGAGGTAAAGAAGACAAGGTACAACAGAAGACAGTAAAAACAAATCGATCTAGAGCAGTAATTACCCTGATATAGACCAGTCACTGTAATTTTAAAAATCCAGCCTTCTGCTATTTTCAAGAGGTACACCCCAAACCCAAGGATATAAGTAAAAAAATTGAAAAATACACGTGATAAATATTTATGTGATATTTATCATCACATAGCTATATTAGTATTAGACAAAATAGACTTTAAGGCAAAAAAGGACTCCAAGGCAAGAAGCATTAAGAGAGTTTAAAGGGTAACTGCATAAAGATAAAAGTTTTGATTTATTGAGAATATGTCATGAGTCTAAATTTATCTGCACCTAATAGCATAGCTTCAAAATATGGAGGCAAAAATAATCCAGAAAGGTAAATTCCTTATAAGGAGGAAATTAAGAATACTTGTTCGTTAAAAGACACAATAATGAGAACGAAAAGCAAAGCAACCAACTAGGAGAAGAAAATTTGCAGTACATCTAACTGACAAGGGATAATTAACTAGTACACATTTTAAAAACTCACACAAAACTCTTAAAAATCCTTAAGAAAAAGACAAATCACCAATAGAAAACCGAACAAAAATCAGGGACAGGCATTTCATAGACAAGAAAACAAGAATGTCCAAAACACATGAAAAGATGCTCCATTTAACAGTTTGACAAAAATTAAAAAGCCTGACAATTTCAAGCGTCAGTGAGGCTGTGGAGCAAGAATAACTCCCTGCTGGCAGTGTAAATGGATACAGCCTCACCTGGCATCACCTGGTAAGGTTAATCATATGCCCACCCTGTGACGGACACAGTGATTCCCTTCGTAGGTATATATTAGAGCAACATCTCAAAGTGTTGTCCATGGACTCCTGGGGGTCCCTGAGACCGTTTCAGGGGGTCCACAAGGGCAAACCTAATTTCATATTCATAGATTATTGCCTTTCACCATGTTGACATTTGTACCAATGCATAATAGAATGATGGGTAAAATTGCTGCCACCTTAGCCTGAATCGAGACAGAGTCACCAAATGACACCAGTGGCCATTGTGTTCTTCACTACCACACACTCACAGTAAAAGAAAAAAAGTGAGTGTGACTAAGAGTGTCCTTGAGGACAAAAAACTTTTCAGTTTTATTAAATCTCAACCCTTGAGTACATGTCTTTTTCATGTTCTATGTGACAAAATGGGAGTGCAGTTGTCCCTCGGTATCTTTGGGGTGGGAATGGTTCCACCTCCCCCCTCAGATACCAAAATCAGAGGATGCTCAAGTTCCATATGTAAAATGGCGTAGTATTTGCATAAACCTATGCACATCCTCCCGTGTACTTCAAATCATCTCTAGATTACTTATAATACCTAATACAATGTAAATACTATGTAAATAGTTGCTTGGGTGAGCAGTAAATTCAAGTATTGCTATTTAGAACTTTCTGGAGTTTTAATTTTTTCTAATATTTTTGATCTGAGGCTGGTGGAATCTGCAGTTGCAGAACCTACAGATACGAAGGGAGGACTGTAGACATAGGCACTTCTGCTGCACACAGAGTTTTGATGGTGGTCTTGCGGAAAAGCACTGGTGTGACTGACTTGTGAGCTGAACTTTACTCATGGAGCACTATTTTTACCTGAAAGAAGGACTGACCCATTATGGTTACTCAGACTTCAGTATTTGGTTGATATTTCCTTGAAAATCAACAAAATGAGCCTGTAACTTCAAGGAAAACAACTGATAGTATTCGTTGCCAAGGATAAAATTCAAGTTTTCAAGAGAAAATTGGGAACTTATAAAACATGTATCTGCCTGTGGAGCGTGACAGCTTCCCAATACTTAAGAACTTTTTGGGTGATATCAGTAGTGAATATATATAATGAATATCATTTTAAAATATCATATAATGAAACATGCCAACATTCAGAAGGTCTGCTTGATTCAGTGAACCCATATTTTCCAAATGGACAATATATGTCACAAAATCCTGCATGGGCAAAAAGATCCATTCAAGATGCAAGATGGACCAATGAATTTTAAAGTGATAGAGTTTATTTTCAGATTCCAAATTGCAGCTGATGTTAAAAAATTACCCCTTGTTGAGTTTTAGTGTACTATCAAAGAAGAATATTCACAATTATCTGAAAAGGCTGTAATATATGCCTCTCTTTTCCAACTACATATTTGTGTGAGGATGGATTTTCAACTCAAATAATGTTAGGTCAAGAGATTGAATGCAGAAGTAGATTAAGAGAATTCAACTGCCTTCTATTGTCAGTCATTAAAGAGATTTGTAAAAATACTGTAAAACAATATCACTCTTCTCATTAATCTTTTTTTATTTTGGAAAATAGAGTTATTGTTCATAAAACTTACATTAACATATAATGAGTTATGATTTTTGAATAAATAAATATTTTAAAAAGTTATTGGCTTTAATGGCTAATAGAATAAATACCGGTAGATATTATTAGTACATAATCAAAAGTTCTTTGGGGTCCTCCATAATTTTTAAGAGTGAAAAAGGCATCTTGAGACCAAAACATTTGAGAACTGGTGCCCTAGAAAAAATGTACCCACATACATTAGAAATGTGTAAGAATGTTCATAGAAGCAATATCTACAATAGCCAAGAGTCTGGAAACAACACAAAAATGTTCATCTACAGTAGAGTGGGTAAAGAAATGTCACGTGCAATCTTGATGTATTTCACAATAAAAAATAATACTTGGAAAGGGCCAAACCCCCAAACAAAACAAAACAGAACAACAAACAACTCAATAAGAGTAGCAAAGCCTCCTTTCCACTCTTCTCCCAGCTCCATGCTGGGCTCCCCAGAGTAACCAGTATTCCTAGAGATTGTCCACACGCATGTGCAAGGGGGTATGTATCATGCACCCTCCTATCTGTTGTTGTTACACAGATGGTCACATACTCTTTGCCACTGCTCTTCACTTTACTTTCTTTTCTCAACAATGGACCTTTGGTGATTATTCCATTCTTACAGTCACTCTTATTCTAATAGTTGCATAGCATTCTATGTATGGATGTATTATAATGTTTAATCAAGTCCCTGTGGATGGTAAGGTAGTTTGCTTCCAGCCTTTGGTCATAAAGCACAGAAAGATATCCCAAATATCTTTGTGCATACATCTTTGTGTACATGTGTGTGTATATCTGCAGGGTAAATTGTTAGGTGTGGAAAGTTGGGGTCCAGAGTGTATATTTCAAGTGTTGATGCTATTGCCATGCTGCTCTCCAAAGTGGCTGTGCCAATTTTACCCCTTACCAGCCGTGTATGAGACGGTCCCTTTCCCTGCACATACACACCCATAATGTTTAATCTTTGCTTATCCGAGAGGTGAAATGCAATTGCATATTCAGGTTTCTCTTCTTTTATTAGGTGCCAGGGCAGAAGACAGGATATTTCCAGTTCTGGTTCGGATTTAACTCCTTGATAAGCACCAGGCTAACTGCTGGTTGGGCTCTGAGAGAGAGGGGCAGGCTCTGAAATTCCACCTTCAGAGGGAAGAGCATGCCCTTAACTTCCCTGAGCAGCTGGCACCAGCCCGCGTTACCCCGGGTGGCCGCTAGAGGGCATCAGCGCCCACCGCAAAGCACCGGGAGGGCACATGGAGTCTTGGAGCGGGGCCCCGTGCGAACCTCTACCCTCTAACCCACCCAGGGCTCCTGCTCCTCGACCACCACTCCGCCCTCGCTGGGTGGGTGACCCGGCCAGGCTCATCCTGCCCTCCCAGGCTTCCCCAGGACTCAGGGCTGCTGGGGTGTGATGGCCTTGGGCTAGGGGCATGGGTGGAGTGGGCACGACCCCTCCAAGCCCATCTGCCCTTGGTCCCTCCGAAGCTGGCTCAGCTGATGCTCCGGGGATCCCCCAGAGGGACCGGTGAGTAGGGGTCACTGCTGGGACAGTCCGTCCAAGGGCCTTCTACCTTTGTGCTGGCCAGAGGGTCCTTGTTCACAAAAGCCTGGACAAATTCCTCAGGTCCAATGTGTTGTAGCCGTTCCTGCACCAGAGACAGAAAAGGAGTTGGGAAAATGGGAAATGTATGGGGAAGGGATGCTCCCTGGGGGCCTGGCATGGGCCCAGTTGCCCTTCTCACCGGGCCTCTACAGCCCTGTTCTGGGTTGTCACAGAGCTTAGCACCAGCTTGAAGGGGGCAGCCCCTCCTTTCCCATGCTCAGGGGCTGCTGTATTTCATGGGGGCAGGGGTCAATGTCTCCATAGGGAGTGCTTGTAGGGTGTGATACCTAGGAAACCAGGCTCGGAATCGGGTAATTGAAATGACCTGCTCCCTCCAGGGTAGGCCTGATGGCTAAGAGCATGGGGTCTGGGTCAGAATTGAATCCTGGCTCTGTCCCTTCTGCTGTGTGACTTCTGGCAAGTCACTTAAACACTCTGGCTTTAGCTTCTTCAACTGTGAAAAGACAATAATAATAGCACCTATCTGGTAAGGTGGTGGGAAGATGAGATAGTGCACGTAACTCTTGAATATAATGCCTGGAAACCAGTAAGGGTGCCATAAACGATGGAGGTTTAAAAGAAAAGAACCCTACTCCCCAGCTTCCCTTCTCTCTGGGGCAGGCCCCTTTGGCCTCTGCATGTACAAGGAGCCCAATATACTGGAGGTTAGGCCAGGGCATCCCTTTCACACACAGGAAGGCCTGTCTGCGCTTCTCTGGAAAGCTGGGGTGGGTACAGTGTGACTGTGTGAGTCCTGGATGGGGAAAACCGAGGCCCGGGTGGGGAAGGCCTTGGATGTGGGAGGATCACACATCAGGTGGTGTCAGAGCCAGGATCTGAACCTAGTTCCTCTGTCCCAGGCCTGGACTCTCAGGCAGGCCAGAGGTCAAAGTTGGGCAGGGCTGGTACCTCCAGCCTTCCTGTTCCTCGCCCCAGGTGTGGTGAGAGACTGCTCCAGAGTCAGGGTCCTCTGGAGATGCCTGGGTGGCCCTGATGTGATGGGCTCAGGCCCTGGGTTAGGCTGAGACCAGGTGGGGTACAAGACGGGGAGTTGGGGGGTGGCCGGCTATTTTCAGTGTTCCAGGCTCTGGGTCTGAGTGGAGGGCGGTGTGGGCCTGCTCACCAGCTCTATGTGGGTCAGCTGCTGAGCCAGTGTGTAGGGGTCACTGCAGATGCTGAGGAGCTCCCTGTGGATAGAGGCTGGAGGCTTGTTCCTGTAGGAGATGGGCTTGTCAGTGCCCAGCAGGCTTTCCGGCCCCTGGCCCAGAGCCGCCAGCTTCTGGTGCAGAGCCTGCAGGAGCTGATGCATCCTCTTTCGGTATGCCTGGAGGAGGGTAGAGAGAGGGTGCTCAGGCCTGGAAACCTGTCTCCGCATATCTAATAGGTGAGGCAGGCAGGCTCCCCAGCTGTCAGGGATGGGCTGCTCCTAGGTGTGCCTGCACCTCCCCCACCCTGAAATAGGACCCAATCCAGGGCAGGCTGGGTTTGGGGCCTACAGTCAAGGCTGGCTGGGGAGAAGGCTGCAGGATCACCAGTGGGAGCCAAGAAGAGCACACATTAGGGAGAGTGGCTGGGTGCAAGCCCCCCCAGCTGTCTGGGGAGAGGGGCAGCATGGGGTGGGGACTGCCAGGGGGTGGAGGGATAGAGGAGGGAGTTGTGGAATGGGCCCTGCCCTGGGTGCTAGTCTTTTGCTTGGCTTCAGTGGGGGTCCCCTCCTGTCTCCCAGGCCTAGCTTAGAGAGGCTTTCCCTGACCAGCCTTGCTGTTCATCCTCTGCCCCTGGCACTCTGTCTCCAGCTCACCCTGTGTGACTTCCTTATGGGACCACTGCAAGAGACGATTGGGGTTGTTTACTCCCTGCAGAATGACAGCTCGGCAGGGGCAGGGAAGTCTGCGTTAACCTCTCTGTGTCATAGCTCTGGGCATGCAGTGGACACTTGATAAGCATTTACTGTACTGACAGAGCCCCTCACCATGCAGCTCAGATGCTGGGCTTGGTGCAGGGACCACCCTCCCACCCCATGGGGAAACTGATTATTGCCCCTCAGAGACCCCTATTTCCAAGGAAGGTGCATCAGACTAGCTGGGTTTACTGAGCAAGTGGTCCACACATTCCCAAAGGTTTGGTCAGTAGCCCACAGAACAGGCCCCCGACTGGTCAGCAAATGGCTCCCCCAGAGGTGGATTCAACCCCCTTGAGCCAGGAGCTGGCCTGGGAGTGACAGTGGGCATCTGGGGCCTGGACTCCTGCCAACAACAAGGTGTCAGGAAGACAGGTTCCCCGCGGGGCCTGGTCCCAGAGGCCTCAGAAGAAGGTTGTGGATAGTCAGTACTGCCAGGTAATTTCAGACAGAAAAAGTGCACATTCTTCATGCACACAAACCCAGAGGCATTTTGCAGGTGGGGCGTAGGGTGTAGGGCTTGCCTGGGGGACCTCAGTGTTTCCTCAAGTCTCTGATGGGGCTCAAAGGAGCACTGAGGTCCAGCATTGTTGGTGCCCAGAGCTCTGGTGATGGAGGTGGCATCCCAGCCCCTTATGAAAGTGCTTCTCTGTGGAGTGGCCAGGGCAGCTGTGGTAGAGCCCTCAGGACACAGGAAACCCGAACCCAAGCCCAAACCCTAACACTAACCCTAACTCCCAGAGCCGTGGGGGGCAGACCCAGAAGGCACCCATGGGTTAGCTGGGCAGTGTGTGGGTAAACTGAGGTCCAGGTCTTCCCTTTGTCGCCAGTGGAAGGAACAACCCGTCTCAGCTTTGCTGTATCCAAAAGTGTGATCAGCACACATGCTGCCTCCCAGGTCTTCATTTGAGTGCCAGGAAGATGGTGAGTTAGGTCCAGTCAGAGCCAGCCCCGGTGACACAGTCACTGGTGATTCCCAACACCTCCACCAGCCCCCCACCTCTCTCTGCTACCCAGCCCAGAGGTGGCTACACTGGCTGTTGAGATCCCGCATTTCCCACTCAACCCTCCACCATCCCATCTGCCTCCTCTCCTGTCACCAGACTAACTCTCACTGGAAAGCCAGGGGCTGTTTCTCAGGCAGCATCTGCCTCAGCTCCCCAGTTTCTCCTGCCTTGGGCTGTTTGTAGGCTTGTCTGTCTGCACTGTGATTGCATGCTGGGTTCCTCCTGCCTCTGTCTATTCCTCTCTTCACCATCCTCTGTACTTCATTCCTGGGTTTTCTGGTTCATGTGCAGAGTGTCGTTTAGTATTCGTGTGCAGACAACCTTCTCCTCTGATCTCCAGAGCCATGTGGGCAAGGGGCCACCTGGACCTGGTGCATGCAAGAAGTCATGCTCTCCTCCCCAGGGCTGCCTCTTCCACCTGCATCCCTGTCCCTGCATCCCTGTTCCATCCCTGCATCCCGGAGCACTGGCATCAGGCACCTGGACGTGGAGCCATCCTCAAACCACCTTCTCCCTCAGGCCCTCCAGGCCATCACCAACCCTCTTGATTTTGCTTTCTTCCATTTCCATGCTTGTTGTCCACCACAGTGTATGTGGTCCAGGCCATAGTCATTTCCCTGGTGGCTGCAGTGGCCTCCTCAGTGGGCCCCATGCATTCATGCCAGCCTCTCTCCATTCCACCCTGTAGCAAGAGTGTTCTGTTCAAAATGCACATTTGACCACTCCACGCTTCTTCCCTAAATTGCCTCCCTGCTTTTGCAAAGACAAAAAGCCTGACATGGCTTGGAGGCCCTGAGGTCAGCTCTGGGCATGCTCAATGGCCTCCATGTAGCCCTTGCTCCTCTTTTCTGTGCTCCAGACACAGACCACTCCCCGATCCCTTTGACCCCTTGTCCCTCCTGCCCCATGACCCAGGCAGGACCTGTACAGCCTTCTCCCTCCAAGCTCCATGCCCTTCCTTCACAGCCCTTGTCCAAGCCTCTCACTGGAGTACCAGCTCCATGAAGGCAACACTGGGTCACTCTTTGCTGGTCCCCAGCATGAACAGGAGGGGCCCACACATATTTGCTGATTAGATAAAACTGGCCTTCACCTGCTTCTAGACAGTCAGCCTTTCCAAGGCAGACTTCAGAGCTCTACTGAAGTCAAGGATGCAGTGCATCTGTGGCTACAGTTTGATAGAACCAGGCACTGGCCCTATTTTTAAATATATGCAGACAATTTAGCAGGACTTTTTTCTATTGAACCAATATTCACTCCAAACAATTGCCATTGCTTGTGTGCTAATTCATTTAAAAATTTTCCTTTAGTGTTAACCTCAAGCTTATGTGTTGATTTTTTCCTGAATCTTCTGTTCCCCCTCTGAATGTGGGGAAGGTATTTGACCTTCTCTTTGACCTCCTCTCATTCTCTCACTGATTTCTACACCTTGTGGACACCGTCAGGGAGATCTCAGTGAATCCGGGCAGGCCCAGGGACCTACCGCTGAGAACGCCAGTGTGTTCCTTGTCACTGTCAGGAGCCCACATTCGAGCGCCAGGGTGCACCCAGCATGGCTCAGCTCTCCCCCAGTGGCTCGCCCGTGAGCTGGAAGGATGGGGACTGGGCTGTTTTCTCTGTCATTCTCACAGAGCTGCCTGCTGCATGCACGGAGCCAAGTGTGAGTGTAGAGGTCGCCATCCAAGAGTGGCCTGGGTGGTGGCCATGGCTCTCCAGGTGCCTCCAAGTTCTCTTGGACTGAGCATTTCGTGATTAGGATCCATTTCCATCCAGACAAGTACGGGCCCTTGTTTTCTGAAGTTCCTGAAAGCTCCCACCTGAGCCAGCCCGAGGCTGATGTCCAATGGGCTTAGCCCACCTGCACAGGCAGGAGTTCTGCACCCACTGCCAGCTCGTTCTCTGAGTCAGCTGTCCACCACCTTTGCCCTTGGCGGGAGGTAGTAGACAGCCATGTGAGTGGGAGAGCAAGGCCAGAGCGAGGAAGGCTGCCCGTACCGTCAGCCTCCTCTGGCCAGCCCAGTGGGTGTGGCCAAGGCACTGCTGTCCTCCTGTCCTGTCTCCCTCACCAGGGCTGTGACCCTCTCTGCCTTCCTGTGATCCCCCAGTCTCCCTCAGCCTCGGCATTGGTCTTCCTGAGCTGTAACTGCTGAGCCCAACCTACCAGGATGGGAGCCGAGGGTGGACTGGAGCAGCACAGAACCCACAGTCATAGAGAATGGCCTTCCCAGAGCCGCTCCAGCCCCTTGTTCCCGGTTACTGAGAGGTGGTGGGGAGCACAGTGAGGACATGAGGCTTCCAGGAAATGGCAGGGGGGCAGGAAGAAAGAGAAAGGTGTCACCTTTCACAGCCACTTTGATGGGGAAGCCCCACTCCTTCCTGGCCCTGTACCACCTCCTCCACGTTCCTGAGCAGCATTGTTCTCCTCACAGCCCTTTGAGGGAGGGCTTATCATCTTCCCTCTTACAGAAATTAATTTAAGGTCCAGAGAGGTTAAGTAACTTGCCCAAAGACACGCAGTTCTGAAAACACTTGTGTTCATCTCATTGTATTATGCACAACACTTTATATCATCCTATCTTGATCCTATCTCTGTGTAAGAAATCTTTTACAAGATGATTCTGAAATGTTTTTGGAGCAAAAGATATAATGCCTATGATTTAAAAACATAATTTGGAGGGAGGGGAAGTGTGTGAGGGGATAGAAGAAACAAGTTTGGCAAAATGTTGATAATTGTTGAAGCTAGGCTATGAGCACACAGGAGTTCATGGTTACTATTATCTATGTTTGTATATGTTTGAAATGTTCCATAACAAAAGTTTCAAAAAAGTTAAAAATAATCCCCATGTGCCTGAACTTCGGAAAGAATTTGTTCCTCATCATAGCTCACATTTACCAAGTGCTGAAATACGAGCACACGTGACTTCAGGGCCTTTGCCGCAGACCTGTGTGGTGGGAGCAGTTATCTTCTCTGTTTGACTGATGAAGAAACTGAAGTTCAGAGAGGGGAAGCACACCATAGCTGTGGTTTCTGAGCTGTGGTTTCTGAGCTGGGATCTGAGCTCAGAAGGTCTGACCCTGACCTCATGTTCTGAGTCCTGTGGGCCCTACCTCATCAGTTTGGTTCAGGGCTCACCAGCTCCTTTCCCAGCTGAGACTGTGCCTGTGCTGGGAGGGGAGCAGCCTGCAGTCCACCCGCAGCATCCAGGGGAGGGAAACCAGCACCTACAGGACATCCCCTTGGAGCAGGTGCTTTCTGGGGAAGGGCAACTTGGGGATTACAAAGACACATGGGGCACCCCTGGCCTGAGCCTGGGTGGGTGGCATGGAGACTAGGGAATCCCAGGTCCAGTTCTCACCACTCAGCATACCTAATTGGATTCCAAGGGAAGGAATGAGAAATGCCCCGAATGAGTTATTTCTGCTTTGAAAATCCACACCTGGTGGATGACTGCTTTCTATAGCCCATTCATAGGTCTTGGCTGTATCTTATTTTCATCTACTGGGTAGTTAGAAAAGATTTCCCGGCACAGTCTTGACAGATTTTTTGAGGGCTCAGTGAGGAGGCACTGCTTCTCAAGGAAACAAGCCCAGGACTTACACCCATCCCACGCCACCGTGGCCAGAATGACAGGGTCTGCCTCTGAAATTGCTCTGCCAATGGCAGAGGCAGGCCTGATAAGGGCAGATAATCCATCTTGTCAATGGCTTAGACCTCACCTGCTTGAAGGCCTCCTGTGGCAGGGGAGAGAGATAAAGCAGAGGACTGGGCTCTCATCTCACTACATACCCTCTGCTCCATCCATGCATCCATCCATCTACCGTCCCTGCAACCATCTATTTCCCACCCATCTGTTACTGCCCACCTCCCCTTTTATACATTCACCCACCCACAGATCCATCAATTCACTTATCTATCCTTCCTCCCTCCAGTCTAACATTTGCCCTCATCCATCCATTCATCCATCCATCCATCCACCATTCATCCATCCACCCATCACCATCAATCCACCATCCATCCATTCATACATACATCCACCGTCCATCCACTCACCCACCCATCCATCCATCCACCATCCGTCCATCCATCCATCCATCCACCATCCGTCCATCCATCCATCCACCCACCCACCTTCCCATCCATGTTCTCACCCACCCACCCATACCCACACACACCCATCCACCTACCCATTCACTCACCCTCCCATCCATCTAGTCATCCATCTACCCACTCATCTAGCTATCATTTCTACCATTCTCCTCCACTTCTTTCCATCAATCTCTCGACATCCACTTAGCCCATAAATCTCCCTGCCTACCCAACTTCCCAAACATCTTTCTTTCCCCCTCGACTCATCCATCAAAGTAGCCAACTATGTACCAAGCCGGTCAGTCAGCATCTCCCCTTCCTGCTTCATCCTCCTGATCCATCCAATCATTGAGCCTTCCCTGAGTCTCCTTTCTGCTGCAACCTAAGCCAAGTGTTATAATCCCCAGATGGATCAGGGGATGCAAAGGAGGAGGAGGAGATGACCCTCATCTCACCGAGCTCTCATAACAACTAACTTGCTGGCTATGTGAAATGACCTCAGGGCAGGGCATCCCTTTCTGAGCCTCAGTTAGGCCTTGGACTTTACAGCTTCCTGGTGCCCAGCCTGCCTTGGCAGTTCTCCTTTGGCTCTGGCTGGCTCTGTGTTCAGACCCACTGTGGGGCATGTCACTAGCTGTCAGCTTGCCGCATTCAGTCTCCTCCCAAGGCAAGCAACATGCACTCCCCCTCAGTGTTCTCACCCTAATCCTGGGAGGTAGGGAG
Source organism: Leucopleurus acutus (assembly GCF_964270905.1). Taxonomy (NCBI): domain Eukaryota; kingdom Metazoa; phylum Chordata; class Mammalia; order Artiodactyla; family Delphinidae; genus Leucopleurus; species Leucopleurus acutus. The sequence continues at coordinate 17,881,200 of NC_139145.1, forward strand.
TAGGGAGTTTTGTTCCTCTTTCACCTTTAAGTGCCTTCCCCAGAGTAATGCAGCTGGGAGAGCAGGGCAGGGTGTGGGGCGCAGAGGCACCAGATGCCCAATACACTGGCTGCCTCCCAAGCTACTGGGGAAGAGGGTTCTGCCAGGCCAGCCTAACGGGTCATTGACCTATGGCCCGACCACGCAGCCACAAGAGCCCTTCACTTGCCATCTGATGCCACTGATGAGAGCAGGACAGGAGAAAGGTCAAGAGACCAGGCCTGGAACCAGAGGCCTGCTCTCCCTGCCAGCTCTGCAGTGCCTGATTCTCTGATGGGGCAGAAAGGGACTGATTTTAGAGGGGCTGCAGTGTGGGGAGATGAGGACCCTGAGGCCATCCCAGGAACAGGCTCGGATCTGGGGTGTGAGGGTGTAGACAAGGTGAAGAGAATCCCTCTTGGCTCGCCCACCTCGTCACAGGGGGCGATGCGGCCCACCACATCCTTCAGGTGACTGATGGTCGACTCCTCCTGGAAGTCCCGAGGGAACGTCTCTGTCCACTCGGCCAACAACTGGAGCAGTTTGGGGCCAAACTTCCGGACCTGGACCTGCAAGGCAATCCGAGGGTCGTCTGCATTTGGTGAGGGTTGCTTGGGAGGTGGGGGTCACAGCAGCCACTGTCTCAGCCACTTACTGCGCGTCTGGGCTGTCCGAGGGGCAGCAGCAATGGCTGAGGTGGGGTGGGCCTCGTGCCTACTTTGTGCCATGAGACAGAGACGGGACATGGGGATGGGGGCTGACCACAGCAAAGCAGAGGGGGACAGACACACATTTGGAATGGGGGTCATCTCTTGTTTGTAACTGCCAGTCATCCCATCTCCCTTTCTGTGGTGACAGCATCTGTTTTCCTGTGGGGTCTCCCTCTCTATCCTTCCCACCTGATCCTGACCCAGGGCTCACAGGAGTGTGCCCAGATCAGTGCTGGCCAATCAGGGCATGACACACCCCCATCATGCACTGTGATTGGCTCACAGAGGGGCATGTGGCCTAAGCTAAGCCAATGAGATCGGGGCTTTTATTTATCAGGATCCTCTTTCCACAGGATTGGGAAGGGTAGACCATGACCCTGGAGCCGCGGAGGCCATCAGTCACCATACAGAGAACCTGCCTGAGCCAGAGTGAGGCTGGCCAGAGGTAAACAAAGCAAGGGGTCTTAGGGAGAAAGACCACGTTTTAATGGTGTTTTAGTCCCTGGAGCCAGTGGTAGCTTGAGACTTTGCAGTTATATGAGCCAGTAAAGTCCCTTTGCCTTAGGCCAGTTGAAACTGGGTTTCTATCACTGGACAGCGGAACCCTACTGACACATGTATAAATAGACAGTTGTAGCCCATGGGATATGGCGAGGGACTGAGGAAAGGATATGGGGAACTGAGGGAAGGCTGAGCCAACAGTGGACCCGCAGAAGAAGAAAGGGTGGAACAGAGGGTGCTGGGGGCAGGGAAACCAGCAGGCACGGCAGGGCCATCCCAGGCCACAGATGGGGATCTACTCATGGGGCTCTGGGGGCCCAGGTTTGGGCTGTGTGAGCTCAAGGCTCCCCTCGGGCATTGGAAAACAGCACTGGGGTTAAAGATTCTGACTCTGTCCCTTCTGGCTCTGGGCTTCAGACAAGTCAGAAACCCCTGTGGGCTCCTTGTCAGGAGAACGGGAGCAATTGCTGCCTCTCCAAGATGTTGATTCACAAGTGCATGTCAGGGGAGACCCAGTACACTCGGAGGCCCCCGGCCCTGCCCCACCTCTCACCTTGTCCAGCACTGGCTTGTCCAGCTGCTGCTGCTCGATGCACAAGTGGCAGACCCGGGCCAGGAGCTCCTGGGGCTCGATGAAGAGGCGGGAGCTCAGCAGGAAGGTAAAGATGTAGGCTTTCTGGGGGGATACGGGAGAAAGGCAGCATGTGCTTACAAGGGCATGGAAGGACGTGCCTCCGAGCCTACTCCACCCCCAGGCCCAGCCAGCCCCAGCTCTGCTGTCTCCCCCATGCCTGGCGGAAGAGAGCCCAGTCTGCTACCCCTCCTCCCCACTGGGTGGATCACCCACCTCAGGGTAGTAGTCAGCTTTGGGCACCAGCTGCTCGATCAGGGTGTCCAGGGAGGCTGAGGATGGAGCTCCATCCAGGAGGGGCTGCCCGGCCTGCTCACCATCCGTGGGCTCAGGGTGGGGTGGGCCGAGGCTGCCTGGAGTGACCATGTCGGAGGTGCTCAGTGTCCGGGGCATGCCTACCTGCAATGGCAAGGGGCATTTGGACCTGCCGGTCCCCCGGGATCCTGGCTGGGCAGGCCCTGCCTCCCATAGGCTCTTCTGTGCCCACCTGAGTCCAGTGATCACCTCCTGGGAGGGCTGCCAGGGAGGGATCCCCCCCACCCCATAGCCACTGCATCCCCAGGAATCATCTCTTTTCCATTATCATTCCTAGCCATTTAGGGACTGACTGTTTCCAGTATCCACTCCTACTCGCAGTGAAGGTTGTTTCTGACCAGGCTTAGACAATCAACGTATTTGCCCTCCTGCTGGCCACAAGAATGAGTCGGGGGTGGACCTGATCCAAACTAGAGGGCTCAGATGCAATCCTAGAACTTCTGTGGCACTTGAAAGCTCTTTCCCCTGGGTCCCTGAGCAGTGGAACGGCACGGTTGGAACCATCCTGTCCCTCAAGGAGCCAGGAAAGCGAGCACATTCCTGAGTTCAGTGGGTGAGGCCCTGGATCCTGCTGTGCCCGAAGCTGCTCTGTGGACTGCTCCATCACATGAGTCTGTTTGGGTTTCTCTCAGGTGCAGCCAAATGACGGTCCAGGCTCTTTGTGATTAGGACCCACTGACCTGTCCAGCTATGCCCCCCTTGCAGGAAGGCTCTCCCACCATCTTCAATCCTCCATCCCTCTGCACGTGGCTGAAGTGACTCCCCCTAGGTGGGACCTTCCCTGTTTCCCTGCAGCAACCCCTCAAGGCTGGGCCTGACTTCCGGTGGGCATCAGCAGATTCTCCCTGTCAGCATTGTGGAGTGCTTGGGGTGCTGCTGGTGCCTGGTATAGAGAAAGGTCTCCAGCCAGACCTCCTGCGGGTGGGGCCACAGCACACATATCTTCTGACCCAGCACTGAGTCAAGGTCCTGGCCTGCAGCAGGCACCCGTCCACGAGTGTGCACTGGACAGTGCTTCCTCCCTCGGGCTCTGCACATATGCCTGTTGGCCAGTCTTCCTGAACGAAGCCTTTGGGGCACTTGTGGCAGTGAGTCCTGGCCAAGCCTGTGACTGTTTAACCATCTCCCATACGTTTAACCAGCTCCCATATGTAACCATCTCTCCATACATTCAAGCAGCCCCCGCAGCCTTAACTGTGGAGTCCTGCAGGCTCACCACAGGGACCTTACAGGGAGCAGCCACCCCACTGCCCCTCTCACCTCACCCCTGCTGCCCCCATGGCAGACCCTGGCCCCAGCCTGTTTCTGACTTCTCCTGACCGCTGGTGACCTGGCCCTGAAAGTAAAGACAGAGGGACTTGGAGAGTCCAAGCTGATGTTGGGGATCAGAAGCAGCCCTGCAGAGGGCCGTCTCTAGGGCGTGCAGCGACTGGGTTACGGTGCAGGGAGGGTGCGGGAACCAGTCTGAACAGCGGCCTGGACAGTCCCAGCCCTAGGGACAGCCACAGCTGTATCTCACCTTTCCAGCAAAGTTGTAAGTGTTCAATTTTCAGTTGATGAAACTAAAATTTCACAAAATTGTCTCCTGTCCATCCCAGTGGGAAAGCTGCTGCACATGAGGGCACATGGGGGCTGCCCTGCAGGGAATGGTGGTTAACTCTGGGGTGAGCGCTGCCTCTGCCGCACACCCAGAGCCCAGAACCAGAGCCCAGTTCCACTAGACAGAAAGCTCTTGAGGCCAGGAAGGTCCGCTCTCTCCTGCCAGACACCTGGCATCTCCTCCCTGTAGCCTGTCCCAGATCCCAGTTTTCTCAAAGATGAGCCAGTAGCGGAGGTGGAGGCGATTCTGGAAACCTCTCTGTAGCTCAGGGTGGTCCGTCAGACAATGTGAGAGGGGCTGCAGAGGGGCCTTTCTGGGGAAGCCAGGATGCCACAACTTCAAGAGGTGCGCTGGGAAGCATCCAGAGCACCTCAGGTCTGGCCTGGTACTGGGGGCCGGGTGTGGGGGGCCGGACACACGAGGAAGGGGGGAGGGCTTGGACCCAGCTCTGTTCCGAAGCAGCAAGTTTACACTGGAGGTCAGGGGTTGCGTGGAGCTGGGGGCCAGAACCATTATGACTCACAGGGATGCCCAGAGAGCAGAGGGGTGGCTGATGTTGCCCTCCCACCTCCAAGCACCCATCCTGTTGCCAGCTGGGCTCTGGCCCAATTATCAGTGGATGGATGGGCTTGGCCCCCTGCTGCAGTCTCTGGTGTCTCCTGCTGTTGCTGATTCATGCATGCATTCATGCGTGCATGCATGGAGTGGCTGCAGACGGACAGGACCTCTCAGAGCTGGCAAGGGGTTGGGGAGGCAGACATAAGCAAGCCAAGGCATGCAGAGAGACTGTACCACTGAGGCTCTGAAGGGTGTGCCCAGGCAAGGGGAGAGGGGATGATGACTTCCTGCATCTGGGTATTCCTTTGAGATAGGGTGGGTGCGGTCAGAGCCACAGTAGTGCCCTGACATTCCTCCCACCCCTCCCCGAAGGTGCGCTGGCACAGACGTCATCCTCCTTCCTTGAGCAGGGGCTCCAGCCTACTGGGAACACAGACGGGCTGCAGAAGTGGCCCCCATTCACCCTCTCCCATAGGAACTGCTTTTATTAATTTCTTACCTATTTTTCTGTCCTTCTGTATACAAGGACAAGAAAATATAAATATATATATTCCCCCCTTTCTTTATTACACAAAAAGTAGTGTATTGCACACACTCTCCTGTGCTCTTTTCACTAACAGTACATTTTGGAAATCTTCCCATGGCAGGACAGAGCACGTTCATGCTTTTTATTTTTTAACTGTCCCACAGTAATCCATTGTTCGGATGTCCAACGGTAATTTTTTTTAACATCTTTATTGGAGTATAATTGCTTTACAATGGTGTGTTAGTTTCTGCTTTATAACAAAGTGAATAAGCTATACATATCCATATATCCCCATATCTTCTTCCTCTTGCGTCTCCCTCCCACCCTCCCTATCCCACCCCTCTAGGTGGTCACAAAGCACGGAGCTGATCTCCCTGTGCTATGCGGCTGCTTTCCACTAGCTATTGGGGTAATTTTTAAAAGCCAACTCAACTGTCCATCAACAGATGAATGGATAACAAAATGTGATGGATACACACGATGGGCTATTATTCAGCCTTAAAAAGGAAGGACATTCTGACATGTGCTACCACGTGGGTGAAACTTGAGGACTCTAATGCTGAGTGAAATAAGCCAGACACAAAAGGACCAATCTGTATGATTCCTCTTACATGCAGCTCCTGGAGTAGTCAAGTTCATAGAGACAGACAGTAGAAGGTGGCTCCCAGGGCAGGAGGTGCATGGGGAGTTACTTTTATTCACAGAGAGCTTCAGTGCTGCAAGATAAAAAGAATTCTGGAGATGGATGCTGGTGGTGGTTGCACAACAATGTGAATATATTTAATGCAATTGAACTGCACACTTAAAAATGGTTCAGATCGTAAATTTCATGTTATGTGTATTTTACCACAATTTTAAAAGAAGCCAGTGATGCTGGGAAAATTGTTTATTGTCACAATTTCCCTTGAGAATCCTTGGAATCACCAGTAGTTCCCCAATGTGTGCTTCTAAGCACACAGCCTGCATGGTGTACATGAGCAGCAGCTGGGAGTACAGGGCCAGCACAGAGGTCCCAAGCGGGCTGGCGGGCTACTCCGTCTGTGCCCCATCTAAAGAGCTGTTTCAAGTTATCTCTCTTTGCTTTGCCTGGGGGCCTGGGACTCCGTGTGTGTGTGTGTGTGTGTGTGTGTGTGTGTGTGTGTGTGTGTGTAGACAAGTGCATGGTATGACTCCAGTAGGTGTCTGCTTTATACCCACTAAATGAACAAGACAACAAAACAACCAGTGCTGTCTGGCATGTTGGAACAGCCCTTTAAACACTGCTGGGCAGGGCTATACACTGTCACAGCCCCTTTGAATTGGACAAGATTTGACTCGATGTGCAAAGAGCCTTATGTTTGAGAGTGTTCTTTCACCTTAATCAAATCCTTGGAAATTTATCCCAAGAAAATAATCTAAAGAGGAAAAGTTTTGGAAAGGAGTTTGGTTTGGTGTTAATTATAAGCAGTGAACAAAATGCAGAACGCCACAGATGATGAACAGAAGGAGAACATACCCATTAGTGGAGTTTCTGTTGCCGTTGAAATGACAGTTATGAGGACTCAGTGATAACATAGAAATGGTTATGATATAACGAAGTGAAAATGGGAGGAGAGAAAACTGCACATATGACACGATACAAGCAATATTATTCCAATGAATAAAATTACAATGGGACACTGAAAAAATGCTTCATTGATGTGCATGCCCCCTTTGCCCCGATGTATGCTATTGTCTTGGTGCTATCCATTCAAGCTGAATGAAGGTCGAGCTCAGTCATCAAACATAGCTGAGAAGACGAAAGGCCCCCAGAACACCTGAACACATCCCAGGGCTATGGCGGGTGGTGGGATCGCGGGCATGCTCACCCCGTGACCCCCTGAGGGGACGCAACCAACAGTGGCCCAGCCATGGTTTGAATGCAAAGTCCACTTTCTGATGTGTCCAGGTGAGGGCCCCTTTACCCCAGGACTAACCACACACCACACCTTCGAACACGCTGCACCTGCTTGCCTGGCATGCCTCCTGACCCCTGTGACCCCTGGGCCTCCCCAATCCCCCAGACTTCACACTGGCCTTGGTCTCCTGGCATTGTGTTCTCTCCAGGAGGAGGCTGGCTCGCCCACTGCTGCACTCTAGGGCCCGGCTCCCTGACACACACGCACAGTGGGTGCTCGGTCAAGATACGTGGCATTCAAGTGACTCAGTGGTGCAGGTGAGAGGCAGTGAAGCCTGAAATTGAACAGTGCAAAAAGGGATGATGAGGTGTGGCCAACACACCAGGCATTCAAGTATTGGAGTCTGTGGGAGGGAGGCTGGGGAGAAGCCTGCAGTCCTGACCTGGGAAGGCCAATCTTCCCTGCCTGACGCCCCATCTCATCCCTTAGGCCTCCCATCTTACCGATGAGGAAACTGAGGCTCAGAGTGGGAAAGGCAGGTACCCAGCTCTCATGCTGAGTACATGGAAGAGCTGGGACTTGAGCACAGGTGAGTCTGAACTCCAGGCCCTCTTCCTGACCATCAGCCCACCTGGGCACTGATGCTGGTATCCCCAGGCCACAGTGTCAGAGGGACTCGGTCAGACACTTGAGGTGTGACCAGCAGTGCCCAAAACACGAGGAGAGAAAAAGCCCATGCTGGTTGGCCCGGGGTCACAGTGGCCCCTACGGGGACAGGCCATCCCTTCCAGGTATTAACTTTGGCCTGTGGGCCCAGGTGCACAGAAGACCTCCTCTCCCAGGTGCCACATCTCCTTCCCAGCCCAGACCTGAGCTCCAAATCCACCCCTCTTGGCACCTCCATTGGCTGGGTCTGCTTTCTTGGCCTCCATCTCCTTTCCTTCTGGCTACAAACACAGGAGTTTTGCTTTGGGGAGTAACCACACCCTCTGATGAATACTGACAGTCCTGGTGGGACTACCAGGGAGGCCCACCCTCACTTGGCCAAGGGGCGGGAACCAGCCCAGCCTGGGCCAATCAGACGCACTGCCCTGGAAAATGCACTTGGTTGGTGTGGGGGCACCTGACCTAAGCAGGCCTGACCTGCTGCAGGCCAGGCCTGGGAGAGGCAGGGGTGGCTTCTGAGTCACAGTTTCCCCCCAACCTAGGCTTGTGCTCCTGCCTCAGTTTCTCTGCCCATGTCTCCTATTCCCCTGCTTAGTCCCTGCCCCTCAGGCGTATATATGGATCCCCGTGTTTAAGTCTCCAGGCCCCGCATGTGGAGGTGCTGGGACTCCCATGACAGTTATGAGGGGTGGGCAACGAGCCTGCATTGCATGGATCTGATCTGCAGGAAGACTGGCAGATGCAGGGAGAGGACCCCCAGCAAGCCACCCTGCAGGTGAGGCTGGTAGAGAGTGGCCAGAGCTGTGGGCACGAGAAAACACAGCTCCGCTGGGCTCCCTGAGGGCTGACCACGTGCTCAGACCTTCCAGGTTTAAGAGAGCCCAGAATTCCTGACATTTTGTATTTTGATTTTAATTAAATTTGTTTTTTTAAAAAAGCCACAGTGGGGACCACACTGTATGATGAAAGCACATTTAGAAACGACATCTCTGGCTCCTGGGTGGCCAGTCTACAACCCTCATTCTGCTGGCCCAGCCCACAGGGCTGGTGATTGGCATAAAAAAGCTGCCAAAAATGGAAATCCAAAGACCCTATGGAAGGAATGTGTGTGGCTGGTCAGTGCAACATGTCTTGGGGACTGGAGAGGAGATGTTGTCTCCAGCCTTCTTTCCTGGGTGGGCACCGGGCCAGGCTTGACCGAGGGGACAGAGGGAAAGACACTCCTAGAAAACGGCCCTGAAAAGTGCCTTTGTGCACAGAGAACAGGGAAAAGAATCCCTCCTCTTTAGTTTATGAAGAGGAACCGGTAAGATTAAGTACACAAAGCACTCAGCACAATACCTGCCATGGAGAAGAAAGGACCACCAAGGCCAGTCCTCCTCACGGGTGCTCACCACCTGCAAGGGCTTAGAACACAACATGAGCAGCAATTCCAACTGCTAATGGAGCTCTGTGCCAAAATTCCGAACAGCACTCCTGTGCTTCACCAGGGTTTCCAAGCTGGCTGTGGCCTGATGGCCCTCTACCCTGCTCCTCCAGGCTTGTAGCTGGAGCTTCTGAAACCAGCTATCAATAGCTGCTGGGGGTTATCCCTGCCAACTGACTCTTGAAGGATGTAGTTGGCCACAACTTCAAATCAGAGCCACTTCTGCCTTTGCCTCCCTATGTAGCATACGTTTACACATTTACATATTTGCATCCCATCATTTCTTCCCCCCCCATTATATCTTTCTCAAAAATTGTTGTAATATCTGCTTAACATAAAATTTATCATATTAACTATTTTTAAGTATACACTTCAGTGGCATTAACCATTTAGTTGCTCAATCATCACCACTATCCATCTCCAGAAATTTTCCATCTTCTCCAAATAAAACTCCATGCCCAGTAAGCAATAACTCCCCATTCTCCCCTCCCTTCAGCCCCTGGTCATCACCATTCTATTTTCTTCTTTAAGAATTTGACAATTCTAGGTACCTGTATAAGTGGAATCATATAGTATTTGTCCTTTTGGAAGGCAGCTATGTTCACCACTATACCACCAACACTGCACAGCAGTATTTGTCCTTTTGGGACTGGCTTATTTCACTTAGTAGAAAGTCTTCAAGGTTCATTCCTGTTGTAGTATGTGTCAGAATTTCCTTTCTTTTCTTTTTTTTTTTTTCTTTGCGGTACATGAGCCTCTCACTGTTGTGGCCTCTCCCGTTGTGGAGCACAGGCTCTGGACACGCAGGCCCAGCGGCCATGGCTCACGGGCCCAGCTGCTCCGCGGCATGTGGGATCTTCTCAGACTGGGGCACGAACCCGTGTCCCCTGCATCGTTAGGCGGACTCTCAACCACTGCGCCACTAGGGAAGCCCCAGAATTTCCTTTCATTTTAAGGCTGGATATTTATACTGTATTTCACTGTATATTTATACTACATTTTCTTTATCCATTTATCCATCAGTGGACATTTGGGTTGCTTCCACCTTTGTCACACTGCTTTCCACAGCAGTTGTCCATTTTACATTCCTACCAGCAATGTAAAAGGGTTCCAATTTCTCCACATCCATGCTAATACCGATTTTCTTTATTTTTTTTTTGCGGTACGCAGGCCTCTCACTGTTGTGGCCTCTCCCGTTGTGGAGCACAGGCTCCGGATGCGCAGGCTCAGCGGCCATGGCTCACGGGCCTAGCCGTGACCGGGGCACGAACCCGTGTCCCCTGCATCGGCAGGCAGACTCCCAACCACTGTGCCACCAGGGAAGCCCCGATTGTCTTTATTTTTGATGGTAGCCACCATTAGGGTATGAAGTGGTATCTCATTGTGGTTTTGATTTGTATTTCCCTAATGATCAGTGATGTTGAGCATCTTTTCATGTGCTTATTGGCCATTCATATACATCTTCTTCGGAGAAATGTCTACTCAAGTCCTTGGCCCATTTTTGTATTGAGCTGTTTTTATTGTTGTTGAGTTTTAGGAGTTCTTTATGTATTTCAGATATTAATCCCTCTTAGCTTTGTGATTTGTAAATATTTTCTTCTATTATATGGGTTGCCTTTTTACTCTGATGATAGTGTCTTTTGATGCACCAAAGTTTTTCATTTGGGTAAAGTCCAATTAGTCTATTTTTTTCTTTTGTGCCTGTGCCTTTGGTGTCATATGTAAGAAATCATTGACAAATGCAATGTCATAAAGTTTTTTTCCAATGTTTTCTTCTAAGAGTTTTATAGTTTCAGCCCTTATGTTTAGGGCTTTGATCCATTTTGCATTAATTTTTGTATATGGTGTTAGGAAAGGGTCCAACTTCATGATTTGACCTGTGGATATCCAGTTTTCCCAGCACCATTTGGGAAAGGATTTTTCTTTCCCCACTGAATGGTCTTGGCACGCTTGTCAAAAATAATTTGATTCTATACACTGGCATTTATTTGTGGGCTTTCTAGTCTATTCCATTGGTCTATATGTTTGTCTTTATGGCAATACCACACTGTTTTGATTACTGTAGCTCTGTATTAAATTTGAAATCAGCAAGTGCAACGCAAATCCTACAACTTTGTTTTTCCATTTCAAGATTGTTTTGGCTATTCAGGGTCCCTTGAGATTCCATATAAAGTTTAGATGGAGTTTTCTACCTTGGCCAAAAACCCAATTGTAGTTTTGATAGAGATTGCATTAAATCTGTAGATTGCTTTGGATAGTGTTAACATCTTAACAATATTAAGTCTTCCAATCCATGACACAGGTTGTCTCCACTTATTGGTGTCTTCTCTCATTTCTTTCAGTAATGTTTTGTAGTTTTCAGGGTATAAGTGTTTTGCCTCCTGGGTTAAATTGATTCCTAAGTGTAAGTTTCTAAGTTTATTCTTTTGATGCTATTATAAATGGAGTTGTTTTCTTAATTTCCATTTTGGATTGTTCATTGTTAGCATACAGATACACAACTAATTTTTTTTTTTTTTTTTTTTTTTTTTTTTGCGGTATGTGGGCCTCTTACTACTGCAGCCTCTCCTGCTGCGGAGCACAGGCTCCGGACGTGCAGGCTCAGCAGCCATGGCTCACGGGCCCAGCTGCTCTGCAGCATGTGGGATCCTCCCAGACTGGGGCATGAACCCGTGTCCCCTGCATTGGCAGGCAGACTCCCAACCACTGAGCCACCAGGGAAGCCCCACAACTAATTTTTTTGGTGTTGATTTTGTAGCCTGCTACTTTGCTGAATTTGTTAATTAGTACTAACAGTTTTGTTTTGTTTTGTTTTTTGTATGTAATCTTTAGGGTTTTCTATATATTAGGTCATTTGTTTGCAAACAGCTAATTTTACTTCTTTCCTAATTTGGTTGCATTTTATTTCTTTTTCTTGCTCTGGCTAGAGCTTTTTTCACTATGTTGAATAGAAGTGGCAAAAACAGGCATCCTTGTCTTGTCCCTGATTTTAGAGGGAAAGCTTTCAGTCTTTCACCAGTGAGTATAATATTAGCTGTGGGTTTTTCATGTACAGCTTTTATTATGTTGAGGTAGTTTCCTTCTAGTCCTAGTTTGTTGAGAGTTTTTATCATTAAAGGGTACTGAATTTTTTCAAATTCTTTTTCTGCATCAATTGAAATGATCAGACGATTTTTTCCTTCTTTTTTTAATGTGATGTGTTACATTAATTGATTTTCATAGGTTGAGTCATCTTTGAATTCTAAGAATAAATCCCACTTGGTCCTTCTAATATGCTGCTGAATTCAGTTTTCTAGTATTTTGTAGAGGAACTTTGCATCGATGTTCATGAGGAGTATTGGTCTATAGTTTTCTTTTCTTGCAGTGTCTTTGTCTGGCTTTCATATCAGGGCAATACTGGCCTCATAGAATGAGTTAGGAAGTGTTCTCTCTTTACTTTTTGAGAAAAGTTTGAGAAGGATTGGTGTTAATTCTTCTTTAAATGTTTGGTAGAAATTCACCAGTGAAGCTATCAGCTCCAGGGCTTTTCTTTGTCAGGAGGATTTTAATTACTGATTCAATCTCCTTACTAGTTATAGTATTTCTTTGTGATTCAATCTTGGTAGGTTTTGTGTTTCTAGGAATTGTACATTTCATCGAGGTTATCTAATTTGTTCTCATACAATTGTTCATAGTATTTTCTTATCATCCTTCTGTAGAATTGGAAGTAATGTTCCCACTTTCATTTCTAACTTTAGTAATTGAGTAATTCTCTTTTTTATTGTCAATCTAGTTAAAAGTTTGTCGATTCTGTTAATCTTTTTGAAGAACTAACTTTAGGTTTCATTGATTTTCTGTAATTTTTTTCTATTCTATATCTTATTTACCTCTCCTCTAATCTTCATCAATTCCTCCATTCTGCTAGATTTGGGTTTAGGTTGCTCTTCTTTTTCTAGTTCCTTGTTGATTTGAGATCTTTCTTCTTTTGTTTTTTTAAATAAATTATTTATTTATTTATTTATTTTTGCCTGTGTTGGGTCTTCATTGCTGCGTGCAGGCTTTCTCTAGTTGTGGCTGGCGGGGGGGCTACTCTTCACTGCAGTGCACAGGCTTCTCCTTGCAGTGGCTTCTCTTATTGCAGAGCATGGGATCCAGGCATGCGGGCTTCCGTAGTTGTGGCACATGGGCTCAGTAGTTGTGGCTCGTGGGCTCTAGAGCGCAGGCTCAGCAGTTGTGGCACATGGGCTTAGTTGCTCTGCGGCATGTGGGATCTTCCCAGACCAGGGTTCGAATCCATGTCCCCTTCATTGGCAGGCAGATTCTTAACCACTGTGCCACCAGGGAAGCCCTCTTTCTTCTTCTTTTTTTTTTTTTTTTTTTTTGTGGTACGCGGGCCTCTCACTGTTGTGGCCTCTCCCGTTGCAGAGCACAGGCTCCAGACGCGCAGGCTCAGCGGCCATGGCTCACGGGCCCAGCCGCTCTGCGGCATGTGGGATCCTCCCGGACCGGGGCACGAACCCGTGTCCCCTGCATCGGCAGGCGGACTCTCAACCACTGCACCACCAGGGAAGCCCTCTTTCTTCTTTTTTAATGTAAGTGTTTATAGCTATAAACTTCTCTCTTAACATTGTTTTCACTGCAACCCATAAGTTTTAGTATGTTGTGTTTCCATTTTCATTTGTCTCTAAGGATTTTCTAATTTCCTTTATGATTTTTTTCTTTGAACCATTGGTTAAGAGTGCATTGTTTAGTTTCCACAGATTTGTGAATTTTCTAGTTTTCTTTTTATTGTTGACCTCTAACTCATCCTTGTTGTGGTTGGAGAAGATACTTTGTATGATAGATATCTTTTTTTAATATATTGAGACTTGATTTGTGGCCCATTATATGGTCTATCCTAGAAAATGTCCCCTGTGCACTTGAGAAGAATGTGTAATCTATTGTTGTTGCATAGAGTGTTTTGTATACGTCTCGTAGATCTAGTTGGCTCATTGTGTTTTTCAAATCCTATATTTCTTTACTTATCTTTTGTCTGATTGTTTTATCCATTATTGAGAGTGGGGTATTAAAGTCTCCAACTGTTATTGTAGAACTATCTGTCTCTTTAATTCTTGTAATTTTTTCTTCATATATTTTGATGGTCTGTTTTAAAGTTATGTAAATGTTTATAATTGCTATATCTTGCTGTAATGAACCTTTTATTAATATATGATGTCCTTCCTTATCTCTTGTAACCTTTTTAAATTTAAAGTTTATTTTCTGCTATTAGCATAACCACCCCACTCTCTTTTGGTTAGTGGAATATCTTTTCCCATCCTTTCACTTTTAACATATTATGTCTTTGAATCTAAAATGAGTCTCTTGTAGACAGCACATAGTTCGATGATTTTTTAAAATCCATTCTGCCAATCTCTTTTTGACTGGAGAGTTTAATCCATTTAGATTTAAAATAATAACTGTTAAGGGGAATTTACTTCTGCCATTTTGCTATATTTTCTATATGCCTTATAGCTTTTTGTCCCTCATTTCCTGTATTACTGTCTTCTTTTGTATTTAGTTAATTTTTTATTGTGAAACATTTAAATTATTTTCCAATTTCCTTTTGTGTATATTCCATAGCTATTTTCTTTGTGGTTACCATGGGGATTACATTTATCATCCTAACGTTATAACACTCTAGTTTGAATTTATGCTAGCTTAACTTTAATAGCATACAAAAACTCTGTCCCTATACCATTCTGTCCCTACACTGTTTCAGTTACTGAGGTCACAAAACCACGTCTTTATGCAGTTAGTGTCACAGGCTAATAATTATTTTTGTAAAAAAATTCATTAGTCTCTTAAATCATGTAGAAAACAAAAAGTGGAGTTACAAACCAAAGTTATAATAATACTAACTTTTATACTTGCCCATGTATATATCTTTACTAGAGATCTTTATTTCTTCATGTGGCTTTGAGTTACTGATTAGTGTCTTTTTGTTTCAACTTGAAGGACTCCATTGAGTATTTCTTGTTCTGGTATAATGAAACCATTCAGCTTTTGTTTATCTTGGAATATCTTAATTTCTCCCTCATTTTTGAAGGATAGTTTTGCTGTATATTGAATTCTTGGTTGGCAATGTTTTTACTGTCAGAACTTTGACTATATCAACCCATTGCCTTCTGGCCTCAAAGGTTTCTGATGAGAAAAATGCCAATAATCTTATTGAGGTTCTCTTGTATGTGACAATTTGCTTCTCTCTTGCTGCTTTCCATATTCTTTTTGTCTTTTTCTTTCGATATTTGATTACAATGTGTTTCATCATGGTTCTCTTTGAGTTTATTTTACGTGGAGTTTGTTGAGATTCTTGAATGTTTATATTCATGTTTTTCATCAAATTTGGGAAGTTTTCAACCATCATTTCTTCAAACAATCTCTCTGCTCCTTTCTGTCTCTCCTCTCCTTCTGGGAGTCTCACAACATGTATGTTTGTTTTCTTATTAGTGTCCCACAGGCTCCTTAGGCTCTGTTCACTTTTCTTCAGCATTTTTTCTTTATGTTCTTAAGACTCAATAACTTCAATCATCCTAGCGTTAAGTTCACTGATTCTTTCTTCTGTGTGCTCAAATCTGCTTTGGAATATATCTAGTGAATTTTTCATTTCAGGTATTGTACTTTTCTGCTCCGAAATTCCTTTTTTGTTTTTTTATGTTTTCCATCTCTTTATTGATATTTCTATTTTGTTCATAGTTTTCTCAACTGGTCACCTCGTCTTTGTCTAATAAGTCCATCATCTGGTCTTCCTCAGGGATGGTTTATGCTGATTTTTTTCTCCTTTCAATGGTCCATACATTCCTGTTTCTTTGTATGCCTTATGATATTTTGTTGTTGTTGAACATTGGACGTTTGACTCTTATAAAGTAGTAACTAAAATCTGGAAATAAGATTTCCTCAGGATTAAAAAAAAAAAATTTCTTCAGGGTGCCTTTGTGCTGGGATCAGCCTAACATGTAAAATTAAGATCTTTTGGGGTCTTTTACGAGCCTGCACCTTTCCATAGGCATGTTCAGTAACTTTAGAAATTCTTCCCTATATGTGGTTATTTTTGAAAGTCCTAATCCTTAAGTGTTTGGCTCTCAAGAGGGGAAAAAGAGAAAAAAGAAGGGAGGGGGAACCAGGCTCTGGCCCTTTAAATCCCCTAAAGCCTATTCAGCCAGCAGGAATTGCAACTATGGTGGCCTGCTTCTGTATCTGCGCCTCCATGATCAGAAGCAATAGGTATAAGAACCCAGATCCCTGATATTTAGAGAACAAGGGCATTATTGTCCACCTTGGCTCCCATAAACTGTGTGCAAGCTGCTCCAGGAATATGTGCATGGCTGCCTGCCCTGAGGCTGAAGGGTGGAGGATGCTGCTACCATGCTCAGATCTGAAACTGACCAAAATTAACTGAGGTTTACTGCTTAAGCCTTCCTCTGGGAGCTGCAGGCCTTTAAATAGACTCTAGAGTGCTGAAATAATTACATTAGACAGATTCTGCCAGTTCAACTGTCATCTAGGTGGAGATGGAATCCTGGTACTTCCTATGCCACTATCTTCCCTGATGTCCCCCCATTATATCTTTAACTGGGTATTGCTATTGGGTTTTTGTTTGTTTAGTTTCTTGTTTTATAAATTTATTTATTTTATTTATTTATTATTTTTGGCTGTGTTGGGTCTTTGTTGATGCACACAGGCTTTCTCTAGTTGTGGCGAGTGGGGGATACTCTTTGTTGTGGTGCTACTCTTCTCATTGTGGTGGCTTCTCTTGTTGTGGAGCACGGGCTCTAGGCATAAGGGCTTCAGTAGTAGTGGCACGCGGGCTCAGTATTTGTGGCTCGCAGGCTCTAGAGCACAGGCTCAGTAGTTGTGGTGCACGGGCTTAGTTGCTCTGCAACATGTGGAATCTTCCTGGGCCAGGGCTCAAACTCGTGTGCCCTGCATTGGCAGGTGGATACTTAACCACTGTGCCACCAGGTAAGTCCCTGCTATGGGGTTTTGTATATGGATTTTTTTAATCTCATTAGTTCTAATAGTCTTGGGTTTTCCAGAAACCAATCATGTCTACAATTAATAGTAATTTCATTTTTTCCTTTCTTGTGGTTAAACCTCACTCCCTTTTCTTGTCATAGTGTATTGGACAAAACTCCTGCAAAAACAATACTAGTGGGAATAAACATCTTAAATTGTTCCATCTTTCGATCAGGGATAGGTATGCTCTGGGACAGAGATGAGAGCCCTTCTACGATGATGCTCCTAGTCCTCTTGCAGCTTTTTGGGAGGGTTTGGGGCCACACACAGTTCCTGAATCTGTGTGTGCCCTGGAAGCCCCAGGCATCCTCCTTCCCCTGCCATGAGAAAGAGCTCCCTGTCTAGATGGCCTCTTCAGAGACCATGTTTCAGTTTTACTTCTATCTGTGCAGGGCTGCCTGTCTAGATGGCCTCTTCAGAGACCATGTTTCAGTTTTACTTCTATCTGTGCAGGGCCACCAGAAGCTCTGAGAAGAGGCCTAAATTCCAAGCTTTTCTCACAGGGTCCAGGCAAGACCTGCTCCCCAGGTAGGGCATCTGGAGCCTCAGCTGGCCCAAGGCATGATTGAGAGAGTTGAATGGGCATCTTGATTGGGACTGCTTCTGCAGGAATAGGGACAGTCTCTGTGCCCTTAGGGGAAGAGGAGCTAAACTTGGGGCTGTTTCCAAGGGTCCTGGATGAAGTACTTGCCCCATCTGAGCCAGACAGGCTCTGACCCCCAGGGGTTTCATTTCAAGAAGAAAGAGATTCTGTGTCATGTTTCATGTGTTTTTTGTTCTCACATGTCACTTAATCCTTAAAACGACCATATGGGAATGATTGCCCACTTCATAGATGAGCAAACCTGGGTCCTACATGGTAAAGTGGAGTGGATAAGGTTACTAGCTGGTGACTATTACCCAGATCCCAGACTCCAGACCCAGCTCCTATCCTTGGCCCTGGGAAGGAAACTGGTAAATGCTGAACGGAAGACAGACATGGCCCAGAGATTCAGCAGGGGATCTGGGCTCAGGGGCTGAGAGCTTGAGGAGGGCAGCCTGATTACTGGGAATCCCAACATGGCCCAGCCTCCAGGAGGCAGGAAGCCCCCTGAGCAGCCCCTAATGGACTCAGCTGAAGAAGAGGTTTCAGCCCATGGCCAAGCCCTTCCCCCACCCTCACTGGACCCTCAGAGGAGGAAAGGGTCCAAGGGTAGGGGCGTGAACCATGCCATCTCATGCTTGGCTGCTCTGAGCAGTGGCAGCATTTGTTCAGAGCCCCAAAAACCTCTGTGGTCCTCCTCCCCTCCCTCCCTAACAAAGCCTGGAGCTGAGACACTCATCTCATTACAGTTTGGGTCCAATGAAGGGCTCCTCCTTGTTTCCTACTGTCTGAAGGGATACTGTGGGGGTGCTAGGGTCTCCCTCAGACCTGAGCGCAGAGGTGGCACATGAGCAGCCTGGCCTTGCCTTTGGGAAGCCATCCAACAGACTTGGCTGTGAAGGGAGGACTGGCATGGGTTATTTTTGTGCTCCATATGGCCCTCAGCTCCTGCTGACAGAGCCTGCTGCTTCCATATCTTGGGAAGCTCGGGTTTCTGAGATCCTAGGGCCCAGCTTGCAGGCAATCTGTTGAGTGCAGGTTGACAGCACCAAGACCCACCACAGGTCAGTAAGTAAAATAGAGCTCTTCAAAGAGGGAAAATTGGTCTCTCTCTCGCTCCATAATCCATCCAGTCAGTCCCTTACTCTTGGTCCACATCCTTGATTGTTTCCTGAGGACACACTTCTAGAAGGAGCAAGACCAGGCTGAAAGACACCAGTCCTTACAAGCGAATCAAACTATACTGCCCAGTTGCTCCCCCAAACCACAGTGAAGGGGTTTTGTTTTACCCTTCCAACTGCCATGCTTCCTTACTTCCAGGAACCACTTCTCCCCACTGGCTGGAATCCTGCTTAGGTGGGCTTGGGGCGGGTGGCAAACTGGGTCCTGGCAAATGAAAATGAAGCATCCTCTCCTCTCACCCCTGAGTGAGGGACCCAGGTTATCCAATCAGAGTAAATATGGGGCCTTGCTTGGCGACCACCACAGAGAGATGTTCCCTTGATACTTTTTCCTCTCTTCACTTAAAAAAAAAAACTAAACACAAAAGATTCTATGAACACACCTATAATTTAAATAAGAATTATTTTTATTATTATTAAAACAATATGAATGAACATCTGTGAACTGCTACCCAGGCTAAGAAAAAGAGAATTACCAGTACCTTAAAATCCCTTACGTACTTTCCCTGATGAATCCACTCCTTACTCCCTAACCTCTAGGCAATAACCATTCTGACTTTTGTGCTAATTGTTCCCTTGCTTTTCTCTATAGGTCTACCTGTGTATCTATCCCAAGAAACATACTTCTTAGTCTTGAAATTGAAGGGCAAGCACACACCATCCATGCAAGGAGCGGGCAGCACTGTCCCTGCTGGGCAGAGGCTCCAGGAGGAGGTGAGTGGAGCAGTCTTGGTCTGACTTCTGTTTCTCTGGGAGGTGACAAGGCCCTTTCTGGGGAACTCATGAGCAAGGTCACGAGTGAATCTTGGGAAACACTGGGCTCTCCACAGTTGGGTGCCTGGCAAGACTGGGGTGTGGACCAGGCACTGGACATGCAGCAGAAGTCCGGTCAGTGAAAGTGGGCTGCTCTGTCCTTTCTATATTTGAGCCCACTGTGGTCTACCTCCCACTCTCAGGGGAAAGCTGGAAACTTCTGTGAGTGATATGCATGTCTTCAGCAGAGCCTGAGGTGAGAGACCCTCATTATCACATGGTCAAGACAAGCCAAGTACTGATGAGAAGCTGGCCCAAGTTGTCCTGGGTGTTCTGTCATTGGGTTAAGAAGATGGCCTGATGGAAGGGGGGTCTTAATGATGACAGTTTGTTTCTTGGGTTGCCCTGATGCAGTGTGGCTCAGTTGCCCTCCACATGTGGTGCAGAGCTGCTATCCTGGAATCATTTTCACCATCCTCCAAAGGATGATTCCCTTGTCATTTCTTTTGTGTGGGGTCTCCTTCTTTCTGTAGCTCATGTCTTCTTCTTTTCTGGTTTATTCTTTCATTTCAATGGAGCTCATCCTCCAGTAGCTTCTTGAGAAGAGTGCTTAGGAAACAAATTTGAATTGTAGGACACCCAGCTGGTGCTGGGGGTGTCGTGAGTGTGAGAGTAAAGGAGAAACACACACCAGATCTCAGATCACATCATGCAGACCTCCTTTGGAGGCCCCTAGACATTACATCACCAGGGCTATTTTCTCATAGTCTTTGATACCTACTGAAATTCTCATGTCTGTTTGTTTGCTTATTTCTCCTCTGTTTCCCCACAAGATCAGGAGCCCTGGAACATGGTCTCTCATGTCCACTGAAGCATCCCCAGTGCCTGGACTGTGCTTAGGCACATGGTAGTTACCCCAAAACATATTTAAACGAAGAAATGAGTGAGCAGATAGATGGCTATTAGAGTCTGGTCCTATCTGGCCACTGACCTGTTGTATAGCCTGGGACAGAATGCTTCCCTTCTCTGGGCCTCATTTCCTCACTGAACTAAGGGGACTGGGGTGGGAAGGTACCTGACCTTGTCTAGCTCTGGTCTGCACAGGGGCAAGAGCACTGTCCAAAGTCAACAGCTTCCTGCTCACAGGTCCTGCCTTCTTTCTGAAAATCAGGATGATTTTTGCATGCCTCTAGACACCGGGTCCCTCCATCTTTCAGGGCCACAGAGGTCCCACACAGAGGCTGGAAATTCATCCCTGAGTCTCAAAGTGCCGGGCAAGAATCCAGCTGGACCAGGAGATGGAGAAACTGAGGACTGGAGAGGGGACACTCGCACTACAGGTCAAAGCTCTGGCTGCCAGCCTGGAGGATTCCCAGTCCTGGGTGGTGGATGGAGGGACCACAGTCCACATGCCACCATGCAGAGCAGACCCCGGTGGGTGTCTCAGATTCTCAGAGCCGAAAACAGAACTGTCCTCTGGACTTAGATCTCCTCTGTGTCACCCTGAGCAACTCAAAGCCAAACAGCATTTCATTAGTGACATTTGATGATCAGCTCCCCTTATCTCATTAAGGAACTTTTTACAGGCATGCATTGTCATAAATAGATTTATGATTTTACTAATATTTTGGTGTGTTAAACTATTCTGGTTCCTTTGCCTTTCCATATACATTTTAGAATGACCTTGTCTGTATCTACAAAAACCCCTGCTGGGATTTTGACTGGAACTGTAGCAAATCTGTAGATTAATTTGGGGAGAACTGGTAACTTTACTATGTTGATTGTTCCAATCCATGAGCACAGTATGTATTTTTTTTTTTTTTGTGTGGTACACGGGCCTCTCACTGTTGTGCCCTCTCCTGTTGTAGAGCACAGGCTCCAGACACGCAGGCCCAGCGGCCATGGCTCGTGGGCCCAGCCGCTCCACGGCACGTGGGATCTTCCCAGACCGGGGCATGAACCCGTGTCCCCTGCATTGGCAGGCGGACTCTCAACCACTGCACCACCAGGGAAGCCCCACAGTATGTTTTTAATGTCATTGATTTCTACATTTATCTTTATTATTTCCTTCCTTCTGTCTGCTTTGGGTCTATCTTGCTCTTCTTTTTCTGGTGTCTTAAGGTGAAAGTTTTAATTATTATTTAAGACTTTTCTTCCCTTCTAATGTGAGAATTTAATGCTATCAATTTCTTTTTACAGTACTGTTTGAGGCATATCCCACAAATTTTGATATGTATTTTCATTCTCATTCAGTTAAAAATATTTTCTAATTTCCCTTGAGACTGCCCCTCTTACCTACGAATTATTTAGAAATGTGTTGTTTTATTTCTAAGTGTTTGGAGATTATTCTGTTGTTCTTCTATATTTGATTTCCAATCTAATTCCTTTATGGTCAGAAGACATACTTTGTATTAATGCAATGTTTTTATATTTGTTAAGGTGTGTTTTATAATCCGACATAGTCTATCTTGGTGAATACTCCATGTGCATTTGAAAAGAATGTGTATTCTGCTGTTGTTGGGTAAAGTGTTGTATAAATGTCAATTAGATCCAGTTGGTTGATGGCATTGTTTGGTTCTGTATCCTTGCTGATTTCTGTCTACTAGTTCTCATGATTAGTGAGAGAGAAGTGTTGAAGTCCCTAACTATATTTGTGGATTTGTCTATTTTGCCTTTCAGTTCTGTCAGTTTTGCTTCATGTATTTTGATGCTCTGCTTTTAGAAGCATGCACATTTAGGACTGTTATGTACACTTTGCAAATGACCCTCTTATCATCATGTAACATCCCTCTTTGGTGATTTTCTGGAGTTCATTCTGTTATTAATATTGCTACTCTAGGTTTCTTTTGATTAGTATTTTCATGGTATATCCTTTCCCATTCTTTTTCTTTGAACCTATCTATGTCATTATACAGTTGACCCTGGAACAATGCAGGGGTTAGCAGTGCTGACCCTCCATGCACTCAAAAATCCACATTTAACTTTACAGTCAGCACTCTGCAGTTCTGCGTCTGCAGTTCTGTAGTAGATTTTGCATAATTCTTAAGGGCCCAAGGATTTGAGGGGTGGTAAATGAGCACTGGCTTTATCGTAAAGTTAGCGTTAGCCCGTAATGAGAGATTTCTCCTACTCTTTGAAGCTTTGAAGCTAGGCACTGACTTGTCCTCTCCAGCTATTAAAGTCCTAGATGGCACCTTCTTCCAATATAAAGCTATATTAAAAATCTGTTGCTTAGTGTAGCCACCTTTATTCATTATCTTAGCTAGATCTCCTGGATAGCTTGCTGGAGCTTCTTCTTCAGCACTTGCTGCTTTACCTTGCACTTTTATGTTAAGGAGACGGCGTCTTTCCTTAAACCTCATAAACCAACCTCTGCTAGCTTCAAACTTTTCTTCTGCAGCTTCCTCACCTCTCTCAGCCTTCACATAATTGAAGAGAGTTAGGGCCTTTCTCTGGATTAGGCTTTGGCTTAAGGGAATGTTGTGGCTGGTTTGATCTCTCCAGAACACGAAAACTTTCTCCATATTAGCAATAATGCTGTTTCACTTTTGTATCATTCGTGTGTTCACTGGAGTAGCACTTTTCATTTCCTTCAGGAACCTTCTCTTTGCATTCACTACTTGCCTGTTTGGCACAAGAGATCTAGCTTTCGGCCTATCTTGGCTTTTGACATACCTTTCTCACTAAGCGTAATCATTTCTAGCTTTTGATTTAAAGTGAGAGGCATGTGATTCTTCCTTTTATTGAACACTTAGAGGACCTTGTAAGGTTGTAATTGGCCTAATTTCAATACTGTTGTGTTTCAGGGAATAGGGAGGCTGGAGGAGAGGGAGAGAGACAGGGGAATGGCCTGTTGGTGGAGCAGTCGGAACACACATGTATTGATTAAATTTGTTGTCTTTATGGGTGCTGTTCGTGGTGCCTCAAAACAATTACGGTAGTAACGTCAAAGATCATTGATCACAGACCACCCTAACAATTATAGTAATAATGAAATAGTTTGGAATATTGTGAGAATTAACAAAATATACTGCAGAGACACAAAGTGAGCAAATGCTGTTGGAAAAATTGCTTGACACAGAGTTGCCACAAGCCTTCAATTCATAAAAAATGCAGTAACTACAAAGTGCAATAAAATGAGGTATGCTTGTAGGTACTTTTCACAGTCTATTTAGAATCAATATTTTTTACCACTTCAAGTGAAATATAGAAAACTTAGCCACAAGTAGGGTGCTTTACCCTCTCTCCTCTATATTGTAAGCATCTTATATGTTACATCTACATACACTGAAAACAACATCTGACAATGTTTTCATCTTTGTTTTCAACCACCAAACATATTTTAAAAATTCAAAGGGAGAATAGTCTGTTGTATTTATACAGGTATTTATCATTTCTGTTACTATTCCTTCATTCCTGATGTTATAAGTGCCCTTCTGGTATCATTTCCCTTCTACCAGAGCAACTTCCTTTAGCAATGCAAAAGAGCAGGTCTGTTGGCAATAAATTCTTAGTTTCCTTTCAGCTGAGTGTTTCTTATAACATCTTCATTCCTGAAGGATCTTTTCAATGGATCTAGAATTGTGGGTTGACAGTCCTTTTCTTTCAGCACGTTAAAAAATGTTCTTCCAATTATTTGACCTCTATGGTTTCTAATAAGAAGTCCACAGTCATTTGACTCACTCTTCCCTTCTAAGTAAAGCATCATTTCTCTTGGCTGCTTTTAAGATTTTTTTCTGTGTTTAGTTTTCAGTGGTTTGATTATGATGTGTCTGGGCATGAATTTCTTTGTGTTTTATTTTGTTTGGGATTCACCTTGTTTTGGGGTTCTTGAATATGTGGATTTATATCTTTGATTAAATTGAGACATTTTCAGCCATTATTTCTTCAAATACATTTTCTGCATTACACTTTTTCTCCCGCCCTTTTGGGACTCCAGTGACATAACTGTTAGACGTTTTGCTATTATTCCATAGATGCCTGAAGCTCTGTTAATTTTTCTTTCAATTTCTCTCTGTTGTTCAGACTGGATAATTTCTATTGAACTACCTTCAGTATCACTGATCATTCTCTCTCATTTCCATTCTGTTACTGAGCCCTTCCAGTGAGTTTCTAGATTTGGGTTATTGCATTTTTCAGTTCTAAGATTTCCATTTGGTTCTTTACATCTCTTATTTCTTTGCTGACATTTTCTATCTTTCCGTTTGTTTCAAGAGTGTTGGCCCTTACTTGTTGGAGCATTTTTATAATAGCTGCTTTAAAGTCTTTGTCAGGTAATTTGAATTTGCTAAGATTCATCTTAGCATTGGCATCTATTCATTGTCTTTTCCCATGTGAGTTGAGATTTTCCTAGTTCTTCACATCTCAAGTAATTTTGGATGGTGTTCTAGACATTTTGAATACTATGTTTACAAATTCTTGTTCTTTAAAAAATCCCATGGAGAATATTTATGTTTCTGTTTTAGCAGGCAATTGATCCAGTTGGGCTTGTTCCAAAAGTTGGGCTTGTTCTGATGGGGTTGTGATTTTAATGTTAGTTTTATTTTCAAAGCCATTGAGTTGATGTTCAAATCTGTATGTCATGCAGTGGCTAATCTGAGATGTGGGCAATAGTATTATTTTGTACTTTAGTTATCAAAGCCTATGATGTGCTCTTTAGGGTCAGATCCCCACATGTGCAGCTTGGGTATGAGCCCAGGAGTTCATAAACAACTTTATGAGGTTGCTTTCCTGACCTCCTCCCTTTCTACAATCTATGGTATTTTCCAGTGTCCTGGGGCTCCCTTTTTTTGGTCTTCAAGGCAGAAAGCTAGGGCTTTACTTACCCCGTTCTGCTATGCACTTCCTATGACTATGCCTGCATCCATGGCTAAGTGGTAGGAGGACAGAGAGAGATAGAAAAGTGGCAAGTTCACCCTGTCTTCAGTGGGGCAACAGCTCCTCTGCTCAGAGAGAAAGGTTCCCCTTCCTCAGAGTTTTAGGTTCTTGCGGGGTCCAAGAAATGGTCTTGTGGGATTGCTTGTGAGCTAGAGTATAAAAGAGCACAGGAAAGATATTTTAAATGGATTTTCCTGCTCTCTCAGAAATAAGAGGCCTCTCACTTGCTCCTTGAGCCAGAACCAGTGGGTGTCTCCTGAAGCTCTCTGTGCCAGTGTTGATGTCCCTTTTAGGTTTCAGGCTGCCCTGAGTTCAGGCTAGCGAACACCAGTGGAGGAAAAATGGTAAACTCACTGCCAGTTAGGTGGTACTTCAAATTCTGATTTTCTTCCCCAATCTGCCTGCTGTTATTCAGTTTTCAAAGTCCTCTAGCTGCTCCATGTGTACTGTTAGATTTTAAGCTGCAGTGGGAGAGATAGGATGGAGTATGCTTATACTATCCTAGAACCCGAAAGCTGGTGCTTATATTACATTTTGTAGTTTTATTCTTTTTAAAAATCAATAATGTTTGTTTTCATTACATTAATTTTATGGTCACTTTCAATTGATGGGAAGTGATACTGGTGATTTAGATAGGAATGCAAAATTTCATTACAGAATACTTTCATTTTAATAAATGAGTTGATTTTATAAAAAATAGTAAGCAAGACTACACCAGTATCTGCCTGCCTGCTGTGCCCCAAACATGCATCCACACTCCCACCACTGAGTCAGGTTTTCAACTGTTTCCTCCATTTTAGAGGACCCGTCTTCTGTTCCTCTTGAAGGTCCAGCTGCAGTGTTCCCTCCTGGAAGAAGCCTTCAAAAATGCAGTAGAGGGCTTCCCTGGTGGCGCAGTGGTTGAGAGTCCGCCTGCCAATGCAGGGGACATGGGTTCATGCCCCGGTCCGGGAAGATCCCACATGCCGTGGAGCGGCTAGGCCCATGAGCCATGGCCGCTGAGCCTGTGTGTCCGGAGCCTGTGCTCCGCAACGGGAGAGGTCACAACAGTGAGAGGCCTGCGTACCACAAAAAAAAAAAAAAAAAAAATGCAGTAGATAGGGGGCTGGGGTCAAATGCATTTGGAGGCAGCCACTAGAGGAACAGAGTAAAGAAAGGGTCCTCTGAGCAGCTGGGGTTATAGAGACAGACTTGGGAAGGGCTGGTAGGCTGGGACAGGGGGAGCGGGTGGCAGGTGGGCATAAGCTGCAAGGGTGTGTGTGGACTCCTCCCTGAGCCTGAGTTTCCCCCCATGAACAATGGGGATGGTAAGCCCACATAAGCATGGAAATGTTGTGAGCAACTGCGCCCAGGACAGCACTGGAACTTGGTCAGAACCATCCCCGGCTACATCCCATGACATGGTTGGGCCCTCCTCTAAAGTCCTTCTCATGGCCCATGAGGTCCCCCCGACTGGGCTCCAAGCCCACCACTCCAACCTCGTCCTAAATTCTCTCCTTGCACACACTGCACTCATTCTTGCCTCGGGGCTCTGTGCTTGCTGTTCCCCACTGGGAACACCCTTCCTCCCGGATGCCTCCCTCTCATCCCCCATCAGAGCCTTCCCTGACTGCAGGTCCACATGGCATTCACTGCCCAGTCATTCTCCACCGTGGACATCATTTCATATTCCTGTGGCATGAAGCTATCGTGTGTCTTATTTGTCTCCTCTTCTCCCCATGGGACCGTGAGCTCCTTGGGGGCACAGCTTTGTTAGTCCTATTCATGGCTGCACCCCCAACATCTGGACCAGGGCTCAGCCAGCACTTGCTGAATGAATGAATGAACAAACGAACAACCGTCACTAGGCGGTGACTGGATGCAACACCAGACAGAGGAGGGCAGAGAAAGTGCTTAGTGGTGCCTGGCCAGGGGCTGAGGCTGACAGTGGTGACCATGCTGCTTCATGGGGCTGGCCAGCCAGGTGACAGCTGCCGGGGAGGAGTGTGGCTTGTTTTGTGAGGGGAAAACAAGTGTCTTATTTATCACAGACAATGAATATCAGACTGTGTGAAAAACACATTTGTCACTGAGATGTGTGAATCAAGGACCCAGGAATGAAAGTGCTAACTGTTCCTCAGCTGAGATTCTTTTAGATACTGCTACCCACCAGCGGAGAGGCACAGCCCTGCCTGCCCTGCCCAGGCCCAGCCACCTCGTCCCCTTGGAGGCCACCACCCCAGTCAGGCTCACCACCCTCCTGTGACTGACTAGAGTCAGCTGTCTCCAGGTTTCTCTCCTGTTGAACCTCCTGATGGCTCCTCTGGCCCCAGCCCTCAGCTGAGCCCCTCTCTGTGCTGCAGCCAAAGGGGCTGCACCGGCAGCTAGGTCATGTCCCTCTCTTGCTCCCCGCATCATCAGAGCTGAGTCCTGAACATGGTGGTAGCTGTGGGAGCTGCCCCGAGGCTGGGCCCCCTGCTCTTGGCTCCCTGCCTCACCTCAGGCTATGATGTGTGTGTCTCCCTCCAGTGGGTGGGGTCAGGATCACCCCTCTGTGGCCCCTGTCCAGCGAGAGGCTGGACATAAGCACTGGCTCTCATAAGCACTGTAGAGCCGCTCCAAATTGGGGTCCTTGAGTCCCAGAGAGTTGGCGACAGCCCGGGTCAGAAGGCCACGGTCCTGGTTCCAGGTGCAGGGGCCACACCTTGAGACACAGGCCATGGCCCCCATCCTAGGCATCCTGGGGCCCTCCTCCAGCCCAGGAGTGGGATCCTCACCTCTTTAACCTCCTTGGGGAGGGAGTACCCAGTGGGCTACAGGGAAGGAAAACCATTCTCAGCTCAGGTTTTGTGGCTTCTGAGTTGCAAGAGCCTGGGACTTTCAGCTTCCACAGCTGAGCTCCGAAGGCGGCCTCAGGTGAATATAGAAGGTGTGAGCCATCTAGGAGGTCATGGGCCCTGGGGCCTGCTCACCTGGAGGTGGCAGGGCAGGGGGAGCCTCATGTTCAGACACTGAAGACTGGAAGAAAGGGGACATCAACAAGGACCACAGTCCCCACCCTGCATGGCCCTGGAACCCAACATAACCCTGGAGATGACAACACCCCAGCACACCCAGAGCCAGCATTCTGGGCTGAGGGATTTGTCTTTGTTAACGCTGAAAACATTTGGAATGTCTAGTCCACTGTGCTCGGCACCCACTGCCTTGACTCCCCGCTGTGGGTCAGCCCCGGCTGCCTGCGCACCTGCAGGGACGCTGCCCATATCTCCTTGGAGTTTGAGGCAAAAATAGCTAACTGCATCTCCAAGTGTCTGCATGAGTCACCCACACCTCCTGACAAACACCTCTCAGGTGTTTTCAAGGATGGGAAATGGTTGGCAAAAATAAAGCCTTTGTTTTTTTATCCCTGTGGCTTCTGGGATTCGTTTCAGAGTGTCTGGGGAGGTAAGCCTGGGAGGCCTGGGGACGTGCCCTGTGGGCTACGCGCTGGTGGGGGGGGTCTTCCTCACCGTCTGGCCCTGGGACAGTCCCTTCCCCTGTATGAGCCTCAGTTTCCACATCTATAAAGTGCGCTGATAATAGCCACCCTGAGGTGGGTCTACTGGGGTCAGAAGCAGAGTCAGTGCTCTATTGGTGTGGTCCTGCCCACTCTCTGACAAGGGGCACTCAGGATCCTTTCTTTCTCAGATGGCCGGGAGGCCATCCCAGCCTGCTCTCCTGCCTCCTTCAGGTGGGAACTGCCCCTGGCCCAGGCTGCCCGGCCTTCCACTGCCACTTGTGTTATCCTGGCCTCTCTCAGACCTCAGGATCTGGCCAAGTGCACCTTATGCCATCCTGGTCAGGCCCCAGGAATCACGAGGTGGCTAAGGAAGTGGGGGCATGGAGGTGCAGGGATCCCCAGCAGTCAGGACGGTCTGGGGTGTGCACAACTCCCAGATGCTGCTGCCCAATGGCTCCTCTCAGACCCTCCCGTCAAGCCCAGCCAGGGCCTTCCTGCCCCAGCCTGAAAAGAACTGGGCCCACCTCCTCCTTTCTCTAGAATCCCTGCCAGGCCCCACCGTGGAGCTGGAGCCCACCTGGATCTCCTCCCCACAAGTGTGGCCTCTCACCCTATAGCCCTCCCACCTGCCCACCAACATTCCATTCCCACCTCTCTGGACCCTTCCTGCCTCCAGGCCTTTGCACTTGCTGTACCCTCTTCTTGGATGGCAGAGGCTGAAGTTCAACCCGCTGTCCTTTCCTCCAGGGAGCCTGACTCAATCCCCTCCGCTGGTGGCCAGAGCTCCCTTTCTGGGCTCCCATGCCCTTCGCACAGTCCTCTAGGCACATATGTCCCTGGGCAGGGCTTGCGTTCCCTGTCTGGCTCTCTCACCTACTTGTTCATGGCCAGGGAGGGTGCAGTTCACCTCTCTGTCCCCGGTACTGGTCTTGGCGGGCACCGGCCAAGTGCAAGCTCAATGGTCACTCCAGGTAAGTCACCTGAGGTTGACAAGCAGAGGCCCAGGTGTCCTGCCGTTTTAAACGGTGAATTTGCTGACCTTATTTACACAAGGGCTTTCATAAGAATCAGCATTTCTGCCTTCGCTCAAGAGCTCAGAAGAGCCAGCCACATCAGGCCTGCGTTCCCGCCTGGCACCTGTCCCTCTACCCGGGGATGCCACCACCTCACTGTCCCCATCAGCCGTCTGTCCCTGCTCTGCCTGGTCTGATTAAATCCTCTGTGGTCGCCTGGGATTTGGGCACCTCAGGGGATCCTGGGGCAGGGGTCCTGCTGTCCTGGGGCACACTGGAGACCAGACCCTCACACTGACTGTACCTGTGGAAGCCACATGGACATCACTCCCTGGGGCTGTTTCCTTCTAGTTAGAGATGTCTGTTAAGGGTCTGGAAAATCTTAATGAACAGAGAAATCATTTCATTTCTCCCTGAATTTGGAAATCTTCAGGAAGGAGTTAAAACCTGTGGGATGGGGCTTCCCTGGTGGTGCAGTGGTTGAGAGTCCGCCTGCCGATGCAGGGGACACGGGTTCGTGCCCCAGTCCAGGAAGATCCCACATGCCACGGAGTGGCTGGGCCCGTGAGCCATGGCCGCTAAGTCTGCGCATCCGGAGCCTGTGCTCCACGATGGGAGAGGCCACAACAGTGAGAGGCCCACTTACCACAAAAAAAAAAAAAAACCTGTGGGATGGTCCCAGAGAGTTGGGCAGCTGAATGACTAGGAGGGCGCTGCGGACTTCCCACCTCTTCTCCTCCCCCCACAGATGGTAGGAACTGGAGAAGTAGGGCCTGAGTGACACCCAGCAGGGCCACTTATCTGAAAATAACTCCGAGAAGCAAGAAGCTGCTTTTAAATACTTCTCATTCTTGCTATAAGAAGAGGCTCTCACAGCTGAACTTTAACAAATTCGTCATTGTCTTTTCTGGGAAGACAAGGGAAGATGAAGTCATCAGTGTTATAATAAAACAAAGAAACATACTGTTTTTCTCTGGCTTGTCTCAGGAATGTCGAGTAGACAGAGAAAAGGCCCTTGTCAGAGAGGCTGGGAGGATGTATGTGTGTGTCTGAGCCCCGTAGCTGGTGGCTCCATTTGGCATTCTGAGTCACTCCCTATCCTGGGCTGTAGCCTCTGGACCACTGGGGCCCTTGTCCACGGCCAACAGCATGCAGCATGTGCACAAACACAATTGTGAATCTGGTTCCCTCCAGGCTTGCTGAAAAGCAGTTTGACTGTCACCTGCAGGGGACACAGAAGGGGTTCTGTGGTTGTCACAGAAGGGGAAACTGAGGCTCAGAGAGAGGGCCTGACCTATGCTAGGTCACCCAGCTGGATTGAGGGGGGGACCAAGATGGCCCCCACCCCTTCCAGGGATTCAAATTGATATTGGGCTTTTATTGCCTTCTAAAATGGGTCTGGGGTAGCCCACAGCCGGGACTGATTCTGACTTGGGAGGGTCTCCACACAGAGACCCCAGGCAGCTCATGTGGGGAAAGGTCCAGGCTGGATGGTGGGCTACTCGGATCACAGGCACTAGAGGCTGCCCCAGTGCACATGGTCAACCCCAGGGGCCCAGGCAGATCAGTGCCTCCCCAGCCACTGTCCTAAAAGACAGTAAAGGAGGTAATGGTGTTAGAACTTGAGTCCTGTGTAAGAGGCCACTTGTCCATGGCCACCTTTGCAGAAGGCAGTGAGCCTCTGCCTCTGAGGCTGAGACCTCCCACACTGGGGGTAGGGCCATCATGGTCAGATGTGGGCACTGGACATCTGTCCCTGCCCTCAGCATCTGGGGGAGGCTGGAAGTCACTGGAGTTGCTCTTGGAAAATGCAGATGCCTGGGCCTCGCCCCAGCTTGTGGACATCCTGGGTGGTTCCAATACTCAGCCAGCCAGATCCTTCACCTAGAGGAGTCCCAGATGTGGGGACCCACAGACCACCACCCATCTGGGAGCCCTCAGGCAAGTCCCATCCCCCTAAGAGCTTCCTAATAAAGTGGATACAGTGCACCGCCTCACTTGTGGACAGGAGGATACAGGTGTGAACCAGCCGCCACGCGCCAAACTCACAGCCCAAAGACGGTTAACACACACATCCTTGAAAATAAACACATGAGTATTAAGAAAGCCCAACAATGCCCTGGCAGAAAGGGGACAGCCAGTTTTCCCTCTGACAGATTCACCAGTCCTTCTGCTAGTAGCAGTAGTGATGGTGGAAGCAGTAAGAGGGATCACAGCGACAGCAGGAGCCCAGACTCACTGCTCAGCCACTGGGTGGATTCCTCATCGTCTCTGTCCCCCACCACGCCGTTGCTCTCATCCTTCCTGTTTCACATGAGGTGACCCTGGTTGAGTGACTTGCTGCTGCAGTGTGGGGAGCTGGGGGAGCCAGGCCATGGCACGGCATGTGACCAAGAATGCAGCTCACCCCACTTCCTCCATTCTGGGCCCTGGGCCACATGTGTCAGTGCATGGAATCCCCAAGAGGGAGTGCTGGAGAAGTGAGGACACCCACCAGAAGGAGAAGTTTTCACAGGGCTAGGGACACCGATATGCCAGGTACCAGCAGGGTGATAAGGGTGGGGCCCTCCTGTGCACACCTGCCCTGTGCAGCCCCCTGGGTCCCTCCAAGAGCCTGGCTCGGGCTCAGGACCTTCAGAACATGAAACCGCTGATTTCAGCGTTCGTTGAATGACAGTATCAATTTCATGATATTTCCGGGTCTGACTACTCTCTGCACAGCTATTCACTTAATCATGTTCTTTATATCAATTCACATTTTAAAATTAGCATCATTCTTACCAATAATATCTATGAACTCATAGGTCTAATGTGCTGGCTGTGTGCTTTTTAAAATGCATTAAAATAAACATGTCAACACATAACAGTGACTGAATAGTGAACAAGTGTTGTAGTCAATCCTCAGCCCAGCCTGAAGAGGCAGCATTGCTGGTCCCTGAGGACAATGGCTGTCGGGTGAGGTGGATTTTAGGACCTCTAAAATCTTGGGGTCTCTTAGGTGAACGAAGCTGCCTCCTTGACATGCCTGAGACCCACAGGGACCCATGTCTTTGGGCCTCAGCTGGCTACACCCTCCAGCAGCAGGTGGCCCTTGAGGCAGAGGTCACGCAGGCCACGCCCTCCCCTCAGCACACTTTCACTGTGGTCTCCAGTCCATGGAGGGCCTGGGAGGGCAGTGAATGGTCCAGCCATGCTGAGTGCTGCTTTAATCTTGCAAAGACCTGTCCTAAGTGGCTGCCAATCCTGTCATCAGGACAATGACTTCCAGGTTCTGTGCGGGCCGCCAGGCCAGCCCAGGCACCACCTATCATACCTCCAGGACTTGCCAGGATGTGGCAGGGAGGAATCACTGCTTGTGCAGATGGGCCATGCTGCTCCGGGGACAGGGGGCCCTGGCTTTCTGGGACTAATACTTTTCTTCAAAAAAAGACACAGAAACTATGAAAACATCACTGTTCTGGTGATGGCAGCTGTCAGGGCCTGGCAGAGGCCAGTCCCACATGAGTATCCTCCTGGCCCCAATCTGCTCCTGGAGGAGGGGGCTACAGAGAAGAGGGGCTTCCAGGGATGGTGACTTTGCCAGCATGTGGGGGACCGAGATGTGTGGGGTGAGACCCTCAGTGAGAGAAGGAGTGGCCAGGTAAGGGGCAGTGAGGGTGATGCTAGTCTAAGGGCCATAGAGCAACTGGAGTTACTTCCAGAAATATCCCTCCTAGGAAAGGATGTCTTTGGGGCTGTCTGCACATAATATCCCTGGCTCAGCAGCCCTGATTCCTTCCCTCTCCAGGCCCACCTCCTACTCGGTGCAGGGGCTGGCCTGCCTTAGTAACTTATTTCAAGGTGAACTCACTGAGTGCTTATGCTCTGCTCACCTAGCAGTTTCCCTAAGGAAGCAGCCTGTTAATTGGCTCCATTTTAACCTCTTCTCAGTTCCAGCAGCCCCAGCAAAGGCCCTCAGATGAGTGTCTGCACTATCCCTCTGGCCAGGCTGCAGCAGTACATGGACCAAGTGAGGCTAGGGCGCAGTAAGCAAGAGAAAGACCCCAGCTTGCCTCCTCGTCCACACCAAGACTTGGCCCTGCTGTAGCTGCCCAAGGTCACGGGCCTCTGTGGCTTCTGTCTACCCAGCATCTATTCCTCCTTTTGGCAACAGAACCCATTCTGTCCTCTCTCTCTTGCCTGTGGTATTAAAGGCACATGGCCCTAGTGGCTACTTGGGGTAGGAACTAGCTTGGCCTACAGTGCTTTGGGATGGGCATGCGATTCAGGCCCGGCCACTCAGTGCATTCTACCTCCAGACTTTGGGATAGATTCATGGGTAGGCATGTCACTTGGGTGGGCCACCAGACAGATAAATGTTCTTGGGACATTTATCCCAAGATAAATGTCTTGGGAGCAGAGACTCTGTCTTCTGCTTAGGGAAAGTAAAGGACAGGAGGTAAGTGCAAGGTTGCTGAGACCCGTCTTATAAAAGAAGCCCATGTGGAGAAAGAAGAGCCAACAGGCAGAGAGCCTGAGACCATGTCCTAGATCCAGCCATGTCTGAAGTCTACCCCTGGGCTTTTTATTTACAGATGCAAATACATTCTCTTTTTGTGCTTATGTCTGCTTGAGCTGAGTTTCTGCACATGCAATAGAAAGAAACTTAATGACCCAGGCACTCAAGACAGGCATGTTTTTGGAGTACACCAGCACCGTGGGCTGTGGGAAGTGCATTGGCTTTACACATAGGCTGACCAGGGCAGATGTGGGTTTGGTCCTTAGCTGTGAGTTCCTGGGGAGGTCACCTTCCCTCTCATATTCTCTTCTGTAAAATGGATCTAATGACCCCAGCTCACAGGCTGATGTGCCAAGGTGACATCTGGCCTGGAACTCAATGGCAGGAAGGACCAGATATGGGAAGGACATCCTGGGAGTTGGGGAAGGGCTGTGTAGGGGGGCAGCAAGTGCCAAGGCCCAGAGGAGGGAGCAAGCCAAGAAGAGCGAGGCTGCTGTGGCTAGAGCGGGTGACGAGAATCCTCACCATGGGGCACGGGATGGGGAAGAGGTAGGTTTGGTCAAGTGTTGTGGGATGGCCCTGGTGGGTCTCTACTGGGTGAAGAATGGGCATGATTGTGGAATGAGCTGGAATCAGGGGGTGGAGAGAAGTGGCTGCATTCTGGACAGATCAGGAAATTGACACCCACAGGCCATGCAGATGTTTGGATGGCAAGGGGGTGGCTGATGGAAAAGGACATCCAGCTACTCAGGTTGGCACCTGGCCACCTGGGTGACTTGACTGAGATGAGGGAGACTGTAGGGAGAAGAGGTGGGAGGGGTGGGGGGAAGCCCAGAGTGGAACAGTGGAGGAAGGAAGGGCTGATCAGTGGGCCAACCATACAGAGAGCAGAGGACAGCATGAGGCGATGCCCCAAGGTTTTGAGGACCTGCTCCAGAGCAACTGATGGGTGGCATGAAGGCAGAAGCTAGCATGGATCTTCACCTTCGACCTTAACCATTACTCTGAGACCCTATCCAGGGAGAGTGCAACGATCAATAGCACCTGCCAAAGGCAAGGAGGCTCACCACACTGCTAAGAATGTGCAGCACCCGGCAACAGGCACTGGTTAAGCGAAGTGTGGTCCCTCTCTTCAACAGAATACCATGCAGCAGTCAGAGGAGCACAAGAGATGCTGAGAATGTCTGCCAGCTAAGGAGTGAGAAAAGCCGGTTATAATCCAGGCTATGTTTAGAATGAGCGAAGCTTTGCAAAAGAAAAATATACCTCCATGCACCCAGAGAAAAAGTCCAGCACAGTCAATGATGAGAGGGATTATCTTGTCCTTAATAGGCTAGTGAGTGGTTTTGGTTTCTCCTTTACCACTTTCTGCATTTCTGACATTTTCCCCTTCAATGGCTTGTATTACTCTTACAAAGAAGCATCAGAGAGTTTTCATTTTGGGGAAAAAAGAAAGGAAATACAAGGAAAGAGCAGACAGGTGATGGAGGAGGAGTGTGGCTCCAGGTCCCCCAGCAGATGCCAGGGGGAGGCAGCTTGCTGGGGCCTGCAGCTTTGGGGAAGGCAGCCAATTCCTCTCTCTCCAGCCACTTGTTAGTCTGAGGAGGTAATAACACACAGAAGCATGCACGGCACATTTGAGTTTAACAAAAAGCAGGGATGATTGACTCCAAGTCATTTCTCAAAGCAGAAGCCAGCATATGGGATGGCCCGGCTGCTGCCTTCAGACACCAAACAGCTGCAAGGCCGACTCTTTTCTAAAACCAGTGCTGCCACCACTGCTCTTTGAGATGAGCTCCAAGACCCAAATACTCAGAATACAAACTGCCATTTGGGGGTTCACACTGGCATGTGCACAGCTCTTTACAGTTGGCAGAGTCCTTTCACAGATGTCATTCCCTTTGAGTCCTAGGTCCCTGCATATACACTCAGGGAGCTAAGCCCCCGCCCCAGGCTGGCCACTAGCAAGCAGCCCAGGACCCAGCTCCTGCCCAAGGGACTGCCAAGTTTACTCCCACAAGCAGAGCCCCTGGGGCCCTTAGCTTCTTTTTCAGCCTTAGTTATTGTTACTTGTTTGTGTTTTAACTTTTTAATGAAGTATAGCATACATCCTGAAATGTACAGACATTTGAAGTGTGCAGCTAGGTGAGTTCTCCCAAAGTGAACACACCTGTGCAACCAGCACCCAGGTGGAGAAACAGCACATTTCCAGCTCCCTGAAGTCCAGCCTGGGCCCCTTTCCTCTCATTAACCCTTAATTTCAGCTGGAAAGAAAAATGAAGAGGGATCACCATGTAGGAAACCATCACTGTTAAGACAACGCCTGAGACGTGCAGCACCCAGAGGACTACTCCTAAATGCAGAGAAAGGAGATGAGGAGGGGCCCCATGTGCCCTGCATGTGTGGCCGTGGTGGGCTGCACACCCAGCTTGGGGCCACTCTGCCGCTCTCGTCACTGGTGGTCAGGAGGCCGCTGCCTGGGGATACACCAAGCCTGCTCAGCCTCAGTCCCACCCCAGATCTACATAAAAGAAGCAAAAACAAGGGAAATATATGGGTAGATATAAAGACATTTTTTCTTTTCCTTTAAATATCTTTAAAATGTAATTGACTGTTCAAAGCAAAAATAACGTAGTGTGGGGTTTATAAATATGTAGAAATACAATGTATGACAACAGCACTGTTATGGGTTTCACTGTTTCCCCCCAAAAAAGATATGTTGAATTTCTAATCCCTAGTATCTCCGAATGTAACATTATTTGGAAATAGGGTCACTATAGATTTAATTAGTTAAGATGAGGTCATTCTAGAGTCAGATGGGCCCCTAATTTGACTCGTATCCTTAAAAGAAGATGGCCATTTGAAGACACAGGCACACTGAGAGGAAATCATGTGACAATGAAGGTGGAGATTGGAGCTTCAAGCCAAGTAATGTCAAAGATTTCTGGCAAACCACCAGAAGCTAGGAAGAGGCAAGGAAGGATTTTCCTATTGGTTTCAGAGAAAGCATGGCCCTGTTGATGCCTTGATTTTGGACTTCTACCCTATGAGAGAATAAATTTCTGTTGTTTTAAGCCAACCCAGTTTGTAGTACTTTGTTACACAACTCTAAGAAACAAATACCAGCACAAAGGCTGAGAGAGAATGGAAGTACACTGGCATCAGGTCCTCATACCATATGTGAAGTAGTATAGTATCACTTGAAGGTAGACTATGCTAAGTTAAAGATGTGGTGGGAAGAATTCTAAGATGGCCCCTCAGATTCCCAGCCCCTGGTGTACACGCCTTGTGTAATCCCTTCTCCTTGAGTGTGGGTGAAACCCATGAATGTCATGGATGGTACTCCCATGATTAGGTTATGTTACACAGCAAAGGTGAAGGGAATTTTACAAATTTAATTAAGGACCTTAATCAGTTGGCTTACAGCTAATCTAGATTAGGTCAGGCTCCTGGGTGAGCCTGACCTAATCAGGTGAGCTCTTAAAAAAAAAAGTCTAGAAGTCGGAGACTCGCATCAGAAGCTCTCCTGATGTCCTTGAGAAACTAAGCCATTATGAGTTCAACAGCTGCAAGGAAATGAATTCTGCCACCATCTACATGAGCTTGGAAGGGGATCCTAAGGTTCAGATGAGATTCCAACCCCAGGCTTCTGAGACTCTGAGGAAAGGACCCAGCTAACCTGTCCCTGGAAACTGACTCATGGAAACTCTAAAATAATAAATGTGTGTTGTTTTATGTTACCAAGATTGTTTTAATGCTTTAGGTAACAACAAAAAAGTAATACAATGTATATTATTACACCTAAATCCAGCCCTAAAATAACATAAAACAGGAATACAGCTAATACATCAACAAAGGGGATAAAATGGGATCACTAAAAAACAGCCAATCGCCTAAATCCAGCCCTAAAATAACATAAAACAGGAATACAGCTAATACGTCAACAAAGGGGATAAAACGGGATCACTAAAAAACAGCCAATTAATCCAAAATAAGTCAGAAAAAGAACATAAAAGGATAAAGAACATCTGAAATAAATAAAAAGTAAATAACAAGGTGGTAGATATAAATCCAAAAATATCAATAATCACATTAAGTGTAAATGGTCTAAACAACCGAATGAAAAGGCAGAGATTTTCAGATTAGATAGAAACCTAGAACCACACAGAGCCCTCTATTTAAATATAAAGACACAAATAGTGGCAAAGTAAAAAGATGA
This sequence comes from Leucopleurus acutus, assembly GCF_964270905.1. NCBI lineage: Eukaryota > Metazoa > Chordata > Mammalia > Artiodactyla > Delphinidae > Leucopleurus > Leucopleurus acutus. The sequence continues at coordinate 17,919,661 of NC_139145.1, forward strand.
AAAAAAGGAAAGAAAGATGGTGTGTCTACATTATTCTCAGACAGAGTAGATAAAGAGGGGCATTTCACAATGACAAAGGGGTCCATTTATTAAGAGGACATAAACATCCTAAATGTGTACTCACCTAATAACAGAGTTTCAAAATATATGAAGCAAGAACAGATAGAACATAGCAGAATGACTGAGGCAGAAGAATGAATAAGTGACCTGGAAGATAAAATAGTGGAAATAACTACCACAGAGCAGAATAAAGAAAAAGAATGAAAAGAATTGAGGACAGTTTCAGAGATCTCTGGGACAACACTAAATGCACCAACATTCGAATTATAGGGGTCCCAGAAGAAGAAGAGAAAAAGAAAGGGGTGGAGAAAATATTTGAAGGATTACAGTTGAAAACTTCCCTAACATAGGAAATATTCAATCAAGTCCAGGAAGTGCAGAGAGTCCCATACAGGATAAATCCAAGGAGAAACACACCAAGACACATTAATCAAACTATCAAAAATTAAATACAAAGAAAAAATGTTAAAAGCAGCAAGGGAAAAAACAACAAATAACATACAAGGGAATCCCCGTAAGGTTAACAGCTGATCTTTCAGCAGAAACTCTGCAAGCCAAAAGGGAGTGGCAGGACATATTTAAAGTGATGAAAGGGAAAAACCTACAGCCAAGATTACTCTACCCAGCAAGGATCTCATTCAAATTTGAGAAATTAAAACATTTACAGACAAGCAAAATCTAAGAGAATTCAGCACCACCAAACCAGCTTTACAACAAATGCTAAAGGAACTTCTCTAGGCAGGAAACACAAGAAAAGGAGAGACCTACAAAAACAAACCCAAAACAATTAAGAAAATGGTAATAGGAACATACATATCGATAATCACCTTAAATGTAAATGGATTAAATGCTCCAACCAAAAGACACAGACTGGCTGAATGGATACAAAAACAAGACTCGTATATACGCTGTCTACAAGAGACCCACTTCAGACCTAGGAACACATACAGACTGAAAGTGAGGGGATGGAAAAAGATATTCCATGAAAATGCAATTCAAAAGAAAGCTGGAGTAGCAATACTCATATCAGATAAAATAGACTTTAAAATGAAGCATGTTATAAGAGACAAGGAAGGACACTACATAAAGATCAAGTCAATCCAAGAAGAAGATATAACAATTGTAAATATCTATGCACCCAATATAGGAGCACCCCAATACATAAGGCAAATAGTAACAGCCATAAAAGGGGAAATCAACAGTAACACAATCATAGTAGGGGACTTTAACACCCCACTTTCACCATTGGAGAGATCATCCAAAATGAAAATAAATAAGGAAACACAAGCTTTAAATGATACATTAAACAAGATGGACTTAATTGATATTTACAGGACATTCCATCCAAAAACAACAGAATACACTTTCTTCTCAAGTGCTCATGGAACATTCTCCAGGATAGATCATATCTTGGGTCACAAATCAACCCTTGGTAAATTTAAGAAAACTGAAATCGTGTCAAGTATCTTTTCTGACCACAACGCTATGAGACTAGATATCAATTACAGGAAAAAAATCTGTAAAAAAATACAAACACATGGAGGCTAAACAATACACTACTTAACAACCAAGAGGTCACTGAAGAAATCAAAGAGGAAATCAAAAAATACCTAGAAACAAATGACAATGAAAACGCGATGACCCAAAACCTATGGGATGCAGCAAAAGCAGTTCTAAGAGGGAAGTTTATAGCAGTACAATCCTACCTCAAGAAACAAGAAAAATCTCAAATAAACAACCTAACCTTACACCTAAAGCAATTAGAGAAAGAAGAGCAAAAAACATCCAAGGTTAGCAGAAGGAAAGAAATCATAAAGATCAGATCAGAAATAAATGAAAGAGAAATGAAGGAAACAGTAGCAAACATCAATAAAAGTAAAAGCTGGTTCTTTGAGAAGACAAACAAAATTGATAAACCATTAAACAGGCTCATCAAGAAAAAAAGGAAGAAGACTCAAATCAATAGAATTAGAAATTAAAAAGGATAAGTAACAAACTGACACTGCAGAAATACAAAGGATCATGAGAGATTACTACAAGCAACTATATGCCAATAAAATGGACAATCTGGAAGAAATGGACAAATTCCTAGAAATGCACAACCTTCCAAGACTGAACCAGGAAGAAATAGAAAATATGAACAGACCAATCACAAGCACTGAAATTGAAACTGTGATTAAAAATCTTCCAACAAACAAAAGCCCAGGACCAGATGGCTTCACAGGCGAATTCTATCAAACATTTAGAGAAGAGCTAACACCCATCCTTCTCAAACTCTTTCAAAATATAGCAGAGGGAGGAACACTCCCAAACTCATTCTATGAGGCCACCATCACCCTGACACTAAAACCAGACAAACATATCACAAAAAAGAAAACTACAGACCAGTATCACTGATGAACATAGATGCAAAAGTCCTCAACAAAATACTAGCAAACAGAATCCAACAACACATTAAAAGGATCACACACCATGATAAGTGGGGTTTAGCCCAGGAATGCAAGGATTCTTCAATATATGCAAATCGATCAATGTGATAGACTATATTAACAAATTGAAGGAGAAAAACCATATGATCACCTCAATAGATGCAGAAAAGGCTTTCAACAAAATTCAACACCCAATTATGATAAAAACTCTCCAGAAAGTAGGCATAGAGGGAACTTTCCTCAACATAATAAACGCCATATATGACACACCCACAGCCAACATCGTCCTCAGTGGTGAAAAACTGAAACCATTTCCACTAAGATCAGGAACAAGATAAGGTTGCCCACTCTAACTACTATTATTCAACAAAGTTTTGGAAGCTTTAGCCACAGCAATCAGAGAAGAAAAAGAAATAAGAATCCAAATCGGAAAACAAGAAGTAAAGCTGTCACTGTTTGCAGATGAAATGATACTATACATAGAAACTCCTAAAGATGCTACCAGAAAATTACTATAGCTAATCAATGAATTTGGTAAAGTAGCAGGATACAAAATTAATGCACAGAAATCTCTTGCATTCCTATACACTAATGAGGAAATATCTGAAAGTGAAATTAAGAAAACACTCCCATTTACCATTGCAACAAAAAGAATAAAATACCTAGGAATAAACCTACCTAAGGAGAAAAAAGACCTGTATGCAGAAAAGTATAAGACACTGATGAAAGAAATTAAAGATGATACAAGTAGATGGAGAGATATACCATGTTCTTGGATTGGAAGAATCAACATTGTGAAAATGACTGTACTACCCAAAGCAATCTACAGATTCAATGCAATCCCTATCAAAATACCACTGGCATTTATCACAGAACTAGAACAAAAAAATTCATAATTTGTGTGGAAACATAAAAGACCCCAAAGAGCCAAAGCAATCTTAAGAAAGAAAAACGGAGCTGGAGGAATCAGGCTCCCTGACTTCAGACTATACTACAAAGCTACAGTAATCAAGACAGTATGGTACTGGCACAAAAACAGAAATATAGATCAATGGAACAGAATAGAAAGACCAGTGATAAACCCACGCACATATGGTCACCTTATGTTTGATAAAGGAGGCAGGAATATACAGTGGAGAAAAGACAGCCTCTTCAATAAGTGATGCTGCGAAAACTGGACAGCTACATGTAAAAGAATGAAATTAGAACACTCCCTAACACCATACACAAAAGTAAACTCAAAATGGATTAAAGACCTAAATGTACAGCCAGACACTATCAAACTCTTAGAGGAAAACATAGGCAGAATACTCTGTGACATAAATCACAGCAAGATCCTTTTTGACCCAGCTCCTAGAGAAATGGAAATAAAAACAAAAATAAACAAATGGAACCCAATGAAACTTAAAAGCTTTTGCACAGCAAAAGAAATCATAAACAAGACCAAAAGACAACCCTTAGAATGGGAGAAAATATTTGCAAATGAAGCAACTGACAAAGGATTAATCTCCAAAATTTACAAGCAGCTCATGCAGCTCAATATCACAAAAACAAACAACCTAATCCAAAAATGGGCAGAAGACCTAAATAGACATTTCTCTAAAGAAGATATACAGATTAACAACAAACACATGAAAGAATGCTCAACATCATTAATCATCAGAGAAATGCAAATCAAAACTACAATGAGATATCATCTCACACAGGTCAGAACGGCCATCATCAAAAAATCTAGAAACAATAAATGCTGGAGAGGGTGTGTAGAAAAGGGAACTCTTTTGCACTGTTGGTGGGAATGTAAATTGATACAGCCGTTATGGAGAACAGTATGGAGGTTCCTTAAAAAACTAAAAATAGAACTACCATACGACACAGGAATCCCAATACTGGGCATATACCCTGAGAAAAACATAATTCAAAAAGAGTCATGTACCACAATGCTCATTGCAGCTCTATTTACAATAGCCAGGACATGGAAGCAACCTGAGTGTCCAACGACAGATGAATGGCTATAGAAGATGTGGCACATATGTACAATGGAATATTACTCAGCCATAAAAAGAAACGAAATTTAGTTATTTGTAGTGAGGTGGATGGACCTAAAATCTGTCATACAGAGTGAAGTAAGTCAGAAAGAGAGAAACAAATACCGTATGCTAACACATATATATGGAATCTAAAAAAAAAATGATTCTGATGAACCTAGGGGCAGGACAGGAATAAAGATGCAGATGTAGAGAATGGATTTGATGATATGGTGAGGGGAGGGGAAGGGTAAGCTGGCACAAAGAGAGAGAGTAGCACTGACATAAATACACTGTGAAATGTAAAATAGATAGCTAGTGGGAAGCAGCTACATAGCACAGGGAGATCAGCTTGGTGCTTTGTAACCACCTAGAGGGGTGGGATAGGGAGGGTGGAGGGAGACGCAAGAGGGAGTGGATATGGGGATATATGTATACATATGGCTGATTCACTTTGTTATACAGCAGAAACTAACACAACATTGTAAAGCAATTATACTCCAATAAAGATGTTAAAAAAAAAAGAACAGAACTGTGAGAAGAAAATCGATAACTGCAGTTGAGATTTTAATGCCTCCTACTCAATAATAGACAGAATAAGTAGACAGAAAATCAGGAAGAATATTGAACACTTGAACAACATTACCAAGCAACTTAAACTGATTGCTGTTTACAGAAGAACATACAAGAACAGCAGAATGCACATTCATTTCAAATGCACGCTCAAGAACAGCAGAATACACATTCTTTTCAAATGCACATTCAAGATAGACTATATTCTAGGCTATAACACAAGTCTTAGTAAATTTAAAAGGACTCAAGTCACAGAAAGTATATTCTTTGACCAAAAAGGAATTGAATTAAATGTAATTAACAAAGGTATCTGGAAAATCCCCAATTATTTGGAAGCTAAATAATACACTTCTAAATAACTTATGGGTGAAAGAAAAAATAATCAAGGAATTAAAACATATTCTAATTTGAATATAATGAAAACACAACATATCAAAATATGTGGGATGCAGCTAAAGTGGTACTTAGAAGAAATTTTATAGCAGTAAATGCCTATATTAGAAAAAAAGTAGATCTCAAATCATATACTCACATTGATGACCTCAGCTTCTACCTTAAGAAACAAGAACAGCAAATGAAACCCAAAGTAAGCAGAAGAAAGGAAATGATACTATTCAGAGCAGAAAATAAATGAGGTATACAACAGAAAAACAATACAGCAAAACAATGAACCAAAAATCTTGTTCTCTGAGAAGATAAAAAAATTTAATCAACTTCTAGACAGACTAATCAGGAAAAAAGAGAGAATATGCAAATTACCAATATCACAAATGAGAGAGGTGACATTAATACAAGTTCTAAAGATATCAAAAGGATAATAAGGAAATACCATGGACAACTTTATGCCAATCAATTGACAATAGATAACATGGAAAATTTTCTTAATATATACAAACTACCAAATCTCATGAAAGTAGAAACAGATAACCCGAATAGCCCAATATCTATCAAAGAAATTGAAACTGTTGTTAAAAGCCTTCCCATCAGGAGTAAGACAAGGATGTCTGCTTTCACCATTGCTATTTAATATTGTATTGGAAATGCTAGACACTGCAATGAGGCAAGGGAAAGAAATAAAAGGCATTAAATTAAAAGGAAACAGTAGAACCATCTTTATTCAGAGATGACATGACCCCCTATATACAAAATCCTAAAGAATCCACAAATAAACTACTAGAGCTATTAAACAAATTTTCAGTAAAGGTGCAAAAATACAAGCTCAAGACACAAAAATCAGTTGTTTTTCTATATATTAGCAATTAACACTCTGAAAAAGAAATTAAGAAAACAATACAATTTATTTTTTACATTTATTCTTTTATTTATATTTATTTATTTTGGCTGCATCAGGTCTTAGTTGCAGCATGCGGGATCTTCGTTGAGGTATGTGGGATCTTTCGTTGCAGGGCGCGGGCTCTTTGTTGCAGTATGTGGGCTTCTCTCTAGCTGTGGCGTGTGGGTTTTCCCTTCTCTAGTTGTGGCGTGCAGGCTCCAGGGCATGGGGGCTCTGTAGTTGTGGTGCGTGGGTTCCAGAATGCGTGGGCTCTGTAGTTTGCGGCACGTGGGTTTTCACATTGAGGCATGTGAGCTCAGCAGTTGTGGTATGCAGGCTTAGCTGACCTGCGGCATGTGGGAACCTAGTTCCCCGACCAGGGATCGAACCTGCATCCCCTGTATTGGAAGGCAGATTCTTTACCACTGAACCACCAGGGACGTCCCTATTTATTTTTTAAATTAAAAAAAATTTTCTTGGAGTATAGTAGATTTACAAAATTGTGTTTGTTTCAGGTGTACAGCAAAGTGATTCAGTTATACATGTACATATATTTTTTAGATTCTTTTCTCATATAGGTTATCACAGAATATTGAGTAGAGTTCCCTGTGCTATACAGTAGGTCCTTGTTGGTTATCTATGTTATATATAGTAGTGTGTGTATGTTCACCCCAACTCCTGATTTATCCCTCCCCCCACCATGTTTCCCCTTTAGTATCCATAAGTTTGTTTTCGGTATCTGTAACTCTATTTCTGTTTTGTAAATAAACACATTTGTATGATTTTTAAAAATTAGATTCCAAATATGAGTGGTATCCTATGATATTTGTCTTTCTTTGTCTGACTTACTTTACTCAGTATGATAATCTCTAGGTCCATCCATGTTGCTACAAATGGCATTATTTCATACTTTTTTATGGCTGAGTAATATTCCATTGTATATATGTACCACATCTTCTTTATCCATTCCTGTCAATGGACAGAGGTTGCTTCCATGTCCTGGCTATTGTATAGTGCTGCAATGAACATTGGGGTTCATGTATCTTTTCGAATTATGGTTTTCTCCGATATAGGTCCAGGAGTGGGATTGCTGGATCATATGGTAGCTCTATTTTTAGTTTTTTAAGGAATCTCCCTACTGTTCTTCATAGTGGTTGTACCAATTTACATTCCCACCGACAGTGTAGGAGGGTTCCCTTTTCTCCACACCCTCTCCAGCATTTATTGTTTGCAGATTTTTTTGATGATGGTCATTCTGACCGGTGTGTGGTGATACCTCATTGCAGTTTTGATTTGCATTTCTCTAATAATAGTGATGTTGAGCATCTTTCCATGTGCTTTTTGGCCATCTGTATGTCTTCTTTGGAGAAATGTCTGTTTAGATCTTCTGCCCATTTTTTGATTGGGTGGTTTGTTTTTTTGACATAGAGCTGCATGAGCTGTTTGTATATTTTGGAGATTAATCCTTTGTCGGTTGCTTCATTTGAAAATATTTTATCGCATTCTGTGGGTTGTCTTTTCATTTCATTTATGGTTTCCTTTGCTGTGCAAAAGCTTTTAAGTTTAACTAGGTCCAATTTATTTATTTTTGTTTTTATTTTCATTACTCTAGGAGGTGGCCCCAAAAAGATCTTGCTGTGATTTATGTCAAAGAGTGTTTTGCCTAAGTTTTCCTCTAAGAGTTTTATAGTATCAGGTCTTATATTTAGGTCTTTATTCCATTTTGATTTTATTTTTGTGAATCGTGTTAGAGAATGTTCTAATTGCATTCTTTTACATGTATCTGTCTAGTGTTCCCAGCACCACTTACTGAAGAGACTGTCTTTTCTCCATTGTATATTCTTGCCTCCTTTGTTGTAGATTAATTGACCACAGGTGCGTGGGTTTATCTCTGGACTTTCTATTCTGTTCCATTGACCTATATTTCTGTTTTTGTGCCAGTACCATACTCTTTGATTACTGTAGCTTTGTAGTATAGTCTGAAATCAGGGAATCTGATTCCTCCAGCTCCATTTTTCTTTCTCAGTATTGCTTTGGCTATTTGAGGTCTTTTGTGTTTCCATATAGATTTAAAATCTTTTTGTTCTAGTTCTGTGAAAAATGTCACTGGTAATTTGATAGGGATTGCATTGAATCTGTAGATTGCCTTGGGTATTATAGTCATTTTGACCATATTGATTCTTCCAATCCAAGAACATGGTGTATCTTTCCATTTGTTTGTATCGTCTTCTATTTCTTTCATCAACGTCTTATAGTTTTCAGAGTACTGGTGTTTGTCTCCTTAGGTAGGTTTATTCCTAGGTATTTTATTCTTTTTGATGTGATGGTAAGGGAATACAATTTATAATAGCCTCCAAAAGAAGAAAATATCTGAGAATAAATTTAACCAAGAAGGTAAAAGACTTGTACACTGCAAACTATAAAATATTGTTGAAAAGAAATGAAAGAAAACCTAAATAAAATGAATGATATTTTATGTTCATAGATTAAAAGATTTAATATCATAAAAGTGGCAATACTACTCAAAGTGATCTATATATTTAATGCGATCCTAACCAAAATTCCAATGGCCGTTTTTGCAGATATCAAAAACCCATCTTAAAATTCATATGGAATTGTGAAAACAAAGCTGGAGAACTCACACTTCCTGATTTCAAAACTTACGATAAGCCACAGTAATCAAAACAGTGCAGTATTGGCATAAGGACAGACATACAGATCAATGAAACAGAATCAAGGGTCCAGAAATAAACCCATAGATGTATGGCCAGTTGATTTTTGAAAAGGGTGTTGAGATCATTCAATGGGGAAAAACAGTCTCTTCAGCAAATGGTGCTGGAATAACTGGATATCCAAATGCAAAAGAAGTTGGACCCCTTACCTTGCACCATATGCAAAAATTAACTCAAAATGGATCAGAGACCTGTATATAAAAGCTAAAAGTAAGAAACTCTTAGGAGAAAACATAAGGGGAAAGCTTCATGACATTAGATTTGGCAGTGGATTTGTAAATATGACACCAAAAGTGTGAGCAACAAAAGAACAAATGGATAAAACTGGAGTTCACCAAAATTAAAAACTTGTGTGCAGCAAATGGCATTATAAAGAATATGAGGGCTTCCCTGGTGGTACAGTGGTTAAGAATCCACTTGCCAGTGCAGGGGACACGGGTTTGATGCCTGGTCTGGGAAGATCCCACATGCCGCGGAGCAACAAAGCCTGTGTGCCACAACTACTGAGCCTGTGCTCTAGAGCCCACGAGCCACAACTACTGAAGCCTGTGTGCCTAGAGCCTGTGCTCCACAACAAAAGAAGCCACTGTGATGAGAAGCCCACACACTGCAACGAAGACTAGCCCCTGCTTGCTGCAACCAGAGAAAGTCCACACACAGCAACAAAGAACCAATGCAGCCAAAAAAATAATAATAATAAAATAAAGAATACTAAAAAGACAAATTACAGAATGGTAGAAAATATTTGCAAATCATGTGTCTGATATAGGTCTAGTATCCTGAATATATAAAGAACTCCTACAATTCAGCAACAAAAAGACAAACAACCCAATTTAAAAACTAAACAGGCAAATTACTTGAACAGACATTTCCCCAAGGAAGATCTGCAAATGGCCAACAAGCACATGAAAAGGTGGTTAACATCATTAGTCATTAGGGAAATACAAATCAAAACCACAATGAGATACCACTTCACATCCACAAGGATGGCCATAATCAACAAACGGAAAGTAATGAGTGTTGGTGAGGATGTGAAGAAACTGGAACCCTTGTTCATTGCTAGTGGGGATGTAAAATGGTCAGCTGCTATGGAAAACAGTTTGGTGCTTCCTCAGTAAGTTAATCATAGACCCAGCAGTTCTACTCCTAGTTATATACCTAAAAGAAGTGAAAACAGGTACTCAAACAAATACTTGTACATGAATGATCACAGCAGAACTATTCACAATAGCCAAAAGGTGGAAACATCCTAAAAGTCCATCAACAGATGAATGGATAAATAATTGTGGTATATACATACAATGGAATATTATTCACCCATAAAAAGCAATGAAGTACTGATATATGCTACAACATGGATGAACCTCAAAAACGTTAAGTGAAAGAAGCCAGACACGAAAGGTCACATACTATATGATTCCATTGATATGAAATATCCAGGATAGGTACATCTGTAGAGCTAGAAACAGATTAGTGGCTGCTAGGGGCTGGGGGAGGGCAGAGTTGGGAGCAACTGCTTAAGGGGTATGGGGTTTTATTTTGCGGTAATAAAAATGTTTTGGAACTAGATAGAGGTTGTGGTTACACCACCTTTGTAATTTACCATATTAACAGACTAAAAAAGAAAAACCATATGATCATCTCAAGGATGCCAAAAAGTATTGGACAAAGTTCAAAACCCATTCCTGATTAAAAACCCTCAGCCATCTAGGAATAGAAAGGAAGTTTCCCAACTTGATAAAGGGCATCTGTGAGAAACCTACAGCTCATATCATACCAAATAGTGAAAAACTGAATGTGTTCCCCCTAAGATCATGAAAAGGCAAGGATGTCCACTCTTATTACTTCTATTCAACACTGTACTGGAGGTTTCACTAGTGCAATGAGGTAAGAAAAAGAAATAAAAGGCACCCAGATTGAAAAGGAAGAAATATAACTATTTTTATTTGTAAATGATGTGATCATCTATGTTGAAATTCCTTTAAAAGCACTGTAACTAATAAATGAGTTTGGCAAGGATGCTGTGTACAAGATCGATATGCAAATATCAACTGCATTTCTATTTACCAGCAACAAGACACTGAAAATTGAAATTTAAAAATATGATTTACAATAGATAAAAAAGTACTGAAGGCTAAAGTTGAGAAAAGATGTGCAAGAGTACCTGGAAAAGTATAAAACATTTCTGAGTGAAATTAAGGATCTAAATAAATGTCTGTTCATACATCAGAAAATTCAATATTCTTGTCAATTCTCCCAAATTGATCTATAGATGGTAGAAATTGGCAAGCTGATTCTCAAATTTATTTCAAAATGCAAGGGAATGAGAACATCTAAAACTACTTTGGAAAAGTAGAACAAAGTTGGAGTACTTACACTTCCTGTCTTCAAGACTTATTTTAAAGCTATAGTAATCAAGAGAGTGGGGTGCTGAAATCAAGATAGACCAAGCGATCACTGGAATACAATAGAGAGGCCAGAAACAGAGCCACAAGTTTATGGTCAATTGATTTTTTAAGAAAATGTAAATGCAATTCAGTTAAGAAAGATGGTCATTTCAATAAATGGTGTTGAATAATTGGTTATCTGATGCAAAAAAACTGATATTGATACATTCTTCCCATCGTAAGCAAAAATTAACTCAAAATGGATCACAGATTAAGACCTATAAAGTTTCTAGAAGAAAATATGGGAGAAAAATCTTTGTAACCTTGGGTTAGGTAAAAATTCCTTAAGCACCAAAACATAATTGAAAAGAAAAAATTGATAAAGTGGACTTCATCAAAATTAAACACTCTGTTCTTCAAAAGACACTGTGAAAAGAATAAATGACAGTCACATAATAAGGGGAAAATTTATAAATCACTTACTGATAAAGAACTTGTATCCAGGGCTTCCCTGGTGGCGCAGTGGTTAAGAATCCTCCTACCAATGCAAGGAACACGGGTTCGAGCCCTGGTCCAGGAAGATCCCACATGCTACAGAGCAACTAAGCCCGCGCGCCACAACTACTGAAGCCCGCGGGCCTAGAGCCCATGCTCTGCAACGAAGAGTATCCCCCACTCACTGTAACTAGAGAAAGCCTGCACGCAGCAATGAAGATCCAACACAGCCAAAAATAAAAATAAATAATAAGATTTATAAAGAACTTGTATCCAGAATATGTAAGGAACTCTCAAAAAGTAATAAGAAACAAACCTGATTTTTAAATATGCAAAATATCTGAACAGACATTTCATCAAAGAAGATACACGGACGGCAAATAGGCATAAGAAAAGATGTCCAAATAATTAGCCATTAGGGGAATGAAAATTGAAACCACAATGAGATCCCTCTCCACAACTATTAGAACAGATAAAATGAAAAAGACTGACAATACCAAGTGTAGCAAGGATGTCGAGAAAGTGGAACTTCCATACATTGCTATGGGGTTCAACCATTTTGGAAAAGAATTTGGCAGTTTCTTTAAAAGTTAAACATGAACTTGCCACATTACCTAGCCATTCCACTCCCACGTATTTATCTAAGAAAAATGAAAGCAGGTATCCATACAAAGATTTGCATGTAAGTGTTCATAGCAGCTTTATTTATAATAGTCCCAAAGCATAAAGAACCCATATGTCCATCAGCAGATGCAATGGATACATGTATTTGATTTTTATTACTTTGTAACAAATACCATAAGCTTAGAATACAATTACCGAAAACTTAAACAAATTAATTATCTCTCAGTTTCTTTGGGTCATGATCCTGGAACATTTTGGTTGGGTACTCCGCTCAAGGACTCACCAGGTTGAAATCAGGGTGCCAGCAGGGCTGCCATCTCATCTAGGCCTTAGGTTCCTCTTCCTACTTCACTGCTGGCTGGCAGAATTCAATCCCTTGCAGTTGCAGGACTGAGGCCCTCAGCTCTAAGAGGCCACCCACCTTCTGTACAACATGGCAGTTTGCACCTTCATGGCCAAAAGGAGAGGCTTTAAACCTGTCTGACTTCCAGAAGAACCCAATTAGGTCAGGTCCACACAGAATAATCTCCCTTTTCATTAATTCACAGTCAACTAGCCAGTGACCTTAATTACATCTGCAAAATCCCTTCTGGCATATAATGTAACCTAATAGCCTAAAATCTCATATTCACAAGTCCCTCTCACTGGAGGGGAGGGGATTATCCAGCACATGTACCCCAAGGAGTGGGAATCCTGGGGGTCATCTTAGAATGCTGTCTACCACATAAACAAGTTGTGGCACATCCAACCAACAGGAATCCTGCTCAGCAATGAAAGGGAAGAAACTGTTGATACACACAACAACATAGATATACTTTAAAATAATTTTGATGAGTGAAAGTAGCTAGATGGATATTTTGATTGCGGTGATGGATTCATGAGTGTTTACATGTTTACATGTGTCATGAGTGTCTACTGTATGTCAGTTATACACATGTTTAAAAAAGAAGTTTATAAAATGTGATATTCAATAGTTATTAGAAAACATTTAAGTATGTTTTTCAACTTTTCAACTAATTTTTATGAAATTGAAATACAGATTAGTTATTTATGATGACACAATATTCAAACTGAGGTGTGCTATAAGCACAAATGCATATCTGATTTTAAAGACCATATGAAAAAGGAATGTAAAATATATCATTGGTAACTTTTACATTGATTACATGTTGGAATGATAATACTTTGGATATGTTTGGTTAAATAAACATAGTTGTTAGTTGTGTTACTAATCTTTTTTTTTTTTTTTTTTTTTTTTACAAAAAGAAAAGTATTCCCTTATTTCCCCTGTGTGGAAATGTGAAACATTTATTTTAGATATCAGACAAGAACAGAGAGAAGTAATCCAATTTTACTGCAGCAGTATAAAAATCATCCTTTCACCACAGTGTAAGATTTAAGTTAATCTGCACAAGGGTACACATTATATAAAATGTAGTAAGATTACTGCTGCCCTGCCAAGTACTTCCAGTCCCTACCCAGGTCCTACTGCAAGACTGGTGGTCCCAATAGTTTCATGGAAGCAAATCATTAAAAATAATAATAATAAAGCAATTAAAAAGACAAATCAAAATGCCTCAGTGACCATATATCCAACTCAAACTTTATCTATTTAAATGTTACATTTGCTTCCCACTAATAAATCTTTATTTCACTCAAACTTGAACAATAAATCTTCCATACTGAAGTATCTTCCTTGCCTAACTAATTCAAAGGAAAAAACCAAAATGATTAGTAAAGAAAAATGTAGGGATTAACACACCCTCTTGTTTTAAATATTTTTAAGGTTTAAAAATTGTTTAAAGTTTTAAATTTCTAGTAAGAAAACATTATCTGAATGAATACCCTAATGGCAAACCACTGTAAAATGTTTCAGCTGCATTTGGAGCAGAGGGGTAGGGATTATCTTCAAAGCACCCCAGCTTTCTTCATGAGAAGATCAGAGGTACACTGGTTTGTATTATTGCGACATCCATTAGGTGATCTAAGTTGCTTTTTCTTCAGCAGGGGCTTTATTTGTCAGAAGGGCATTATGCTTGACCTCCAAATTTGGCCGACAATTTACTGATGAGATTCATAACCTTTGGGTTGCTCTGATATTTTGACATATTTGCCGGGTTCTGAGCCACATCCTGGAAGGCCACCATAACTTCTGGATCCTGCATGGCTGCAAGAACCTCTGGATCACTAAGAATTTCATTGAGCCCAGGCATTCCTGCCATTCCAGGCATGCCCCCTCCCATTCCAGGCATTCCTCCAGGAAAATTACCAGGCATTCCGCCAGGAAAGCCACCTGGAAAAGAGCCATACTGAGCTCCTGATTGTCGTCTGGCTTCTTCCTCCCTCTGGGCTCTCTCATGTTCTTCCCGAGCCTTCTTGACCCTTTCTATTCTTTCTTTGATCTCTCGCTCTTCACGTTTTCGCTCATACTTTCTCCGATGTTCAGCAATTTTCTGGGCCCTTGGTTGAACTTCTTTCAGCATTGCACTAGCATCTTCATCATAATCCAGCTTACAGGCAAGGGCAAGATCATGGGCAGCTTCTTCCCAATGGCCCAAAAGTCTGTGTGCTTTCCCTCGCCACTTGTATGGCTGAGCAGAATCAGGATTTATTTCAATAGCTCTGTCACAGTCTCGGATGGCAGCATTTGGCTTCTGTAATTTGATGAAGACACTCGCTCTCTTGGCATAAAGAATGGCCAAACGAGGATTTAGCTTGATGGCATCTGTGAACAAGTCAATGGCTTTCTGTAGTTCACCATCATTTAGGGCATCAATGGCAGCCACTTTTTTATCATTTGCCTGATCCATCATCTCCTCAGTTATCTCTACATTTTCATCTCCCATTTCTTGAGGGGCATCAGTGTCTGGTTCAATCACACCTTCATTGTCAATTTCTAGATCACTCTCCTCACTTGATGGTTCGTCTGTCTTTATGTTTTCCTCCGCCTTCCTACTATCTGTTTTTTCTTCCTTGGTATTTTCTTCCAATTTAGTTTTATGAGTAGCAGGTGGTATTTTACCCCCCATGTTTGCGGGGGTCCATGGTCCGGAGGCGGCGGGAGGCAGCAGTAGGCGGCGGGCACGGCACAGGCTGCGGCCCGATCCCAAGCCCGGGCTAGCTCAGCGTGACCGCGTAAAGGCTGTGTTACTAATCTTAATTTCACCTTTTTTAATGTGGCTACAAGAAAATTTCAAATTACCCATAGGGCTCCATGATATTTCTACTGGACAGTGCTGCTCTAGATCAAACTGCTTGGTTAGGGAAGTACGGGGGATAGACAAACAAGTTCACTGACATCAGAAGGAGACCAAATTCAGAACATGGGACACTCTACAGGACAAATGCCCCCTTTTCTCTAAGAAATCAATGGAATGAAGACCAAAAAACCCCTAAAAATACCCAAAAGGTGGGGGGGGAGGACTATTTATAGAATAAAAGAGACTTAAGAGTTATAAAAATCAAGTGCAATGTGTGAAACTTCCTAGGATCCTGATTTGAACAAACCAACTATAAAAAATATTTCTGAATTAATTGGGGCATCTGATTATAGACTGGCTATTAGATAATAATCAGAAATTATTATTAATTTCATTAGGTGTGTCAATGGCATGATGCTAATAAATAAAATCCCTATCAGTTCCTTGATGCATATCATAGTTATGACAGGGGAAATGATAGGGTGTCTTGGATTTGCTTTAAACACCTAACAGAACAGAGTACAAGTAAAGGAAGATGGGCTGTGAGCTAACAGTGTGGGATCTGGGAGATGAATTCATGGGGTTCATGTTTATCCTATTCTTTACATGTTTAAGTTTTTGAGAATTTCCATAAAAAAAAAGTTTTACTACAAAGCTACAGTAATCAAAACAGTATGGTACTGGCACAAAAACAGAAATATAGGTCAATGGAACAGAATAGAGAGTCCAGAGATAAACCCACACACCTATGGTCACCTAATCTATGACAAAGGAAGCAAGAATACACAATGGAGAAAAGACAGTCTCTTCAATAAGTGGTGCTGGGAACACTAGACAGCTACATGTAAAAGAATGAACTTAGAACACTCCCTAACACCATACACTATAATAAACTCCAAATGGATTAAACATCTAAATATAAGGCTGGATACTATAAAACTCTTAGAATAAAACATAGGCAGAACACTCTTTTTTTTTTTTTTCGGTACGCGGGCCTCTCACTGTTGTGGCCTCTCCCGCTGCGGAGCACAGCCTCCGGACGTGCAGGCTCAGTGGCCATGGCTCACGAGCCCAGCCACTCCGCGGCATGTGGGATCCTCCCAGGCCAAGGCACGAACCCGCGTCCCCTGCATCGGCAGGCAGACTCTCAACCACTGCGCCACCAGGGAAGCCCGGCAGAACACTCTTTGACATAAATCGCAGCAAGATCTTTTTGGAGCCACCTCCTACAGTAATGCAAATAAAAACAAAAATAAATAAATAGGACCTAGTTAAACTTAAAAGCTTTTGCACAGCCAAGGGAACCATAAACAAAATGAAAAGACAACCCACAGAATGGGATAAAATATTTTCAAATGAAGCAACCGACAAAGGATTAATCTCCAAAATATACAAACAGCTCATGCAGCTCTATGTCAAAAAAACAAACCACCCAATCAAAAAATGGGCAGAAGATCTAAACAGACATTTCTCCAAAGAAGACATATAGATAGCCAAAAAAGCGCAAGAAAAGATGCTCAACATCACTAATTATTAGAGAAATGCAAATCAAAACTACAATGAGGTCACCTCACACCGGTCAGAATGACCATCATCATAAAAATCTGCAAACAACAAATGCTGGAGAGGGTGTGGAGAAAAGGAACCCTCCTACACTGTTGGTGGAAATTTAAATTGGTGTAGCCACTATGGAGAATAGTATGGAGGTTCCTTAAAAAACTAAAAATAGAGCTACCATATGATCCAGCAATCCAAATCCTGGGCAAATATCCAGAGAAACGCATAATTTGAAAAGATACATGAACCCCAATGTTCATTGCAGCACTATACAATAGCCAGGACATGGAAGCAACCCAGATGTCCATTGACAGAGCAATGGATAAAGAAGATGTGGTACATATATACAATGGAATATTGCTCAGCCATAAAAAAGAATGAAATAATGCCATTTGTAGCAACATGGATGGACCTAGAGATTATCATACTGACTGAAGTAGGTCAGACAGAGAAAGACAAATATCATATGATATCGCTTATATGTGGAATCTAAAAAAAGGGTACAAATGAACTTATTTACAAAACAGAAATAGAGTTACAGATGTAGAAAACAGACTTATGGTTACTAGGGGGTAAGCGGGGGGGAGGGATAAGTTGGGAGACTGGAATTGACATATACTCAATACTATGTATAAAATAGATAACTAATAATGACCTACTGTATAGCACAGGGAACTCTACCCAATACTCTAATGGCCTACATGGGAAAAGAATGGACACATGTATATGTATAACTGATTCACTTTGCTGAACACCTGAAAGTAACACAACATTGTAAATCAACTATACTCCAATAAAAATTAAAAAAAAAAAGTCTGTGACTTTCTCCCTGAAAGTCGCAGGGGGTCTGGGTGCCATGTGACCCTGGGCTGCCCTCCCTGTCTGAGCCAGGGGTGAAAATGGCCACAGGAAGGAATGAGGGCATTCCTCATTAAGGTGAGTAGCCACTGATCATATTTATTATATGCAATGTGCTGTTAATGACTCTGCTCATGAAATTGGTTATATATGGTGCAATAACCTAACTTGTTCCTTCTTCTTACACACTATTTGCAAAATATAAGTACATTTTCCCTGGCAAACATTTCAGAATTGCAACATGCAGACACTTAAAGTCCTTTTCTTCATCCAAAGTGCTAAAAGAATTTAGCTGCATTTATGCAGAAACATCTGTTCTCAAAGCATAGGCCACTGGGGGCCTGCAATTGACATCAGGGGAGCAGCTGTCACACACACTGTTGTCTCAGCCTCCTTAACCCTTTCGACAATCCCCCTTGCACACGTTCACACAAACCACCAAGTGTGCAATGTTTTATTCTTAAGGGGTTTGTCAGAGCAGCCGGTTGTCAGAACTCCTGAGCTGGGGAGCCTTCCCACATGACTGATGGATACTGCCATTAAACGTGAAGGAAGTGGAGAGTTCAATCATCCTCATGGAAATATGTCACAAGTGGATTGCACCTCCCGATCAGGGCTCCAGATCATGGATAACCTTCTCTGAGGATCAGAGCCAGGCACATATCCAAATCCGCCTGCCCAGGTGGTGTCTAGGTGTGTGAGTGTGCAGGGTGACCTGCCCTGCCCCTCGGAGCCTGGGGTCCTCCCTCTTGGCTCCTGTGCCTTGCTCTCTAGTGTTTTTGTTCTGCTGAAGATTGGCAGGGAAACTGGGCAGTGGCTGGTTCAGAAGGCCCAGAGAGCCCTCCTGAGCTGTGCTCCCAGCCTTGTGCAGGATGGCAGTGACAGAGTGGCCCAGTGCCTGTCCTCAAGCTGCTCACAGCCAAGATGCAGAGAGCAGGCACTGAGCTGCCAGGGTCTCTCGTGCCAGGGTCCTGGACCCTTGCTCCTTCTTCCTTGCTTACCTGACCACCACATTTTGCCTAACTGCTGTTTGATCTTCCATAGCAGCTGAGGTATAGCCTCCTCCTGGAAGGCTCTCTTGAGTTGACCCTGACTATGGCCCTCTCTCACCCACACATGAGGTAGGGGACACTGCCGCCCTGCACCTGCACCAGGGCCTGCTGCAGAGCAGTACCCCGGTGATCTGGTGGTTTGATTAACTTAGTGGTCTCCAAAGTAGGAAGTGTGTCCCCAGAGTAAAGACCAACATGAGGAACTTGGGAAGAAAATGTGAGAACTCCTTTTAACATTTTAGCATTCACTTAAAGTGATTTTGTTATGAAATGTTTGTTACATAAAAAGATTATCTGTAACATATAAGTTATGAAGCATGATAAAAAAGTTAGATGCCTGGAGGCCCTCCACCCAGTCGGGCGGTGGAATGTTGTCAACCCCTCCTGTGCTATCCTCCCAACGCACCCTACTTTCATCATTCCCACTATCTGGAATTTTTTTTTATCAACTCATATAACTTAACAGCAAAAAACAATGTTTTTTTTTTAAACAAACAATTTGATTTAAAAATGGGCAGAATATCTGAATAGATATTCTTCTAAAGAAGACATACAGATGGTCAATAGTTATATGAAAAGATGTTCAACATCGCTAATCATCAGGGAAATGCAAATCAAATTCACAATGAGATATCACCTCACAAGTGTTAGGGTGGCTACTATAAAAAAGACAAGAAATAACAAGTGTTGGTGAGGAGGTGGAGAAAAGGGAACCCTTGTGCACTATTGGTGGGAATTTAAATTGGTGCAGCCACTTTAAAAAACAGCATGGACGTTCCTAAAAAATTAAAAATAGAACTACCATATGATCCAGAAATTCCACCCAAAGGAAACAAAAACACTGACTTAAAAAGATATCTGCCCCCTCCCGTTCATTGCAGAATTATTCACAATAGCCAAGACATGGAAACAACCTAAGTGTCCATCAGTGGGTTAATGGATAAAGAAAATGTGGTATATTTATATATATACAATGGAATATTATGCAGACATAAAAAAAGAATAAAATCCTACCATTTGTGACAACATGGATGGACCTTGAGGGCATTATGTTAAGTGAAATAAATCAGACAGAGAAAGACAAATACTGTATGATCTCACTTATATGTGGAATCTAAAACAAAACAAAACAGAACAAAAAAGTTGAGCTCATAGATACAGAGAACAGATTGGTGGTTGTCAAGGTGGGGGTGGGGATGAGTGAAATGGGTCAAAGGGACAAACTTCCAGTTATAAAATAAATAAGTCCTGGGCATGTAATGTACAGCATGCTGACTATAGTTAACAAAACTGTATTGTATATTTGCAAGTTGCTAAGAGTATATATCTTACAAGAAAAAAATTTATCCCAGAAATACGTATCCCTAAACAATATACTGTATGGTTTAATTGCTTTTAAGTTTTATAAAAAAATGGTGTGTGGACTTCCCTGGTGGCGCAGTGGTTAAGAATCCGCCTGCCAATGCAGGGGGACACGGGTTCGAGCCCTGGTCTGGGAAGATCCCACGTGCCGCGGAGCAACTAAGCCTGTGCGCCACAACTACTGAGCCTGTGCTCTAGAGTCACGAGCCACTACTGAAGCCCGTGCGCCTAGAGCCCGTGCTCCGCAACAAGAGAAGCCACCACATTGAGAAGCCCGTGCACCGCAACAAACAGTAGCCCCTGCTTGCTGCAACTAGAGAAAGCCCATGGGCAGCAATGAAGATCCAACACAGCCAACAAAAAATTAAAAAAAAGGCGTCGTTCTGTACACAGTACTAGTGACTTGATTTTTTGCACTTACCATGATGGATGAAGATTACATCCATACAATGCTTCTAAGAGTCTGCTCTCTGACTGTTCATATGTGAGTGTTCCATAATTTCTTTTTCCATTTTCCTGCCAATGGAACATAGGTTGGTTCCAGTTATTGCTGCTTAGAGCAGGGGTCTAGGAGTACATCCACACACAATTCTCTTGGGGACACATCAGCAGTGGAACTGCTCCTTTGCAGGATATGCTACAAGTATATATATTCAACCTCACTGGATAATTCTCAGCTGTTTTGCAAACTGGTCGTACCAATTTACACTCCCACACATAGATCAGAAGGGTTTCTACTGATCCACATTGTCTCCAGCATTTATTACCACACATATTAAATTTGCTTATTGAATGAGTGTGCAGTAGTGTTTCTTTCTTAAATATTTGATAGAATTCACTGGGAAAGCCACGTGACATTTTCTTTCTGGGAAAGTTTTTAATTATAAATTCAATTTCTTTAACAGAAATAGAATTGTTCAGATTTTCTACTTCTTCTTGTGTCAATTTTGGTTTTGTCTTTCAAGGCATTTGTTCCTTTTATCAAATGTATTGATATAAACTATTTCATAAAAATCCCTTGTTATCCTTTTAATGTCTGTAGAATATTGATAAATTGTATTTTCGCCTAGTTAGTCTTAGAATTTATCAATTTTATTAACCTTTTCAAAAGGTTTTTTTCTCTACTGTTAGTTTTCTATTTCACTTATTTCCATTCTAATGAGAATGTTTATAAACAACCTGACACACCCTGCCTGATAGATAGTAAGCACTCAGAGAGGCACTCCTGGTTGAGCCCAGCTCAGCCATGAAAGTGGGCAGCTGCTTAGCATGTGGGTGGTCAAATGAATGGACAGACAGGTGGCTGAGCAGAGAGTAGAGGCCTCATAAAGACAGAAAAGAGGGCAGGCCACACTGCTTAAGAATAGCCCAGGCTGTAAACATCTCCGACCATAAACAGCATAGACCAAGTGCCAAGGCCCACACTGGCTAGATTACCCTGCAAAGTCCACTTAAATCCCTGAGCCTCTGTTTCCTCAGAGGAAAGGAAAGTAGACGGAAGTTGCTATGAGGCCACCGGTACACAGCTGCTGGCACTGTGCAGGTGCTTCAACCATCAAAGACAGAAGTGGCCATTTAATTACTATTTTTTAGCCAGACTCATGTACTTTTGAATGTTGCCTGGATTTAAAAACAAAAAATGAACAATTTACTGACCAAATTAACCAAGTACATAATGACTCTGCCGGGGCAATATTTAGCTGATTCCAAGAGGCTGCATTCCTTCCAGTCCTTGGTGAGATCCCTTGTTCATAAGGCAGGAATTCACCAATTAGGATGATCCCTGGTGCCAGGACTGAAAGGCCTTTAACTGACAACACTGGAGCCTGTGTTAGCTTTACTCAAAAATAATAAAACGAAGGTGACACCCCCCCACCCCAAGTTCATGGACCTTTCACAGGTTAGTCCATAAGACTCTTCCTGGCTAAGTTTATGTGGTTTGGCAGTTTGGGGTATACCTGGTGGTGCCTGGGGTAGTATGACCCTAAGGAAATCACGGAGATGACATGACACACACGAGAGGGCTCCTTTCTACAGGCCCCGGCCCCAGGGAGCTCTGCAGGGCAAAGGAGGGTCAGGCCACTTTTCGTCATCATTACCAAAAGTGAGGGATGCATGCTGGGTCACCAGGAAGGGAAGGGAATAAGCACGGAGTGGATGCCTCTTTTGCACCAGGCACCGGCATTATGGGCCCCATTTGGTGTTTGAAATCCAAAGTGATCCTGGGAGTGTAAGAGCAGTCACCCAGTGAGGAAGCAGTGGGTTCAAACCCCAGTCTCTGTGACCTGGGTGCCTTGTGCTATCTCTGGTTCCCTGGGGAATCTTTGGGGGCCCTGCATGAAAGGGGCATGGTGGGGCACCTTTGCAGAAAAAGAGAACCCTCTGAGGTAGAGCCAGGCCCACAGGGCCAGGCCCAAAGGCCAAGGGTGTATTGACAGTAACAGGAAGGAGACTGGGAATGATGCCTGAAGGATGGGAAGGGAAATGGAGGCCAGAGCCTAAAATTTCCAGAGGATGCCTGACGAAAGCCTTCAGCCCCAGGTTCCTCAGCCTCTCCCCGCAAAACCCCTCCCCTCATGCTCCTGGCAGATGCCCTGGCCTCCAGGAGGGCACGGGACACACAGTCCGAAGGTGACATGCATCACAGTTGGTAATTTTAAAGCAATTTCAACCCAAAACAGTTAACCTGAATCAAGTTTTGAGAAAGGAGTCCAATAAACCCAGGTTATCAGAGAAAATTCATGTAGATCCTTCAAAACAACAAAGGAAATATCAACCAAAAAATATGAAGAAACCATTGTGGATTAAACAGACTCTAACAGACACGACAAACAAGGGCAATACCTGATCACTGATTGGATCTTGGATATAAAAATAAGACCCATAAAACATCACTGGGGCAACTGTTGAAAGCTGACTATGGACTGTTTATGAGAAATGTGTTAATGTTAAGTTTCTTGAGTGTGATACTTGAATAGAGGTTTTATAGGAGAACATCCTTGTTCTAAGGGGATGCTGATGTCTTTAGGCAAAGGGCATGATTCCAGTAACTAACTCTTCAATGGTTCAGCAAAAGTAATGAGCAATGAGATAAAGCACATGCTCCAAGATATTAACAAGTGAGGTATTTAGGTGAAGAGTACATCATTCTTTATGAAGCTTTCCAAGTAAAAAGTTTGGGGAGATCTCTGGGCCCCCATAGTTAACAGCAATCAGCTAAATCCAAACCTCTCCATAAAGATGAACCAAAAGAGCAAATAAAAGCACCCACACCCAGGCCTGGAACATGATCAGGAGGCAGGCTGCTGCCTACCTGAAATTGGTATGAAAGAGACCCAACTTGCAGAGCCTGCTCCAGAGCCCGCTGGAATTGAGGGTCAGGCAGAGACCACGTGGGAAAGAGGAGCAGGGAGCTAGGTCCAAGACCTTAGAAAAAATAACACCAGAAGGAGAAAGTCCCACCTGCATGGGGAAATTCTGAGAGCAGGTCTGAGACCAGGGGGGATCAAGGCACTGAATACTAGGGAATTGAAAGGGGACAAAGTGTGTGGGACCAGAGGCGGCTGTCTTGGAACTGTCCTGCTTCTAGGAGATGTGGCTCTGAAGTAGAGGCCCTTGGAGGTTTGGTGATAGTAGATAGGAAGAAGTAGCATGGAAATTCAAGGACCTACAGAAGCAAAAGTAAACACAGAAGACACATAACCATCCCAAAGCCTTAAAGACACCAAGTAGGGATACTGCGCTTCTCTAAACCAACAGAAGAGGGAATTCTTGAACTAAGAAACCTGATGTTATCCATATGACCAACTCCTGCCTACATTCATTTTATTATTACCAGTCCCAGCTAACCTAAAGACATTTCTAAGTTAACAGAAGGTAACAGACAATACCCATACAAACCAATTTAAGGTTGACAACCATTTAAGAATGACAATCATTCTCCCCACAAATCAATTCACAGGGGAACAATTTAATAATGCCCCAACTTGAACTGCCTTAAGAAAAGATTCATATATGAAAAATAACATCTGAAGTATAAATTTGATATGGACCAAAAAATAGGTAAACGTGAAACTAGAGTTTCCCAAACTCAGGAAAGAAAATGAAAGACAAAATCAACTCAGAACTGAACACTAAATTAGAAGCTCTCTTAGGGAGAATAGATTTGACTGAAAATTTTTTAAATGCTCATTGAGGAAATGAATGAAAACAAGCACAAAACAGCAGTGAAGAGAACCATAAAGAAAGTGATAGATATAGAAGACAGGCAAAAAAAAAAAAAAAGATCTAGCATACAGACATATTACTGGAAGAAAAAAATTTTAACATTTAAAATTATTATCCAAGAAAACTTTCTGGAAATGAAAGAAGACTTGACTCTGCATAGTCAAAGCCCCCACTTATACTTGAGAAAACATCTCGAATGCTCAACTCCAAGACTTTTCCTAGTAAAATGATTAGACGTTAAAGGTAAAGAAAAAAATAATCCTTTGGAGCTCTAAGAAAAATGATCAAGTCACTCACGAAGGGAAGGAAGGCATGTTTATTTCAGACTTCTTGTCAACAACACGTAAGAAATACCATCCAGAGCAGCATTTTAACAAACTCAAGGAAAGAAAGTGTAGGTCAGGATCCTATAACCAGCCAAGCTATCCTTCAAGTATCAGGGTTACAGAAAACATATTGAACATGAAAGAAATCAGGGACTATTGAACTCATGAGCCCTTCCTGGAAAACCCATTGGAAGCTAAGCTTTATCAAACCAAGAGATGACTGGGGAAACTTTAGCAAAAAGAAATATTAGCAAACAGAATCCAACACCATTGTGGTGGACAGACTCTAGGGTGACCATGATCCCTATATCTCCTGGTATTCATGCCTTGGGTGCGGATGGAACCTTTGACATTCCTCTAGCCAACAGAATATAGAAAAAGTGATGGGATATCACCTCCTGATTCCCCTGCACAGGACTCTGTCTAGCAAATTTACTCTAGAGGCTCTCTTTGCTGGCCTGATAAAGAGGCCATGCTGGGGAAGCCCATGTGGCAAGAACCACAGGTGGTCCCCAGGAACTGTGGGTGGCCTCCAGAAGCTGAGAGCAGACTCCAACCACCAGCAAACACTTAAGCTGTCAGTCCTGCAACCACAAAGAACTGAAGTTGGCTAACAACCATATGAGTGGAAAAGCTAATCCATTCCTAGTTAAGCCTCTGGATGAAAACCCAGTCCTGGCTAACACCAGCAGGAACCCAGCTAAGCCACGCCTGAACTTCAAATCTACAGAAACTATGAGATGATATATGTGTGTTGTTTTAAGCCACTACATTTATGATAATGCATTACACAGCCATAGAGCAATAGATAGCTAATCCAACCATATCAAAATATATCATGCCTAGTGGTTTCTATTCCATGAATGCAAAGATGGCTTAATATTCATATTAATAAATTTTGTGTCTTATTGTTTGCCTCACTCTCATCCCAGACCTGATATTAGGAAATCCATTAATATCATTCATCTTATTAATTATGCTAAGGAGAAATATCATAATTGTCTCCACAGATGTCTTCAACAAAAATCTATACCCATTCCTTACTTTAAGAAACCACCCAATAAAATAGAAATTAATGGATACTCCATATATATATATATATATGTGTGTGTGTATATATATATATTCGTACCCTAAAGTCAGCATCCTTCTTAGTGGAATAAGTATTAGAGGTCTTTTTACTAAGGTCAAGAGCAAGGTAAGAGTGCCTATTATATCCAATATTTAATACTGAATTAGAGGTTTTTAGCTAATTTAATTAGATAAGAGAAAGCAATTAGATGCATAAAAATCAGTAAAGAAGTAAAACTATTTCAATTTTCACATGACAGAATATATGAACTATCTAACAGAGTCTAACAACAAAATAAATTTAATGAGGTAGATAGATATAAAATAATATACACGTAGACAATAAGAAGTTACAAGATATAATGGAAAAAAACCTTTTATAATAGCAACAAACAAGGTAAAATACTCATGAATAAACCTGACAAAGAATGTGAAGAAAACTTCTAAATGCTCCTGAAAGTGGTCTTGAACAAGTAAAAGGTTAAATAGTCTTGAACACAAAGGAAGACATTCCTTGTTTTTGGATAAGATGACTCAACTTCATAAAAACATCAATTATCCTGAAGTTATACATAAATTTAATACGATCCTAACAAGAGATACCAGCAACATGTTGGAATAGCTAGGAAATCCCTGAAATTAAAAGCAGTGGAAGGAGGATTAGCCCTACCAGATATCAAAACACAATAATGGGTATTGAGTTCAATCTCTTTCCTCTGTTGCAATAGTTGTAGATAGTCTTCCTTGCTGTTCATACACACACACACACACACACACACACACACACACACACACACACTGTAATTCCTACGTGTGAGACCAGCATATGATGGGACAGAGGTGTGAGACAGACTAGAAAGCCCAGAAATAGGTCCAACTGCATTTGGATGTTTAGTATATGATACAGGTGTATTTCAGATCACTTGGAGAAAAGATGGCCTTTTAAATAAATCGTGTTGGGATAGAGGGATAGACATTTGGAAAAAGATTACATTGGATCTGTTAAACTAAGTACAAAACCAAACGAGTATTGGAAAACATAGGTGAATTCCATTACAACTGAGTGTGAGAAAAGCCTTTCTAACTAGGATTCAAAATCTAGATGCAATAAATGAAGGATGATTAAATCAACTATCTAAAAATAGAAAGCTTTTAATGGCAAAACCCACCATAAACAAGTTAAAAAAAACCTGGGAGAAATAGTTGCAATATAACAAAGATAAAGCACTAAATAAATATCTCTAATATGTATTTTGAACAAATTTTTAAATCCAAGTTAAAGAATCTCCCCAAATGCAAAAGGAAATGGACAAAATATATGGACAGGCAATTCACAGAAAAAGGTACTCAGATGACTCGTAAACAAATGAAAAGCTGTCTAATTTCACTCATAATAATAGGAATGTAAATTAAGATGCACTGAAATACTATTTACTGGCTCTTAGATCCACGAGGGTGTGGGAGAAATAGACACTGTGATACCTTGCTGGTAGGAGTGCAAAATTTGGGAAGAGGGGAATCGAGAATAGTTAACAAAATAAATATTTATTTACTCTTCCTTCTTGGAATTAATAATATGCTTCCACAAACACAAGCAACCGATAGGCAAGGTTATCCATTACTCCACTATTTTTAATAGCAAAGGCCTGAAAAAAACCAAATGCCCATCCATAAGACAGTTGAATAAGTAGGGAACAGCCTCAGAATGGAGTACTATGTGGCTCTACAAAAGAATGAGGGAAGTCTCTGTGAACTGGTAAAAAGATATTTTTAACTGAAAAAACCAAGGCACAAAAAAGATGTACATGCTAACTTTTGTAATAATGCATGAGTGGCTTATTTTGCAAAAGAGACCCAGCAAGAATAAACCAGAAATGATTTCAAATGATTACCCATGGTATGGGAACAAGAAGGAAGAAACAGGGATGGGATTGAGACTTCTAAGTACAGCTTTTCTTCTTTTCTTTTTCTTTTTTTTAGTTTTGACCTTTGGACCATGTAAAACAAATGTTTTACATATTCAAAAAATAAAAGTATATCATAAAGACTAAAGGGAAAAAAACCCACCAAACTGTGTGCAAACACAAACAGATGAAACTAATGGTATATCAAATTGAGAACATACTCACATAGTGATGACTTTAACAGCCAAAGAAATCCTGAACTTGACCTGGTAGATTTTGATTGGTAGTGGTTTGGATGTAGTGATTCTGAAACTATTCTGGGTGTATTCTAGGATTAAGCAAATTATTACATATATTTGTATTCTGTGGGAACCAGGTTCTTACTGTGGGAGAAAGGACATGGAAACATTAACTTTTAGTTTTAAAAAAAGAGCTCTTGGCTCAGTCCACTGAGAAGGCCTAGAGCCAATGACGCAAGGTAGCAATGAGCACATCTAATGCCCAGATACTGGTTTCTAACCCCACTCCCAAGCCCCACTGAAAGACACCAAGGCTTCTTGAGAAATGGCTGACTCTAGGTCTGAGTCAAAGTACAAGTGAGAGCTGGAATAATATTCAAAAACTTATGGGAACATGTCAAAGGATGCAGAGACCAACCTGAACACCCAGCCCAAACAGCCAGCATCTCTTCTCTACAAATTCGGGGCAGGCAGGTACTCCTTCCCCTGCCGGGTGCAGGGAGATCTGAGATTGGCGCCCAGAAGGATGCAGGAAGTGGGGCAGTGCTTGAGACCAAACCAGTCTCTCTTGTCCACCGCAGCTAACAACTCCACCACCTGCCGAAGACCCTGCCCTTCTCATGCCCCTGGCCTTGCCAGGATGGCAGACTCCACATCCAGCAGCCAGTTGTCTCATCCTTGAAAACCCCTGCTCCCTCTCCTGCCCCCTGCAGTCCTCTCCACCCACCTCAGGGAAGTCCTTTCAATACTCACAACTCTAAACCCTCCAGGGTCTGCCCACTGCACCCAGAGGAAAATTCAAACTCCACAGCTCACATAACTGGCTCTGTTCCAGCTCCTCCCACCCACCACCTGTGCCTGCTTCAGGGGCCTTGCACCCTCAGATCTTTTTGTGGGAGTTCACATCACAGCCAGTGGTCACTGCTCAGAGACACACTCCCTGACCAGGATAAGGCTCCCCACCCCCCTCCCCCAGTCCCTACCCTAATTACCCGGTTTTATTTTCTTCCTACCACTTACCTTCTGCCATGACCTTGGTTTTTCCCTTGATTACTTGTTCAGCTTCCTTCTCCCACACCTGCTTGTAAGCACTCACTGGGGCCAGGAGCAGATACCATACAGTAGGAGCTCCATGGATGCTCTAGGCGAGTGAGCCAACAACCCCAGCCACTCCCCTGACTCAGTGGCTGGGGTATGGCTTTTGGAACCAGTCCTACCACCGTTGAAACCCCAGCTTTGCCACTTCATGGTCCTGAGACCTTGAATAAGTCCTGTCACCTCTCTAAGCCTCGGTTACTTCAACTCTAAGATGGGGACACAGCACCTGCCCTGCAGGAAAATCTTCCCAGGAAAGACACTTCTCTGACTCCTGAGGCTCAGCAGAACACCTGCCTCAGGGGCCCAGGAGGCAGGGGCGGGGGAGCAGGGGTGAGCCTCTCCACCACCCCAAGCTGGCTTGTCTGTCTTTTCAACATTTCTCCCCACGCTGAGCCTGGGGCAGGGTCGGGAGCCTCCCCTTGCCTCTTCCCCTCCCCGCCTCCCTTTCCCCACCTGAACACAGAGAGGAGTGGACTACGGGTTCCCTGGCCCTGCCTGCCGTCACTGAGTGAGGGACACACCCAGAACCCGGAGCTGACCCCACTGTCCCTGCAGGCTCTCTGGCGGCAGCATTGATCCTTTCCTCAATCCGATCCCAGCTTCAGAGACAACACCACCCTCTTCTCCCACAGACAAGGCCCTTTCCCTTCTTCGCAACCACTCGGCAGGTCAGCCTTACTGTTCCTATTTCGCAGCTCGGGAAACTGAGGTCTAGTGTTGTGGAGGCCTTGGGTCCAGGCTGGCTTTTCTTTCCTGCCACCCGAACAACTGAGGAAGCTTGCTGCTCGCGCCGAGTCAAGTGGAGGGGCGCGCGCGGCACAGCCGGGTCTCTAGCCACGGCGGCTGGGGGTGTGCCCTCCGCCGGTCCCCTCCCGGTCGCCACCCCTGCCCACGCACCCGCGCCCCTCGGGGCACACTCCCCGCGCGCCTCGCAGCCCCTCCCATCTTCCACCACCACTGCCGCGAGGGCTGCACACTCCCGCGCGCCGTGGCTTCACGGCCGGCCGGCCGGCCACGCGTACTGTCACCCGCGCGTCCACTTGTGCCCCAGGTCAACCCTGCGCGTCCCCGCGCAGCGGCCCGGACACCCGCCGTCCCGTCAGGCTCGCAGCCCCGCACCTCCGCGTCGCGACCTACCAGGCACTCGCGCCCCGCCGCCGCCGCAGCCCCTCCCAGCGCCCCTGCCCGCAGCGCCCGTGTCCCGCCCGGCCGTGCCCCAACTCACCGGCTCCCGGTGCGCCCAACCCCAGAGCCCGACCCATGGGCAGCGCCCGCCGCGCCCGCTGCCAGCCGCGGCGCTGCGGACCCGGGCCGCTGCCCGCTGCCTGCCGCCCGCGCGGCTCCTGGGCGCAGCCCGCCTTGCGCTGGCGGCCGGCCCTGTAGCAGCGCGGCGCGGCGTCCCCTCGCGGCAGCAAGGGGAAGCGCAGGGCGGGCAGGGCGAGGGGTGGGGCTGCGGGAGCCCCTGCCGGGCGGTCCCATTCCCATTCCCTCCTGAGGCCTCCCATACCCGAGGTGTCCCTGCTCACCAGGCCTCTCCTCTGCTGCAGGCCTCAGGGTCAAGGCCACACGTCCTGACTTGCATTCAGAACCCTCAGCTGTGACTCGCCTCCCACCCCCGTGGAGGGGGACCCACTACAAGCATCAGATGCCAACCCCCTCTGCCACAGCATGGCTCCTGCTGGACTCTGCACCTGAACTGCCCCCCCACCGACTCCCTCACCTGGAAAACCCCTGGCACCCTAAAATCTGGTTCACCTCTTTTCCTCAAGGCTAGGCTCTGGCCACCCCTCTGGACTCTCCTCCTGAGGTGGCTACTGAACTGTGGTTTGTCTGTGCCCCTGTGTCTGGTGGGCACAGGGTGGGCATCAAAGGTTGAGGAAGAGTGCTCATCAACCCCCAAGCGGCTTCTGTAGGGGAGGTGGTCCTGGGAACTGGCCCACTGGGAGGGTGGGTCACCACTGTGAAGACACTGGGCTACTAAGAGGATAACTAAGAGGATAACCGGTGTGCTATTTCACTTTTAGAATGGAAGAGGGCGCCTGAACAAGATCCAGTGACCTTTCTCAGCTGGCTCCACCTGGACATTAAATGTGTCCTGGTTTGTCCCAGTGTAGAGGTCAGGATATCTGTCTTCTGCTTTAGTCAGGACCTGCCTGAGGAGATGTGGCAGGTCACCCAACCCAACTAGCTTTAGCAAAAATAATTTATTGGCTCATGAAGCATTAAAAGTCCAGGTATTCTGCTTTCAGGAATAGTTAGATGCAGACGCTTAAACATTATGAATAGGAATCCACCTCTCCCATCTCCCAGAGCTTCTATGGCAGAATGGCCCCTAGCAGCCCTGGGTTGACACCCTCAGAAAGAGCACACGTGCCTGATATTCCCAAGAGAGCCCAGAGCTGACGCACGGGCTCTGAGGAGGCCAGTTCTGGCTATTTCCAAAGACCTGAAGAATGAGGGTTACAGGCCTGGGTGTTGCTTCCCTGGAGCTGAGGGTGAAGTAGCCCTTGTGCTAAGCCTGATGATGGAGCAGGGCTCTGCTCTAGCATGCCCCTGCTCTAGCATGCCCCAAGGGCTGTTTCCAGGAGACTGGACAAATGAAAACAACAGAGTCCAGCCAGTATCTTGCACAGTTGGCAAAACTGAGGCCTGGAGACAGCAGGCATCTGCCTGGGGCTCATAGATGTATTAGGGCAGGTGGGTTGGTTGAGCTGGGCAGGGAAGCAGCAGGGCCTTGTGACAAGGCTAGGGCCAGAGGCTGGTCCCAGTGAGGGTCATGCCTGAAACCAGTGCTGATGACCAGGCTGTGGTGCAGGGGAAGAAGAAACAGAGGCAGGTTGGGGGAGGTTCCCAGCACAAAGATTCACCTCAGGGCTTAGGCGCTAAGGCCAGTCCCGAGGCCAGTGGGTCTTCTCTGATTCTCACCCCATGCCCCAAACCCTCAGGTCAGGCCTCAGAGACATGCTGGGGTTCTAGGGAGAGAGGGCTGCATGAGAGGACTCAGAAGAGCTGGCCCACTCACCCGTGACACGCTGAGGCCCGAGCAGCACTTCAGGGCCCCCTCACAGACTGTAGCTCAGAGGAGGAGGGCCAGTCTCTCCCTATCCCACCCCACCCCTCTCTGTGAGCAAAGGCTTGGGGACCACTGAGGCACTGCTGTCATGCTGGGTGCAGGGTTGGGGCTGCTTGGAGTCGGGGCAGTGCTTGGTGTGGTGGAGGAACTGAAACCTGTGAACTTGCTTGTGGCCACAGCACATGTCCCAACTGCCTGAGTGAGGCAGGGCTATGCCTGGGACAGGGAAGAAGGCCATGTCTCCTGAGGTCTCCTGCATCCTGTCTCGCTGCCCCGGAGGTCAGGTATGTGTTGAGAGTACAGCATGTGCTGCAGTCACCACCTCCCAGCAGCTCCTTCAGCCAAGCCTCGAGGCCAGCAGGGAGTTCTGCTCTGAGCTGTCCCCAGCTTGGCGGACACTGGCTGCAGGTGCCGTGGCTAGACCCTGGGAGAGGTCTGGCCCCATGCAGGCACCACATTTTCCTGGGCCCCTCCCCAGCCTACCTGCATCCATCAAGTCCCTTTGGCCTGTGCTGCCCCAGCCTACCTTCCCACTCAGAATATGCCCAGGGACTAGTCCCCGGAGTGTCCGGTGTTGGGACAGAGGGTGAGCAATCCCGAGAGCTATCATCTCAGTCTACTCTGCCCCAGCCCCGCCTGGGACACACCTCTAGTGGATATTTCCTGAGGGCCTATGTGTGCTCTGCACCATGCCGGACTAGGATACCGCAGCGAGCAGGACATGGGGTTCTTGCCACCTCAGAGCCCACAGTTTAGGGAGAGGAGACTGAAAACTAACCACACAAACAAAAGAATAATAAAAATGATAATTGCAGAGAATCCTAAGTGCCATGAAGTCACCAATACAGGGTGAGGTCTTTGAGTGTGTCCGGGGCTACTTTAGATGGAAGGGCTCAGGTAAGGTCCCTCTTGACACATGGGGTTTGGGCTGAGACCCTAAGGAGGAGTCAGCCCTACAACGTCTGTGGGAACATTGTCCTTAGCAGAGAGGATAGCAGGAGCAAAGACCCTGTGGCCAGCTTACACTCCTCTTTTGTGAGAAAGACAGGAGGCAGTTGTGCCTGGAGAGGAGGAGAGGGTGCGGGAGAGTACAGAAGCCCAGGCGGAAGGGGCCAGGGTCAGGTCGGGGCCTCCTGGGGGTAAGGAGCTGGGACTCTGTTCTTTGCGTGTGGCCCAGGGGCGGGCTCCACCTCAAATCTGTCAGCAGCCCCTCTAGCCGGAGGTGTACTGGTCTTGACGCCCATGAGACCTTTCCCAGCAGCCCCAGTCACTGCCTTGGTTGCCCATGGTCCAGATGGCACCTCCCACCCACATACGGCTCTGGGACCACCTGAATTTGTCCCACCAGCCCAACACTGGGATGGCGGGGCTGGGGTCCTTGTCCACTGAGGAGGCCACTGCTGGAGCTGCTGCACTGAAGTACACATGAGGGAGGGAGGCAGGCAGGGGACATCTGAGAAGCACAGACCCGGGGCAGGGGCAGGGGGCTGGGGGACTGGGTGATGGGAAGATGAGGAGAAAGTGTGAGAAATCAGAGGCAGCTGGGGTCTGGCCAGGGTGGTTGGGGGATTTGCTGAGACTATGGGGCCAGGGAGCTATTAGGGGACATCTGGAGGCAGCTGGATCTGTGGGTGCAGTCTGAGGTAGGCCCTCATAGGTGAAGGAAGGAGATCCTGTGGTCCCAGCTGCTGTAGACACTCAGACAGTAGCCAGAGCCTGTGAGGGCCCCTGCAACATGTCTGCCCCAACTCTTGGCCCAGCTGGAGCAGGTGACTCAGGAACGAGCCTGACACCAAGCGGGCTGCCAAGCACCGGCACCAATAATCAGAGAACAGTGAGGACAATTTTGGCCTCTGGCCAGTGCATTTTATTAGTGAAACCCACAACTCATCCATTCTTGGATCTGGTGAAAACTCATCCTCTCCCGCTGCCCCCGAGGTCAGATCTGTGTTGCGGGTACAGCATGTGCTGCAGTCATCACCTCCCAGCAGCTCCTTGAGCCGAGCTGGCTCTGGTGAAAACTCTGCAAACTTACTATGAGGGCAAATCTCCAGGGGAAAGTCATCACATGGCCAGCCACTGGTGGGGGGTAACCGTTATGGACTGAACGTGTCCCACTCAAATTCATATGTTGATTGTGAATCTCTATATTGTACACCTGCAACTTATATAATATTGTACATCAACTATACTTCAATTAAAAATCTACTATGTATCATATAAATGAACTGCAAGGATATATCGTACAGTACAGGGAATATAACCAATACTTTATAATAACTTTAAATGAAGTATAATCTATAAAAATTTGGAATCACTATGTTGTACACCTGA
This sequence comes from Leucopleurus acutus, assembly GCF_964270905.1. NCBI lineage: Eukaryota > Metazoa > Chordata > Mammalia > Artiodactyla > Delphinidae > Leucopleurus > Leucopleurus acutus. The sequence continues at coordinate 17,954,559 of NC_139145.1, forward strand.
AACTAATATAATATTGTAAATCAACTATACCTCAATTAAAACACAGTTCATATGTTGAAATCCTAAGCCCCAAGGTATTTGGCGGTGGGGCCTTTGGGAGGTGAACAGGTCATGAAGGTAGAGCCCTCATGAACAGGATTATCACCCTTATAAAAGGGACCCCACAGAGCTCCCTTGCTCCCTCTGCCAGGTGAGAACACAGTGAGAAGGTGGCCACCTGCAACCTGAAAGATGGCTCTCACCAGAACCTGACCATGCTGGTACCCTGATCTCAGACTTCCAGCCTGCAGAACTGTCAGAGAAATTTCTGTTATTTATAAGCCTTCTGGTCTGTGGTACTTTGTACAGCAGCCTGAGTGGACTAAGACAGTCACATTTAATGATTGTGTATAGACCAGGGCCCTGACCATCCACTGAGTCTGGGCAGGGATCAGGGAGGAGAGAGAGAGTGTGTATGCATGTATGCGTGTGCTTGTAATATGTGAGTGTGTGTGGCATGTGTAGTGCATGTGTGTGGGAAGTGAGTGTAGGTCTGGTCCCTATCACAAAGCTCCAGGCTTGGCTGGCTGAGGACAAAGGCTGGCATTACAGATGGAGGGGGGGGGGTCCCTGGAAGCGGGGCGGGAGATGAGGTGCAGGTGGTTCATGTAGGAGAGGATCCCAGGGAGCTGGGGAAAAGAGGGAGAGTGAGATAGGGAAGGGTGGACAGCCCATAAAAGGTGCATTGTTCAGATGGTTACTGTCATGGCTGATAAAGGCCTAGACCCTTTAAGGAACTGTACAGGAAGTGTCTCAGCATTCTCCTGCTGGGCAGAGAATTTATCCATGTCCCCTCTACTTCCAGGTTGCTCCTGCATGAAGGCTGAGTGTACAAGCAAAATTCCTGAGGCAGAAAAGCATGAGCTTGAGGCTGGCCACCCCAGCACACGCACAGTGCCATCCACCCACCTGTGCTGAATGCAAGCAGGTGAGACTGAGTCTCGGAGTACAAAACTTGCCTGCCACAGGCCCCCGTGGGACACTCAGATTCCCTCAGGTCACCCCCTTTCCCATCCCTCCCAGAGTCCCCTTGCCTGCAGGCAGCACTTCTGCCAGCTAGGTGGCATAGCTGGGGGTGGCCACCCCTGCTGACTCCTTTCACTGCCTACTGGTTCAGTGGCACGAGGAGCCCAAAGTGGCCCAAAGGAGAGACTGAGGTTCGGAGGAGGCATTATTGGGTCCTGGGGGCAGTGTCCAGCAGAGCCTAAATCTGCAGGCCTGGAAAACACCTCCTGAGGGTACTCAGCTCCCAAACTTAGGGGAAAGTATGTGACATGATGGGCCCACCAGGTTCTTGTCAGGGGACTGATGGCATAAACCTCCCCTTCCGTCCTAAGTGCCCTTGGCACCTGCCACAACTTGAGATCTCATTTATCCAAGATGTCAAATGTCACTGTGCTTAGGAATCACCTGGAGCACATGAGGAGAGGCAGCGCCCCAAGACCCCCATCAAGACTCAGGTTTAGGGGCCTAGGTGGCCCCACAGTCTGTGCTTGTAACAAGAGCCCCAGGTGATGCTGATGCAGGCAGAAGATGGGTCACACTTCAAGAAATGCTTATTAAAAAGGGTACAGGGTGGGGGCTTCCCTGGTGGCGCAGTGGTTGAGAGTCCGCCGGCCGATGCAGGGGACGCGGGTTTGTGCCCCGGTCTGGGAAGATCCCACATGCCACGGAGCGGCTGGGCCTGTGAGCCATGGCCGCTGAGCCTGCGTGTCCGGAGCCTATGCTCTGCAATGGGAGAGGCCACAACAGTGAGAGGCCCGCGTACCGCAAAAAAAAAACCAAAGGGTACAGGATGATCCCTCCCATTTTTGGTGGGCAGAATAATGGCCCCCACAGATGCCCAAGTCCTAATCCCCAGAACCAGTCAATGTGTGACCTTACACGGTAAAAGGAACTTTGCAGGTGTGACTTAGTTAGGACTTTGAGATGGGGACGTTACCTTGGATTATCAGGGTGAGCCCCATATAATCAATGGGTGCTTAAAGGCAGAAGAGGGAGACAGAAGAAGAGTCAGAGAAAGATGTGAGTATGGAAGCAGGGTCAGATGCTACTCTGCTGGTTTTGAAGACGGAGCAAGGGGCCAAGAGCCAAGGAATGTGGGAGGCCTCTAGAGGCTGGAAAAGGCAAGGAAACGAATTCTCCCCTAGAACCTGTAGCAGGAACCAGCCTTTCTGACACCTGCTTTAAGCTCAGTGAGACCCATGTGAGACTTCTGATCTACAGAACCGTAAGAAAATAGACTTGCATTGTTTTGAGCCCCTGTTTGTGGTAATCTGCAATAGTGGTAACGGGAAACTCGGACACCATTCCGCAAGAGAGGCATGGAGAAGGCAGGCAACTTATGCAGGTGGCACAACAGGGCGGGGGCCCAAACCCTGCATGCTTCCCATTAACTGCCCTGGGGGCGGGGTGGGAGGCAGGCAGGTCAGGATCAAGCTGCTGCCCGCTGAAGGGCCCACAACTGGGCAGAGTGGATGTGTTATGGACCCTCCCTGGGAGCTCATTTACAACACAGATGCCCAAGACCTTGGACTCAGAGGATCTGTGTGGGGCCCAGGAATCTGCATCACAGCATCAAAATGGTTTACCGACCTTCAATTGTTTAGAAGTTATCAGCAGAAAAAGCACAGAAGGTGGTTTTAGGACATCCAAATATCCCAAATGTGACATTGGCAACCTTGATCATGTAAAAGTGTGTGTGAGCAATGTGGCAGTGGAGCCCAGGTTTAACACCCATCTGGTCTAGTGGGACCCACAGAGGCTGCCACAGAGGCAGTGACGTGTGGTTACAGCTGCATTGTAGCAGGCTCACTCCAGTGTGGGGTAAAGGCCGGGCTGTGGCTGGACAAGAGTGGAAGCCAGGAGCCCCTCTAGGCCGTCACAGCCACTGCTGAGCTATCTGTTGGAGATGGAGCCAAAAGGATTGGAGCCTCCTTTACCCAGGCAACTTCTTGTCCTTAGTTGTCAGCTCAGCTGGATTAAGTATTTGTGTCTTATTAATGGGACACGGGAGCCTCTCAGCAGGCGTTTGCTGAAAATGAAGGAGTTGCATGAGGGGAAGAGGGAACAGGAGGGGTCCTGGAAGTGGGGACCCCTGGGAAGCATCCTGGCCCGGCAGAGGAGTCCCGACATAGTCCTGTAGAAGGATGCATTTTGATTTTGTGCAGAGGCGGCAGTGTGTCCATGGGGAGTGGGGCTTTCTGCCTCCAGCTAGGCTGCTGGGCTGTTTCTAGACCAGTGGGTTTGGGAAGAGCCTCGGCCAGGCTGTCTGCCTATGCTCAGCAGGGCTCAGCCTCGTTCCACAGGCCCACAGCACACACAAGCCCCAAGTCCTCTCACTGCCACCGCCACACCGCCTTAGTCTTTCCTGGTCTGATGGGTCCAAGGTGGCCCCTCACGGCTGTCACACCCTGCACTTCTCTGCTAGCTCACCCTCACGCGTTTGAAATTTGCTGCCTCCTGCTCTTCCCAGAATAGGCCCTGCCACTAACCAAAGGAAGCTCTTTTCTATTTAGTTTTCTGAGAGTCTAAAACCAAAACAAAAATACGTTATTTATTGAAACAGTTTCAATAAACACCCTTGCATTAGTGAATAAACAATACAATCTTGGATTCAGTTAGCATCTATGAAAAGGGCATAATCTTGATCTGTCTTTATTCAATTTTGGAATCAAGATTAATCCAGCCTCCTAAACTGAGTTGGGTGGCTTTGAAAATCTTGGATAAGTTAGTTTGTTTCTTGAAAATGAGTAAAAATTGATCTGTAAGATTAATTTCTTCTGGAGAGTATTTGGGGGTGGGAGGGTACCCTTTGATTACCATTTCACTTTCTCTGACAGCCACTGATCCACTCAAGTTTTCTGGAGGCCACCCAGAGCACACCCGCTCCTCTGGCCTCAGACCCCATTTTTGCATGCTCTCTGGCTGTGGGAGCTTGTTTTCTTCCTGCCTCCATTTCCCCGACTTTAAGATGGAGATGATACTGACCTCATGGAACTGTTGAGAAGATTAAATAAGCTCGTATGTGTGATGTGCATAGTACCATCATTCCTTGAGACAATTTCAGTGCTTTATATATCTATAGAAATTTGTCTACTTCTTGTAGATGATCACATTTATTAGAATACTGTATATTTTCTGTCTATAATAACTTCCCTTTTCCACTTTGTCACTTGCATATTATTTCTTGATCATATCTCTAGAAGTTTATCTAGCTTATTAATCTTTCAGATTTGCTGATTTTTTTCTCTCATTTTTATTTTCTAGTTTCTTGTCCCTGTCCTTATCTTTATTATTACTCCTTTTCCGTCTTTAGGCTTGCTCTGTTGCTCTTTTGTCAATCTCCTGACTTGAACATTGAACTCATTAAAAAAAACTGTCCTGTTTTTCATAAATGTATTTAAGCCTTAGCTGGGTCAAATTTGGCATGCAGTGTTTTTCTGAGGTCATGCACTTTTAGGAATTTCATAATTTTTCTTATGATTTCCTCTTTCACCTAGATTGCTTTTAGAGTATTGTTTAGTTCCCAGATATGTGAGATCTTTTCAAATTTATTTTGAAATTTATTGCACTATCACAGAAAAAGTTGTGTATTTTTAACTTTGGAATTTATTGAGGCGTCCTCTGTGGCCTGGTATATAGTCAATTTCCTTTAAATTCTATGTGTGATCAAAAGGAATTTGCCTATTGGGTATAATATTCCCTATGAGTCCAAGTTTAATAACTGTGGCATTCCAGTCTTCTAGATCTCTGCTAATTTTTCACTTGCTTGACCTGTCAATTTCTGAGAGGAGTGCATTCAAATTTCCACTACATTTTATAAGTTATTTCTCCCCAGGGTACTGTCAATCATTACACACACACACACACACACACACACACACACACACACACAGAGATTCTTTAGTAGGTTTCTCTGATGTCATGTGGACACATTTATCCACACGAATGCTGCCTATTATAAACACTACTAACATATCCACATTTAATAAAGTATTTATTTATGTATATTTCTATGTATACTTCTTTGTCTTTAAAGTACATGCATATACCTCATTATACACGAGTTTACAGACACTAAAAAAGTCTGGGGGACTTCCCTCGTGGCGCAGTGGTTAAGAATCTGCCTGCCAATGCAGGGCACACAGGTTTGAGCCCTGGTCTGGGAAGATCCCACATGCTGTGAAGCCACTAAGCCCATGCGCCACAACTACTGAGCATGTGCTCTAGAGCCACGAGCCACAACTACTGAGCCCATGCGCCTAGAGCCCATGCTCTGCAACAAGAGAAGCCACCGCAGTGAGAAGACTGTGCACTGCAATGAAGAGTAGCCTCTACTCACCGCAACTAGGGAAAGGCCACGCACAGCAACGAAGACCCAATGCAGCCATAAATAAATAAATAAATTTGTTAAAAAAAATCTGGTTGCATGTAAAAACAATCAATGGGGGGAAATTAGTGACTATATGCCAGCATAAATGTGTGTATACAGGAACATATGCATCTATATAAGCAAATGTGCATACAGGAACATATGCATCTATATAAGCAAATGTGCATGCATGCATGTATAGCTGTATGTATGCAGAGAAGGCTCAAGCACATGTGGTAAGATGTTAACCTTTGGGGAACTGGGGTGAGGAAAGGTATACAAGAACCCTTTGGACTATTTTTGCAACTTTTCTGTCAGTCTGAAATTATTTCAAAATAAAAAGTTAAAAACTTAATGAAGTCAGTAGAAAGGACTGGAAGGAATCAGCTTTAAGGAACTTCCCTGGCCACAGTTACAGCAATTTAAGTCTCCAAAAGAATGACTGGAAATACTCAAAGAAAGAGAAAGTCAGAAATATAAACCTTCTTGTGATACCATTTGAGGTAGGGATTGAACCCACACCTTACTCTTGAGCACTGGTTGCTGAAGGTAAGGAACAACACGTGGAGCCTGCCTTTCAGCCAGAGCTGATCTGGGAAGCTCTCCCTGAGACCAGAGTGACAGCGAATGATGTCAGTGGGATGGCTGAACTAAGCCATTGTAAAATTCCTGCTCATGGCAAGGATTATCATCTGGGGTTAACTGCATGAGATATGTGGTGGATGGGGCCCCTGCCAAAGTAAGCCCATGTGGATGACTTTCTAGTCATGAGAAAAACACAACTGTGTGACAGAGGATTGGACTGGCATCATCCGAACCCAGAGGTCAATTTTAGCATCAGTGACAGCGGGTCAAAAAGATATGAAATGTCTTCTGGTGTGAGTTCATATAAAGAACACACTATCACTTAAATGTATTATAACCAAAAGATGTGGGTGTATCTATCAAACCTTTGGATATGCATTCCAGATCCAAGAAATACTGGAGATGGACAGCATGGTCAATGCAACCCCGTGGAAGCAGCCACACAGAGCTAGAGAGTACACATCCTGCAGGCCAACCTGCCTGACAATCCTGGTGTCACGGAGGATTAAAAGATTCTTAAGAACATGACAACCAGAAACCAGATACCAGGAATGTAAGAGCTTCAACTAGATCCTGGCAGGACACACTAGTAAAAGGACTTTGGGGACACTAGGGAAATCCCAAGACCCTGGGTATTAAACCAGATGAAAACTTACCGACATGGACAGCTGGAGACCATTAACTGAAAAATGTAGGTTATAAAATGCATGTACAGTGTGACCTCATCTGGGCAAAAAGCAAAACAAAAAATCATCTAGATATGTATGTGTCCATAGAAAACTATCTGAAAGATATACAATAAAGTATCAAGTGGTCATCTCTGGATGGGGGAATATGTTGTGTTTAGTTTCTCATTCTTGATTGTGTCTTCACACATATCTCTTTTTATTTAAAAAAGGGAGCAGATGGGATGAGAGGAGGTGGAGAGAATGAGTATAGACTGCTCTTCATTTCCGTTGTGAAGGGGAGCAACTCAAGTTAAGCAGCTTTTTCTTTTTAACACAGGTGACATAAAGGTAGGAAGTGATGGAGCAGAGGTGGGGAGAGTGACGACACAGGACAGAGATGATTGTAGGAGTGAAGTTCCTGAAAGGGGCTGAGGGTCAGCTCCTGTGGGAGCAGGGAGGGTGGGTGAGGGGAGGAAGAGGCAGGCCTTCACTTGCTGCATTCTATTCCTTTGTCAAGTACCGTTAGGGAGCCATCTTTGAGAATATCTGAGAACAAACACGTACAGCTGAGTGTTCTGGTCAAGTAGTTATTTTTTTAAATAGCATCTTTAGTATGATAATTTGCTGCTTAAAAACACCCAAGAAATCAACTTTAATGTGGAGAGGTGGACAAACTTAACTATTAGTGAAATTCTGTATGCAACTCTAGCCCAGATTAAAATCAAAAATAAAAACAAAGTAGCCTGACTGCTATTAGCTAAAAAAAGGCAAGGTATGTTCAAGGTGATAAACTGTGCTGGATGGACACAATTCTGTAATCAACAGGCTACTGGAGGGCAGCTTGGCCCCTTGTGGAATCACAGTTGCGTGCACTTCAAAACATCACTTCTTTATTCATGTGGAAAGAAAATAAGGCCAACACTTGTTTCTACCCTGCTCCCCTGCCCACTCACTCACTTGTGGACACTGAGATAGCAACTGGTCACATTTCTAAGTGGCCACAAGATCTCAAAGGTGTAGACATGAAGGGGAAGCTGAAGCTCACCACCTTCTCCTCCCAAGAGAAAATAAAAGAATGAACTCTGAGAACCAGTGCCCGGTGCCAAACTCATTTCTTTTCTTGAAGTAAGTAGATCAGAGACACCTGCTGAAGTGTCTTCATGATTTCTTTGAGGTGTCCATTAAGATTCTTCTTCCTGACCTCATGGCAAGGTAACACTCCACATGAGCTGAATGACAAGCCATTGGGCTGAGAACCCTACAGAGGAGGCTGGCAAAGTGCTGGCCACATGGCTCCTGTCACTGTGACTGCTGGGTCTGCCTAAAGGCTCCATCCTGCCGCTCAAGGTTATTAGTCACCTTGTGGATAAATTTTCAGAAGGCCTGTTCATGCTCATAAAACTGACGGATGTCACAAGCTGGCAGACAGAATGCTTATGAAGAATGACAGAATCAGGATTAACTGCAACATCACAAAATCCAGTAATTTTGCTGGATTACAGGCTGCGAGTGTGATGTGGCTGTTAAAGCTAAGGCCACCTGAGACTGTGTTCATTAGTGGGGCCTTGTTTGGAGGGCGTGTGCTCAGGCTGTATCTGAAATACTACGTTCACTTCTGGGCCCATGTTCTTAGGGTGCACTGAGGTGGTGAGGCTCTGGGGGCTTTTTCATATGAAAGAGGGTTGGGAGAACTTTGAGTTTAAGCTAGAGAAGGGAAGTCTTGGAGCTCACTTTTCCAACTAATGTATTAAAGCCTGTCTCATAAAGGTGGATCAGACTCACTCTATTTCACCAGAAGGAAAGACGTGGGACCAATGGGTGGAAGTTGTGGGAACCAGGTTTTGGTTCAGTTAAAGAAAGAACTTTCTAACAGTCAAAACTACAAAAAATTCAGTGGGAGGAGCATTCTCTTCACTAAAACCATCTGAGCAGAGGCTAGATAACCTCTTCAGGTTGATTCCTACCCTGAATGGCAGTATGAACTAGAGAACCTCTTCATCCATTCCCACTCTCTATGAAATCTAAGTGTGTAGACAAAATAAAGCCAAGAATTTATTTCAAAACTCAGCACAGAACTACTTCTTTAAAATGAAGAGATTCATTTAATCACATCTATGTTTCTATGAAGTCTGTATTATAAGCCTATAGTTCCTACCCTGCACCTAAGTTCCATGTGGAAGGAATACTGTAAATGATCCATTTCACTGAACTGAGACTCAATATGCTCTTTTTGACACAGAACAAGAACACTGACTTGTGCTGGGGCTCAGAGTAAAAATGTCCCTATTTATACCCAAGATCTGTATGTAAAAGTGTCAGAACCACTAAGAGCAGAAAAGGCCAGCAGAACTCTCCTTCAGGCTCTGCTTCCCTCTAAGACCACAAAGCATCTAGAAGCTGCTTCTAGAAAGGGGCTCTTAACACGGTATCCACCAGGGTTCAGGATTCCTCAGAAAGTTTGGCAAAATTTTGTGCTCATGGCCTTTTTCTAAGGAGAGGATCACAGTTTTCATCAGACTCTCAAAGGTGTTCACGACTATAAGAAGAGTAAGATCTGCACGAGTGTGACAGCACTCTGAGGGCAATTCTGCTGCTCCCTTCCTGATGTGGGTCAGGGGCTGCAGCTTCCTCACTGTTGTGCAGGGGGTTAGAGAACTGATTCTGGATTTCCCTTCCAACACTAAAACCCCACAGCACAGAAATAGCACAGCAAACACCCTTGTTCACAAGGACCCCTGAGCCCTGAGGACACAGCAAATGAAAGGTTCCCAATGGCCATGACAGGCACATCCCTCTTAAATCATGGTCACATTTGGCTTCAAAGAGATGTCACTGGCCAATCTGTCACTGTTATTATGGATTTTATTACCACCTTTCCTGATTAAAGACCAAAAATATCAAATAACCACCTTATTGTCAAAGGTAAGCTTACACTTAAATTCACACAAGTAGCTACAGAATCTTCAGGAAAGTATATCCTAAGTTATTCTGAAATACTACCCCTTCTCCCACCAAAAAAAAATCCCACCCACCTACATGTACCATTTAAGTCAATAAATTAAAAGTATTTTAGTACTATCTACTCTGAAAGTAGGAAGGGGGTAAGATAGAGAAATGGAACCTAGATCATTTTCAAGAGAAATGTTTTCCTTTTCTAGAAACCTTTAAAATTAAGATTGATACTCATCCATCTGGAATGATTCTAGTCCTTAAAGCAGTGAAGAGAGTGAGCCATTGTGGGCCCTTCTATTCCTATGGTTTTAAGTAGTAAACATCCTAAAGTGCCTCAAAACCAGAAGCAAAATGAAAGAGGCTCATCCATGCACAAAACCACAAGCACAATGCTGGAGAGGGTGTGGAGAAAAGGGAACACTCTTGCACTGCTGGTGGGAATGTGAATTGGTACAGCTACTATGGAGAACAGTATGAAGGTTCCTTAAAAAAACTACAAATAGAACTACCATATGACCCAGCAATCCCACTACTGGGCATATACCCCGAGAAAACCATAATTCAAAAAGAGTCATGTACCAAAATGTTCACTGCAGCTCTATTTACAATAGCCCGGAGATGGAAACAACCTAAGTGTCCATCATTGGATGAATGGATAAAGAAGATGTGGCACATATATACAATGGAATATTACTCAGCCATAAAAAGAAACGAAATTGAGCTATTTGTAATGAGGTGGATGGACCTAGACTCTGTCATACAGAGTGAAGTAAGTCAGAAGGAGAAAGACAAATACCGTATGCTAACACATATATATGGAATTTAAGAAAAAAAATTGTCATGAAGAACCTAGGGGTAAGATGGGAATAAAGACACAGACCTACTAGAGAATGGACTTGAGGATATGGGGAGGGGTAAGGGTAAGCTGTGACAAAGCAAGAGAGTGGCATGGACATATATACACTACCAAACGTAAAATAGATAGCTAGTGGGAAGCAGCCGCATGGCACAGGGAGATCAGCTTGGTGCTTTGTGACCACCTAGAGGGATGGGATAGGGTGGGAGGGAGGGAGATGCAAGAGGGAAGAGATATGGGAACATATGTATATGTATAACTGATTCACTTTGTTATAAAGCAGAAACTAACACACCACTGTAAAGCAATTATACTCCAATAAAGATGTAAAAAAAAACAAAACCCACAAGCACACAAGCACCATTAACGATTTGAAGTAATACAAGGAAAGACTGACGGATTGGTGGATTCTTCTGGCCACACCTTGTGAGAAAACAATTACTCCGAATACTCGGTTTTGCACTGCATGTTTTTGAAAACTCAGATTCAGGAATCTGCAGAATATTTTCAGTAAGAGATCTAACAGAAATGTTTTGCTTTTCAATTTAAAAACATTTGCTAATATTGATTGAAATGATGACACTCCAATATCTACCTGTGTTCATGTTAAATCTGTAATCAGAGATGGTGATGTAGAAATACACAGTCAACTGTCACTTAAAAACACACCACAAAAATTGGACATGCTATACACTTCTCTTTTAAAATGTATTTGTATTATTTTCACCAATCAAAACACACATAATATATTTTATTATAAAACATTAGGCAATGTTACTTTTGAGATATGCAATCTGAAAGGTCACACCTGTGTTTACTACCAGTGTGAAACACCAGAGGAGTTACATTAGCAATCAACCAGACAAATTCATCATACATCATTACCATGACTTACACAGCATCAAATCTGGATTAAACCAGTATCCCATTCAGTGTTTCAACTATGGACTCTGGGTGTCAGTAAGGGGCCCTGCCAAGGGTTTTCTCCTTTCAGCACTGCGGCTCTGAGTTTCAGGGTGCAGAGATAAACACAGAGCCCTGTTTCCATCTCCTGTTTCCACAGCTGATCAACACTGAGCAGGATGTGTTTCGAGAATGCTCTCCTACTCTGACAGACTCTGTCTGCTCTCTGGAACCTGTACTTGAAATCAAGACCTGACATAGGGGAGGCAGTCACTTCCTTTTTAACAAAAAACTAAGTCAACAAACAAAACGAACCTAGTCCAAATTCCAGGCTAATAATAAATTACCTGGTTTATAAAAATATGTGTCCAAAATAGTTACTTCAGGGTTGTGTACAATATAAATTACAAAAATAAAATAGAAAAGATGAAAAATTGAGCATAATTTTTCAGTTCTTTATCCAACATCAGCATTTATCTATGGAGAGCAGTTTGAAACCATCTGCACTGCACCAGGGCCCTGGCACATCTCGGCTCAGGAGGGAGGACCCTGAAGTGGGGTGAGGTATTTCTATGGAGCTCGGCTGTCTGCAGCCCTGTGGCCTGTCCTAGGTGCACTCACTGATCTCTGATGGAAGGTGGTCTTGGCAGGAAACCCGTCCACACCATCACGGACTCCATCCGTGAACACACAGAGGAATGAGTGAGCAGAAAGCCAATCTGTGCGGCACCTAGCTCCACTTACAAATGACGCCTGGCTGAATGTACAATCACCCAGCGAAACCTTGATGCGCCCTCAGCATCCCTGTGCTGCATATACATAAGCCTAGGACAGATAATGTATTTTTAAAACTCTCACCTTTGTTTTTCTCTTTAAAGATAGATTTAGTAAAGTCTTTTTAAAGAATGTGTATTAGAGAGGAGGCCATTTTAAGATGTTTATATATGTATAGTGATAACTTGCTTCACAATACCATCAGGCCTCCAAAACCAAAATAATCCTAAGCCATGTAATAGGTGTTTCTGCCTCAATTCAAGTTAGTATTTCCATCTTATAGTTGAATGTGTCTAAACCTCACAATATAAAACTATTTATTACTTCAATATTAATTTTGTTCATCAAGGGTTCCAGTTTCCAGTGATAAGACCAATAAGATACAACTGGTGTAGAGATAATCATATATTTTAGATAATATTTATAATAAACTTTCTTATCAAAGTTCCTCCTCAGAACACATTCTATAGAATGTGAACAATGTTGATTCAATAGCTTCCAAAATAATTAAACACAAGATATGAATTTGTAACAGAATAAGCTCAAGGGAAAAGCATTATGAGCACAGGTAGCCGTATGTGACCATCATAACTCCATTTCTGCAATGACACTTCAATACCCAGTATTTTACTGAACTTTGAATGATTTCCATATCAGTCTGAAAGTATCAATTTCAGGTGAGCAGTTTAAAAATCAGAAAATGTTCAATAGTTAATTATTACCCTTTAGGGTATTTCCTCCATATCCCTCAGAAGTTTTTCCAGAACATTCATGGATTTCCCTTAGGAAAAGGAAATGCCTCCACAAAGTGGAAAACAAACCATAAACAGGCATTCTGAATCAGTCTGCTTCCTAAAACAGACCAAAGGGGGATTTATGTGGTTTCTTTCAGAGAAGAAAGTCGAGTAAGAATGCTGTGTTGGAAGAGGGAAACTCTGCCTTGTGAAATCACGTATCTCACCTTGAGTGACAGAAGGTAAGAAAGGACCCAGTCCAGGCTCAAGCAAAGCAAGCACTTAGTAAGTGACTGCAATCATCTTCAGTGATCACTTCATAAAATTCTACTCTAACAGCAGGTGATGGGTTCAAGAATCTATTTGCCATCATATTATTGACATAGGTATTAGGTGGCTAATAAAGAAGGTGAAGTTCTAGGTAGCATTTTAAATTAATAAGTCCAGAAGACCAAGAAAAAAGAGATAGGGAAGATAGGATTTTAAAGGTATATATGTTTTAAGCAGCACAAAACAAAACTTAAAATTTTATCATGCAGTAAAGCTGAATGTACAGTCACCCAGACTAAGACAATTTAGAGAAAACAAAGTGTCCTGGTCTTAGCAGTGGTAATTCTCAGCCCCAAACATGACAAATTTAAGAAAAGTTACATTTTAAATTTATAGATTTAATTATATTCCTTCTGAAATACGAAAGAAAATAACTCATACCCTAAAAGAAGGTAATATATGATAATATGATGGTAGCCAATTAATACACATAAATCTATTTTTCTGGACAGACACCAAATTACTTAAGAGGATTAAGAGACAATTCTAGAAGCAGCACTACCTTGAAGATTATTTGGCTTTATAAATACTGATTTCCAAAGTGCTAGAGGGCAAGTCTGAGCAAGCATTTGTGGTCACATGCATATAAGTCCCAACGGTTACTGAGGATGAGAAACTGTCACTATTACTGTACAACTTAAGAAAAAATTCATCTATTCTAATTGCTCACCTGAAATGACCTTGAACAAAATCTCTAAAAGTGTGGTTTGCACTTTTTTTCTTTAGACATAATCTGCTTCATTTTATAATCTAAGCAAGGCAAGCCTAGTACGACTGAGTAGGGGCAAGGCATCGTGTTTCTTACATGCAGAACATGGAGTTTTTCTATTTGGTTCCATCAACTCCCAAGTATTTCAGGCCCATGGAAGCGAGAGTTCCTTCACTGATGACAAGCTTGCTATTTCTAACTTATCATCGACAACCTTCAAGGGGTCCTGTTGAGGCATCCAGACTGCTGTCTGTGTCTGAGGCCAGCGTCTGCTCAGTGGACATGGATGAAATGTCATTGATAGACGACGACTGAGAAGGAGTGGCGTTGCTACTTACTGCTGCATCTGTGCTAAGAAAACCAAATATAATAAAATCTGAGGCACGACATTGCTGCAAATCCAGGCAACGAGACTTCAGGTCATTTCTCAGCTCTGTCCTTTTGTAGTTTCCTATACTATTAGTATAAACAAGAAGTTACTTGACTATATATTTTGAACTTTTCCTGGAGTCTTTCTTTAGGCTCAAAATCCCAATTATTCCTCCGTCTTTCCCTGCAATATTCTCTTTCTTCCCAGTGGCTAAACATCGTACATGTACTCATGTATAATCATGTTATTAACTTCTTTAAAAATACCTGCTGGTTTTAAAAAGATATTAAAAGAAAATTGCTGAATTTATCCTAAAACTATCAGTATCACAAAAGGCTTAAGCCCAAGTAGGATTCAAGTGTCATTAGACATTTCAATTATAATCATAAACACTTAGTCCAAGGAAAAAAGCATCAACCTTTGAAAAATTCTTTTGCAATAAAAATACCTTCTAAAAGAAGGATTACATGCAAATTAAAAAAGGAAAAAAAATTAGTGGACTCTTGTTCATTTTATTTTTGCTTTCTAAATCCCCAAAGCTGACATGTTAAGGCAAATGAAACTATCCTATTTCCTACTATCTATATTTTAGTCTGGTTTGAACAAAAACAAAACATCCAGGTTCCCAGAGGTAAGTCTTAAATTTGTGCTGAGTTAACAACGAGCACCTAAATTCGTATTGAAGTTATATAATCTCTAGACACTTGACACATTTGTCATGCTGAATATAAAATTCAAGAATAAGAAGCAGTCCAACATGTACTTACGTGTGTGTGTGTGCATACACTTTCCAGTGGGAGTGGAGTGAGAAAATAAATATAACTAAAGAGTTTTGTTTAAGTAGAACCCTACAGGACACCATATATACTATGTCTTTAATACTCATACAATTACCTAATTGTCAGACTTCTACCACTAAGTAAAACATGTAGAAAGATGAGAGAATTATATGAACAATTTTCTCAAAAGAAAACCCAATTCCATTTTATCTAGATTCACATTAATTTTTGTTTTTAACTGGTTAGGGGCAGTACAACGAGGGTCATGCACATTGAAAAGGCTTTAAATTCAATTTCCTTATCTATTAACAAAACTGACAGCAGCTGTTACAAGGATGAAACAAGAATGTTTATAATATAGTTGGTTCGTTGCCTGGCACAACAGTAAAATGTTAGCTGCCACCACCAGGACAAACCGAAAAGGAGAAGACTATTTCACATAAGGAGTTTTCAAATCCAATGCTGGTCAAGCTGGCACTTAACACACTGTTGCCACTTATAAAAAATGAATAGGGAAAGAAAAATATTATGCAGTCAAACTATTAAAGCAATCACTAACCTGAAGGTTGATCTTTCACAACACCATTCTTGCTTCTTTCTTCCCAATCCATTACTTCTTTGTAAATTAGCTCTTCAAATAGAAATGCAAGTTAAAATGCTTCATCAGTTTCTTTGCATCTCAAAATACTGCTTCCAAATCAATTGGAACCACTCCAAGGGCACTGTGATGTGCTATTTTTAATTGTGATAGACAATTAAGTAATATAGTTTACCTAGACCAAAATATAATTTGATCCATTATATCTCTTCAACCCAGCTATTAAGACAGCCAGGGACTTCCCTGGTGGCGCAATGGTTAACAATCTGCCTGCCAATGCAGGGGACATGGGTTCGATCCCTGGTCCGGGATCCCACATGCTGCAGAGCAGCTAAGCCCATGTGCCACAACTACTGAGCCTGTGCTCTAGACCCCGCAAGCCATAACTACTGAGCCCACGTGCCACAACTACGGAAGCTTGGACATCTAGAGCCCGTGCTCCACAAGAGAAACCACCGCCTGTGCGCTGCAACAAAGAGTAGCCCCCACTCGCCGCAACTAGAGAAAGCCCGCACGCAATCAAGACCCAACACAGCCAAAAAAAAAGACAGCCAAAAATGTATGGTAGCTCTGGATCCATGATGCGGGTTTTACAAAGTGGGGGTGAGGGAGAGAGAATGAGAGAGACACACAGAGGGAGAGAGGTGGGGAGAGAGGGAGGGAAAGTACTAGCAAAGTGGCTCTAACAGAACAGTTTAAGTACTGGATACTCTCACATCTTTTTGCACATGTTTTCCTCCATCTTTACTGTGGTTCTCCAAATATAACCCCTCCAGATTGGTCAGAAATTAATCTAATTACCTAAGTTTTTTCTTGGCTTCAATCTCAGTTTTCCTCAATTTTCATTTGTAAGAAAAACTAATTACCTATTAACTAAGCAGCTTCCTAAAATTTTGCTATTCATGAAATAAAATTAGCATATTGCAAGCAGTTAGTGAGGCCTATGGGTGTGTGCACATGCAGGTTGTTGGTATCCCTATATCCCGGGGAGGGGCTCTTGGGAAGGACACATCACCATGTTTGACTTGCGCTGACCATAGTTCTCAATTACTACTGATTCTTCTTTTTAATGAAAAATTTTTAGTTCAGCCTCTTTTTTACTGGTTTAGTTTGCTGTGGGTTGTTTGGTTAATCTTAGAGTGGTAATAATAACTATCTGCATATTTTTGATCTGCAATTTTCCCCAAACTCTTATTTTAAAACACATATATAACTACATGGCTTACAAATACAGCAGAAGTTCACATGACCCCAGTGGGGTCTCCCACGTCTGCTTTACAGAGACCTGTGAACTGGGGTTACTCAACAATTTGCAACATGTTGTCAAGGTAAGTGTGATACAATCACTGAGTTTAGTTTACAAACAAAGATTTGATAATGTAAGATTGTGTGAAAAAGCCTTTATTTTTCTCTTTTGAAGCAAATAATATGCAATTCATACACGTTCCTCTCTAATTCTGTTATCTTCAAGTTCTTTTTCTACTGGGAAATAGGAAGAGAGAGGATAAATGGGCTTCAGGGTTTCTCAACCCTCTCTTAGAAAGGCTATTGTCAAAAAGTGCAGGCAGGAAGCAGAGGCAAGTGTTTTTTCTTGATGCCACATCGAAGTGAAATTAGAACAGACTAAGCCACACAATGATTTCATATTTGCACAGTATAGAACACTTCACAGATACCTCTGCTTTGCCTACCTGTATACAATGTTGGCAACATACACTTTTCTAAAAATCTTGCCCCATTGCAAGAAATGTCATAAGTAACAATCAAAATAAGTTCCGTCTTTACCTTTCCATTCTTCAATTGCATGTTCTCTTTCTTCCAACTGGGCATCATAAATTTGAGGTGGTGGCTAAAAGTTAAATTACAGCTAAAGTCAATAGTTAAAAAAATAATGAGGCATGAAGAAAAAGAATCACTTTGTAAGACTTCTAAAATATTTATAATATGGATGTAGTTTCATTAAATACTTGGCTTATTAAAGATTTCTTTATAAGTACGATTTCCATCAGTTTCAGAATCAAAATAATTGAGGAAAAGTTAACCAAAAAAATAGAGCATTATAGTCCTCTTAATAATCACACTCTAAAGACATCTGCCCAAATGTAATTATAAAATTAGTAATCACAGGCTGCTTCTTAGAGATCCACCCTGGACAAGGTACTGTGCTATGAAATACAGAAGCTGCAAAACATATTTCAGGTTTATATTTCTTCCTGTTAGAACTCCCAAACTCAACCCCCAATTCATAAATGGACTGCTTCAAAAATTTGCTTAAAATCATGTGTTTATAAATCAAATTCTTTTCATATAAAACAATGTTTAAAATGGTGGTTAAATGCATAGGCCAAGACATAATAATGAGCATGCCACTATGTGGTTATTTCACTTCCAACTAAAGACCATCCATACCAATGCTGCTACAGAAAAATGCACATGAGCACCAAACTCAGAAGTGGAACCCCCCTAGCAGGTACCTCTGGGGAAGGATGAACAAACTTGTGATTTTCAGGAAGTTTCTTAGCCTGACTGGGTGCCTAAACAAGATGATGTAAAGCAAAGCCCAAGGCACAGTGCCAGGTACACAAATGGATGCCTAAAAAAGGTGATATTATGATCACACATCAGCATCTGCATAAATGAAGATAATTATATCACCACAGCATAAGCATGTTCACTCCTGAGGTACTCTGAGTAGAGCCCCACTAACAAGAGTCCCAAAAGGGGTTGTGAGCCATGTTACATGGCCTCGTTGTAATCAGGAGTCCTTTTAAATCTAGGACTTTATGTACCCATTCCAGACTAACAGACAGAAGGTCCAAGGAAATGTATGCCCTGCCTTTACACATAAGTCTTTTCAAAATAGATGCTTACCGCTTCTGCTTCAGCAGGGTCATACCAAACAGTGATATAAGGGTGACGCAAAGCTTCATCTACAGAGATTCGCTTGTCGGGATCTATCACTAACATTTTTGATAGTAAGTCTCTGGCTTGACTTGCTAGGGTAAAAACAAATATTAGATTAATAAAGTAATACCGTTAACCTGAAAATCACACAATAAAGAACTAAATGTGATAGCAGAGACAGAACAAAAATATATTAACTTTGAGAAATTGTTGATAGCTTCAAGATTATTAGAGTCTTTTTCTTTAACAGTAAGTCAAGCAGCCACTTCCACTATAAACCAGGCTTTCAAATGTGCTTTCAGCTTCTGAATTTGGAAGGGAGAAGGACAGGGCACAAGGCTGAGAAGCCACATCCAGGGAGGGTGCAGGAGCTAAGCTAAGGGTGTCACTGCCAAGAATGCAGGCATGAAGCAGAGGCAAGTGTTTTTTCTTGATGCCACATCGAAGTGAAATTAGAACAGACTAAGCCACACAATGATTTCATATTTGCACAGTATAGAACACTTCACAGATACCTCTGCTTTGCCTACCTGTATACAATGTTGGCAACATACACTTTTTTTAAAATCTAGAGATTAGTAGTTAGAAAAAAATCCAACAACTTCGATAACTTGGTTAAATATAAGGCTCACCTAGGTTTTAGCAATTAAAATTCACTAGTATAGGCAAAGAAGAGATGGGGCTTTTCTGAATGAGGCACAGTTTATCTTGATGTAGAGAGAAACAAATCTATTCTTTCCCTTAAAACACTTAGTGATAAGCACAGGAGAAGGGGAGAAGGAGCCTTTTAAAATTTCTGACTGTTCAACTGGGCTAGAATCTGTATTCAAGTATTCTTTATACCTGAAAACTGTTTGAATTCCATTTGCTGTAATTAACATAAGAGTCTTTCAGACTGATGTAAATATTTTGACCACAGGCTTCAGTTACGTCACTTTATTGAGGACAAAACTTCTAGGTCTTTAAGCTTTCTTTCTGAAATGCCTTCATTTTACCTGTAAATGACTTTGAGGGTTTCAACTATTTTGTCTCTCAATGTTCACAGGTTTTAGAATGCAAACATAAAGTGAAAGCTTCACCCAGTATAAGAAAAAATGATATCTTACTTTTAATTTTGTCTCGTTCAGATTCTGATGGGAATATCCAATCTGGAAAGAGTTCTTCAAATTTGATTCCAGGATACTTTGGTCTGTTTTCTACGTAATTCCTCACAGTTGGCTGAAGTTTCTTCATGAAATCTGCAGATGGTGTTCCTAGCTGCTCAATAACTTTATTCCACTGATCAATATCTAAGGAGTCTCTTGAGGAAAATACAACTGAAATGCCTTATATTCATATTACATAAAGTAGCATCATTCAAAGAAAAACTTAAATTATATTTATACTTATCAACAAGTAATTAACCAGGCCACCTCACTGGGTCAGCAGAAGCATTCTGAAATAATATTCGAAAAAGGTTTGGGCTCCAAGTTAAGACTATTTAAAAAAAACTCTGCATCTTTATAAACTCTGATCAGTTTATTAAATCAACACGATGAAGTCTATATGCCTTCCCATTCTAGATCAAAATAAAGTTATCTTGTAACTGAAGAATACTTATGACTGAAAGGCTTAAACATGAAATTAGGTAGTAATTATATAGGCAAATTGAAATCAGTTCTCATAATAAAACTATGTTAGATCTAAAGCTCCCTAAAGTAGAGAGACCTATCTGATTGCTCAATTTACAGCTGGGAGCCACCCCTGCGAGGCAGGCCTGGAGGGATGGGGTGCATGAGGGGGTGGGCAGGAGCCAAGGCTCTGGACTTTCTGAGCTCTCACCATGTCCTTTCCCACTGTAGCTGTGCTTACATTGAGCGGTGACAGCTTTGAGAGGTCATTCTGTTTTACTTGGCACTGACCCGGACCATCACTGCAATACAAAGGAGTGTGTTTCATTTCCTTTCAAAGTATATGACCTGGGTTTCAGACTCCATTGTGTATTAGACACTCACTAGGTGTCAGGCAGTCAATCTCCCTTGGGTCTCACCTTCCTATTTGTAAAATGCAGACAATACCAGCTTTGCCTCTTTCACTTGGGGCTTGAGATAACTGGCAGGATGAATGTGGAAAGGGATTCTATTGATAAAACCATAAAAATTATACAAGAGAACGCAAGCCAGAGGAATCAAATAAACAGCATCTTTAAAAAGTGACTAATTGAGGTATGTCTTAGAAAAATAAAATGACATCACTGTGAAAGAACCTAGGGAACAGACACATGTTCTTTAAAGAACAAAGGAGGAGGCCCTCTCGCTTCCTGTAATGTCTTTCTTCTTGCTGGTACACCATCCACTGGAGGATTCCATCACCAATCAAACAATTTTTTTTCTCCCATCTTAAAGCAACAGCCACTCTCCTTTGGCTGAACATCGTAGCTTAGCTACCATTCCCATTTGCAGCAAAACAGAGTTGTCTATACTTGTATCTCTAACTCCCAGTCTCTCATATTCTCTCTTAAACATCCTCTCATCAGGCTTTTCCCCCATCACTTCATGAAAACTGCGCCCATCAAAGTTGCAGGTGACCACCCCTCAATTCTCAGTCCTCACCTTTTTGACAGTGTCAGTGAGCCTCCCTCAGTAACCTGCTTCCTGGCCTCCAGGGTCCCTTGCTCTCTGGGAGGTGCCTGCCTAAAGCTTTCTCTTTCTCTTAGGCCATGTTGGGACAGGAGTTCCTTTTCTACCTCAGGTTACGAATCTAAAACAAATCTCTGAGAACTGCAATCTGGTTTCTGGAATCTTTTTCTATCTAATGTTGGAAAAAGTTAGCAAAATTGTCTTTGGAAAATGATGTAATCTCTGTGTATGTTCTGAGAATGACAGTAGGTGACGTTATACATAAAATTATTATTACTGACATTGCAAGATGTTAATATGTAAATTAAGAATTTTAAATTACTTAATAGTGTACCAAAGAGTTCCTACACTTTTCATTTCTGTACTTTCTGAAGAAAACCTTAATTAATTAAAGAAAGGAAAGTCACAAAATGAATTAAAAATTGAGACAAACTGAATGTTAAGTAGATACTTCTAATTATGTATCTTTAGGGCATTCCCTGGCAGTCTGGTGGTTAGGACTCTGCGCTTTCACTGCTGTGGGTCCAGGTTCAATCCCTGGTGGGGGAACTAAGATCCCACAAGACTTGTGGCATGGCCATCAATCAATCAATCAATCAACCAATCTTTAGAATACATCAACTTTTCCCTTTTTAAATGAATTTATTTGCAAATTAAAGATCTCCTTTTTTACATATTGAACCAACTGAATCTAAGGTAAGGCTATGGAAAATTGCTAGAAAATTTATTAGAACAAAATAAAATGCTGTATTTAACTTCACATAAAATCTGTGATGTGAAAAATGTCAAGGAAGGTAAATAAAATGATAGGAATAAAATCTTTTCATTCCAGGTCTGTGTTGTGAAGAATTTATATTACAAATAAACCAACCTCATAAAACTATAAAAAACTAAAATTACTTTAATAAAATACATATAAAACATGACTATATAACTTAATTTCTTTTAAAGATAACCATCAATCTGCCAGCAGAGACCACTTTCATAACAAAAAACAAAATCAAAAGACTAATGAAAATTTTAGGTGGTTAGAACACAAATGAAAAAGGGTATACGTGAAAAACCATGTTAGAGCAAAAAATATTGAAGATGGAAGAATATGAGGAATATGAGAAAAGAAAGCTATTGAAACTATCATATATCTATTCTCCTTTATGCTATATATCATTAATATGATTTGCTGACCACAGTATAAGTTAACTTTTTGCATTTTATATTTATTTAAATGTCTGTTAAACTTCCCCAGTGTGTCACAAAATAACCTAAGTGGATCTTCTAAAATTTTCTACAAAATGTCAGAAGAGTAACAAAACAAAAAAATGTAGCAAATATTGTTTCTCACAAACTTTTTACTTTAATCTTTTTCATTTAGGTCTTTATGTAGTGTGCTTCAGTTCTTACTTTGGAGGAAAATATTTTAATTCATCTTGGTAACTAATGAAATAGTATATTAAACAAATTAAACAAATTACAAATTATTGGCCTATTAAATTTAGACAACAACTTTCTAGATAGCTAAATTAACTGAATTAACTAAACAGAATTTTCATTTAAATATCAGAATACATTTGTCAAAGAGTAAATACATTTCTTATAAGCTATTTTTAATAAAATTAAGAACTAATATAAATTGGTTTAACTTAATTCTATGCCTCAATAAAATTGTTACAGGTAGTCAAGCAAAAAAGAAACATAAAATTGAACCATTTGGTGTGTGACACTAATTTAACAAACATAATCAAGACCCCCTTAGAATACAGTCTAGAATTATGACATTTTCCTTTTGACCTCCTGCTGCCCTTGGTATTTATGGAAAACATGGCCGGGAAGGTCCCCCGGGGAAGGATACGATCAGTGCCTTGGAATATCACACAACCTTTCACCAGCTCTCCCATGATGCAACCCACTGACCAGATATCAACTGAAAATAAAGTGAAATGACAAAATTATGAAGTGCCATGAACAAAACAAAGGTGAGGAAAAGGATTCTAACAGTGTACTAAACACACAAACAAGGAAAATAAATTGCTAGTAACGGGTGAACTTTTTTACACAGTATGAAATATTGCTGACCTCTATTTTGGCCTTCGGTTTGCAGCAATCTGGGCTTTTAGTGCCAAAGAGTCCAATACTTTACAGCTTCAGAAACAAACAAAGTCCCAGAAACAAGAAGTGCCTGTCCCCACAAAGCTGTTTCCAGGCACATGCCCACCCGTGCCCCCAGCCTTTGTGGTTAGTGCTGGGTCTCTCCCTGTGAAGGATACAGTCTCTTCCTGGGAACAGGACTTTATGGAGGACCATTTCTGCCATGATGCACCCGACAGACCAGATGTCCACTACCAAACACCAGGTGATTAAAACCAGCCAGAGACCCTCCAACACATGTCCTTTCTCAAACCCCCTCCCAAACAAAGACAAACCCAGCTTGTCAGCAGGACTTTTGTAAAATATGAACACCATGCCTCCAGAATGATCCTTTTTAAACTGTCAAGTCAGCAGGGCCTCACAGGGACAGGCTTGTCTGGGCTCCAGGTGAGGGCCAGAGGTGCCCCAGCTTCTGGCTGTTCACCATCTTCTGTGGGGGCCCAGCTGAATTACAGGCCTCAGGTGACCAGGCAGAGGGCTATTTATTGCCCCTGCTGCTGGGGGTGGGGTGAGAGAACTAACAGGGGACCTAATTTTCTCTCATGTCCACAGAGGACTGGAAGCCCACAGAGCTGTGTCTCTCAGAATGGGAGCACAGGTTATAAAACATCTGAATAAACTTGAAGCACAACTCATTTCAGATGACTTAGGCAAACTTTCAGATTCTTTTTTTTAACACGTGAATGTGATTTAGTTCTTTTTGACAAATTTTTCAAAAGTTAAGCTTCAAAGAGCTCTGATATTGCTTGAATAAGTTTTGCTGTGAAAAAAATACCAATTTTACACACAAAAAGCACATGTTGTATTATTCCATTTATATCAAGTTCAAAAATAAGCAAAATCAATCTCTGCTGCTGGAAATCAGGATAATGGCTTCCTTTGGGGATTGAGACCCAGAGCGGGGCTGGGGGAGGCCTTGGGTGCTGCTGGGGAGGCCTTGGGTGTGCTCCCATTGAGCTGCACACTCGGGATTTGCATACGTTTCTGTAAGTATGTTATACTTTGATAAACATTCAAAAATATTAACTTTAAAAGTGAATTTTTAAAGTGGATAATTTTAGCCAATGGAAATATAAAATTAATTATTTCTCATCTGTGAACTATGATAACCTATGTATAACACAGCCTCCACATTATACTTCATACAGTTCACAGGAAAGAGAAAAAAACTAGTGATGACGAACAGCACTATTTTTACACATCTCGGCCTCTTCCAGTTCTGTCTGTACTCACCGTTCTCTTTGTAGCCCATGCCCAGGATGACTTCAGGTGCCCGATAATACCGCGTTACCACGTAGGGGGTCATCATAAAGTTGGTGCATGCTGTGCGAGCCAGGCCAAAGTCAAGGATCTTAAGGGTACAGTCTGACTTTACTACAATGTTGCTAGGTTTCAAATCCTAGGGCAGAAATGATTTAAATTAATAAAAGGAACCAAAGCATGCTAAGTAAACAATCTCACATTGGTAAGGATTTGTGAGGTATGTGAGAGTGCTGGGAGAAGGAGAAAAGTTAGAATTGAACCCTGGGATTTTGGAACCATTTTGGAAAATCCTACTCTCATATTGAAACTAATACAAATCAGCCTAGAGAGGCCATATGGTTGCCCTTACCCCTGTGTGGAAACCTTCATGACACTCCTTTGCTTAAAACCTTCGGAGAACTTCCACAACGCCCTCTCCTCCCTCACTCCACGTCTGGTCATCCTTCAGTTCCCAACACTCTGGCTCTTCCCTGCTGTCCAATACAAATATAACTCAACCCACATGTGTAATTTACATTTTCTAACAGCCACCTTAAAAAAAGTGACTAGAAAAGGTAAAATTAATTTTAATAATATTTTCCTTTACTCCAATACAGTGTATTTCCAGAATATTCATTTTAAAATGTAACCAACATATAAAAATTATTAATGAGATATTTTACATTCTTTTTGTTTGGTACTGTCTTTGAAATCCAGTGTTTATTTATAATTATAGCCACATTCTGAGTACTTAATAGCCTCAGGTGGCTAGTGGCTATAATACTGGACAGCACATGGCTAGAATTCTCTGACCCTGGAATCTTCCAAAGGCTTCTTCTTTCCTTGGAAGAAGAATCCCATGATTACCAACCCCAACTTCCCACCCTTCCCTGGGACCTACCACTCCCCACCACACATACTACCCTCAAAGTCCCTCCTCTGCCCCTCCCAGCATGGGCTCTGTAAGAGGAGGCCTCAAGGGTCTCTCTGTGCTTTCAGCTCTTAGCCCGGAGTTTGGCACAGCAAACTCTCAGAAAATGTTTGCTGAGTGAATGTACACATCATACTCCACCACACTCTCAACACAACCTATCACTTCTGCGGTTTTTTCCGTCATAACTCTAGGGACTTTCTCCACGGTCATCCCCCACATCCCAGACCCTTCCTCAGGCCACAGGAATTTGACTCTTGCCTTGGACTCCAGCCTGCAAACTCACCCTAGAAACTATGACTTCTAAACAATCCACATCTATTCTTTTCACAAGTGCTTTCCAATGTGTAGCTACAACGTCAAACTGCCAAGTCACACCACACAGTAAGACCGTCACTTTTAGTGACGTTTCAGGCCCAGCACCTGGCTGAAACTTTCCAATCGATGTGTCACCAACGGGCATAGGTGTGTCTTGAGTGATGGCTGCCAGGTGTTATTGGGATAAGCAGAAAAACACTTAAAAATTACATCAGCTAAAATTATGTTTCATTACTGCTAAGCACTCTCTTTCTAAACATCCGGAATTCAGTAAAATATAACATAAATATATATCGCTTAAAAACATAATTAAAATTCCCACCAAGCCCATGCAGATGCACTGGTCCCTGGCTGGCCCCAGAGCACTTCTGCTGTGCATGTCCCGATGTGGAGATGTGCTGTGGGGAGCACTGCCAACTCACCCACAGCTGCTATTCTGCACAAAGGAAAGCAAGCGAAGAATCAGCCCCACGCTCAAACCAGTGACCCCTTCCTGTGAGAAAGCAGTAATACAGCTAAGGTAAAACAAACCAATCTGTTTCTAGATTCCTTTTTTAAAACCAAAGAGTATGGCAAGAACAGGCATTTCATAATACAAATTACTAACACATAAAATAATGCTCAACTTCATGAAAATTAAAAACCCAAATGACAAGGAACAATTTTTAGTCTCTCTTCTGGCAATGAGGAAAAGAATGGCAATATCCAGTGCTGGAGGAAGAAGCAGAAACAGACCCTTCCTTACACTGTTGGTGGGGACGTCAATAGGTGCTTTCTTTTTAGGAGACTGATGTTTTTAAAAATTTGAGACGTCTATACTTTACCACCAGCAGCCCCTGAAATCCAACCTGGCCCTGAACTAACACAGCGCCACATGAACAAGGATGATTAGAGTAGTGCCACCGGCCAGTCTGATGAACTGCTGTGTGATTAGTAGACATGCCCATTCCAGCCACCTCCACCTGTCAGAAAATTGTCCTCTTGCACTGATTTTGTTGGAACAATGCACTTTACTGCCATCTGCTGGAAAACTGTGATAATAAAATGCAAACCAAGCTGTCAAATGTGTGGCTTGTTGTCCTGGCAGGACTGGGAGAGGCAGCCCCGCCTCCCAACGCTTGCGGATGGGAAGGTGCTTAAAGAGGTCTCAGGGCGCCTGAGGGCTCCCCACATGCACAGCCGCTCTCCCACCAGTCTCCACACACAACCAGAAGAAGCTTTCCACAAACGAACTGGACTTGTAGTTTGAAGATGGCAGAGTAAAGACAGTTCTGCCCCTTCAAATCTTGAAAACCACTCCAAACAAGAAACACACATTAAAATAAAAATGACACCTAAATTTGGGGGCTTGACCCAGAGTGCGGGGATGGCATCACTGGGGCAGCCAATAAGGGTGCACAAAATATCTGCAACCAAAAAAGGGCAAGAGCAGAGGAGTGGAAGGTTGAGGCCGTTGCTATTCCTGGTCAGTTCTCGGTATAGAACCCACTGACTGAAGAGGTGTCCCTGCACATTGTAACAAGCGTCCACTGCCTTGATTTCCCCACAGGTACCTATGACCCCTTACTCAGGTGACTGTACCTGGGAACAGCAGTCATTTGGAGAAGTGTTAGACACAAGTTCTAAGTGGATACTGAAAGTCAAAGACCCAAAGCAACATCATGCCTCCTCTAGCTGGTGGTGGGGGGTGAGTTGTGGAGGCCAGGTAATAAATGGAGACTGGTCCAGATCTCTTCCAGCTATATTATGACACAGGCCTAGGGCAAAACTGTGAAAGAATATTGCTGTTCACCTCACATGAGTGTGAATGGTTTCTGATCGTCTTTTCTAATCAGTATGGAAGAATGCATCTGCCCAGTCAAAGGCTACATGCCACACCTGAGGCCTTATTAATCTGCTCTAGCAACGACACCGTGTCCAGCACAAGCAGCTGCAATCAGGACTACTGATCAGCTAAGGCTCGATGGTCTACATTCTCTAGCATCCATCTAGTTTCTTCAAGGGCTGGACTAGTGAATTAAACTGAGCTATGAGGGACCACCATCCTCGCATTCTTTGGGTTTTAATGGCAGCATTAATCTCCTCCATTCTCCCCCACCTCCCAGAGTTCAATAATGTTTTTGATGTACTATCTTGAGGGGGGCAGTTTCAGGTTTCCACTTGGCCTTCCCCATCATAACTCTTACCTCACAGACCAGAGAACCAATGTAGGGGTCACTCTGCTAAGAGTACCAACTGCCAACTGTATCAGTTCCAATCACACACTTGAGGACTGGGGAGATGACTGTTGGGTGGGTCCATGGACCCTGTGGCCCATTGTGAGCCACCAGACTTAGACCCCTCAGGAATGAAGGTCTGGGTCACACTCAGGTAAGGCACAGAGACCTGCCAAGGTGATGGCTGAGGGTATGAATAATGGAGAATGGAGAGAATGAGTACCTGTTGTGGCTCCAAGGTCAACTGTAGTGAAAGGGGCTATAGTTGGTCCCTTCCCCTCAGGAAGGGAGGCCCACAGGGAGCCTGAGGGGGCTGGTCCTGACCTGTGTGGAGAAGCAGAGCTGAGGGGGGCAAGGGTGGATGGTGGTAGCCATGAAAATGCGTACCTGGCTCTCTGCTGTGGGACTGCAACTGACAGACACCCCACTGAGGTACCCTGACCCTCCCCTTTGCTTATGACAAGGCCACACACCCCACAGTGGCTCTTGGCTAATGACTGCATGGGGAAGGAGGTCCATTCTTATGAGACACCAGATTCCTCGGACGGGCAGCTCCCAACCCTCCTTCGTGCCCTCTCTACTCCAAGGGGTCAGACTGGGCTGACCCCTGTCAGCTTCCCCACCTCCACTGACTCACTCCCTCTGTTCTTCCTCACAGGCCTTCTCCCCATGCATCTCTTGCATGTCTAATGCCATCGTGCTACACTAATGCCTTCAATGAAAAACCCCACATGCTCTATGGGGAGGGAAGGCAGCAGAAAGGAATAAATGACTTGGCTGAGTAGAGTAAATTCCAACCTCAGTGAGTGGCCCACAGTGAAATAATGTGGACCACAACACCTGGGAAGGGCTTAGGAATTGAACGACAAGTACTGTGGAAGGCAGGATGGGGCAGGGAGCAGGACACTGAGGGATCTGGGGTGGGGGAAGGTTCACAGAAAGGTAAAGGTAGACCTCCCAGATCCACACAGAGGTGTTGGTTCCTCCTTTACTCCTACTGGCCTATTATCTAGAAAAACTGAAACCAAGTTTCCAGACTCAGGCCTCAAGCACAATACCAACAGATCTGCTGGTATGAGGCACAGGAAGGGCATGGGTGAGGGGCCCAGCCTGAAGACAGGGTGCTGTAGCGAAGGTCTGCATTTTGCCACATGAGAACTTCAGCCCCACCCCACACAGCCTTTCATACCAGCAGCCAGACTGCTCTCCCTCAGTCAAGAGACCGGAGCCTTTTCTAGAGAAACTAAATGATGTCCAGAGAAAAGACCTGCAAACAGAGACACCTGTGGCTATGTGTTGCTCTAGAGAAAAACCCCTCATTCAACAATCCCAACCCATGCACTTCCACTTGGCCTTCTAATCCTTCAGTCTTAAATAGGACCAGTGACAAAAGGTCACCAGACGTTTGAGGAAAACCTCACACGTGACAGCGAGAGACCAAATGCACTAAAACAAACAAACAAAACAAAACAAAATAAAACCTCAGGGGAAAGGAAAACACTGCAGGCAGCAATAAGAAAACTTCAAAGGGACTTCCCTGGCAGACCAGTGGTTAAGACTCCCAATGCAGGGTGCATGGGTTCGATCCCTGGTCGGGGAACTAAGATTCCGCATGCCACACAGTGTGCCTAAAAACAAACAAGAAAAACCCAGAAAACAAACTTCAAAGAAATTCTAGCCTTGTAGAGATGATAGTGTCTCCATGCAAGAAGAATAAAATGCTATTTACCACAGCCAAGACATGGAAGCAACTTAAGCGCTTATCAACAGACGACTGAATAAGATGTGGTATGTGTGTGTGTATATGGAATTACTCAGCCATAAAAAAAGGAATGAAATACTGCCATTTGCAGCAACATAAATGGACCTAGAGAATATTATACTTAGTGAAATAAGTCAGAGAAAGACAAATACTATATGATATCACTTGGAAGCTAAAAACTGATACAAATTAATATATATACAAAACAGAAACAGACTCACAGATATAGAAAACAAATTTGTGGTTAACAAAAGGGAGAGGGGGGGCTTCCCTGGTGGCGCAATGGTTGAGAATCCGCCGGCCGATGCAGGGGACACGGGTTCGTGCCCCGGTCCAGGAAGATCCCACATGCCGCGGACCGGCTAGGCCCGTGAGCCATGGCCGCTGAGCCTGCGCGTCCGGAGCCTGTGCTCCGCAATGGGAGAGGCCACAACAGTGAGAGGCCTGCGTACCGCAAAAAAAAAAACAAAAACAAAAACAAAAGGGAGAGGGGAGAGGGGTATGGGATTAACAGATACAAATTAACAGATACAAATTAGGGGTATGGGATTAATAGATACAAACTACCATATATAAAGTAGGTAAGCAACAGGGAAATACTGTATAGCACAGGGAATTACACCCATTATCTGGTAATATGGAATGTAATCTGAAAAAATACTGAATCACTATGCTGTACACCTGAAACTAACACAATATTGTAAATTAGCCATACTCCAATAAAAAAAAGAACAAAATGCTATAAAAAGGAACTTTTAAAAATAAAAAAGAGCTCCAACTAACTCGTACTTCAGAGAAAGACAGAATAAAGAACACAGTAAAGAAGGTATTCTGAAAGAAATAATAAAAAATTTTCCAGAACTCTATGGCATGTTCTTCCAGACTGAAGTGCCCACCACAATTAATGAAAAAAATTTCCATATCAAGGCATATCATCCTAACATTTCAGAATACAAGAAATAAAGAAACTTTAAAAAATGTTTCCAGAGATAAAACAAAACCCAAAACAGGGCACTTGCAAAGGATCAGTAATAAGAATGGCATTAGAAAGTTCAAAAGCCATACAACACTACACAACAGGGTACTGTATTTACACCTTAGAGGGGAACTGATTTGTAACTAAGAATTTTCTATCCAACTGAATTATTAATCATGTGAGAGGGCAGAATAAAGAGTTTCAGCTATCTGAGGCCTCAAAAATTTTACTTCCCATGCATCACTTCTGGGGAAGCTATTGGAGGATGTGTCCCACCAAAACAAAGGAGAGATAGGGATCAGGAAGTGGGCTCCAACTCCAGAGAGAGGTGAAGGAAATCCCCAGGAAAACGCTGGAGCGAGGTCCAGGATAAGGTCTCTGCATCAGGTATGGGGGCAGCCAGTCCAGATGTGAGCAGGGCTGAGGCGCCAGGAGACAATCAAGGTGATGGAACAGCTAAGACATTTGGATACAGTGAGAGAAGACTTAGATACCTGGCAGAAACCTTAGGGTTTAATTAGCAATAAGGATGTGGAAAACTGCTCCCTCCTTAAAACAAACAACAAAGACCAAAACTCTAACAAATAAAAGACAAGTGTTGTTAACTCTAGGGACAAAAAGTTGAAAGGAAAAGAAATATAATCATGGTGTAAATATAGGCTTAGCTGTGAAAAGCGTTTATAGGGTCATGATGACGTAAAACACACTATGGACATTGATCCAAACCAATTACATTGTAACTATACTGGGAGGACAGGGGGACAGGAAAGGTGGCA
Organism: Leucopleurus acutus; assembly: GCF_964270905.1. Taxonomy (NCBI): domain Eukaryota; kingdom Metazoa; phylum Chordata; class Mammalia; order Artiodactyla; family Delphinidae; genus Leucopleurus; species Leucopleurus acutus. The sequence goes on from NC_139145.1 coordinate 17,986,118, forward strand.
GGTGAGGGGCACGATTGGTGAAAAAGAGCTAAGTCAGTACCTTATGTCCCAAACTGAAGAAAGATCAACAAATAGAGATCTCATCATATTATTTCAAGATATGGAGATAAACACCAAAATAACAGCTAAAAGAACTGAAAGAATTTGTTCTGGGGAGAGAGATATAAGAGGGAGGAGGTGGGGGCTCTTTTTTAGTAAGTATTTGTAAAACTATTTGATCCTTGATAAAAATACAAAATTCAGCAAGTTGTAGAACAATATATGTACAAGATGATCCTGTTTTTGAAAAATATAAGTTAAAAAGGACGTTAGTATAGACAGATATGTTGGTATTAGCATCAGTAAGAAAATGTGTCAGTGTAAAGTTAGGAAGGAAACACACCCAACTGCCATCACTGGCCTCCTCCAGGTGACAGTTGTGGGCTGGGGACTTCCATTCAATTTTTTGAATTATACAAGGTAAAAATTGGTGGGATTACAGGTGTTTTATTTTTCAAGTAATTAAATTTTATGTTTAGAACAAAACCATCTTAGTAAGCAAAACCGAATGTGTGTATTTATGCCTATCGTATAGTATACAGAAAAAAGGACAGGAAAAGTTCACAGAAAACCGTTAACAGGCTTAAAGGGATAACTGCGGTTCATCACCTCTTGGGACCTGGAGGGGTGGTGGGTGTGCAAACAGGTGCCTTATCTACCTTTCCCACAATGACCACGTGGTACTTTCACAGCAGACACAAAGTCTGGCAGACCCACAAATGTGTGAACAGGAGGGCATAAGACAAGGGGAGGGAGACCCAGTGGGGAGGTAAATGGGATGGAGAGGTGGTTGGCAGAATCATGCTGGGCAAACCAAAACTTTCTTGGACCTTCTGGTCCACAGGTATGGGCCTAAACCGCAGGGATGGAACATCACCTAACACAGGCACGTGCATGCTGCAGCTCTTACAAGACCCCCTAAAATGGGAGGATATTGCTGCCCCATGTATATCTGGGCCCAAGAGGGGAGATACAAGCAAGACAAACTGTTTCCTTTTACAAAATTAATAAGGCCTAACATAATGAAGCCTAATAATCTGGGAACTTATTCTCAGTTAAGACTTTAATACAAAATGTATTTAAGAGAAATTAGGAGTGCCTTAATTTATATAAAGGTTTGTAAATATTTTTGAAGAGAAAGAGAATGTTATGCTGGGAAATCTTTATTTTTAATTAAAAAGACCAATGTTACTATTTTTAAAGCAAGTTTGTCAACAGTATTTATATAATTTAAACTGAACACTTGGCGGCAGCAAAGGCTGTATTTTAAATGACTGAAGACTGGTCAGGACTCTTTGTGCCAGGCGCCCAACAGGCACTGGGAGGGCCAGGACTGGCCTCAGGCTACAGACCTCACTCAGGCCTCAGGCCTCATGCTCACAAGGGGCAAGAGTTTGGCCCTCTCTGGATTGGTGGGCTCTGCTACTGTGTTAGGTCTCTGATCAGTGGCTGTGATGGAAACAGTCTTTCCTGGCACCCAACAGATCCAAAAGAATTACTACTACTACACCATCAAAAATCTCTCTATTCTTTTTTGTATGAAAAGGCTTCATTGTTTTTGTCTCACTATCTTCTTCCCCCCCACAGATTTCAGTTCAGAGAAAATACAACTTCTTGCTGTTGAAACATAATATTGAAAGACAGTCTGTCAACAAAATTAGTATAGTAATAATTTAAGGAATGCTAAGAATGTTTTCAATAAAACTATCTCTGCCTCTAGTCTCACTCAACATTATAGTTGCTAAAAAAACAAACAAACAAAAAACCAAACAAAAAAACACAACTCTATCATAATCTGCCCACACAGCAGTACAAGTGAAGAAAATAACAAAAACTCATAAAACCAGCTTAGAGAATATCTCTCTGGTTTTTAAATATGTACCCCCTGACAGGCAACACCATCATTCAAATTCCAGCCTTGGCCTATTCAAAAGATCTGCCTGGAACCTTTCCGAAAGCTCCCACCAGTATGGCTGGGATGCTGGAGTGGTAGAATTTTACGATGTAAGCAATGAACACTTGGGCCATAATTCACATAAGACTTCTCAAGCAACTGTATCATATACTACTTGGCCTCTAACTTTCCCCCACCCCAAATCCAAATTCCTTGCTCACTAAAAATGGGATTTCAAATATGGAAAAACTATTAACACCAGGTAAATCTGGGTAAAGAGTAAAGTTCTTTGTCCTATTCTTGCAATTTTTCTCTAAGTTTTAAGTTACTTTCAAATAAAAACTTAAAAAAAAAAAGAAGTATTTTTCTGCAGTACTAGTCTGAACAGCTGGCTCATGCCTGCATCCAGGGTGGCTCACATGGGCCCAGGCAAACCAGGCATTCCACAAATGTCTTCTAATCTCAACTATATTTGGAAGAGTAACATGATCCCATAGTTTATTTGGATTTTCGACATTGACAAATTTTTAAAAAATATTATGTTCTTTTGTAACTGGAGATTATGACAACGAAATGATTGTGATTAAAAAACAAAACTAAACAATATGGTATCACTACTTACTCTATGAATTATACCAGCTGAATGTAGATGTTTAATACCACAGAGCATCTGGTAAAGAAGGTAGGACATTCTTTCATGGTCCAACTCCATATGAATAACCTGACATAAGTTAGCATCCATTAATTCCATAACCAAATACCTGGGGAAATAAATGATCAGCCATGTACACATGAAAATTATCCAAAATTCCTTTATGGTTATTAAACTAGAATTTTTATGAAATAGTAATAACTTACCACCTAGTCACTGCACTGGCTAAAGTAAAAAGATAACTTGTTTTCCCTAAACATTTATAAGGTATCTTGAAAAGAAGCAAATGTATAATGAAAGTTTGTAAAAGTTTTCAAAAAATGAAAACAACTAACAACAAAATGCCTTTCAAGTTAAATACAAAACAATTTTTATATCATAGTAAATAGAATCTCAAACATTCAAATTCTCCTATATTTAAACATTTTTGCTAGTGGATCATTCTTACCAATATAGAAACCATGCTGTTATTGCTCTCATCTTAAGAAAACTTTGACCTTACTTCCCCCACCAGCTACCATCCTATATTTTTGCTCCCTATGCAAGCAAAACTCCCCAAAGAGGTGTCTATACTTATCATCTCCAATTTTTTCTCCCATTTTTCCTTAATCCCACTTTAATCAGGCTTTTGCCCCCACCACTTTGCTGAAACTGTCCTCAAGGCTCCATGTCGGCCTTCCGTGTTGCTAAATCCAGTGGCCAGTCCTACAATCCTGGCTGACTGTGCCCTTTTCCTATCCCCAGCTTCTTACTGTTGAAGTGCCAGCACTCGGTCCTTGGTCTTCTTTTCTCTAACTGTACTTACAATCTTGGTGATCTCTGGTCTCTGGTCTCAAGACTTTAAATACCATCTATAGACTGACAACTACCAAATTAATACCTTCAACCCAGACCCCCTTGCTGAACTCCAGGCTCATTTATCTAACTGCCTATTTCACAGTTCCACTTGGGTGTCCAACAGACATCTTGAACTAAAACTGAGTTCCTTCTACCCTGCCTCGCAATCTGTTCTGACTGTAGCCTTCCACATCTCAGTTGAGAGCACTTTTATCCTTCTGGTGCTCAGGCCAAAACTCCAAGTGTTGCTCTCAGCTCCTCTTTCTCTCATACCACACATCCTCTCTAGGAGCAAACACTGGGGTTCTACCTTCAAAACAGTGTCAGCATCCTATCTCTTGCCTTTACCATCACTATCACCCCTCTGGTCTAAATGCAGCCATCATAATCTCACCTGAATTGCTGCAATAGCCTCCTGACTGGTCTTCTGTGTCCTACTTCTAACAGTGGGTTCTCGACCCAGAAACCAAGGTTATTCTTTTAAAACATAAGTCAGATAAGCTTACTCTTCCTGCTGAAAGTCTTACTGACTTGTAAAGGAAAATCCTTACAGTGGCCTAGAGGCCCAGCAGTGTCTGGCCCTGTCACTTCTTTGAACCCACCTCTTCAACTTTCCTCTGCTTCTTCTGATCCAGCCACACTGGCTCTTGCTGTTCTTATAACACACCAGGCACACTCCCTCTTCTGCTCCTTTACACTGCCTGTTCCTTCTATCTTGATACTACCTTCCCCCAAATATCTGTAGGACTAACCTCCTCACTTCCTTGAAGGCTTTCTTCACATGTCACCAATCCAGTGAGGTCCTTCCCTAACTACTCTACTTAAAGTTGCAACCTGACTCCTAACGCCCAGCACTTCTGAACCCCCTTACCCAGCTCCATTTCTTCTACAACATTTGCCACACATCCTAATGAATGACATCATTTCCTTATTTGTTATGTTGACTGTCTATCTTCCCTGGCTTTCCTGCAAGCTCTAGGAAGAAATATGACCACCTGCGATTCTTAAAAAATGAAAGGGATTTTTGCTGTTTTGGTCACTAAAGTATGCCAAGTTCAAGAGACTGTCTAGCACACAGTTGGCAATCAAATATTTGTTTGGTTTTTTTTTTGGCCTCACCGTGTGGCTTGCAGGCTGAAAGCATGGCGTCCCAACCACCACACTGCCAGGGAATTCCTGGCAATCAAATATTTGTTGAATGAATGAATGAATACATGAATAAATTTAGGATAAAGTTGTGTATTATATCTCAATAATAAATTAATATCTCATTTCATCATTACTAAGATAATTCTATTTCACATTTTGGAAGTTTAATGACTTACCCATTTCAAATAATAATTATAAACACCTAAACCCTACAATCTTGGGGACTAGAGAAAAACATGTTATATTTTATATTTCAGTAAAGGAAATCAGCAGCATTAATGGCACTGTCTGCTCTGAAGAATTATTTTCAGTCATCCTTTATCTGTTGTAGAAATGATAACCATCTAGGCACAAATAGTTGAATACTATTATTCATTTTCCTTAATATTTCTCTTCCACAGAGAAAAGTGGCTAGGATATCATTTAAAAATGTGTTCTCACCTATATTTCCTAAGTAAAAAAAGGAGTTACTTTCTTTTCTAAATTTTCACTCTTTGATGAGCAGTGTATTACTGAATAAAAATTATACTTACACATCTTGAAATTCTTCTAGAGTTTTCTGTGGTGTAAACACATTTAACAAACTAATTATCTGAAAAGAGAAAATTATATCTCAGCATGTCAAATGACTCTACTTGATTATAAAAATTAAGTTTAACATTAAAGTGTGTTAAAACTAGAAAAAAAATCACAGCAGAGCTTTGTATTTATTATTATTGTTATTGCTTTTACCAAAACATTCTATTACACAGCATTTGAAAAAAGCTAAATGATTAGGATTCTCAACTTGGAAATAATATGCACTTTTAATCAAATCACTTTTATGTGTCCCCAGTAACTTATTACTATAGAATTTTAACACATAATGTCTTTCTAGCTCTGAACATAAAAAAGTAGCAATTACAAGTAGAAAAACACTAAATAAAGCAATATGTTAACTCTGAAAACTTAAATACAATATCCAAATTTCTAAAAAGTTTTGAAATGTAAAGGCTAAGCTTATATTTTTGGTATGATAAAGATGAAATGCCTCATAGCATTACCTATTAACATTACCTTTATGTAAGGAGGATTCAAGAACGGACCCCACCACAGGCCTTGGTCCTGGCACCCCAATGGTTAAACAATGAATTCTGCTGCTTGAGCATCAAACACATGTCCTCAATCATTTCAAATGACTGAGGGAAAGATGAATTATTCAGTATATAGGATTGGAGTGGCTGGCTAGCCAAGGGGGAAAAAACTAGATTCATACTTCAATCTTTACACCAAGATAAACTCAAAATGGAACAAAAATTTAAATCTAAAACATGAAACCATGAAACATTAAAATATGAATAAACATTTATACAATTCTGGTGTAGAAAAGCCTTTTCTAAGCATGACAGGAAACCTAGGAGATTTGATTATGTTAAACACAACAACAAAAATCAGTATGACAAAAACAACCTAAATTAGGTCAGATGGAAAAGTGAGGGTTGACAGCTTTAATATACAAAGATCTTCTATAAATGCATAAGAAAGAAACCAACAGTCCTAGAGAAAAATGGACAAAGGCCATGAAAAACAAACTCTCAAGAAATAAAAATAAATGGCTAATAGAGATATGGAAAGAAAATCAACCTCACAAATAAAAATAAGGTATCATTTGTCATCTATCAGTTTGGTAAGGTAAAACAAATCAACAGTATGTAGCTCTGGGGTATTTTGAAATAAAAGACATACTCAGATACTCAATAAAAGTGTAAAATTGACAGTCTTCCTTGAGGTTAATTTGTCAGTATATATTATTAAAACCAAAAGTGTGCATAGTCTTTGACCCAGCTATCTTGGCCAAGGAATTCACCTGGACAAGTGTGCAAAGATGCAATGTATAAGGATGTTCACTGCAGCACTGCTTATAATAGCAAAAAACTGGAAACAATCTAAATATCTGATAATAGGTGATTGGTTAAATGAATAACTGTGCATCTGTACTATGTAGCCATTTAAAAAATGGTTTATATCTATGTTCATTAATGTATATGAGATCTAGCAACATTCCACTAGGGAAAAAGCAGGATGTGTAATAACATAACTGAGCTTATTTATGTATGTGTGTATATATATGCATAAGAATGCTCACCAAAATGTTAATGATAGTGGGTGGTGGGATTCAAAGATTTTTCTTTCTTGTTTATACTGTTTGAATTAAAAATAATAATAAACATATTTTTTTGTAACCTGAAAAAAAAACTTTTTTACTTTTTGTTTTAAACCTGTAAAATAAAGCATGCATTGGAGAATTTAAAAACAAACTCAAACCACAGACTCAAAAGATTGAACCTATCTTAGTTTTGTGTTTAATGTCCCTACACCAGAAAAATCCAGCATAAATGTTACAACAAAAGGAGCCATACAGAGTTGAGTGTACTTTTAAATACTTATCCCCCCCACCCCGTAACAAAAAGAGGTCACATGGGAGGGGATCTCCAAAGCCCCTGCCAGACTTAACATTTTATAATTTTATAACATAGCAAGGTTATCAAAATCATGTTCAAAATAATGCTCAGGCATCAGTAGTAGAACATAAAATGGGCCTGAGTACCTCATTTTCTAGAGATATACTGTTTTTCCTTAAAATTTACAATGCTTTGATTTCTGTAGAGATGCCAAGTACAACTATCTTGAATATAACATCATCTAATAACATTTATTTAAATAAATGTGAATATGTAAAAGCTACTTATAGAACAACGTTTTTCTAAAAAGTATTTGGATATTTCTCAATTTGCCAGGTCAATACTGTTGCCATTTTATACACAGGGAAACAGTGAAAACCAAATGGTTACAAGGTTAATTGACATTCCCATCTGTGTTGAGTGACCTAAATTCCTATGGACAATGATGCCTCTTGCTGACTTCAATATCTCCAATGTTGATTGAAAATTCTGTCAATAAAATATAACCATTTAAATAGTATTTTTATCACTAGTTTACCCTAGGTCTAAACTCATTGTATCTCCAAAGACCCAGATGATTATGGCAGCATTGACAACATTAAAGTATTAGAGGAAATATAGACATAACTTACATTTTTATGATTGACACATTTTAAGAGGACAAGTTCACGATAAGCTCTCTTTGCATGAGTCTGATTCTGAAAAGGACGGCTTAGTTTCTTGACTGCAACATTTATCCCAAGAACTGTATCAAAAGCAGCACTATAATTAAGAAATATAATAGGCAACCCATTAGGATGATTTTGGAATATACAGCAATGCAGAATGTACATTCAATGTATTATCTTTTTAAATGAATAACAAATAAGGAAAAATCTGCTTGCTTCCACTCTGGTACTTCTGCACATTAAGAGCAAGGTGAGTTGGCTAAGCGTGCAGGACGAACGGACTCCTCTGCAGAGGCGCCACCATGGCAGCTGAAGCTAGGATGGGATTCAGCAATCTTTGCACATGGACGTCTCATTATATTAGTTGAGATTATTATGTTCAGAACCAAGTAATTTAATACAGAGCATGTAAGACTGCCCAGAAAACAAAATCTTCAGTTTAAATATGCCAATAAGTTGAAAAAAAGTCACTGGTATCACAGAATGAAATATAAGTATATTTTGGAGTATCACAGTGGAGAAAATGGTTTGAACTCATGAGACGGATATAATAAATCTAGATTTTGATTGATTGTGTTTTTCCCAGATGTAAGAATCTAAAAGGAAAACAGAAGCCAAAATCTCAGTTCATGGTAAATCCCCAAGATACAAAATCCCTAACATAAGCAATTGCTATACATAAAATTCTGCTAGAAATACCTCCTCATACTACTATGGTTAAGAAATAAAATCTTCTAGGATCTTTGTTTCCAGAATCTCAAGTTCCCAGCTGAAATTTATGATTAATTTTCCTCCAAAAAATAGACAGGAAAAATTGAGTACCTTCTGTACTAGTTTCAAGCTAGCACTAACAGTATGATTGCTGTCACTGTTACCTTTTGGCTCCTCATCAGGGGTTAAAAGCTGCTAAAGACCATCTGAGAACCTAAGCACCATTTAAAATACTGTTTCTATTTATTTATTCTATTCAGTTTATAACACTGTTTACACTTATTCACTTCTATAAATTTTTTTTGCCAAAAAACCCAAACTTAATTCAATTTTAACTTTTTAAAATTAAAGGCTGTCTGCTGTAGCATTTGGTTAAGAATTATTAGAAGCTTCCTGTTACTTTGGAATTACTTTTTCTTTAATTCACATTATGTGTTCATGTATACACAGATGTAAAATCACATGCCCAGGGACTTCCCTGGTGGTCCAGTGGTAAAGAATCCGCCTTCCAATTCAGGGGACTTGGGTTCAATCCCTGGTTGGGGAACTAAGATCCCACATGCTGTGGGGCAACTAAGCCCGTGTGCCACAACTACTGAGCTCACATGCCGCAAACTGCAGAGTCCACGTGCTCTGGAGCCTATGGGCCACAAGTAGAGAGAAGCCCGCATGCCACAAGGAAAGATCCCACACGCCTCAATGAAGACCCTGCGTGCCACAACTAGGGCCTGACGCAGCCAAAAAAATAATAAAGAAAATTAATTAATTAATTAAAATCACATGCCCATATGCAAATGTAATATTCATATGGATTATAAAATGTCAAAAATAAATCTATTTGTGAAACAAATCATTAATTAATACATGCACATGTGATCTGTACATATATATATATCTATCTATCTATCTCAGTCTTGAGAATTTAAAAACAGACACACCTTTTTTGGTCTCAAAAGTTTTTGTCCAGGAGAAGGCGGAAGATGGCGGAAGAGTAAGACGCGGAGATCACCTTCCTCCCCACAGATACACCAGAAATACATATACACGTGGAACAACTCCTACAGAACACCTACTGAAGGCTGGCAGAAGACCTCAGACCTCCCAAAAGGCAAGAAACTCCCCACGTACATGGGTAGGGCAAAAGAAAAAACAGAGACAAAAGAATAGGGATGGCACCTGCACCAGTGGGAGGGAGCTGTGAAGGAGGAAAAGTTTCCACACACTAGGAAGCCCCTTCGCGGGCGGAGACTGCGGGAGGCGGAGGGGGGAGCTTCGAAGCTGCGGAGGACTGCACAGCAACGGGTGCGGAGGGCAAAGCGGGGAGATTCCCGCACAGAGGATCGGTGCCGACCGGCACTTACCAGCCCGAGAGGCTTGTCTGCTCACCCGCCGGGGCGGGCGGGGCTGCGAGCTGAGGCCGAGCGCAGGGAGAGGACTGGGGTTGGCGGCTTGAACATAGCCTGAAGGGGTTAGTGCACCACAGCTAGCCGGGAGGGAGTCCGGGGAAAAAGCCTGCACCTGCCGAAGAGGCAGGAGACTTTTCCTTCCCTCTTTGTTTCCTGGGGCGTGAGGAGAGGGGTTTAAGAACGCTGCTTAAAGGAACTCCAGAGACGGGCGCGAGCCGCGGCTAAAAGCGCGAACCCCAGAGACGGGCGCGAGCCGCAGCTGAAAGCGCGGACCCCAGAGACGGGCGCGAGCCGCGGCTGAAAGCGCGGAATCCAGAGACGGGCGCGAGCCGCGGCTGAAAGCGCGGAATCCAGAGACGGGCGCAAGCCGTGGCTAAAAGCGCGGACCCCAGAGGCGGGCGGGAGACGTTAAGGCTGCTGCTGCCGCCACCGAGGGGCCTGTGTGCGAGCACAGGTCACTCTCCACACCCCTCTTCCACGGAGCCTGTGCAGCCCGCCACTGCCAGGTTCCCGGGATCCAGGGACAACTTCCCCGGGACAGCGCACAGCGCGCCTCAGGCTGGTGCAAAGTCACGCCGGCCTTTGCCACCGCAGGCCCGCCCCGCACTCTGTGCCCCTCCGTCCCCGCCGGCCTGAGTGCGCCAGAGCCCCCAATCAGCGGCTCTTTTAACCCCATCCTGTCTGAGCAAAAAACAGACGCCCTCCAGCGATCTACACGCAGTGGCAGGGCCAAATCCAAAGCTTAGCCCTGGGAGCTGTGAGAACAAAGAAGAGAAAGGGAAATCTCTCCCAGCAGCCTCAGAAGCAGCGGATTAAAGCTCCACAATCAACTTGATGTACCCTGCATCTATGGAATACCTGAATAGACAACCAATCATCCCAAATTAAGGAAGTGGACTTTAGGAGCAAGATCTATGATTTTTTTCCCCTTTCCTCTTTTTGTGAATGTGTATGTGTATGCTTCTGTGTGAGATCTTGTCTGTATAGTCTTGCTTCCACCATTTGTCCTAGGGTTCTATCCGTCCATGTTTTTTTTAAATTTTTTTTCTTAATAATTAATTTTAATAACAATATTATACTTTACCTTCGTTCTTTCTTTCTTTCTTTCCGTCCTTCCTTCCCTCCTTTAGACAACGAATCATCCCAAATTGAGGAGGTGGTCTCTGACAGCAAGATTTAGGATTTTTCCCCATTTACCTCTTTTAGTGAGGGTGTATGTGTATGCTTCTGTGTAAGATTTTGTCTGTATAGCTTTGCTTCCAACATTTGTCCTAAGGTTCTTTCCGTCCCTTTTTTTTTTTTTCTAAATAAGAATTTTTTAATTCAATAACTTTATTATACTTTATTTTATTTTTACTGTATCTTCTTTCTTTCTGTCTTTTTTCCTTCTTTCCCTCCTTCCTTCCTTCCTCCCTCCCTCCCTCCCTCCTTTCTTTCCTTCTTGCCTTCTTTCCTTCTTTGCTTCTTTCTTTCTTTCTTCCTTCCTTCCTACCCTCCTTTCCTTCTTTCTTTCCTCATACTTCTACTAATTCCCTCTACTTTTTCTCCCTTTTATCCTGAGCCGTGTGGATGAAAAGCTTTTGGTGCTCCAGCCAGGAGGCAGGGCTCTGCCTCTGAGGTAGGAGAGCCAACTTCAGGACACTGATCAACAAGAGACCTCCCAGCTCCACATAATATCAAACGGCGAAAATCTCCCAGAGACCTCCATCTTAACACCAGCACCCAGCTTCACTCAACGACCAGCAAGCCACAGTGCTGGAAAACCTATGCCAAACAACTAGCAAAACAGGAACACAACCTCACCCATTAGCAGAGAGGCTGCCTAAAATCATAATAAGGCCACAGACACCCCCAAACACACCACCAGACGTGAACCTGCCCACTAGAGAGACAAGATCCAGCCTCATCCACCACAACACAGGCACTAGTCCCCTCCACCAGGAAGCCTACACAACCCACTGAACCAACCTTAGCCACTGGAGACAGACATCAAAAACAGGAGGAACTACGAACCTGCAGCCTGCAAAAAGGAGACCCCAAACACAGTAAGATAAGCAAAATGAGAAGACAGAAAAACACACAGCAGATAAAGGAGCAAGATAAAAATGCACCAGACCTAACAAATGAAGAGGAAATAGGCAGTCTACCTGAAAGAGAATTCAGAATAATGATAGTAAGGTTGATCCGAAATCTTGGAGATAGAATGGACAATAGATTGGACAAAATGCAAGAATCAGTTAACAAGGACCTAGAAGAACTAAAGATGAAACAAGCAACGATGAACAACACAATAAATGAAATTAAAAGTACTCTAGATGGGATCAATAGCAGAATAACTGAGGCAGAAGAACGGATAAGTGACCTGGAAGATAAAATAGTGGAAATAACTACTGCAGAGCAGAATAAAGAAAAAAGAATGAAAAGAACTGAGGACAGTCTCAGAGACCTCTGGGACAACATTAAACGCACCAACATTCGAATTATAGGGGTTCCAGAAGAAGAAGAGAAAAAGAAAGGGACTGAGAAAATATTTGAAGAGATTATAGTTGAAAACTTCCCTAACATGGGAAAGGAAATAGTTAATCAAGTCCAGGAAGCACAGAGAGTCCCATACAAGATAAATACAAGGAGAAATACGCCAAGACACATATTAATCAAACTGTCAAAAATTAAATACAAAGAAAGCATATTAAAAGCAGCAAGGGAAAAACAACAAATAACACATAAGGGAATCCCCATAAGGTTAACAGCTGATCTCTCAGCAGAAACCCTACAAGCCAGAAGGGAGTGGCAGGACATACTGAAAGTGATGAAGGAGAAAAACCTGCAGCCAAGACTACTCTACCCAGCAAGGATCTCATTCAGATTTGATGGAGAAATTAAAACCTTTACAGACAAGCAAAAGCTGAGAGAGTTCAGCACCACCAAACCAGCTTTACAACAAATGCTAAAGGATCTTTTCTAGGCAGGAAACACAAGAGAAGGAAAAGACCTATAATAACGAACCCAAAACAATTTAGAAAATGGGAATAGGAACATACATATCGATAATTACCTTAAATGTAAATGGACTAAATGCTCCCACCAAAAGACACAGATTAGCTGAATGGATACAAAAACAAGACCCTTATATATGCTGTCTACAAGAGACCCACTTCAGACCTAGAGACACATACAGACTGAAAGTAAGGGGATGGAAAAAGATATTCCATGCAAATGGAAGCCAAAAGAAAGCTGGAGTAGCAATTCTCATATCAGACAAAATAGACTTTAAAATAAGGACTATTAAAAGAGACAAAGAAGGACACTACATAATGATCAAGGGATCGATCCAAGAAGAAGATATAACAATTGTAAATATTTATGCACCCAACATAGGAGCACCTCAATACATAAGGCAAATACTAACAGCCATAAAAGGGGAAATCGACAGTAACACATTCATAGTAGGGGACTTAAACACCCCACTTTCACCCATGGACAGATCATCCAAAATGAAAATAAATAAGGAAACACAAGCTTTAAATGATACATTAAACAAGATGGACTTAATTGATATTTATAGGACACTCCATCCAAAAACAACAGAATACACATTTTTCTCAAGTGCTCATGGAACATTCTCCAGGATAGATCATATCTTAGGTCACAAATCAAGCCTTGGTAAATTTAAGAAAATTGAAATTGTATCAAGTATCTTTTCTGACCACAACGCCATGAGACTAGATATCAATTACAGGAAAAGATCTGTAAAAAATACAAACACATGGAGGCTAAACAATACACTACTTAATAATGAAGATATCACTGAAGAAATCAAAGAGGAAATCAAAAAATACCTAGAAACAAATGACAATGGAGACACAACGACCCAAAACCTGTGGGATGCAGCAAAAGCAGTTCTAAGCGGGAAGTTTATAGCAATACAAGCCCACCTTAAGAAGCAGGAAACATCTCGAATAAACAACCTAACCTTGCAGCTCAAGCAATTAGAGAAAGAAGAACAAAAAAACCCCAAAGCTAGCAGAAGGAAAGAAATCATAAAAATCAGATCAGAAATAAATGAAAAAGTAATGAAGGAAACAATAGCAAAGATCAATAAAACTAAAAGCTGGTTCTTTGAGAAGATAAACAAAATAGATAAACCACTAGCCAGACTCATCAAGAAAAAAAGGGAGAAGACTCAAATCAATAGAATTAGAAATGAAAAAGGAGAGGTAACAACTGACACTGCAGAGATAAAAGAGATCATGAGAGATTACTACAAGCAACTCTATGCCAATAAAATGGACAATCTGGAAGAAATGGACAAATTCTTAGAGAGGCACAACCTGCCAAGACTGAATCAGGAAGAAATAGAAAATATGAACAGACCAATCACAAGCACTGAAATTGAAACTGTGATTAAAAACCTTCCAACAAAGAAAAGCCCAGGACCAGATGGCTTTACAGGCGAATACTATCAAACATTTAGAGAAGAGCTAACACCTATCCTTCTCAAACTGTTCCAAAATATAGCAGAGGGAGGACCACTCCCAAACTCCTTCTACGAGGCCACCATCACCTTGATACCAAAACCAGACAAGGATGTCACAAAGAAAGAAAACTACAGGCCAATATCACTGATGAACATAGATGCAAAAATCCTCAACAAAATACTAGCAAACAGAATCCAACAGCACATTAAAAGGATCATACACCATGATCAAGTGGGGTTTATTCCAGGAATGCAAGGATTCTTCAATATACGCAAATCTATCAATGTGATAAACCATATTAACAAATTGAAGGAGAAAAACCATATGATCATCTCAATAGATGCAGAGAAAGCTTTTGACAAAATTCAACACCCATTTATGATAAAAACCCTGCAGAAAGTAGGCATAGAGGGAACTTTCCTCAACATAATAAAGGCCATATATGACAAGCCCACAGCAAACATCATCCTCAATGGTGAAAAACTGAAAGCATTTCCACTAAGATCAGGAACAAGACAAGGTTGCCCACTCTCACCACTATTATTCAACATTGTTTTGGAAGTTTTAGCCACAGCAATCAGAGAAGAAAAGGAAATAAAAGGAATCCAAATCGGAAAAGAAGAAGTAAAGCTGTCACTGTTTGCAGATGACATGATCCTATACATAGAGAACCCTAAAGATGCTACCAGAAAACTACTAGAGCTAATCAATGAATTTGGTAAAGTGGCAGGATACAAAATTAATGCACAGAAATCTCTGGCATTCCTATATACTAATGATGAAAAATCTGAAAGTGAAATCAAGAAAACACTCCCATTTACCATTGCAACAAATAGAATAAAATATCTAGGAATAAACCTACCTAAGGAGACAAAAGACCTGTATGCAGAAAATTATAAGACACTGATGAAAGAAATTAAAGATGATACAAATAGATGGAGAGATATACCATGTTCTTGGATTGGAAGAATCAACATTGTGAAAATGACTCTACTACCCAAAGCAATCTATAGATTCAATGCAATCCCTATCAAACTACCACTGGCATTTTTCACAGAACTAGAACAAAAAATTTCACAATTTGTATGGAAACACAAAAGACCCCGAATAGCCAAAGCAATCTTGAGAACGAAAGAAGGAACTGGAGGAATCAGGCTCCCTGACTTCAGACTATACTACAAAGCTACAGTTATCAAGACGGTATGGTACTGGCACCAAAACAGAAAGATAGATCAATGGAACAGGATAGAAAGCCCAGAGATAAACCCATGCACATATGGACACCTTATCTTTGATAAAGGTGGCAGTAATGTACAATGGAGAAAGGACAGCCTCTTCAATAAGTGGTGCTGGGAAAACTGGACAGGTACATGTAAAAGTATGAGATTAGATCACTCCCTAACACCATACACAAAAATAAGCTCAAAATGGATTAAAGACCTAAATGTAAGGCCAGAAACTATAAAACTCTTAGAGGAAAACATAGGCAGAACACTCTATGACATAAATCACAGCAAGATCCTTTCTGACCCACCTCCTAGAGTAATGGAAATAAAAACAAAAATAAACAAATGGGACCTAATGAAACTTCAAAGCTTTTGCACAGCAAAGGAAACCATAAACAGGACCAAAAGACAACCCTCAGAATGGGAGAAAATATTTGCAAATGAAGCAACCGACAAAGGATTAATCTCCAAAATTTACAAGCAGCTCATGCAGCTCAATAACAAGAAAACAAACAACCCAATCCAAAAATGGGCAGAAGACCTAAATAGACATTTCTCCAAAGAAGATATACAGACTGCCAACAAACACATGAAAGAATGCTCAACATCATTAATCATTAGAGAAATGCAAATCAAAACTACAATGAGATATCATCTCACACCAGTCAGAATGGCCATCATCAAAAAATCTAGAAACAATAAATGCTGGAGAGGGTGTGGAGAAAAGGGAACACTCTTGCACTGCTGGTGGGAATGTGAATTGGTTCAGCCACTATGGAGAACAGTATGGAGGTTCCTTAAAAAACTACAAATAGAACTACCATATGACCCAGCAATCCCACTACTGGGCATATACCCTGAGAAAACCAAAATTCAAAAAGAGTCATGTACCAAAATGTTCATTGCAGCTCTATTTACAATAGCCCGGAGATGGAAACAACCTAAGTGCCCGTCATCGGATGAATGGATAAAGAAGATGTGGCACATATATACAATGGAATATTACTCAGCCATAAAAAGAAATGAAATTGAGCTATTTGTAATGAGGTGGATAGACCTAGAGTCTGTCATACAGAGTGAAGTAAGTCAGAAAGAAAAAGACAAATACCGTATGCTAACACATATATATGGAATTTAAGAAAAAAAATATCATGAAGAACCTAGGGGTAAAGCAGGAATAAAGACGCAGACCTCCTAGAGAACGGACTTGAGGTTATGGGGAGGGGGAAGGGTGAGCTGTGACAGGGCGAGAGAGAGTCATGGGCATATACACACTAACAAACGTAGTAAGGTAGATAGCTAGTGGGAAGCAGCCGCATGGCACAGGGATATTGGCTCGGTGCTTTGTGACAGCCTGGAGGGGTGGGATAGGGAGGGTGGGAGGGAAGGAGACGCAACAGGGAAGACATATGGGAACATATGTTTATGTATGACTGATTCACTTTGTTATAAAGCAGAAACTAACACACCATCGTAAAGCAATTATACCCCAATAAAGATGTTAAAAAAAAAAAAAAGTTTTTGTCCAATGAGCCAAATGGACCAATTCTGAATATCTGAGCAGACTCATGCTTCCCCATTCCTAGTTCCAACTCCAGGAGGAGCTACCTTCAGTTATTCCTGGCTTTACTTCTTTTAGTAATATCTCAACTCCAAAGAATATACTTTTATCACTATTTCCTCATTTATCAACTTCAGAAATTAGCTATTTACTCCCCATTACGAACACTGAGGATTTAGTCACTTCATTGAAACCCCCAACTCCTCCTAGTTTTTTGTTCTCATGTTATTGTTATTATTATTTGTTGTTGTTGTTGGTACGCGGGCCTATCACTGTTGTGGCCTCTCCCGTTGCGGAGCACAGGCTCCGGACGCGCACGCTCAGCGGCCATGGCTCACGGGCCCAGCCGCTCCGCGGCATGTGGGATCTTCCCAGACCAGGGCATGAACCCGTGTCCCCTGCACTGGCAGGCGGACTCTCAACCACTGCGCCACTAGGGAAGACCTCTCATGTTATTTTTAACTTTTCCCTTGGTCACCCTTGTAACTTTAAATAACATGCCTAAACTTGCTGCATCAACTTTCAAAGGAACCTCTTGCTCCCCACTATGTAAAATGAGAATATTACACTTCATCTCCTTTTTCCTCCAGCTCTCTAATCTCTTTTCCTCCAATTTCTGTCTTAAATGGTCAAGTTTAATAACACATCTTTCAATCCCTATAATTAAATCTTCTGTGTTTCTTCCTTAGGATGTGTCTAAAAGTTGAAAATCGACTTACAGAGTGTATGTATGTATGTGCACACATGTAAACATTACTAATTTCAGAGCGAGGATTACATTTCATTTCTAAAGATCACATGACCCTTGCCACTCATAAGAGAATGTGATTGTTTCCAGCATTAAGGTTAAATGGATTCTCTTCTAACATTCCGTAAGTTCTCAAACATCATGCTGCTTTAAATTTGTTTTATTCTTAGATCGTGACTTTTTCTAACTTTTCTACCACAAGTTTCTAATAAACTTTTTTTTTCTTATTAAGAGAAGACAAATATACCTCTTTAGAGCTGTCACTAGTACTTCTTACCTCCTTACTCACATTATCTATTGTTTGGAATCTATTCCATTTTTCAGAAAGACATTTTTCTTGGGGTTTCAAGGCCTGATGTGTACCTATCGCCCTGGGATTTCTTTTCTCTGGCTTCCACTGTTTCTGGTGTTACACGTTCTTGTATTCTTTCTTGTTGGAATACACTCTCAAGGAATTTCCTCAGAAAAAAAGGGCATGGAAGATAAATTATCTTACTCTTCCTTTATCCTTGATTGATAGTTTGTCTTCTAAGCTCGAAATCAATTTTCTCTCAGAGCTCCAATGATTTCCAAAGTTGAGTGCTGTTGGTGAGAAGGCGTATGCCTGTCTGGTATTCATTCTTTTGCTTCCTTTTTTGTTCCTCGTCTTAATGATTTATTACAAAGAACCATGTTTTGTCAACAACCCCAAAGCGCTCCCCCCCACTAATCACTATCCTTCCTGCCGCCCAAAGACAATAACTACTTCTGACTTTATTTTTATACTATAATTAAATATATTTATTTGGCTGTGCTGGGTCTTAGCTGCTGCACGCAGGATCTTCAATCTTCATTGCGGCATGCAGGATCTTTTAGTTGTGGCATGTGGGATCTAGCTCCCTGACCAGGGATGGAACCTGGGCCCCCTCCATTGGGAGCATGGAGTCTTAGCCACTGGACTACCAGGGAAGTCCCCTACTTCTGACTTTTATCATAATCACTTCCTTGCTTTTACCAGCTAAACATGTATCTTCAAGCCCCTGCATCATTTATTTTTGCCTGGTTTTTGAAACTGTCTATGTCTGACTTCTTTCACTCAACATTATATTTGTGAGGTACATCCGTTGTTGTGTGAAGCTATAACGCATTCTGTGTCATCGCTATAATATTCCTTTGTTATGATTATATGACATAATGTTGATAGATACATTGGTTGTTTTCAGTTTACAAGCAAAAAACATGGTCATAAACATTCTTGTACATGGTTCTGGGCATGCATTTCTGATGAGTAGATAGCTAAAAGTGGTATTACATATAGTTTATTTTAGTAGATAATGCCAAACTGTTTTCTGAAGTGGTTTGTTCTATCAATTTCTAGGCATTTGATTTTTTTGTCGTATATTGACCCTGTGTCCTGCAAGAGGGCCAAGTTTAACAAAAGGGAGATCACAAGGGAAGGGGTGGGGGGGCACTAATCCAATCACGAGAACCCTTTAGAAGCAGAGTTTGTTTTGGCTGGTGGGAAGAGGGGAAAGTCAGAGAGATCTGAATCCTGAGAAGGACTAGACATGTTGTTGCCTTTAAGATGGAAGGGGGGTCACGTGAGAAGGAATGTGGGAGCCTCTAGGAGCAGAGTGGCCCCTGGCTGATAGAGAGCAAGGGAATGGAATGGAGACCTCTGACCTACAGCTGCAAGGAACTGGGTTCTGCGAAGAATCTGAACGCACTTGAAAGCAAATTCTTCCCCAGAGCCTCCAGATAAGAGCCCAGTCCAGTGACACCTTGATTTCAGCCTTGTGAAATGCCAAGCAGAGAACCCAGCGAAGCCCACCCAGATTTCTGGCCTACAGAACTATGAAATTATAAATGGTTGTTGTTCTGCTTTAAACCACTAAGTTTATGGTAATTTGTTACGCGGCAATAGAAAACAAATACATCCTCTCTTCCATATTTTTCTACCCTTTTGTCTCCCCAGGCTTCATTCTGGATACTTTTTTCCTCACCTATCTTTCAGATCACAATTCTCTCTTCAGTTATATCTAATATGTTTTTAAACCCACCCATTAACTTCATAATTCAATTACTATGTCTTATAGTTCTATAATTTCTATTTAGTTGTTTTAAGTTTTCATTTTCCACCAAAACTTTTTCATACTGTCTTTTATCATCCGGAACATAACATCATAACTCTTTGGAAGTCTGGATCCAATAATGCCAATAACCCCTGTGGATCTGTTTCTTTTCTCTGTTGTTTGTGCTGGATTTTGTGAATGTTGTCCAATCTCCTTGTGTGACTAGTTATTTCTGATTACGTCTTGCACCTTGAACTTGCAAAACTGTTTGCTATCTAGAAATAATTTGATATCCAGTATGATCTATCTTCCTCCAGGTAGAATTTACATTTATTTCTGCTGGGTACCTGGGGGCACTAGCAATTTGGGCTCACCTCACTTTGGGTTCAGCAAATGAGATGATGTGAAGTTAAGTGGCAGTTCCTGCAAGGGCCAGTTTCTTTTTGGTTCATCCTTACTTCTAGGATGCAGCCCTTTATCGGACCCAGTTAAAGCAAAGGAAGTTCACTAAGCCCCTTTAGAGGGCCCTGGACGCCAAACCCTGTCTCCTATAGCCCCACAAGGCAGTCCAAAGGACTCTAAGTCTCCCAGCTGCCCACTCCAGAATTTTCAAATGCCCTCAAGGGAAAGAACACCCCAAATCCTGGGCTCCTCTTACTAGGCTTCTCCTTCTCCAGATACTGGCCTAATAATTCTTCATTTACTTACTCGCTCTCTAGGGGCAAATGCTGAGCATGGGGGTAGGGGTGGGAATGTTGGGAGCCAACTAGCAAAACTGTTTCATAGACACACTTTTAATTAACATCCCTACTTCTAGCCACCCGTTTCATCTTCGTTTTTTGTATCTGGCATCTGTATACTCACAACCTCTTTGGAGTTCTACTATAGATAGGTTCTCTTCTTTGTGGCAAATGTCTTACCTACTTATTCTCACTTCCTCTGCAGAAACTTGTTAAATGCTCTCATATCCACTGATTACTGCTCTCCTGTCTCTTTGTTTAGGTGTCTGATCTTAAATTAGAAGTTCCAAACTATACATTTTAGAGGTGTAACTATAAAGACACAATGATTTGCCCAAGGTCACTAAGAACTACTGCTATGAGGATCTGAGCTGGACTTAGAACTCAGTTCTCCTGAATCATAGCCTTCCTATGCCTTATAGCATATATCTTCTTTATCACAAAAATTTTGTTGTGGACATTATGTTTATTTATATATACTAACAGAAAACAAAACAGTATAAGAACAGGCCAACATTCATGCTTGTACAGAACTAGAGGAAGCAAAAAGGGATAAGAGCTATACCAACCATTTCATGTTAAGGTTGTAACTGTCACTTCTAAGCATTGTCAGATCTAATATTACACTTTTTTTTTAAACACTTCATAAAAGATGCTCAACATTGTTGATTATTAGAGAAATGCAAATCAAAGCTACAATGAGGTACCACCTCATAGCAGTCAGAATGGCCACCATTAAAAAGTCTACAAGGGACTTCGTGGTGGCACAGTGGTTAGGAATCTGCCTGCCAATGCAGGGGACACGAGTTCGAGCCCTGGTCTGGGAAGATCCCACATGCCGCGGAGCAACTAAGCCCGTGCGCCACAACTACTAAGCCTGCGCTCTAGAGCCCGCAAACCCCAACTACTGAGCCCACCCGCCTACAGCCCATGCTCCACAACAACAGAAGCCACCACAATGAGAAGCCCACACACCACAATGAAGAGCAGCCCCTGCTCGCTGCAACTAGAGAAAGCCCGCACGCAGCAATGAAGACCCAATGCAGCCATAAATAAATAAATAAATTTATATATATATAAAAAGTCTACAAATAACAAATGCTGGAGAGGGTGTGGAGAAAGGGAACCCTCCTACACTGTTGGTGGGAATGTAAGCTGGTACAGCCACTATGGAGAACAGTATGGAGGTTCCTCAAAAAACTAAAAATAGAGCTACCATATGATCCAGCAATCCCACTCCTGGGTATATATAAAGACAAAACTATAATTCAAAAAGATACATGCACCCCTATATTCATAGCAGCACTATTCACAATAGCCAATACATGGAAACAAAGTAAATGTCCATCTACAGATGAAAGGATAAAGAAGATGTGGGACATATATACAATGGAATACTACTCAGCCATAAAAAAGAACGAAATAATGTCATTTGCAGCAACATGGATGGAACGAGATTATCATACTAAGTGAAGTAAGTCAAAAAGAGAAAGACAAATACCATATGATATCACTTATATGTGGAATCTAAAATATGACACAAATGAACCTTTATGAAACAGAAACAGACTCACAGACATAGAGAACAGACTTGCGGTTGCCAAGGGGGAGAGAGGTGGGAGAGGGATGGATTGGGAATTTGGGGTTAGCAGATGCAAACTATTATATGTTAGAATGGATAAATGACAAGATCCTACTGTATAGCACAGGGAACTATATTCAATATTCTACGATAAACCATAATGGAAAAGAATATTTTAAAAAAAGAATGCATATATACATATAACTGAACCATTTTGCTGTACAGCAAAAATTAACAACATTGTAAATCAACTATATTTCAATTAAAAAATTTTTTAATAAAAGCAGAAAAAAAAAGTTAAGCACTTCGTAGAACTGTTTCATAAAACAAATAGTCCTTACTACTTTGGTTAAACAGCTTGACATTTTAGAAGGAGAGAGAAAAAGTGAATATATATATATATGAAAGAAATGTACACATATTTTCCCCATAGAGCTTTAAAACCTTGAATTACTTAATTCTACTAATAACTTAATTTTATAAATACTTCAAATGATAAACATTTTAAAACTTACTTCCTAATTATTTTACTAACAGTTTTAATGAACAACAAAAACATAGAAACAAATAAATCAGATAACTGTAAAAACAATTCAAAATTAGGAGTCAGAATATTTTATTTGGACCCCAGCTCCTCCTTTTAATCCTGTATCAATACCTGCACTTTGGTTTACCTGCACACCTGTCCCTATATCTTTATCAAGCTCTAGTTTAAATAGATGATTAACAAGTTTTGTAAACCATTCATTATTGCTACTATGATATTTTACTTCTCAAAAATGTAAAAACACATGTATATTAGTTTCCTATTGTTGCTATAACAAATTAGCACAGATTTACTGATTTAAGACACAAATTTATTATCTTACAGTTCTGGAGTGTGTGTGTGTGTGTGCACACATGTGCACGTGTGCATCAATCAAACCAATCACATACTCCTTGGTTCGATCAGAGAGAAGGCTCTATTCCAAGCATGAGGTGAGATTATCTGAAGTTCCACAGATAAGTCTCAAAAGATCAGGGATAGTGTCAGGACAGGGACAGAAGAGCAGGGTTTCAGAGGAGACTCCAACCAGGAGATGCAGTGGGGACAAAAGTGATGGGCGTGGGAAAGAACCTGTCATATTTGCAGAGAAGGGACCATTGGAGATAAGAAGTTATCTAAAAGTTAGGGCTTGATGGTGGGTATACTCAAGCCCTTCCATCACTGATGAGGAAGAAAGGAGTCTAACTGGCACCATTCATAGTTTCTTGCTCTATCTACACAGCAGAACAAGGTAAAAGATCCTCTCCTTGAACCGTGTATAAAAAGAACACTTTTCTTTTAAGGACCTTAAAGCATAATGCCAATATCCAAGACTCTGTGCAAAACAGAGCCAGGAAAAAATCCTCTGAAGACATGTGGGGGAAGTATCACAGGAAACGTTTCTCTCTTGTCAGTCTGGGACTACCATTGCCTGCACCACCACTGCTGCAGTTCAATGGTACCACAAAGCCTCAAGCCTAGAAGGAAGGTGAGGAGTAGTCACCCACCTTCCCGGCTGAGAGGAAGCCAGCACAGGCTCTGGTAGAAAGTAGCAGTAAAGTAATAATGGAAACCAGGTCTCCAACCATCTAGGCCCAGCTCTCGTGACGGCACCTCCTCTAAAAGCCAAAAGAAAACATCCCAGAAGTCTAAGAATAATTTTCATAATTGCACAGACATTTCTAAAAGAAAGTATCAATAATCTGAATCAAGTTAACTAACCTCTTTTCCATGCATCAGTAAAGTTAACCCAACTAAAAGGTTTTGATCTGGTAATGAATAACTGGCTTGGGTTACAAAGTTAAGTGAATAATTACATCAAAGATCACAAAATAAACTCTAGCTGTGCAAAAGGCTCATTAAGAGCTATTTTAATCAGTTCAAAGACTTCTTTCTTGAGCAGAAAAGCGTGAAACCCAGTTTTTGATCCTTCCTTAAAATCAAAATTCAGGCTATGGAAGTGGGAATTTGCAAGACGTGAAATTTAGGATGGTGTTAAAATTTTAGCCTCTACATGTATGTGAGGTGAAAGTTGCTCATACAAATGTTAATAGAATTGTCATAAAATTATTTAAATGAAAATACTAAGAGTTAAGTGAAAGTACAGTTAAGACTATATCAATATGTAACGTAAGTTACAAGAAAATGACAACATATTTTAATGCATAATATAACATGAAAATATTACATATAATACTATAGTATCAGGGGTTAAATATCCATTAAAAATGACAAATATCCTTAAGTTAAGGCACCTTTCAGTTTACATTTTTTTTCAAAAAAAATTTTTTTAAGGGGGGATTCACATAAACATAAAATGAACCATTTTAAAGTGAACAATTCAGTAGCATTTAGCACATTCACAGTGTTGTGCAATCACCACCTTTAAGTAACCCCAAAAGATTTTCATCACCCCAAAAGGAAACTCCATACCCATTATGAAGTTGCTCCCCATTCCTCTCTCCCCCTTGCCCTTGTTACCACCAATCTGCATCTTTCTCTATGGATTTACCTACTTTGGATATTTCACATAAATGGACTCATATAATAATACTACCTTTTATGTTTGGCTTCTTTCACTTAGCATGTTTCTGAGGATCATCTATGTTGTAGCATATATCAGTGCTTCATTTTTTTTATGAATAATATTCCATGTATGTATATAACACAGCTTGTGTATCCATTCATTTATTGATGGACATTTGGGCTGTTTCCACCTTTTGGCTATTGAGAATAGTGCTGCTATGAACATTTGTATACAAGTCTTTTTTGAACATCTGTTTTTAATTCTTTTGGGAATACATCTAGGGATATTTACTGGGTCATGTAATAATTCTATGTTTAACTTGTTGAGGAACCGTCAAACTGTTTTCCACAAGTGGCTGCACCATTTTACATTCTCGCTGGCAGTGTATGAGGGTTGTAATTTCTTCACATCCCTGCCAATCTTTGTTATTTTCCATTTTGTTGATTATGACCACCTAGTGGGTATGAAGTAGTACCTCACTGTGGTTTTGATTTGCATTTCCCAAATGGCTAACAATGAGCATCTTTTCATGTGTTTATTGGCCATAAATCTTCTTTGGGGAAATGTCTATTCAAGTCCTTTGCCTGTTTTTTGTTTTTTTTTTTTAATTGGGTTGTTTGATGAGAACCTACTGTATAGCACAGGGAACTCTACTCAGTGCTCTGTGGTGACCTAAATGAGAAGGAAATCCAAAAAGGAAGGGATATATGTATACGTATAGCTGATTCACTTTGTTATACAGCAGAAACTAACACAACATTGTAAAGCAACTATACTCCAATTAAAAAAAAAAAGATGCTTTTACCTAAAAATAAATAAATTGGGTTGTTTGTCTGTTTGCTGTTGAGTTGTAGGAGTTCTTTATATTCTGAATATTAGACTCTTACCAGATACACGATTTGCAAATATTTTCCCATTTGTGGGTTGTTTTTTCACTCTCTTGACAGTGTTCTTTGATACACAAAAATTTTTAATTTTGATAAAGTCCAATTTCTTCTTTTGTTGCTCATGCTTTTGGTGTCATTTCTAAGAATTCAAAGTCATGACGCTTCCCCCTTTGTTTTCTTCTAAGAGTTTTATGGTTTTAACTCTTACATTTAGGTCATCGATCAATTTTGAGTTAACCTTTTACATGATGTGAAGTAGGAGTCCAACTTCATTCTTTTGTATGTGGGTATCCAGTTGTCCCAGCACCATTTGTTGAAGAGACTGTTCTTTCCCCACTGAATAATCTTGGCATCCTTTTTGAAAATCAACTGGCCACAGATGTATGGGTTTATTTCTGGACTCTTAGTCTTTAAAATTCTTTAAAAATTCAGAACTTTCCATCTTATAATTCTACCACTGCTTTTACCAGAGGAGGTTTAGCTTATAACTGTTTATTTGGGAACTTTCATTTCAAAACTAGAATTTTTTTAATGAAAAATATACACCCATAATGAGTAAATTCATTATTAAACACTTCTTTAAAAAACAAAGATAGGAAGTAGGATATGAAAACTGGAAATCAAAACTAATCTCTGAAAAACAGTATTTTTTAAAGTAGCATGTAATTTTATTGTCATTTACCATGCTGTAATGAAGTCATTAATTTTAACTGCAAAACCCTTGTAAAGCTCTCCATTATACAATTAATTATGAATTTCTAGTCAAGCTCTTAATGTGGTTATTACATTAAATGTCCTTGATATCAGTCTTGCTTAATTCCCTATGTCAAATTACCATCCAGTTCCAAATAAGAGATGGGTTATAAATCAAAAGAATATTTTACTGTCTAGAACTTTTTATTAACATCAAAGTATCCTAATATGAACCATCCATTCACTTTAAAACTTTCCTGGCACACTGGATTTAAGTACCAATATAGCATGTTATCAATTGGAAGTTAAGATCACCACTATTTTAGATGCAAGCCAGGCATTCCTTCCAAACAGCCCCTTCCCCCCTCATTAGTTTTTCTGGGAATCTCTGAACTACCACCTCCTCTCAGCTTCCAGGGCCTCTAACTACCTAAGCCAAAGAAAACAACTAACTTCCCTGATCACATATCTCTACAACAGAGGATCAATTACTAACCACTGATGCAGATTCTCTAAACTCAACATCTCTAATAAAAATATAAACTCTCCTACCAGACCATCCAAGAGTTCTCTTTTATCTTGAATCCCCTTTACCTACAAGCTGTAATCATTGGGTATTTAGCTTTACCACAGTTCCTTTTAGATGCAAAGACAATCTTGTTTTTACTAACCAAAAAAAGAAGAAAAGATTTGCCAAAAAACTAAGGGATAAAAAGCTTGGGAAGTGCTGATAACTGTAGTCTAGAAAACATGTGAAAAACTTTACCTTTAGCTGGCCAGTGATGTCGCGGCAGCTGACTGTCTTACCAAGCAAGAGACTAAGGTTCAGGGTCAGACCAACGGTTCTGACGTTCTGGGCTGGACACATAGTTGAAGTGAGACACCAAGGAAGAGACGGCCAGCCCAACCCCTCATACGGCATCCCTTCCTGGTTAATCCATGGGGTGATAATGACACTGACTGGCCTCATCCTGCCAATGAAGGGCAAGGCACTGCAATGACGGCGCCTAGAAATGAATAGGAGTGATTGGGAATAAAAGGGGGAGGGGGGGAAAGGTGGCCAGGATGAAGAAATGAATAAAACTCCAAATTTCTGTTACAACTCACTGTCATACCTATTACTCTAATATCATAATGACAGGGGGAATGGAAAAGAAAAAAAAGAGAAAAGAAACAAAGAAAAAAGAAAAATTGCTACCTATTTAAATTTACGCAGCATTCTAAGAATTTGAGCTTGTATCCTACAATCTGACTATATGTAACTAAAGCAAGAGGTTGATTCAATTTAGCTTATAAACCTATAGCAAAGAAAAGGGTATTTTTATCATCAGTGTTTCTAAATTCTGACGACTTAGATCTATTAAGTTTTTATTACAACAAAAACTCAATCTACACTACTGAAACAGACCATACTTACCAGACAATTCCTTGGGCTCCAGAACCAATTGGTTTCAACTGCTGGTAACGTTTTAGGACAGTGAAAGTTGAATCTGCCACTTGTACACTGTAAAACTGACTATCACATTTACTGTCACTCATGATGTAGTGTCATATAATATTCCGAAGAGCTGGCACAGTCGTCAGATTCCTTGAAAGAGAAACAGAATGAACATGGATTCTTACTGAAATTATACATGCATAGCTCACTTAATAGTGTTTCAAATTCATTGGTATATAAGACAATGTGGCTGTAAGTTGGTAAACTGAGTTAGACCAAGTTCTGAACTTAAGCAACATGCAAAAAATGCAAAGACATTTTAATGGTACAAGATTATCATGAAAGGAAGGAATTCTGAGACCCTGCATGACCACATCTTAAGGGATTGGATTAGGAAATAACCACCTTTGGAGAAAAGAATTTGTACATTTTTATTAGCCATGACAAGACTACATCACTATGTGATTCCCATCAGCTTGCTTCCTGTGGGACCAGATTACACCGTGCTGTCTCAACCAGATATGGAGGCACTCTGGAGATGCTGCAAAATGAACGTCTACAATTCATTCATGCAGAAAAACAAATGGACCAGTCTTCTGCTGTGTCCCCAAATTCAGGTTAAAGTGACGAACTAGAAAGCAAGTCCGATGCCAAAGTGATTGTAAAAGTGGTAAGTTAAAGAACAACGGGGTGTTGGAGGCCTGGTGACACCTGTGTGTGCCGTGGATGCTCCTGAGTGCGCTCCTACCTTGTGAGGTGGTCCCGGAGCCGGCCTACATTCCTAAAACCCTACATCACTAGTGGGCTTCAATACAGACAGCCATAGACGGAGAACTCTGTCATAAGCTACAGTCAATAACATGGACACTATGTTATCCACGAGGCATGAATATAAACTGGAAGCCCCAGAGCAGCCTTTCTGTGGTTTAGATAGTAGGCTGAGATTCCTACGCTGCAGGAGCCTGTATGATTTTATACAGAAAACAAAGCAAACAGAAATCGGCAGGCAGCTACCTTTACTCCGTTCCCTGGCTCTTGTCTGATAATGTTTATTCAAAAGTTAGCAAGCTATTTATATCGGTCATTTCTTAAAAATTAAAAAGCCAACAATAAAATCATTTAGGTAAATATTCTACACTGCTTACAAACACAGAATTTAAATTTTATTCTACAGCTTCCCCAAATTCCTGCTTGTTTGTTCTAACACCTAATATTTAATATCTACCCACTGAGTTTTTGGAGTGATGATATGTGTTTCAACACAATGATGTCTAGGACTTCCATTAAACATGGAAATTGATTAACAACAAGACTGAACAAAGAATTTAAATCAAATGAATAGTTTCTCCAACTGACTGTTGCTTCATGTTTTACCATTCTCAGGGCAGTGGCTGAGGCACAGCTGGTAGGCACAGCAGCCATTTTGACCAAGAGCCATTGCACACTGGCTGGGGATTGCGTCTGGGAGGCCAGCGTTGCACTAGATAAACTAACACACTGCTCACAACAACCGACAGGAATTATCAGCCCTGTGTTACACTGGAGTGACCCAAGGCTTAGTGAGCTGGCCAAGCCATGCTGCTGTGAGAAGGGGACCCTAAGCTCTAGGAGGGGAGGGATAGGTCTGTCTTGTTCATGGTGGCACCCTGTACTCCCAGGACAGGAGGACAGGGAGGGCCTGGCCCCTGGGACAGAGTGACCATTCAATATACCTCTGCTGATCAGACCCATAACACTGCAGCTAATGATTCCCTCACGATGCTGCTCTATTTTACTGACATCTGAAGGAGCATCTTTTTCTTAATTTATTTATAGTTTTTAAGAGGCCGAGACAATTCATCTCAACATTTACGGGGTATCTTTGTACAAGAAAGTGATAAATAATATAGAAGACATATATCAAGATCAAACAGGTATTGGTCTTGAAGCAGCCCCTACTTCACTATTTGGGGGAGAAGTGTGAGGAATGAGTCTATTATCTACATTGTAATATAAGTTATAAAGAGGTAAGGGCCATAAGCAAAATAGAAACAAAGCTGAAAGGCAAAAGAGGTCCTACCCACAAGCAGGAGTGCAGAAAACAAGAAGAGCTTCATGGAGGAGGTGGCATTTGCCCTGGATAGTTTTGCCAGAGACAGAGTAGAAGCACAGAACTCAAACTGACTGTGCTCAGACATGGTGAATTGCTCAGCTTGACTAGTGGAGTAAAAATGCAAAGGATCAGAGACAGACTCAGCGAGAAGGCAGGAGCCACTACAACCTGCTATTTCTTGGCCATGTTGTAATGCACCAGCAATACTGGTCATTCATAAAGCATTTCTTGAGCACCACTGTGGACCAGGTCCTTTGCCAGAACCTGCCTTCTGCGTTTCAAGCTTACAGAGAGCGTACACTGCGGGTATACTCAGAAGAGATCGGATGCAAGGAGAGCCCTAAACCCAGAAGAATGGAGGTTTAGGGTGAAGGGATAGGAAGTAGCATGTGCAGAGAGCTGGAGGTGCCTTCTAAGCATGACAAATCATTTGAGATTTGATTCTGCTGGGTCATGGGGGGAAAAAACTGGAGAGAAAACAAGGCCAGATCACCCCAGGCCCTGGAAGCCGCTCGGAGCCATCTGGGCCTGGGCCTGAGGGCTGTAGAGCCATCAAAGCACGAGAGGCATGGGTTCACACTTGCTTTTCAGAGAGGTCATTCGGGAAGCTGAGAAAGGGTTGGATTCGAATGGGTAGGACTCAAAACAGGCAGACCTGACAAAAATGGCAGGATTGTGGCAGGTGGAGAAAAGAAGGAAATGCACGGCTTGGAGGAAGAATGTACGTGACTTGTTGCCCTGCAGGAGATGGGGAGAAACAAAGGTGAAACAGCTGGAGGTAAGCAAGAGATAGCTGAGTTGGAAAGTACGGCTTTGGACAAGTTAAGTCTGAAGTGGCCAAGGGACAGTATGACAGGCCTAGGCTGCTGACCTACTCCAGGATCCACTCCTCCCTTCATTTTAGTAACAGAAGCCACCCTGTTCCAGCTGGACAAATGGCTACCCAACTAGAGATGACATCTGGTCACTTTCCTGGCAGCCAGCTGTGGCCAGATGACCAACCTTTAGCTAATGAGATGTGAGCAGAAGTGATGTATGCTACTCCCAGATCATTTTTTTAAACAGAAAGCTGCTTGCCTTTCAATCTATCTTTCTCCCTTGCTGTTGGCTGAGGGATCAGCAGTCATAGATCCAGGGATGGAAGTCACATGCTGAAGATGCTAGAGTCACCCACCAGCCTGAGTCTGGAATGACCTTGTGGCACTGAGGTGGCCCCCATTCTGGTCCACCTGCCCACATTGAGATTGGCACAAATTAATCTCAACCTTGTTGAGCAACTCTGGAATTCTCTCTGCTACAGCTGTTGTAACCTGTACTCAGACTGGTACAGTATTAGGTTAGCTTTTGTGAATTTGGGGAGTACATTACATTATTAGGTCAATAATTAACATAATTTCATCTCAAGATTTTAAATAATTTTAAAATTAAAATAAGTTTCCCTTATTAGGCAGAAAAAAAAAAATCACCTAAGACAGAATCTGTCAAAGCCACCTCCTCTGTCAATCTTGGGCTTCATGGGCTTCATGAGAGCAAGAGAAAGAACCCCAAACCAAACTAAGAAAGCATGTAATTTAGCTATTAATGAAATCAACTCTCTCTTGAGATTGTATTTCAACAAAATGGACCTCAACCTGGTTTCAGAAGACAATTGAGAGGTGTTAAGAATTCTTCATGCAACCACATTACCAACACATTAAGAATTCTTCATGCAACCACATTACCAACACACTGAAGGTGCAGTCCCTGCCTTAACTTCCCTCACCAGAAGATGCTGGTTCCTCACCTCGGTTCCCAGCAGTGGGACCCAGTGCCTACCGTGTTCACTGTCACTCGGCTTCTGCAGGTCTGCCTCCCTCTGCCAGGTCAGAAGCTCCTCAAAAGCAGGGAGGGCCTGTCTTCCCTCTCATAAGACATTGTTCAATGCCCACCATTTTTCCACTGAAAAAGCTCCTAGAAGAACACACTCTGCTCCTACAGACCTAACTGTGGTGAGTGGGTGCCTTGAGGTTAGGAATTGGCAAAGCCTTTGCTAAAGGCATCTGGCTCATGTCCACACTCTCCCCACTTACCATACTGCTTTGATGAATGCTTGTTTAATGAAATGCTCTAATCGAAAATCTCTATTTCTCCAAGACTGGAGACCTGTAAAATCTACCCACTCTATAAATAAACATTGGGCAGGAGAAACCTTCCTACCTGTTTAGAGCCTAGAGTAAGAAATGCTTTAAAAATTTTTTTCTCTACCTCTAGTATTCTAAATATAAGCAATTCAGGTACTATAAATATTAAATCTGATTAACTTTTCTAAATAGAAAAATTAGCTCTAACTACAGCTTTACATAGTTATAAAATTTTAAAGTGGGAAAGAACAGTGGAGAGCATACAGTCTGAGTCTTGTGGGGATGACAGCTACCATTTACTGAGTTCTCCTAACAAACTCCTGACGGCCTCCTGTGTGCCAAGCATGAGGTACCAGCTGTCAATGGAGTACTAATTGGACAGTCCCTTCCCTCAAACCACCAACTGCATATTTATCACACCACGTAGGAGGTGTCCTAGGGGAATGCACAGGCTGCATGGCAGAAGCCCAGCAGAGTAGTGTCCAGAGGGCAGAGTGAGAGAACAAGTGGAATGTGTGAGTGAGAGATGGATGTAAAGGAAGGCTTCCTGGAGGAGGCAAGACCTGCGTGCAAGTTAAGTATCAACCTAGGTGTGACGAAACAGGTACTTTCACACATGATGGTGAGAACTATAAATTAGTAAAACATTTTTTGGAAGCAAAATAGGTAATACCTAAGGAAAAATTTAAATGCACAAGACTCCTAACCTGGCAACTACAATTCTATAAATGTATCTGACAAATACATGTGTACAAATATTCAAAGATATTTGTGCAAGGATGTTTGTAGCACTGCTTGTAACAGGCAAAAAACTAGAAATAACCTAAAAAGTACCCTTGGAATGACTGAATAAATTACGGCACAAAAGTATAATAAAGCCATTAAAAACAATGCAGGGACTTTATGCATTGATATGGAAAGATGTCTAAGATATATAAGGAAATAAAGCAAGTTAAAGAAGACTGCATACAGTAAATTCCAATGTATGGAAAAATACACAAACACATGCACACACACACACACACACACACACAATATGCTAGCAAGTGCAGAGAAACAGTGGGAAATGAGACTTTCATTCTTGCCATTATAACTTTCTGTTCTTTTTTTTTAAACTATGCACATATTTCACATTTTAAAAACTAAACAAACACTTTTAAAAGAAAAGTTGCAAAATGGTCACTCTGACACCTTTACAGAGAATGGATTTGAGGCAGATGAGACTGGAGGCAGGAAGGCAAGTGGGCCAGGCTCTGAGTACACAGTTATACACCTTCTCCTAACAGCCTGTGAGGTGCGTGGTACTGTCCTCACTCTGCAAATGAGGAAACAAAACTGAGACAGTAAGGAACTTGCCCAAATTCTCAGCTGGAAAGTGGCACGGCCTGGATTTGAATTGAGGTGTATTTGACTACTATATCCATGTTTTTCCCAATATACTACTGTAATATCTCTAATTTTACTTAGAAAGTAAAGTGACTGTCCAAGGCCTGGTCAAGACCAGGCCAGAATAACGCAGATCTTCACATCTCATCTTGTTGTCTTCACCCCACTAAGACACTTTCTTCTGATGATGAAGATAATTCAGTGATCCATAGACTCAAACCTTTAATCACACTAATGTTTCAGAATACCCAGGACATTCAATATTTAAATTAACTGACTGCTGTGATTAAAAGCAGATTTTCACAATCACCCTCTTTGTTTCAATGCTTGCTGCTGAAAGTTTTAATCAAATTGTTTTTTCCTACTTTAATTCATATTAAAAATAGCATAGCACAACAACTTAATCTTTCTTGGATAACCAAAATCTTCACAGCACCTCAGGGCCATTCTTCTGAACATCAGTTCTTAAGTTACAGTACATACTATGATACAGAATTGGTTATTATGTCACTCACAGGGACGTGAGTGACTCCAGCAAGGATTCTTCCTGCCAGCTCCTTGTAGTTGTCAGTCTCCCCATCTCCAGGTCCAATGCCCGATACCCAGTGTTGTGAGTAAAGGCCTCATTGATCCCCAGACATACCAATAGCCAAAGTGCTCTCCCAGCCTCCATTCCTGATACCTCCAAACCACTGTATATATACCACATTAGAAAGAAAGATCTGTCCACTTGAAAACCTTTACATGAATGCTTATAGCAGCTATATTTGTAATAGTTCAAAACTGGAAACAATCCAGATGTCCTTCAGTGGGTGGGTGGTTAAACAAATTGCTGTATGTCAATACCATGGACCATCACCCAGCAATAAAAATGATCGAACTACTGATATACATTACAACTTGGGTGGGTCATAAGGGTATTATGAAATTTTAGTGACAATTTTTAGTGATAAAAGCCAATTTCACAAGGTCCATAGGACATAATTCCATTTATACAACATTCTTGCAATGAAAATTACCTATATTATAGAGATATAGAACAGGTTAGTGGTCACCAGGGGTTATGGATGGCGGGGGGCAAGGCGGGTGGTGTGGTTATAAACGGGTAGTACAAGGGAGATCTTTGGGATGATGAAATAGTTCTGTATCTTGATGGCAAAGGTGGTGATTATATGAACCTCCACATGTGATAAAATGACATAGAACTGTACAAGCATTGTACCAATGCTAACTGCCTGATGCTGGTATCATACTATAGTTACATAAATATACAACCATTGGTGGAAACTGGGTGAAGAGTGTACAGGACCTCTCTGCTATTTTTGCAACCTCTTGTGAATCTATAATTATTTCAAAATAAGGAATTAAAAGAGATTTGTTGAAAATATGCAGTCATCATACTGCTCTCCTGTTTAAATTCCTTCAGTAGTGACCGACTGCCTTGACAGTAAAATGCTAATTCTTATAACAGCAGAGGAGTTCTGCAGGGCCTCTGGCCCACTCTTCGGCACTATCAAACCACCTGGGAGCAGCAGACCCCAGCTACTGCATACCTCAGGTCTCTGCCTGAGCTGTCCCATCTGCCTGAGATGACTTCCCTCCCCCTTTTGCTCTCCTGGCCAAACTTCATCCTCCAAAGCCTAGTGCAAGCACCTGCTTCTCCTGCAAGTTCTCCTCTATAGGCTTTCCTTTCAAACTGTGCAGGGCATGTCCCTTTTTTGGCACCACATCATGTATTCATTTGCATTGCAAGTCTATCTCTACTTCTACCTGTGAGCTCCTCAAGGGCAGAAAATGTGTCTGATCTACTTCTCAATCCTTTACTAAGTACACAGTGGGTGCCCAGGAAATATATGTTAAGGCAAAACTAAGCAGGAGAGTAAATGTGGTAAGGCAGCTTCGTGCAATGGCTAAGATTAGGACTCTGGAGTCAGAGAGCAGTGGGTCTGCCATTTATCTGGGTGAGTGAACTTGGGCAAGCAATTACACTCATGCGTAGAACGGGAATAACTGCACAATCAACCTCAGAGGAAAACTAGCACAGTGTCTAGCACAGGGCAAGGTCTCAACGTCAGCTGACCTTAAGACACCCATTCTACTTATCCCAACAAATGTCTGCATTCTGCAAATGTGAATAAAAATCTGGTAAGTGCAAAAGCTGATGACGTGGTTAATACTGGTGAGCACCTCAGTGAAAGACACAATAGACAGGAGGCAATGCACAGAATTTACTTTTCATTCTAGCGTGTGGTAGGCAGATGATGTTTCAGGAAATTTTTGAATTTTTTTTTTTATACAGCAGGTTCTTATTAGTTATCTATTTTATATATATTAGTGTATATATGTCAATCACAATCTTCCAGTTCATCCTACAACCATCACTCCCCCTCCCTGCTTTCCCCCCTTGGTGTCCATATATTTGTTCTCTACATCTGTGTCTCTATTTCTGTCTTGCAAACGGGTTCATCTGTACCATTTTTCTAGATTCCACATATATGTGTTAATATACGATATTTGTTTTCCTCTTTCTCACTTACTTCACTCTGTACGACAGTCTCTATGTCCATCCATGTCTCTACAAATGACCCAATTTCGTTCCTTCCATTGTATATATGTACCACATCTTCTTTATCCATTCGTCTGTCAATGGGCATTTAGGTTGCTTCAATGACCTGGCTATTGTAAATAGTGCTGGAATAAACATTGAGGTGCATGTGTCTTTTTGAATTGTTTTTCTCTGGGTATATGCCCAGTAGTGGGACTGCTGGGTCATATGGTAATTCTATTTTTAGTTTGTTAAGGAACCTCCATACTGTTCTCCATAGTGGCTGTATCAATTGACATTCCCACCAAAAGTGCAAGAGGGTTCCCTTTTCTACACACCCTCTCCAGCATTTGTTGCTTGTAAATTTTCTGATGATGCCCATTCTAACTGGTGTGAGGTGATACCTTATCATAGTACTGATTTGCATTTCTCTAATAATGAGTGATGTTGAGCACCCTTTCATGTGTTTGTTGGCAATTTGTTTATCTTCTTTGGAGAAATGTCTACTTAGGTCCTCTGCCTATTTTTTTATTGTGCTGTTTGTTTTTTTAATATTGAGCTGCATGAGCTATTTATATATTTTGGAGAATAATCCTTTGTTGATTCATTTGCAAATATTTTCTCCCATTCTGAGGGTTGTCTTTTCGTCTTGTTTATAGTTTCCTTTGCTGTGCAAAAGCTTTTAAATTTCATTTGGTCCCATTTGTTTATTTTTGGTTTTATTTCCATTAATCTGGGAGGTTGGTCAGAAAAGATCTTGCTGTGATTTAAGTCAAAGAGTATTCTGCCTATGTTTTCCTCTAAGAGTTTCATAGTGTCCGGTCTTACATTTAGGTCTTTAATCCATTTTGAGCTTATTTTTGTGTACGGTGTTAGGGGGTGTTCTAATTTCATTCTTTTACATGTAGCTGTCCAGTTTGCCCAGAACCACTTATTGAACAGGCTGTCTTTTCTCCATTGTATATTCTTGCCTCCTTTATCAAAGATAAGGTGACCATATGTGCGTGGGTTTATCTCTGGGCTTTCTATCCTGTTCCATTGATCTATATTTCTGTTTTTGTGCCAGTACCATACTGTCTTGATTACTGTAGCTTTGTAGTATAGTCTGAAGTCAGGGAGCCTGATTCCTCCAGCTCCGTTTTTCCTTCTCAAGAGTGCTTTGGCTATTCAGGGTCTTTTGTGTTTCCATACAAATTGTGAAATTTTTTGTTCTACTTTTGTGAAAAATGCCAGTGGTAGTTTGATTGGGATTGCATTGAATCTGTAGATAGCTTTGGGTAGCATAGTCATTTTCACAATATTGATTCTTCCCATCCAAGAACATGGTATATCTCTCCATTTGTTTGTGTCATCTTTGATTTCTTTCATCAGTGTTTTACAGTTTTCTGAGTACAGGTCTTTTACCTCCTTAGGTAGGTTTATTCCTAGGTATTTTACTCTTTTTGTTGCAATGGTGAATGGGGCTATTTCCTTAATTTCTTTCTTATCTTTCATTGTTAGTGTATAGAAATGCAAGAGATTTCTGTGCATTAATTTTGTATCCTGCAACTTTACCAAATTCATTGGTTAGCTCTAGTAGAGTTCTGGCGGCATCTTTAGGATTCTCTACATATAGTATCATGTCATCTGCACACAATGACAGTTTTACTTCTTTTCCAACTTGTATTCCTTTTATTTCTTTTTCCTCTCTGATTGCTGTGGCTAGGACTTCCAAAACTATGTTGAATAAAAGTGGTGAGAGTGGATATCCTTGTCTTGTTCCTGATCTTAGAGGAAATGCTTTCAGTTTTTCACCATTGAGAATGATGTTTGCTGTGAGTTTGTCTCATATGGCGTTTATTATGTTGTGGTAGGTTCCCTCTATGCCCACTTTCTGGAGAGGTTTTTTTTTATCATAAATTGGTGTTGAATTTTGTCGAAAGTTTCTCTGCATCTATTGAGATGATCATGTGGTTTTTATTCTTTAATTTGTTAATATAGTGTATCACATTGATTGACTTGCATATATTGAAGAATCCTTGCATCCCTGGGATAAATCCCACTTGATCATGGTGTATGATCCTTTTGACTGCTGTTGGATTCTGTTTGCTAGTATTTTGGTGAGGATTTTTGCATCTATATTCATCAGTGATATTGGTCTGTAATTTTCTTTTTTTGTAGTACCTTAGTCTAGTTTTGGTATCAGGATGATGGTGGCCTCATAGAATGAATTTGGGATTGTTCCTTCCTCTGCAATTTTTGGAAGAGTTTGAGAAGGATGGGTGTTAGCTCTTCTCTAAATGTTTGATAGAATTCACGTGTGAAGCCATCTGGTCCTCGACTTTTGTCTGTTGGAAGTTTTTTTTTTTTTTTTTTTTGCAGTACATGGGCCTCTCACTGCCGTGGCCTCTGCCGTTGCGGAGCAACAGGCTCCGGACACGCAGCCTCAGTGGCCATGGCTCACGGGCGCAGCCGCTCCGCGGCATGTGGGATCTTCCCGGACCGGGGCACGAACCCAGGTCCCCTGCATCGGCAGGTGGACTCTCAACCACTGCGCCACCAGGGAAGCCCTGTTGGAAGATTTTTAATCACATTTTCAATTTCATTGCTTGTGATTGGTCTGTTCATATTTTCTATTTCTTCCTGGTTCAGTCTTGGAAGGTTATACCTTTCTAAGAATTTGTCCACTTCTTCCAGGTTGTCCATTTTATTGGCGTAGAGTTGCTTGTAGTAGTCTCTTATGATGCTTTGACTTTCTGCGATGCCTGTTGTAACTTCTCCTTTTTCATTTCTAATTTTATTGCTTTCAGTCCTCTCCCTCTTTTTCTTGATGACTCTGGCTAAAGGTTTATCAATTTTGTTTATCTTCTCAAAGAACCAGCTTTTAGTTTCATTGATTTTTTGCAATTGTTTTCTTCATTTCTATTTCATTTATTTCTGCTTTGATTTTTATGATTTCTTTCCTTCTACTAACTTTGGGTTCTGTTTGTTCTTCTTTAATTGCTTTAGGTGTAAGGTTAGGTTGTTTATTTGAGATGTTTCTTGTTTCTTTAGGTAGGATTGTATTGCTATAAACTTCCCCCTTAGAACTGCTTTTGCTGCATCCCATAGGTTTTGGATCATTGTATTTTCATTGTCATTTGTTTCTAGGTATTTTTTGATTTCCTCTTTGATTTCTTCAGTTATCTCTTGGTTATTTAGTAACGTATTGTTTAGCCTCCATGTGTTTGTGTTTTTTACATTTTTTCCCTGTAATTTATTTCTAATCTCATATTGTTGTGGTCAGAAAAGATGCTTGATATTATTTCAGTTTTTTTAATTTACCAAGGCTTGATTTGTGAACCAATATATGATCTATCCTGGAGAATGCTCTGTGTGCACTTGAGAAGAAGTGTAATCTGCTGTTTTAGATGCAATGTCTTATAAATATCAATTAAATCTATCTGGTCTATTGTGTCATTTAAAGCTTGTGTTTCCGTATTCATTTTCTGTCTGGATGATCTGCCCATTGATGTAAGTGAGGTGCTAAAGGCCCCCACTATTATTGTCTTCCTGTTGATTTCCTCTTTCATAGCTGTTAGCATTTGCCTTATGTATTGAGGTGCTCCAATGCTGGGTGAATATGTAATTGTTATATCTTCTTCTTGGATTGATCCCTTGATCATTATGTAGTGTCCTTCCTTGTCTCTTATAACATGCTTCATTTTAAAGTCTATTTTATCTGATATGAGTATTGCTACTCCAGCTTTCTTTTGATTTCCATCTGCACGGAACATCTTTTTCCATCCCCTCACTTTCAGTCTGTATGTGTCCCTAGGTCTGAAGTGGTTCTCTTGTAGACAGCATATATATGGGTCTTGTTTTTGTATCCATTCAGCAAGACTGTGTCTTTTGGTTGGGGCATTTAATCCATTCACATTTAAGGTAATTATCAATATGTATGCTCCTATTACCATTTTCTTAACCGTTTTGGGTTTGTTTTTGTAGGTCCTTTTCTTATCTTGTGTTTCCCAGTTAGAGGAGTTACTTTAGCATCTGTTACAAAGCTGGTCTGGTGGTGCTGAATTCTCTTAGCTTTTGCTTGTCTGTAAAGTTTTTGATTTCTCCATCAAATCTGAATGAGATCCTTGCTGGGTAGAGTAATCTTGGTTGTAGGTTCTTCCGTTTCATCACTTTAAATATATTGTGCCACTCCCTTCTGGCTTGTAGAGTTTCTGCTGAGAAATCAGCTGTTAACCTTAGGGGAGTTCCCTTATATGTTATTTGTCGTTTTTTCCTTGTTGCTTTTAATAATTTTTCTTTGTCTTTAATTTTTGTCAGTTTGATTACTATGTGTCTCAGCGTGTTTCTCCTTGGGTTTACCCTGCCTGGGACTCTCTGCACTTCCTGGACTTGGATGGCTATTTCCTTTCCCATGTTCGGGAAGTTTTTGACTATAATCTCTTCAAATATTTTCTCAGGTCCTTTCCCTCTTTCTTCCCCTTCTGGGACCCCTATAATGCGAATGTTGGTGCGTTTAATGTTGTCCCAGAGGTCTCTTGGGCTGTCTTCATTTATTTTCATTCTCTTTTCTTCATTCTGTTCTGCGGCAGTGAATTCCATCATTCTATCTTTCAGGTCACCGATCCATTCTACTGTCTTAGTTTTCTGCTACTGATTCCTTCTAGTGCATTTTTCATTTCAGTTACTGTATTGTTCATCTCTGTTTGTTTGTTCTTTAATTCTTCAAGGTGTTTGCTCTTTAATTCTTCTAGGTCTTTGTTACACATTTCTTGCATCTTCTCGATCTTTGCCTCCATTCTTTTTCAGCGCTCCTGGATCATCTTCACTATCGTTATTCTGATTTCTTTTTCTGGAAGGTTGCCTATCTCCACTTCACTTAGTTGTTTTTCTGGGGTTTTACCTTGTTCCTTCACCTGGTACACAGTCCTCTGCCTTTTCATTTTGTCTGTCTTTCTGTGAATGTGGTTTATGTTCCACAGGCTGCAGGACTGTAGTTCTTCTTGCTTCTGCTGTCTGCCCTCTGGTGGATGAGGTTATCTAAGAGGCTTGTGCAAGCTTCCTGATGGGAGGGACTGGTGGTGGGTAGAGCTGGGTGTTGCTCTGGTGGGCAGAGCTCAATAAAATTTTAATCTGCTTGATGGGTGGGGCTGAGTTCCCTCCCTGTTGGTTGTTTGGCCTGAAGCAACCCAGCACTGGAACCTACAGGCTTGAACTTCTGCTGCCAGTGTCCTTGTCCCTGTGGTGAGCCAAAGCTGCTCACTGCCTCTGCAGGAGACCTTCCAACACTAGCAGGTAGGTCTC
This sequence comes from Leucopleurus acutus, assembly GCF_964270905.1. Classification (NCBI taxonomy): domain Eukaryota; kingdom Metazoa; phylum Chordata; class Mammalia; order Artiodactyla; family Delphinidae; genus Leucopleurus; species Leucopleurus acutus. The sequence continues at coordinate 18,027,297 of NC_139145.1, forward strand.
GTTCAGTCTGCTATAGGGTCATTGCTTCTTCCCCCTGGGTCTTGATGCACACACTACTTTGTGTGTGTCCTCCAAGAGTGGAGTCTCTGTTTCCCCCAGTCCTGTTGAAGTGCTGCAATCAAATCCCGGTAGCCTTCAAAGTCTGATTCTCTGGGAATTCCTCCTCCTGTTGCCGGACCACCAGGTTAGAAAGCTTGATGTTGGGCTCAGAACCTTCACTCCTGTGGGTGGACTTCTGTGGTATAATTGTTCTCCAGTTTGTGAGTCACCCACCCAGCAGTTATGGGATTTGATTTTATTGTGATTGCACCCCTCCTACCATCTCACTGTGGCTTCTCCTTTGTCTTCAGATGTGGGGTATCTTTTTTGGTGAGTTCCACTGTCTTCCTGTCAATGACTGTTCAGCAGTTAGTTGTGATCCCAGTGCTCTTGCTAGAGGGAGTGAGCACATGTCCTTCTACTCTGCCATCTTCTCAGGAAATTTTTAGAAGACACCCACTTTCCAACATATAATAGTAGTTATGTTTCTGAGAGTTAAGAATTGGAAAAATGGATTTTCTTTTTTTCGGTACGCGGGCCTCTCACTGTTGTGGCCTCTCCCGTTGCGGAGCACAGGCTCTGGATGCGCAGGCTCAGCAGCCATGGCTCACGGGCCCAGCCGCTCCGCGGCATGTGGGATTTTCCCAGATCGGGGCACGAACCCGTGTCCCCTGCATCGGCAGGTGGACTCTCAACCACTGCGCCACCGGGGAAGCCCGGAAAAATGGATTTGATTCTAGAATCAGAGCTGGAGGATTTACTACCTGGGTTGCACCCTCATGCTTAGATATGCTGAAATCAAACTAGTAGCAGCATCAGTTTAGATATACAATATTTAAATAGTCAAACAAATTAAATCATTTACAATTCTGTAGAAATACATGTGTGTGTATGTTTATGTGTGTGTATATATATATTTTTTTCTTTTTTAAGGAAAAGGAGTTTTTTAAAAGCAATCATTCTCAATTATTCTTTCTCTTAAAATCATTGTAGGGGAGTGGAGATATGTTTTTTAAACAAATTGTTCTAAAAAAACCATATGTTTTTAAAACGAATCCCCAAGTTTTTCCTACACTGGCCTATGGAAAGACAAAGTAACAGGTGGTTTTCACACTGTTCATTCTCCTAATAGCTAAATAATTCAGCTATAGAAATATTCAAATAACAACTTCACAATGGGCAAGAACCCGTTTAACATAATGAGAGTTAATATTAATGTCTCTCTTTTTTTTTTTTTTTTTTTTTGCGGTACGCGGGCCTCTCACTGCCGTGGCCTCTCCCATTGCGGAGCACAGGCTCCGGATGCGCACGCTCAGCAGCCACGGCTCACGGGCCCAGCCGCTCCACGGCATGTGGGATCCTCCCGGACCGGGGCACGAACCCGTGTCCCCTGCATCGGCAGGCGGACTCTCAACCGCTGCACCACCAGGGAAGCCCAATGCCTCTCTTTTAAGGGGAAAAAAAAACTGCCTCATTTGTAATCCATATATCCTTAGAATCTATTTTTACTATTCCTGAAATGTTTCAGTGTATGTAGTCTTTGCTTAAGAAAGGGTCTAAGGCAAAATTAGCTGGGGAGAAAAAGGAGTAGAATACTTTATAGAATCCAAAAACAAAAAAAGAACCAAGAAACCAAATGACATTAAATAAAATCAAATCTGTTGAATTTCACCATCAAATGTTTAGTAAATTTCCTTAGCTGTAAGGAATTCCTATGCTAAAATGGAGACAATTCTTGCTCTTTTTTTTTTTTTGCAGTACGCGGGCCTCTCACTGCTGTGGCCTCTCCCGTTGCGGACCACAGGCTCCGGACGCACAGGCTCAGCGGCCTCGGCTCACGGGCCCAGCCGCTCCGCGGCATGTGGGATCCTCCCAGACCGGGGCACGAACCCGCGTCCCCTGCATTGGCAGGTGGACTCTCAACCACTGCGCCACCAGGGAAGCCCCGCTCATTATTTTGATATCTATTAATTTACATCCCAACATTTTCCAAAGAGGATTTGAGGCACCTTTTAACAATACTTTAACTGGCAATCCAAAGGCCAATAAAAAATGTGAAAAGATCTACAGTCCTTTCTAAAAAATGAGTTCTTGCCGGGCAAAAGGTATACAAACTTGTCCCCGAAATAATATGCCCTCTTAATGAATCAATGGGTCCAGGCACTGAGCATCAACAGCGGTTAACATCATAGTGTGAGCCAACAAGGACTACTTGCCTCTAGAGGAAGCGTGCACCCCCTTAGGAAGGCACCCTGGATCCAACCAAACCTCGCCTAGATCCAACTACAATTTTTCAAGAAATACAGAGGAACAAGAAATTACATTGGAGAGGTACAATCAGTAAAATCCCAATAATGGAAAAGCTATTGCTTCAACAAATAAACTACAAGGAAAAGAAAAAAAGAAATAAAGGGGGATCTACAGATTAAAAGAAATTTAAAAGACATATGAACTTATCACAATGTATGGACCTTATCTGGATCCTGATTCCAATGAAGAAACTATTAAAGAAACTATAAAATTTATGAGACAACTAGAAATTTGCATGCTGACTGGCTATTTGATGATATTAAGGAATTATTGCTTTTCAAAGTTTAAAAGACTCCTTATCTTTTAGAACATAAACTGAAAAATTCATGGATGAAATGACATCATAGTTAGGATTTGCTTGAAAATAATAGGTGGGGTGAGGTGTATGGATGGAATTAGGGACAAACAAGATTGGCCATTGAGTTGGTAATTGTTAAAGCCAGATACTACTCTGTCTACTTCCGTATATGTTTGAAATTCCTCATAATAAACAGTTAAAGACTGATGTTGAAACTAGTTCATACAATCACAGAAGGCCAAATACAAATTTAATTTTCCTTAATTCTTAGGGAAAATTATGTAAAAATGTCACCTTCTTAACCAAGTATAACTACATATTTAGATTGGAAATAGCTGCCCTACTGCCAAATCAATAGTCTTAAGAAAAAAATGTGGTTTTGTTTTACCTTAGGCATCATGAAATAAATTGGCTTACTCACTGTTAATTGCTTCATCTGGCACTTTTCTCTATCCAGAAATTTAAGAAATTTGATTTTAAATAGACAAATTGAGGTGTATCCTCTAACATTTATTTAGGGAGGCCAAATAAACATATTTTAATCTGTCAACAAATTATTTAAAGTGGTATCCTGAAAATTAAATCCTCAGGAGTGGATTCTCCTCAGGAGACTCAGGAGAATCAAAACTTTTCAGAGAAGACTATGCCAAAATAGTATTATTTTTAACCCTGCAGAATCCTTTTGAAGGGGAAAAAAAAGGGTTAAATGAAGGGAAACATTATCTAAATTGGATGTTGTTCTTCCAGAACAAATGAAGAGCCAAAAGAGAATACTCAGAGCTGAGGGACCCAGGAAAGAATGCTGATCTGGGGGATACCTGGGTTCAAATTTCACTTTCCAGCTGCTTGCTATGAAACAAGACTGCTGAAACTCTGGGAGCCTCTGTTTCCTCCTCTGCAGAAATGGGCTTCATAGCTGCTATCACAGAACTCCAGTGACAATTAAATGAGAGTACCTGGACAAATAGGGCCTAGCTCCTCTGGCCTTGGGCTACCTTTCCAGCTCATTGCAACTCTTCCCTCCTATACAACCTGCACTGGAGGTCGACAATCCTGCAACAAAGCTGAATGAGGTCTGTATTTTGCTTGTTTCACAGCATTTAAAACTTTAAAATTAGCTACTGCCAACATTTCAAAATCAAGAGAGTGTAGATACAAACGTCGAGTTCTGACTTCTTTCTAAAAATTGCTGGGTGAGCTGGGTCTGGTTCTCCAGGGTCCCCACTACTCCAAGCTCTCTTACACCTGGCCCAACAGGCTGATTTTGACCCCACATTGGTCTAAAGTTCTTCCTTCACCCTGCCCTTTCCCACTTCTTGCCTCCCCCACCTGACAAGTTTCTCATCACCATTCAAGGCTCAACTCCAGCACCAGCCATCACCTCCTCCAAGTTTCCATGGCACAGCCCCCCCTCTACAGCCAGCTGTCCTAATACTCTCTACATGTCTGCCTTCCCTACTGGGCTCTTGGGCTCTCTGGAGGAAGGGACCCTGTTGCTATTGCCTTTGTGTCCCCAGGGCCGAGCAGAAAGCCTGACCTAGATAATGTAGAATTCAGTAAATGTCTCCTGAATGTGTGGAAGGAAGTTACAGCTAAAACATTACAAAAATGTAAGATTTTATATCACAGCTTGTTCTGACAGTTACCAAATAAAGGGGTCAAGGACATTAAAATGTTTCACAAAATGAAAGCAAGTTTCCATCTGCATACTAGTTTCACAAGTTAGTCAGAAGTCACTAAACAAACATAAAGGAAAAGCAACAGGCGGGCAGGGTCATTCATTCATTCACTGGACTGATATTACTGAGTACTTACTGTGTGCTTTCTAAGCACTGGGGATAAAGCAGTGGACAAATCAGACAACTACCTGTTTTCATAAAGCTACATCCTAGTGGGAGAGACAGAAAATAAACAGGCAAATCAATAGAATAGTTTCAAACCAGATACTAGGAAGAAAATTAAACAACATAATGAGAAAGAATTACTAAGGGAAGAAAGAGGGTGGTCAAGGAAGGCATTGTGTAAAGTGAGACATCTGACCAGAAGAAGAACCAGAAGGAGCCAGCTGTGCAAAGATCCGGGAGACAACGCCAATCACTGGACACAGCAAGTGCAAAGGTCCTGAGGTAAACAGAACGTTCAAGGCAAGTAAGGTGGGTGGGACAGGAGAACGGTGCTCTGGGTTGGGGGAGTGGTGGGGGGTTGGAGGGGTGGGTTGGTGGGGTGGGGTGGGCAGGGCCCGCTCTGGCGTTGCTGGGCACTGAGTGTGCAATGACAAGGCATTGGAGCAGCGTTAGTATGGGGGACTATGGGCGAATGGGGAGGGGGTTCCTGCCACACTCAAACCAGCAAGGAGCAGTATGCCGCCCAATTTTTCACAAATGTGCACTGGGCTCCTGCCCAGGCGCTTTCACACACATTCATATAGCCTGACAACAACACTGTCCCAAAGGGCAGACATTTCTCCCACTTTGCTGAGGGGAAAACCGAGAAACATCAAGTGTCAGTGCCTTTGCTAAGGTCGCAGGAACCAAATCCCAGGCTTCTGAGCATCCCGGAGCAGGTGTGCTGCTGTGTGCCAAACAATCGGGGGGGGGGGCGCCCACAGACCCTACGGTAGGTCTGCCAAGGCCAGACTAGGGAGCGGGCCCTCAGCTTTGGGGTGCTGACAGCCGGTCGGGAGGGGTGACTGCGGCAGCCCGGGGGACGAGGGGCTGCGGCCGGGGTCACCAGCACCCCGCAGACCCCGGTCGGCCCCACAGAACCCGGTCCTCCAGCCCCGCGCTCCCCCTTCCCCGCGGATCCCGGCCGCGCGGCCCTCCCGCCGTCCCTCCCCAGCGAGGCTCGGCCCGAGAGTCCCCGCTGGGCCTAACCCGCCGCCGGGCTCACCTCGCCTCCCCGCCGCCGCGCCAAGAGGAGAGGGCAGGCGGGCGGACTGGCGGCGCTGCGCGCTGGCGGCTCGCGGCTCCGCTGCCCGGGGCTCGGCCGGCCGCCCCGCCCCGCTCTGCTCCGCTCCGCCCCGCCGCCGTCGCCGCTGCCGCCGCCGCCGCCGCCGCAGTGGGTGTGAGGGGCGCCGGAGCGCTTAGATCCCTTCCGGTCTGGCTCTCTTCTCCTCCGCCGCCGCCGCCGCAGCGGCGCTCGGCCTGACCGACCCGCGCGCCGACCAATCGGCGCGCGGTAAGTCGGACTGGTGCAGCCAATCGCGCGCGGGGTGGTGGGGACGAACTACTGCCGGGCGGCTCGGGCGGGGCGGCCGGCGGAGCCAGGGTCCTCAGTGACTAGTGAGCGGCGCTCGAAGGTAGCGCAGCAGATCGGATCCGCGCCTTATTGACGCAGGCACTGTTCGGCGAGCTAGCTGAGCTGTTGCCCCCACAGGGGCCCACGGCGCGGCGGCCGAACACGGAGCCGGGAGACGGTGGAGAGGGCGGGCTGGCGGGACCGAAAGCCGGGCCACAGGGCTGCAGGTGCAGACTGGCAGCGGCGAGTCGGCCTGGAGGGAGACGGAGCCGGTCCATTTGGGGGAAACCCGGGGTGAGGGTGAGGGTGAGGGCGAGGGCCAGCCAGGGCGAGGGAAGCTGGGGCCTTGGCGTCCAGGACCGGGAGGCGGAGGCGGCGAGGGAGTGGGGACGAGAGGAGAGGACCTTGGATTCCTCTGCTCACCGTGAACGAGTTTGTAGGGGTGCTCCCAGAAGTCGGGGACGGAGATGCGAGGAGGTGGCCATGTGCAGACAAGTATCCTCGGCAGGTCAGCGACAGGGCAGGAGAGGACAGGCTGGTGCTCCTGGGGCAGAGTTCAAGCTTCTGTCTCAGAGGAGAATGGCAGAGTCGTAAATGGAGGGAAGGGAATGCAGTGCTGAGGGCCCCTAGGACCTGGGGTTTGTTGACACTGACCTTTTTTTTTTCCCCCTTATCCTGATCACTTCATTTATTTATTTTTTAAACATCTTTATTGGAGTATAATTGCTTTACAATGTTGTGTTAGTTTCTGCTGTATAACAAAGTGAATGGAATCTTTAAAAAAATGGTTCTGATGAACCTAGGGGCAGGACAGGATTAAACACGCAGACGTAGAGAATGGACTTGAGGACACGGGGAGGAGGAAGGGTAAGCTGGGACGAAGAGAGAGAGTAGCATTGACATATAGACACTGACCTTCTTTTGAGGCATCTCCCACACCCCTCTAGCCTCTGGATCTGGTTCCAGCATGTCTGGAGTCATGTGAAATGATGGGAGAGGTGGTGTCGGATCTGTGTTTGGATGAGCAAGGCTGGAAGTGAGGCAAGGAGGCTGGACACAGTGGAGAAAAGCTCAGAGGTCCGTGGATGGGGTGAGGGGAATTGGACTTTGCGGATGGGGAGACTGGTGGACTGTGAAGGAGGAACAGCCCTCACAGGGTGGCCAGGACCACAGGGTGGCCAGGGCAGGGGCCAAACTTGGGGGAAGGAGCAGGACTCTGCAGAGGGGGGAGGTTAAGGGGCTGAGGGGCATGGAGCAGGGTGGCAGAACTGGGGGAAGCTGGCAAGCCTGTGACCCATGGCCAGGCTGGGGACACCAGGACCTCAGAAGAGAGGTAGGGTAGAGGAAGGGATCCAGGTGCAGTGTCCCCCTTAGGCCACCCCTACCTTGGCTACCAGAACAAGTTTTCTAAAACTGAGTATGGCCCATCCCTGCTTGAAATTGTAACTCCTGAGTGTTGCCTGATTGAGGAGGGCCCACCTGATAGGCTCCTGCCCACACTCAACCTTACTGCCACCTGCCCCAGGTGCACAACAGAAAACAGGGAGCAAAAATTACCACCATCAAGGATTATGGGAAACCGTCGGAGCTGTGGTTTTACGATGGAGCACTCATGGGTGCTTCTTCTCAGATTAGGAAGGAGCACCCATTCTCACACACAATCCAGCCCTGACTTTGCAGGACTCATCCCATGGAAAGTGAGTACCAAAAATCATTGTACACACATACAAACCTATATACATTTCCTGCTGAGTTTTCTGAAAGGATTCTGCTTTTTTCTGGCTTATGAAGTACAGGGAACATTTATGGACATAGAGCTGAGGTTACAGGGTGGGGGCCAGGGAGCTGGTCTGTGCTTGGAAGAGTGCACAGGATTCCGGTTGAGGCCAACAAGAGAGAAGATCCTGTCACAAGTGTGGTGAGAGCTGCAGGGGTGGGGGAAGGGGGAACACATGAGCACTGACAGCTGATCTAGCCTGCCAGGTGGAGAGGAGCAGTTGAAGAAGGCCTCCTGGACAGGAGGAAGCCCCAGCTGAGGCTGGAAAGCCAGCAGGAATGTTCTGGGCCAGTGCTTTAGGCAGAAAGCGCACTCAGACCCAGAGATTCAGAAGTGAGGACATGCATGCTATATTCAGGAAACCACATATCACCTAGTCTTGCTGGAGATGGAGAAGGGCGACTGGAGAGTTTTGAGGGCTTTGAGGTGTGTGGACTGGCACAGCTGACTGGAGGCCCATCGGCTGGCTTCAGCTCACTGATATGCTTTGTTTAACCCTGAGAGTTGTTTGTTTCTTTGTTTTTTAAGTTTTTTAGTTGCCAACATTTAAAAATTGGGAGCTTTCACCTTGGAAACACTCAATTGTTGGTTTCTCTTGAATAATTAAAGCTCTGGCAACATGGGGCCCAGATTCGCATAGTAGTCAGCTGGAACTGAGTGGCAGCTGCCCCTTTAGGTGAGACCCCTAGTTCACCACAGTCTCCACAACTCCCTATTATCCACATCTGCCTGCAACTTCACTCACCCCTTACCTAATAGGCCTTGGGGCATCGCAGGGTGGAGACCTGGCTGTGGAGGTAAAGGGCAGCTGTTGTGGAGTATTAAGAAAGGAAGTGAGCAGAGTGATTAGATGTTTATTTTGGAAAGATCACTAGGGCACATGAAGTTTCAGGGATGAGGGGCTTAAGACCACAAGACCAATTAGGGAGCTATTGCAGAGGTCCCTGTAAGAGAAGATGAGGTCTGGTCTGGGGCCAAGGCAGCAGGTGTCAAAAGGAAGGATCTGATTTTAAAACTGTTTCAAGACTTTAGGCAAATTCAAATTAAATTACAACCCACTATCACTACACACCCCACTAGGATGGCTGTATGAAAAAAGACAATAGCAAGTGTTGATGGTGATGTGGAGCAAATGGAACTCCCAGACACTGCTGGTGGAAAAGCAAAATGGTTTATCCACTTTGGAAACAGTTTGATAGTTTCAGATAACATTAAACACATAGCTGTCATACCACCCAGCAATCCCATTCCTCGATATATACCCTAGAGAAATAAAAGCATGTTCACACAAAGAGCTTACGTGAATGTTCATACCAGCCTTACTCAAAACAGTTAAAAACTAGAAACAACCCATGTGTCCATAATTCAGTGAATGGAAAGACAAACTGTGGTACATCCGTGCAGTAGGATATTACCTGACACAGAAAGGACTGGCCTGGTGGTGAGTGCACAGCACAGCATGGATAAGTATTAAAAACATGGTAAGTGAAAGAAGCCAAACATAAAACTCTACATGATTCCATTTATATGACCTTCTGGAAAAAGCAGAGTCACATCAGTGGTTGTCAAAGCTCAAGTGTGGGGAGGGGAATGACTCCCAGGGGCCATGAGTGAATTTTTGGGGATGATGGGCATACTCTGTTGTATTTTAATTATGGTGGTCCTCATATGACTATATGTGTGTCAAAACTCAGAATTGTGCACCTAAGAAAGGATGACTTTTAATGTGTGTAAATTATACAAAACAAACTTGATGTAAAGGAAAAAAAAAAACTGTTCAAGAGGTGGAATTGTCAGGTCTTACAGGTAGGATGTAGGGGTGAGAGAGGAGGAGTAGTCAGAGAGAAAAACCTGGCTTGGTTCTTGGCTGGGGACTTCTGCCCTTGGCCTGCTCATGCTTCTGCCAAGCCTCATTAGAGCATTTCTGGCTGCCCTTCCCTGCCCTTGATGCTGCTGCTGGCAGACACTGCCCACCTCCCCATCCCATGTGGGCCTCTTCACCTGGGTTCCAGTCAGGCTCTCCACTTAGTTGTGCTCCTCTGGGCAAGGGATTAGGCTCAGAGAGCCTCAGTTCAATGGGGAATGGGCATCGATGGTGAACCCAACCTGATGTGAGGACTCAAGGAGCAAAGTACCAAACGCAGGGTGCCGACCTTACACACGGGGTATGTGAGTGTTCTCATTCTGGCTGCTTTTGGCCCCCTCCCTCGACTTTGCCTGCTCTCCCCACAGTCCATTAACCCCTCCTCTCTCTTCTCCCCAGCCCTTACCAGGACCAGAGATGTGCCAAAGGATTCAAGTTAGGACTGTTTTAGTTGTGTGTTATAGAAAGCCACATTGCACTTAAACCAATGGGGACAATTTGGGGGAGTTTCCTGCACTGTTGCACCTGAGGGAGAGCGGGGGTAGAGCTGGCTTCAGTACTGCAGGCTTGAGAGCCAGGCTGAGGCCTTGAAAGCCAGAGGCAAGCTTTCTACCCATCCCATTCCTCTGTGTCAGCTTCCTTCTCTCCATGTCACCTTCTGCTCTTCCACCACCCAAGGGGAGTGACCCTCTGTCTCAAGTCAAGTTTGAAAACCCCCATGGGAGGACTCTGATGGCTCCCCCTTGCAGGGCTCCCACCCTTTGCTGGTCAGTCAGGCTCATGTGAGGACGTGGCAGGCGAAAGGGCAGAAAACAGCTGGAAAAGACAGAAGTCTGGGTTTTATTCTCTGGTAATAAGAAACAGGGTGTCTTATATACACTACCAAATGTAAAATAGATAGCTAGTGGGAAGCAGCCACATAGCACAGGGAGATCAGCTCGTGCTTTGTGACCACCTAGAGGGGTGGGATAGGGAAGGTGGGAGGGAGACACAAGAGGGAGGGGATATGGGGATATATGTATACATACAGCTGATTCACTTTGTTATACAGCAGCAACTAACACAACAATGTAAAGCAATTATACTCCAATAAAGGTGTTAAAGAAAAAAAAGCATGTCTGAGCTGGGGGCACAGCTGAAGGCATGGGAGCTGTATGAAAATGGGGTTGATCCATGACTGTATGACTGAATGCAGTGACCCTCAGCCCTCCTCTTCCAGGTTTCTCCCAGAGCACCAGCCATTGGACCCTTGCTCAAAGGCAAGGGACTGGAAAGCTCTTCTCTGTGAGTCTGACCAGCCCTGAAGCCTAAAGTAAAGGCTTGACCTCCATCCCCCCACAAGCCCCCTTCCAGATTGACCGGCAGTGAATCTTGGCATCAAAATAAGCCCCACTGTGTGCTCAGGACTTTCCACCTACCTTGAATCTGACTGGACAGCCCAAGGTCACATGGCAAAGAAAATTAAGACAATCAAACAGAAAACTGCATCTTGAAAGAAACAGAGACTATGTAGAGAAGAAAATTCCAAAGGAAAAAAAAAATCATTGCAGGCTTCAAAGAGTATGAAAAAATATTGCATCCTAGTAACAAGAACCACCATTAAAAAATTCAGCACACAAGTTATGTCTTGCTCTCTCAGCTGAGATGGCCTAGAAGCAATGACATCCCAGGAGTGAAAACACAGCCAGAGCCCAGGTCTTGTTTTCTAATGCCATTCACAAATAAAGGAAACCAGGGGTCCTTGGAGCAATGGCTGATTCTAGGGCAGGGGCAGGGAATATACAAGATGAGCCTAGCACAAGTTGTAGTGCAAGAAAGGGAAGTGCTTACAAAGTACACACACAAACGAGGGGTCATGTCACAAGAGCCAACTGAAAGAGCTCCCAATAGCCATAGCTGGAACAATTCAAACAACAAAATAAGTAACATAGCACTGGGTTATGACTCAAAGTGTAAAATAAATATCCATGAGTTTCATAGTAACAGAAATAAATGATTTAACAAAAAGATGGAGAACAGACAAATCTGTACTGAGTTCCAAATAATTTATGTGGATACTCCCCTCACGGAAGTGAAGCATAACTCCCTACTCTTTAAGTGTGGGATAGGCATGATGGCTTCCTTCCAAAAAATTCAGTATGGAAAGGGGGGAAAAATAGAGTACCCGACAAACACTACCTCAGTCAAGGGTCACCTGACATAACAGTGATAAAACATGTTGATAGTATGTACCCTTGATATGAAGTGATGAGAATGGCATTTTACTTCTGGGGTCTTCCTCCCCAAAACACAGAGCGCCAGTCTAACCACAAGAATAGCACCAGGCAAATCCAAATGTAGGACATTCTATCAATACAAAATACCCAGCAACAGTCCTCAAAACTGTCAAGGTGGGCTTCCCTGGTGGCGCAGTGGTTGAGAGTCCGCCTGCCGATGCAGGGGACACGGGTTCGTGCCCCAGGCCAAGAAGATCCCACATGCCGCGGAGCGGCTGGGCCCGTGAGCCATGGCCGCTGAGCCTGCGCATCCGGAGCCTGTGCTCCGCAACGGGAGAGGCCACAACAGTGAGACGCCCACGTACCGCAAAAAAAAAAAAAAAAAAACAAAAGAAACTGTCAAGGTAATCAAAAACAAGGAAAGTCTGAGAAACTGGCACAGCCAAAAGGAGCCCAAGGAGACATGTGATGTCCTTGAATAGGAAAGGGGAATTAGATAAAAATTAAGAAGATATGAATAAATTATGGGCTTTAGTTAATTTAAAATATTATATTTATATATATATATATATATTTATATATATATATATATATTCAGAGCCAAAAAAAGAGTTCTTGGAAATTAAATCATTTGGCAGAAATGGAAAATCTTGGTAGTAGACAGGTTGGGAGAGAAAATTGAAGAAATCTCCCAATGAGTAGAGAAAAAAGATAAGATGGACAATAGAAAGGATAAGAAATTACAGGCCATTCCAGCAGCTTCACCTCTGCAGTCCAATGCTCTACCCCTGAGCTATAACCCTCAGCAGCTAGAGAAACGGAGAGGCTAGAGAAACAAAAAGAAATCCATAAAAAAGTAACTCAAGAAAACATCCCAGACTTGAAGATCATGAGTAACCAGACTGAAATCAACACTAAATGAAAAGAGCTCCAAGGCACCTTTGTTGTGATATTTCAGAACACAGGGAACAAAAAGAAGGAAATAAAGAGGTCACTGACAAAGGCACACCAGAGTGACTTTGGACTCCTCAACTGCAATACTGGGAACAAGGTAAGGGAGCATTACCTTTATGATTCTGAAAGAAACATTTTTATCTGACCTAGAATTCTATAATTAGCCAAACCCTCAATCAAGTGTGAGTCATAAAGTCATTTCCAGACATGCAAGGTCTCAAAACATTTATCTCCCAGCATCTTTACTCAAGAAGTATGTGCTCCACCAAAACAAAAAAGGACTCAGAAGAAGGAAGACACAGAGACAGGAAGCAAGAGACATGAGAGATGAGGAGAGAATCCCCTGGAGGATGGTGAAAGGTGATCCCAAGGTGACAGCTCTGCAGCAGCTGTGGAGGGCAACTGAGCCACACTGCAGCAGTGTGACCTGGCACATAGACTGTCATCACCAAGACCCCCCTTCCATCAGTCCATCTTCTTAACCTGAGGACAGAAAGCCCAGGAGAACTTGGCCCAGATTCTCATCAGTACTTGGCTTGTCTTGACCATGTGCTGATGAGGGTCTCTCCCCTCAGGCTCTGATGAGGACACGCATATAACTCACAGAAGTTTCCAGCTTTTCCCTGAGAGCGGGAGGTAGACCACGATGGGCTCAGATATAGAAAGGACAGAGCAGCCCACTCTCACTGACCGGACTTCTGCTGCATGTCCAGCTCCTGGTCTACACTTCAGTCTTGCCAGGCACCTGACTGTGGAGAGCCCAGTGTTTTCCAAGACTCACTTGTGACCTTGCTCGTGAGTTCCCCAGAAAGGGCCTTGTCACCTCCCAGAGAAGCGGAGGTCAGACCATGACCGAAGACTGCTCCACTCACCTCCTCCTGGAGCCTCTGCCCAGCGGGGACAGTGCTGCCCACTCCTTGCATGAATGGTGTGTGCTTGCCCTCCGATTTCAAGACTAGGCAGTATTATTGTTTGAGTATTATTGTATGGGGTAGATACACAGGTAGAACTATAAAGAAAAGCAAGGGAACAATGAGCACAGAAGTCAGGATGGTCATCACCTCTCAGGTGTTAAGGATGAAATACATTTTTCTGGTCCTTGTTCAGATAAAAATGTTCTGGCTAGTTTGTAGTCTCCTAACCTGAAGTTGTATTGGTCATTGTTTGGTCAGGAAGACAGAAACCAGAGCAGGCATTTCCAACAAGACTTACACACTTGTTAATTTGTGAGAAGGGCAGGAGGAAGGTCAGAGAATGCCATCACAGCCCCTTGGGTTCCTGCCAACTCTCCAGAATTAGGATTTTGGAGGAGCCACAGGAAAGCTCTGCTGGTGGCCACCACAGCCTGGAGCACTGAGTGATGGGTGAGTTGTAGGGAGCCCCACCGTAGAGGATATTTTGGGGCCAAGGGCCACAACAGGACCTCCTGTCTGCCTCTGCCAGCACAGAAATAAGTTATATGAATGAGTGATATGAATTTCTCATTGAATAATATAATTTCTAAACTGTCTTTCAAATCTCCCAGAAGTGTCTCTCACTGGTGGAATTTAACCTGGAAATGTAGTTCCCAGGTTTCCAACCCCTGTGATACAGAGTAGAGCATAGAATAGGATGAAAAAGGTCACTGAATAGCCCACAGGTAATCCAGAACAAAGATCTGATGGGATTCTAGAGCTACACATACCAATTAGTTGCCATGAAGACACCACTCGAGCTGTCTGGGATAGCACTTTCATAGGGAGCCAAACTCCAACTCCACAAGAATTCTGTCTCTGGCTTTCTATCTTCCTGCCTGATTCTATTAATAAAATTGGTGACTTTATAGGCTTACTGGGGGAAAAAAGTACAAATTTGAGTTTCACCTCTGTATGCTTCATTCAGGCTCTGGGCAACCCCCTCCAACAGCTATTCAGTGGATTCTCATTCCAAAGTCCCAAATCTCCTGCATTTTGTTCCATTCTGTTAAAATAGTGCTCATTTTCATCCTAGAAGCACATAGGTCACGGGTGTGGCTACCAACAAACAGGGCTGCCCCCACGAGACACTGCTGAGTTTGTTTTGAGGAGCCCTCAAAAGCATGCGAAAAGAATGAGAATAACAAAAATCCACACGCACAAGACAAAAAAATTGTACTGTATTTATTGTCTTAAAATTGCATAGTACTTTGATTGTGCATGCTTTTAAATAGAGGGCAAGTTAGCCCTCTTGAAACTACTCTCTTGCATGGGATTTTTCAGGCTGTTTTACTATGGGCAGGAGCAGGGACCAAAATACTGCCTGATCTTAAAAAGAACCATGATCAGAGAGAAGTTGTCCGAGAGATTTAGATGAGAAGACACTGATGAAGGGAGTTGAGATTTGACAGGACTTATAAGAGGCATAGGAAGATGGTGGGAGGGGGTTTCCCTGAAGTCAGGGGACAGGACTCAGGAGCAGCCAAGAGAGGATGGGAAAGGAGAAAGGAGTCCAGAGGGGCAATGCCTGGTGCTCAAATCTGAGATGAATGCTCCCTGCCAGGACACTGGGTGCACTGGGTAGCCTGAGGGTATGGTCTGGACGTTACCTTGGCTACAGAAAGCCACATACTAGAAAAATAACTTAAAAGCTATACAATTGTCATTATAAATATTTTGTCTTTAAAACTAACTAGTGTTGGTTAAAAAAGGTTCACAGTTACTCTGAAGAGAGCTGTATCTCTATTGCACGGTATTGGAAAGGTCCACTCAGATCCCATGTGTAAACAATGATTCCCTTCTCCTCTGGCAACTTCAGGACACAGAGAAACACTATCTGCTGTAAGCAAAGCACTTGGGTACAAGGCACGTCAAAGCTGTCAAGCTCTACTGGAATCTACTCAGAACACGCAGAATGCCAGCTTTTCTTCCCACTTGATGTCACTGGGAAAGGTCTTAAATCAGATTAAAGGTGGTGATGGTCTTCTCACACTCTTGTTCTCATTCCACGGTTACAGACTTGGCCAGATTTCTGGGGAAGTCAACCTAAAATGACAGAAAGTAGCTGCTCAGGACCCCACAAGTCTCAGCAACACACTGTGTTTATAAAGCCTACTCTCAGAGTACTTGACGACAAGGAGACAGGTGTTCCTGGGCACCTCCAACCATGAGCTCCTTGAGACCTGCATCTTGGAAGCAGTTCCTTATTCCAGAAACTTCACTGAACTGTACAATGTTTAGTTTATGCAATAAATATTTATGGGGCACCTATGTCACGCAGTGTTAACACTATTAAAAGGATATGATTCATGCTATTAAAAACAGCTAGCTCAATTTGTACTGTTAAAAATTCACTTTTCTTGGAAGTAGATGCACTAAATTATTGGTTAAGGGTGGGGACCGGGAAGGAAATGTGACTGAGGATGGTTGATAAAGTAGCCTTCAACTTTATCTACAGGGTCTTATTTCATTTACAATAACATTAAAAAAGAGAAGAAACAAAAATGACAAAATGTTGGCAAATGTCAATGCTGGATGGTATATATACCATCGGATGTTTGTTATATTGTTTTTGGTATTGATATATATTTTTTAAAGCTTCTCAAAGTTGTAGTAAAACTATTTCTTTGCACACATACTTTCTGGTGAGATCATAAACTGGTTCTTTTCTGGAACAGAAATCGACAATATAGGAGTTCCAAAATGTTGAATGATTTGCTAGACTGAGGATAAATCTTCTAATGTGGGAGGAAGATGTATATACAAAGATAATTCACTGCAATTGTTATTTATGCAGATATTCCAAAAAATTAGAAACAGTTTAAATAATAGAAGACCGGTTAAGTAATTGTTAAAATCTGTGTTGTAAGACTGCAGTGGAATATTGTGCAATGATCAAGTGTTGCTTACAAGTTCAAGATGTGAGAAAATATTTGTAATATGTTAAAAAGGAAGTTATAAAAGTTCATCCTTGATATTATCTCAAAAAAATCTTTAAAAATGCACAGGCACAAGGAAAAGACTGGAATAAAATATTAAATTTGCTAATTAACATTGCCTCTGGGTGAGAAGCTTATGGTTTAATATGGCCTTCATACATCTTGCAGTTCCCATCTTGTTTTCAGGGGGTATAAGTTACTTTAAAAACAGTTATTTTAAATGTAAATATTTCTCTTATGAATTTTTATGCCAAATAAGTATTTAAGAACCAAATGGAACTCTGGGTTATGTCTCTCCCCTTTGCTGGGTGATGTGCAATTTTTAGACGTACGTCATATCCTCGGAGTACAGCCAGGTGGAAGGAGAGGAGCTGTAGTGGAATCACACTCAGGATGCCCTGGAGGCAGTCCACGGTGTGGGGCAGTTCGATTGTTTTATATGCAAACTTGGAACTTTCAGTGTCGTCCTTGGAGCACAGTATGATTGGGCGACCCTAAGACAGAGAAATGTGATCACAAGATGCAGATCATCTCTGAAAGAAGCAATCCCTCACACACAACAGAGTTTCTGAGATAAACATATTGCAATCATAACAGTGATCTTTTGCTTTTGCTGGAGTTATGGATGAGGTGATGTATCCGATTTGTGTAAAGGACAAAGAGTTTGGAGGCTTTTTTGGTGAGGTTCGTATTCTTCCCTGGTAGGGGGTCACCTCCTGCTGCGTTCATGCAGCACCCATTTGTGAGTGGCTCCAATGTGCTTTGCAAAGAGCAGGAGCTCTTACCCCTTACTCCAGGGGCTCATAGTCAAGTGGTGAGAAAACAAAAATGTAAATAAGCAAACCGATAAATAACAATGAATTTCAGATAAAAGCCATCTGGGCGGTAAAACCCCGTAACATGCTTGGGAGACAGTGGTGAGGTCCGAGGAGCTCTCTAAAAAGGAGACATTTGCATTGAGACCTGAATGATGAGAGGCCAACTCACCGAAGAAGTGTGGGAAGAATGTTCGGGGCAGAGAGAGCAGCCTGTGTTCTACAAGTTCTAGCGAATTATTGAAACTGAGGGGGTGGTGGGAACTCCTGAATTTGGATCCAGTTGGTCAGAAGTGTGGGTGGCCTAGGAAACCCAAAGATTGTAGCTAGTGGCTGAAGTGAGGGTGGTCTTGTGGAGGACAGTGCCCTTCACCTGTGAAATCTGACTAACTCTGGGTGGCCAATATCAGAACTATCCCCAGGGCTCTCCACCAGACCTCCTCTGGTCTCCATGCCTGGGATCCAGGACCCCTCTGGGCAATCTGGATCACTGGGCCTCACCTAAGAGCTTCTGTGGGCATGGCCGCAGGCTGGCCAGTCCCTTTCTGAATGTGCACCACACATGAGGGGCCCCAGGAGAGAGTGTGTGCTCACGCCTACTCCCCAGCAGGAACACCCATAGCTGGTGCCGGCAGACGGTGGGTGAGGCGGGCATGTGTGGAAGAGAACAGGAGGCATGTGTGGCAGAGAGCCCTCACCTGGCGGGCTGTGACCTGTTGCAGGGCATTCTGGCATTTGGCAAAGCAAGGATCCTTCATGATGACCATGATGACGGGCATCTGCTTGTCAATCAGCGCCAGGGGTCCGTGCTTCAGCTCCCCAGCTAGGATGCCTTCTGAGTGCATGTAGGTTATCTCTTTAATTTTCTGGGGAAACACGAGGTAGGATCATTGTCACACTGGGAAGACAGGGAGCAGATCAGCCAGAGGGGAGAAAGGGGAGGCGGGAAGGAATGATTCCAGGAAGCAGGGAGCTGAGGGCCAAGAGGCAGATGGACACATGGAGCGGTCAACAGCACTGAGGGCAGCCGAAAAGGCCAGGGCCAGGGGAGAGGGCTGGCTGCTGTCCAGAGCATGCACAAAGCCCAGCACACAGCCTGTGAACCCAGACCAGCTCTGGGACACAGTCACCCGCCTTGGATGGACAAGTCAGTGTCAATCTAGCTTTCCCCCTTCCCCTCTGTAGCCAGCCACATGGCCTCCCTAACAGTTATAATTTGTAATGATGGCATTTTATTCTACACCTTCATTCAATTATCTGATTAATCACTCCCCCAATTCTAGATCATTAATAACTTCCAAAGGGTTGCTCCAACTTAACTATCAAGCAAAATCACACACACACTGGGGTGTTAATGGAGTTTTCCCCCTATGTTTAGAGAGACACATTTTTTTTCAGTTACCATTAAACCCATGTCATTGAACTGGTGAGAGTGTTGAAGAAAACATTTCTCAACTCCCTAGAACTATTTATTTGGGTCAGGGAAACATTGTCAGGAGTGTGGCTCCATCCTGGATGCCGCAGATGGCTGAAGTGCTGGTACCCAAGTCACCACAGAGGGGCCACTGACTTGTGCCAGCAGCAGCGTAAAAGCTTCTTTCTTTCCCCCAAGACTAACTTGGAGACACAGCTGAATACTCATCTTTCACCAGCACACTCAGGAGCTGCAGCTGAGCACCCCACACCAGATGGCAGAGGCACGGGGCTGGGGCGCCAAAAGTGTGCCCCACCGAGGCATTGCCTCTATTACCCCTGAGAAGCAGTGTGCCTGGCCTCTCACTTCCTTTGACAGGGGTCAGAATATCCACTGGAAGGATGTGGGAGTTGAATCTCACTGCAGTCAGGCAATTCATGGCTTGTACCCCACACCCACTCCCCACTTCCTGTAATACTGTGAATGTTTCCCACAACTGGCATCGTTCTTCCAAATGGGGGTGGTGGTGGGGAGCAGCCACTTGTTCCCACGGGGAGAGAAGGGCAGCCAAGCTGAGTTATAGATGATACCCATGTGTGGGTACCAAATGCTGCCTCACCCTCCCCTCCCCTAGCACAATGCCCTGCCCTCCTTCCTGCTGGTTTCTCGGGGTGTCTCCTGTGACAGTCTCCCATTTACCTTGCTTGTTGATCCATAAACAGCAGGTGGATAGTGAGTAAAGGGCAAGCACTAGGCTCGGGTCCCTGGACATCACTTCCCACCCTCTCAGTAGCCCTGTGGTCCTGGCATCTTACCCCTATTCCAACGGCTTTCTCTCAAGCCGGTATGGATCTTTATAGCTGCAGTGGGCAAAACAGCCAATCACTGATATAAAAAATACAGGAATTTCAATGCTCATTCCTGAAGGATCCCAGCTCCCCTTGGAAGTTTGAGGAGTAAGAGGGACACTCTACAGAGACCCAACCCTGCAACTCTGGTCTGCCCAAATCCTCCCATGCAGACTGCTTGTGGCAGTGGAAAAAACCAAAGTCCAAATGGACCTGATTTCGAATCTTAGGCTGGTCACTTCCACTATGTAATTTTGAGCAAGATGAATTTTTTGGAGGCTCAGTTTGCTCCTGGGTAAAATGTAAACAATAACTGCCAGCCTCTCAGAAGATACTCATGAGGTAAGAATGAGCTATTCCAGATGGAGCCTGGTGCAGGTTGACACCTCAGGGGCTCTCATAAGGTTGCCCTGCCCCCTTTGTCTTCAGGAGATCAGAAGCCCTCATCTCCGTGTGGCCAGAGCTAGAATACCTGGTCAGTGAGCGAAACCCTCCCCTCCCCTAGCACAATGCCCTGCCCTCCTTCCTGCTGGTTTCTTGGGGTGTCTCCCATGCCTGCCATCATGCAGGGGCCAGTGGAGGTGGGGGTTGGTCAGAGGGGGCTCACCAAGGCTCCTTCCAGGCACGTGGCATAGTTATAGCCCCGCCCCATGACCAGGAGCGACCTCTGTGTGTAGAGCTCCAGGGCCAGGTCGTGGATCTTCTCATCCAGTGACAACACTTCCTTGATCAGCTCTAAGTGAAGCACATAGCAGAGGGGGAGAGCCAGTCACACCAATTATAAAACAAGATTCACAAAGAAAAGTCATGGTGTATAAGACAGGGTTTTAGAACTCACATCACTTACACACTTGCCTTCCTTGTATTAGTTTCAAAGGACTTTAAATGTAGATTATGGGAAATAGCTTGTGTTATCGGCCAGGATTTTATTGTGATGGTGATTCGTATTTGTGTTTATACTTTCCTGAGCACATAAGTAAGTAGGGAAGTGTTATTTCTAGCTCCATTTTACAGGCAAGGCAACAGAGGTTCAGAGAGGCTAAATCCCCAGCTGACCAGCCACACAGCTGACACTCCATACTAATGCCCCTCATCTGGGCCACATGCCATGTCTGGAAACAAAGCCAGTGTAGGTTGGACCAGCACTTCTCAAATTTTTTGGTCTCAGGACTCCCTTACGCTCTTAACATTTACTGTGAATTTCTAAAAACCTTTATTTTTGTGGGTTATAGCTATCAATATTTACCAGAATAGAAGCTGAGAAAATTAAAGATACTTATTCATTCATTTAAAAATAACAATAAACCCATGAAATGAAAAAAATCAGTGAGAAGAGTGGCACTATTTTACATTTTTGCAAATCTTTAATGCCTGACTTTTTCATAAAAGACAGATTCTCCTATCTGCTTCCCCATTCAATCTGTTGTGATATGTTTTTTGGTTGAAGTACAGGAAGAAAATCTGGCCTCACAGAGATTTGTAGTTGGAGAAAGAAGGCATATTTAAACAACTTTTTCAAATAATTGTGAATGTTCTTTGATAGTACACCAAACTTAAGAAGTGACAATTTCTTAAAAGGGTAGGTGCAAATGTGGAATCTGAGATCATATCAACAAACTTTTCCTACCTTGTTACATTAAAATGTATTTGTCTATCTTGCACTTATCTAAATGGGTCTTTTACATGCGCATAATTTTATAACACTGCATTGGCCATTTGCAAAATATTGGTTCACTGAGTTACCCAAATCTTCTAAAAATGGACACATTTCATTATAAAATATTTTTTTAAAAAGTCATATTTGTTAAAATCACTGTGATCTCATCAGAGATGTTTCTGAGTATTGGGAGGAGGTCAAACTCGAGCTGACAGCTACAAGTATTCCAGATCATGTTTCGGTTGAAAGCTCGAAGGTTATCATTAGCAACAAAAACTGTTATCAGGGGCTTCCCTGGTGGCGCAGTGGTTGAGAGGCCGCCTGCCGATGCAGGGGACACAGGTTTGTGCCCCGGTCTGGGAAGATCCCACATGCCGCGGAGCAGCTGGGCCTGTGAACCATGGCCGCTGAGCCTGCGCGTCCGGAGCCTGTGCTCCGCAACGAAAAAAAAAACAAAAAAAAAAAACCCCGAAAAACTGTTATCAGTTGTTTTTCTCAAAGTGTCAGGATAACTTGGTTCACTTTTGAGAAAATGTCTGCCAAGTACCAACTCAGCTTGTTAATCAATCATAGGGCGTTTTTCTCTGGAACAACCTCAGGGTGCTGCATACCTTCCATTTGTCACATAGAATATTAAAAAGTGTTGCAGTTTAATAAGACTAATGCATTTTACCATATCATCAAAGACATTCCTAAGTGAAGCTATGTGCATTTCTGTCATGGGAATAGTGTGATGCCTCTGCCTTGAAATGTGCTAAAGTGCCAGCGGCGGCCATCATTGCCTTTGCAGATGTTCACACAGAGAGAAAGGCAAAAGCATCTTATTCACTATAAATAACATATTACTAAGAAAATAGTTTTGACTGAAAGGGACCCCAGGACCTTTGGGTTTACATCTTGGTAACTGCCTAGCAGAATAGAGTCCTGTTTTTGCAGGATTATTATCTGGCTTAAAGTTAAGAAAGTTTTTCTTGTCAATAAATTTTCAGCATGTTGTCTTGGTCAGATTCAGACCCCTAGAGCTTGTATGGTTACATGGTGGCTTTCCCTCACTGCCTTCTCTGAGGTTTGCCCTTGGTTCCAGAATAAAGTCTGGTGAGACTGTGAAGGAGCAGTTTGGGCCAGGAAGAGGTGTGAGGCCATTCACTCCTTCTTATGTATTTCCTGAGCAACTACTGAATGTCTGCCCTGGCTGGACACCTGGCATCCAGCAGTGACTCTGACAGACACGGTTGTGTGCTCACTGAGCAGACACGGTTGGGGAAGACAAGCCAATTCACAGGAGGACAGGTAATTTCAGATCATGGTATGTGCTATAAAGAAAAGAAATGGGCTAATGTTTTTTAGAGAGATGGGCAGGGGATTAGTGCCCCTATTAGGGTGGCCAGGGAGGGTCCCGGAGGTGACATTTGAGCTGAGACTTGGGTAATGGGAGGCGTCAGTCATATGAAGAGCTGGAGGAAGAGGGTTTTGGTAGAGGAAAGAGCCAGTGCAAAAGCCCTGTGGTGGAAAGAGCTTGGCATTGCTGAGGATCAGAAGGTCAGTGAGGCAGCTCAGGGAGGGGGAGGGAGCTCGATGAGGTCAGAGGCACAGGGGCCCAGAGTGCAGGGCTCCGTGGCCTGGTGACAAGTGCGGACTTTAATCTTGGCTCAGTGGGGGCTGCTTCAGGGATTCAGTGGTAAGTAAAAGTTTTGAGGAGAAGGGAATGATTAACAGCATTGTTTATGGGAGAGAGTCAAGTAAGAGGGCAGCCAGGAACAGTCCACAGGATTTGATAATGAGCAGTTTAGCTCTGGAACATACCAGGTAAAGATCTCAGGCCATGGATGATCTCTCGCCTTCTGTTTTGTAGTGAAATGCGGTCTTCGGACATCATCAAACCAAACATCACCAGGGAGATGAACTGACTGGTGTAAGCCTGAGGACAAAACAGTGGTGCTAGCAGAGCCGGGGTGATGTACATGTGGTGACCACTCAAGACGAGACAGATTCCTGGGCTCCCCTCTTGGCCCCCTGTCCACCCACCCAGCAGAGGCCCTCCTGCGGGTGCCCACATGGCTCCTTCTACCTTGGTGCTGGCCACGCCGATCTCCGGTCCTGCATTGATGTGGACTCCGCAGTCAGTCTCTCGGGAGATGGAGCTGCCCACAGTGTTGGTGACACCCACGGTCAGGGCCCGGCGGTCCTTACAGTAGCGCAGTGCCAGGAGGGTGTCTGCGGTCTCACCTGCCACACAGGTCCTTCTTTTCAGCTCACAGGTATGTGGGTTCTGCCAGCCTTAACCCCCAGCCCCCAACTCATTTACTTCTGGCCCTTAGGCAGAAATTGATGTCCAGACACAGTTGGTGTGTGCTCAGAAAGGAAAATGCATGCTCAACAATTTTTCTGGTTGATTCTTTTTTTTTTTTAACGTAAGATGCTCTTTATTCAAGGGCTATGAATACCAAAAACACAGTTAGCACTTAGATCTTGAAAAAGGAGAGTTCTTTAGGTTTAAAAGTAAATAGGAAAATAAAACATTCATAGGGATTTGAATTTGAAGGTTGAAATTAATTTATCACTTCTCATTTTACCACTCAGTGTGAAGTGCATGTTCTAGGGGATGTTAAGACCTTTCTCATGAAAGTTGGTAAACTGTTCAACTGGATGGGGCCTCCATGTGGGGACCCTGACAGCACAGACATATGGGAGTCACTCGATCACTTGGGTGTTTAGTAATGCAATTAATGTGGTTCATTGTGATCATTTATGTAACTAGAAGATGAAAGCTGATTAGTAAGTGGAACTAATTTGGAAGGAATTTATTAAAAGTTTGTTCATGATTAAGTGTTGAATAGAACATTTAAGTTCTACAATTGATGTTTTCATGAAAAATATGTGAGATTATTTTTTCTAAAAATGGTTCAAGATTCTCTTGTCCGAGCTCTTCTCTAATCTAATTTCTCTTGAATATTAAGACAGAGTGGTTTATAAATACTTCTCCACTTTCTCACTTCCCATTTCCTATTCAACACACTACAGCCTGGCCTTGTGCCCTGGTTGATTCTCAGATTCACGATTTTGCTACTATTTATGTGGCGAGTGCTTGCTCATCCACTGTCTCACTGAACTCTCATGACAACTCTGTAGGGGGCATCATCCCCATTTTCCCTTGAGGATGAGGTACTCAGAGATGGAGCAAATCAATGCCTCACTCACTCAAGGCCAAGTAGCTGTGGGTGATAGTGTGGGCCTGGCTCCCAGTGCCCTTTCTCGGAATCTAAACTGCCTTATTCAGAATGGGCTGAGATTTAAGTTAAAAAGCAAGAATGCCCCTAAATGGTGTTTCTCAAACAGATCTTGTTTTAAAGGAAAACATTTCTTGTCCTAGTGTGTACTCAAATTATTTTTATAAAAAAGCTTAAATAGGTTCATGCACAAACCAGCACAAACTTCCTATGTTTGTAAGTCCTAAAGAACTCAAGCTAAATTAAATATGATCCAGAACATAAAACCAAACATTCAATGTTCACAGAGCCACCACTCTTGGCTGTGCTGTCCTAACTTCTCTGCAGTGCAGGCTGGTGCTACTATGGCCCAATTCTCCTCTCCTGTTTCTGCTCAGACTTGCGTCTAGTGCACTGGGGTGCTACAAGGCCTTCCCTTAGCGCCTATGGGAGCAAGGGAGCTCTATCTTCATGGGGTGCTCTATCTTCATCGGCAACATCCCCATTTTTGATACAGTTAAAAAAATTTAATGTAAAGGGGTGAACAAAGTGAAACTTTAAACCCCTTCTATGAAGTCACTCAGGAGGTGCCACTGCATTATTTTCACATTAAAACCACTTCTGTTCTTTGGTTAGTGGCTTCCACCAATTCATGAAACATTTTTAGGCTCTGATGGGATTGTAAACCCAAAGGTAACAGTGGCAACTGAAGTCAGAGGGCAGCACCTGGGTACGAGGTGGTCAGCTAGATGGTGGTTGTGTCTGTGTTAGTTTTTCTTAGCTTGTTACTGAAATGGAAATGGTATTGAAACTTCATAATGAAAGCAGTATAAAAAGATATTAGGGTATTGCTGTTAATGCTTCAATTGCGATAATGACATTGGTGTTATATTTTTTCTTTTATCATTTAGAGATACGTTCTGCAATATTTATGGATGAAATAACATGATGTCTGAGACTGACTTTAAAATAACACAGTGAAGGGGAGGGGTTAAAGTAGATATGATGACACAAGATGGGTGAGTTATTCCATAACATAACTGCTGAGCCTAGGTGCTTCTTTATGCAAGTCTCTCTTTTATAAAAGTTTGGGATTTTCCATAATTCAGTGTATAAAAATCCTCCTAGAGCTCATGGGGACTCCAAGCATATGGCCATGGATCATCTCCCTGACCCTCCGTCCTGCCTTGAGCTGGAGCAAACACCCAAGCCTAGTGTTAGAATGCCACCCAGGCAGGGTTTCCTGAGCTGAGGGCAGCCTGGGCTCTCTACACCTGAGTAGTGTCTCTCCATGCCTCACACTGTTGGGTTGCGTGAGCACTGTATGGTGCCCACACAGTTCTTGAAGTGACTCTCAACTAGCAGAATTAAACTTTCCTCTAATTTAAACCCAGCACACATTTCTGAGTATCTCGGTGAGTGGTCCCTTAAGTCCTGGACTTGGAACAGCAGGAGGAGGGAGAACCTGGCTGCATGGCCCTCCCCATAAAATGGGACAGTAGCTGATGGCTCTGAGGGTTGAATGACCCTGGGCATGAGAGAGTGTGGCACATGGTCTATGTCTAACTTCATGGGATGAAGGAGGGAGGGAGCTGCATGGTGTGTCACTGAGAGGACAGAGCCCTGAGATGAACTAGTGAAAACCTGTAACCCTTACCTGACTGGCTTATGAAAAAGCAAACGTCATCCCTGAACACAGGTGTGTTCCTGTCCAGAAAATCACTAGCAAGTTCAACCATCACCGGGAGCTCGGTCAGTTCCTCCAAAACTTGCCGCGTCTGAAGCCAACAAGAATGGGGACTAAAGTCAGTCATGAACAGTACAGGGACAAAGGTGGCTGGGCTTCTAAGACAGTTGATGAAATGGAACCTCTGCGTCCAGGTGAGCAGGGAACTTCAGGCATTCACAGGCCAAACTGCTGGAGAAATGGCTCCATGCCAGTTCTCGTACTGGCTCATGGCACCAAATTTGGAAGGCCAAATGCATGACAGCATTTAAGACTCATCTTGTCCTAGCCAACACTGCCTCCCAGGCACTATCAAGGGCCCAGCATGTTGCACTTACGGCCACAGCAGCATGGTAGCTAGTTCCACAGCCAATCACAATGAGCCGGCGACATCGTCTGATCTCCTTCAAGTGGTCCTTCAAGCCGCCCAGAAGCACTGCAGGACACATGCAGTGTGTTAATGCTGACATGACACAGGGATTGTGCATTGGCCCAGGGCTCGGACGAGGGATTACCTGTGTTGGTCTCAAAATTCACCCGACCTCTCATGGTATTGAAAACTGATTCTGGCTGTTCAAATATCTCCTTCTGCATAAATGCACTGAAGTTACCTGGTCAAACAAACATCAACAGGATGTCAATTTTAATGTTGTTACACTTTCACTGCTTAGCTTTTAATCAAGAAGAACAGTTGTTATGCAGTTAGTCACAGTGACACATGTAAAGGCTACTGCAGATTACAAAAGGTGTCTCCAGGTATTGTCCCACCTGATACTCATGGTGACAAGCCAGATAAGGTATGATTATTATCTTCAATGTGCGTATCAGACCCTGCAACTTGAGGGAGGGAGGGATGTAAGTAACAAATGCATGGCTGGCCTTCCTGGGCCACGCTCCTCTTAACAAGGCCAGAGGAAAGTAAAATGTTTTACTTCCCAACACCCACCTACTTAGGGGAGTACAAATTAAGCGAGCCTAAGGAAATAGGCAATTTTTTTAAAACCAAATTCCCTCCTATACACTGTATTAAAACAAAAAACCAAAAATCTTTTTAGCCACATATTTCTAGGGCTCTGATGTGAATGAAACCGGATGACATCTAAGACCCCCGACGGGTGCTGTGCCTGATGCCTGTCGACAGGTGTCCACAGACAAGGCGGGAGTATCCTCTGGGATACACACACGCATGATGCCAAGCATCACAGTGTCCCTGTCTGCTGCCCTCGGCAGAGAACTTGTAGAAAGAGTGCCACAAAGCAAACAGAGCAAGTGAGGAGGGGTCGGGCCATTGCAGATATGGATCAGGGAAGGCCTCTCTGAGGGGGTGATGTTTCAGGAGAGATGATCAAAAGGAGCTGGTCCTGTGCGAAGCTGAGTGAGTGCGATGACCCCCAGGGGAGTAAGCACTCCGCCTGTCTGAGTAACAGTGAGGCAGCCAGGGCGGGCAGGGAGGGGCACAGTGGAGAAGGGTTGTGCAAGGTGGGGCCAGGCTGTGTGTGGATGGCTGTGGGCTGTGGCAGGGAGTGTGGGTTTTATGCTGAGAACAGTGGGAAGCCATTGGAGGGCTTTACACAGCATGAAAAGAGGGTATGATTCACGTTCTTAAACGTTTACCCAGGTTGCCCTGTGGAGAGGAGGGTGTAGGGAGACAAGTGTGGGTGCAGGAAGATAGACTTCCCTCACAAGGAGAAAGTAGTCCACAGTCCCCCGTTACTGCAGGCCTCTCATCCAGAGAAGAAATGATGCCTGGGGTGTAGGAATGTGTCCCAGAGAATCTGTAAAGGGAGGTAGTTGATGGACTGGGGTCAGTTCAAGCAGGGAGACCTGGTGCCGGGGCATGGTCAGAAGCCCCTTTGGAGTAGCCAGGCCAGGTGCCCCACATCCCCTGAGATGTATGAACCACAGACCACCTGCAGCCCCACTCCGGTGCTCACAGCAGGCAGGAAGGCTGTAGTGCCCACCCATGACAGGGCAGAGAGTCTCAGGAGCTCCCCCACAGAGCACCTGCCCCATGAGGCTGCTGCACAGGAACCCTCAGAGGACACCTGCCTTTCATGATTTGCTGCAATTCCATCTGCAAGGTCTGTATGGCTCGAGATGGGTCATCACTAGCCGAACGCTTGACCCGGTGAATAGAGAGTTTCCCATCAGCCACTGCAGCAATGTCATCATCCTCAAGGAAGATGACCCGGTTGGTGTGTTCTATGATAGCGCTGGAGCAAGGAAAATATGGGTGTCAGAGATGGGGCCTGTCCTTGACAGTTACAAGATGTGGGTCCATATCAGTAACACTGAATAGCATTTTAGGATATGGCATACAAACATTGATTCATACCTCCCGCCCCTCCCCTCCACCCAGAATTATTTTGAAGCCAGTCCAGACATCAAATCATGTGTAAACATTTTAGCTTATAGCTCTAAAAGACAAGGATTATTTTTCACCCTACTACAATACCATTATCACATCTAAGAGCAATAGTTTTTCCTTCATATCATCAAGTATCCAGTATGTTCAATTTTCCCCAGTAATCTCATAGATGTCCTTTTATAATTGCTTTCCTCGAATCAGGATCCAAACAATGTCACCTTTGGAGAATGCTCAGGAACCAACACATTCTGAATAATAAAGGGAAAGAATGAAACATTTATCTTGCCTTTCCAAATGACCTTTCAGAATAACCACAGTTTATGAAGGCAAGTTTCTCTTTATAGGAGAAATATAGCTAATAAAGAAGGAATGATAGAATTATAATAATCAACTTACGAATTCCTAATCATTAATAGCCCTAATCAAGGTCCATCAGTGGCTACTGAAATGAAGAAATGAAAAGCTAAGAGCAGCTTTATAATGGATGGATAAGGCTTCTGATCTTTGAACCCCCTGATCAATTTTAACAGTACTACAAAAAGACAATGAGACATAGTGCCTCCTGATGGAAGGACACACTACCTATTAAATAGTCTTGCCAAAAAAAAAAAAAAAGCACACCTGAAGATCAAGCTTCTAGACACCTATAAACTTCTGTTTGCAGGAAATATGGTGAACAGAAGAACATGGAGGAGGCACTCAACAAAATCCATATAGTGGGAAACTCATTAGGACAGATGACTCCTTTTCTTATACACACACACACACACACACACAAAGCAAGAAAAAGCGGGGGGACTTAAAAGCAAACTATAAGATCTATCCACTAATGAAATGTGCAGTCATTGTGTTTATTTTTATAGTAACTTTCTCTGTGTGGAAATAAGAATTTTTCCCTTGAGATGGAAACAGAAAGTTTCTTTTAAAAATAAAATTGTTAGAAAAGTTGGTAAATGAAAAAGAAAGTTAGGTAATCAATAGTACAGGTGGTACATAGATATGGTAAAAACCATGAAGGTGGTACCTGAAGGACCATGGGAGAAAAAAACCCTCATTCTACCAAGTGCTACACTGACATGTGCCCTGTGCAGAAAAAGGAGCATTTAAAACTCCTGATGCAAAGTTAAAAAGAGAAATAATCAAGTTCTATGGTTCTAAGAGAGGTGTCTCCAGATCCTAGGGAAGAAAGACAAAGAAGGATGGAAAGCCACTGCACTGGAAAAAATATTTTAAACAATATACATTCTTTGAATAAAAAGCAGAAAACACAGGCAACAAGAGGAAGAAGTAAAAACGGCCCGATTCAATCTCCAGTAGATAAATGCTACTTACAAGTATTGTCCTTCAGACAGTGCTTAATACGTGTGTTTGTATTCACCTGTGTGTGTACATCTGCATGTTTAAATATAATTACTGTTTTAATTTACAGAATGGATGGCAGTCATCAAAATTACTGGCCCAGGAATTAGACCTGAGGTGGAATCCTCATCCCTGTCTCTTACCAGCCTGTGCCCTCGGGCAACACAGACATGACCCCTCTGAGCCCATCTCGGGTTCCTCTGCTTTAAACTGGGAGATGACCCCTATGCCTTCACCAGAGGTTTGTTGTGATTATTAAATGGGATAGTCTTGGTGAAGCCCTCAGCACAGTGCCCAGCCATAAGTGCACAGCAATGCTGGCCACTGTTGTCACGAGAGCTCTATGTGCCTTCGTACCTGAAACGGTCACCTTGGTCACTCTTATTTTTCAATATATGCTTTTTCATCTACACACAATACATTATAGAATCACTTTATTAAGTTCCAAAAACCTAAACAAACAAAATAATGTCAAGGATTTTAATTATAGCATCGAATTTACAGATTAAGAAGTCAATATCTTTAAAAATAATTTTTAATTATTAAATTAACTTTAAACCAATTAACGTTTTCAGAATAATATTAAGGCTTCCTACCAAGGAGTGTGGAATCTCTCCCTTTATTCAAATCTCTTCTTATTTCTCATGGTAAATTTCTGTAGTCTTCCCCAAACAGGTTCTTGGACTATTTTTATTTAAATTTATTTTAAGGGATTAAAACTTTTTTTTCAGCTCTGGTAAATAGATTACTTTTTTAGTTCAACAAAAGTTTGCTGAGAGCCTACTGTGCCAGTCACTTGTGGAGACATGAGGGGGAACAGGGTAGATATGGTCTCCTACCACCCACCTCACTGAGCTGACAGCAAAGTGACAACTGCTGGAATGTCGAATTTCTATACCTTTATACTCTGACCAGCCACAAGTATAACTTCTAACAGCCTTTCAAGTGGATTTTTTTTTTTTTTTTTTTTTTGCGGTACGCGGGCCTCTCACTGTTGTGGCCTCTCCCGTTGCGGAGCACAGGCTCCAGACGCGCAGGCTCAGCGGCCATGGCTCATGAGCCCAGCCGCTCCGAGCATGTGGGGTCTTCCCGGACCGGGGCACGAACCCGTGCCCCCTGCATCGGCAGGCGGACTCTCAACCAACGAATGCTTAGCTTTTTTTTTTTTTTTTTTTTTTGCAGTACGCGGGCCTCTCACTGCTGCGGCCTCTCCCATTGCGGAGCACAGGCTCCAGACGCGCAGGCTCAGCATCCATGGCCCACGGGCCTAGCCGCTCCACAGCATGTGGGATCTTCCCGGACCGGGGCACGAACCTGTGTCCTCTGCATCTGCAGGCGGACTCTCAACCACAGCGCCACCAGGGAAGCCCTGGATTTTCAAAGTATATAATTGTATTGCCTACAAATAATTCTTTAATCTCCTTTCAAGCATTTGTCTTTTTTTTTTTTTGAGAAACATCTACCATACTTCATTGAATATAAGGTAACATTGATTTTTTTTTTTACATAACAATTTTTCAATTTAATCAAATCTCATTTTTATAAGTAACTACTTCACAACAAGTTAACATGCTAAGGCAACATCAATAGATGAAAAAAGGTAGTCCCTGGCCCCAAGGAATGTTGCCCAGGAGAAGACAGAGATATATAAAAAATACAATACAGTGTAGCGAGTGCAACAATCAGGCATGCAGAAGTGCAAGGGTAGCAAAAAGAAGCATGTGATCACAACACTAAAAAGAAGTCTGCACAAAAGACATAATATGTAAACTGAGTTTTGAAAAATGAAGTGGGTTTCCCAGATGCCCCATAGGGAGAAAGGAATTCTTGGAGGAGGGAAAAGAATAATTCAATTCATATAATCCTAGAAGTGAAGTAGTCTATGGCAGGAGAAATGATTGGACACAGGCGTCATGAATACTTGTATGTCTGCATTTTACCAAGTCCATTCTAAAGGAAACTTTGAGGATCAACTCGGGGGTGGGGGGCCACGGGGGGACAGAACTAGTCATTCTTGTAAGAAACACTGGAACCAGTTTCTACCAGCCCACCAAAAAAACTACTTCAAAGGCAACATGGTATCACAGAAAGGGCTTGTTTTTAGTTCATTAGGCCTCACTTAAAATTCTGATTCCACAATGCACTTGCTTTGGGATCTTGAACAACACTCATAACCTCTGCAAATTTCAGTATAGTAAGTTTATGTGATTACCTTCATCTGTAATATCCCTGCATTGCAATCTTAATGGAAACTCAAGTTCAGGTCAAAGACAAGTTTCTCTGTGACTTCTCCTCTAAATTTTTTTTTTAACGTCTTTATTGGAGTATAATTGCTTTATAATGGTGTGTTAGTTTCTGCTTTATAACAAAGTGAATCAGTTATACATATACATATGTTCCCATATCTCTTCCTTCTTGCGTCTCCCTCCCTCCCACCCTCC
Organism: Leucopleurus acutus; assembly: GCF_964270905.1. NCBI lineage: Eukaryota > Metazoa > Chordata > Mammalia > Artiodactyla > Delphinidae > Leucopleurus > Leucopleurus acutus. The sequence goes on from NC_139145.1 coordinate 18,059,718, forward strand.
CTATCACACCCCTCTAGGTGGTCACAAACCACTGAGCTGACCTCCCTGTGCTATGCGGCTGCTTCCCACTAGCTATCTATTTTACGTTTGGTAGTCCATGCCACTCTCTCACTTTGTCACAGCTCACCCTTCCCCCTCCCCATATCCTCAAGTCCATTCTCTAGTAGGTCTGTGTCTTTATTCCCATCTTACCCCTAGGTTCTTCATGACCTTTTTTTTTTTCTTAGATTCCATATATATGTGTTAGCATATGGTATTTGTTTTTCTCTTTCTGACTTACTTCACTCTGTATCACAGACTCTAGGTCCATCCACCTCACTACAAATAACTCAGTTTCGTTTCTTTCTATGGCTGAGTAATATTCCATTGTATATATGTGCCACATCTTCTTTATCCATTCATCTGTTGATGGACACTTAGGTTGCTTCCATGTCCTGGCTATTGTAAATAGAGCTGCAATGAACATTTTGGTACATAACTCTTTTTGAATTATGGTTTTCTCAGGGTATATGCCCAGTAGTGGGATTGCTGGGTCATATGGTAATTCTATTTTTAGTTTTTTAAGGAACCTCCATACTGTTCTCCATAGTGGCTGTATCAATTTACATTCCCACCAACAGTGCAAGAGTGTTCCCTTTTCGTCACACCCTCTCCAGCATTTATTGCTTCTAGATTTTTTGATGATGGCCATTCTGACTGGTGTGAGATGATATCTCATTGTAGTTTTGATTTGCATTTCTCTAATGATTAATGATGTTGAGCATTCTTTCATGTGTTTGTTGGCAATCTGTATATCTTCTTTGGAGAAATGTCTGTTTAGGTCTTCTGCCCATTTTTGGATTGGGTTGTTTGTTTTTTTGTTATTGAGCTGCATGAGCTGCTTGTAAATTTTGGCGATTAATCCTTTGTCAGTTGCTTCATTTGCAAATATTTTCTCCCATTCTGAGGGTTGTCTTTTGGTCTTGTTTATGGTTTCCTTTGCTGTGAAAAAGCTTTTAAGTTTCATTAGGTCCCATTTGTTTATTTTTGTTTTTATTTCCATTTCTCTAGGAGGTGGGTCAAAAAGGATCTTGCTGTGATTTATGTCATAGAGTGGTAACATTGATCTTAAGATCATGATTATTTTATATACTTCTAAGAAGTATATAAAAACTGTAGCAAATTATAATTCCCAGATGCCACTTACAGATGCTAAAATCTATAGAATAATTGCATGTCCTAGAATCACTGAAATAATATTAGCTTCTCATTGAAATGGTGCCCTAAGGAACACAGTTTGGGAAATGCTGACCTTTCGTATCAGCATTAAGTACAATGCTGGCTGTGGGCTGAAACAGGCCTTGCAGCCTGGGCTGTAGGTTCCTGTTACTTCACGTGTCCCAGGAGACCTCAACTGGTGTCCTCCCTGCTTCACAGCAAGGCCTTACCAGAGGCTGGTGGGAAAGAGGCATAATAAAGGTTTGGATAAAGGAGGTAGTAATGGTGGTGTTTATGGTGGTTTTCTATTTCAACTAGCAGGAAAGTGTTTTGGTCTTTTCTAAGTGTATGTGTGTGTATACATCTTTTGTACTAAAATGGGCATGAAGCCTACTTTCTCAAATTTCAGAATTACTGTTTGGTGTATTGATGAGAACATGGACTTTGGACCAAAACCCTCAATCTTGGCTCTGTCTTTTATGAATGGTCAGACTCTGGCAAAGGCAGGCAAGGTTCAGGAAGGACCAAAGGTCTGGAGACACTTGCCCCATCTAAAGGGAGCAGACTTTGAATGGCCCCAAAGAGGGTTGGGGGAGCAGTCTGGTGTGCTCAGATCTGCTGGTTTTTTAGAAAAGCTAGAAATTCAGATTTTTATGGGAAATTTCCCAGTTTTAAAATGTTGGCAACGAATTCCTTTATTCTGTACAGGCCCAAAACATTGTGTAGATCAGTAGACCTTGCCTTTGGCCACCAGGGCTGCTGATGACAGCCATGTAAAAAGTGCTCAGTGGGCAAGGATTCCCTCAGGAGGGCCACCGAGAGCTGAAATCTACCATCACCACTTCGCCTTGCTGACCCTTGAGAAAACAGCTCAAACGGGGGAGTAAGTAAGAAATGGGGGTGTTTAGCCAGTCATTATTGATTACATCATCCTAGGAAAAGACAGGAAACAAGGTGTAGCTACCTTGCATCAGAAGCAAAGAAGAATTCCACTGCTTTATCGCCTACAGCATGAAGGCAGGTCGAGCTGTCCAGCCTCTTCATCCTTGTTTTACAGATATTCTTCACATTCTCAATATTGCCTAGCAAATGAAGGAAAGGATCACAAATCCCATTAGACTATTTTCTTGGAACAACACGAAGAAGCCAATTTCCCCTTTGAATATGTGTGGGAGAAATGGGCAATTTTTAGCTTTGGCTGCATCAGCCAAATTGTGTAAAAGATCCCCAAATAGTAAGAGCACTGAATCGGCTATGAACAAAACAAACCAAATCAACACTCCAATCAGGGCACAGGTGCCTTTATATAACAGAACCACAGCAGCAGCTCCCTCAACTTGGGTATGTGCTTGAAAATATCCACAAGAAAAAGCTTTTGAAAAAATGGAGCCAAGTCCCAGTTGCAGGAAAACCTTTTGGACCTGGCCCTAGCAGAGTGAAGGAAGGCATCCTGCCTCTGAGGGGAGCTGCTGGCACCAGAACAGTGCTGCGCTGTTCAAGTCCTTCTCAAGAAACTTACGTGTCCTGTATAAGATGGGGATCTGTTCTGTGGAGAGTTTATATTTGCTCCTCACTCCAATGAGCAGGGGGCTGCCTCTCCTGTAGGGGCAAGAGGGAATCGAGTTACCCATTGCCTTGACACCCTGGGCCTGGCTGGATGTCCTCTGAGCACTGAAGAGAGGGTCCCCGCATCTAGCCCTCTCCCCAGTGCAAAGTGCTCCCAAGACATGCCAAAGTTTGTCCCAGAATTTATAGAGCCACTAATTATAGACATTTTAGAAAAGTAAAGCTTTACTGCTTCTTCACACTATCTTCTTCTGCAAACTAGTAATAACATGGTAATAGATTTTAAAAGGAGTTTCAAAATTTGATAGGGACCAACTGGCATTTTATAATTCTCTGATTTGAAAGACTTAAATTCCAAATGGTAAATTAGTTCCTGTCCCAGAAAAAAATAAAATCATAATATATTCACATAATTTCCTGCCTAGATACTATGACAGTCTGGTCCACAGGTGCATTCTCAATGGCTCCCCAGTGTCTTCACAATAAAGCCTGCAACCACAGGGCAACCTAGATCCTGCAGAGCTGGGCCTCTGCCCACCTCCCCACTCCCCACCAGCTCTCGAGTTTCATAGGGCAGTGTCCCTACAATCTTGTTTGCTCTTGTCACCCATGCCTGGTACACAAAAGGTGTCAGTAAGCACACACTGAGACTAGAAGAGCCTCAAGTCCCACCAGTGCCCCTCCCCATCACCATCCTGGCCTAACTGCAGATCCCTAAAGCGCCACAATCACTCTGGGCTCCTTGTCTTTGCTCACGCTGGTTTCTCTGCCTGCCTTCCCCAGGCTGACACCTGCTTCCCCTTAGGTCCCCCGTGCACTGCCTCCCAACCCCCATCACAGAGCATCATCATCTTCTGCCCTGCTCTGTCCTCCTGCACAACTGTCCAGTCCTTAAGTCAGGGGTCCCCAACCCCTGGGCCACAGTATCGATCCGTAGCCTATTAGGAACCAGGCCACAGAGCAGGAGGTGAGTGGTGGGTGGGCAAGTGAGCGAAGCTTCATCTATATTTACAGCCGCTCCCCACTGCTTGCATTACTGCCTGAGCTCTGCCTCCTGTCAGATCAGCAGTGGCATTAGATTCTCATAGGAGCACAAACCCTACTATGAACTGCACATGCGAGGGATCTAGGTTGCCCGCTCCTTATGAGAATCTAATGCCTGATGATCTGAGGTGGAGCTGAGGCAGTGATGCTAGCGCTGGGGAGTGGCTGCAAATACAGATCATCATTAGCAGAGAGGTTTGACTGCACAGAGACTGTAATAAACCAACTGCTAGAGACTCATATCAAAATCCTATTGGTCACACAGAAACGAAGACCCAACACAGCCATAAATAAACAAATAAATTTAAAAAAACAAAACAAAACAAAAAAACACTATTGGTGACTGGCAAGCGAAAACAAGCTCAGGGCTCCCACTGATTCTGCATTATGGTGAGTTGTATAATTATTTCATTATATATTACAATGTAATAATAATAGAAATAAAATGCACAATAAATGTAATGTGCTTGAATCATCCCGAAACCATCCCCCCTGCCACTGGTCCGTGGAAAAACTGTCTTCCATGAAACTGGTCCCTGGTGCCAAAAATGTTGGGGACTGCTACCTTAAGGGTAGGACCAGGTTGGGTGTCACTAGGTCCCCAGGGCTCAGCACACAGTAAATACTCAACAAATATTAGTTGGATGGATGGATAGATAGATGGGTAGATAGATGGTCAGATTGATTGATGGATGGATAGACAGATGGATAGATAGATGGACAGATAAATGGGTAGATAGACAAATGAGTGGATGGACAGATGGACAGATGGGTGGATAATCCACCCATCTGAATATAAAATTATAGGATGGCACTCACATGCCCACTTATGTGAATCCACACATTGCTGGGGGCCACAGGGCTCTAACAGAAGGACATGTGGGCTGACCCAGGCCCTCTCAGCTGATTCCTGGATCACACCTGGCATGAAGGTGATGAAGCTTGAGCTCTTGGCCTTCAAGGCCTCTTCTTTACTGGATTCAAATCAACATTCATTTTTGTTCCTAATTTCATGTTCATAATTTTGCATGCTTTTTCTAAAGGGAATCTCTGAAGTTGACCTGAAACCTGGACCTACCCTTGCTATACAACTTTATTTTTAGTTTGAATTTGTTGTCAATTTCTAAAAAAAGGTCTAGAGATTTCAAATAAAAATCCAACTTTCTAGTTTCTCTTTAAAAAAATCAGAAGCTCCAGCCACAGAGCTGGGGGTACATTCTCTGTGGCTAAGCCACAGTTGTCCCTTAGATAGAGTGAGCACCTTCTGTTTTGCCAGAGGCCCTTGTGCCTCAAGCTAAGTGATTTTATTTTATTTGTTACTGGAAATGTCAATGAGTTCTGCCTCACCTTGTGGCCACGGCTTCTCCGGGGTAGTGGATGCTCTTGAAAACCAATGCAAATGCGCCTTCCTGAAAAGACGGGAAAGGAGAGTGAGGAACAACTTACTCTGGCTAAGCTAGGTTGCTGCAGCTCAGCCCACTACCCCAGACAGCTCTCCCTGGGAGCCTCTTCACTGCAGGCAGTCCTGGGGTCACTCACTCAGGGTGCTGAATGTAGGACAGCTTGCGCAGGGTGATGTCAGGAGGGGAAAGTGAAACAGGCGGTACCACAGTCAAGTATCAAAGACCAGAACTTGTGGATTTCATTGTAAGCAATATAAACCTCCCTGTCCAGGCCCACAAGGAACAGTTCCCAGCTCTGTGATGACCTGGGTGGACTGCTGCAGTTAGAACCTCAGGAAATGAGAACCATAGTCAGGGGTCCTGCCCTGGGCCTCAGGGATGGTGCCTACTCAGGGAGCAATTGTGAGGATTAAAGGGGCTAATCCACGACCTAAGTTTAGCTCAACACACGTTAGTGTCTGGGTTCAAATCATGGCTCCACCCCTTAACTGGGCAATCACTGCAGCCTTCTTTGTGTCTCATGGTGAATGGAAATGAGAATAGTCCTACCTTGTATGGCTTCTGTGAGCTAATGCATTTTAAATGCTTAGAACAGTGCCTGACATATAGAGACACATCAGAAGTATGAGTTGTTACAATTATTTCTATGGCAACGACTGCCATTTGTGCTCTGTGCCTCAGCTTGTTGGTTTGTGCAAACCAGAGTTACAATATAGTTCTCCTAACTCAAGACTCCAAACGCTCTTCCTATTTAAAAGTTCAATGCAAAATTCTCTCCTACATTCTGACCATCCTGTACTAATCATGACCCTACTTGACTTTATGTACAGCCAGCTATAAATCTGGATTTACAAGGTTTGGAAAACTTGGCAGACCTCATGGCCTAATGCTATGGCCAGTTTGCCAACTCAGTAACACAACCAGAGAGACCCCAGGGCCAGCATCTCCAGGTCCCTAGGGCCTTTCAAACTGCCCAAAATGAAGGGGCTTTAGACAGAACCTGAGGAGCCTGACATTCACCCTGCTGGTTTTGTCAGCAATGAAGTAGGACTAAATAGAAAAACTCTTCCCGTTCTCTGCCAAAAAGAGCCCTGTGTTGCTTCAGATAAATCACTGAAGTTTAAAAGTGCCATCATTGAGAGACATTCCCAAAATTTAAAATTACAAATGGAAAAGAGAAAGTACTATGCTGCAAAACTATATTGGTTTACTGTATATTAGTTATGGGACAGGCTTTTATTTATAAATATGTCCTCTAAATTAAGGTCCCCCAAAATGGGAGTCATAGGGCAAAGGGTTTGACTTACTTTTAAAAAAAGACTGAAAACACCAAAGGGTCATATATTTTAAACCACAGTGTTGTACCCAAAGCAGCCTCTGACCCCAGATGTTCTAGATTCTCGGCCCTGAACAGTCTCCAAGCTGTCTCCATCTCAGGGGAGCTATTGGACAGCTTTGATGCTCAGAAGGATGGATTCTAGTAAGTCTGGAGCCCTCTCCTCCTCCCTCCACCATCCCATGGCGGGCCTGGGTCTGCTCTACCTCCTCCTCCAACGAGGTGTCTCTCTTGGACAATCCCTCCACAATATGCCTCTTTGCAGGGACCTTGTTCCATGGGTCCAGCCCTCCGGGACATCACCAATCTCTTTCTCCCACCTGGATCATTCATTTCAGCACACAGACATGATCTGATATCTCCTACCACAAAAATACAATCCTGCCTCAGAACTGCAACCCTCTCCCTTCACTGGGCCATTTCTTTGCACCCTTCTTCTTCTACAACCAAACTTCTCAAAAGTCCTCACCTGCTGTCTTTATTGCCTCTTCCTTCCTTCTAACTCCACTCAGTAAGGACTTGTGGGCATTTCTCCCACATGACAAATAACTGCTTTACTGAAACAGGAGGAAAGACTACAATTCTAAGTCTCCAACATCAGTTAAATTCATCTTGGGTATGTATGCACACAAGTCAACAATGCACACAAGTCAACTGATAAGATGACAACATGAACTGCCACAATCAAGGTCCCTTGTGCAACACACCATTGGTAGAAGCCACAGATCAGAAGGCCTATCACCATTTCAGAGATGTTAAAACAAAGCAAAGCAGTTTCTATTTGATGTTTACTACCAAAACCTCAGAACTTCTCCCAATTCTACAAGGATGTAACATTTTAAGGCCAGGCACTGTAGATGAGCCATCTTTAATCCTCAGGTACTTGGTGCAAGTTTGCCTAATAAATGTTTATAAAAACTGAAGGAATGAAGGGATGATTTAGATAAGTGAGACTTGTAACTCACCAACTGCTGAATGACTCTCTCAACCAGTGTTGAAAATGTAATGTCCTCAGTTTCTCTGTTGTCGAACACATATTTAATCAGCTTGGCGATGGTCTCTGTATCTGTTTCTGACTCAAACTCATAGCCTTTGCTTTCCTGGAATATTTGGTTGGACAGAGTGTCAGATAATGGTTGTTGTGCAATGCTGGCCTGGCCAGCTCCCTCTCCTCCCTTATGATTTGTCCTTGGAGTGACTTAAGGCAAGAACAAGGAAAACGGGGAAGGGATGAGAAATGTTTGCCTGAATCCCACAGCCTAACACAGCTGAGTCATTGTAGTCTTCCCTGAGATCATCCCGCCTCAGAAGCTTGTCCTTGCCATTAATCTGGACATTGCAAAATAACAGCAATCAGAATGATCAAATACATTGAGTCAAATCCACCCACCTCCCAACCAATACCACAACCTCTTCATACCTGAAACTCTCGCCGCCTGCATTCCCACCCCACATTCCATTTGGTGTATGAGTTGGTATGTTATTCAGTGCAGATACTTTAATAAAAAGAAGTTCATGTTCTTTTGATTCTGCTCTGACTCTGCAACGGTCTTTGAGGTAAATGAGAATGCCCTGCTCTCTCCTCCAGCAAGATCTGGGGAGGAGCCTGAGCTGGGGATGAGTTTTGGGTCTAATGTGGTGACGTGGCCAAGAGTGGACCTCAATCAGCTTCTGCCTTTTTTTCTGGAGGGAAATGAGCTGGTTGGAAAGTTTCTGGGAAAGACCAATACCACTTGACTTAGATGTTACCCAGGGGAAGTATCTTACCAGAAATTTCCTCAGGTCTTTGTAATTTGTAATGATCCCATTATGGATGACCACGAATTCTGGAAGAAAAGTTTAGTCAAGAGAGAAATGCTATGAAGAAATGAAGTTCAAGTCAGATGTGAAGAAAGACAATTTGACAGCTTGAAACCTACAAACTCTGCTCATACAGACACTTGTGTTAAGCAAACTGCATTTACAGGGATTAGAGCTGACATCTGCCATGACTGCAATTTAAACCCAAGGAAATAACACATTTCTCTTTTGATAAAAAGCATCCACCAACCTGGCCACGCACTGAGCTCTGACTTGTGGCCTACAGTAGCATGAAATAGGCTTTGGTATTTATGTCAAAAGGGATGATTAACCCTTCATTATCTATTAACTGTCTTCACAACCATCCCGTTCTCCATTGTTTTCATATCTATTGTGACTTTATTTCTTCACATTATTTTCTTAACCCTGTCACATTTTCTTTCATCTCAGCCTATTGTCTTAACTTCTCATCATTAATTTGTTTCCTAGAATCTGTGTTTTCTTTGTGAAAACTTCTTTGTGTAATTTTCATATGCAGTGTAGTTGCTGGGTATAAGTCTTCCTTAAAAGTATGCTTTGGGCTTCCCTGGTGGCACAGTGGTTGAGAGTCCGCCTGCCGATGCAGGGGATGCGGGTTCGTGCCCCGGTCCGGGAAGATCCCACATGCCGCGGAGCAGCTGGGCCTGTGGGCCATGGCTGCTGGGCCTGCGGGTCCGGAGCCTGTGCTCCGCAGCGGGAGGGGCTACAACGGTGAGAGGCCCGCGTGCCGCAAAAAAAAAAAGTATGCTCTTCAGATATCACTGATAAGTCGTTGGAGAAATTTTACAAATCTTTTCTTATTTCCCATGTTGTTTTATTTTCAATTACTCATCCTGAGTCATGGCAGGCATTTCCAAATTTGGGTGTGGGGGCAATCTCCTTGGAGCCTAGCTGCTTTGGGGACACAGAATCATTGTCTGCAGTGAAGCGGGGGTTCACCCTATCATCTCAGTGGGCAGGAGGCTGAGGTTGAGGTGGCGACATTTCAGGGCACATGGTCTCGGTACAGTGTGTTACCTCAGCCAACACTGTTGCTCCAGGGACCAGCCTCTGCATCTGGCTTGGGGTTTGGCTGGATGTATATCGTAGGTCCTCAGCACCGTGGGGTCTATTGTCCCCCTCCTGAGTGCAGGGTGCCTGATCCTGTAGTGGGGCGTCTCATGGCTCAGGGCATGGACCAGATGCAAGGAATGGTCCCCAGCAAAGAAACCTCACTACCCAAGTCTCTGACCATGTAGGTGTATGTATAGCCTGGTCCCTGTGCTATCTCTGGCTGCTCTGATGAGAGAAGTGCATGGGGCCCTCCTGTTCTCTCCGGGAGGCTTTCCTTTCCAAATCGGGCAGGGTGAGCTGCCTCCAGGCACTGCAGTGTCCACAGGGGCAAAGGACACTGACCAGGGAGGTGCTGCTCTCTCCTGTGGCCTGACTTCCAAGACAATTAATGGCAGTGAGGCGTGTCAAGTGTTTAGCTAATAGTAAATACCCTACAGCTACTCTTACTCTAATATGAGGCTTGGCAAGAACCTGCATTATGCCACATTCTGGAGTCGGCTTGGGGTGGAGGATCCCAGCTGACTCCAGAAATCACTCTCTCCACCGGACACCCTCTCGCATCATGCCCAGGTGTGGGTCATGGGTGCTTCTGACCTGCCCAGGCCCAACCCAGAGTGGAGACCCACTAGAAGGCCCAGTCTCCATCTCATATGCCCATGTGTCCTACTGCCAGAGGCCTGACACCCCTGGGTGCTGACCACAGAGTCCCTGAGAGCTACCAGTGGGAGCTCCAGACCTACCAGTCCTTCCCCCATGAGAGGAGACTGGGACATCATGTAAGAGAACCACCACATAAAGAATTGTCCTGGGGGCTCAGGCAAGTGATGTGGACCCATGAGCTGGGGCAGACATGGTGAGGGGGGAATTGGGAGAACTGGGTGGCCCTCGTTACAGGGACCAGGATTGGAGCAGGCACCTCAGATGTTAAACAAGATCGGCACTGCCACCTGCCCTGGCTCAGGACCACTCTCTTCAGGGGCAGGGATGGGTATAGCTGGACGAGGAAGGAACCCCAATCTTTCCTCAAGTGCCCAGCCCTCTGGAACACTCTGGTCCCTAACTGAGGAGCAGTGCCCAGGCCTTCAACCCTTTACACCACCAAGTCCCACTCAGGCTGGGTCCCCAGAGCCAAAGGCATTCATGGGAAGTGCCACTGTTTTCCTGTGGATGCCTGCAGGGTCAGCACTACCAGGGTCCAGGTTGAATTTGCCTCCTTTCTAGGGCCCAGTGCCAACAGTTTGGATACTCGGGGAAGACAGGGATGCTGAGAAGCCAGTTGTTGGTGGGTGTGGATCAACCCTGGCACAGGTCAGGGCCAGGCACAACCACTAGGACAGGGGAGCAAGGCTATACTACATACCGTTGCCTTTGTCTGAGCGCTGTGGGTGGCTGTTGACAGCATTGGGAACCCCGTGGGTGGCCCAGCGTGTGTGGGCAATGCCAAAGTGGGTCTCAAACTCCACTTTTAAGTCCATGCTGTCCTGTTCTAGATGAAGGAAAAATAAGTTTGCCGCACTTTAAGCATTGACATGGTACTGTTACATGAGGTGACTTCATTACATGAAGACACATCAGCTACACCAAAAGTACATCCCACCATCAACCACAAAGGCCCCATTCTGGAGAATTCTGCCAGACCCTTGCTTTAGTTAGTACTTATCAGTAATCTAACTCACTTAACTGAAATAAACTTACTTTAAAAAGAAAATTACAGGTCCCTACCATAAATGGAAAAGCAGTATCATTTGCCAGAAACATTAAAATACATAAGTACTAAATATTGAAAAAAAAATTCTCAGCACACCATCACCTGAAATAAACCATCCCACATTCTGGGAAACAGTTTTGCAACATGGACTTAACCCTCCTATTTTTCCATGCTTGGGTAGGTTAATATTTTTAGTCTCCAGTGCTGTTGGAATTAAAGATTTTAAAGTGATCCAGGCTGCAATTATTACTCTGACTTGGAATGTCTTTCACATACTGTAAAGTTCTTCATCAAGAGCCTTGACATTTCCTCTTTTCTTGACTAGCTGGATATGTCTTTCTTTGACTTCGTTATTATTTCCATCGATTGCCACACCTGTAACATAAACATGATTTTTTGTACTGGAATTTAAGTTTTGTCTCCCATGCTTCATTACAGGGAATGACCCTGGGTGAGGGCTATACAGAACTGTGGATTTATTAGTTCTTATTCCCCAGGCTTGCTACCCAGAAGAGAACTAGACAGTGTTAGGATATTGACTTGGAAAGAGGAGGCTGTGACTGTGACAGTGCTAACCAGCAATCAGGGAACATGTGCCTAGAACCCAGGCTGTGGCTGCCTCACCCCGGCTTCTAACCAGGGTAATTCTCGGAGTTTGCCTGCAGGAGAGGTGCCACCACGTCTGCCACCAAAGGCAGTGGGCTCATTTAAGGACATTTGTGCACTTTGCATTCTGCTACTTTAGCTGGTGTTTCCATTGCACTAGTGTTCCTGCAATCTTTCATCTGACTTGCTTTCTATTAAGAATTTATAGGAATATATAATTATCTGGCTCTCCTTTTTCTCCTAAGGCTGCTTAATTAAAAATGGGAAACAGACTAAATATCCACCTGTTATGTGGATGAAGGAGTAAACTGAGATAGGCATCCAGTGGAGGACTGTGCAGCCACTTAGAAAGATTATGTTAGGAAGTGTTTAGGATAATGGAAAAAAAACAATGTAAGTGCAAGAAGAAGAACACAAAATTACAGAATTGCATAATTATAATTAGATAAAACAATAAATATCTGCATGACACCTCTACCATCCCCAGACCCCAGACAACCACAGGAGGGACACAGATATTGATGGGGGGTGCTTGTGATGGATATTTTTTTACCTTTGTTTTTTCTTTCTACTTTTCTATAGAAATTTTCAAATTTGTTTAATGAACAAGTATTATGTTTATATGGCAGCAGCCTGCAAAGCCTACCTGCTGAGTCATAGCCTCTATACTCAAGCCGCTGCAGTCCCTTGATGAGGGTTTCAAAAATCTCCTTCCTTGTCCGGGGGACTCTGTAGTTCATGTAGGCGAAGATTCCTGTTAAAAGAGGGAAAACCATATGTTTATAAAACAATTGGTTCGTGTTTAGAAGAAAACACTTCTGGGGAAACAGATACCAGTGGAGGCGCATCGCTGAAGGGCTTCCAGGCTGCCTGCAGAGGAAGGTGTGGCCTTCCCCAGACATAATGGAAGAGCAGAACTCCCTTCCTGCTTCTAGAAGGACATTGTATGCAGCCCTCCTGCAGTGACAAAAGGACTCACAAAGCATGTGAAGAACACACTCACACACCATGGCCTTGCCATTCCACTGTGGAGAATTTCTCCTATGGACATACTCGAAGAAGACGCCTTTCATTGTGGCAACATTTATAACAGAAAAGATCAGCAAAACAAAGCAACCACCTAGGGCCATCTGGAAGTCCCCGCTATGTGTACTCCTTGGTTTGCACAGAACACACCTGAGAAGAGTCAAAAGGAGGTCACCCCAGCCTCCTGTGACAGGTAGGAACAGGGGCTGGGGCCTTTGCTCCACTTTCCACTTGGCCCTACTGCTTGGATTATTACCATCAATAAGCACTACTTTTACGACAGCAAGCATAAAATCATCTCTTGGCCTCATAGAGAATCCTTATCTTCAAGGGAGGCCCACCAGCCTAGAAGATTTTGTTTGGCTTTATTTTCTGCATTCATATATTAAAATAATATTTTCCCAAATAGGAAGAAACAGTCATCATTTTGGTTCTTTCCAAACTCCTCCACTTCCCTGCTTGAGACTACAGACCCTTGGTCTGTCTCTATCCTGCTCTGTGAGTGTCCCATCCCATTACCCCTCTGTCCTTTTGCCCTACACAGGAAAACCTCCCTTCTCAAAGTTCAGCTCCAACCCCACCTCCCAGGGCAGGCTTGTCCAGGCCCTGGCCAGAAGTGTTCACCTGCTCTTACATCCTGAGACATCTACATCCCCTGACAAGGTCACAGGCGTCTTGGCACATGGTCCTTGTTCAATAAACGTATGTGGATAGAATGACCATGAATCTGTATTAAGCAGGGAAGCAACAATATGGATCGTGAAAAGGAACTCATCTTATTGAGAACTCACTATATGCCAGGCACTGGGCTAAGCACTGCTACACAGGTATCAATCAAAGCTTGAAGCAGTCTTAGAGGTTGGACCTGCCATTACCCTCCCCTTACCTTCTGGAACTGGGCCAGAGTCAGGAGTGGAACCAAAGAGACCTGATTTTAGGACTTAAATGATACTAACCTCTGGGCAGCACTGCCTCGGGGATGAATAGGGTTAAAAGAAGGTTTATTTTCTCAATTTTAATTTTTAAATTTTATTATTTTTAAATTTTCTCAACATTTTTCTGGTATGACAGAAAGGTCAGCAAAATTTTAAAATTTCCAGATACCTGTACCTGCACTCCCATGTTCATTGCAGCATTATTTACAATAGCCAAGACATGGAAACAACTTAAGTGTCCACTGATGGATAAATGGATAAAGTAGCCATGGAATATATATGTAGTATTATTTTTATTAATTAATTAATTTTATTTATTTATTTTTGGCTGTGTTGGGTCTTTGTTAATGTGCGTGGGCTTTCTCTAGTTGTAGCGAGTGCGGGCTACTCTTGGTTGCGGGCTTCTCATTGCAGTGGCTTCTCTTGTTGTGGAGCACGGGCTCTAGGCGCACGGGCTTCAGTAGTTGTAGCACGTGGGCTCTGGAGTGCAGGCTCAGTAGTTGTGGCACATGGGCTTAGTTGCTCCACGGCATGTGGGATCTTCCTGGACCAGGGCTCAAACCCATGTGCCCTGCATTGGCAGGCAGATTCTTAACCACTGAGCCACCAGGGAAGCCCTATATATGTAATATTAATGGAATATCATCCAGCCATAAAAAAGGAGGAAATCCTGATGTTTGTGACAACATGGACGAATCTTGAGGGCAATACGCTAAGTGAAATAAGTCAGACAGAGAAAGACAAATACTGTGATCTCACTTTTATATAGAATCTAACCAAAAAACTAACTCATAGATAAAGAAATCAGATTGGTGGTTGCCAGAGATGGGGGATGAGAGGTGAGCGAATTAAGTGAAGGTGGTCAAAAGGTACAAACTTCCAGTTATAAGATAAATTCTGGTGATGTAATGTACAGCATGGTGGCTATAGTTAATATTCTATTGTATATTTGAAAGTTGCTAAGAGAGTAGATCTTAAAAGTTCTCATCACAGTGAAAAACTTTTAACTACGTGAGGTGATGAATGTTAACTAACCTTATTGGGGTAATCATTTTGCAATATGTATATACATATACACATACATATGTAATATATACCAATACATATATACATATACAAATCATTATGTTGTATATCTTAAATTTATACAATGTTATACATCAATTATATCTCAATAAAACTGGGAAAAATATTTGCCAGATATAAACCTTGGAGAGGGCAACCTGCCTGCAGATAACTAAGGGATGATCGTGATTATACAGCAAACCACATGTCATATCTCTGTAATATCTGTAATGACTCTAGGTTATATTCAAGTCAATATAGTATTTTTGAATGAATGATTAATCTAAATGATTTAAATTAAATGATTAAAGCAAATATTATACTCCTAAGCAGTAAGTAGGGTCACATCATAGAAATTTAACTTTCTAAAATTAATCTAGACACAGTCAAAAAATAGGCGATGAGATTATACAGTGCTAAAAATTATATTTTGCATTCTTAGGTACTGTATGCTACCGTACACAGGATATATTTGCACACAAGTATTAAGGGGCAGGGTTTATATTTAAAAACACGCACACTGTGGTTTCTGAGCAGTTACAGATGTTTTCTTTTAAAAATGGCCAAGGATAATTTTGGCGGTCAGCTATTTTTGTCTTCTAGGTCAGGTGAGAAGCGCTTCCCCAGCTTAGCATCTGTGCTTCAAGAGCTCACAATTTACCCTACGCTTCAAACCTAAACACTTCTGGTCAGAGGATGTATTTTTGTCACCTTACATATATATAAAAAAAAAGACAGCTACTTTTTAATGTAAATTTTTTAACAGCTTCATTGGGATACAAGTCACATACCATAATATTATCCCATTTAAAGTGTACAATGCAATGGTTTTTGAGTATATTCACAGAGTTGTGTAGCCATCACCATAATCTATGCTTAGGTAAAACTTTCTATAACATTAATTTTTCTGCAAAAAAATCAGGAAGTTCCCTGGAGGGATATGGTCAAATTCCAGTCAATGTAAAGAGCACATAGCTATGGGAGGTGGCTATATGAAGGATGGAGCAACTCACAAACCATTTTTGTAGTCTTTTAAACTGCAAAACTCTCCTGGCACCTTGGGAATTATTCTAGAATTATACCTGCACCCTCACAAAGGGGAGCTAACAGGCATTGCAGATGACACAAAGGCCCATACACCAACTCTTGTTTTTCTTTTGGTGGGGTGGGCTGGGTGGAGACAATGTATATTTCCAAAAGTCAAATTATTGTCTATTTTTCTCCCATAAGCATGGAATAAAAGATATATATTTTTTTATTCTATTTTGTTCAGTGGCCTTGTCTTCTTTGTTGGCTTTATGCCTTAAAAAAATAATATACAGTTTTATATACAATCTACTGTGTTCTTCAACTTCTTTTTATTTATTTGTTTGGCAAGAATTCATCCTCTTATTCATTCTTTTGAAAATATCTAGAGCCTTTTTCCTACATGGCATTCACTCTGTTAGGTCTTACAAATATCAAGGAAAATAAAACATACATGATCCTTATAGTCAGAATGAGAGGTGGTCATCAAACAAATATATGCATAAATTATTTTAAATGTTTTGAAAGGAAAAACACCAACTCTTTCAAATCCGAAATTCTTTTACAAGAGCGCTGTATGTTTGCCGATTCTCCCCTGCAATTCCCCGTTCTCTGGGCCAAACTTCACTTCTATGTTTATTTTTTTATTTTTTATTTATTTATTTTTTACATCTTTATTGGAGTATAATTGCTTTACAATGGTGTGTTAGTTTCTGCTTTATAACAAAGTGAATCAGTTATACATATACATATGTTCCCATATCTCTTGCATCTCCCTCCCTCCCACCCTCCCTATCCCACCCCTCCAGGCGGTCACAAAGCACCGAGCTGATCTCCCTGTGCTATGCAGCTGCTTCCCACTAGCTATCTACATTACGTTTGGTAGTGTATATATGTCCATGCCACTCTCTCGCTTTGTCACAGCTTACCCTTCCCGCTCCCCATATCCTCAAGTCCATTCTCTAGTAGGTCTGTGTCTTTATTCCTGTCTTACCCCTAGGTTCTTCATGACACTTTTTTTTTCTTAAATTCCATATATATGTGTTAGCATACGGTATTTGTCTTTCTCCTTCTGACTTACTTCACTCTGTATGACAGACTCTAGGTCTACCCACCTCATTACAAATAGCTCAATTTCGTTTGTTTTTATGGCTGAGTAATATTCCATTGTATATATGTGCCACATCTTTTTTATCCATTCATCCGATGATGGGCACTTAGGTTGTTTCCATGTCCTGGCTATTGTAAATAGAGCTACAATGAACATTTTGGTACATGACTCTTTTCGAATTATGGTTTTCTCAGGGTATATGCCCAGTAGTGGGATTGCTGGGTCATATGGTAGTTCTATTTGTAGTTTTTTAAGGAACCTCCATACTGTTCTCCATAGTGGCTGTACCTATTCACATTCCCACCAGCAGTGCAAGAGTGTTCCCTTTTCTCCACACCCTCTCCAGCATTTATTGTTTCTAGATTTTTTGATGATGGCCATTCTGACTGGTGTGAGATGATATCTCATTGTAGTTTTGACTTGCATTTCTCTGATGATTAATGATGTTGAGCATTCTTTCATGTGTTTGTTGGCAGTCTGTATATCTTCTTTGGAGAAATGTGTATTTAGGTCTTCTGCCCATTTTTGGATTGGGTTGTTTGTTTTTTTGTTATTGAACTGCATGAGCTGCTTATAAATTTTGGCGATTAATCCTTTGTCAGTTGCTTCATTTGCAAATATTTTCTCCCATTCTGAGGGTTGTCTTTTGGTCTTGTTTATGGTTTCCTTTGCTGTGCAAAAGCTTTGAAGTTTCATTAGGTACCATTTGTTTATTTTTGTTTTATTTCCATTTCTCTAGGAAGTGGGTCAAAAAGGATCTTGCTGTGATTTATGTCACAGAGTGTTCTGCCTATGTTCTCCTCTAAGAGTTTGATAGTTGGAAACACAAAAGACCCTGAATAGCCAAAGCAACCTTGAGAACGAAAAATGGGGCTGGAGGAATCAGGCTCCCTGACTTCAGACTATACTACAAAGCTACAGTAATCAAGATAGTATGGTACTGGCACAAAAACAGAAATATAGATCAATGGAACAGGATAGAAAGCCCAGAGATAAACTCACGCACATATGGTCACCTTATCTTTGATAAAGGAGGCAGGAATGTACGGTGGAGAAAGGACAGCCTCTTCAATAAGTGGTGCTGGGAAAACTGGACTGGTACATGTAAAAGTATGAGATTAGAACACTCCCTAACACCATACACAAACTTCACTTCTGAACTCACGTCAGGCACTTATGCATCTCTGGCTCTGAGACCCAGAACAGCCCCCTTGGTGGGAGGTGCTGCTGCCAGAGCCCCTGGTGGGCTGGAACTGGCTGGAACGGCTAAAGGGTCCTTGCCATCAGGACCACCAGCTGTGTCCACACCCAGCTGGGAGGCTTGGCAGCCACTCAAGCACCGTTTGGTTGATTACTGTGGTGAGAGGGGCTGCCAAGAAGTGGTTTTCAAGGTCTTTGTGCAAGAAGGCATAAATCTAATTTTTAACATGAAATCTCTTGCATACCAACCTCTTTTCAGTAAATTCTTTTAAGCACTGTCTCTCTCCTCTCTCTTGGCTGGATTCTCCCTGCACACCACCACATGAAAGTGAATAAAGCAGCACCTATACTGTGCTCTTATTATTTAAAAAAATAATGGAATAGAATAAAGCTGCTTTCCCAGGAATTTTGTTTGCTATTCATATCAGAATTCCCTTCTGGAATCCCATTCATCTGCAATAAAAGCTGCAGTGAGAATCCATTTTTTACCTATGAAATCAGTAAAGATCCACCAGTTTGACAACAAGTGAGAGTTTAAATTTGTACACTCTCTTTGGAAGGCAATTTGGCAATCTCTCAAATTAAAATGTACACATCTGTTGCACAAAGCTTCTGCACTTCTAGGAATGTCTCCAACAGATATCTGTGCAGAGATTCAACTGTGCATGCATTAGGATAGTTGCTCAGCGCTGTCTGTGATAGCTGAAGACTGGGGACAGCCTGATGCCTGGCAGGGCCCAGGTAAGTGGTGGCACGGCCACACGTGGCCACTGTAGGGCCACATGCAGGCAGCCCTATACAGAGAACAAGGTGAAGCTGTGTGTTCTCTTGGAAAACAGGCTACATCTCCAAGATGTGTCAAGGGAAAAAAGTGGCCTGCAGAACGTCTGTAAATTACCCAAGGTGGGGCAGGGAGACACATAGCGTGTTCCTGGAAGACCCAAGGAGCAGTGGTTGCCACTGACGGGCGTGCTGGACAGAAGGCAGAAACTCCTCTCCCACTGCATGTGTCCCTTTTGTACAGTCAGGATATTTTGCCATGTGCCTGTATGTAGTATGTTACCATGTACCGCTCTATGAATTAGAGAGTGGTGGGTACAGGATTGTCAGCTAGCCCAATCAACTTCACCGTGGCTCCCCAGCTCTGCTCACCTGGAGGGACAACAGCCATGAGAAGGCAGAAAGCAGTCTGAGCACACGGTCCAGTGCGTAAAAAGACAGGGTCAGGGTCACCCCGCCTGGGTTCCTCCTCCCTCGCCTGCTCACTAGTCTGTAACAGCAAGAAGCACAGAGGGTGGCAGCTATGGCCTACCACCTTCGCCAAATATCCATTTCAAATCCCAGCCCACTCCTTGCTTCTGCGTGGCCTGGAGCAAGTCACTGAACTCCCAGTGGAGCGTGGTGATGGCAGCACCTACTTCCTAGGGTTGTTGTGAGAATTCATGGGAGTCTTTGTAAAGCAAGAGGAACAGTGCCTGCTGCATAGTAAGTGTCTGTATCTGTGAAAATGGAGCAGGCAAAGAGCTTCCTCCTCCTGGGGAGCATGCAGCACAAATGCAGGTATGTATACAGCACAGAGGAAGCCCTTGAGAAATTATCATTAAATAAAACCACAAGGAAAATAGTACCAGTTTACTGGTATTTATTTTTGGCTTTCTACTTGGGGAAATGATGATTAAACCAAATGTGTGATCTGGTTACAGATTGATTAAGATGTAAATCAACCCATAAACATTTCTCTGGCCCACAGGGGCTTCATCACTGTGCTGCGTGCTGCGAAGTGCCAAGATAGACCAGTCAGGGGGCCTTGCAAGGCGAGTCATGAGAGGACATGATGCACAGGGACCACCCGACCCCTCAGGAGACTTGCAGGCAGAGAGGCTGAGAGCTGAGAGGTGGGAAAGGGGCAGAAGGCTCCTGGACCGGCTCTCTGCAAAGGTGGCCGACAGCTCACCCACAGGCCTTCTCCTCTCCCGATTTTTAGAAAGTTACATGGCCCTGTTTATTTCCTATATAGCACTTCCCTTCTTGTCTGTTGTCTGACTCCCCACTGGATTGTAACCTTCATGAGGATGGAGACCACACGTGTCTTGTTTATCTGTCTTATTCCTTGCTATATTCCCAGAACCCAGCACAGAGCCTGGTACATTTTAGGTGCTCAGTAACTACTTTTTGAATGAATGAATACATGAATAAATGAATGGATTTGGTGGGGGGCGTTGATCAGAGAAGGTGACCTTTGAGCTGGGCTGGAGACAGCCACCCTCAACCACGGACAAGCAGAGAGAACCCCCAAGTGTAAGCACGAGGGACAGAAAGGCAAGAGAGGTGGGTAGTGCTGAGTCTGGTGTCCCTGAGTGTTAGCTCCTTTCACCAGGGCAGTGAGGCACTGCTCTAAAGGTAACCCTAAGACACTCAAGCACAAAGGCGTATATGCCCCAGCATTACCCACCCCCAACCATCATGCACTGTGAGGACCCTAGGAATAGAGTGGAGAGCCTTCTAGATAAATGAACCAGGTCCTGGGGAAGGATCCCGGAACTCCACTGGGTGGGATTGCAAAGTAAATCACAACCACCACTATCACCACTCATGAAGTCTTTCCATGTGCCAATACTTTCATAACCTCATCTTGTCTAATCCTCACAATGCCTATATCCAGGCTGTGGTTCCCATGGACAGACAGGGCATCTCTGGCTCCAGGTCCAAAGAGTTGAGTAAATCACAACCAGGTCCACCTGATTGCAGGGGGCTCATCACTGCTGCCCCCCAAATTAGCATAAGACCTGTCTTAGAATCCTACTCCAAGGGATGAGAAATAGCTTGCAGAGGGGGCCTGGCCCATGGGGAGATGCCCATCTGGCCTCTGATGGACACACTCAGAGCTCCCCTGGTGAGGTCCAGGCCATGTTGATACACCCTTCCCTGACCCCTGGGAGGTCACTCCTTCCCCGGGACATTCCTGCTTCTAACTCCACCTTTCTCTTCCCATCTAGGCCCCTCCTCACAGGGCAGAGGCAACCACAGCAAGGCTGGCTCCCACTACACACCTCCCTTGACCAAGAGGGATGGCGAAATACCTCCAAGTTGGTTGGAGAGATGCCCAGCCCTGGGGCAGAGGCTGCCTTGGCCCAACCACTGCAGCTCAGTGTATACCCCTTGCCTACACTGCCATCCTAGCATCCAGAGCTTCGAAACAGCTTTTCAGGGTCCCACTCTTAAAACTGATGGGAAAAGTGAGTGAGAAAAGGTTCCAAAGGTAGAAAAATCCAGATAAATTCAGAGGGACTCCAGAAGAGACTGTAGATGTGATGCAGGATGGACACGAGCCCTTTAAGAAGGGACTGTGGCTCCTTAACCCAGCCCACCTTGGGGGGGTCTGGGAATTCTAATGTTCCCTCCAAATATGGCTTGAGAGATCATGTAGGAACTCAGGACCAAATGCACCACAGAGGTCCATCCATGCAGGTAGGGGAGCTTCGACCTTCAAGTGACAGATAATGACAATGACAAGATGGAGGGGCAATGTTTCTGGATTCCCAGCCAGAACTAGGATCACTGAACTCCTGGAACCTTCTCTACAACCCCTGGGGTGCTCAGGGTATTGGATGGGGGGAGGGATTGTTTGGGGCCTAGAGGATGAGGGAAGAAGGTCTAAGTTTACAGTGGGTGGGCTAGGGTCCACATTATGATTCTGTGGCTATCGTTTTGGAAAACTTCTCCATCTTTCCAAGAATCAGCTTCCCAATGAAAGACATTGCCCTCACTGTGACTGAGGGTGAACAGTCCCAGGCAGAGATACCACCTGTACCTCATACAGAGTAAGGCTCACTCCACTGGAGCTATGTCACCACCCAGCCAGGATGGGACCCTCTCCAGACCAAGGTCACTCTTTCCACCACCATCCAATGCTTCTCAGAATTGAAGAGGTTGACCTCCTTAGTCCGTGAGTCTACTAGAGATTAGGTAATATTCTAAGTCCCAAATTGGAAGACATGGCCAGTTGGTTTTATGCCTCATAAAATTCCTGAGTGTGTGTGTGGCATGCCAGGGGAGGCGGGCAGTATACCCTTCCAGGTGAGGCCCCGAGGAAAGGGAGGCCACTGGGCCAGGAGCAAGGGCTGCAAAAGGAGGCTGTGGCCTCTCTGGATGTCCAGGCCTCCCTTGTGCAGACTGGGGAAGGCCACTTTATTCATGAAGTGGGAAGGACAATTTCTGCTGCTTCCTCACAGAAGTAAGAGTAAAGGTGGAGATTGCTCAGCTGGGTCCTCTCACAAAAGCAGAGGAGTCCCCAGGCCTGGCTCAGGGTCAGGAGGGGGTTGGCTCTTCTGGGGACAGCCTTACCCTGTTTCAGGCCTCCTTGGGACTCCAAGGGTTCAAGTTACCACAACACTCTAATCCCTGAGATAACAGGGGACTCTGCTTCCTGCAGTAAATGTGGGCAAGGCATTTTTCTTTTTAATAGAAAATTCCTGGTGTCCCTGTCCCGTTAGGGCTTCACCAAAACAAAGGGGAAGCAACATACAAATACTCTTAATTGTACTTAAAAAAAACTTTCAAGAAAAAAAAAAGAAGTTCAAACTGCCAAATTCAGCTATGAAAAAGCCAGACTTTTTTTTTCCAGTGAAATATTTCCTTTGAAAATTAAAAAGAGGCAGATGACTAGATTAAATTACTTGGCTTTGTACCTAATGAATCTTCAGAACGTTCTCCCAAGAGTGTTTGTAACCTCAAGTTACTACTCCTTTATAAGCAAATTTTGCTAAATATAAAAATAACTCCTCAATTTAAAAGCACTATTTACTAATCTTATATCACAAAATGTCCAGAAGGTTTCTCAGAACTCGGGAAACCCCTGATGAATAAGACTGATGGGGAAATGGCATGATGATGCGGCGGGGGGAGAAGGAGGATGTGGAGGAGGGTGGAGGCCATGCTGAGCCCCTGCCTGGCTGGCTGCCCAGCTGGCCTCTCTGCAGCCCTCCAGAGAGTGCCATAAAAGTCCCATAAGTAGGGGCAGGGGTGTTAAAGAGCTGCTAAGACTGGCTCCGAAGAGCCAACTGTGTGCATCTCTTCCCAACTCCATGCTCAAGGACCTCATGCTGGTGACCTGAAATTAGCCACGGTGAGAGTATTCACACCATAGAAACTGGCAAACCAAAGAGCCGGTTGTTAAACATTTATCTGCACACTACTGTGTAGGGGGCTCTGTTTCTCAAGGCTCCTATGGCTTGGAGAGGCAACAAGCTAGGCGTCCTGACCCCAGAGTCTGTGCCCCATCAACTCCAGTCCAGTCTCTTCTGAGGCATCCATCCATGAACTGAACTGTTATAAGGAGGAAGGGAGTGTCAAATATGACAGGGTTCTGAGAGCCAAAAGAAGTTTGGGACAAAAGGATGAGCTTTCCCGAGCCAAGTAATCTCCCTGGATTGCTGTTTCCTCACCTAAGACGAGAGGCAAGCGAGTCCCCGTAAGCATTTGACAAGTTCTCCTGAAAGACTGCTGTGCAGTAAACACACTGTGTGTGGGTGCGGGTGTGTGTCCTGGCCCCTCTTGATTCTGGGGAATAAAACCATGCCTGTTTCTTGCAGAGAAGAGATGAGTGGGAAGGGTATCACGTACACACATGGAAAGCAAGATGCAAGATATTTATATGACATGGGAACTGACTTTTAGAGAAAGTATGAACACTATTTGGTCCATCTGGGTGTGTGGCATGATGCCAGTGAAGGACGGGTATTTAACTGATGCCTACATTCACCTTCTGACTGGGACCAGAGGAGTTGGGTGTGTGTGGTGCAGATGCTGGTAGCCCTCTGGTCAACATTCTTGTAGCCATCTGGGATTGGCAACACTGGACTATTCTTGCAGAAGGCATCTGAAAGCAAGAACCCAACTGTAGCAGGATGAATAATCGTCCTCAAAAATATTAGGTCTTAACTCCTAGAATCTATCTGTAAATGGAAAAGCGTCTTTATAGATGTGATTAAGTTAAGGATCTTGATATGGGAGACTATTCTAAATTATACAGATGGGCCCTAAATGAAATCACAAGTGTCCTTATAAAAGGGAAGCAGAAGGAGATTTAATATGGAAGAGGAGAAAGTGATGTTACCATGGAAGAGGAGACTGGAATGAGTAGCCACAAGCCAAAGAATGCCAGCAACCACCAGAAGCTGGAAGAGTCAAGGAACAGATTCTCCCCTAGAGCTTCTGGAGGAAGTGGGGCCCTGTTGGCACCTCCATTTTGGCCCAGTAAAACTGATTGTTGGACAACTAGTCTTCAGAACTGTGAGAAAATAGATTTATGTTGTTTTAAATCAGCAAGTTCGTGGCAATTTGTTACAGCAGTCAGAGGAGCTAATACAAAAGATGATGAATTCAAGGCAAGGGCTTTACCTTCTAGCAAAAACTAAGAATTTTTTCTTCTTCAAGTCTTTTTTTCCCGCCTCATAGATGACTAAGTGTAGTAATGAAGGACAGGGAAGATTTAAGAATTCATAGACGGGACATGCAATCCTTTTTGTCACATCCCCAAGCACACATGCCGCCATGCCCTTCCATATGCTGTGCCCTCAGCCTGGCACACCTATCACCCTCTTCTCTCTGTAGAGCTCATACTTGAAATCAGGCCTGTGACACTGTCCCAGGTCCCTCTCTCTCTTCTGGGGAAAGTCAGTGTCTCTGCTTCCACTGTGCTGGGGTCCCAACCTCAGACTGCATGGGGGCCATCAGGTACCATCAGTGAGTGGGGCAGCTGGGTCAGGGTGGGAGAAATGGGGAGCTTGCACCTGTCATCCCAGGGATCACTGTAAACTATTCAGAAACATGGACTCAGAGTTGCTCATCTTCGATTTTTTCAAGAGAAGTCAAAATCCTACCTATTTAATGTGAAACCTCCCAATTGTGTTATTTGGTAACTACAATAATTTTTAAAAAAAAAAAGTTTAAATTCTGTGCACCAAACAGAAAGGTGTCTGGCTGCCGGTTTGATATGGGGCTGCCAGGCTGCAGCTCGTGCCCTAGGTCTTCCCTCTATGGCAACATTTACCTCATGAGTTACTCTATCCCTGGTCAGCCTCTGGACTGCCCCTCCAACTACCTGCCCCTTCTCTGAGGGGAGGACCATGCCCACAGAGCCCCAGGGCCTGGAAAACAGGGCCTCTCCAGGAGCAGTTATTCTCTAGAGTGGGGAAAGTAGGGAGGGAGAGGGAATATAGTAACATTTTCATCAGCAGAAAGTCAGCAAAATGCCAGCAATTCCCAGATGTCAACAAAACCACCCATGAGTACCTATGTGTTGCTTCAGATAAACTCTCAGGTCATTAAAACTTTGAGGGTGATCTGCTTAGTGTGTGGAGGATCAACTAGAACTGGGTCCAGCTTCCTGTGGGAGAAGCAGCAAAGACAAGGGAGAGCAGGAGGCACTGTGAGCCCGGTCATCAGGAACTGATAAGCAAAGGCCTTTAGCTCAACCCCTGCTGACCACTGCGGAACCAGCCCCAGAGATCTGAGCTCTGAGGTGGCTTCAAGCCCAGCAGGGCTACAGCCAGTCCAGAGAAAAGACCTAAAACAACTGCTCAGACAAAGGTATGCACAGACCTCTCTGGGCCTCAATTTCCCCAAATGTAAAGTGAAGAGGTAAGTGGTTTATTCCAGGAGCACCTTCACAATTTTTGTACTATCCTTGTACCAAAAGCACAATCATTTCTTTAATATTTTTCTATAAAACTGACCAAAGTTTTTAAAACTTAAATAAATTCATTACAAAAGAAAACAAACATAAGGGAAAACTAGTATCACTTGCCATATATACACAGATCATAATCCAAAAAAAAAAAAAAAAACCCACAAACAAACTACACCAATGGGTTCAATTTTAGCCATCTGCTGCTCTGAGCTCTGAGCCCAGGACAGCTTCCTCCGTGCAAGGGGTGCTCCAGCAAGTGTCAGAAAGATGTTAAAGGCACATTAGCACCCAGCTGAGACTTTCTCTTGGCTACTTGAAAAGGAAATAACTTTCCCATGCAGGAATTCCACAAGACTCCCAGACTTCACTGAGGACTGGAGGGTGGGGTGTGCCAGCAGGGAGCCCTGTTGGGAGGACACAGGTAGTTACAAACCAAAGCTCATCCTTTCCCTAGGGGCCAAAAACACAGCAGCCCTTTAAGAAAGCGGAACAAACTCAGAATTGAGAGTCTGAGCGCCCCCAGGCTCAGAAGGACAACAGAGAAAGGTGGGTATACATAGGAAGCAGGATGGCTAGGGTGGTGGTAGGGGCGGAGGGCATCTGAGAGGAGGAAGGAGGGAAGCTGCTCATGCTGGAGGGGCAGACCCAGTGGGAGGGTCTTGGTGCACCAGTCTGGCTCTAAGACCACCAGGTGGCCAAGGGCCTTGAATGCCACACTAAGGAGTTTGGAACCCAAAGCTTCTTGGCAAAATTGCCACCTTTGCCTTATCTCTCTCCCCAGGAATGCCTACCGGCAGCCCTATATGTACATTACCAATGACACTCAGGAGTACTGACATTTTTGCTGAGGGTTCAGGAATTTAAATTGATGTCTGCTTGGCCTGGGGAAGGCTGCACCCCAAAAGTCAGCTGCCTGCTCCTTGGTCAGTCTGTCCTTTTTCACTTTTTCAGGAGCGCCTGGCCTCAGAAACAAGGCCTGTACAGACCTTGGCCCACGGCTCACTGCTGGCACACCCGACCCCAGCAGCCCTGAGCACGGTCAGACAGAGGCCTTTCATGGCTTCAAAAGTTCCACCAGGTCCTCCAGCCACAGGAGGCTGGAATGGGAAACTGAATCCCACTCAAGGAAAAAAAAAAAAAAAAATGCACAGTGACCTTTTGTCCCAGCAGAAGTTCTCGGCCCTCTCCCCAGCCAGCGGAGGCGGTCCAGCAAGGAGAGTAAGGAATTGCAGATGTGCGCGCAGGGCCGGGCCGCCCTCCCCACCGTCCCGCAGCCTTGAGGGACCGCGCCCAGTCACCGCGGTATTCGAGACGCCGGGGCCCGACCCCGCTCCCAGTCCAGGGCTCCCTCTCCCAGATTCCGCCCGAAGCTCGGCGGTAGGTGCTGCTTCTTCCCCGCGCCTCGCCGAGAGCTCTTTCCAGCGAAGAGGCGGCAATCCGGAATCAACCCTTCTAGGGACAAGAAGTTCATTTTGGGACGCGAAGAGGACGCACAGGCCCTTCCCGAGCGCACGAGGGGCTGCTCTCGACACCACGGGGACGGTGCAGGTGTGGTCGCCTCTCATCGGTGTTCACGATGGGCTAAGAGCCGCGTTGGGCACCCCGCGCCCGGGATGCGCGCTAGCTTGCGCCTGGCCGCCTTGTGGGCGACTTGGGGACGCTTTCCTCACTGGACATGGGGTGCGGACACACCTCTGTGTTTCGAGGGTCCAGGCCTAGGACAGGACCAACTCCCTCCCCTCTGTGCGTTCGAGAACGGGGTTGAGCACCCTCCCCTTCACCCCTCCTTGGGACACCCACTCGGCGGCCGGGGCAAGGGGAAGCAGGCCCAGCCCGTGAAAGCCCCTCTGTCGGGGACCAGGGCAAATCGACGCCCCCATCTCGCGCCATCTCCAGTCCCCAGGGCCCGGCTCTTGGGCCCAGGCTCTGAGAGGCCGGGGCGCCGGAACCCGCGGCCGCCACGGAGGGGGCCGCAGGTGGGCGCTGCACTCACCACACATCTTGGCCGCTCCTCACACCCTTGCCAGCTCTCGGCCTCTACTCTCAGCTGACACTGCACAGCCCCGTGCGCACCTCGCGCTCCTGGACTCTAGCTCCCGCCGCTCGGCCTCTGGCCCTTATAGCTCATAGCCCTCCTCCAGGGGCGGGGTCGAGGCGTGGCCTCCTCCCGCCTGCCCGCTTCCCATTGGCCCCCGGTTGTCGTGACAACGGCGGGCACTTGGCCCCCAGGAGTCTGGGCAGCGGGCTAGGGGCGGCTCCCAGGCGCAAGTCCCGGCTGTAGCACGTGGGCGTCCGGCGTTAGATTCTGGAAACGGGCCGGTGGGGGCAGCACGCTTCCTGAGTTCAGACCCAGACTCAACCAGTGAGTAGACGTGGGACCTTGGGCAGGGGACTGAATCGCTCTGCGCTTCAGCCTTCCTGTCTGTAGAATAGGGATAACAATGGAACCTACCTCCCGGGTCGTAATGTTGTTTAAGGCAGTCTGTGTAAGTCACGGAGTACAATATCGGGCATAATAACACGTGTTCCGGGTGTGCACCCCTCTGTGTGCCAGACTCCTCTCAGGGCACCAGAGACGCAGCACAAGGTAGGCCCAGAGATGGAAAGGGACTTTGCCAAAATTGGGCAGCCGAGGCGGTGTCAGAACTCGAACCTGGGATTTATTGCAGAGCCGGAAGTCGGAGGCCGGGATTCCCCAAGTTTTGAGCAAAGCTGGGGGAACCCAGGAAGCCGCCTCCTCCCAGAGGGGCGCTGGTTGACTTCTCCGCGCAGCTGGCCTGCGCTCCGCCGGCCTAATCTCAGGAGCCCTAATCTGGCCCCGCCGTGAGTCACAGATGCCTGCGTTCCCCCGCCTGGTTACCGGCTGCCCCCTCCCCTTCCCCCTGTACTTTGGGCTGGGTCTCACGAGGAAGGTCACGAGAACTGGCCCAACATTTGCGTACTTCGAAGCCATCTGGTGTTTTTTATTTTACTTAAAAAAAAAAAGTCCTGAAATTCTAAACAGATACTCTTCAGTTGTGTTAGAGAAAAAACGAAGCTTTTTACGTCTTCTCTAGAGCATTTTTCCTAATGTAATCCGTCTCTAGCTTCACAAGGCTCTGCAGGCCCTGGCAGGAGTAGGCATTTATTGCACACATTGGACCTTTGAGGAAACTGAGGCTCAGCGACAGTAAGGAGCGGGTTGGTTGAGTAATCCTGCTAGGAAACAGCAGAGCTGGTTCAGGAGCTGCCGCATTTGCTTCTCAACCTCCACAGTGCACTGTCAACTTTCACTCACTCGTTCCCTCTTTCCTAAGCAGCCGGCTTCATGCCTGTCCTGGTACTAGGGACCTAATGGTGAGTGAAAATAGATCCAGCTTGGGCCCTTGTGGCACTTAAAAAGTGGTGGGCAGCAGACACTTAGTCTAGTGTCACAGAGAGCCAGATGGTTCCAAGTGGGATATAAGGAGGAGGGACAGACCTGGCTGATGGGGAGGGTTCCAGGCTGCCTGGAAGTTGGCTGGGCCTGAGGGTGGGGCTGGTGCAGGTCAGTATAGAGTCAGGGCAGTTGCCAGAGGAAGTTAACAGACTTGAAAAGGGAGGTACTGGTATGTGCAAAGGTCCCATGGCTGAGGGCTAGAGCTTGAGTTGGGAGATCAGGCTGTTCTGCCCCAGGGCCTCTACACTCTGTAACTGCGGTGGGGATAGGATGATATTCTTAGGCCCTCTTCTAGCACCAAGACAGCAGGAACCCTGAGGTCCTAGCAGGGTCCACATCTGCCCCCTATCCTCCTCGGGGATTCACAGCTCTCTGGTGCAGAGGAGCATGAATGCTAGGACCCCTGTGGAGGTATCTGCAACTGCTGCCCTGCCTTGGGGACCAGCCCCTGAGAGACCTTTGGGAGGACAGTGGCCTGGGCCTGGCTACATAACCACTAGATACCCCTGGCCCTGGCATTGGTTCAGGGATTAGTGTGTGGCCCATGCTGGGCCCTTGTCAATCTGCTTATGGACATGGGAAAATCAGCAGAAAAGATGAGCTTGTCCCTTGCCCAGTGGCACAGCTGGCTAGAGGGTAGAGTGGTGATGCCGGGGACCTTCTTGTCACCTTTGGGGTTGGGTGGGGAGAGGCTGTCTGAGACTGAAGAATCCAGAGCAAAGCAAATCCCTAAAATGGAGAAAGATAAACATTTTTGGAGCCCTGGGTTCACCCGGGCCTGAAGCCAGGATCTATCGCTAGGCTTCTCAGTATCAGAGCTCAATAAATTACCATCTTCACTTGAGGCACTCTGAAGTGACTTCTATCATTTGCAACCAAGTAGAGTCCTGATTCCTTCAACCTGTCGGAACTGGGATCTGAGGCCCAGGGGAGCAATTAGGCAGCTGGTGGCCCCAGCCCATAAGGTCTTGCTGGCTGGAGCCCCTTCCTGCTCTCGCCTTGTGTCTGGGACCTGTCTGGTTGCAGCCCAGGAGTCCCCTGAGGTTTGATGAAATTAAGCAATCTGACCAAAGTCACAAAGCCAGGAAGTGGGGGGCTGGTCTGGATCTGGAGACCAAGGCTTGGTCCCTCTCAGAGGAGGGAGGATGTGGGACCATGCATAGACACCTTCCCCAGCCTGGCCCCATACCTGTGCTTCCAGAAGGGTGAGCCTGAGGAGCTGGAGCCAGAAGCCCACAGGGCGTGGTGGAGCAGGGCTCTGAGCTTACTCCCAGTGGGTGCTAGGTGTCTAGTGCCCAGACTGATCACCCTGGCTAGCTCTGACCCCACTTGTTAGGAGTGACCTTGACCCCTCTGGCCAGCAGGGTGGGACCTCACACTGGGATTGCAAACTGCAGCCACAGACATGGCTTCTTCACCTGCACATTTTTTCCAACCTCAAGCCAACTTTTATAGTCAGAAGATTTGCTCATTGATCTAGTTTCTCCCAAACAACCCAAAGATCTGCTCTCCTGCACCCCATACACAGTACAGCTGAGTCCCATGGCTGTTCTGGAAGACAAAGAAGGTGCCTGCTATCTCCTGAAGGCTGATATAAGCCCTGTTCAGCTGTTTTCCCTTTGACATTTCTGCTGGGGCATAGGGAGTGTTACAGGGTTGTGGTATGGTGAAGGCCACTCTCTAACTCCTGCAGGAGTTCTGGCTGGGCTGTTACTAGCTCCCAAGGACTCCCATCAGGGGCCTTGCCCCCCGTTTCCAACTGCCCCAGCTGGGCTGTGGCCACTGGGCAACCTGGGATGATGACCTGTTCTTCCTTATCTCTTTGTACCCCTCTGGGAGCAGAAATGCCAGGCAGACCTCGATATTGACTCCTTTTGTCCAGAGACCCAGCCCTGCCCAGAGCTGTGGAATACAGTGCTTCCCAAGCCTCGGGAGGGTCCAGGGAGCTGGGGATGCAGGGTACTGGTGCTTGCATCTGGGAGCCCTGTATTGGATCACTGCATCTGGGGGCAGGCACAAGATTCTAAGGGCACCTTGAGTGGTCCCCACAGCAGATGAGGTTCAGGGAGCCTGGGCCAGACCTTAGATGTCATACCTAGATGGAGTACCCTGACTCAGGACAGCTGGGCCTCGGCTCAGACTTGAGATGGGGAGAACAAGGAGCAGCAAAGCATGAGACCAGACCTGGTTGTGGGGCAGGAAGCCACCCTCCAGCCCTCCACCCCCTCCCTCCTGGGAGCTGGGGTAGGTGGATGGGGGATGAGTGGGGTACAAAAAGCCCATGGCTAGGGAGAGTCTGAGAGACTGGCCAAGGGCCAGGGTTCAAGGACAGCCAAAAATGGTGAGCTGGGTGGGAAAGTGAGGCAGAAATCCTTCCACAGAGGGAGGGCCTGGGGGAGGAAGGCCTCAAGCTTGGCTAGGGCATGGGAAAGAGGGAGGGTTGTGCAGCTCAAGTTTTGGCTGCCAGATGGTTCCACTCCACCCCCACCTCACCCCAGGTCTGAGGCAAGAGAAGACCACCCTTTCAGCACAGGCTGGGGCTGCACAGAGGTGACCTTCCTGAGGAGTTCCTTGGAGAACTTTTTTCACCTTCTCTCTCCTGCAGGTACTGAGGAGGAGGTCTGCCACAAGGCTGAACTTGTGTATTCTTTTATAATTGTAAGTTAATTTCTTAAAAAATAGGGCTAATTATAAATCTTTATAACTTCATTCTTTGGAAGAAATACATATCCATTTTAGGAAATACAGAATAAAAAAATTTTTAAGGGTTGATCACTGTCAACGTTTTATGCCACCTCCCTCTGCCCCCACTACAAACGCTCTTTTTTTTTGCATATATAGTCATTATTTAAACAACAACATGGCCCTATGTTGGGAAAACTAGTAAAGTAGTCTTGTTCAGGCTTCAGAGGCAGAAGTAGGCCTCTGACCAACCTGTGACCCTGCCTGGACTGCGTGCCTGCTCACACACAATTGTTATAAACAAGTCAAGCAGCACTTACGATAAGAAAGGGAGTGGGTCTTAGAACTTCTTGAGCCCTGGGGACCTGGCCAGTCCCCCCAGGTCTAGAAAATCTTGTGACTCACACGTTGAAACCAACAGCATTGTTATGATTGAATCAAAGCTGCGTTTTTGCGCGCAAACTGATGATAACAGTTTGCGACCTGGGATTATAAACGGAAGTCCCGAGAACTGCAATTTGAAGTCTCACCTGTGGGGTGGACACACCGCCCAGGATCCCTCCCAGTTGGGACTCCAGATTGCTGTTACGCGGGACTTCCCAGCTGCTGTTTGAATCTGGATGTAGGTGTCAGCCCAATCTGGTGATTTATACTCTGTTATGTCTCTCATACGTTTTCCCCTTCTAATGACTGTATATTGAAGTTATATAAATTAATAATCTTCTATTAAAAAATTAATTAAAGCTGTTCAGTTGTGTGAAACGAGTGGTTATTTTGCCAGCAGATCCAACAAACATTGAAACCAAAGCGGGCTTTTGGCAAAACACCTTACTGCAAAAATTGTTTCATAGCTGATGCTTGAATTCTGATTAGAAAGAATTTCAGATTGTCCTGTGAAGACTGGATTTGACCAGGGATGCCAGCCTTGTACCCGATGTACCTCTGGTGCCATTGCACCCAGAGAAAGCTGGGTCTCTGCTCTGCTTGGCCAGGAGAGGGTGTGGGTCTGTGCGGGATGAGCAAAAATCTGAGGTTGCATCAAGCATTGGCTGTGGGATGGCAGTGAGGGGTGAGCAGCAGGTCCACCCCACAGAGTGCAGGCCTTGGAGGCTCTCTGGCCAAGACACAGGAGCTGGTGATGGTAACGCCTGCATGGCACTACCAGAGCTCAACCCACGCCAAGCAGTATATTATTTCAGGCAAGCATCTCAGAGACAAAAAGGCACCAGATTCACTCTTCATCCCTCCCCCTGCTCTGTGCCCTGGGAAGCTGGCCTTCATCTGGGGTCCCAAGCCCTCTGACTTCTGGTTGGCTCTAGCCAGGGGGAGAAACTGAGCAGGAGGCCTGGGGTGGGGGGTACGGTCAGGATAGCCATCCTCTCCCCAAGGCCTCAGGTTCTGTCTGGTGGCCTCTCCCATAGCTGCCCTCTCTGGCTCCTGACAGAGTGGTTATGCTTGGGCTGAGTACCCCCTGAAGCTGACCCAGCCCTACTGGTCTCCTTAACCCTGCACATTCCCTTCAGGAAATGCTCTGAATCCCTCTGTCCAAGGGCACAACCCAGGGTGACCTGGGCTGTTTGAGTTTGCCTGGGACTGTTGTGGTTTTAGCACTGACGTTGCCACATTCTGGGAACCCCTCAATTCTGGGTAAACTGTGACAGTTGGTCACTCTAGCTGCCACCGATCCCTGCAGAGACTCTGATATGCATTCTTGTCTCCTTGCTTTCCCCTCTACTAAACCGAGATTAAAAAGGGCCCAGGCTGTGCCCTGGATTTCCAGTTTCTTGTGACCAATTAGAAGAGCTGGCCATCCGGGCCCCACGCTGAGGATCAGTTGCCCATCACTGAGTGTGGCAGTGTCCTGAGAAGAGGTTGACCCCCACATTCTCCCTGTCTCTCCTCCTAGGCTGGTGCTGCCTGTCCTACCTGCCTGGGTTTCCTGCCTGGCCCCAAAGGCAGGCGGGCCAGATACTCCTTCACACTGCTGATATCCTACAGCTTCCCAGGTGGGGGTGGGGGAGTGAAGAAGGGGGCTCTCCAAGGGTTAGTGTCCCTCCAAGTCGTTCAGTCTAGCAGCAGCATTTGTCTGTGATTCTTAGAGCCCCGAGAAAGGACGGAAGGTGGAGGTGCGGGGTCCAGGACTTCCCAGGTGCGGGGTCCAGGACTCTCCATGGAAAGTTTCATTGATGGTTTCCCTCTCCATCAGTGGAGAGGGGGTGCTTCTGGGTGGGCCACCCTGCAGGGCGATGGAGGGCATCCTACATAAGGGTCAGTCCAATCCCACCAGGCAGGGGACCGGACCCCAGGGCATTACTGGAGCTACTCCTGACCCATGTGTGTCCTTATTTACATGTTTGTTGAGGCAGTGGGATGTGAGACCTTCCCAGACCCTGCTGGCGCAGGAAGGAGACTTCAGGGAGGGACTGTCTGGGTGTTCACTAGGTAGGCAGACAAAGGTGCCTTCTGGAGTAACCGATGGGCAGAGGAGACATCTGGGCCTGTTTCCCTCCCCTTTGGGGACAACACCCTGGATTCCTCTGTGGAATTACCCCTTCTCTACTCTCAGCCTTTTGGATCACAAGGGCTGGCTTGCTACCTGGCTCCCGGGGTAAGCACATGACCCAGGTCTGGATAATGAGGACACCATATTCTGAACACAGGGGTGGGTCTGGGCTGGACAAGGGGCCTAAATCAGGTCTATGAGAACCAGTGAGTGTCATACTGGAGGAGTTTTGCTGGACCCATCAGAAAAGAGGGACTTTGTTTCCTGTGAATTTACTAAGGTATTAGAATGTAAGGCTGGAATGTCATTTGTAACCAGATTGACCCCGGTGGGGAAAATCCAGGATTGGAAATAAAATAGAGGAAAACAGATCTGTGCACGTGGACCCAGTTCTGCCTGAAGTTGTGCATGCCTGGACTTCTTAGGCACGTTGTCCTTGCTTGGGTAGGGGTCCTGCCTTAGCTGGTGAGGTTGACCCTTGCCCACAAGGACTACTGCCCTGTGTGCCCTCTCCTTGGCCCCTGCTTGGAGGGTTCCAGGCAGCCTGCTCATTCACTGAATAGGCATTCACTACCTTCCCGTGCAGTACACTGTGGGGGCAGGTCCTTCTGTCCTCCAAGTACTGATCTTTGTGAAATGCACTGAGGGTTCTCACAGGATGCAGGTAGCACCACCACCTATTTATATAACCTGTGAGCCAACTGTTACCGAAACTTCGACTTTCTGTGCAATATGGGGAGCTGGGGGTCTAACACCTTACGGTGCTCCAGGAAACCAGCTGCCAGAGAATGCAGGAGCCCTGGCTGGGTGTCTGTTCTCCACCTTTGCATTAGTGAAGTGGCTCTGTTGCTAGGGACAGAGATTTACTCTATGCAGCCTGAGCTGACACAAAGAAAGAACTTGATGCCTCTACTGGTGAAAACACCTCCTTCAGAGACAAGACAAACGGGACAATAAAGCAGGGCTCCCCATTTTGCTGGCATGGCAATGTCTTACATATGTTCTGAAATAACCCATCTCAAAAAATGCTCTTCCTTTTCCTGCAAATGGAAACCAGATTGTGCAGTTTTTAACTTCCTTTCCTTAACAATACTATATTTAGAAAATCTTTTTGATCTTAGCAGATATGAACACATATTATACACATATTTTCATTATGAAAAATTTCAAAAATAGTCTAATGAATCCCCAAGTACTTATCACTCAGAGTCAAGAATTACCAACATGTAGCTGACCTTGTCTCACCTATCCCTTCAGCTTTTGTTCTGCTGGAACAAGTACTGATATGATTTGATTTGTTTATAATTCGTTATGTATATTTACAAATAAAAACTCTATGACTTCAGTTCCATTATTACACCAAGCAAAATTAACAGCAATACCTTAATATTATCAGATACTTACTTATTTTCAACATTGATGTTTGTTGGAATGCAGTCAATATTCCTTGATTGTCTCAAAAATGTTTTTTTATAACTTGTTGATTCAAATCAGTATACTAACAATGTCTACACAGTGCCTTTGTGTTATACATCTCTAAGACTTTTAAATTTGTAATCCATAAAACATACAAAATCTCCCCCACACCTTTGCCTCCACCACTTGGGATGGTCTGAAACCAGCAAGTGTTTTTACACCCTGCCGGGCCCTGCGTAGCTGCTCCTTTGGATGTCTGTCTCCCGCCTGGCTCAGAGCAGACAGAGTAGGCTGTGTGGGGACCACATGCTACTGGAAAAGCAGCACCCCAGGGTCTGGAGCAGGCAGGAGATGTGGAGACCAGGAGGGAATGGAGATGCCAGTGCAAGCCAGAGGCAGCTGTGACAGCAGAGAAGACACTGGCCCCAGAGTTGGGCTGGCTAGCTATAAGCCCTAGCTTTCTGCAGCCTCATGGTGTGGTATTGAGTAAGGCAATCTCTTCTTCCATAAGATGAAGACAGCAGGCACTCTCACATACTGCCTGAGAAAGTGTCAATGAATACAACTTTCTAGAGAAAAATTTGGCAATATATATAGACAGGGGACTGGTTACATGAAGAGTGGAAAGTATCCACTATGAAACGGCAGCACAGGTATGTACAGCCTAGGTGGTTCAGTAGAAAAGAGGGCTACAAAGATGCTATGTAGTGTGTAATCCTTATTGTGTTTTGCTTCATATTGAAGCAAAGTTTTATTGAGATATAATTTTATTGATATAATTCACACGCCACGCAACTCACTAGTGTAAAGCATACAATTCAATGATTTTAAACTTATGCACAGAGTTGTGCAACCATCACCACAATCAATTTGAGAACATTTTCATCATTCCCTTCAAAAATAAAATCAAGAGCCTCCAAGGCTGGCAGGAAAGGCTCCTTGTCCTTAAGGCTTAGGTGTTCCTGGGGAGCAGAGAGGCTGGCCCCTCGCCTGGGAGTAGCAGTGTGGGTCTTCTGTCCTGGCTGGAAAGTGGCCGATGGCAGGTCTGTGACTCAGGCCTAGCTGGTGCTGTGAGTCTGAGGGTTGTGGGGCACATGCAGGTCCCTGAATTCTGGGGCCCTCAGAGGCTCATTGGGGAGGAAAAGTGCCCATGGGGTATGATGGGGCCAGCATCACCTATACCACCAGCTCTTCTTGGTGGTCCCTGGCACTTCCCTCACCTGCGTGCTTGCTGAGCTGAGGTCTTGGCCTTCTTGGCACAGCCTGCCTGGCCGGCCAGCGCCTCAGCAGAGAAGCTGGGGCAAGGAGAACAAGAGCCTCTGTGTCCTACAGGGGTGCAAATCATCCCATGTCCTGAAGCTGACTGGGCTCAGTCTGTGGAGTGAAATATTTTGGAAATGCTCATGGGTCTGCAGACACAGGTGAGCAAAAATAACTGAAAACAGGTTGACATCAGAATCCCTTGCCTCCAGCCGGGCATGTCCACGTGCATATGTGGAATCGTGGTCGAGACACTGATAACAGTTAACCACAGAAGCCTTTCCTAGAAGGGACATGCTAACCCTGTCTTAGCTCTCTAATCACACAGGCAGGTTGTGGTGACTGCCCCTGCCAGGGGTCCTGGCTATCATGTGACTTTGTGCCAGGTGCCTTTCATACCTGGCTGACTGAAGATGATTGGGACGTGACGCTGTGTTCTCTCATTTATCAACAAGGAAATCCCTATAATCCTCTGACTGGGCACCTTGACATCTCATTGTGATGGGACCTCTGAGGTCTCTGCTAAGCACAGGGCTCTTGCCTGAGCCTGCCTCCTGCCTTCTGTCACCAACCCTGGAGTCCCACACAGCGCAGGCCTCAGGCCTCTGCTCAGTTCATGGAGAAGGAAAATACCTCAAACTGGACGTTTGACGGAATTGTGTCCCCCCAAATTCATATGTTGAAGCCCTGACCTTCAGTGATGGTGTTTGGAGGTGGGGCCCTTACGAAGTGACCAGGTTTAGCAAGGGTCACTGAGGGTGGGATCCTCCTGAGGGATAAATGCCCTCACAAGAAGAGGAAGAGAGAACGTTCTTTCCCTCCATGCACATGCACCAAAGAAAAGGCCGTGTGAGGGCACTGAGAAGCAGTTGTCTTCATGCCAGGAATAGGGTTTTTCACCAGGAACCAGAAGAATCAAATCTGCCAGCAGCTTGATCTTGACTTCTAGCTTCCAGAACTCTGAAAAATAAATGTCTGCTGTTTAAACCACCTGGTCTACAGTGATTTTGTTATAGCAGCCTGATCTGACTACAACATCAGCTTAAGCAATAAAGAAAGGAAGTTTCCTGTTCCTGAAAGTAGATCCGGGGGCTCAAACAGTGTCTTCATGATGCTGTCTTCCACTCAGCCTGCCTTTGGGCGGTCTCAGGGCTCAGACAGGTGCCCTCTCCTGGTGGCTGGGGTCTATAAAATGAGCGACCCTGGTGAGGGGTGAGAAGTGAGTTCACTTCCCCAGTCATGGACCTGAACTGGGAGCTGGGGACTAGGGTTCAACCCAGAGCCACCTGGAATGAGAGGTAAAAGGGAAGGTCCCCAGATGGGAAAGGGGGAAGATGCTGGGTGGTCCACATCCATCCATCACACTTGCTGAGTGTCTGAGGGAGTGAGGGTAGGGGTGGACATACCAAAGTAAAATCTGAGGTGCTGTTACCAGACTACGGGCATGGCTAATGGGGTAGCCTTTTGTCTCTCACAAACTGGTAGGACAGGTAAGGCAGAAGAGAGGTATGTTGGAAGCCCACCCAGGTGGAACCAGATCTCAGGTGGAGCACAGGGGCCTGGGGTTTCCTCTGTTGTTGTTGTTTTGGGGGGTACAAGGAGAAAAGTTTATTTTACTGTCCAATTATTTTCTTAAAAAATTTAATTTTTTATAAAATACAACTTTTAGTACCATAGAAATGTTTCAACATCTACAATGACATATTATTACTATGTACAACTTCAAAAACAAATGCTTCCAACTTCAAGTGAAGTGATGTTGAACACCCTGACTATACTTAAGCTGTAGGATGGGCCATTTCCTAGATGGCCGATGTTTTCCTCAGCTTGGAAAAAAAGTATACAATTGAAAAATATAAATAAGATCTTCAATCAGCTGAGAATCATAAAAATGCTTTCTGAAGTTCAGTCAGAAGTTCAGAACTTCACAGAGGCTCAGTGGAAATCCTTAAGCAGAAGTGACGCAGTGGGCTTTGCACTTTAGAAAGATCTCTGCAGCAGTAGGAGGCTGGGTGGGTAGGTTCAGTGCAGGCCTGGGGTGACAGGAGAGGTGAGCGGGAGACCTGGGGGGTTGCCCAGGCAGAGTTACAAGAAGAGGATAGTGGGGAGAAAGAGAGCCTTGGTATGGCCCACAGTATTCAGCTCTAGAGGCAACGGGAGAATAATTTGCTGGTCTTTGGAATACAAGATGATAGCAGGGTGAGTGGGGTGAGGACAACTGTTTGGGCCCTGTTGAATCTGAGGTGACTGAGGACACCTGCACCCAGCAGAGGGGTCTATAAGTTGTGGGACATGAGTCTGGAGCTCAGAGAGGGGACTATGCTGGAGACAGGGTTTGGAGTTGGGGACTTGGATTTGAAGAGATGGAGGGTGTAAGGGGAAAGGGAGAGAATGCCAAGGAATCCAAATCCAGAGGTTTGATCAGACTTCTGGTGCTCCCTCTTGCTGGCCTATGACCCTGTAAGCCCCTTCATCTTCCTGAGCCTCGGTTTTCTCATCTGTAAAAAGGGGCTAGAAATAATAGCTCCTGTGCAGTTATGAGTACAGATGAGGATGGGCTCTGCAAACCATGAAGCATAGGGTAGGTGCTCAGAGGACAGTGGGGAAGCCCAGAGAGGGTCTGAGAGCTATAGCCCAGGCAGAGGCTAGGCCATCCATGGAAAGGGGTCTACTGTTGCTGCTGCACCATGATCTGAACTAAAGTGGCCCCAGCAGGGACCAATGGGTGGGGCTCCAGCCAGGGCAAGGGAGCATAATCACTGGGGGCTCTCTGTGGGGTCAGTGCCAAGGACAGTTGCAGAGCCACCCTATTGGCAGCTTTTGGAGTCTTATTTATCTTCTCCTAAAAACACAGCTGGGAAATGGAAGATCACTGGCATGGGGATGGGTGTTGGCCAGATGGCCTTTCTGTCACCCCTCCCAGATCAACAGGATTTTTGGATTTTCATCTTGTCATTAACAGATGAAGAAAATAAGCTGTGTGTTGCTTGTGTACAGAGTTTGGGTGAGTCAGGCTATGGCTGGCTTTGGGAACTCCGAGGCCTTCTGGGCCAATCCACCCATTGGACATATGGAGAGAGGAGCCAGAGAAGCTCAGGGCACTGTGCAGAGTCATTTGTCAGTTGGGGGGCCCTCAAGTGACCACAGGCTGGTGCTGACACTGGCCCTTCAGGTGGGGTGGCACTCCCAGGTTTGACACATGCTCCATCACTCCTCAAAACTATCCATGGGGTTTTCCCTGGTGGCACAGTGGCTAAGAATCTGCCTGCCAATGCAGAGGACACGGGTCCAAGCCCTGGTCTGGGAAGATCCCACATCCCGCATAGCAACTAAGGCTGTGTGCCACAACTACTAAAGCCTGTGCGCCTAGAACCCATGCTCCACAACCAGAGAAGCCACTGCAATGAGAAGCCTGCACACCACAACGAAGAGTAGCCCCAGCTCGCTGCAACTAGAGAAAGCCCGCACACAACAAAAGACTCAAAGCAGCCAAAAAAACACAAAAAACAAAAAGAAACTATTCATGGCCCACATTAGTTCAGAATGTTATCAGAGGGGTCCAGCATGTTCTGGGGAGTGTGTGTGTGTGTGCATGTGTGTGTGTGCACGCACACATGCATGTGTGAACTTGTGTATGTATTTGAGTGTGTGTACGTGTATATATATGTATGTGTGCATGAGTGTGTGTATGTGTATGTGTGAACAAAGAGCAAATTGGAGGCCAGGAGATGGTATGAAAGACCTCAAGGGCTGTACTCAGATGTGTGAGCTTGATTCTCTAGTGACAAGGAGTGGACATCACAAGAAGTCACTTTTTCCATCTTCAAGGTCCTGGTCCTTGCTCTTCCCTCAGCCTGGAAGTTCCCTTGCCATAATTACCACACAGGACTGGCTCATGTCACCCCTCAGAGAAACCTCCCCTGCCTGCCCCTATTAAAAGGGGCCACCTAATGGTCCTGGCTACTTGCCTGACACCCAGTGCTGGGCCACTGCTCACCCTGCTGCCTCTGGGAGTACAGGACTGAGTGAGCAAGGCTGGAGGTAGCCTCCCTGCCAGTGCCTTGCTTCCTCTGCTGTACTGGAGGGAGTTCCAAGTGGGGCCTGGACTGCCACTGGGATCCAAGGGGGTGGCTTCTCAGGCCTGAGAGGGTGACCACACATCTCTGACTGGACAACCTTGTTCCTCTGCTGTCACGCATTGAGAAGAAGCAAAGCTCAAGCCAGTGCTGAGAAGCAGCTTCCCAGAAGACTCTTCCTGCTGAAAGCTCCCAAGGGACTCTTCTCATGAGAGGGAAGCAGCTTCCAACCTGCTGGGTTAGAGTTGAATCCCTGCTCTGTCCCTAAGACCCTTAACTGCTGGCCCTTTCTGGACCTCCATTTTCTCATGTGAAATGGGAATGATACTTTAGCTTGATGAGTTTTTGTGAGAATTAAATAAGAGAAGGTGACAGGAATGTTGATGAAATTTTATGATAAATTTAAAGATTTTTCAAAAAGCAGAAGCCAAGAAAAATACTTTTCTGAGTACAATAAAAAGATAGTAAAAAAAAGAAAAAACTACTTGAAAATAAAAACCAAAATTCTTCTAAATAACCCTAGAAGAGGAATTAGAAATTGTGTAAGAATGTACATGTTAAAACCTGGGGGATGCATCCAAAGTGATATTCAGAAGAAAGTTCATAGCCTTACAAATATCTTTTCAAAAATCAGAAAGACGAAAAACCCTTGCAAGCAGGGCTTTCCCCACCCCACCACCGTTTTGTTCACTGATAAATCCCAAGAGGCTAGAACAGTGGGCAGAAGAAGCTGAGAGAATGGCAGAACAGGGAAGGCTCTGTGGTCAGGAGAGAGTAGGATGCTACTGGAAACTGAAAGGATTGAAAGCTCAGTGCCAGACTAGGTAAGGGGGCTGATGTCAGCTGGGTAGTCTGGACAAAGAATGAGACTGTCCCCTAGACTAGCCCAGCACCTTCTATGTAGGTCAACACATCATTTACTGTCTAGACTGAGCACCTGCCAACAAATGGCCAGCTGGTCCCTTGGGGAGTGGTGCCATGCCAAGGTGTTGGCACTGGCTCCTGTTGTTGGTAGGTAGGTACTCAGCAGTGGCAGTGGCCAGATCAGCCTTGGCGCAGCAAAGTCCATGCTGTTGAGTCCATGCATGTCTCCATCCCGCTCACCAAGGCCACATTATACATGGCCTCCACAGAGAGGATTTCCCTTCACCATGTTCTTTCTGGGTCAACTGGGGGAGGGGGTTGTAGGCGAGCTGCCATTCACTTTGTTCCGATGCTGGCTTGCTATAGAACCTATGCATGAGACAGGGCCTTTAACTCCCTGTTAACTGGTCATGGAGCAGCTCCCTGAAACACCCCGAAGAGGCAGGGAAGCACAGTGTGCCTTCCAGACCTGCTTGCACTTACCGGAAGGCTGTTTCATACATACAATTTTGTGATTTGTTGGGTCAGATAGCACTCAGTTCCTGATGGGTACTTCGGCTCATGTGGAACACTTGCTATCCCAAAGTCAAATGTACATGCTCTACCAGGGCCCAGCAGTAGGTCAGAAAGTTGTTTTCAAGTGGAGAATCATGTTGGCAGAAGAGGACATGGCTTTACTCCAGGACCCTGGCCTCTGTGCTGGGGAGGGCTCTTTCCTGTTCCAGGTCTCACTCACAACCACAGGTTACCCAGGAAGTGGTTGGAACAGTTATTCAAAGGTGGCATATGTTGCCTCCAAAATCCAAAGATTTTTACCTCTCTTTTTTCTGGTGGGTGAAGCAATGTATAGCAACTTACCTCTCACTTTAGAGGCATTGTCCAAGATCATCAGACACTTAGAAACTTTGCTTTTGTGGAGGTCCCTGAAGTTTCCCACAGTTTACCTCATACACTCTGGCAGGAATGTATCTTACTAGGGCTTCTAGGATGCTTGCTGCTCCCTGCCCTTCAGACCCTCGTAGCATAATGTGATCAGTGCAATGGACCAGCATTTTGTTTTGTGCGATTTCAAGAAGAAAGTGACATGGCTCCAAGGCATGTGAGGACAAAGTGCTTTGGGTTTTCTTTCTTGACAGGAATAGGAAAAACAAATGTATTAGCTGGATAATAGGCACCAGGAGCTGAGTTTATTTGCTCTGGTAAAGATACCACATATGGAACTGCATTCTCCACCGCCCCCAGCGTTTGCACTGAACACACAGATGAGTTAAGTGAGCATGTTGTGGGAGTCCCCACCCTGCATTTTTCAAGTCTTTGAGGGTGGGCCAATGCCTGCACACCCCAGTGATTCAGCATTGCTTTCAGTTTACTATCCTGGTGGGTTATGGGAGTATGCCAAGGCTCCATACTTAACATAATGGCCTTGAGTCAGAGAACCAATGTGGGGATTCGTCTAGGTATGAAACATGTTACTCTCACTCTATGCATGCTGGGACTTATGAAATAATGATTGGACCCACTATGAGATGGACCTAGCCAAGACTCCACCTATCACCTCACTTCCGTAAGCCCCACTCTAACCAGCAAACCATTTCAGGTCTCCAAGGGTTAACATCAGTTCATAGCCAGTATCAAATTCCTAGAAGGTCTAGGTACTTTCGCCCGGTGCATAGTTGCTCTGGAAAATGACAGTGAGTCCCACCGGGGAAGGCATAAGGGAAGATTTAAAGTATAATGCTGATATTTCAGAGTTCCTCCTCAAAGAACATGGTCTCTCCTTCTGTCCCGGCACTCTTGGTCTAGGAACTTGGTAAAAGGCCACGAATCCCCTCTGTACTCACTGGAGTTACATTTTGCCTATTAATTTCATCTCAAGGGCTCTGTGGTTGTTTACCCCCACCGCAGGTTCCCATGGTCAGATCACCCTGCTACCACTCTGTGCCTGTAGTAACTGTACCACCTGGATATTGTTATAGCTGATTACATGCTGTACCACCTGGATATTGTTATAGCTGATTACATGCTGCCACTTGGCTTCTGCCTCTCCAGGGTACCATTATGCCCACTGAGGGTGGGAAACCCAGTCCCACTGCAGGGTCCCCCTCTGTGCTGCCAGCCTGCCTAGATAGCCACCACCGAGCTTTCCAAGGCTGTGGGTGGCCCCTCACCAAAGCCTTACTTAGTGCCTTTGTGAAAGGCTTGACTCCAGGCCTTTCCAGGGGTGGTGGCTGGAGAGCGGTAGAGCAAGTTACACCTATTATGTGACTCCAAATGCCCATCTTCCTAGGCCTCCAAACTCTATGCTTAGTGTGCCAGGGGTT
Organism: Leucopleurus acutus; assembly: GCF_964270905.1. Taxonomy (NCBI): domain Eukaryota; kingdom Metazoa; phylum Chordata; class Mammalia; order Artiodactyla; family Delphinidae; genus Leucopleurus; species Leucopleurus acutus. Next base: position 18,104,063 of record NC_139145.1, read on the forward strand.
TCCAACTTTTCAACCATATTCCTTCAAGACTTCCATTGGCTAGCCAACAGCATCACTCTCTTAACCCAAGCAAGCACATTACTATAAGGTACATCCATGAATGAACAGGGACCAGTTGATTCTTATATATATTCTTACACTTAATGAATGCATTAGAATCTGTGCCACAGATTCTGTGCCTCCATATTCCTTGGGCTCCTGGCCATATGGATTGATTGGCAAGGCCATGTAACTTTTTGGGGGTTTAGGATCCCCCTTCTGAGATTAGGCCCTGGACTTCTCTATCTGGATGTAGTGAACTGTGACTCACTCTGGGTCCAGTGGTCCTGAGGGGTACAGGTATGCCCAGACACAGCCACTGAGAGGCCTTTGTGCAGAGGTGGTTACTTCCTGGAGCAGGAGGGTGCCTCTGTTGTCGAGGGAGACTTGGGGGGCACCTAGGGATTTCAGAGTTCAGTCTCATTTGCGCCTGTCTGACTGTCCCTGTACCATAGCTCAGGGTCCCCCTCTTCCCCACACCCTTACCATGTGTAACTAGTACCAGCAGTGCTGAGCATTTAATTGTCATCACAGTTAGGGCCCCAGGTGTGGGTTTCCCTCACATCTGCCTTGCTTCTCAGGAGATGACAACATCTTCAAGGCTGCTATGGAGCCTCCTGACCCTGCACCTGCATTCTCAGTTCTGAACTTCTCCTTGCCCCAGGTTCCCTCTGTAGCACAGTGCTTCTCAAACTGTCTGTGGGGAAGGGTCATTTAAAAAAATTTCCAATCCATTGCAGACCAGTACTTATGTAAAACATAGTAAAAATGATTTACAAAAAAAAGAAATTAAAAAACAAGACATAGGGCTTCCCTGGTGGTGCAGTGGTTGAGAATCTGCCTGCTAATGCAGGGGACACGGGTTCGAGCCCTGGTCTGGGAGGATCCCACATGCCGTGGAGCAACTAGGCCCGTGAGCCACAACTACTGAGCCTGCGCGTCTGGAGCCTGTGCTCCGCAACAAGAAAGACCGCGATAGTGAGAGGCCCGCCCACCGCGATGAAGAGTGGCCCCCGCTTGCCACAACTAGAGAAAGCCCTCGCACAGAAACGAAGACCCAACACAGCAAAAATAAATTAATTAATTAATTTTAAAAAAGGAATGATATTTAAAAAAAAAAGAAGACATAGAAAATATTAGATTTAGCATACATAAATTACTTTCAGTAAATATAGTTAGAACCAATATTGCCTAAGAAAAAATTATTAAAATCACAAAAATGAACCTTTCACTGAAAGTGTACTTACAGATGATTAATATAAAGAATCGCAACTACATTAATAACTCTGTCATTCTGCAACTGTAAATAAACACAAAAGAGTCCAATAATGATTCTTAATTTTGAAGCTTTTAAATGGACTTGCTTGTTAATGTATCTAATAGATTGAGTTGACACAGAGCTACACGTAGGGAATAATATACATCTAAGCTTTTTCTATTCTTTGCTTTAGTAATTTTAATAGTAGAGAAACCAAGGCAGTCTTACACAGAGGTATGTTGACAGAAATGAATGCAGAGATTTTAACGTGAGCAAGCTCAGGATGTCCATTTTAAACTTTTCTCTAAAATGGAGCAAGTCATGTCATATTTTAAAAATTCATCTGTAATTCTTCATTAATCAAAATCACAACAATTAATTCTACAAGTTATAGTTAACTTAAATTATCTTTCAAAGAAAGAAATGGATTCCATATTTTAAATACTTTCGGATTATAGAAAAGACTAATTCTAAAAACCCACACATGGTAACAAGGTTCTGCTCACACATTAAGGACACTCCTGCACCACATGTGACTCACCATGAGTCTCTGACAATTCCCCGTTAGGTCTATGCCCTGTGCAATAAGAACATTGGTCATACCCTTGTATGCACTTGAATGTTGCAGCTAGATCAAAATGCTACAAAGATTTCCAAACGTGCTCAATTTCTGAATTTATCTAATTTCTGACCAGCAACAATCAATCGGTGGATGGCACCAGTCTGTGGACAGAAGCCACATTTTGACAAATGATGCTCTAAGGTTGTTACTGTTCCCTGGATCATAGTTGCTAAGCAACTGAGTATCACAGCCACTTGATGCTCCAATGCCTTGCCCTCCACATACACTTATCTCATGCCACCACCAGCCATCCTTTGGGGACTCATGATGCCACTGCATGCCAGATATCCCACATCCCCCTTCTCCCTGGCAAGGAGGTGTGGTCTGTGTTCCTCGAATACGTAAACAGCTGGGTCCCAGGGACCACTCTGAGGATGTGTTTCCTGAGGTACATTCCAATAGGGTAAATTAAGGAGAGTTTAATAAAGGACTCCATCAAGGTGTGGGGAGAATGTAGGAAAGCCATGAGGGAGAGTGCAGAGCCCCAGGCTTTGTAATGGCAAGGTTTACCACCACCCTCTGCCTGCAGGAACAGGAGCAGTGCGCAGCATCAGAAAGTCAGAAGGAGGGGACTATGTGGAGGGGCTGCCAGCCAGGAACTATGACCTCTGGCAAAGGAAGACAGACAGCCCTGGGGAAGAAATACCTCGACCTGCACTCCCCACTGAGGAAGGCATGTGGGTTTATGATTTACACAGAGGTCAGGCTCTTGGAGCACAAAACAGGGTGCAGAGTGATTCTGCAGAGCAAACCAAAGTCACTGACACTCATTTCCTATACTTCTGAGCTCACAGCCGGAGATTTGGGTCTCCTACAACTTGTTTCTGAACCTGGCAAGTGTTTACATCATGCCTGTGGTGTCATTCCTTTGTGTGCTCCCTGTGTCTTGAAAAACTCAAGCCAGAGTTCTGTGTGCACATGATTTAAAAACCATGTGGAGCAAAACAAATCTGTAACTCAATATTGTTGCACTTTGTTCACCAATACCTCAACATTTAGAAATACCAATAAAACTGGGCTCATCCCCAGACTGTCCATCGTCCAAGGGAGAAGCTCACATCAAGTTAACCATTCATTTCCAGGGAATGAACATTCCTGCAACCTCCCTAGGGTGCAGGTCCCTGCCCCCATTATGGAAACCCTTCCCTCCAACCACTGGGTCTGACACAGAGACCAACACCACCCAGACTGCTGCTGGTGGGGGCTTGGGGACTTGAGAAGTGAAGGCTGTGCTGGCCCACATGTGGGTGGGCCGTGCAAAGCAGAGCCATGCAGACTGCAGGGGTGCAGGGACAAGAAGGGGCGCTGCTGGAGAGCTCTCTCTGAGGCTAAAGGCCTTTGCCGCTTCTCTGACACTAGAGGTATTTTATGTTTTTAGACACAAAGAGGTGGCTACAGACTCAGTAGATGGTGGAGCATGTCATTAGGATGTGGTAACAGTTTGGCTTTCCTTGAATTTATTTTCATGGTTACCTTCTATTTATGGACAATGGATCTAGTTTTATATTTAACTTATTGATCTAATATGGCATTTTGAAATAAGTTTATTTAAATTAAAACAAGGAGAGACATAAAAAAAAAAAAACCAGGTGGTGGGTAAACATGGCAAACTCTGGATATGGGCAGGCCTGATGGACTTGGGAGTCATTTGGGTGGCTGGGTCTTGGAATGACGGCCACATTGGTCTCCCCACTTTCACCCCGGCCCATTGCAGTGGTGCATTCATTTTCTGTGGCTGCCGTAACAAAATCGGTGACTTAAAACAACCCACAGTTAGTCACACACGGTTCTGGAGGCTAGAAGTCCAAAATCAGTTTCACTAGGCAGAAATCAAGGAGTCAGCTGGGTCACACTCTCTGAAGGCTCTAAGGGAGGACCCTTTCTTTCCTCTCCCATCTTCTGGTGGCTCCAGGCATTCCTTGGCTTGTGCCTGCATCACTCTCAACTTTGCCTTCATCTTCACATTGGCTTTTCCTCTGTGTCTGTGTCTCTACTTTGTGTTCCTTATAAGGACACTTATCACTGAATTTAGGGCCCACCTGGATAATCCAGGATGAACTCATCTTGAGATCCTCAATTAATTACATCTGCAAAAACTCTTTTTCCAAATAAGGTCACATTCACAGGCTCTGAGACAGGGACATATCTCTTTTTTGGGGAATCCCACTACAAGTGGGTCCCTCCTCTGCTTAGAACCACCATCTCAGCCCCTCCCTCCACTTCCTGCCGCTCTCCCACCCATCATTTCATCCAGTCACACAGAATGGCCAGACCCCTGGATGTTTCTGGAACATGTCAGCTTGTTTCCTCACACATTGCTCCCTGTGCCTGGTGCTCTCCTCACCCAGAATCCTGTGGGAGCCTCTCTCACTTCTCCAGGTCTTTGATCCCCTGTCACTTTCTCAATGAAACTTTTCCCTGAACATGGTGCTCAATAATGAAGCACCCACACACACACCCCCCACATCCCAGCATCTCCCCCCCTCACTCCTGGCTCTCTTTATCTTCAGAACAGAGCTTCTGTCAGCTGGCCACCCACTGGGTTTGTGTCCCTTGCCCATCTCCCTCATGAGAAGGTACTCCAGAAGGGGAGGGATTTTGGTCTGTTTTGTCCACTGCTGTAGCCCTAGTTCTAGAACAGTGTCTGATGCGTAGACACTGTTTATGTTGGTTGAAGAGTGCATGGGGATGAGATGGAGGGTGGAGTGAGGTTGAGGGGCCCTTAGGTCCATCCAAGCTGGATGAATGGGGGTGGAGACCCAGGACCTGCAGGGTCTGGTTGGCTGCCACGTCTAATCGCTCCTGTCTCCATGGTGGTCTGCAACAGGCTCTCTGTCCACCTTTTTCTCAAGAGTCATGCCTTGCTTCTTTTATTTTTCTTGGAATAGAAAGAAGAGGAAGAATCTGTCTGCTTATGCATTAAGATACTTCTTAATGGTTGCCCTGTGCTTCATTTTAGGCAAAGCTCTAAATAACCCGACCAGGGAACTTATATATATATATATTTTAAAATTAATTAATTAATTTATGGCTGCGTTGGGTCTTCATTGCAGCGAGCTGGCTTTCTCTAGTTGTGGTGAGTGGGGGCTATTCTTCATTGCAGTGTGTGGGCTTCTCATTGCAGTGGCTTCTCTTGTTGTGAGCGCGGGCTCTAGGTACGTGGGCTCAGTAGTTGTGGCTCGCGGGCTCTAGAACGCAGGCTCAGTAGTTGTGGCGCACAGGCTTAGTTGCTCTGCGGCATGTGGGATCTTCCCTGACCAGGGCTCGAACCTGTGTCCCCTGCATTGGCAGGCAGATTCTTAACCACTGCGCCACCAGGGAAGTCTGAGAGAACTTACCGTTTAAAATAACTTTTTCGTTTTCATTTATTTTTTATGAAAGCATGATTCATGGCAATAAATTAAAGCAAAACAAATAACAATAAAGAATAAATTCACTGAGTACTCTAAAAGGTATTTTCAGAGAGAACTCCAGTGAGCTTTTATGCTTCCTTCGTCTCTGTCCTTGGGGCGATATCTGTGAGCCAGGGAAGCAGCTCAGAGAACCCTGGAGCCATCCTGTTAACACATGTGAGGCCTCCTGGTCTGGAAACCCAAAGCCATTCCTTGCCATGAGCACAGAGACTGGTTTGAAACTTGGAACTCTGAGTCCCTGAAATAGAGAAGGTCCTGTGTCTGAGAATGCTGTGTTCTTTTTCCAGTTGAGTCGAAGGCTGGGCCAAACCCCTTCCCTCACTGGTAGGAGCCTGAGGTCTGGGCTTCACTTTTCTTGTGGAGGAAGAAAAGAAACTTTGTTCAGCCAAGTTTGCACACCTGGTCCTTTCAACTGTAAGTCTGCATCCCATGCCCGTGAACTTGAACAGGAAGTCACTGGGAAAGGTCTGCCTCTCTGGGGGCAGGAACAAGGCGCTGCCAAGAATGTGCTGGAGAAATAGGTCAGCACCCTGCGGGAGCAGGGAAGTAGGCAGGAGTGGGGCTTCCTATCCTGGAATAAAGGCTTCTACTCTGCAGCCCAGCAGGCTGGCCTCCCCACCCGCTCCTGGGTTCTCAGAGGAGGCTCTGCAGGAAAACACCTGCACCACTGCTTCCTCCCCATCTTTCCCAGGGCTGGCAAGCCCTAGGCCAAGGGCCCTTGCAGCAGGAGTCCCCGATTTGTGACCTTGCAGAGGTGGCCTCATTTCTGAGTCACAGCCTCCCATCTGTACAGTGGGCTAATAGTACCCCAGGTGTGGTGACAGTTCAGTAAGCCCTGGGTGAAAGGCACTTGCTTCAGGCTAGCCCTCCAGCCAGGCCAGAGTCTTGCTCTTGCTCTATCCCCGTGTAGTCTCTTAAACATGAACTCAGTTTGGCAACCAGAACATTTGGATTTCTTGTGCAACAAGGAAGTCCAAGCAGTGCTGGTTTTCAGGGCAGTAAGAGGGTCTGAGATGTGCGCCTGCTTCCAGCACCCCCAGGCCAGGCCTCAGTGCTCCTCCCCAGGTGCCTTCTCAGCTTGGCCCCCTGGGTTCCACTCCTGCAGCCACCTCTCTACTCCATCTTCTTGGTGGGTCACCTACCCCAATGACTCAGTATCCCAAGGGCCAGAGGAGGTCTCAGGAAGACCAGCAGAGCTCTGCTCCATCCCTACCCATGTCCACCTGGGGGTGCACCTTAACCTCCCTGAGCCCTGTGTCCTCTGTAAGGGGAAGATGGCTGTGTCCACTGCAAAGAACAGTGACCATGCAACCTGTAGGCACCCTCAAGATTTCTGCCCCCATCACTAGCCCCTGCAGGGACTGGCTCAGACCCCTTTCTTCTTTGCAGAAATATCCACATACCCCAAATCTGCACATCCTCCTATATTCCACTCCTGTTCCTTCTAGGCCTGGGACTGGGGACACTGTCATGCCCCCAACCTCCAGCTCTGTGTGCTTTTCTGGCTGGGTGCAGAAAGCAGGGGGGCGCCCACTGTTCACTAATGACTACCAGAGGCAGCCTGGTGCACAGTTGAGCAGCCAGACCAGGCAGGCGGTGGGAGCCAGGGTTGGCAAGGGAAGGGGTGGGGTGAGGAGAGACAGGTCACTTGAGAGAGGGGAGAAGCTATAGAAGGGTCATGTGGTTGGGATTTAGCATCCAAGAAGAAAGATCCAGATGTGTCTGCTGAAGCTGATGTTATGCTCCAAGGCCTCCTCTGTGCACCCCTCCCCTGCGACACTGTCTGTTGTTCCATGTGGTCCTCAGATGGACCCTAACCTGTCCATCCAGCAGCTGCATCTCAGCCACTTGTCCCTGCATACCGCTTTTCAGGCCATGCTCTCTGTGGGAAATATTCTACCCCATCCCTCTTTCAAGACTTACTCTGGGAAGCTCTCTGTGCCCATGGCTATTGGGATCACAGGTCCTGCCCCTCACAGAAAGTTCTGAGGCCTCCTCTCCTGGCCCACACTGTCTGCGGGCCAGTTTGCCCCAGGCTATAGCCTTCAAGGGGTTCTGGTGGAGTGGAACCCTCACCCCTCCAGCCTCCACCTGTGCTGTGGGCCCCGTGTCCCCAAGGCCTTCCCATCTCTTATGCCTTCAGACTCCTGGCCCCAATGAGGCCAGGGAATAGGAATGAGCACCTGGGGTTTAGAGTAAGGAGGGGGCAGTGGCTGAGTACCCTCGGTGCCCCAGATGGCTTGCTTATCTCTATTGGTAAAGTCAGCCCCTTTTGAACCACAAGAGGGAAGGTTGTTCCCCAAATGAAAGCCAGGAAAACTTTCACTCTAAGGAAGGTGCTTGTTAAGACTATCTCACTGAGTCACCAGGGCCAATGCAACATAAGCTGTTTGCTGAGAATTCTTGGAATGCAACCCTTCCTCTCTTTATTGTGGGAACTTTAGAAGACACCTCTGTGGGGAAAGGATATGAGTATAAAACTGTCACAGCTGTTTTGTTAACATGAGAGAAGAAGCTGGAGGAAATGGGATCACCAGGAGGTTACCATCACCATGGAAGGAAGAGTAGAGAGAACAGAGTTGGGTTCTTGGTGATATAGTCTGAATAACTAGAACAAGTCTCACCTGAAATCCATTCCTGGACTGTTCAGGTACATGATCTGATACATTCTTTTGCTATTTAGGTCAGTTTGATGCCACTTTCATCCCTAACTTAGACAATCTTGCCCTCTCAAACCAGGAGACAAACATGGGTCAAAGTGGGAAATGGGGTGTGCAAGAAGCTGGATGAAGCAGAAGCTCTTACTGAGAAGTGGAAAGCAGGGCCAACGTTGCTGGGAGCACTAGGCAGGGGAGAAGATACCTTCTTGGTGTCTGTGGTATCCACAGAAAGGGGGCAGTGTTTGTGAGTGTGCAGACTTGGACAAACTCCCAGGCAACAGTATTATGGGGTATATGTGGTTGGGAAAGGCTATAGAAGCCCCCTGACCCATAGGCTTTGGGAGAAAAGGTCTGCCCAGTGGTTCTGAACACTGAACACAACATATGGGAAACTTGAAGAGCTCACATAAGGCAGCCCCTGTTCTGACATATGCCCAACTTCCTGGACCCAACAGCTCTAGCTGCAAATGGCTATGCATGTTGCCCTGGCGCCTCAGGGCAGGGCCCCCAACCATGGGTAACTATTCCCCTGGTGGAAAGATCAACCTCTATGAAATGAGGCTAGGCTTTGGGGGAGGGAGGTGGCCACTTCAGAGCCTAAGGCACTGGTTTTGGCTGAGGGGCTGGCCAGCAGGGATGTGAACACAGGGAAGTAGAGTCTTGATGGCTTTGAAGACATCTGTGGTCTTTAGGTTTCAAGAAGGCTAGGTTTTAGGCATCTGGGTCAAGCCCCTAAAGATAACCAGGTGTCTTAGCCAGCCTGGGGGCTCCCAGGACATCATGGCCGATGCCTCATGCATTCTCATGTTGGCTGCATGGCTGGAAAGCACAGAACTGGGACTCCCTTGTGGCCCCCTCTCCTGCTTTCCTCAGGATTGACCTGCAGCAGGCAGGAAAGGCTGGGGCGGTGGCTTGTTGTACACAAAGCTCCACAGAGCCACTCTATCCTTACAGTGGGGTAGCTGGCTCCTTCGATACTTCTTTCAGCTGGAAATTGTATTCAGGAAATGACAGTGATTTAAACAAGACAAGTACATTTCTGTCCCACGTAAATGCAGCCTGGGCCTAGGCAGGCTACAGTTGAGGTGGTGGCTCCATGACGTCACCAGGACCCAGGTTTCTTCCACCTTCCTGTTCTACCATTCTCAGCATGTAGCATTCATCCTCAAGGTCAAAAGATGGCTACTGGGCCTCCAGCTATCATACCCAGTGTCTAAATAGAAAGAAGGGGGAAGAAACATAAGGAACAGAAACATGAAAAGTCAGCCTTTCTCAAAAGGCCCACCTACAACTCTTTAGACACCTCCATCTATAAGTGAGGCTGGGAAATGTAGCTTCTCACCTGGCCACATGAAGTGGTAGAGTAGGTATTTAAACTCAGTGAGGCTGGCTCCTGAGTCTGTGCTCTAACCACTACACTGTATAGCCTTCCAAAGGCAATGGTATATAACTAGAATTTAATATTTTTCATTTTGTTTTTACTTTGTTTTATGATTACATTTGTTTTATGACAGGGTGATAGAAAATTGAAACCAGTTACATACATATAACATAAATACATATATTATATATATACATGATACATATACACATATAGATACCCACATGCTTTTTCACCTTTGTGTAAATGTTCTCTGATCTTGAATAACTTCATTTTTGGAATAAACCGTATTTGTCATTACATATGTATTATACACATATAAAATTTATATTATATATATTATATATTATTTTATATAATATATTACATATAAAATATAATACAATATATATTTTACACTATATATATACATTGACCAAACAGGGCTTATTCCAAAAATGAAAATTTATTCAACATCAGAAAATATTTACATAAAGGAGATAAAGCATGTGGCTATATCAAGACATGTAACAAGGCATTTAATACAATTTATCAATCATTCCTAATAAAAATTTCAAATAAAATAAAGATAGAAGGAAAAAAATGTTAAACATATTAATCAGACATATTAATCAAAACCAAATATCATGCTATTTACTGATAGTTTGAAATCATTTTCATTAAAATTACCAAAAAAGTATATTTCTGTCATCACCATTAAATTCAAGCCTATTTTTTTTTTTTTTTCGGTACGCGGGCCTCTCACCGTTGTGGCCTCACCCGTTGCGGAGCACAAGCTCCAGACGCGCAGGCTCAGCGGCCATGGCTCACGGGCCCAGCCGCTCCACAGCATATGAGATCTTCCCGGACCGGGGAACGAACCCGTGTCCCCTGCATTGCCAGGCGGACTCTCAACCACTGCACCACCAGGGAAGCCCAATTCAAGCCTATTTTTGAGGTGCTAAAGAAATAATGCAAGAAAAGAAAATAATTAATTGGTTATATTTGAAAAAAAGGACAAAATTATCTTTATTTGCAAACAAAATTATTGTACTTCCAGAAAAGCCAAGACATTTTGGGAACAGACTACTAAGATTGATAAGAGAATTTAAGATGGCTGAAAATATGATATATTAAAAAAATCTGTTTTTTCTAAAACAGCTAGAAAAGAAAGCAAAAATGCATTCACGATAGCTTTAAAATCTTAGAAATAATTTTTAAAAGAAAGATACAGAACCTATATGAGAAAAACTATGAAACAGAATAGAAAGACACAAAATTTAACAGATAGAGAACACTTAAATTCTTGGATGCGAAAAATGTAATACCTTAAAGATGTCATTTTCCTCAAATCAGAATAGAAGTTTAATGTATTTTGGCTTTTGGGGGCTGGGGGAAAGAGATGGGAAGGGAGATAGGGAGTTAGACAAATGCTTTAAAAGCTTATAGCAAAGAGTAAGTTTACAAGGAAATTATTAAAATAAAAAGGTTAGGAGGAATTGACCTACCAGATGTTAAATCTTACTTTAAAGTCACTTTAACTAAAACAGCATGTTGGGAATGGCTCGTATTTATAGTCTGGCACAACAAGATGAGTGAGCTTCCTGTGGCCACTGGATATCTGAAAGGTGGCTGGCCTTGAGTTGCCAAGACCCAAGAGGGTGTCTGCAGGATGAATTTCCAGATCAGGGGCAGAGGGAGCCAAACAAGGAAGCATTGCCAGTGTAAGGAAACGGTAGCCAGATGTTGTTGAGAGAATCCCAGAGGCACTTGGCCAAGGAAATAATCAGCATTTGGATATCTGCCACATCCAGAGGGCATCAACACAAAGTAAAAATGGTACTTCTCCTCCCTCCTCTCCCACCCCTCCAACCCTGGGGGAGTCAGAAAAACATGACACAGAACAGTGAAGGAACTGGCCAGGCCCCCCAGTTTCTACCACAGGAATCCCAGCATGAGGCTGGCCCCATTGAAGTTCAGGGGCAATTTCCAAATCATGGAGAAAACAGTGTGGTGTGAAAGAGGGAGGTGCTTCTGCTTGCACCCTCTGGAGTGCATCTCTTTCCCTCCATCAGGTGCGATAGCTGTAATCATCCGTCAGTTCAGGCGTCTATTATGTATCAGTATCAGTCTGTGTATGTCTTAGTTTCGTACGGCTGTCATAACAAATTACCACAATCTGGATGACTTAGAACAACATAAATCTACTTTCTCACAGTTCTGGAGGCCAGAAGTCTGAAATCAAGGTGTCAGCAGGGCTGGTTCGTTCTGGAGTCTATGACGGAGAATCCATCCCATGCCTCTTCCAGCTTCTGGTGCCTGTGGGCAATCCTTGCTGTTCCTTGCCTTGTAGAAGCATCATTCCAATCTCTGCATCTGTCTTCACATGACTTTCTCCCCTCTGTACACTCTCTGTGTATCTTCTCCTTTCTGTCTTTTATAAGGATACCTGTCATTGGATTTAGGACCCATCTTAATCCAATGTGTTCTCATATCAAGAGCTTTACCTTAATTCCATATGCAAAGGTTTTTATTCAAATTTAGGTCACATTCTGAGGTTCTAGGTGGACATATCTTTGGGCAGGGGGGGACACCATTCAACTCGCTATAGAACTGTAGCATGTGTGTCAGTCACAGTGGCTGCCACACAGTCTCTCCTTCCTGTGAAAAAATATTGTGCCTGAAGTCTCCTGCTCAGTTTAGTCATCAGACTCAAGGGCAGTCATCTGCTTAGGGAGACTGTGGTGATGAATAGGCCAATCAGACTGGCTCCTTTCAAAATTTAGATTGATAATATGCACACGATGGTTGAGAGAAAGACAAGAACAGAGAGAGTTACCATTAGAAAGAGACCAAAGTGGTACAAAAAATACGAAATATGATAATATCAAAAATTTTAATGATAAATGTTCAAGATTTATACACTTAAAAATACAAGACATTACTGAAGGAAATTAATAAAGTTCTAAATAATAGAGAGGTATACATATTCATGGATTGTAAGACTCATTCTCGTTAAGATGTCAGTTCTCCTTAAATTGATCTATAAGTTCATTGCTATTCATATGAAAATTCCAGTAAACTCAATAAGCTAATTCTAAATTTTATATGAATACAATGAGCATGCATTACTTTTTACATCAGAAAAAGATGAAAGAACATTATTTCATAAAAAATAAATAAAATAAAATAATATTTATATGGAAATATAAAGAGCCAAGACAAACTCGAAGAAGGACAAAGCTGGAGGATTTACACTATGTGACATCAAGATTACTACAAAACTATGGTAATCAAGACATTGTAGTGTTGGTGTAAGGACAGACACACAGACCAATGGAAAGAACACAGACTACTGAAATAGATTAACACATATGTTTTCAACACAGCCTCCAGTGTAATTCAATGGGGAAAGGAAGATCTTTTAAATAAATGAAGCTGGGTCAACTGGAAATTTATATACAATGAACTCTGATCCCTTACCTTACACCAGCCAGAAAAAATTACTTTGAAATAAATCATAGACATAAATGTGAAAGATAAAACAGTAAAGCATCTAGAAGAAAACAGGAAAATATTTTCATGATCTCAGAGTAGACAAAGATTTTTAAACTGGATGTAAACACCACTAATCATAAGAGAAAAAAAATGAAAAATTTGACTTCAGTAAAATAGAAAACTTCTGTTCACCCACAAATACTATTAAGGAAGTGAGAAGGCAAGCCACAGACTGGGAGAAAACATTTGTAGTACGTATATCTTACAAAGGACTAGAATATATAGAACATCTAGAATTTATAAAGAGCTCCTACCCATCAAAAAAGAAAATAATAAAACCCAATAAAAAATGAAAAGAAAATTTTGAATAGGCACTTTACAAAAGAGGATATGCAAATGATCAATAAGTGTATGAAAATGTGCTTGGTTTCATTAATCATCAGGAAAATGCAAATTCAACGAAATACCACTACCCACCCCTTCGCATGCTTAAATTTCCAGGACTGACAGTACCAAGGGTTGATGAAGATATGAAACAAGTGAAACTCACATGCATTGCTGGTGGGAGTGGTAAAATGGTCCAACTGCTTTAGAAAACTGCTTGGTGGTTTCTGATGAAGTTAAACATACTGATAATTTATGACCTAGCAGTCTCACTCTAGGCATTTACCCAAGAAAAATGAAACCATAACTTAACACAGACTTGTACAAGAATGTTTATGCAGTATGATTCAATGTATATGAAGTTCAAGAACAGTTTAAATGATTATAGAATTCAGAACAGTGGTTGCCTCTGGGGGTGGGACAGGTACGGATTGACTACGGATGGGGCATGAGGGAACTTTCTGGGGTGATGGAAATGTTTTTATATTGATCTGGCTGGAGGCTACGTGGGTATAGGCATAGATAAAAACTCACTACCTTTGTACTTAAGATTTGTGCATTTTACTGTATGTAAACTATATTTCAATAAGGCAATAATAAGAAAGCAAGAACCAGAGAATAGCTAGACCCCCATACTATCTTTACAATAAATTCCTTATTTTTCAGCACAGCCTGACCTAGCCTCTGACCCTTGAAGACAAAAGAACTTGCTCTCAAGCTGTGAGGATCTGGATCTGACAGGCTTCTTGCCAGGGACCACAAAGTAACTGTCGGGCAGTTACTTTGGGCAGAGAGAGAGAGAGAGAGAGGGAGAGAGAGTGTGTGTGTGTGTGTGTGTGTGTGTGTGTGTGTGTGTTCCTATGTATTTATGCACATTTCTGTTTTGACCAGCAAAGTGTGTTTTAAGCTTTTTGAATGTCATTGCCTTTAGGTAGGACAGGCACACTCTTGTCTGTGAAGTCTGTCTCTCCATTGTCTGGCCCCTCAGGGCATTTTGCCTCAGGGCCAGCACTTGGGGGATGAAGCTCCAGGCCTGCTTGCTTCACCTCCTCTCTGGTGACCCCTGCTAGCCCCTTGCCCCCACCTGATCCATGCGGGCTCATAGCGCTCCCTGGTATTCCTCACTTGGGACTCTTGGCCCTGCAGGCACTTCACTGGGAGGTTCATGGGCAGGAAGGCATCCCCCTCTCTGTCCCTGTGATCATTCCTCCTGGCTGGACTCCCAGCTCTGTCTGCCCCAAGCTCCCCACAGACATGCTGAGCTGCAGCTGGGGCACCTCACAGCCTTCACCATGCCAAGCCCAAGAAAACAGTTCCTGGGAGGGTCTCTCGTCACGAAGCCAAAGTGCAGACAAACAGCTCAGACCCCATCATCCCTGCTGAAATGGGCTGCAAGGGTGACAATGTGTGATGCCAGAGAGTAAGTCAGAGGCTGGCTGAGCTGGGAAAGCGCTGTAGAAGCTCAGCAGGGAGGAAATGACGAGTGCTGTGTCAGAGCCTCGTAAACAAGCATGACTTCATGCTTGTCCCGCACACACCCCTCTGAGGTCATGCAGACCCCGCCTGTCCCCTGGGCCTGCTGCACACAGGCCCTGACGTCACGGGGCTGCGCACTTTTTGGGGTGGGCCTGTGGCTTGTGCAAGGATCATAGGAATGTGGGCCGCTCCGAGAGGACACACTGGCCCGGCCCCATGAACTGTGGAAGTACCAGTCACTTCTCTGTGCCAAATCTTGGCCTGAGTACCAGGCACACAGGAGGTAGCCCTTGTCCCTGGCTTTCAGGGCCTGGTGCGGAACTCAGCTTTGTAACTATCTCATCACAATACAGAGTGGGCGGCTGGTGGGACAACCCAGCGATGTCCAAGGCCCTGGGGACGCCCAGCAGAAAGAGGGAGTTCTTTTCCCCAGGGGTCAAAGAAAGCTTCTGGGAGGAGGAAACTTTTCAGCTGTGTCTTGAAGGAGCTTGCCAAAGAAAGCCAAGGAAAAGGACTCAAGAAGGGAGGTCAGGGAAGGCTGCTAGAAGGGGGAGGGCAGGTGCAGGGGCTGGAGGACTGCTGACCCAGCTGCCTCCGGCTTCCTGCCTTCCGCCTCCCAGAGAGACCCCAGGAGCCTCACAGATTCAGTGCAGTTGGGTATGCCTGGTTTCCTGCCCCCACACGCTCCAGAGCAAGCAGATGTAGGGATGACAAGCGCTGCCCGCCCTCTTGCTTCCTGTGATGGGGACATCCCTTACTCCCAGGCAGGCCCCTGAGCCCCAGTGGTCCTGACTGGTAGAAAGGTCTCTGTGAGACCTCTGACTGCACCACCCAGGGCCCCCAGATTGCAGAGCTCCCGCAGCCACCCCTCTCCCACGGCTGTAATTTCCAGGTGCTCCCCACCCTGACTGTTCTTTCCCAGTCAGGGGGCAGGCAGCCAACATCTCCCGGGTCGGATCAGGCCCCGATGTGGCTTCAGGTTCCCTGCCTGCATATGAAGGAGGAGGGTGAGTACCTGGCAGTGTAGCCCCCTACTCTGGGCCTCCCCTGCCACCCCTCACCTCACTCCCAGTCATCCTGCTCATGTCCACAGCTGGCTGGCAGGGAGAGCGACTTCCCCCATGCAGGACTGCGGACAGCACCTGCTTGGGGCCACAGATGGGACACGGTGGAGCTGGGGCTAGAGCTCAGAATCTGGCCTGGGAAGGCCCCAGTCTGGCTTGGCCTGCCTGGCACTTTTGGAGCATCACCTGGCAGCCTATGCCATGCAGTTAGCAGGTCCAGACACAGGTGTGTGCCAGAGGAGCAAGAAGCTGGGCCTGTGGCTGACCAGGGAGGGGAGTGAGGCCCTTGTCTGAAGGGGTGGCTGCTGCCTGGCTTTAGCCACCTGTGGCTTTGTGGGGCTGCAGTTCACAGGTGGCAGACCACAGTCCCCTTCCACCTTTAAAGACATGCTGGAAATTCAGATTTTAGACAAATATCTTCTGATATTAAAATGTTGGCCATCAGTTAAAAATGTTAAGATGCTCTGTGAGGACCAGATAACACAAATCTATGGCCTAGAGTGGCCTCCAGTGACCGTTACACCCTCTGAATCATGCAGCCTTTCATTAAAATTTTGCAACCAATTTATAAATGAGGCTACTGAAGCCCAGAGACCTGCGTGACTGCCCCCATGGGGATCCAGGTCTATACATTCTACGCCACCCGTTGGTCCCCTTGCCAGTCTGGCTGCCTCGTTGAAGGTTTGATAGTGGCTGCAAACCAAACAGCTGCAGCTGCTGCTGCTCCTGCTTGGTGCATGATACAGAGGGCCTTGTCAGAGTCCTGCCAACAATAGACACCTGGAAAGGGGCTTCCAAAGCCAGGCCTGGCACTCGGAACAGTCTGCAGGTCCTGGGCCTGTCCCAGGGATCCCGTCAAGGCTGAAATGACAGCAATGGGACCCACAGCCTGGACCTGTCTCAAGGAGGCTGCCAGGATCACCTTTCTGGGCCTTTCCTATCTGCTGCTCCTGACACACAGGGAAGGGTCCTGAGGACTCCAAGGCCATAGTGTCCCAAGCTGAGCTGTGGCAGCCTCTTGGGACTGAAAGTACACCTCTTGCCACTTCCCTCGGAGCAATTTTTGTGCTTCTGGCTGGAACCAGGTAAACAATTCTACCTCCTCCTCATCACTGAAATCAGGAGCACTCATGTTTACATACCACTCATGGTGTGCTATGAACCGTGCTAAGCACCTCTCCTGCACCATTTCACACATTCCTAGCTATGGTCTTCTGAGAGAGGTATCATTTTTGTTTTTGTTATACAGATGGGCTGACATTGCCTGTGGCAATACTGGAATTTAATGACAGAATCAATACTGGGACCCAGACCTATCTAGTCTCAGAGTCCTTGCTTATCAACAGTATGTGTCTTCCTTCCCACATAGTCCTGGGTTCAAGTCCTGCCCCAACTGTCACTCTGTATCCCTGAGCCTTGGTTTCCTCCTCTGTAAATAGGCTAGCAATCCCCATGTGCAAGTTTGTTATCAAGCTGTGAGCAAAGAATTAACACAGCAGGTCTAGTTGCTCAATCTTTATATGTCCTTGGGGGAGCCTAGAATCAAGAGTGACCCTTGGCCAATTCCTTGGAATGTGGCCCTCAGAATCTTCTTTTTGCTACTGATTGATGATGTTGTGTATGCCTGGATCAATGGGGCATTGCTGGAAAGTACCATCCAGGATTTTTCTGTGCAAGCATCAGGACAGCTGATGTATTGGGTGGGCCAAAATATTCATTCGTTTTTTTCCGTTAGATGGCTCTAGTAGCACTTAGTTGTCTTTAACTTCAATTGAAACAATCTTGTTAGATTGTATGTGAAAGCTGTCATATCAGCATGCATTTAAAAAAGACATCAAAATAGGTGAATTTTTGTCCTGCCATTTTAATATTGAAGATGGAAGAAAAAAGCAACATTTTCAGCATATTGTGCTTTATTATTTCAAGAAAGATAAAAATGCAACTGAAATGCACAAAAAGATTTGTGCAGTGTATGGAGAAGGTACTGTGACTGATCGAACGTGGTTTGTGAAGTTTCGTGCTGGAGATTTCTCGCTGGATCATGCTCCACAGTCGGGTAGACCAGTTAAAGTTGATAGCAATCAAATCGAAACAATAATTGAAAATAATCAATGTTATGTCACTTGGGAGATAGCCGACACCCTCAAAATATCCAAATCAAGCGTTGAAAATCATTCGCACAAGCTTGGTTACGTTTAATTGCTTTGATGTTTGGGTTCCACATAAGTTAAGTGAAAAAAACCTTCTTGCCTGTATTTCCACATACGATCCTCTACTTAGACGCGATGAAAACATTCCATTTTTAAAACAAATTGTGACGTGTGATGAAAAGTGGATACTCTATAACCATGTGGAATGGAAAAGATCGTGGAGCAAGCAAAATGAACTACCACCAGCCACACCAAAGGCCGGTCTTCATCCAAAGAAGGTGATGTTGTGTATATGGTGGGATTGGAAGGGAGTCCTCTATTATGAGCTCCTTCTGGAAAACCAAACAATTAATTCCAACAAGTACTGCTCCCAATTAGACAAACTGAAAGCGGCTCTCGACGAAAAGCGTCCAGAATTAGTCAACAGAAAACCCATAAACTTCCATCAGGATAATGCAAGACTGCACGTTTCTTTGATAACCAGGCAAAAACTGTTACAGCTTGGCTGGGAAGTTCTGATTCATCAGCCGTATTCACTAGACTTTGCACCTTCAGATTTCCTTGACTTCAGTCTTTATAAAATTCTCTTAGTGGAAAAAGTTTCAATTCCCTGGAAGACTGTAAAAGGCACCTGGAACAGTTCTTTGCTCAAAAAGATAAAAAGTTTTGGGAAGATGGAATTATGAAGTTGCCTGGAAACTGGCAGAAGGTAGTGGAACAAAACGGTGAATATGTTGTTCAATAAAGTTCTTGGTGAAAATGAAAAACGTGTCCTTTATTTTTACTTAAAAAACCGAAGGCACTTTTTGTCCCATCCAATATCTGGTTTCTTCTCTGGGATCCTGAGTGTTGGTTGCCAGAGCAGGATGTGCCTATGTGACCAGCTCTCTGTAAAGCCTGGATCCGGAGACTTGAATGGGCTTCTCTGGACAGAGATACTTCACACAGGTCCCTGTAGTTCTCTGCTACAGAGAAAAGTGTGTCCTATGTAGCCCCAGTGGGGGAAGGACTTGGAAGCCTAAGCCTGACCTTCCTGGACCTTATCTGATGCACATCTTTTTCTTTTTTGCTTTTACTTTGTGTCCTTTTCTGTAATAAACCTAGACATGTGTATAACCTGGTATTGAGTCTTGTGAGTTCTAGGATGGTCTTGAGACCCCTGAAAACAGAAGCTTAGAGGGAAGTTATGTAAAGTGTCACCCATGGCTGGAACATGGAGAGGGCCTCGGCAATGGTGGCCAGAATGACCACTTCTGGGACTTCAGCCTGTTTCCAGCTTTTCCTGTTGACTTCATCCTCTCCTCTGACCACTGGTGGGGTTTGACCTTGACCCTCAGCTCTGCTCTTTGCTTTCCTAACTGGATTTAGCATTCACTCCCCCATGACTTCTTCAGAGATACCACCAGAACATCCCGGATCAGGGCTGGGCCCTGTCCCTGGCTGGGGATACAAAGTGAAGATGGTGACCCATGACCTGATGGGTGAGGTCAGTCAGTTCCACAGCCCAGCCTACCCCTGAGAAGTGATAAGTTGTGTGGCCCAGGCAGGAGAGCAGACCTGCAAGGGAAGGGAAGGGTCCAGAAGGCTGTAAGATTTGAATGAAGCTCTTCCCTTTGCACTTTGCTGAAGCCATGTCTTTTCATGGTCTCCTGGGGCCAGTGCTAAGACACTGCTTCCCTGTCCCAGAAGGGGGTCAGTGTAACTGGTTTAGTTCTATGGGGCCAGAGTGCAGGAAATGGAATCAGGCCCTGGGAGGGTGGGGCAGGTCTGGAACCTGCGGAAGAAAGGAAAAAGTATGTGGACAGACAGTAAATATTGTTGAATGAATGAATGGTGTTAAAGCCCACCAGTCAAAGACCACCAGGAATATACAGTCATAGACAGTCTACAGCAAAGGGAGAGCACACATTCTAAAAGGACCATGGGAGCTGGGAGGGACTTGTAGAATGTGGGCTTGTGCTGGATGATTCTAAGGAGCATTTTGGGGAACGCAGATCAGCTCTAGACTGGATGCAGGGGCAATTTGGCGATTCTTAATAACATTTACTTAGGAGATAGGAGGAACAAAGAAGTTTAGAATTGTCATTAGTAAAGAAGCAGTAATCACTCAGGGATCCCAAGAGAGGGACAGTTGGTATTTGTGTGGCTGTGTGATCTTCTCTGTCTAGTTCTACCATGTTCATGGGGTGGCCTTGCCTGATTATTGTTGTACTCTACAGAGGTTGTTTGTGTTCAGTTGGGAACAATATAGCCTCTGCCAGCTGCTGGGACATTTTTCATGTTCTTGGTGCATCATCCAAGTGACTCCATATTTTCCTCTTCTCTGGGGCCACCTTTCTCTACCTCCTTTCATTTCTAGGTGACATAACCTAGGATGGTCCCTGCTGGCATATTTCTGAGAATTCTTAGGCGGTATGGACTCATTTTGGAAATTGGTGGCCCACGATGAATCACACTTCTCAGCGTGCATATCTTGCGCTGTCCATTTCCTCAGAATGTGGGCTGAGCCTGTGACTTGCTTTAACAAACAGAATAAATCAGAAGTGACTCTGGGCCAGTGACAGTCCTGAGTCTGAGGCCTCAGGAGGCCTTTCTACTTTTACACTCTTGAGAGCTGGATGTAAGAAGTCCGGCTTTCCTGCTGGAAAGCCTACTGGGAAAGACCACATGGAGGGAAGGAGGAGGAACAAGGAACTGGACAACAGTGAGAATGGAGGCTTCAGAAGTATGACCGCAGCTGAGCCAGACCTGCCAGTTCCTGGCAATTTGAGCCATACTAACTGAAGCCCCATCAGATGAATGAAGAAGCCATCCTGAATATTTGGCCTCAGCAGACATCATGTGGAACTGTACTCTGTCTGAACTCCTGATCCTCGTGGCCTTTATTTTCCTTTGATGAAGGTGTGGGAACAATATTTTGCAGTATCTTAACATTCTCTTAACTTTCTCTTACTCTACCATAGAAATGGTGGAAATGCAGTGATGGATTGTAGCTGGCTCTGGCCTCAGATATGGAGGCTGTGAGGAATAGTGCATTCTACAACAAACAGGTGAATGCATGCCCCAACTAAGCACAGCCCTGCTTGGCCTTAGGTATCAGTTGCCAGGTGGAAATGAGGACCACGGCTGCCCAGCTTTCAATCTGTCAAGAGAGGTTAGCGATTTCAGTGCATGTGAAATCTCCCAAGTTTTAAATTCTGACTCAACATGTTTTTTAAACTCTGTGTATATACTCTTCCTCCAAAGGCAAAAAAAAAAAGGAAAATCTACCTGCAGTTTTATTTTGGCTTGTGGTTTATCATTTTGTAACCTCTCATCTAGAGCAATGCTTCTCAACACTTTTACTATTAGAAAGTATTTTCATTAAAAAAAATCAAGCATTTCATGCTCCCTGAGTAGTAGGAACTCTTAGTTTTTTGTTGCTGTGTAAGAAATGAGCCCAAAGTTTAGTGGCTTAAAACAATATGTATTTATTATCTCACAGTTACTGTGGGTCAAGAATCAGGTGTGGCTTATCTGGTGTCACTGACTCAGGGATACTTACAAAACTGTGGTCAAGGTGTCTGAAGGCTTGACTGGGGAATGATCCACTTCCAAGCTCACACATATGGTTTTTGGCAGAACCTGTGGGCTGTTAGACTGAGGACCTCAGTTTCTCACTGGCTGTGGGCCTGAGGCCATCCTCAACTCCTTAGCACATTGGCCTCTTCATAGGGCAGCTCACAACACGGCAGCTGGCTTCACCAAAGAGAGCAAGAGAGAAAAAAGTGCCAGTGAAAGAGAGTGCGTGAGCAAGGTGATGTCACCTTCTTTTACAGCCTGATCTCAGAAATGACATGCATCACTTTTTCTGTGTTCTATTTTTTAGGAGCATATCACTATGACCAGCCCTCCCATTAAGTGAGCTACAGGACTGTTCTCACACCCAAATTCACCAGGCAGAGACGAGAACCAAAAGTGACAGTGACCACCAGTCACTGCAGATCCAGAGAAGGGCCAGAGCTTGCTCCCACAGCCATTGTCATGGGATAGAGGCTGATGTCTCAAAGCACCTTGCCTCTTGGGGGCTAGCCAGCCACCATCACTGGGATTCAACCCAAGGTCTCTTCTGGCAAGGTGGAAGCAAGTGATTATCACAACACAACAACTATATAGTTGACCCTTGAACAATGCAGGGGTTAGGGGTTCAGTGGAAAACTGGCTTATAGCCTTATAGCTGGACCTTTTTATCCAAGGTTCCACAGCTGTGGATTCCACCGACTGAAGATTGGTACATATTTGCTGAAAAAATCCAGGTATAAATGGACCTGTGCAGTTCAAACCCACGTTGTTCAAGGGTTAAAGGTAGTGGGGTGGGAGATGGTGGGGTACACCCACGCACTTTCGGAGTAAGTACGCATTAAGGCAACATTTTTGGATGTCAAAACATATTATGAGATTTAAACCTACGCCTTGTCTTGTTATCTCCCCTTCTCTGATACTCAAGCATGAAGACAAATCAGAAGATCACACAACATTCATTTTAAATGATCTCACTCTTTTGTTATAAAGCAGAAACTAACACACCATTGTAAAGCAATTATACCCCAATAAAGATGTTAAATAAATAAATAAATAAACGGAGAAAAAAATGATCTCACTTTTGTTTATAAATAAATGTATATGATATTTAAGTATATTCATATGATTGTCTCTAGGAGGTAAAATTATATGCAAATTTAATTTTTATCTGCATATTCTATGATGAAAATGAGTTACTTTTGTATTAAGAAATTATTTTACAAACACATATGTAGATTGTAGCAGTTTATTATTTAAAAACCACACATTAGAAGCATTTAAAATATTCAAGACTTGGGTTAAGTAATTATGATATAAATACAATAAACCTTTACGTGGTCATTAAAATTGTGCTTGCAAAAAATTTTTTAAAAGTTTTTAGCAGCACAGAAAAAATTTTTAAAGTTTTTAACAACACAGGAAAATCCTTATAAAATAAAAAATTAGGTATAATTTCATTTACACATTAAAATTTGGCTCCAATTGCAATGCGTGGAGGGTGGGGGTTTTCCCCACACCACCAAGCAATTCTCTGACAGCAACTGGGCGTCCTACAATTCAATTCAATTCTGAAACTATCTACCTGGAAATAGATTCCACAGTTTAAGAGCTCAGTCCCTCCAAACTACCCTCTGCTTCAGATGCCAGTTCCCAGTCTAGGTTGTTACCGGTACTTCTGACTGATTGGCTGCCATGCCACTTGTTGCAATGACCCCCTCCTTGGGCTGGATTAATTTGCTAGAAGGGTTCACAGAACTCAGTAAACTTGTTTACTCACTAGACTACGAGTTTATTACAAAGGATTTTAAAAGATACAAATCAACAGCCAATGAAGAGATACACAGGGGAGGTCCCAAATGAAGGAGCTTCTGTCTCCATAGAACTCAGCATGGTCACGCAGGAAAGTGTTCTGGTTCACTAACCTGGAAATTCTCCAAACCCCCTCATCTTTTGGGTTTTTATGAAGGCATCATTACATAGGCATAGTTGATTAAACATTGGCTACTGGTGACTGATTCAACCTTCAGTCCCTCTTCCCTCCCTGGAAATCAGGAGTTGGGACTTAAAGTTCCAGCCCTCTTCCAGTTGGGTCCCTTGGCAACCAGCTCCCATCATTAGGTGCTTTCCAAAAGTCACCTCATTAACAGAAACACAGTTGAGATGGAAAGGTACTTGTTATGAATAACAAGAAACCCATTTCAGCTTTATGAATCTGTTTTCAGGAACTGAGGACCAGAAGTCAAATATTTTAACAAAAGATGCTCCCATTGCTCTTATCATTCAGAAAATTCCAAGGGCTTTGGGAGCTGTGAGCCAGGAACCATGGACAAATATACTTTGATCATCATCTGAATGACCAAATACATATTTCTTATAAATCACAGTATTGAACATATGAAGTCAGTTGGACTCAATTTACGTAATCAAATCAACACAGTTGAGGCCACAAATACCAAATGTCTGGCATGCAGTACACACTCTACCAGTATTGTGTCAATTAATCCGTTTCTCCAGCCAAATCAATTAACTGGTCTGGGCAATTGGTTTGTGGGAGGCTGGATTTGACTGGGGGAGGCTGATTAGGTCATCTGATTGGGGTTTGAAATGCCAATTTGTTAGATTACCTGTATTTGATTGCCTTTGTTTGAACATTTTGAGTGATTCATGCAAATTGTGGTTAGACAGAAATGTTAGTTTATATGTGCCTAGGAACATACACTGAAAGAAATCCACCAAAGGGTAATAGTGGTTATCTCTGGATGATGAGATTGTGATAATTATATTTTATTTTTTATACTTGTCATAGATACTATTTTGTTCCTACATTTTTACTCTCTTTTGCCTGTGAGATGTCTCTGCCCATTGACTGTGACTCTACAGTGCTTCCCTCTAGGACAAGCATACTACCCAGGCCCACTGACATTGAACATGACATTGACTTGCTCAACCAATGGAGTGTGGGCACAAGTGACTTGTACAATGTCAGAGTAGAAACTTTAAAAGCCATTGTGTGGTTTGGCCAGATCTGTTTTTCTTGCTATGAGAAGAGCATGTCCCAATGAGACTGATCCTTCAGCCTGCATCCTGGAATGAAGATACACAGAACAGAGCCTGCTGACCCACTGCCAATATAAAACATGAGTGAGAAATATTGATAAATCTTTGTTACTGTAAGCCACTGAGATTTGGGGGATCATTTGTTACTGTAGCATATCTCAGTGAAAGCTGACTAATTCTTTCTACAAGTAATATGCATGAGATTTATAATCAGTTTCTAAAGTTATTAAAATACATATTACTCTCTAGGTATTTAGTGTTTTATTCTAAATCTTTTTATCTGTCCAGAGTCTGTGTTATGAAAAAAAGCCTTGGATAGTCTCACTAAATTAGAGTTTGACGACGACAGGGGTCTGAAATTTATCTGAGAATAATTCAAGTAAAGTAAAAGTTGTTCTGAGATCTTCTGCCAGCCTGACCCTATGAGGATGCTCAGAAGGAGTCTGCTGGCCCTGAGTGGAGCTGAAGATGGTCAAGAAGCAAGACGTAGGTATTAGAGGTTGGCATTATTTCTGCTTGCCCAGTACCCTCCCCACTTCTGGTAAAAATGCCCTTGTTTTTCCACAAGGAAGCAGCCCTCCTCTACAGTCAGCCCCAGAGGTCTGATGGGCTGACCCACTTCCCCCACTTCAGGGCTGAGTGTATAACCTAGACCTGGCCAGTCAGAGCAGTGAGACCTCCTGGCCTTGGCAACTGGCTCAGGGAGTCATATAGCCCTCAGCAAGCTGTAATACTATGTGTTTAAAAACCACTTTATTCTCCTCCTGTGCCAGCTCTGGCCAGTGGAATACGGGCAGAAGTGATGGATGCCACTTTTAGGCCTGCACCCTAACACATCTCTCACATGGGATATTCTCTCTTTTGCCTTTCCCTGATAACCATAAAGTCTCACATTGAAAATGGTCACAAAATGGGAGGAGCCTGGACACCTTGGTGACTTAGAGCAAAGCCCCCATCCCTCAAACATGTTGGACTGTAATATAAATAAGGAGTGACTTCAGGATTTACATGTTACCATGGCAAAGTCTAGCCTACTCTGACAAATATATGACCCAAACCCAGGCCAGACTATTAGAATTAGAGTCAGCTCTAAGGACTCTAGCTTGGAAAGAGTTACTCTCTTTTTCCTGGAATTGCTAAGCTACTATAGGATCTAAACCTGGAATGCTAAGCCCATCATTCATTCATTCATTCCACAAGTTTTTCTTGAACCTCTAAAATACTCCTGGCACCAGTCTAGTCTCATAAGCCAGGGCTACACAGTGGGGAACAGCAAGTCTGAGAATGAGGCTAACAGAAAAAAGCCAAGCTGAGAAACAGAGCATTGATTTAGACTGCTGGATCCACCCATATCGGTAACTACTTGCACTCTTTTTCTTAAACCATTTTTAGTGGGGTTTCTGACACTTGCATGTAATAAGTCATAACTAATTCAAGGGTAGTCCTGAAAAGAAAGCAATGTCACAGGTCTGTGTTGTCATCCAGATGGGCTCTTAGAGATAGGGTGCAGATATTGGCCCAGACAGAGCTTGCCAGAGCAGTCCGGTGGGCACACAAATGATATGGTGTGCAGGACTGGGCATGCCCTGGGTCACTGGAACACAGCCTCAAGGATGGGGGAGGGAAGAGCAGCCCTGGCACCGAAACTGCACCAAGATTTGCTATGACGCCCAGCCAGTGTTCCGACTGCTCAGGTCAGTTCCGCCAGCACTGACCTTGCTCCTGACCTCAGGCTTTCAGGCTGCTCTTTCCTGGGCTATGACTGACTGTGGGCTTGGATTTGACAAAAATCTGCAAGTCAAAACTGGAAGGGACAAAAATAAAAGTCAATTCAATTGCATCTAGCACATGCTTATAGTGCTCCTACTGTATTCCATTTTCATTACTGGTTTGGAAAAACTGTCTTAAACACTTTCTGCATGTTAAGGACTTTATCCTTTCTCCCTCCCTCCCTCCCTCCCTCCCTTCCTTCCTTCCTTTTTTCCTTTCTTCCTTCTTTCCTTTCTGCCTTTATTTTATTCAACAGTAACTGTACATAATCTCAGCCAGGCCCTGTGCTCTGTAGTGATCACTGAAAGATCAGTGGGACATAGGGGCCCTGGATTCACAGAAAGTGTGCTAGTTGTTAATGCTGTTTACTAAATATTTTTAGCTCTTCATCTTCTGGGCAGATGGTAGGGTCACACTTCCTCCCCTCCTTGTTTGAGTAGGTTTGAATGACTAATGAGTCAGACAAATGAGTTTGTGAATTTAATTGCTTATGCAGGATCTGCTAAAGCTCTTCTTCCCACTGTTATGGTGACTATTAATATTTCAAATGATGCCTGCTTCTTCAGCCTGAGTCATGGAGACAGAAAATACGGAGCAGAACCCATACATAACCCATTATAAACATGTAACATGAGAAAGAAATAAACTTTTGTTGTTATAATTCACTAAGAGTTTAGGGTTCTTTGTTATTTCAGCATGGCCTTCCCTATCCTGACTGATACACACATTTGCCAAAGTATGTAACATTGAGTAACATTCACGACAGAGATACTTCCATAGGGTAGCTCCATAGTTATACCAAGAATACCTCCTCAGAAACACTGGGTTCCTCCCTGGTTATAAGTCTTCTCTCCTGCTAGGGCCTCTGCCTGCATGCTTTTGCTCTTCCCACAGCAGATTGCAACCAACTTCTCATCAGTCTGCCTGGGGTCTGACTTCTGGACTGAGAAGGCCTGGGCAGGATTACCTGCCAACAGTTGGGCCTCTCTGAAGATGTATTAGTTTCCAGGGCTGCTGTGACAAATTGCCACAAACAAGAGATATTTATTCTCTTGCAGTTCTGCAGGCCAGAAAACCAAAACCAAGGCCAAACAGGGCCCACTCCCCTCTGAGGTTCTAGAAAAGAATCCATTCTTTGTTTCTTCTAACTGTTGGTTGATGATATCTTCCTTGGCTTGTGGCCATGTGACTCCAATATCTGCCTCCATGTTCATATCACCTACTCCTCTGTGTCTGTCTCCTCTTCTGTGTGTCTCTTATAAGGTCGTTTGTCATTGGACTTAGGGCCCACCCAGATAATCCAGAATGAGCTCCTCATCTCATGATCCTTAACTTAATTACATCTGCAAAGACTCTTTTATCCAAATGAGGTCACATGCACAGGTTCTAGGGGTTTGGTCATAGACATATCTTTTGGGGGTCCACCAGTAAAACCCTACATGTGTCCCTAATCCCAAAGAGCGGGGTAAGGGAATGTCAGAGCCTAAAACAATGACTCTTTTGTTTGGTTTTTACATTTTTATTTTAACGGAATGTTTAGGCAATATAAAATAGACAGTGAAAAGTAAAATAAGCAAAGCCTCAGGACTCTATTGCTTGAAAGGACATGGGCCAGCATCTGCACTAGTTCTCTTCTTTCCACCTGAGTAGACGTGGTGTCCAGGGCTGGAATGAGAATGTTCACATTATCAGGGTGCTGTCTTTTCCCCCCAACAGTACTTCATGTGAACTCTCCATCTGTCCAAATAGTCCAAAACTTATGCCTTAGAAATGATTCTGACTACTGAATGTGAGTTCATTATTACCTGGGTTATTTTAAGAGTGCTTAATGATTTTTTTTCTAATTTTACAAGCAATAATGCTCATTAGAGAAATGTTGGAAATGACCAAAAAGTGTATAAGAAACCTCCCCAAATCCTACCATCCAGAATTAATTGGTAAGATTTTGTTAAATATCCTCTCAGTATTTACTCCAACCATATATTTGTTGCACTTTATTCCCAAACCAGATTGGGGACATAGGTTCTGGTGAAGATGGAATAAGCACACTATCCTACCCCTCCACTAAATGCAATGAAAACTTTGGACAGAATGAGTGGAGCAGCTTGAGGACTATGAAAAACAAATGAGATGCCCAGTTTCCAGCCTGGAATGTAAGGAGCTTGGAAGCCATCACTCCACCCAAATGGCAAAAAGTTAAACAAACTGAAAAATCAACAAGTCTTCTTAGATCTGTCAGAGAAATGAGGTAATAGGGCAAACCACTGTCCCCCAAATTAGACAGACAGACAGGTTGATACACAATCAGAAATTACCAGAGTAGAAACTGCAGAGCAGAAACCTACAGAGGAACCAGCTCCTGAACTACAAATGACAAGTTGGAAGCACCGTGTGGACAAGTCTGAGAGTTAAAAGCTCCAGGCAAACCAGTCTTGCAGGGTGGAGGGGTGTTACCCATACTTTTGTGAGTTTTACCTCCAGGAGCTCTACTAGATTCTCACAGTGAATATCAGAGAAAAGTCCCCTTGAGCTTCCTGCAGAGAGAGGGAAAAGTAACCATTTTAAAATATGCCAGAACTCTCTGTTCTTCTTAAAAGGCCTGTCCTCAAGTGTAATTATTTTGCCAGAGCCTTACCTATTGGAGTTATCTGACTGATCTGGGGGAAGGAAAATACCTATTTTCATCTCCCTTTAAGCCTTCTACCTGGGGGAAGAGAAATACCCAATTCTATTCCTCTCTAGTCATTCTGTCCTACCTAAGGCAGTGAAAAACTGAGAAGGACTTGTGAAGTTCACAGTCCAGTGGCACAGGCTCACTTAAAGACTGAGACCTAATCATAAGACTATGAAACACTTCCCTCTCCCCTCACTCATTACTACCACATTATTAAAGGCCTATTTACCAGAATCTCTTTTACCTAGTCCATCATGTCTGGCTTTCAACAAAAAAGATTACAAGGCATACTAAAAGGCAAAAACACAGTTTGAAGAGATCAGACCCATACTCAGATATGGCAGAACAAGCATCAGACCCATACTCAGATATGGCAGAGATATTGATATTATCATACTGAGAATTTAAAGCAATTATGATTAATATGCTAAGGACTTAAATGGAAAAAGAGGACAACATGCAAGAACAGGTAGGCAATGTAAGCAGAGAGATGGAAATTCTAAGAAAGGGTAAAAAAGAAATGCTTGTGATGGAAATTGCTGTAACAATAATGAATGATTTTGATGAGCTCGTCTGTAGACTGGATGTAACTGAAGAAGGTATCTCTGAGCTTGAGAATATGTCAATAGAAACTTCAAAAACTGAAAAGCAAAGAGATAAAATACTGAAAAAAATGGAACATAAAATTCAAGAACTGTGGTACAAACTATAAGAGGTGTAACATATATGTAGTGAGAATACCCAGAGAGCGGTCAAGATGGCAGAATAGGAGGACCTGGGGTTCACTTCCCCACAAATACATCAAGAATACATTTACAAGTGGAACAATTCACACAGAGCACCTGCTGAACACTAGCAGAGGACCAGACACCTAAAAGGACAAGAAAAGATCCCTGCATAACTGTGTAGGACAAAGGAGAGAAAAAGAAAAAAGGAAACAGGATGGGACCCGCCCCCCTGTAGGGCAGCTGAAGGAGAGGAGAAGTTACCGCAGATGGGGAAGCCCCCTCACCGGAGGTGCAATACGCTGAAATGGCAGGGGGTGGTGGTGGAGGGGCCTTCAGGGGCTATTGGAAGAAAGTGCAGTGGCTCGTCTGTGGCAGGCAGGAAAGAGTGAGACTTGCATGGACGGTCTGTACCAGAGCCCTGTGTGCCCCAGCCTGAGACAGGTGTCTGCCAATGCAAGTCGGGGTTGGTTGGGTGCTGAAGCGTGGGGTTAGGAGAGTGGACCCGGGGAGAGGACTGCTGTCGGCTGCGTGGAGATAGCCTGAGGGGATGGGACTGAGGAGTTCTGCAGGTAGGAATGCTCCTGGAGGCAGCGTGGACTGCCTTGGAAGTGAGGCGCCATTGTTGAGTGGTGTGCAAGGGGCGGGGCCACCATTGTGGCCACTCTCCCCACACGCCAGCCCCTGCTTCCAAGGGCACTGGGAGAAATTCGAAACAGAGCGAGTGTGCGCCCCAGTCATAGGCACCTTATCCCCCTCCTGCTTGAGCAAGCACGTGCGCCCCAATTGGTTGCCACCTTTGGCCCCTCCCACCTAAGAAAGGAAGTGTACCTCAGTCAGTTGCTCCCTTCGCCACCTCTCACCTGGGTGGGGAGCAGACGCTTGAGGGTGGTCCACACGCAGAGGTGGGGCCAAAACCAGGTAGTGTAGGGGATGGTACTGGAAGCAGGAATGTGTTGTGAGATTACTTAGAGGTAGGAGCTCAAAAAACCATCTGATTCCATAAAATTATGTATGAACTCCTGGACTCACCTCTGATCTGTACATGTACACACATGAATCTGACTCTAAACAGCAAATCTATAGCTTTGAGATCTGAACCATATAGTAGACCATCATCCAGGTCCCAGATTAGCCACTGGGTGGTGCATATATAGGATAGGTATAAATACACTGCAAAAGCCTTGAAAACTGAACTGAGATTAGAACCACAACCCTCAGAACACTGCTAAAACAAACAAATAAAAACCAACAACATTCTCTACAGCATTTAAAAAAGGCTTAGAGTCCCATAATGTAATATTCAAAATATCCTGGAGACAAAAGTATTTGACATATGAAGAACTAGGAAAATATTGACATTAACTCACACAGGACAATATAATCAACAGACTCCATCCCAGAGGTGACACAGATGCTGCTCCAAGAAAACTTTAAAGCAATGATTATATTCATGCTCCAGGAGGTAAGGGCGAACAACTTTTGAAATGGATGGAAAGAAAGTCTCAGTGGATAAATAAAAGATACTAAAAAGAACTAAGTGGAAATTTTAGCTTTGGAAAATGCATTAGCCAAAATAAAGAAGTTCCCTGATTAGAAAAGGAGCCACTGAACCTGAAGATAGATCAGTAAAATTTATCCAAAATGAACAACAGAGGAAAAAATGTAGAAAAAATGAATAGAGTCTCCAGAACTTATGAAGAAATATCAAAAGGTCTAACATTTATGTCATCACAGTCCCAAAAGGAGAGGAGAAACAATGTAGAAAAAATATTTGAAAAATAATGGCTGAAAACTCCCCAAGTTTGGCAAAAAAAAAAAAAAAAAAAAAAATCAAGAAGCTAAGTGAATCCCAGACAGGAAAAACTTAAAGAAATTCACACCCAGATACATTATAATCAAACAGCTGAAAACTTATGTAGGGAAATATGTAGAGAAATATGTACATATACACACTAGCTGAGAGAAATAAAAATTCAAATGACTGCAGATTTTACATTAGAAACCATGGAACACAGAAGGTCATGGAAAGAATATTTTTATGCTGTTAAAGAGGCTGTCAACATTGAATTTCAGATCCAGCAAAAATATCCTTTAGGAATGAGTTGAAATAAAGACATTATCAGAGGAAAGAAAATTAAGATAATTTGTTGCCAGCACTAAAACAATTGCTAAAAGAATTTCTTCAGGCAGAAGAAAAATGAAATGAAAATGAAACCTGGAAAATCAGAAATAAAGTAAGAGTAACAGCAGTAACAGTAACAGTAACAGTAACAGAGTAACCTGGGTAAATATAATAGGCTATTCTCTTAGTTTCTTTAAAATATGTTTGATGTTAAAAGTAAAAATTATAGTATTGCCTGATGGGGTTTCAATGTATGTAGATGTAGATGTAATACATAAGACTACAATGTAAAGGGAGAAGGTATGGTGAAGTTTTCTATATTTTACTTGAATTTAAAATATTAATTCTGGGCTTCCCTGGTGGTGCAGTAGTTAAGAATCTGCCTGCCAGTGCAGGGGACACAGTTTCGATCCCTGGTCCAGGAAGATCCCACATGCTGCAGAGCAACTAAGCCCATGCACCACAACTACTGAGCATGCACTCTAGAGCCTGCGAGCCACAACTACTGAGCCCATGTGCCACAACTACTGAAGCCCATGCACCTAGAACCTGTGCTCCTCAACAAGAGAAGCCACCGCAGTGTGAAGCCTGCACACCACAACAAAGAGTAGCACCTGCTCTCCACAACTAGAGAAAGCCCGAGTGTAGCAATGAAAACCCAACAATGAAGACCCAATGCAGCCAAAAATAAATAAAAATAGATAAAAAATAAATACATTTTTTTAAAAAGAAAAAAATTACTTTAAAAAATTAAAAAATAAAATATTGATTCTGAGTAGACTGTGAAAAGCTAATTATATGTATCATAATCCCTAGAGTTACCACTAAAAAATCTATACAAAGACATATATAAGATAAATTAAATAAATATATTAAAATGGAATACTAAACATTTTGCAAATAATCCAAAAGATGGCATCTTTAGGCCAAAACCTCACTGTCTTAATTACTGAAGCTTTGGTATAAATCTACAAAACAGGGTTAGCTCTTCAACTTTGTTCTTTCCCAAAGTTGTTTTGACTATTCTAGGTCCTTTGCATTTCCATATGAATTTTAGAATCAGCTAGTTGATTTCCACAAAGATGTCTCCTAGAATTATGAACGAGATTGCACTGAATCCCTAGACCAACTTTGGGAGAATTGACATATGACAATATAGAGTCTTCCAATCCATGAACAAAGTATAGCTCTCCATTTATTTTATTTACATATTCTTTAATTTTCAGAAATATTTATTAGCAGAGTCAATATATAGGTTTTTCACATCTTTTTTCAGATGTCATATTTTAATACCATTTTAAATATTTGTTTTTAACTTTAATATCTGATTTTTCAATCCTAGTATGTAGAAACATAATTGATTTTTGTATATTGACTTTGAATTCTGCAACCTTGCTAAACTCATAAGTTCTGGTAGCTAGTAATTTTATATATTTCATCATATTTCATAGGGGATCATGTCATCTGTGAATCTTGTTTCTTGTTTCCCAATTTAGATGACTTTTATTCCTTTTTCGTGCCTTATTGAACTGCTTAGAATCTCCAGTACAATTTTGACTCTTGAGTGTGAACATTCTTTTCTTGTTTCTGATCATAGGGGGAAAGCATTCAATCTTTCACTATTACTATGATGTTAGCTGGAGGTTTTTCATTGAGTTAAGGAAGTTCTCCACTGTTCCTAGTTTGCTGAGATAGTTCTTATCAGGAATGGATGTTGGATTTTGTCAAATGCTTTTTCTCCATTTATCGAAATGATCATATGGTTTTTCTTTTTCAGTTTCTTAATATGTTGTACTAGTTTCCCAATATGGTGTCCTAGTTTCCCAGGGATTCTATAACAAATTACCACAAACTTGGTGGCTTAAAAACACGGAAATTTATTCTCTTACAGTAATGCAGTCTAGAAGTCTGAAATCAAGGTGCCAGCAGAGTCATACTCACACTGTAGGCTCTAGGGAAGGATCCTTCCTTGTGTCTTCTAGCTTCTCAAGGCTCCAGTAGTTCATTGTGTAGTGGCTGGATAGCTCCAATCTCAGCACACCTCTATCTTCACATAGCCTTCTACATGTTTGTTATGTGTGACCTCTCTTCTCTTCTTATAAAGATACCAGTCATTGGATTTAGGGCTCACCCTAAACCCAGGAGGATTTTGTTTCAAGTCCCTTAACTAATTACATCTGCAAAGTATTTCCAAATAAGGTCACATTCTGAATTTCTGAGTGGACATGAATTTTAGGAGACAATATTTCAACTCACTACATGTGACCAAATACATTGTTTGATTTTTGAATGTTGAATCAAACTTACAATTCAACACCCATTTATGATAAAAACCCTGCAGAACATAGGCATAGAGGGAACTTTCCTCAACATAATAAAGGCCATATATGACAAACCCACAGCCAACATCGTCCTCAATGGTGAAAAACTGAAAGCATTTCCACTATGATCAGGAACAATACAAGGTTGCCCACTCTCACCACTCTTATTCAACATAGTTTTGGAAGTTTTAGCCACGGCAATCAGAGAAGAAAAGAAAAGAAAAGGAATCCAAATCAGAAAAGAAGTAAAGCTGTCACTGTTTGCAGATGACATGATACTATACATAGAGAATCCTAAAGATGCTACCAGACACCTACTAGAGCTAATCAATGAATTTGGTAAAGTAGCAGGATACAAAATTAATGCACAGAAATCTCTGGCATTCCTATACACTAATGATGAAGAATCTGAAAGTGAAATTAAGAAAACACTCCCATTTACCATTGCAACAAAAAGAATAAAATATCTAGGAATAAACCTACCTAAGGAGAAAAAAGACCTGTATGCAGAAAATTATAAGACACTGTTGAAAGAAATTAATGATACAAATAGATGGAGAGATATACCATGTTCTTGGATTGGAAGAATCAATATTGTGAAAATGACTCTACTACCCAAAACAATCTACAGATTCAATGCAATCCCTATCAAAGGGCTACTGGCATTTTTCACAGAACTAGAACAAAAAATTTCACAATTTGTATGAAAACACAAAAGACCCCGAATAGCCAAAGCAATCTTGAGAACGAAAAACGGAGCTGGAGGAATCAGGTTCCCAGACTTCAGACTATACTACAAAGCTATCAAGACAGTATGGTACTGGCACAAAAACAGAAAGATAGATCAACAGAACAGGATAGAAAGCCCAGAGATAAACCCACGCACATATGGTCACCTTATCTTTGATAAAGGAGGCAGGAATGTACAGTGGAGAAAGTACAGCCTCTTCAATAAGTGGTGCTGGGAAAAATGGACAGCTACTTGTAAAAGTATGAGATTAGAACACTCCCTAACACCATACACAAAAATAAGCTCAAAATGGATTAAAGACCTAAATGTAAGGCCAGACACTATCAAACTCTTAGAGGAAAACATAGGAAGAACACTCTATGACATAAATCACAGCAAGATCCTGTTTGACCCACCTCCTAGAGAAATGGAATAAAAACAAAAATAAACAAATGAGACCTAATGAAACTTAAAAGCTTTTTCACAGCAAAGGAAACCATAGACAAGACTAAAAGACAACCCTCAGAATGGGAGAAAATATTTGCAAATGAAGCAACTGACAAAGGATTAATCTCCAAAATTTACAAGCAGCTCATGCAGCTCAATAACAAAAAAAACAAACAACCCAATCCAAAAATGGGCAGAAGACCTAAATAGACATTTCTCCAAAGAAGATATACAGATTGTTAACAAACACATGAAAGAATGCTCAACATCATTAATCATTAGAGAAATGCAAATCAAAACTACAATGAGATATCATCTCACACCAGTCAGAATGGCCATCATCAAAAAATCTACAAACAATAAATGCTGGAGAGGGTATGGAGAAAAGGGAACCCTCTTGCACTGCTGGTGGGAATTGGTACAGCCACTATGGAGAACAGTATGGAAGTTCCTTAAAAATCTACAAATAGAACTACCATATGACCCAGCAATCCCACTACTGGGCATATACCCTGAGAAAACCATAATTCAAAGAGTCATGCACCAAAATGTTCATTGCAGCTCTATTTACAATAGCCCGGAGATGGAAACAACCTAAGTGTCCATCAACAGATGAATGGATAAAGAAGATGTGGCACATATATACAATGGAATATTACTCAGCCATAAAAAGAAACAAAATTGAGTTATGTAGTGAGGTGGTTGGACCTAGAGTCTGTCATACAGAGTGAAGTAAGTCAGAAAGAGAGAGACAAATACTGTATGTTAACACATATATATGGAATCTAAGGGGAAAAAAATGCCATGAAGAACCTAGTGATAAGATGGGAATAAAGACACAGACCTACTAGAGAGTGGACTTGAGGATATGGGGAGGGGGAAGGGTAAGCTATGACAAAGTGAGAGAGTGGCGTCGGCATTTTTAAGCTACCAAACGTAAAATAGATAGCTAGTGGGAAGCAGCCGCATAGCACAGGGATATCGACTCGGTGCTTTGTGACCACCTAGAGGGGTGGGATAGGGAGGGTGGGAGGGAGGGAGACGCAAGAGGGAAGGGATATTGGAACATATGTATATGTATATACAAAGTTTCTGCTTTATTATAAAGCAGAAACTAACACACTATTGTAAAGCAATTATACTCCAATAAAGATATAAAAAAAAAACAAAAAAAACTTACCTTCTTGGGCTAAACCCCAAGAAGGCTAAACCCCCCATTGGTCATGATGTGTTAATATTTATTGTTAAATTGGATTTGCTAAACTTTTGTTTAAGAATCTTGCATCTATATTGATAAGGAATTTTAGTCTGGAGTTTTCTTTTCTTGCAATGTCTTTGCCTGGTTTTGATATCAGGATAATACTGGCCTAATGAAGTAGTTGGGAAACAGTCTCTTCATTTCAATTTTTTGGAAGCACTTGTATAGAATTGCGATGACTTCTTTCTTAAATGTTTGCCATAATTCCCCAGTGAAACCATGTGGGCCTGCAGTTTTCTTTGTGGGAACTACAAATTTAATTTCTTTAATGAATATAGTGCTATTTGGATTATCTAATTTTTCTTGAGTTAGCTTTGGTAGTTTGTGGCTTTCAAGGAATTTGTGTATTTCATCTAGGTTTTCAAATTTATAGACATAAATTTTTTTCATAATATTCATTTATTACTCTTCAAATACCTGTAGAAATCACTGATGATGTAAGCTCTCTCATTTCTGTTATTAGTATTTGAGTCCCCTCTTCCATTCTAATCAGTTTGGCTAGAAATTTATTAACTTTATTCCTCTGATCTATTGTTATTTTTTCACTTTATTGATTTCCCTTTGATCTTTATTATAACCTTTCTTTTTATTTTTGTTTAATTTGCTCTCCCTTTTCTAGTTTCCTCTTAAGTACTGCTCTACCTGCATCCCACAAGTTTTGATATGTTGTGCTTTCATTTTTATTCAGTTTTCAAAATCCTTTCTAATCTTCCTTTTAATTTATTCTTTCACATATGGGTTATTTAGAATTGTTCTATTGAGTTTCCAAATAGTTGGAGATTTCCCAGATATCTTTCTATCGTTGAATTCTAATTTAATTCCATTGTGGTCAGAGAACATGGTTTGTATAACTTAAATCCTTTTAAATTTATGAAGACATGAATCTCAAGGGTATTATATTGAATGAAGTTACCCTCAAAAGGTTACAAACTATACCAAAACCAGACAAAGATGTCACAAAGAAAGAAAATTACAGGCCAATATCACTGATGAACATAGATGCAAAAATCCTCAACAAAGTACTATCAAACAGAATCTAACAGCACATTAGAAGGATCATGCACTATGATCAAGTGGGGTTTATCCCAGGAATGCAAGGATTCTTCAGTATATGCAAATCAATCAACGTGATACACCATATTAACAAATTGAAGGAGAAAAACCATATGATCATCTCAATAGATGCAGAGAAAGCTTTCAACAAAATTCAACACCCATTTATGATAAAAACCTGTGGAGAACAGTATGGAGGTTCCTTAAAAAACTAAAAATAGAACTACCACATGATCCAGCAATCCCACTACTGGGCATATACCCTGAGAAAACCATAATTCAAAAAGAGTCATGTACCAAAATGTTCATTGCAGCTCTCTTTACAATAACCAGGACATGGAAGCAACCTAAGTGCCCATCAACAGATGAATGGATAAAGGAGATGTGGCACATATATACAATGGAATATTATTCAGCCATAAAAAGGAATGAAACTGAGTTATTTGTAGTAAGGTGGATGGACCTAGAGACTGTCATACAGAGCGAAGTAAATCAGAAAGAGAAAAACAAATACCGTATGTTAACACATATACGTGGAATCTAAAAAAAGAAAAAAATATTGGTCAGAAGAACCTACGGGGGGAAGGATACAGGGAGGGGGAACGGTAAGATGGGATAAAGTGAGAGAGTGGCATGGACATATATAAACTACCAAACGTAAAATAGATAGCTAGTGGGAAGCAGCCGCATAGCACAGGGAGATCAGCTCGGTGCTTTGTGACCACCTAGAGGGGTGGGATAGGGAGGGTGGGAGGGAGGGAGGTGCAAGAGAGAAGAGGTATGGGGACATATGTAGATGTATAACTGATACACTTTGTTATAAAGCAAAAACCAACACAACATTGTAAAGCAATTATACTCCAATAAAGATGTTAAAAAAAAGAAAAAGGATACAAACTGTAATGATTCATTTATATGACATTCTGGAAAAGACAAAACCATAGGAAGAGAGAACAGATCAGTGGTGGCCAGTAGTTAAGTACAGGGGCTGGGTTTTCTACAAGGGGGGTGGTGTGGGGGTGTTTTTTTGGGGTGACAAAACTATTCTCTATTCTAATTGTGCTTACGGCCAGACTTCCCCAAAGCTGGAAGCTGAACTTCCTCCTCCAATTACCTAGACATTAAACATGTCCTTATTTGACCCCTATGTGTGGGACTTGGCTGGGCAGTGTGGGGAACAAAGGAGGCCTATGCCCTGCCGCTTGTGGGGCATCAAACATGATTAAGTAGAGAAGCAAGGCATAAACACCACAGTATCCCAGTCTGATGTACCAAAGCCATGACTCTACATTCCATAGCTTGTGTTGATCTTTGACCTGAGACTTGTGGTGCAGAACCCCTGTCAAGCCGCTCTCAGGTAAAATTTTTCCAATTCTGTAATTTCTCAACCACCTCATGTTTTAAAACCAGTGCATTCATAGTTCTTCTCCCACCCTTCGGCCAGGGTGGCATCTAACTTCTAGGGTGCAGAGGTGATGGAGAGGAACTGATTTCAAGATGCCTACTGCAGTAGCCACTTTGGTTCCTCAGCCTTGGTGCCTTCTGCAGCTTTTGGGCCGCCCACACTCCCACGCTGACCCAGCCACATCCCGCTTCATTTGGTGCTGCTCACACAGGCCTACCTACCCCCTAATCCCTCCTGGAGCCCAAGAACTCTGAGTAGTTGCCCACATGTCTCCCTAGAGGCTGCACTCAAGCCCAGAGCGCTTGCTGCTCTCTGGTCTGCAGTGCTAGACTTGACCTTCTTGGTGGACTCCCAGGTCCTTGGACTCGTCTGGGAAGCAAGACCAGGTGTCCTCTCTCTCAGTTCTGGCCCAGCCTGTGCTCTGGGTAGCCCCCTGGGAGGTAGGGGAAGTTGAAATCAGGGTCCCTTCTCAGGGGCTCATACCAGCTGGTCTCAACTATACTTGCCTACATCCCCAGGAGGCTCCATACCTGCCTGGGAGACCTGGCCTCCTCAGCATCCTGCCCATTAAGGGCTCACACTCTGCTTTGGAATTGAACATCTTCTGTCTTTTGTAACTGAAGGCCTTGCTCTAAGAACCATGGATGATCCTAGCCATTGTTTTGAGAAGTCCCGCAGTAAGTACCTGACTGAGCCCTGTGACTTCATTTGGTCATTTCTCCAGGAAACACCCGCCTCAGAAGGCCATGAAGATAGACAGCTGCAGCACTGCCTGAACAAGAGATAGGCAGGGAGCAGGAAATACAGAGGAAAAAAATCCCAGTTATTCTGCCAAAGTGGTTTTGGAGACAATCGGTCAGAGATAGGTTTGAATACCTTACCTACTTCCTAACTTTGTGACCCCAGCAGCTTCCTAATCCTTAATCCTTGGACACCATCAGGGCCAGTCTGCAGTGAGAAGCAGTAGCACGTGGCCATCAGAGCCCAGCAGAGGAGAGGGACTCCACACGATGAAGGACTGCCCAGGTTTAGGGACCTGTGGGGTCAGACCATCTGCCGAGGAGCCATGTGACTTTGAAAAGGCCCCATTCCTGGTGTGAGCCTGTTTCCTAATCTGTAATACAGGATAACAATACATAACTCACAGGGTCACTGTACAAATCAAAAGAGATCATGTAAGCAGAGTGCACCTGGCAGCATCATCAGCATATCACTCCTGCCCTGATGATGACGGTGATGATGGTGATATTGACAATGACAATGACATTGATGATGTGATGATGAGAGCAATAACAATGATGGAGATGGTGACAGTGATGATGACCAAAGGGATCTGATGGGCCAGGGGTGAGAGACTCCTGAAACCTAAGAGGCTGAGACAGAGGGATCCTCCTTGTCCTGATATGAACCCCCTGTGTCACAACCTTGAAAATCTCTGGGGAAAGGAGGCAAATGAATAATCCTCATTGCTTCTTGGAACAGAGGTGTGTGTCTGGTTAGAGACCCATTACCAGGGCGACCTGGGCTCCCTCCTTGGGCTTATCTGGGACGTGATCGGTGCTGTGTTTGTCTAGTGGGCACAGCCTGACTGAACCCTGGTGTAGGGAAGAGACACTGGGCAGATAGTTGGGGCCACTGGGAGGATCTCTGACTCTAGACTGGGCAGTCTGGTTCAGACCCCCAAGGTGGCAGGGAACTACTTTAAACACTTTTGAACAATGTGTTTATTTGTGCATTAAAGAGAACATTTTAAATTCAACTTCTATACAACTTACTATACACAGGTATGTACAAACAGAGAGGATGGGCATTCTCATGTCCTGGATCTGTCTTGATGCCACCTCCCTCACCCTTGCAGCCCAGATGAGGATCTGAAGCAGCTCCTCACCCTGTCCCACCTGGGCCACGGGGAGTCCCTCTGTGTGTGACAGGACCTCCCTGCACAGCTACAGGAATTTGCTGAGCTGTTAGTGTTCCACAGAGGCTATGTTCCTCATGCCCTTTCTTCCCTCTCCCACCTCCCTCCTCAAACAGGCATCCATTTCTAACCATATGATATCTAACCTTTCTTACCTTTCTCTCCACGTTCTATAATCAGACACACACCCAGGTTTTTTGTTTTTTTAATTAATTAATTAATTAATTAATTTTACATCTTTATTGGAGTATAATTGCTTTACAATGTTGTGTTAGTTTCTGCTGTATAACAAAGTGAATCAGCTATACATATACATATATCCCCATATCTCCTCCTTCTTGCGCCTCCCTCCCAGCCTCCCTGTCCCACCCCTCTAGGTGGTCACAAAGCACGGAGCTGATCTCCCTGTGCTATGCGGCTGCTTCCCACTATCTATTTAACTTTTGGTCCATGTGACTCTCTCACTTTGGTCCATGTGACTCTCTCACTTTGTCCCATCTTACCCTTTCCCCTCCCTGTGTCCTCAAGTCCATATTCTACATCTGTGCCTTTATTCCTGTCCTTCCCCTATGTTCGTCAGAACTTTTTTTTTTTTTTTTTTTTAGATTCCATATATATGTGTTAGCATATGGTATTTGTTTTTCCCTTTCTGATTTACTTCACTCTGTATGAGAGTCTCTAGGTCCATCCACCTCAGTACAAATAACTCAATTTCTTTTCTTTTTATGGCTGAGTAATATTTCATTGTATATATGTGCTACATCTTCTTTATCCATTCATCTGTTGATGGACACTTAGATTGTTTCCATGTCCTGGCTACTGTAAATACTGCTGCAATGAACATTGAGGTACATGACTTTTTTTTTTTTAACATCTTTATTGTGGTATAATTGCTTTACAATGGTGTGTTAGTTTCTGCTTTATAACAAAGTGAATCAGTTATACATATACATATGTTCCCATATCTCTTCCCTCTTGTGTCTCCCTCCCACCCACCCTCCCTATCCCACCCCTCCAGGCGGTCACAAAGCACCGAGCCGATATCCCTGTGCCATGCGGCTGTTTCCCACTAGCTATCTACCTTACGTTTGTTAGTGTATATATGTCCATGCCTCTCTCTCGCCCTGTCACAGCTCACCTTTCCCCCTCCCCATATCCTCAAGTCCGTTCTCCAGTAGGTCTGTGTCTTTATTCCTGTCTTACCCCTAGGTTCTTCATGACATTTTTTTTCTTAAATTCCATATATATGTGTTAGCATACGGTATTTGTCTTTTTCTTTCTGACTTACTTCACTCTGTATGACAGACTCTAGGTCTATTCACCTCATTACAAATAGCTCAATTTCGTTTCTTTTTATGGCTGAGTAATATTCCATTGTATATATGTGCCACATCTTCTTTATCCATTCATCCTATGGTGGGCACTTAGGTTGTTTCCATCTCCGGGCTATTGTAAATAGAGCTGCAATGAACATTTTGGTACATGACTCTTTTTGAATTTTGGTTTTCTCAGGGTATATGCCCAGTAGTGGGATTGCTGGGTCATATGGTGGTTCTATTTTTAGTTTATTAAGGATCCTCCATACTGTTATCCATAGTGGCTTTATCAATTTACATTCCCACCAACGGTGCAAGAGGGTTGCCTTTTCTCTACACCCTCTCCAGCATTTATTGTTTGTAGATCTTTTGATGATGGCCATTCTGACTGATGTGAGATGATATCGCTTTGTAGTTTTGACTTGCGTTTCTCTAATGATTAGTGATGTTGAGCATCTTTCATGTGTTTGTTGGCAATCTGTATATCTTCTTTGGAGAAATGTCTGTTTAGGTCTTCTGCCCATTTTTGGATTGGGTTGTTTGTTTGATATTGAGCTGCATGAGCTGCTTGTATATTTTGGAGATGAAACTTTGTCAGTTGCTTCATTTGCAAATATTTTCTCCCATTCTGAGGGTTGTCTTTTCATCTTGTTTATTCTCTCCTTTGCTGTGCAAAAGCCTCTAAGTTTCATTAGGTCCCATTTGTTTATTTTTTATTTCCATTTCTCTAGGAGGTGGGTCAAAAAAGATCTTACTGTGATTTATGTTATAAAGTGCTCTGCCTGTGTTTCCCTCTAAGAGTTTGATGGTGTCTGGCCTTACATTTAGGTCTTTAATCCATTTTGAGTTTATTTTTGTGTATGGTGTTAGGGAGTGTTCTAATTTCATTCTTTTACATGTAGCTGTCCGGTTTTCCTAACACCACTTATTGAAGAGGCTGTCTTTTCTCCACTGTATATTCTTGCCTCCTTTATCAAAGATAAGATGACCATATGTGCATGGATTTATCTCTGGGCTTTCTATCCTGTTCCACTGATCTATATTTCTGTTTTTGTGCCAGTACCATACCGTCTTGATTACTGTATCTTTGTAATATAGTCTGAAATCAGGGAGCAGGATTCCCCCAGCTCCGTTTTTCTTTCTCAAGATTGCTTTGGCTATTCGGGATCTTTTGTGTTTCCATACAAATTGTGAAATTTTTTGCTCTAGTTCTATGAAAAATGCCATTGGTAGTTTGATAGGGATTGCATTGACTTTGTAGATTGCTTTGGGTAGTATAGTCATTTTCACAATGTTGATTCTTCCAACCCAAGAACTTGGTAAATCTCTCCATCTCTTTGTATCATCTTTAATTTCTTTCATTAGTGTCTTGTAGTTTTCTGCATACAGGTCTTTTTTCTCCTTAGGTAGGTTTATTCCTAGATATTTTATTCTTTTTGTTGTAATGGTAATTGGGAGTGTTTTCTTAATTTCACTTTCAGATTTTTCATCATTAGTGTATAGGAATGCCAGAGATTTCTGTGCCTTAATTTTGTATCCTGCTACTTTACCAAATTCATTGATTAGCTCTAGTAGGTGTCTGGTAGCATCTTTAGGATTCTCAAACAGTGACAGTTTTATTTTTTCTTTTCCAATTTAGATTCCTTTTTCTTCTCTGATTACTGTGGCTAAAACTTCCAAAACTATGTTGGATAATAGTGGTGAGAGTGGGCAACCTTGTCTTGTTCCTGATCTTAGTGGATATGGTTTCAGTTTTTCACCATTGAGAATGATGTTGGCTGTGAGTTTGTCATATAAGGTCTTTATTATGTTGAGGTAAGTTCCCTCTATGCCTACTTCTGCACGGTGTTGAATTTTGTCGAAAGCTTTCTCTGCATCTATTGAGATGATCATATGGCTTTTCTGCTTCAATTTGTTAATATTGTGAATCACATTGATTGATACGCGTGTACTGAAGAATCCTTGCATTCCTGTGATAAACCCCACTTGATCATGGTGTATGATCCTTTTAACGTGATGCTGGGTTCTGTTTGGTAGTATTTTGTTGAGGATTTTTGCATCTATGTTCATCCGTGATATTGGCCTGTAGTTTTCTTTTTCGTGACATCTTTGTCTGGTTTGGGTATCAGGGTGATAGTGGACTCATAGAATGAATTTGAGAGTGTTCCTCCCTCTGCTATATTTTGGAAGAGTTTGAGAAGGATAGGTGTTAGCTCTTTTCTAAATGTTTGATAGAATTTGCCTGTGAAGCCATCTGGTCCTGGGC
The DNA here is from genome assembly GCF_964270905.1 of Leucopleurus acutus. NCBI lineage: Eukaryota > Metazoa > Chordata > Mammalia > Artiodactyla > Delphinidae > Leucopleurus > Leucopleurus acutus. The sequence continues at coordinate 18,148,613 of NC_139145.1, forward strand.
TTTTGTTTGTTGGAAGATTGTTTTTTTTATAAATTTATTTATTTAGTTAGGTATTTTTGGCTGTGTTGGGTCTTCATTTCTGTGTGAGAGCTTTTTCCAGTTGCGGCGAGAGGGGGCCACTCTTCATGGTGGTGTGCGGGTCTCTCACTGTCGCAGCCTCTCTTTGCGGAGCACAGTCTCCAGATGCGCAGGCTCAGTAGTTGTGGCTCACAGGCCCAGCTCCTCTGCGGCATGTGGGATCCTCCCAGACCAGGGCTCAAACCCGTGTCCACTGCATTGGCAGCCAGAATCTCAACCACTGCGCCACCAGGGAAGCCCCTGTTGGAAGATTTTTTTGTTTGGTTTGGTTTTATTTTTTTGTGGTACGTGGGCCTCTCACTGTGTGGCCTCTCCCGTTGCGGATCACAGGCTCTGGACGCGCAGGCTCAGAGGCCATGGCTCACTGGCCCAGCCGCTCCGCAGCATGTGGAATCTTCCCAGATTGGGGGACGAACCTGTGTCCCCTGCATCAACAGGCGGACTCTCAACCACTGTGCCACCAGGGAAGCCCTGTTGGAAGATTTTTAATCACAGTTTCAACTTCAGTGCTTGTGATTGGTCTGTTTATATTTTCTATTTCTTCCTGGTTCAGTGTCGAAAGGTTGTGCTTTTCTAAGAATTTGTCCATTTCTTCCAGTTGTCCATTTTATTTGAATATAGTAGCTTGTAGTAATCTCTCATGATCCTTTGTATTTCTGCAGTGTCATTTGTTACTTCTCCTTTTCGTTTCTAATTCTGTTGATTTGAGTCTTTTCCCCTTTTTTCTTGATGAGTCTGGCTAATGGTTTGTCAACTTTATCTTCTCAAAGAACAAGCTTTTAGTTTTATTGAACTTTGCTACTGTTTCCTTCATTTCTTTATTTCTGATCTGATTTTTATGATTTCTCTCCTTCTGCTAACTTTGGGGTTTTTTTTGTTCTTCTTTCTCTAATTGCTTTAGTTGTAAGGTGAGGTTGTTTGTTTGAGATGTTTCTTGTTTCTTGAAGTAGGATTGTGTTGCTATAAACTTCCCTCTTAGAACTGCTGCATCCCATAGGTTTTGGGTCATCGAGATTTCATTTTCATTTGTTTCTAGGTATTTTTTGAGTTCCTCTTTGATTTCTTCAGTGATCTCTTTGTTATTTAGTAGTGTATTGCTTAGCCTCCATGTGTTTGTATTTTTTACAGTTTTTTTCCTGTAATTGATTTCTAGTCTCATAGTGTTGTGGTCAGAAAAGATACTTGATATGATTTCAATTTTCTTAAATTTACTAGGGCTTGATTTGTGACCCAAGATGTGATGTATCCTGGAGAATGTTCCATGAGCACTTGAGAAGAAAGTGTATTCAGTTGTTTTTGGATGGAATGTCCTGTAAATATCAATTAAGTCCATTTCATTTAATGTGTCATTTAAAGCTTGTGTTTCCTTATTTATTTTCATTTTGGATGATCTGTCTTTTGGTGAAAGTGGGGTGTTAAAGTCCCCTACTATGATGTGTTACTGTTGATTTCCCCTTTTATGGCTGTTAGCATTTGCCTTATGTATTGAGGTGCTCCTATGTTGGGTGCATAAATATTTACAATTGTTATATCTTCTTCTTGGATTGGTCTCTTGATCATTATGTAGTGTCCTTCTTTGTCTCTTGTAATAGTCTTTATTTTAAAGTCTATATTGTCTGATATGGGACTTGCTACTCCAGCCTTCTTCTGATTTCCATTTACATGGAATATCATTTTCCATCCCCCCACTTTCAGTCTGTATGTGTCCCTAGGTCTGAAGTGGGTCTCTTGTAGACAGCATATATATGGGTCTTGTTTTTGTGTCCATTCAGCCAGTCTATGTCTTTTAGTTGGAGCATTTAATCCATTTACATTTAAGGTAATTATCAATATGTATCTTCCTATTACCATTTTCTTAATTTGGGGGGGTTTGTTTCTGTAGGTCTTTTCCTTCTCTTGTGTTTCCTGCCTAGAGAAGTTCCTTTAGCATTTGTTGTAAGGCTGGTTTGGTGGTGCTGAATTCTCTTAGCTTTTGCTTTTCTGTAAAGGTTTTAATTTCTCCATTGAATCTGAATGATATCCTTGCTGGGCAGAGTAATCTTGGCTGTAGGTTTTTCCCTTTCATCACTTTAAATATGTCCTGCCACTCCCTTCTGGCTTACAGAGTTTCTGCTGAAAGATCAGCTGTTAACCTTATGGGGAATTCCCTTGTATGTTATTTGTTACTTTTCCCTTGCTGCTTTTAATATTTTTTCTTTGTATTTAATTTTTCATAGTTTAATTAATATGTGTCTTGGCATGTTTCTCCTTCGATTTATCCTGTATAAGACTCTTTGTGCTTCCTGGACTTGATTTACTATTTCGTTTCGCATATTAGGGAAGTCTTCAACTATAATCTCTTGAAATATTTTCTCAGTCACTTTCTTTTTCTCTTCTTCTTCTGGGACCCCTATAATTTGAATGCTGGTGCATTTAATGTTGTCCCAGAGGTCTCTGAGACTGTCTTCAATTCTTTTCATTCTTTTTTCTTTATTCTGTTCTGTGGTAGTTATTTTCACTATTTTATCTTCCAGGTCACTTATCCGTTCTTCTGCCTCAGTTGTTCTGCTGTTGCTTCCTTCTAAAGAATTTTGAATTTCATTTATTGTGTTGTCCATCATTGTTTGTTTGCTCTTTAGTTCTTCTAGGTCCTTGTTAAGTGTTTCTTGTATTTTCTCCATTCTATTTCCAAGATTTTGGATCATCTTTACTATCATTACTCTGAATTCTTTTTCAGGTAGACTGCTTATTTCCTCTTCATTTGTTTGGTCTGGTGGGTTTTTACTTTGATCCTTCATCTGCTGTGTGCTTCTCTGTCTTCTCATTTTGCTTAACTTACTGTGTTTGGGGTCTCCTTTTCACAGGCTGCAGGTTTGTAGTTCCTGTTGTTTTTGGTGTCTGCCTCCAGTGGGTAAGTTTTGTTCAGTGGCTGTGTAGGCTTCCTGATGGAGGGGACAGGTGCCTGTATTCTTGTGGATGAGGCTGGATCTTGTGTTTCTGGTGGGCAGGACTGCGTCTGGTGGTGTGTTTTGGGGTGTCTGTGAGCTTATTATGATTTTAGGTATCCTGTCTGCTAATGGGTGGGGTTGTGTTCCTGTCTTGCTAGTTGTTTGGCAAGGGGTGTACAGCACTGGAGTTTGCTGGTTGTTGAGTGGAGCTGGGTCTTAGCATTGGGGCGGAGATCTCTGGGAGAGCTCTCACTGATTCCTATTACGTGGGGGTGGGAGGTCTCTGGTGGTCCAATGTCCTGAATTCGGCTCTCCCACCTCAGATGCTCAGGCCTGACAGCTGGCTGAAGGCACCAAGACCCTTTTGGGAAGTTTGAGGTCTTTGGCTAGTGTTCAGTAGGTGTTCTGTAGGAGTTGTTCTACATGTAGATGTATTTTTGATGTATTTGTGGGGAGGAAGGTTATCTCCACATCTTACTCCTCCACCATATTGAAGGTCCTACTCACCCAGGGTTTTTTGTTGTTTCTTTTGTTTTGTTCACTTTACAAAAGTGGGATATTGCATTTCCTTCTCTGTATCCTGCTTTTCTCATGGAAAAGTTTACCATAGAAGTCCCTCCAAGTAAATTGTCTTGAATTTAATTCATTTTTCTAAGCTGCTTAACCTTCCATGAAATAGTTGTGCCACACATTACTGTATCTCTTCCTTATCGACAAGGAATCTCTTTTTTCCCACTGCTTGTGTTATACTAATTGGCAAATGAAGGTGGGGGGGGCCTGTGGTGGTGGAAGGTGCTGGAGGGAGAAGGTAGAGTTGATGAAGCTGGAGTTGTTGTTGGTGATTACGTTTCCATGTGCCAGGGACTGTATGGGGTCAGTCGCATGTCTCGTGTGTCACCTAGGATGAGCCCAAACTAGGATACAGAGCACAGCTGTCAGCTGAATTGCTGGCCAGGGGCCTTGTGCACTTATTTGCATGGGTGGCTGTCTTATTTGCACTTTTCTTAGTTTCTGGGGTTGCAGAGGCTTGGCGTGAGAGAAGGGTGCAGATGGAGGGAGTGGAGGATGCAGGAGGTACAGGTCTTTGGGGTTCCTGTGGGGAGAGGCAGAGGCTGAGTCTTCAAGAGACATTTTGTGAGAACTAAAGTGCGTGCTTTTCAGGTTACAGGTACCCAGTGAGGCAAGACAGGAATCGAAACAGGAGGCTGCAAACACATCAGTCACTGAAGACACGGGGGCCATAGTACCTGTGGGAACTGCTAGTGAGGGCTTGGGAGAGGGTGTCACTCAGCAGTCACAGGCTCAAACATGTAAGATGCCCCTGGAGGCCCCCAGAAATGCAGAGGACCAGGGCTGGTGTTTCCATACATGGGAGCCAGGCTTGCTTGGTGGGAAGGCTAAGGGGCAGCGTACAGAGTGGTGGGATGGCTGGAACCAGGGCTGGGCAGGAGCAGGAGCCAGGCCAGCTGGAGTAGGTAGCTTCAGCAGGGCACTGGGCTGTCTGTTCTCTCCTTAAACCCACAGGATTCAAAAAAAAGAAAGAAAGAAAACCCACAAGATTCATAGCCCAGGAGGGCTGCTCCGATTGGCCATGCCTGCCTGGCCCTTGCTCCTCGAGGCCACGGCAGGCTGGGCCCATGATCAAAGGTGCCACTAAGACCCATGGGGCATGGTGATTCCCCAAGTGAAAGTGGAGTACCATGACTTGAAGCAGGAGGAATTGACACTGGGGCACCTGTACTTCATTATGTCCACTTTACAGATGGGGATATTGAGGCACTGAGACGGGGAGCCATTTACCAAAGTTTGCTGTCTCATTTGGTTTCCCCAGAAACAGACTCTGAGACAAGGATTTGTGTACTAGTGTTAATAGTTAACTGAGTGCTGCAGTAGGTTATTTGGGTGCAAGTTTGTGGGAAGCACTCTGAGGGAGTGAGGAAGGGAGAAACATCCATAAACAGTGTGTTAATGAGCAGGCTACTGCTGGGGCTCAGTCCCCTGGGGACCTTCCAGACACTTGGAGGCACACTCTTTGAGAGGTCCCACTGAGCGGCAAGGAGGCTGGGACACTGACACCCCCACTCTCATCCTGGTGGGGGGGGCACTTCCTCAACATCTCAGGCCTGCCCTACCCAGAGGCAGAGATATGTCTGGAATAATCAAATGACCTCATAGACCGACACCTGGGCGTGCCATGTGACCTTAGGATAGGCCTTGGCTGTGGACAGGGCACCCACTGGCAGTGTCTGTACAGTTGCATTCCTGGAAAGGGGCGGACCAGGGGATGCAAGCGACAGCAATCAGCCTTACTCTGTTATCATGCCCTACTTCCCGCCTCATATCGAAGTATTTTATATATATCATGTAGTTGCTGGTGGGGGCCAGTTGGCACCTCCTCTCTGCAGGGCAGTTTAACAATGGGCCACTTTAGATGTGAGGAACAGATGTCCCCCCACAAGACTCAAGCCACAGGAGTGAACGGAAACCAAATTTCAGTGTCAAAGTTGTCAGAGGGCCTGAGAAGATGCTGAGCACCTGGGCTCTCTCTTCTTTTTTACTTTGCAGCTTCATTTGGTCTGTTAGTCCTGCCCCAGCCCTCCAGAGCCGCAGGAGCACCCACTTCAAGCTGCGGTCCAGGGTCCAGAGCATGAATCAGGAAGGAAGATACCTTCTTGTGAGGGAGGAAATCTCTCCCCAGGCTCTGCCTCCAACGGGTGTCCCTGAGGCCAGATCTGGGTCTGTTCTGACCAAGGTGGTGGTGTTGGCTTGGGGTTGGTAGCACCTCCTTACACCCTGGCCACAACCTTGATGTGCACTGGACCTGGAAGAGTGACCCTAGACCGGGCCTGTGGCAGCCAATGCACCAGTGTCCCCAGCCCAGGGTTAGAGTCACCTCGAGACTTCTCCATGGCACAGGTGGACTGGGGAGCCCTTCCCAGCACACACTCAGCCAGAGTCTAGACCCCTCAGTCCCCAGTGTCCTTATCCTTGGGAGGAAAGCCAGGGAGAGAAGGCCTAGGGCAAGAGCCCCAGCCACTATGCAGGAGGGCCTGCTGCAGGCCTGGACAGGTGTTGGGAGCCTGGCACGTTTCCTTGTTTGCATTTCCCAGTGCTCGGGGTGCTAACCAGGGTCTGGGGTCCAGGGAGCTGTCCATCCTGGTTTCCTCTACCCCTGGAGCATCCCCAGTCCTGGCAGCCTCTATGCTGAGGTAACAGCAGCTACCACGAAATCTCTGAGCAGCTTGCCATTTATATTGTTAAATTAATTTTAAATACTCAGGTAATACATGAATACATTTTTCTTATGCAAATGAAATTATTTCAGTAAAGCCAGGACTCCTTGACCACTTGCCCCTTGCCGAGTCTCAGGCCCCAGGTAACACTGTTTGGATTTGCTGACTCTCCTTGCTGGTCTTCCCTATGCATTTACAGACGCGTGCATCCACCTGTAGCATATGCAAGCATCTCTGTGTGTATGTTATAAATAGCATAATCTGTTCCTATTTTTCTGCAGCTTGATTTTTTCAACATCAACCGTCTTGTCGAGTGGAGTATATGTTAGTGCATGCTTCTCTGCCGTTCATCTAATGGCTGCTGTACTCCCCAGTATGACCGACTGGCTGGTGGAGTGTTTCTCCTACTGATGGATATTTGGGGTCTGGGTAAGATTCTGCAGTTCCCTTCCTTGGGTTAGATGGTTTCTCCTCCATTATTGTAGGGCATCTCTAAACCCCTTTGGCTCCTTCTTCGCTACCTGCTCCATGGCTGGTTCCTCCACTGCCTTGCCGCAACTTTTATCTCTGTGCGAGCGAGCCCACATCTCCACCTCCAGTGGGAACCTTATCTGGCCACCTCTACTGGACTGCCTCCGGGCATAGCTGCCAACACACTAGCCTCTACATTTCATAAGGGACAGTGGCCAATAAACAATTGTTGAGCCAGACACTGTTGGTCATGCTGTGTCCTTCTAGAAGAAATTTTTTTTTTTTTTTTTTTTGCGGTACACGGGCCTCTCACTGTTGTGGCCTCTCCCGTTGTGGAACACAGGCTCTGGACGCACAGGCTCAGCGGCCATGGCTCACGGGCCCAGCCGCTCCGCAGCATGTGGGATCTTCCCGGACCAGGGCACGAACCCGTGTCCCCTGCATCGGCAGGTGGACTCTCAACCACTGCGCCACCAGGGAAGCCCTAGAAGAAATTTTTAAGGGCAGCCTTAGGGGGGCATGTTTACACACCGAAGGTTTCCTCGATCGCCACTGTGGAGGGCAGCCAATGCCAGGGCCAGCTGTGATACATGACCCAGCCTGCACCTCAAGGAGGAGCCTTGCAGAAAGCAAGAAACCTGGGTCACATCCTGCCCTGCCTCTTCCCAGCTCTGGGCCCCCTTGCCAGTCAGGACCATATCTGAGCCTTGAGGGGGAGATAAAGATTCCAGTTAAATGACACTGCAAGGCAGCCCAGACAAATTGGGAAGGAGGGGACACTCTAGAGGATGACTCATCTGGCTCATGCAGTAAATCAAAGGCAAGAAAAGCAAAAGGGTGAGGAGCACTATAGATTAAAAGAAATTAAGAATTATAACATCCAAATATCCTGTATGGTCTTTGTGTGAGATCTTTTCTTCCCAAAAGAAAAGAGACTTTATTTCCGAGGCAACAGGGAAATATGATCGTGGATTGGGCATTAAATGACACCAAAGGCTTCTTGATTACTTAGTGTCATAATGGTATTTATGTAGGAAAATGTCCTTATGAGGTATATAGGGGATTTTAGGATTTTAGTTATTTTCTGTAAGATGTCTAATTACCAGTGGCCTCTTTATTCATCCATAGTGTAAGAATATTACAAGAAGCAATTTTTATTTCTAAAAATGGAAGAATAAAGCTGTTTGCAAAAAAATTGAAAAATTAAATAAGAATCAAAGTCAGTAATACCGTAGTGAAACCAAGTATATTCATTTACTGATAGTGAGAGTGTACAAGCATATGGGAAGATAATTTGGCAATAAGCAGCAAGAGCCGTAAAAATGTTTGTTCATATCCTCTAGCCCAAGAATCTCACTTCTGGGAATTTACTCTGATGAAATAATCCAAAAGAGGGGGAACCTCTCACAGCAAGGCGTGGCTGTTTGACTTACATACTTTGGCTTGATGGCGTTGGAAAGCAAAGTGCTAAGAGCTGTGTCGCAACTTGGAGGCCTGAGCAATGCACTGTGATTACAGCCACACGAAGGCACGTGTGCCTGGGGTCCATGCCAGCAGAGAGCCAGAAGAGTGAGAGTGCTGCCACGTCTGGGGAAGGGGCAGCCCTGCTGGGAAGCAGGAGCTGGAGGTTTTTCCAAGCTGGTACCATGCTGTCTTGGCCACAAATATAACTTCCTTGGAAATGGATTGTGAGCCTGGAGTGGCTTGTGATTATTCCCTTGTTGAGAATCCAGCACAGCGACTTTCAATAGGGCAAAGCTGGGCTTTCAGGGGTACTGGGAAGCCCTGTCCTTGCCCCATTTCTCCCAAGAGCCCTTCTCCGCCAGTCTTGGAACTCTGACAGGCTTTCCCCGCTAGGGTGAGATTGTCAGACCCTCTCCTGAAATCTTGGGTGGAAAAGGAGGGGAGGAGTGAGGGCCCATAGAGGGGAGAGGGAACAGAATAAAGTAGACTTACTGGTTTAGGTCCTTGGCACAAGTTATCCTGCTACCTCAAAACCTTAGAATGAGGCATGGCATAAAATCTCTCTTCACCATTTCTTCACCATAGTCTACAGTAGATATTATTATCCTCATGTCAAATGGGAAACATGAGGATACAGAGGAAACATGAGTCCACAGTAGATATTATTATCCCCATGTCAGATGGGAAACAGATGAGGAAACTGAGATTGGTAATTTCACTAAGTTTACTGGTTTCATGTGTAAAGCTGAGATGCTAACCCAGATCTGTGTCTTTGGGGTCAGGCTCTGGGGAGCAGGCACTGAAGATAAACAGACATGAAGAACCAGCCCTCACCAGGTTGTCTCTCTCTACGGTGTCCTCTGGGACTTCTAGAACAGGAAACTGAGGCCAAACCCTTACAGGCGTGCACAGGTGACTGCACTTCCAGCTTCCTCCATTCTTACCCCATAATCTGATTTCAAACCCTACTGTCAGGGTTCTGGGCCCTTATGTCCCATTTAAGTATGGATTTAAGGCTTACAGAGCTTTCTGCTGATCACACTTGTCATCTCTGAGGGTCTCAGAGAGGAGACTTAAGAGATGGGTCATGTACAGGGTCTTCCACAAGGAAGTGGAGGAACAAGGACTTGAGCCCTGACTACTGATCATGGAAGGGACGTATCATAAGATAGATTCGTATTTTACTTTTATTAAAAATTGTGGTAAAATACACAAAAATTTACCATTTAAGCCATTTTAAAGCATACATTTCAGTAGCAATAAGTATATTTATAATGTTCACCCATCACTACTATCTAGTTCCAGAACTTTTTCATCATCTCAAATGAAAACCCCACACCCATTAACAGTCACTTCCCATTCTTCCCTGGCTCCAGCCACTGGAAACCATTAATCACTTTCACCTGACAACCACTAATCTGCTTTCTATCTCTATGGATTTGCCTATTGTGGATTTTTCATTAAAATGGATTACAATATGTCATCCTTTGTATCTGGCTTCTTGCAGTTAGCATAATGTTTTTCAGGTTCATCCAAGTTGTAGCAAGTGTCAGCAATTCATTCTTTTTTTAGATGAATAATATTCCATTGTATTCATAAACTGCCTTTTGTTTATCCATTCATCTGTTGGCAGACATTAGGTTATTTACCCATTTGGGCCATATTGAATAATGCTGCTATAAACATTAGTGTACAAGTATTTACTTGAGTACCTGTTTTCAACTTTTTTGGGTATATACATAGGAGTGGAATTGCTGGGCCATATTACTGTATGACATTTAACTTTTTGCGGAACACCAAACTGTTTTCCACAGTGACCGCATCATTTTCCAATTTCTCCACATACTCGCCAGCACTTGTTATTTTCTGTTGTTATTATTATTATTGCCATCCTAGTGGATGTGAAGTGGCATCTCATTGTGGTTTTGATTTGCATTTTCCTAATGATTAGGGATGTTGAGCATATTTTCATGTGTTTCTTGGCCATTTGTATACCTTCTTCTTCTTTGGAGAAATGTCTATTCAAGTCCTTTGTTCATTTTTAATTTTTTTTTTTTTTTTTTTTTTTTTTTTTTTTTTTTTGCGGTACGCAGGCCTCTCACCACTGTGGCCTTTCCCATTGCGGAGTACAGGCTCCAGGCGCGCAGGCTCAGCAGCCATGGCTCATGGGCCCAGCCACTCCGCAGCATGTGGGATCTTCCCGGACCGGGGCACGAACCCATGTCCCCTGCATCGGCAGGTGGACTCTCAACCACTGCGCCACCAGGGAAGCCCCTTTGTTCATTTTTAAAATTGGATTGTTTGTCCTTTTTGTTGAGTTATAAGAGTGCTTTATATATTCTGGATATTAGACCTTTATCAGATATATGAATTGTAATATTTTCTTCTGTGGGTTGTCTTTTCACTCTCTTTTTTAAAAATTAATTTCTAGGGGCTTCCCTGGTGGCGCAGTGGTTGGGAGTCCGCCTGCCGATGCAGGGGACGCGGGTTCGTGCCCCGGTCCGGGAAGATCCTGCATGCCGTGGAGCGGCTGGGCCCGTGAGCCATGGCCGCTGGGCCTGCACGTCCGGAGCCTGTGCTCTGCAATGGGAGAGGCCACAGCAGTGAGAGGCCCACGTACCAAAAAAAGAAAAAAAAAATTAATTTCTAAATTGAGGTTTAATTGAAAATTAAGAATTTTCTATACTTAAGATGATTAATTTAGATACAATTTGATGATTTGATATACACTGGGAAATAATCACCACATTCAAGCTAACATATCCATCTCTTCAGATAGTTAGCATTGTGTGTGTGTGTGTGTGTCTGTGTCTGTGTGTGGTGAGAACACTTAAGATCTAACCTCTCAGCAAATTTCAAGTATACAATCAAGTGTTGTTAATATGGTCACATTGTTATACTTTAGAACTTTAGTACTTATATATCTTGCATAACTAATATTTTGTACTCCTTGACCAACCATCTCCCCATTTCCTCATCCCCCATCTCCTGACAACTACCATTTTATTCTCTGCTTCTATGAGTTCAACTATTTTAGATTCTACATGTAAGTGAGATCATGCAGTATTTGTCTTTATATCTGGATTATTGCACTTAGAGTAATATCCTCCAGGTTCATTCATGTTTCCATGTTGTCACAAATCACAAGATTTCCTTCTTTTTTACGGCTTGAATAATATTCCATGTGAGACATATATATATATAGGTATCTGTATGTGTATATATATATATATCTCACATTTTCTTTATCCATTCACTTGTTGATAGACATTTAGGTTGTTTCCATAACTTGGCTTCTGTGAATAATACTGAAATGGACATGGCAGTGCAGATATCTCTTTGAAATTCTGATTTCATTTCTTTTGTATATTTACTCAAAATTGAAAGATTGCTGGATCATAAGGTAGTTCTATTTTTAATTTTTTGAGGAACTTTGTAATGTTTTCTATTAAGGCCATACCAACTTATGTTCCCACCAAAAGTGCACAGGGGTTCCCTTTTCTCCACATTCTCACCAACACTCGTTATCTTTCATCTCTCTGATAATAGCCATTCAACAGATATAAGGTGATAACTCCCTGTGGTTTTGATTTGCTTTTCTCTAATGACTAGTGAAGCTGAACATCTTTTCATATACCTGTTGGCCATTTTTATGTCTTATTTTGAGAATGTCTATTCACATCCTTTGTCCATCTTTCAATTGAGTTATTTGGTTTTTTGTTATTGAGTTGTTCATGTTCCTTTTTTATTTTGCGTATTAACCCCTTATTAGAAATATGGTTTGCAAATATTTTCTCCCATTCCATGGATTGCTTTTTCATTCTGTTGATTGTTTCCTTTGCTGGGCAGAAGCTTTCTGGTTTGATGAAATCACACTTTCTTTTTGGTTTGGTTGCCTGTGTTTTTGGTGTCATTTTCCAAAAAATCATTGCCTAGACCAATGTCAAGAAGCTTTTCCTCTATGTTTTCTTCTAGTAGTTTTATGGTTTCAGGTCTTACGTTTAAGTTTTTAATCCATTTGGGCTTGACTTTTTGTGTATGGAGTGATATAACTATCCAACTTCATTATTCTGCATGTGGATATCCAGTTTTCCCAACACTACTTATTTAAGAAATTATCATTTTCCCATTTTGTATTCTTGGTACTCTAGTCAAAGATCAATTGACTGTAGATGTTTAGACTTATTTCTGGGCTATCTATTCTTTTTGTGGTCTATATGTCTGTTTTTAATGCCAGCATCATACTGTTTTGATTATTGTAGCTTTATCACATATTTTGAAATGGGGAATTGTGGTGCCTCCAGCTTTGTTCTTTTTGCTCAAGATTGCTTTGGCTATTCATGGTCTTTTGTGGTTCCATATGAATTTTAGGATTTTTTTTCTATTTCTGTAAAGAATGCCATTAGGATTTTGATAGGGATTGCATTGAATCTCTATATTGCTTTTGGTAGTATCACAATCTTAACAATATTAAGTCTTCTAACCCATGAGCACAAGTTGTCTTTCCATTTATTTATGTTTTTTTAAATTTATTTCAGCAATGTTTAGTAGTTTTCAGTGTGCAAGTCTTAAACCTCCTTGATTAAATTTATTCATAAGTATTTTATTCTTTTTGATGCTATTGTAAATAAAATTATTTTTCTTAACTTCCTTCTCAGATTGTTCAGGCTAGTATACAGACATGCAACTAGTCTTTGTATGTTTTTGTTTGGGGGTGTTTTGTATCCTGCAACTTTACTGAGGTTTTTTTTTTTCTTTAGTCCTAGCATGTTTTTTTTTCTTGATTCTTCAGGATTTTCTACACTTAAGATAGTGTTATCTGTGAATAGAGTTTTACTTCTTTTCCAACTGCATATCTTTTTTTCTTTTTCTTGCCTCATTTCTCTTGCTAGAACTTCTAGTATAATGTTGACTAAGGCAGCAAAAACAAGTTCCTTGGTCTTGTTCCAGATCTTTGGGATCAGTTCTCTGTTGAATATGTTGTTAGCTGTTGGGTCTCCATATATGGCTTTTATCAATTTGAGAAAGTTCCTTTCTCTTCCTAGTCTTTTGTACTACTGTACGGTCAGCATTTTTTATCATGAAAAGGTGTTACATTTTATCAAACACCTTTTCTGCATCAATAGAGATGGTCATTTTATCCTTTATCCTATTAATATGGTGTATTGTATTGATTTTCATACAGAACCATTCCTGGGACAAATCCTGCTTGATCATGGTGTAAAACCCTCTTAATAGCTGCTGAATTTGGTTTACTAGTACTTTGTTGAGGATTTTTGCGTCTGTTTTCATAAGAAATATTGGTGTATACTTTTCTTGTTATATCTTTATCTGGCTTTGGTATCAGTGTAATGCTGCCCTTATATAATGAGTTCAAAGTGTTCCCTTCTCTTCTATTTTTTTGGAAGAGTTTGAGAAGTGGTGTTAATTCTTCTCTAAATGATCAGTGGAATTTACCAGTGAAGACACCTGGTCCTGAACTTTTCTTTGCTGGGTGGTTTTTAAGTATTAATTCAATCTCTTTACTTGTTATAGGTCTATTCAGATTTTTAATTTCTTCTTTAGTCAGTTGTTTGTGTTTCTAGGAATTTGTCCATTTCATCTAATTTGTTGGCATACATAGTATTCATGGTACGTAGTATTTTTCTATAATCTCTTAAATTTCTGTAATGTTGGTAGTAATGTTCTCATTTTTATTTCTGATTTTAATAATCAGCGTCTTTGTTTTTCTTAGCTAATTTAGCTACAGGTTTGTCAATTTTGTTAACCTTTTCAAAGAAACAACTTTTGGTTTTGTTGATTTTCTATGTTGTTTTTGTATCTTCTCTTTCATTTCACTTCACCCTAATCTTTATTATTTCCTTCCTTCCACTATCTTTAGTTTTACTTTGTTTCTTTTCTCACTTCCTAAGGTTGAATGTTAGGTTATTGATTTGAGACCTTCTTTTTCTAATGTAGGTTTCTTTTCAGCTATAAATTTCCCTCTGAGCAGTGCCTTTACTGCATCTCATAAGTTTTGGTATTTTGTGTTTTCATTTTTATTTATCTCAAAGTATTTTCTAATCTCCTTGGTAATGTCTTCTTTAACTTATTGCTTAAGAGCATGTTGTTTACTTTCCACATATTTGTGAATTTTCCTTCTGTTATAGATTTCTAGTTTCATTCCATGTGGACATTCTCTGTCCTAGAGAATGTTCCATGTGCACTTGAGAATACTGTATTCTGCTGTCATTATATGGACTGTTATGTATATTTTCTCCTTGGTCTAGTTGGTTAATACTATTGTTTAAGTATAGTTGACCCTTGAACAATACAGGGGTTGGGGCACCAACCTTCCACACAGTTGAAAATCCACATATAATTTTACAGCCAGCCCTCTGTATCTGCAGTTCCACATCATGGATTCAACCAACTGCAGATCATGTAGTACTGTAGTATGCATTTAGTGAAAAAAAATCCACATATAAGTGGACCCATGCAGTTCAAACTGAGGTTGTTCAAGGGTTAACTGTATGCTATTTATTTATTGATCTTCTGTCTCATGTTTCTATCATTATTGAAAGAGGTGTATTGAGGTCTCCAACTATTATTGTAGAACTATCTATTTTCCCTTCAATTCTGTCAATTTTTGTTTGGTATGTTTGGGGGCTTTATTGTTAGATGCATATGTGTTTATAACTGTTATATCTTTTTATTTTTACAATTTTTATTGGGGTATAGTTGATCCACAATGCTGTGTTAGTTTCAGGTGTAGAGCAAAGTGAATCAGTTATACATATACATATATCCACTCTTTTTTTTAGATCCTTTTCCCATATAGGCCATTACAGAGTATTGAGTAGAGTTCCCTGTGCTATACTATAGGTTCTTATTAGTTACCTATTTTATATATAGTAATGTATATATGTCAATCCCAATATCCCAATTTATCCCCCAACCCTTATCCTCTGGTAACCATAAGTTTGTTTTCTGCATCTGTGACTACTTCTGTTTTGTAACTAAGTTCATTTTTACCCTCTTTTTAGATTCCAAATATAAGTGATATCATATGATATTTGTCTTTCTGTGTCTTACTTCACTAAGTATGATAATTTCTAGGTCCATCCATGTTGCTGCAAATGGCATTATTTTGTTCTTTTTTGTGGCTGAGTAATATTCCATTGTACCCATCTTCTTTACCCATTTTTCTGTTGATGGACATTTAGGTTGCTTCCATGTCCTGATTATTGTAAATAGTGACGTGGTGAACATTGGGGTACATGTATCTCTTTGAATTATGGTTTTCTCTGGGTATATGTTTAAGGGTGACATTGCTGGGTCATCTGGTAGTCCTATTTTTAGTTTTTTAAGGAACCTCCATACTGTTCTCCATAGCGGCTGTACCAATTTACATTCCAACCAACAGTGTAGGAAGGTTCCCTTTTCTCCACACCCTCTCCAGCATTTATTGTTTGTAGCATTTTTGATGATGGCCCATCTGACCAGTGTGAGGTGATATCTCATTGTAGTTTTGATTTGCATTTCTCTAATAATTCTCTAATATTAGAGATGTTGAGCATCTTTTTATGTGTTTTTTGGCCATGTATGTCTTCTTTGGTGAAATGTTTATTTAGAGCTTCTGCATTTTTTGATTGAGTTATTTTTCTGATATTGATCTGCATGAGTTGTTTGTATATTTTGGTGATTAATCCCTTGCAAATATTTTCTCCCATTCTGAGGGTTGTCTTTTTGTTTTGCTTACATTTCTATCATTATTGAAAATTGTGTATTGAAATCTCCAACTATTATTGTATTGTATTTTTATTTATACAGTATGCCTGAGAGCTTTATTGTTAGGTGCATAGGTGTTTATAATTGTTATATCTTTTTGGATAGATTTAAACTTTTAGCAGTACATAATGCCATTCTCTGTCTCATGTAAAATTTTTTTACTTAAAGTCTATTTTTTCTGATATTAGTAGAGTCACTTCAGTTTTCCTTTTATTTGTATTTCCTTTTATTTGTATTTCCTTTTATTTATTTCCTTATTATTTGCATGGAATATCTCTTTCTATCCTTTCACTTTCAATTTTTATGTGTGTCTTTGGATCTAAAGTGAGTCTTTTGTAGACAGCATATAGATAGATCACTTTTTAAAAAAATCCATTCTGCTACCTCTACCTTTTAATTTGAGAGTTTAATTCATTTACATTTAAAGTAATAACGATAAGGAAGAACTTAATGTTGCCATTTTTCTGTTTATTTCCTTATGTCATACCTTTTTTGTTCCTCAATTCCTCCAATACTGCCTTCTCTTGTGCTTTATTGATGTTTTGTAGTCTACTATTGATTCCCTTTTTATTTCCTTTTCCATACACCATGTAGTTAATTTTCTTAGTGGCTGCTTTGGGGATTACAATTAACATGTTAAAGTTATAACAACCTAGTTTTAATTAATACCAACTTCTTTTCAACAGAATACAGAAACTCTGCTCCTGTATATGTCCATCCCTCCCCTTTTATTATTTATTTATTGTCACAAATTGCATCTTTATACATGTGTGCTCACTTACATAGATTTATAAACATTGTTTTATGTATTTGTATTTTGAATCATATAGGGAAAAAAAGAGGAGATGCAAACAAAAAGTACAAATATACTACCTTTTATATTTACCTATGTAGTTACATTTACCAGTGTTTTTTATTTCTTCATATGACTTTGACTTACTGCTTATGTCTTTTCATTTCAGTTAGAAGAATTCCATTTAGCATTTCTTGTAGGACAGTTCTACTACCAATGAACTCCCTCAGCTTTCCTTTATCTAGGAACGTTTTAATTTTTCTTTCATTTTTAAACTATATTTTTCTAGATAAAAAATTCTTGGTTGACAGTTTTTCTTTTCTTTCAGCATTTTAAATATGTCAACCTTCTGGTCTCCATGGTTTCTAATGGGAAATAACCTATTAATCTTATTGAGGTTCCATTATATGTGACTAGTCACTTCTTTCTTGCTGCTTTCAAGAGTCTCTCTTTGTCTTTGTTTTTCAACATTTTCATTATGTGTGTCAGTGTGGATCTCTGAGTTTATCCCACCTGGAATTTGTTGAGTTTCACAGGTGTGTAGATTTACGTGTTTTTATTAAATTTGGTAAGTTTCTAGCCATTATTTCCTCAAATATTCTTTTTGCTCCTTACTCTCTCTTCTTCTGAGACTTCTATGATGCATATGTTGGTATGCTTTATGGTGTCCCATAGATCTCTTAGGATCTGTTAATTTTTCTTCATTCTGTTTTCTTTCTAATTGTAAGACATTTAGTTTATTTGAACTATTTTTAAGTTCTCTTATTATTCTTCTGTTAGCTCAAATTTGCTTTGGTCCCCACTAGTAAATTTTTCATTTTAGGTTTTGTGCTTTTCATCTCTAAGTCCATTTGGGCTGCCATAACAGAATATCATAGACTGGATGGCTTTTTTTTTTTTAAGCATTGACTAATTTAATCCTCACATCCATGGTGGCATTAGTACTTTTGTTTTAAATTAATTTATTTATTTTTGCTGTGTTGGGTCTTCGTTTCTGTGCGAGGGCTTTCTCTAGTTGTGACAAGCAGGGGCCACTCTTTATCACGGTGCGCTGGCCTCTCACTATCACGGGCTCTCTTGTTGCGGAGCACAGGCTCCAGGTGCACAGGCTTAGTAGTTGTGGCTAATAGGCCTAGTTGCTCTGCAGCATGTGGGATCCTCCCAGACCAGGGCTCCAACCCGTGTTCCCTGCATTAGCAGGCAGATTCTCAACCACTGCACCACCAGGGAAGCCCCTGGATGGCTTTTAAACAAAAAAAATTTAGGAGGAATTCCCTGGCAGTCCAGTGGGTAGGACTCTGTACTTCCATTGCAGGGGGTATGGGTTTGATCCCTGGTGGGGGAACTAAGATCCCACAAGCCACGCAGCACAGCCAAAAACAAACGAACAAACAAAATTTACTTCTCACAGTTCTGGAGGGTGGAAGTCTGAGAGCAAGGTGTCAGCAGATTTGGTGTCTGATGAGAGCCCACTTTTTGTTTCACAGACTAACATCTTTTCACTATACCCTCACATGGTGGAAGGGGCAAGCAAGCTCTCCAAGGTCTCTTTTATAAAGGCAGTAATCCCATTCATGAGGGCACTCTTTTTCCTCAAAAGTTCCACCTCACATTGGGGATTAGGTTTCAACACGAATTTTGGGGGGACAAAAACATTGAGTCTAAAGCAATGTCTAAAATTTCGATTTGATTCCTTTTTATATTTTCTATTTCTTTATCAATATTCTCTATTTGTTGAGACATCCTTCTCCTGGTTTCCATTCACTCTTTGTCCATAGTTTCCTTCTTTTTTTATTTTCCTTTGAGTATAGTTATGACAGTTAAATTAGTATTTTTCTAGTAATTCCAATATGTATGCTTCCTCAGGGACACTTTCTGTTAATTTTTTTTCTTGTTAATAGGCCATAGTTTTTGGTTTTTTGAATGACTCATTTTTTTTGTTGTTGTTTAAAAAAGTGGGCATTTAAAATACTATGCTGTGGTAATCTGGAAATCAGATTCTACCTCTTCATCAGGATTTTTTGTTGTTGCTTGCTGTGAGTTTCAGCTGCTTGTTTGTTTAGTGACTTTTTAAAACTACTTTTGTAAAAACTGTATTCTTTGTTATGTGTGGCCTCTCAAGTCTCTGTTTCTTTAAGTTAGGCATCAGCTAGTGGTTCAGTAGAAATTTTTTCAGATGCCTTGAGCTGAGAGAGAGAGAGAGAGAGAGAGAGAGAGAGAGAGAGAGAGAGAGAGAGAAGAAAAAAGAACAAAATACTGTTCAGGTCTTTGCAGATTGTCTCTGTGTTGAGGCACCCTGTCAATGCTTAGCAAGGTCATTTACAACTTCATCTTGGCCTTCACTTCATGCTTTTGTGAAGCCTAAGGTCATCAAGAGGTAAAAGCTTAGGGTCTTCTCAGGAATTTTCTAAGCACAAATCTTTCCTTGGGTATACACAAGGTTTTTTAGGTCCCTCATTATATGTGGGAGCTTTTCAAAGCCCTTATTCTTCAGAGTATCTCATCTTCCAACTTTCTTCCCAGGTTTCTGGCATGTCTATTGTTTGCCCCAATTGTTATTTTCTTCCTCAGGTGATAGCAACTTGGTTCACTTGCCTTTCAATGTTTTTGATGAATATCCTCAATGCAGCCACTTCTCCACCCAGAGAGTTTGAAGTTGGCAAAACAAAGGCAAGTCCCTTGCATTTGTCCTTCAGGGAACCTCATAGATACGTCAAAACAGGCAAACATACATCCTTGGGAACAGGGTTCACTCTGTTCCTGGATACCACACTGGGAATGCGGACTGCTGTTTTCAACTACTGCCACTCCAAGGAGGGAATTTGGAAAGGGTATGTTAAACTGCCACAAAGCTCTCCCATAATGTTTCAGTGGCCTTTCTTTTGGTTAGGCTTTTGCTTGGTTGCTGTAAATATTTGACTATTTTCTAGAGTTCTGATAAGGTTGCTTTTAGAAATTTTTGCCAAGTTTTTTCAGTGTTTTGGGGGAGGAATGGACCCCCAGAATTTCCTACTCTACCATTTTCTGTAATGCCACCCATATCTTACTTTTTAAGAAACTGTCAAACTTATTTCCAAAATTATTACACCATTTGACATTCCTACCAACAGTTTTGAGAGTTCTAGTGTCTCCATATCTCAGCCAACACTTGGTATGGTCAGTCTTTTTAATTCTAGCCATTTGTTCAGATTGTCTCCTATTCACCCTGTTGGCAAGGGAGGGAATCCCACCTCAAATAGCATGAGCTGGCCGAACACATGACACCTAACACTGGACAGATGAGACAGACAACAGTTTATTAGTCACATATACTCATAGCTCAGGGGAAGAGGACGTCATATGCCATGCAGGGCCACATGGGGCCTGCACTCAGGAGCAGAGTGAACCAGCAGGGGCTGTGGGACACAGGATTTGTAGTGACAAGAGGGTGGACTGACCCTTTGCTCCTGTGGGAGGCTGTGATTGGCTTGTTTGAATAACTTCATGGGCTAGCAGAGAGATGAAACCGCTTAGGCTGTGGACTGGGTGGGGTGTAGCTGGTCTAGCTGATAGAGGAGCTAGCTGGGTGGGGAGCTTTTCCCTCTGGATGGGGGCATGTCTGACAAGAGCAGGGAATTCACAGTTAGGCCTTTTGGTTCCCATGAGGCTCAAAGATGTCAAGTCCTTATAATACACCATTCAGTTAGGTGAGTGTTGGCATCACATCATAACTTTAATTTGCATTTTCCTAATGACTGATGAGGTTGAGCAACTGTTCACATGCTTATTTGACACCCATATATTTCTTCTGGTGTAATGACTGACTGAATAGATCAACTCATTTTCCTACACATGAACAAGGTATATGCTTCCATTTAGTTAGATCTTTTAAATTTTTTGTCAGCAATGTATTGTTGTTTTCAGTGTACAGGTGTCATGCATCTTTTGTTTGATTTATTTGTATTTCACTTTTTTGTTGCCATTAAAAATGTTCCTTTAAAATCTTCAATTTCTTACTATGGAGGTTCTAGCCAGTTCATTAAGGCAAGAGAAAGAAATAAAACCAATCCAGATTGGAAGAGAAGAAGTAAAAGTCTTTATTCAGAGACCACATGATTGTCTATCTATGTAAAATCTGGTAGAATCTATAAAAAAGCTACTGGAACTAATAAATAAATTTAACAAGGTTGTGGGATACAAGATCCAAATACAAAAGTCAATTTTATTCCTATATATTAGCAATGAACTATTGCAGATTAACATATTAATTCTCCTAAAATTAACCTTTAGATTCAATGCAATCCCAATTAAAATCCAGCAAGCTGGGAGTTCCGTGGTGGTGCAGTGGATAACACTCCACGCTCCCAATGTAGGGGGCCCGGGTTCGATCCCTGGTCAGGGAACTAGATCTCACATGCACACCGCAACTAAGAGTTCGTTTGCCACAACTAAGGAGCCCACATGCCACAACTAAGGAGCCCTCCTGCCACAACTAAGACCTGGCTCAATGAAATAAATAAATAAATATTTTTTTTTAAATCCAGCAGGGCTTTTTTGTAGAAATTGACAATTTAAAAAATTGTAAAATTTAGGAAAATATTAAAATCACACAAAATAGTCAAAATAACTTTGGTAAAGAAGAACAAAATTAGAATACTATCACTACCTGATTTTAATACTAGTTACAAAGCTATATAATCAAAATTGTGCGGTATTTGCATATAGAGAAATAGACCAATGGAACATAATAGGGTTGAGAAATTAGACTCACACATGTATGGAGAACTAATTTTTGACAAATATGTGAAGGCAATTCAGTGAAAAAAGGATAGTTTTTTTCAACAAATGTTTCTGGAAAAATGGGATGTTCATATTGGGAAGAAAAAAGCCCTCAACATATACCTCACATCTTACACATAAATTAACAAAAAATGGATCTGAGACTAAATGTAGAATGCATAAGTATAAAACTTCTACAAGAAAACACAAGAGAAAATATTTGTGACCTTGAGTTAGGCCTAAGGCTGAGTAATTAACTATTTTCCAGTTTTATATATTATAAATAAACCTAGGTTTTTAGTTAAAAATGCTAGCTTGACACACACATTAGACCTCTGCTCCATATAAACATCCCACTAAAATGAAAATAAGCAGGCTTTCAAAAATGCAAAGAATAGCAAATTAAACTCAAAGAACATAGGAGGAGGAAATAATACTGATAGGAGAAAAAATGAATGAATATAAAAGAAGCATACACATAGTGAGAATTTAGAAACCGAAAATATTAGCTATTAGAAGATTATGACATTTATAAACACCTAGAGAGATTGATTAAGAAAAAAAAGAAGACACAAATAACAAGTAACGAAAAAGGGAATGTTACAACATATTCTTTTTTATAAATAAAAATCATGTATATTTAAGGTATACAATATGATGTTTTGATATACAAATCATAGTGAAATGATTACTACAGTTAAGCTAATTAACACATTCTTCTCCTCACAGGGTTACCCGTGTGTGTGTGTGTGTGTGTGTGTGTGTGTGTGTGTGTGTGTGTGGTGAAAGCACCTGAAATTTACTCTCTTAGCAATTTTTCAGTATTCAATACAGTATGATTAACTATAATGTGCATACTTGATTTATTTATCTTACTTAACTGTAACTTTGTACTCTTTGACCAACATCTCATTTCCCCCACCACTGCCCTGCTTCTGGTAACTACTATTCTCTCTGCTTCTATATATTCAACAGTTTTAGATTCCACATGTCAGTGATGTCATGCAATATTTGTCTTTTTGTGTCTGGCTTATTTCACTTACCATAATGTCCTCCAGGTTCATCCACATTGTCACAAACGGCAGGATCTCATATTCTTTAGACATTAAAAATATCATAAGATGTTATGTAAAACTTTACGACAATAAATTTGAAAATCTAGATACAATAGATTCCTGAAAAAAGCACAACCGAAAATAAGTTGTGCTAAGTACAACTTAGCAAAATGGAAAGAATAAAGAATAAATAGAAAGAATGAATAGAAAGAATAGAAAGAATAAATAGAAAATATGAAGAGTTTAAATATTAAAGTGATTTAATCTATAATTTAAGACCTTCTTACAAAACATTGCAGGCCTAGTTGGCTTCACTGGTGAATTGTCCCACACATTTAAGGAAGAAACTGCAATCATCTCACTTAACTCTTCCAGAGAAAAAGAGGGAACATTTTCATAAGAAAAGGTTACAGCAGGTCTGGACCTCTTCTTCAGAGAAGTAAGCCTGCCTGGGAAAATGGCCTCAGTTGCCTTCCTCAGAGCATTGTTTCCTTGAAAGCATATGGAGTATAGATACAGGTAGAATGCCGCTGTGCACCAAGAATTGATGACGGACCCTGATTACTGCGGATCTTCAGTCTGTGTGACTGTGTCCGGATCAGGAGACCTGTGAATTGGCATGGAGGCCAAGGGCCCAAGTGACTGGAGGGAAACCAAGGCAGTGGCTTCTCTGTGTTGAAGTGTGATAGATTTGTATCGTGTCGAGTTAGCCAAACTAAAACTGTTTCCCAGAATTTCCATCCCTGCATAGTTCCAGGTTATCATGGGTCTTGTCTTGTTCTTCATGCACCGACCTCAGCTTGGAAGCCCTGGGCAGCTGGCACACTCTGCTTTTGGCAGAGATGGAGGTGGGCTGCAAGGACTAACAGGAGGGAGGAGAACCTGGGGCCCTGAGCCAAGGCCCTGCCCTGCACTCAAGATAAGAATCGACAGAGCTAAGGGGAGAGGGTGACAAAGGGGGCCACCCCATCCAGCTGTTGTGCAAGAAGAAAGGAATGTCTCTGGTCAAATTTCAGGGCTAATGGGAACTGTTTTCTGGTCCTGGCTCAGCCCCAGCAGGCCCCCTCCTCACTGGCCCAGAAGATCTGAAGTATGGAAGGTAAGAGAAGCATTTCTCATTGTCAGGGAGAAGACATTCTCACCCCAGTTTACAGACAAGAAAACTGGAACTCAAGGAGTCAATAAAGCAGCCAAAGGACCAGGCAGGTGGGAGCAGGCTCGAAGCAGCCCAGGGTTGCTAACTGCTGACACTGGGCTGTGGAAGGAGGAGCTGGATGGGCTCATGCTGGGAAAGGGCAAACCTCTGCAGCAGTTGTAATTACTGACCTGGAGAACAGGAGGTCTGAGAGTCGGGAAGGCCGACAGGAGTCAGGGGCACAGAAGCCAAGGTGAGCTTGGGCCAGCAGGGTCAGAGCTGTGCTGTGGACTGACCCAAAGGGCATGGTCAGGTCAGGAGGCAGGGCATCGGAGTGGCCCAGGAGTATCACCTGGATCCCACTCAGAGGCCTCTGGGGCTTCCTGGGCCCGACATGGTCACCCAGTGTTTGAGGCCCTCTGCGTTCACATCCCTGAACCCCTCCAGTCATTCCCATGATTCTGCCTTTATAGGTCAGTCTCTTCTCTCTCCATAAGCACAGTTCCATCTCATCTCACAATTGACCCCGCCTGAAATAGTCTGTACTTACAAACTACAGCTTACTAAAACCCTGAGCTTCTGTCCCCTACTTCCAGCTTTATCTCAGGAAGGCCTTCCAGGGATCATTTCCTGACCACTCCTACCACAGGAACCTGGAATTTCTCTGGATCCTGGAACATGTCAGTGAATCACTCAACACTGGCAGAAAAACTAGTGTATGCTGGGCACTCATGGAGAAAAGAGCACCCACCATCCTCACTTCTTGGAGCTGACAGTTGTGGGGGAGACAGACAAGCAGGGGAAGGAGCAAATATACCATGGCAACTTTGACATGGTGATGAAGGGAATGATCAGTGTGCTGAGAATGGAGATGAGAGCTGAGGCCTCTCTGAGGTGGGGAGGTGGGGAAGGAGCCTGCTATAGAAATCTGCTGGCATTCCTGAGTGGGCCTGAGATGCAGCAGGAAAGTAGGAGGCTGGTGCTGCTTGTTGGGGGGAGAGGTCCAGGCAGAGTGGGACAGGTTGCATGTGCTGAGGACCTGGTAGCACATTTGGGCTTTGTTCTTAGATCAATAGGAAACCACGGGTAGACTCCTGGGAAATGTGTAGGAACCATTTGCGTTTGGGAAACTTACTCTGGCTGCTGGGAGTGGGGAGAATGGGAGAGGTTAAGACTGGATCCTGGGACATACCTGAGGCCATGGCAGTCGTCTGGTAAAGATGACGTTCTTGGACCAGTGTGGTGGCGGTGGGAATAAGAAGCAAATGGATTTGGGGAAATCCTTCAGTGCTACCCACCCTTCCAGACGGATTTCATCTGCACTCAGGACTTAGCCATCACAGGTATGCTCCCAGTTCCCACACCCTGCACCTCTTGCCAGATCCGGACCTACTCCCAGGATCCTCCCAGACACTACACCCAGGCGTCCTCAGGCACCCCTGAATCCCATAGGGCCAAATGAAACTTACATAATCTTCCCCCACCCCCAACCCCCTGCTCACTGCTGGTTCCTGCTTCTCCTCTTGCATCCTCTATCAGGGTGATGTCACAAAAGACAGAAAACTAGTCAGCACTCTAGACCAGGGCTTTCAGACTTTAAGGTACACATAAATCACCTAAATACAGGTTCTGATTCAGCAGTTCTGGGAGGCCCCAAATTCTGCATTTCTGACAAATCCCCAATGCTATTGGTCCTCGGAGCCCAGTTGGAAGAGGGTGGCTTTTGGTCTTCCCTCTCCCTCATCTCCCCCTCCACATTCTGAATACTTCCTGAATCTGTCCCCTCTCCCCTTCTCCTACCACACCTGTGTTCAGGTCCCATGGTCTTTAACCTGGATTGTTTCAGCACCTCCTGACCAGTCTTCCTTTGGTTCATGTTGCTAAGTAGTGTTCCTAGGAGAAATCAAATGTTCCATGAGAAGTATTACTTATCCAGGCGCCTTGGCCACAGTTGCCAACAGGGTTATGACCAAGGGCAGGCTGCTGTCCAAGATGCTCCTTACCACTCATGCTGTACAAGCCTGGAGGATGTGCACAAGGCGGAGTCCTGGAGGGACTATCAAGATCAAAGCCAGGAAATGGACTCTAATGGGGTCATCCCATCAACCCTCTGACAGTGGGCCTGAAGGTCCTGAGCCAAAGCAAGAGAGAGCCTTTTTTGTTTTTTCCGTTTTTTGGGTTTTTTCAGTGTGGAAATTTAATTTATTTCCCTCCCAAGTAGCCAGAATATACATACCCTCTTAGCTCTGAGAAATGTGATAATGAAAATACCAACAGGATCGATCATACATTAAAAAAAAGAAAGAAAAGTACATACTGCACAGGAAACATCCCTCAGTCCACCCTAACCTAGTAGTGCAAGTTAATGGTATGTTTCTGGCATTGTCACCTTTCACTTGATTTATAATAATTTTACAGGACATATTTAAAGCAAAGATTTTTATTTTATTTTTTAACCCTAGCAGATTTTTTTAAAAAGAGGTTATATTAAATGACAATACATTCTGTTTTTTTTCTTTTTTTATTAATTTTTAGTGGAGTATAGTTTCTTTACAATGTTGTGTTAGTTTCTGCTGTGCAGCAAAGTGAATCAGTTATACATATACATATATCCACTCTTTTTATTTTATTTATTTATTTATTTATTTTTTGCGGTACGCGGGCCTCTCACCGTTGCGGCCTCTCCTGTTGCGGAGCACAGGCTCCAGACGCACAGGTTCAGCGGCCATGGCTCACGGGCCTAGCCGCTCCGCGGCACGTGGGATCCTCCCGGACCGGGGCACGAACCCGTGTCCCCTGCATCTGCAGGCGGACTCTCAACCACTGCGCCACCAGGAAAGCCCTATTTCTTTCCTTTTTATGGCTGAGTAATATTCCATTGTATATATGTACCACATCTTCTTTATCCATTCCTCTGTAAATGACAATACATTTTGAATCGGGGTAAGAAAAAAATTTAAAACTGCAAACTTCTATCAGTTTACTAAAAATAAAAATAGACATAGAATTATGGAAATATAGGTTGACTATTTCCACTATGTAAATTTTGAAAGGCTTGCAAATTATTTTTCAAGTTTTTTTTTTTACATCTTTATTGGAGTATAATTGCTTTACAATGGTGTGTTAGTTTCTGCTTTATAACAAAGTGAATCAGCTATACATGTACATATATCCCCATCTCTCCTCCCTCTTGCGTCTCCCTCCCACCCTCCCTAATTTTTCAAGTTTTTAAAGTACATCTTAATCCCTCAGTAAAGTATACCTATATTTGCTGGGTGCTAGTTTCTGGGAGGGAAACCACCCCATGTGCTCAATCAGTGGGTTTCAGATTTTCGTAGTGTGGACTAAAATCACTTGTTAAAATACAGATGCCCTAGCCCCCAAAAAGATTCTGATTCTGTCTCCCTTGGGGAGTTAGTATTTTAAAAGAAAAAAACAAAAGCAATTCAGGAGATGCAGATGCCCACCCAACTTTGGTGCTGGCTGCTCTTCTTCACTGATGTCAATGGCCCCACCTGGCGGTCTTAGGGTGAGTTACACGCGCTCCTAAAGGGAGGTTACCAGTGAGTCCCCTTCTTGGACATGGGATAGGCTCGTTACCACAGTATCTCTTCTAATTTTCCCCAAAACTCCTTACATGTGATATCCTCATCCTGTTTCACTGATGGGGAAAATAAGACTCAGAGAATAGAGGTGACTAGCCTTATCGTGATGATCCTTTTGCACTATCTACAAATATCATTATGTTGTACACCTGAAACTAATATAACGTTATTTGCTAATTATACCTCAATAAAAGAAAAGGGAAAAAAAGGAAAGAGAGTGTTGACAGTTAAAGATTTCCACAGAGGATGCGGGAGTGTGTGAATTGGGCTGCAGCAGAACCTCCTGGGACCCTCAAGCCCACCCAACCCAGGGGGAGTTCGGGAGCTTAGCTGTCTGTGGGGCCCAATAGTACCAGGCTGGCCAAGGCCGGGGCACCTGCCCTCTCCCAGGACAAAGTCAGCTCTGTGGTGGCAGCTGCCAGCCAGCAAGCCCTGTGCACAATATACTGGTTGTTTCTTCCCTGTACATGCGAACGGAAGAACAGGAGCCACCTGGCACTTGAGGAAAAACTAATTAGAAGCCTCATATTGCATTTTTTATCCTCACCTAAAAGATATCCACAACTTGCTTTTTTCTCTCGGTGTGGTTTTTGAGATTTACTCATTGTAAATAAATCAAGTAATTAAGTTTTTCAAAATGCCTTTGTATGCACGTTTCACAATTTATTGAATGACATTTAGGTTGATTTGGTTTTGCTTTGTTTTGGTTTCTGCAATTACAAATAATGCTTAATAGTCCTGTGACTTTGGAAAGTTACTTTGAACCTCTCTGGGCTTCTGTTTACAGAAGCTAGGCTTATAGCTACTTATCTGTAAAATGGGGGTAGCAGTAGGTTTGTGATTAGGATTAAATGAATTCATAAATGTAAACAATGTGTCTCAATCAAGGGCAATTTTGTACCCAGGGAAAATTTGGCAACGTCTGGAGACATTTTTGGTTGTCACAACTTGGGGAAGGAGGCTGCAGCTGTTACTGGAATCTGGTAGGTAGAGGCCAGGGATGCTGCTAAACACCCTACATTGCACAAGACAGCTCCCATGCACAAAGAATTATCCAGCGCAAAATGTCAGTATCACCAAAGTTGAGAAACCCTGGAATAGTGCATGGCGCAAAATAAGCACTCAGTGAATATTAGTTATTTTTCAAGAGTGGCAGTGAAAATTCTTTTTCTTATTTTCTATATACAAGCATGAGTCTCTCTCACAGAAACAATCACTGCCTACAAGTACTCACGGAACACTTACCAAAATTGTTTTACTCATCCATAAGGAGCACCTCAGTAAATTTTAAAATATAGCAATTGTGCAGAGTACTTTCTTACCAAGAAGCAATAATTGAGAATATAATTACAAAAAGAGAGCTTCTTCCTGCCCCACCCTTATTCTCTCATACCTACTAGAATTCCAAAGCCACCAGAATTTTATTTTTTATTTGTTTGTTTGTTTTGCGGTACGCGGGCCTCTCACCGCTGCGGCCTCTCCCGTCGTGGAGCACTGGCTCCGGATGCGCAGGCTCAGTGGCCATGGCCCACGGGCCCAGCTGCTCTGCGGCATGTGGGATCTTCCCGGACCGGGGCACGAACCCGCGTCCCCTGCATCGGCAGGCGGACTCTCAACCACTGTGTCACCAGGGAAGCCCCGCCACCAGAATTTTAAAATTTAACAAGTAACTATTTTTTAAAAGGAGTAACATAGAGTGAAATATTAATTTATAAAGTAATATTAATAATAATATTATATATTAAAAGATATAGAGTACAACCAAAGGAAAACACAGGAAAAAAAACCCACAACAATCTTATGAAATTTTATAAAATCCAGAAAATTTAAAACAAATGAGGTAAGCATTCACTCTAGAAAGAAAATAAATAATAAAATAAATACCAAGAGTAAGAGGAGGAAATTAATAAAAATTTAAAAAGAAATCAATGAAATAAGAAACAAAAATAGCCCCAATAAATAACTATTTTTTGAATGCCAGTAAAATAGACAAAACTCTGACAAATGCACCTTTAAGGGGGAAGAAGCTAGAAACAGAAATGAGCAATATTGGGAAAGAATATGACCTTAGATTTATAGGAGATTATAACTGTAAGAATTCTGTTTGGATAGAGTACTGTCTGTATGTATTTGATTTCACTGCCATGAAAACCACAATAAAGGGATGAAAAGAGGTAAATAAACCCACAAAAAGAAAAGGGGGAGAATTGAGAGGGAAAAACATCAATAAAAATTTGGAAGCTAGAAAGCAGATATTTGAATCATAATTGACTTACATTCCAGATAATCAAAACAATAAGCCAGGAGTGAGGAAAGCTGAGAAACTTGATTAAAACCTCAAACTAGATTAAAACCCTGTACCACAACATGGACCATGTGATCCACCAGCAGCTGCAGATCAGCAAAGCCCCTTGGTTACACCAGCTTCCACGCCACAACCAGTGCACAGGTGATGGTGATATCTGCTTGCAGCAGCAGCAAAGTCTTGGTGTGTCCTGGATAACACTCTACAACCAGGGACTAGTTGGCCCTGCAATGGCACCACCAGGAAAAAAGCTATGCCTCCCTGCCCTTCACCTGGTGGCCTAAGGTGACCCAGGTCCAGTATCTTCTGTTGTAGACACCCAGAAATAGCAGGTAAACCCAGTAAGCACCTCCTGCCCCCACAGACGGCACCAGCCAGTGCTGAGCAGGAGCCCAGCAGTACCAGAAGAACAAAGCTGACCAGAATGCATGGCAGGGCTCAGAAAACTAAACTGTCATTGGAACTAAAGTCTACAAAAGTAGACAGAACCCACAGACAAACCTGGTGACTGCCTGATAGCATGGAAGATTGAATGGGACTGAGAGTTCCCTCACATAACAACCCAAATGGAAGGGTGCTATAGAAAGTCACTTGTCATACCAAGAGGCAGGAAAACCACTATCCAAATGAGAAAAGATAATCAAGTGAGGCCAATACTGAGATGAATCAGATGTTGGAATTATCTGACAAGGATTTGAAAGCAGCTGGCATAAAAAAATGCTTCAACAATCCATCACAAATTGTCTGGAAACACATGAAAAAATAGAAAGTTTCAGCAAAGAAAAAAGTTATTAAAAAAGAATCAAATGAAAATTGTAGAACTGAAAAATGCAACATCCAAAATTTAAAAACTCACTGAATAGACACAACAGTAGAGTGGAGATGACAGAAGATAGAATTAGTGAACTTGAAGACAATCTGAACAACAGAGACTAGACTGAAAAAGTAATGAACAGAGACTCAGGGACCTGTGGGTCTATATTAAAGGATCCATATAATCAAGTTTCCAGAGGAGAGGAGGAAGATGTGGGACCAAAAAGGCATTCAAAGAAACAATAGCTGAAAATTTCCCAAACTTTGTGAAAGACATAAACCTCCAGATTCAAGAATCAGAGAGAATCCAAAATATGAGAAACCCAAAGAAATCTACACCAAGACACATCATAATTATACTTCTGAAAACTAAAAACAGAGGAAAATATCTTGAAAACAGCTAAAGTGAAATAATGTACTACCTACAAAGGAACAGCAATTCAAATGACAGTGGATTTCTCCTCTGAAACCATGGGGGCCAGAAGGAAGTGGCACAAAATTTTTCAAGTGATGAATGAAAAACTGTCAGCTCTGAAGCATAAATTTGGTGATACTGTCCTTCAGAAAATAGGAGGAAATAAAGACATTCTCAGATAAAGAACATCTAACAGAATTTACTGCCAGCAGACCTATCCTTAAAGAATGGCTAAAAAGAGCTCTCCAGAAAGAAAGGAAATGATGACAGAAGAGAGCCCTCAGAAAGGAAAGAAGAACAATAAAGAACAATAAAATTAGTAAACAGAAGTAAGCACAATAGATTATCCTTCACCTCATGAGTTTCCTTTATTATATTTTATGGATGAAGCAAAAGTTATAGCACCACTGGGTGTTATAACTTTTAATATATCAACAGTTGCTTTAAATGTAAATCGTCTAAATACACCAATTAAAAGATAGAGCTTTGGGAAAAAAGACAGATATTTGGAAGAGTAGATTAAAAAATAATAACGCAACTATATGTTGTTTATAAGAAATTCATTTCAAACATGATGACAGAGGTAGGTTCAAAGAAAAAGGATGGAAAAAATAGTATCTCCAAGCCCAGACATTCTCTCATTGGAGTATTTTACCAAACATTCAAATAATTAATAACTGATTTTAATCTATTTCAGAAAATAGGAGAGGAAGGACACTTCCCAACTATTTTTATGAGCCTGTATTATTCTGACCCCAACATCAGAAAAGATAGCACAAAAAAGAAAACTACAGACCAATATCCCTCATGAATTTAGATGCAAAAGTCCTCAAGAAAAATTTAGCAAATTAAATACAAGAACATATAAAAAGACGATACACCACAACTAAGTGGGATTTTTTTCCAGTTATAAAAGTTGGTTAAATATTCAAAAATCAAGGATGAAGGTCATATGATTATTCCAATTTATGCAGGAAAAACATTTGACTAAATTCAACTACCTAACCATTCATGGTAAAAATTCTCTGGAATAAAAGGGGATTTAACCTCACAAAGAGCATCTACAAAATCAATAGCTAACATCATACTTAATGGCATGACCTTTCCTCTAAGACTGAGAAAACAAGGCAACGATGTCTGCTTTCACCACTCTTAATCAACATAATACTGGAATTTCTAAACACTGTGACAAGGCAAGAAAAGGCAAAAAAAAAAAAAAGTCATACAGATTGGAAAGAAAGAAATAAAACTGTCTCTACTTGCAGACAACATGATTGTCTATGTTGCAAAATTCCAAGGAATGTATAAAAATCATCTAGAATAAGTGAGTTCAGTAAGATGGCAGGATACAAAGTTACCATGAAAAAGTACTTCTATATACTGATGACACACAAGTGGAAGCCAAAATTAAAAATACCATTTAGAATTGCTCCAAAGAAATGAAATACTTAGGTATAAATCTAACAAAACATGCACAAGATCAGTATGGTAAAATTTATAAAATGCTGATGAAAGAAATCAGTGAAGACATAAATAATTGAAGATATATACCTTGTTCAACATTTGAAAGATTCAACACAGCAAAGATGCTAATTCTCCCCAAACTGATCTACAGATTTACCACAATCTCTATCAAGATCTTAACAAACTTTATTTTTATAGATACAGAAAGCCTTATTCAAAATTTTAGATGGAAAAGGAAAGGCCCTACAATAGCCAAAACAAAGTTTAAAAAGAAAAGTAGGAGTAATCATTCTTTGAGATGTTAAGCTTTTACTATTAGCTACAGTAATAAAAACCGTATAATATTGGCAGAGGGATAGTCATATAGATTAATTGAACAGATAGAAAATGAAGAAACAGACCTACACAAATATGTTCATTTATTTTTAAACAAAGGAACAAAGCATTTCAAAGAGAGAGAGATGAGCCTTTCAGTAAGTGGTGTTGGAGCAAGTAGGTACCCACAGCAAAAACAAAAAACCTTGAACTAATCCTCCAATTTTATACAAATTTTAACTCAAAATGGACCATGGACCACGAAAAATGTAAACCTTCTAGGAAAAAACTAGGAGAAGACCTATTCAAGACCTAGATTAGGCAAAGAGTTCTTACCTGAAAGCATGATCCATAAAAGGAAAATTTGATTAATTGGACCTCATAAAATTTAAAACTTTTGTTGAGAAATTGACCCTATTAATGAATATGAAAAGACACATTACAGACTGGAAGAAAATATCTGCAAATCACATATTTAACAAAGGACTTGTATCTAGAATATACAAAGAACTCCTCAAACCCAACATTAAAAAGACAATCCAATTTTTAAAATAGGCAAAAGAAATGTGTAGACATTTTATCAAAGATAAAGATATATGATATACAGTTGGAAAATAAGCACATGAAAAGATGTTCAACGTCATTAGAAAAGTGCCAAATAAAACTATAATGAGGGCTTCCCTGGTGGCGCAGTGGTTGAGAGTCCGCCTGCTGATGCAGGGGACGCGGGTTCGTGCCCCGGTCCGGGAAGATCCCACGTGCCGCGGAGCGGCTGGGCCCGTGAGCCATGGCCGCTGAGCCTGCGCGTCTGGAGCCTGTGCTCTGCAACAGGAGAGGCCACAACAGTGAGAGGCCCGCATACCGCAAAAAAAAAACCAAAAAAACCCCAAAAAACTATAATGAGACATCACTACATACCATTGAGAATGACAGAAATAAAAATAGTAATAACACAAATGATGGTGAGGATGTGGAGAAACTGGGTCCATCATACATTACTGGTGGGAATGTAAAATAATACAGTGTAATATAATTTTTAAAAATGCTGTCTTGACCCAGTTTTGAGGCCCTGGCTAGAGGTTGGTCAGTTCTCCTTCTTGAGCAGCCAATTAAGCCCATACTCCCAACTATTGAGTTTACTGGGCTTTCATTCATACTATTAGACACTATACACCTGCCCTAATCACCCCAAGGCCGGGTACCATACAACCAAGGACAGACCCTATGCCCCAGGGCTGACTGAAATTACTCAAATTATCCAGTGCTAAACCTGCTTACCTTGCCTGAACCATTCCTTCCTGCAGAAACCACAATAAATATGCTTGCCCACAATTCCCCCGTCCCTCTGCCTCCTAACTGACCCTAGTACTTCCTTGTGTGGCCCTGTGTGAAGTGCTCTGTTCTCTCCTATTGAACTTTGATTAACCATTTTTTCTCTCTTGACCTGTGTCTGGCCTCACCATATCCCACTCAAAGTAATATGATTAAAACATACAGGTACTCTGGAAAATAGTTTGGCAGTTTCTATTAAACTAAAAATGAAATTACCATATGAACAGCAATTAGTCTCTTGGGCTTTTAGCATAGAGAAATGAAAACTTGTTTTTATGCAGAAACTTCCACATGAATGTTCTAGCAGCTTTATTCGTAATATCACCAAAATAGAAATGACCCTAATGTCTTTCAACTGACGAATGTTTAAAGAAACTATGGCACATCCATACCATGGAATGCTATTCAGCAATAAAAAGGATGGAACTATTGATAACATGCAACATCTCAGATGAACATAATGGAAATTATACTGCACTAATCTCAAGAGGATACATACTGCATAATTCTATTTATATAACATTTGTAAAAGAACATAATTATAGAGATTAGTGGCTAACCAGGCCAGGGCTGGCTGTGGAGGGGAGGATGTGACTGTAAAGGGGAGCACAACGGAGACTTGAAGTGATGGTACGGTTAAGTATCTTGATTACAGTGTTGGTTCCCTGAAGCTACACATGTGACAAAGTTGCATACAGCTACACATGCACACGCATGCATGCACACATATGCGCACGAGTGCATATACTAACTGGTGAAATCTGAATAAACTCAATGGTTTGTACCTAATGTCAGTTTTCTGGGTTTGATATTGTTCCGTAGTTTTGCAGGATGTAAATATCAGGGGTGGTAGGGTGAAGGGTACATGGAACCCCCTGCACATTTCTTTGCAACTTCATGTGAATCTATAATTATTTCAAAATGAAAAGTTTTTTTTAAGGGGAAAGGGGACTCCTGTGAAGGAAAAAAAAAAAAAAACTTCAAAATCTTCAAAGGTCTCAGAAATTGGCATCAGCTACAGCTGCACCTGAAATTTATACTTTTTTTTTAAGTGTAGGGGAGGATAAAATCAAGAAGGACGGGAGAAAGCACTTTGAGAGGAAATTAGACCTCAGATTCTCTCCCTCCCTCTGCTTAGCCAGGTGTCTGCCCCTCCCTACTCGGAGGGTTTGTTTTCTGTTGAGAGTAAAGCAGAGGGTTTTCTAGATATTTATTCCTACTCAACTCTAAGAATGCTGGCAAGTAAAGGGAGGGTGGGAAATTTCATCTTTGTGCTGGAAAAAGAGTTATCCTGCAGTCCTGGTACAACTTCTCTCTTTGGCCTCCTATATATCCATGTGCACCCTTCTTCCCATACACAGAGCACTCTCCCCAAGGGGGCAACATAGAGGCCAGTGTAGCTCAGAGTAGCCAGCAGGTCCCAATGTGGCTTCTTGTGGTCCAGTAACCTGGGAACTAAAAGACGACTGCCTCCAACACACAAAACATATAACTGTCGGTAGGAATAGGACAATTGTAGCAAACAAACAAACACAGTCTAATTCAGAAAGTGGGAGGATGGTAGACATACAGTAGTCACTGGTTCTTGCCCACTTGGTTCTAGGAACACCACAGTCTCCCTTCTCTGGAAGTAGTGTTATTGATCAGCCCACCTAGCAGTCTTTTGTCCACTGGCTTCTAAAGCTTTGTCCCTGCCTTCTGGCAGTTATATTTTCTTTCATGGTCACATAAGACTTGGGAATTAAAGCATCTGCTTCCTGCTGGTGCATGTGTGGGAGATTGGGCACATCTTTGGGGGTTAAAAGATTATAGAACTGTAGGTGGTCTCTTTGACCTTTCCCTAAAAAACCTAGTAGGCTTCCAGTCTATTCTCATCCTATTAGTTCCATGTGACAGTACCCATAGCCAAAGGTCTGCCTGGACATAGTTTTTAAATTTTAAGACTTGCATCATCTGCCTTTGTGGTCTGCTCATTACCCAATTTCATGGCTTAATGAATCTGAGGCCATTTTTAAATTAATCAACTTAGTTTGTAAAGCAACACTCTCAATCTACTTTCTGCCAGCAAGCTTCTGGTTTCTGAATGGCAGGGCATCAATCTTATCTCCTGCCAAATATTACCATGATTTTGGAGGAATTCAACCTAGAACTGGTGTGGTGTCTGCTCCATGAAATGTTCAGAAACCAGGCTTCTTTCAGCTCCCTTTCTTATTCTGATATCATGGGCCTCATTCTCGTGGTCCAAGACAGCAGCTCCACATTCTAGGCAGCAGGAAAGAAGAAGGACTAAGGGGAAGGTTGCAGCAATGGATGGGGCCTTCTTTGGGGACAGGAAGAATAGGTGCCATTTGTTGGAAGAAGCATAAATGGGGATATTTGGTAGTCACAGGGGTGGATGGTGGCAGAGATATTTATCTGCTCAAAAAAATTCATTTTTTCCTTCCATTGTTGCTGAGAAGCAGCTGCTCAGATGGAACTAAGTTATTTCCAAGCTTGTGAAAACCTTTCCCAAGTCTTCTTCACATTTGGTGGGGATATGTGACTAGTTCTTGCCAATTGAGTGTGAGGAGAAGTGCTGTGAGTGACTTGAGGTTGAGCTAGTTAAGAAGCATTTGTGCTTTCTCTGCATCTCTCCTCTCTTTACCAGTGGATACAGAGGTCTCCAAACCAAGGGCAGGAGTTCTTGACAGTTTTTATGATATGAGCCTCTTGGCAGACACCCTGTTCATAATAATGTTTTTTAAAATGATAAAATAAGGGGGGGGAGGGATAAATTGGGAGTTTGGGATTGACATATACACACTATTATATATAAAAGATAACTAATAAGAACCTACTGTATAGCACTATTCAGTGCTCTGTAATGACCTATATGGGAATGGAGTCTAGAAGAGAGTGGATATATATATATGCATAACTGAATCACTTTTCTGTACAACAGAAACTAACACAACATTGTAAATCAACTATACCCCAATAAAAAATTAATTAAAAAAAGCATTAAATAAAATACTGGGTTGGCCAAAAATTTCCTTTGGTTTTTAAGTAAAAATAAAAGACACATTTTTCATTTTCACCAAGAATTTTATTGAACAATATATTCACCATTTTGTTCCACTACCTTCTGCCAGTTTTCAGGCAACTTCATAATTCCATCTTCCCAAAACTTTTTATCGTTTTAAGCAAAGTACTGTTCCAGGTGCCTTTTACAGTCTTCCAGGGGATTGAAAGTTTTTCCATTAAGAGAATTTTGTAAAGACTGAAATAAATGGAAAGCCAAAGGTGCAATGTCTGGTGAACACGGCAGATGAATCAGAACTTCCCAGCCAAGCTGTAACAGTTTCTGCCCAGTCATCAGAGAAACATGCGGCCTTGTGTTATCCTGATGGAAGATTACGCGTTTTCTGTTGACTAATTCCAGACGCTTTTTGTCAAGAGCTGTTTTCAGTTGGTCTAATTGGGAGCAGTACATGTTGGAATTTAATTGTTTGGTTTTCTGGAAGGAGCTCATAATAGAGGACTCCTTTCTAATCCCAGCACATATAAAACATCACCTTCTTTGAATGAAGACTGGCCTTTGGTGTGGTTGGTGGTTGTTCATTTCGCTTTACCCATGATCTCTTCCATTCTATATTATTGTACGGTTCCACTTTTCATCAGCCGTCACAATTTGTTTCAAAAATGGAAAGTTTTCATTATGTTTAAGTAGAGAATCATATACAGAAATACAGTCAAGAAGGTTTTTTTCACTTAACTTATGTGGAACCCAAACGTCAAAGCGATGAACATAACCAAGCTGGTGCAAATGATTTTCAGTGCTTGATTTGGATATTTTGAGTATGTTGGCTATCTCCCAGGTGGTAAAACGTTGATTGTTCTCAATTAATGTCTCAATTTGACCGTTATCAACTTCAACTGATCTACCCGACTGTGGAGCATCGTCCAGTGAGAAATCTGCAGCACGAAACTTCGCAAATCACTTTTGACACGTTCGATCAGTCACAGCACCTTCTCCATACAATGCACAAATCTTTTTTTGCATTTCAGTTACATTTATACCTTTCTTGAAATAATAAGGCATAATATGACAAAAATGTTGCTTTTTTTCTTCCATCTTCAATATTAAAATGGCTACACAAAAATTCACCAATTTTGAGAAGCTTTTTTTAAATGCATTCTGATATGACAACTGTCACATACAACCTAACAAAATTGTTTCAAATGAAGTTAAAGACAACTAAGAGCTACCAGAGCCACCTTAAGGAAAAAAAACAGATGAACTTTTAGCCAACCCAATACAGAGGATTACAAAGGAAACCAGTTATATTGAAATAGTTACCAAAATATTTTGAGTGTTATGACATAATAGTATTTATGCATTTAAATAGCATGTTAAATGCATGTTCTACTGGTGGGTCTAATATCTACCACATTTTCAAAGTCGTAAATGAGTGAAAATGATATTTCTAGATATACCTAACATTTTCCTTTAGGATGATGAAACTGTTTTAGAAATAGAGAGAGATATGGTTGCACAACATTGTGAATGTAGTAAATATTACTGAATTGTGCACTTTAAAATGGTTAATTTTAAGTTATGTAAATTTTACCTCAATTAAAAAAAGAAAAAATGAAATTGGAGGAAATGATCTCTATTGTACAATTGTGAGAGGATATGAAAATATCAGGCTGAGGTTTGTCATTGGTTATAGTCACATCCTACTGTGGTTTGTTATTTAGACTCAAAATGGCCGGAAAAGCTAAACTTGACCCATCTGGGTTTGCTGCACCCCTCCCTGATTTCTATCCACAGATCTCTTGGGGGTACATGGACCCCAGAATGAGAACCCCTGTCCTAGGGGATGACAGAGCCGTAAGAGGAAAGGCCCCTGAGTCACTAGTAGGAAGAAAAATCACCTGCTGAATGGTTACATGAGCAAGAAATTTTTATCTTTATTAGAGAAGCTAGTATTATCCTGAGCCAATACACTCCTATTTCTGCTTAAATTACTTCAAGTCAGGTTTCCAACACCCTATATCCCATAATAAGCAGCAAAGTAACAAAATATTTTTTGTCCAGGGCAGTATCAATGATTAATCTGCCTGTAGGCCTTAAATCAAACAGCCCTAAAGGCTGCCCTACATTTGGACTTTCAGTGATGGGAGTCAGTAAATATCCTTATTCGGTACGCATGTTTGAGAATGTTTTGGTTTGTTTATTTTATTTTGTTATTTAAGGCCAAAGCCTTGTAAACAATTCAAATCTTTGAGGAGTGTGGCTGGAGTCGGGCCAGGGATGAGACCTCCACTTTCTTATTCATGCCTTTCTGTAATTTAGTCTTTTTTTTTAAACCATGACCACAAATTATTTTTATCACAATGAATAAGGTGGTTTAATCTTAGGGAAAAAAACTATATATGGACAAACTTCAGAGATATTTTGGGTTCAGTTCCAAACCACTGCACTAAAGCAAATATCAAGTTAAAGTGAGTCACACAAATTTTTTGGTTTCCCAGTGCATATAAAAGTTATGTTTACACGGTAGTGTATTTAGTGTGCAATAGCATTATGTCTAAAAAAATGTACATACCTTAATTA
Organism: Leucopleurus acutus; assembly: GCF_964270905.1. NCBI lineage: Eukaryota > Metazoa > Chordata > Mammalia > Artiodactyla > Delphinidae > Leucopleurus > Leucopleurus acutus. The sequence continues at coordinate 18,188,145 of NC_139145.1, forward strand.
AGAAATACCTTACTGCTGGGACTTCCCTGGTGGTCCAGCGGTTAAGACTTCACCTTCCAATGAAGAGGGTGTGGGTTCAATCCCTGGTCGGGGAGCTAAGATCCCACATGCCTCGCGGCCAAAAAACCAAAACATAAAACAGAAGCAATATTGTAACAAATTCAATAAAGACTTAAAAAAAATTTTTTTAAAAAAAGAAATGCCTTACTGCTAAAAATTGCTAACCATCTGAGCCTTCAGCAAGTCATAATCTTCTTTTTCTAAAAAAATAATTAATTTATTTTTGGCTGCATTGGGTCTTTGTTGTGGTGCATGGGCTTCTCATTGCAGTGGCTTCTCTTGTTGCAGAGCATGGGCTCTAGGCGCACGGGCTTCAGTAGTTGTGGCTTGCGGGCTCTAGAGTGCAGGCTCAGTAGTTGTGGTGCACGGGCTTAGTTGCTCTGAGGCATGTGGGATCTTCCCGGACCAGGGCTGGAACCCGTGTCCCCTGCATTGGCAGGTGGATTCTCAACCACTGTGCCACCAAGGAAAGCCCAAGTCATAATCTTCTTGTTGGTGGAGGGTCTTGTCTTGATGTTTATGGCTGCTGACTGATCAGGGTGGTGATTGCTGAAGGCTAGGATGGCTGTGGCAATTTCTTAAAATAAGACAATAATGAAGTTTGCCATATTGATTGACTTCCTTTCATGAACCATTTCTCTGTAGCATGCAATGCCATTTGATAGTGTTTTGCCCAAAGAAGAGCTTCTCTCAAAATTGGAGTTAATCCTCTCAAATACTCTTGCTGCCTTATCAACTAAGTTTATGTAATATTCTAAATCCTTTGTTGTCATTTCAAGAATCTTCACCAGGTGTAGATTCCATCTAAAAAAACCATTTTCTTTGCTCATCCATAAGAAAAAACTCCTCATCCATTAAGTTTTATAATGAGATTGCAGCAATTCAGTCACATCTTCAGGCTCTTCTTCTAATTCAAGTTCTCTTGCTACTTCCATAACATCTGCAGTTACTTCCTCCACTAAAGTCTTGAACCCCCTTAAAGTCTTCCATGAGTGTTGGAATCAACTTTCTTCAAACTTCCATTAATACTGATATGTTGACATCTTCTCATGAGTCATGAATGGCATCTAGAATGGTGAAACTTTTCCAGAAGGTTTTTGATTGACTTTGCCTTGATCAGACGAATCACTATCTATGGCAGTTATAGCTTTATAAAATCTGTTTCTTAAATAAGAAGACTAGAAAGTCAAAATTACCTCTTGATCCATGGGCTTCAGAATAGATGTTGTGTTAGCAGGCATGAAAACATTAATGTTGTACATCTCCATCAGAGCTCTTGGGTGACCAGGTGCTCACTGTCAATGAGCAGCAGTATTTTGAAAAGAATCTTTTTTTCTGAGCAGTAGGTCTCAACAGTAGTTTTTTCGGTAAACTGTGATTCAAACAGGTGTGCTGTCATCCAGGCTTTGTTGTTCCATTTATATAGCACAGGCAGAGTAGATTGAGCATAATTCTTAAGGACCCTAGGATTTTTGGAATGGTAAATGAGCATTGACTTCAAGTCACCAGCTACATTAACCCCTAATGAGACAGTCTGCCTGTCTTTTGAAGCTTTGAAGCCAGGCATTGACTTCTCCTCTCTAACTATGAATGTCCTAGATGACATCTTCTTCCAATATAATGCTGTTTTGTCTACATTGAAAATCTGTTTAGTGTAGCCACCTTCATTCATTATTTTAGCTAAATCTTCTGGACAACTTGCTGCAGCTCCTACATCAGCACTTGTTGCTTCACCTTGTACTTTTATGTTATGGAGACGGCTTCTTTCCTTAAACCTTGTAAATCATCCTCTGCTAGCTTCAAACTTTTCTTCTGCAGCTTCCTCACCTCTTTCAGTCTTCATAGAATTGAAGAGAGTTAGGACCTTGCTCTGGATTAGGCTTTGGCTTAAGGGAATGTTGTGGCTGGTTTGATCTTCTATCCAGACCATTAAAATGTTCTTCATATCAGCAACAGGGCCGTTTCACTTTCTGGTCGTTCATCAGTTCACTGAAGTAGCACATTTAATTTCCTTTAAGAACTTTTCCTTTGCATTCACAGCTTGGCTAACTGTTTGGCATAAGAGGTCTAGCCTTCAGCCTATCTCAGCTTTTGACATGCCTTCCTCACTAAGCTTAATCATCTCTAGCTTTTGATTTAAAGTGAGAGATATGTGACACTTCCTTTCATTTGAACACTTAGAGGCTATTGTAGGGTTATTAACTGGCCTAATTTCAATATTGTTGTGTCTCAGGAATTAGGGAGGACTGAAGAGAGGTATAAAGACAGAGGAAAGGCTGGTCAGTGGAGCAGTCAAAACACACACAACACTTATTAAATCTGTTGTCTTACGTGGGCCCAGTTCGTGGTGCTTCAGAACAATTACAAGAGTAACATCAAAGATCATTGATCACAGATCACCGTAACAAATATAGTAACAATGAAAAAGTTTGAAATATTGTGAGAATTATCAAGCATGACATAGAGACATGAAGTGAGCAAATGCTGATGGAAACTGATGCCAATAGACTTGCTTAATGCAGAGTTCCCACAAACTTTCCATTTGTAAAAAATGCACTATCCTTGAAGCACAATAAAGTGAAGTACAATAAAATGAGGTATGCATTTGCAGCTGGAGCTGTTAGAATCTAAGCCTGTAGATGCTAGTGGCCATCTTTCCTGCCTGGTTGCACAGTCCTTGTGAAGCCAGTGGGGAGGAAAGCTGAGTGGAGGGTGGAAGAGTGAGATTGGATTGATTCTTTTTTTTTTTTTTTTTTTGCGGTACGCGGGCCTCTCACTGCTGTGGCCTCTCCCGCCGCAGAGCACAGCCTCTGGACGCCCAGGCCCAGCGGCCATGGCTCACGGGCCCAGCCGCTCCATGGCATGTGGGATCTTCCCGGACCGGGGCACGAACCCGTGTCCCCTGCATCGGCAGGCAGACTCTCAACCACTGTGCCACTAGGGAAGCCCCTGGATTGATTCTTGTTGATATTTTAAGATGTCTGAACTTTTCAGTTATGTGATACCTGAATACATAAATGACCTCTTTCTTCATCAAGCCTATTTGAGTTTGGGTTTTATAACTTACACAGGGAAGTCTTGCCTAATATGAGGGGCACTTTGATCTGGATCTGGAAAGGCATTTGGTGGGGTTCTCTTCAGATATTCAGAAAGAAGAGGATGTGCACAGGCAGGGCCACCATTGGTTCCTTCTCTGTGGTAGCTAGTCTACTGAGATGGCCCCAAATAAGTCTCTCCTTCCCTTTATGTGCATGCAGCTCCTGCACTGTTTATGTCCTCTTCTCTTAAATCTGGACTGGGCTTGTGACTGTTTTGACCAATAGAATACAGAGAAAGTGACATTCTTCAAAGGGTCTTCCACTTCCTCTCTCTTGGAGCCCTGGGTTGCCATGAAAGATGTTCAGGATAACCTGCTAGAGAGAAGCCACAAAGAAAAGTGGGAGGATAAAACACTACAAAGGGAGGGCTTGCTGGGGACATGGAGGTGCCAGAATCCAACCCCAGCCACCATCTCAGTAGAGGCATGAGAGACCCCAAGTGAGACCTGGAGCACTAGAATAATGAGATGTAATAAACTCATGGTTCTATGCAAGTTTTTTTGTTATGCAACTGGACTTCCCTGCCCCCATACACATGGTACCAATCACAAAAAGTAGCTCCTTCTGGGCAGATGAATTACAAAAATTCACCCCTCTCTCCAGGCCGGAGCACAGGTTGCCAGGGCACAGCATTCTCATGGGGTGCAGAGAGTGCCACTGGCTCCTCCCTCAGTCTGGTGAGACTTTGTAGAGCACAGGGACTGCACAACCCCAGTATTCAGAAGCCTGGGGTTGGAGGCTGTGGAGGGATGCCCACAGGCAGCCAGTCAGTCTGCACTTGTTCTTAGCAACCCCCTACCTCTCCTGGGCTTTCATGTTACCCTGCTGTTGTCTAGTGTCCTCTGACACTAGAGCACTGGACCGTTGATGCTGAAAACTCAGCCTTCGTGCACTGGTGCTGAATTGAATCTTGGAGTTTTGGGTGAAGAGGAAAAGAATAGCTTTATTGCTTTGCCAGGCAAACGGGGGACACAGCAGGGTTGTGCCCCTGAAAAACTGTGTGTCCCAACCTGGAAGGATTTGGTGAGGAGTTTTATAGCAATGGTTCAAGGGCAGGGTTGCTGATAAGATTAGGGTGTGTGCAGGGCATTCACTCCTTTAATCTGGTCTCTGGTAATCTCTTGATGAGCTTCTCTGGTTCCTTTAATCTGGCCTCAAGTGGTCTTCTCTGGAATGATAATGCTGACATCTTCTATTTGTTGGGGGTTTTAGTTCTGTAAAGAGTTCAAAGATAGTTATGTGTATCCCTTGAGGTAGTACCAGGACCCTGCCCCAAGGCTGCACTATTATTTCTTGGCTGCTCCTCCCTTGTCTCTGCAACCCCTCCCTTCCCTGATTAGCAACCGTTTGAAAAGCTTCTGTGCCCAGGAGTCCTACGGTCTCAATCTTTTCCTTGCCCTTCTAGCCCTCCTCTGCCCCAAAAGCAGCCAACCATTTCCCATATCCTCTAGCCCAGTATAGCAAGAGAGGGTGTCTCATTTTCTTGCTATTGTTAGTTCCTGGAACCCGTTTCACTCTCATTTCTTCAGAGTTGATTTTCCAGGAAAGAGCCAGGAGCCCATCCTAGTTTGCCATGTAGGTGAGTGGACAGCTATTCCTTTTTCCTCAGGCCATGCCTGTCCTCATGCACCTCTAATGAGTTTTAACAGTCTGTTGAGTGTTTCTCTTGTCCCTAGGCTGTGAGCTTACTGAGGGCAGGCCGGGGCCTGATTCATCTCTTTGCCTTGGTCCCAGCACAGGGCCTTGACCACCAGTCAACTAATGTGCACTCATGCAAGCATCATCAATCCTTTCTCTGCTCATTTTCAATCTCCACCTGAATAGAACATCTTGCTCTTTGAACACAGCTGCGGACAGTTACTCCGGGCTAGGATCCCACCAGAATTGTCCCTGAATTTACTGCACTGAATGACCATTAATGGACCGAAACGTGCCATTAATTATTTTCTTCATATCTGAGGCAGGATGAATCAAGTCACTGTTCACGACTGCATGTCTTGTCTTTAGGCAGCTCAAGATACTGGCTAAGGGTCAAAAGTCTGAGAGCTTGTCCCTTTTTCCATGTAATAAGCGACACGAAAGGGAGGAAGATCAAGGAAATTGAGGGAAGAGAGGAACAAAAATGAACAGCGTGAGACAAAAAAAAAAGAGAAAGAAAGGAAAAAAAAAGAGCTAGTTGAAAAGCGTAGGAGCGTTAAGAAGATGAGAAAGTAGAAGCAACAAGGCAGGAAACGAGCGAGGAGAGCGGGAAGAGGAGAGGGAGTTCTGACCCTGGAGCGCGCCCGGCCGGCTCACTGCTCCCCATCGCGGGGGTGGGGGAAGAGAGGGACGAGCGGAGAGCGACCTCCCCGGATGCTGAATGGTCGCGCCCGGCGGCGGCGACCAATGGGCGGCCGGGATGTTGGAGCGGCAGCGTCGGTCGCGGCGCTCGCAGGCTTGGGGTGGGTGGGGGGAGGGGGAAGGGGTGGGACGGCGGCCGCCGCCATGATGCTTGTTTGCTTTCAATGAAAACGAGGGGGGCGCAGAGGAGGAGGAGGCGGCGGCGTCGGTGGCGGCGGCGTCGGCTGCGCGAAGGGGAAGGCAGCGGCGGGTGCAGTGAGGAGGGTGAGGCCGGAGGCCGAGAGGCCGGGAGGCCGTAGTGGCGGCCCATCGAGGCGGCTGAAGAGGGCGGCTGACGCGGTGGATCTCGGAGGGAGAACAAAGAGCGGCGGCTGAGGCGGCAGAGGAGCGGCGACGGCGGCGCTGCAGCAGCGGGCGGGACTGGTATGGTGGTTCCACAGGTCAGACCCCGCTGCACTCACAGGGAGGAGGCGGCGGCAGCGGCGGAGGAAGGCGGCGCACCCCAAGAGGTGAGCGAGACCAGTCCGAGGCCCGGCTGGGCGCTGCTCCCCACACTGCTGCCCACGGGCCCCTCTCGGTCGTGTCCCCGGGACCGTAGCGCGGGGGACTCGAGCAAGAACACCTTGAGTTTTGCGTGCAGCGGGCCCGAAGACTGGAGGAGATGGTGGCTGTTGGGGGTCCCTAGACGCGCGGCTGTCGCCATCCAGTTGGTCCCCGGACCGCGCCCCCGCGCCGAGTCCGGGGCTGGGGGGTGTTGTTTGACGGCGGGGGCGGGGCCGCGCAGGGGGCGCTAGGGTTGGGGGATGCCCTGGCTGTCGACCCTGGCTCTGGTCACCCGGAGGAGGGGAGTTGGTGTCCGGGACTCTTGGCTGGGATGGGTGGCAACTTTGGAGAAGCGGCGGTGTGGGATTGCGCGGAGTGGAGTGTGGAACTTCGCAGTTACCGCAAAGCGGGAAACCAACTGTTTACCCCCTCCCCCAAATGTATTTAAAATTCAGTTTAACACAAATTTTTTGGGGAGTGGGGGGATGGGAATGACATGGTTAAAGAAACCCTTAGCACCAGATGAAGAGATTTATGATATTGCTGAGGACTCAGAGATAGTTCTAATTACTTTAAGTTTTGTGTAATAACCTGAATCGTATCTCTTTTCTTTTTTTCGAAACACCAATCATTATTTTCTTTGGAAATTTTTTTTTTGACTTTTTCTCCTCCAGCTTCCCCTAAGAGCCTGTTAATGAACACCTGTAACCTCTTCTTGAACTGTTACTGCAAATGACAACATTGTGAATGGTCATCTTGCTTTTCCTTTTTGGATTTGTTATTGTGTTAAGCTGACGTTTAAATAATCTCCTTTAACATGAGTTCCCATACTTACCTGTTTTCCAGGTGGATTGCCCCATTAGTGGTAGTGTGGAATCTTGCCTCTTTGTGTCTGGGGGTTTTAATTTTGGAGAGGAAGAGAGTGAATATGAACAAGTGAAAAATAAAATGGCATATAATAGCACTTTGTGTTTTTCACAGTGCACTAGAATTTATCATCCCAAAACAGTTTTGTAGGCTTTAGGAGCTGTGTCCATTGATCAAAAGGTTTTGAAGACTTGTTTTATAATTGCTATCAGAGCAATTATCGCAGTCTTTAGAATGTGATGACTAGTAGAATAAAAATTGCTTAATATTTTTAGACCAGTGATCTAGTCCAGTCAACTTGCTTTAAACAAAATATTTGAATAGCTGCTGTTGAGGAAACAGGCCTAGAAAGGTTAAAGTGACTTGCCCAAGATATTACAGTTAAGAGGGAAAGGACCAGGTTTTGTGTAAATGGGAGAGCACATGGGAGTGAGGTACTTGATGGAGATTAGTTTTTTTGGGAGGGTGGAGTGCGTTTTAATGGCTGGAAGTTATTTGAGGTAGTTGAGTCTGGTCAGTTCTCAGTAGGTGAATAAGATACTTAATGAAATGGTCAAAAAAACGAGGATGTGACAAAAGACAAAGTTTCCTGTGAGACTCAGAATATTTTGCATAGTTTCAGAAGTGTCTTGATCATTGGTAACGTAGATGAGGAAGCTCTTTTGAATGCCTGTTTGATTTGTAGGTATTTTCAGGTTTCTTAAACCTTGGTGGCAAAGTAAAACTTTTCAGACTCTTGAACAGATATGAGTTGGTTACAGAATTTGGTCCTGGCTACAAATAAAGGCATTTGCTTCTGTACTTATGGTTCATAAATAATGCATTTATTTTGGTTAATGTGTAGGCATTCCACCACGTTCATATTAGCCTTTTTTATATTTAAAGCATAAACCTTTTTCATATCATAGTGCAACAGAAAGGGATAATATATGGAAGGCATCCTGGAATAAATGGTCAAGGCTGCTCACAGCTGTAGCCTTTGGGCCATGAGAGGTGAGGGCCGTCTTCAGCACACTTGTAACTTTCCCATATGGAAGGTATACTGGTTGGGAAACTGCTTTTAAAGTGTTTATTTGCATGTAAGATGGGGACTCATTTAGACTGCCTTAATCTTACCCTTCTCTGGGCTTTACCTCTCCCTCATCCATTTTTATTTTCTTGGTAAGTTATGTGCAAGGAATAGTATATGCTGGACATAATGTTAGACCCTGGGAATTAAAAAGTGAATAACACTCATTTGCTGTCTTCTTCTTGTAGTCTTAGTAGGTGTACAGAGTGCTGTGGGGAGAACAGTAGAGAACGATGAAATTTGTAGAATGTGTGGGAGCAGTTTACAGAAAAGAGCACGGAATAGGTGTTTGTCAAACTGGAGAGATGGGGTCATTTCAGACAAAAGGAACTGTGGGTGCACTGAGGTGCCAAGTGTTGGGGTAAGGCCAATATCGATGTGTTACTGAAACAGGGAGAGATGAGACACTCTCTCATCTCTCCCTGGAGAGACTGGAGATGAGCCTGCAAAGGTGTGTCCATCCTAGATTTTGAAGAACCATACTTACTAAGCTAAAAGTGAGGTTTATATCTTTATTCTGTAGCAAAGGAGTGAGCCAAAATATTTTTCATAGGGGAACAAGGTGATTTAGAGATCATTTGGGCATCAGTGTGGAGAATTAAGTGGAGCCATACATATAAAAAAGTCACATTTGAGATACTGTGGAGTTAGTGACTCTGAATCTATTTTAAACTTGGATATAGAGTCTTTTGTGTCTGATCCATTTTATAGTGGGCTTGAGGGCTCGGTTCAATTGCTCTATAATACAGGGTAATTTAAAATCAAAATGTTTTGGAAAAAAGTTAAGAGCAATAAAAAAAATGAAACCCATATAATGGTACATGTGAAAGTTCAGGCATTCAGAACTTGTCTTCTGAGTTAGGCTTAGGCAGACTGTAGAGCTTAAGCTGGAAAAATCAACTCTCTGCTCACCAGAAATGAGAGCCACCAAGCTTAACGGTTATGGCTGTCCTAATGGTCTGTGAGGATATGGACTGTAAACATTTTGTGAAATTGGGGAGAGGGCAGAGTTTTTTCTCCTGTATATTATTGGAATTGAAATATTGAAAATTTCTTAAAACCTAAGAACTCCTCATACAGCTGTTAATTTATATAGTCAGTTCTGCTGTAAAGCAACATGTGAGTTCCTAAAAATCACCATGATATGGAAAATTGTGCAGTAAAAACTACAGGCCTTTTGGGAAAAGTGGAACTAAAGCACAACACTCAAAACTTTGTCAGTGACTTATTTTAATAAAAAGGAACCTGGTGGGCTTCCCTGGTGGCACAGTGGCTGAGAGTCCGCCTGCCGATGCAGGGAACATGGGTTCGTGCCCTGGTCCGGGAAGATCCCACATGCCGCGGAGCGGCTAGGCCCGTGAGCCGTGGCCACTGAGCCTGCGCGTCCAGAGCCTGTGCTCCGAAATGGGAGAGGCCACAACAGTGAGAGGCCCGCGTACCGCAAAAAAAAAAAAAGGAACCTGGTAAAAATGGTAGCATAGTTTTACACATGTTAAATGGTTATGGTATACATAAATACTACAATAAATGTGTCACTTTACCTTGAAAAAGACCTGGTTTGCTTGTGTTAATGGGCATCAGAAAGGTTGCTGCTTGTGAGTTACTGTACAGTGGTGGAAGGAGAGTTACCTGAAATCGAATGGAATGTTACAGTAACACCAGAGGTGGGTGGGTGTGGCTCAGCTCTTGTGCACACACACAGAGTGAACTGATGTAGCTGGTAGGTGTTTTAAGGTGTGTGTATTTTGTGTATTTCTATGCAGCTCAGTTCAGCTGGGGGCAGGTTTCTACCTTCGTCTAGTTTTTTTCACAGAAAAAATCACACATAAGCAAATGGGAATTTTGTGTTAAGCTCAAATTTTCTAATATATCGGTTACGTTGGAACAGATTATTTTCAGAGTAAGTGATACAGCAGAACTGATTATACTTAAACACAGCATTTTAAAATAGGGCTAAAACTCAGTTCCAAAAATACTGGAAACACCCATGTGTCAGGCACCATAATAGACTTGCTCCTCTAATAGGGCTTATGCTCTTTTATTCTAAATGGGTTTATAATGGTATGGAGAGAAAAACAGATAAACCAATAAAGTGCTCATCAAGTTATATAGTAATGAGAAATACACAAAGCATTTGGGGCATGCTAAAGAAGGAGCAACTAATTCTGCTTGGGAAGCTTGAGGGGGTCATCTCAGAGGTCTTTGGGCTGAGCTTTGAAGGTTGAATAGAGGTTTGTTAGACTGAGTAGGACCTTTTAGTGAGAAGAAAGAACATGTGCAAAGTCAAGTTACGTACAACTTGGGCTGTGAAACATAGGATGCAAAGATGAAAGGGACAGGAGGAGTGACCAGAAACAGTCTGAATAGTCTTAGGCTTTTTCTTAAAGTGTTGAGACTTTCGTCTGTATATAATAGGGATTCATTGAGAGTTTAGGTGGATAGGGGTGGGGAAATTGTGTGTGTGACATACTTTTGCAGGAGACACAGTAAAAATGTGAAGGCTGGATGAAGGAGGCGGGGCCAAGAAACTGGGGTCAGAGAGTTCATTTAAGCCCTGTGAGAGAAATATTCTAGAGTTGTTAAAGGCTTCTTGATGATTTATAAGGTCAGCATTTCATGAATAATTTTCTTTCTCAGTTTTTAGGGGGAAAAAAGACTAGTGGGTCAAAACTCATTGCTACTACATTAGAACTTCCCAAAATGATTGTATACATGAATTAGCAGCTAGAATAAATGTTGAATGCCTCAAAAGGCCAAAATTCCAACTAGATAAGGGTAGCTAGAATACTGTGATTGTAAGAGTGGGAGGAGCAAATAGATTATGGTAACTGGCAAAAGATAAGAAAGAAATGAAAAGATTTCTGTTGGTAGCCATCATTGCTGAAGGTGTAAACTAGACGGCTGTTGCTTGTCTCATACTAAGAGAACAGATTTAATATTGATGGCTCCCTCTCCTTTCCTTTTTGATCTCGGTGATGTTTCATCACACAAATCATGGTTTGACTTAATGTTAGTAGGCCCTCAGCTTTGCTGGCTAGATCATAAATCTAAATTGTCCTAATATGTTCTTTTGTTCCATACTTTATATTTGACTTAAAATATAGAAATTAAAAATTTTAAGCTAAGAAGTGTTTGTGTTTTAAATTGAAATTTGTGGATGACCTATACTTGGTGTATCTTTATAGTTCTATTTTGAGTTAATTTATTGAGTTGAATGAAATTGCTAGTATTTGACCATTTTTGACCTTCAAAATTGGTAGTTTCCTGTGGTGTTGCAGTACACTCAGGCTTCTCTCTGACTGTATTTTATATTCACTTGTGTTATTAGGCACGGGCACATGATTAGAATTGCATTTTAACAGCAGTCTAGTAAACTCTTATGGGCTGTTGGTTATTGGCTGGGCACTGCGGATGCAGATGGGTATGCCGGTCTTCTTTTAGAGCTTAGACTAACTACTACATCTGCTGTTTGACTCTGTTTTGGAGGAATATTTTATCATAATTTTAAAATTTTTTTTCGCAGAGGTCTTACTGATTGGAAATTTTAGTTAAACCAATATGGACTTAAATTTATTCTTATTCTACTTGAGAAAAGGATTTAAGGAATTGAGATTTTGGGAGGCAGGAGGAGGTGGCTACAGAAACCTTAAGTTCTTAGAAATATTACTAAGATTATTTGCCTTTTTCATTCTCTTCCTCTTATGAGTATACAGTGGAGTTTTCCAGAGAATGACAAAATGATATGTAATATCTGATCAGTTGAATTCAGAGCAGATAGGTGAATCCAGCTGTCTTCTAGCATGTCAGACCTTAAAGATTTGCAAAAATGTAAGACAGTGTCACTCTTCTCACAAAATTTTACTTTTTTTTTTTTTTTTTTGCGGTACATGGGCCTCTCACTGTTGTGGCCTCTCCCGTTGCGGAGCACAGGCTCCGGACGTGCAGGCTCAGCAGCCATGGCTCATGGGCCCAGCTGCTCCGCGGCATGTGGGATCTTCCCGGACCGGGGCACAAACCCGTCTCCCCTGCATCGGCAGGTGGACTCTCAACCACTGCGCCACCAGGGAAGCCCTACTTTGTTCTTGAAAGTAGTTACTTTTCATAAAAATGTTAACATGTGATAGGTTTTATTATATTTAATGAGTAATACATATTTTAAAATTCCTTATTTCTAATTTCTAGTATGGCAAATGTTGATAGATATAACCCACACAATTGAAAGGTCTTTGAGGTACTTGAGTATAAGGGTCCTGAGATGATAGCATTTGAGGTCTGTTGTGTTAAGTATTAGGCAGAGTTTGGGAGTAGAGAATACAGGTAAAGAGTAGTTTGGAAAGGTGATACATCTGAGAAGGAAACTCAGGGGCTCATGGTCTTAGCAACATAATATTTGGAGAATGAACACAAGATCTTGGTTTCATCAGTGACAGAATTCTAGACTTGTGTGAGGCATTGGAGTACAGCTTTGCAGCTAGATTGTCCCAGGTTCAAATCCTAGCTCTACTACTTACTAAGTGTGTGCAACCTTGGGCAAGTTATTTAAACTCAGAGTCTCAGTTTCCTCATCTAAAATAAAATGAGGATAGTGTCTGCTTCATGGATCGCTATGAGAATTAAATCGAGATAATTACCAGTAAATTATTGCATAGTGGTTGAAAGCATAGACTTTTGGATCAGACTTGGGTTAAAATCACAGTTGTGCCAGTAGGATCTCTGTGATCTCAGGTAAATGACTTATTTTCTGGACCGTTCTTTCTTTATGTATGGAGAATAATACAATAGTATTTACTCATAGGAGTCCTGAGGGTTAAATGAGATAATGCATGTGAAGGGCCTGCCAGTTGGAGAGTGCTCAAAACATGTTAGCTGTTATGTGCCTAGTTTAGAGTATGGCAGATAGGCACTCCAACACAGTTTTGCCATTACCCCTACCTGTTTGAGGTTTGCTCTTATTTTGCCATAGCATGTCACTAAGATTATGTTTATACAGTTTTACCTTTAAGTTTGTCCCTTTGCTTCATATCCCAGCCTATCCTAGAGCGAATATTCTCAGCCTTTGGTCACTTAGGTCCTTTCTGTCTGGTTTCTCTAGATTTTGCCTTCAAGATTAGAGGCCTATGTTAGTTTTTCTTACTCCTGGTAACATGGGCACTGCTTCTGTTAGCATACTTATCTCTTACACAATGTTTGCTTTTTTTACTGTCCCAGCTTATCCCCTTAATTCTTACAAGTATTCACCAAACACTATTTGCCAGGCTCTGAAAATATAAAAATATTTAAAATGTAAGTGCAAAGACCCTATATTAGAGTAGGTGAATGAGACATGTCAAAAAAAATTAAGGTGGGATTAAAGAATATAACATTAGAAATATCTTCAAGGTTCAGGATAGCTCAAAGCTGGGAATGATAAACTCCTGTGTTTATGAGGGGTAGGGAAGAAGTCCTAAATTAGAGTGATGTTTGTAAAAAGGGTTGTAGTGTGATTACACCGTCGTAAGATTTTTGTTTGCACTCCCCAGTAGATTAAGATCCAAGATCATGTACGTATTTCCTATTTATTCTTTATTCCCAGAACCTGGCAGAGTGCTTGGCACATAGAGGCAGAAGGTGCTTAGTATATATTGGTTGAATGAATGATTCTGTAAAGAAAGCTCCCTTAAGGAAGCATGGTTTGGATGTATTGAATTGTTTTTTTTGGATTTTTCTTTGAAAACCTGATTTTGAGTCATGAAGGAATGTTTAGACCAGTTTATTAGTACAACATGCTAGGTCTTACACAAGACACTGGGAGATACAAACTGGGGTGATAGATGCTGTAGTAAATGTATGGTGTGCAGAGGAAAGAGTAGTGAATTTGTGCCTTTGTTGGGAAGGGCTTACAGGGACTCTGACATCTAACCTGAGTTGCCGTGAAGCGGGTGAGTAGGAGTTTAGGGTGAAGGTTTCCTTTGGTGAAGGGATTAGCATGTGTTATTGAAAGACTATGCCTTAGAAGTAGGTTTGCTTTGATTAATTTAAGACTTTATAGGGTAACTTGTGTGTCAGTGGCTGAAGATGAGTGAGAAAATAGTTGGCCTAAATCCAGATTGTAAAGGACTTTAGCTAGATAGGCAGAAAAGGCCATCTTAGATTTTTAAGCAGGAGAGTGACATGAGCAGGCATCTATCAGGAAGGTATAGAGAAGGTTGTTTAAAAGTTGTAGCTGAGAAATGAGGGTGTAAATTAACTTCAGTAGCTGTGAAAATGGAGAAGACAGGTTTAGAAGTCCTGAAGAGGTAAAAATCAGTGGGATTTAGTGAAAAATTGGATAAGACGTAGTGAAAATTTGGATAGGAAGAAGTAAATTGGCAACAAGGCTAGTGGCACTACCTTTTCATATATTCCATAACTTGTAGCTGTGTGAGGCTCCTGATCATCAAATAAAAGGATTTTTCTGCACATGAGTTTATTTCTTCCTTCTCCCCTCCCTTCCTTTCCTCTGCACCTTTTCCTTTTTTTCTCCTTTGTATATGTAAAAGAAGTAAAGCACCAAGAATGGAGGAGAAAATGTAACAAGCAAGGAAAGGAAAAGAGGAATTTAGCATTTTATCTTGTCAGTTAAGATTGGCTATAACTCAGCCTCATTTCCCTTGGAAAAAAACCTGGCCAATACAATTTAAAATAAATTATTTAACTTCAGAGTGCCTTTTAACAAGAAATGCATTTTTGTACATTGCCAAAATAACATCTCATAATAATTCATTAATATTTCAAAATATGAACTAGGTATTAAATGTTTCTCGAACAGTCCGCAGAATGTCCTTTGTTGCAGATTTGTGGATCCTATATAGGGACCATTCATTGCATCTCATTCTATATATCCCTTAATTCTCTTTAAGTCTAGAATAGTCCTGACACCAGCTTGTTAAAGGTAGCAGACCATTTACCCTGCAGAAAGTCCTGCATTCCAGTTGCTTCTTTGGTGTCATCTGGCTAGTTCCTCTAGCTCTTAATCAACATAAACATTGTTGGTGTGTATTTCATATTCTGTCAGATCCGAAGACCCACAGTATCTGGTTCTGCCTCCATTAGTGTTGGGAAGATTGATGAAGGGGGTAACAGTTTATTCCTCTCTTGAACATTTTCTACCCTATAATTAAAAAACAATCTGGGTGGTGGTGTTACCTTAGCATTATGCCAGTGCCAATGATTCATCTAATGGTTTTAACCCAGTTTATAAATCCTGTTTTAAAAAGGCTCATTAGGAATTATGAAATGATGTTGTTTTTGTTTTTTTTATTAATTCTTTAATTCTTCATTTATTCTTTTGTAAAATAGGACACGTTTTCACCTGGGGCTATTTGATGACTATTTACAGTACCCACTGAAAGGATAAAGACTTAAATCTTTCTCTTTAGTACCAATTTTCTTAGTTTAAAAGCTGCCTCAAATGGTGGCTGACTTGCACTTATGGTCTCTCCCCCGCCCTGCGCCCCCCTGCGTCTTCCCTCTTACCCCCCTCCCCTGTGTATTTTTTAAGCCATTTCATAAAATGTTTAATAATGAAAGCATATCTTTCTCTGCTGGTAAATAATGTCCTGTATTTCTTTAAGGTAAATAATTATTCTAAGATACTGAAAAACTGTTTCTCTGAGATCTAGATCAGGGACAGATTTTATGCTGCCAGGATCAGTAGTGATGTTTGGCACTGGACTGGAGGAATTAGAGATTGAATAGTCAGGGGCTGTATACCTGCTGACTCTGGCCTACCTATTTTTTAAAAGTCTTTTAATTCTACTTGACAGTTTTCAAGCCTCTTTTGGAAACATTTTATTCTTTTTAGGTAGTAATCTGCAGTGGCCTACTGTATTTAGAGAGTAAGATCTGCTTGTTGATTTCAAGCCTTGGGAAAAATCCTAAATTGTTTGTATTCTTATATCCTTTTCTCTACCTAGTTTCCAATACTATGTTCGGTTGGACTCCAAGAAAAATGGGTGGGGTTGCTCACTGGGCAGATAGGCTCCTCAGAAGGGCTTGATTGTCTAATTTGCTGCCGTTTCTTTTATTCTATCATATTCTTTTTTCCCCCCACTTCCTAATCTGCACTGTCAGGGATTTGGAAAATAAAGAAGATCTCCTCACTGCTTTCAAGTAATGAGCTGTCTCTTAAATTTTAAGGCAACACATCATATGTCATGAAAACCAAGAAAGGGCATGGTTGGCCGCTTAGGCAGAAATCATGACTCTTTGATGGAATGACCCCAGGTCTAGGGCTTGGATTTCAGATTTCAGTTCAGTAATACTTGTATTTATTCTCTGAAGTGTGATCAAACTCCGGACATTGATTCACCCTAAATAAGCTCACATGAGAGAGGTAAATCAGACTTCTGAACTTTCACTAAGAAGTCAAATGATTAATAATTAATAGTAACTCAAAATACTAACCTCAGCTGGAGAAAGCAGCTTACCATTATTAAATTCTGTTTGGAAAAGCCAGTGAAGATCACACGGTCGTAAGTAAAATCTAGTCAGAATAGTGGCATTTGGGTGATCTTAAGGAATCTTAAGGGATGTTGTCATCAAGCTCTGGTAACCTTACACAGCATTTTGTTATTACTGGTATATTCATATGATTCAGAATGGGCACTTGCTTCACCATATTGTCCTCTAGATGGAACAGGAACAGTTCTTGACTGTATAGCTTTCTCTGTTAGGTATTTTTTGTATTAGTCTAAAAACTTCAGGCACTGTATTTCTGTTTTGGAGAAATTAACGTGTAGGAGAACAGTTTTATTAACAGTATTTGACAAAACAAAAACGTGCTGTTTCTTATACAGATGATTAGTCTCACCATTTATATTTTTACTTTCTTCAAAAAGCTTTCAGGATTACTTATCTCCTGTGTTTTGACTACATGGTCAAAACCATTTCTATGTTTGAAAGATAGCTCTACTTCTCATCATTAGAGGAGCAGCATAGCATAATGAAAGTTGCTTTAACTTTTTTCCATTTTTTTATTGTAGAAAATATACATAACATAAAATTTACCATCTTAACCATTTTTAAGTGTAGCATTCAATGGTATTAAATACATTCATAATGTCGTGCAGCCTTCGCCACCATCCATCTCCATAACTTTTCTTCTTGTAAAACTAAAACATCGAACCCGTTCAACAGTAAGTCCATTTGACGTAAGTGATTGCTGACTGGCTTACTTTAAATTCACATGATGGTAGGTTTTTCTCCAGCTTTATTTAGCTGTGTAGGTATCCAGAGTAGGTAGAGACTTGGTTAAAGCAGATTATGGCTCATCCAAACACATAAGGTGAAGTGAGACTGGAGCAAGGCGTTTGGGAGAATATGCAAGGAAGTGAGATTTCATTTCACCTGAATATTTCAGAATGTTTCTATAAGAATAAGAATTTAAAAAATAACCACAAGCAAAATGAACAATAGTCCCAATATCAACTTAGGTTTAGTTCTTCTTCAAATTTGTCCAATTCTCAAAAATGTTTTTTACACTTGATTTGGTCAGATCAGACCCAAACAAGGTCTATACATTTCATTTGATTGCTGTGCCTCTTAAGTCATTTAATATCAACTTCCTCTTACTCCTCCTTTTTCATACCATTCATTTGTTGAAGAAACTGGGTCTTCTGTCATATTGAACTTTCCATGGTCTGTGTCTGGCTGGCTGTATTCTTGTGGCATTATTTTAAAATTAAGAAAAAATTTTTTAATCATGGTAAAATTATAAAAAAATTTACTATCTTAATAATCATTTTAAGTGTACAGTTCAGTAGTGTTAAGTATATTCACATTGTTGTGCCTCGTGTTATTTTTAACATGTTCCTCTGTCTCCCTTACTTAGTGTAAACTGGTACTAGATCTAGAGAGGCTGATTTGATTCAGGTTCAATTTTACTTTTAATTTTTTGGATGAAGGGGCAAGGGCATACATAGTGTTGGCATGTAAGTCTAGTTGTCCTAATACTGAGATCGATCCTTGGGTTGAGGTCTTACAGCCTGATCTATCTATTTAAAATTTTTTCATTGGATTTTTTTCACCTAATACTTTTATTAACCGTTGATGGTCATCCATTTTTTCATTAGCGATTGTGAAATAGTGTTTTTTCTAATTATGTAACTCTTTTTACATTTATTAGCTAGAATTCTGTTAAGAACATTTCCTCATCTAGTTTCTGCCAGAAATGCAGGATAAATGCTTGATTCTTTCCCTTTATTATCCAATTTTCGGGTGACTGCATTTTTTTTTTCTCCTGTTAAAGTTTTGGATTCATGCAGTTTGAAATGTAGTCTTTCTTTTGATGTTCAGATTGTCATGTTTGTGGCCAGTGGGACCTCTTCAAGCTGGCTCCTGTGTCCTTCACAGCCACAGCATCTTTCTTAGTGTCCAGGCTTGTTTGTATTTTTCCTATCTCAGACGTGAAATCCTCCATTTCTCCAAGGAGCTCCTAGTTCCTTTTAGTGGGAAACTGTGTTTAGAGATATAATATGGGTGTCTACTTTTAAAAAAGATGTTATTTTCAGTTATTTGATTCTTCTGGGTATTGATTGGTTTCTTTTCTTAATTCAACAGGCATGCCCAAAGAAAAATATGAGCCCCCTGACCCTCGGAGGATGTACACAATTATGTCCTCTGAGGAAGCAGCAAATGGAAAGAAATCACATTGGGTGGAGCTTGAAATAAGTGGTAAGACATGCAAGCAAAAATTTATGGCATGGAAGTTAAGATATGGTAGAAAATTGTTTTCTAATGCTAATACACAAGGAAAGCAATGTTATGTTTTACCAGTGCTAATTTATCTTAGAAGCTGGAAGTTTCAGTAGAAAGAACATGGTTTGTGTCAAAGTTCAAAACCCATTCATTGCTTATTCTCTCACTATCAGTGTCCTTTTATAAAATGGGGATAATAATATCAAGGATGGAATGAAAATAACACATGTGAAATGCCTAGGGTACAAAGGTTTGTTCTGATACTTAATTCTCTAATAAAGTAGGATAGAGCTTTTACATTATCAAATTACAGGTTTCCAATGAAGTGGGAAATGCCGGTTCTATTATAGGTTCTGGGATAGATTTGTTTCTCCTTATTTTCTTCATTTGCTTTTTCAGTCTTAGTCTCTGGGGACAGCCTTATTAAGAAACAAAATCTTAAAAGCTATTGGAACAGCTCTCAAAGTTCCCTTCTGCCTTTAATTCAGTCTTCAAAAGTGGCAAAGGGACATTATTACTTCTCAAGGCAACCAGTGCTAAAGAAAGTTTGTGTTCATGTTGGCCTCCCCATACTTTCCTTCTAGTTTGTCTTGGTTTTGCCTTCTGAAATAATACAGATCAAGTTTTCTCTTCTTTCACCTGACTGCCCTTGATTTTTCTTTTTTAATTAATGCAGCAAACATACTGAGTATATGCTATGTGTAAAACATTTTGCCAGGTGCTATACTAGGCATATGGAAAATATATAGATGAAAAAAACATATCCTCTTTCATTCTGAAGCTTATGGCATATTAGGGAGTGAGAGGAAGGGAATAAACCAGTGTAAATAACTAATAGACGAAATATAACTGCCAAGTCTAAGCAGAAGGGTGCTATACAGAAAGCAAAAAGGAAGTAATGATGATAGTATTTCTCCCTTGTCAGCTTAAAAGTTCTGATTAATCTATTGAGTAAACCTAAACACCCTCCTCTGCAGCCATAGTAGAGGTTGGTGCCCACATGGGTCTCTCCTTTTCTCCCTCTTCGATTTTTGGAGAGCTGGTATGGTGTGATGGAGAGTGAAATTTCTCTTTTCTTTTGCCTCTCCTGTCAAATTTGATTTTCTGTGTCAGGGGAGCCTTTGAAGCACAGGCAGTCACCACTCCAACTTCCCCTTTTAATTTCTGCCGCATTGGTATTTAACTATATTTTTCTTTTTTTTCAGTCTGTATTAGCAGTTTTTGAATTACAAGTCCTTTGCTTCTAGAAAGTTTAGGTAATCTAGAAAGTGCTCACTTGGGTCAGTGAGATTGTATGTCTGAGGTTAAGGGGATTCTTCGCTCTCTCCTCCCTCTACCTCATGTTGGGAACTCCTTGGCAATTTTGAGTCACTGTTCTCTGCTTACTCTAAACTTTGGGAAGAAATCTGTGTACAAGATAGGAAGGAAGAGGAGAGATTCCTCTAAAGTAACATTCTTAACAAAGTCTTATCTTTACCAAGTATCATGGAGGATAAACTATTGATTGAATAGGTCTGTGGAACAAGACCTTATAATTAAAGCCACTATCAGGAAGGTCACTTTATTGTCTTAGTCAATCCCTAATACATAAACTCCTGTGTGTAGAAATTTTCAAGGCTGAGTTCATTTCATGCTAAGACAGTTATTTCATGAATATGCTCTAGCATCAGTTCCTTAAGATCTGTGATATAAAGTTCCAGGGATTTGAGGTCATTGAATCCTGGACCTGCAGTAATCTAATATACTCTTCTGGTTCTAGGGAGATGGGTGGTTAGATCCTTGTGCCATTTGGAGGTAACCAGATAAGCCAAATGACTATTAATCATTTACTTTTTAAAGAAAACCTTGTTTATTGTAAAATGAAACAGAGATAAAGAAAACCGGGAATTCCGTGGCTGTCCAGTGATTAGGACTCTGAGCTCTCACTGCCGAGGGCCCGGGTTCAGTCCCTGGTTGGGGAACGAAGATTCCCCCACCCCACCCCCCAAAGAGCTGCGTGCTGCAGTCAAAAAAAAAAAAAAATCCTCAAGAAAACCACACAGATATATTAGTGAATTATTATAAGGCCAGAAGCCTTATAATACACAGGTCAAGAATTAGAAGTTTTTCACTTATCCCAGAACCCCTTCCACACCACAGCCAATCATAAGCCCTTCCCTGCTCCCCAAAGTAACTGTTACCCTGACTTTTATAGTAATCACTTGTTTCCTTATAGTTTTAACACCAAGTTATGTACACCTAAGCATTTTAGTTTAGTCCCCCCCTTTTTTATTTGATGTGTCTTAATTTACATGTTCCCCCTCCATCCTTTTCTTTACAACTTATCTGTTGAACCTGAGCAGTTTGACCTGTTGTTACCCCACAGTCTATATTTTGCTACATGCATTTCAACATATTTCTCATCCATATGGGCAGCAGGATGCAGAGGCTTGATCAGACTCAGAATTTAAGACCCTTGACAGGACTGAAGGTTGTGTTGTGTATGTGGTATTGTCCTTTTACTTCAGGAGGCAGATAAGGTAAAAAGGCCTTCTTTCCTACTGATGTTCAGTGCAGTGCCTAGAGCCATTAATTCTTTGAGGGTTGCAAAATAGCGATATTCTGTCTTTTTTTTAATTACGTGAGCTGCATCTGTAAAGAGATAATTTCCTTCATTTTTTTAAAATTTAATTTTTATTTTATATTGGAGTATAGTTGATTTACTCCCTCATTTACTAATTGATTACTGAAGGTACAATTTGTATAGGAAAGGCAGAAAAGAATGCTTATTTCTTTCCTTTTATTTACTAGTTTTCAGGATAAACTATTGTCCTTTGAGGGTGACCAATTAGATTTTTAAAGTATCATTATTAACTAGTATATTTTGGTTTCAAACATACGCCATGAGTTGTCATGATTACTCTTACTTTGTTGCTTAAAATTGTCCTGCTGTTGGCAAATGGGAGAGATTCATTAAATGACTTCTGGGTTCTTTGATGTAACCTTAGTTGTCTTTGGTAGTTTCCTTGCTATCTGGAAAGATTAAATGGCAAGATTTTCTTGCCTCATCTTGTATTTCCTGCCTCAAACATGAAGTATGTCATTTTTTCCCAAGGAAGAATTGGTTGTTTTACTTGGAAATGCTATTTCAAGACCATAATATCTATTGCTAGGAGTGCTCATTGCTACTGGGTTGGTCATTGTAGGTCTTTTCACTGGACAGTGCTAGGAAATTTGACATATATGTATGTGGTTATATACATTTATGATGAAAGATGTGATAAAAAATATATACGTACTTTTATGATAAAATATCTTTAAAGCTATAAAATATATTTGTATATTTAAAATTAAAATATCTTAAGAAAATATACTATTTTTGACTCAAATTCAGAATAACAGGAGTTTTAATTAACCTTTTTTATAATTACATCTATATCTTCTTTCATACTGAGAGTCCCAGTTCTCAGGGTCATGGGATGCTGGAGTTTGAGTATCCCATAATTACTTAATTGCTTTATCCCATATTACACAATAATCTTACAATAACAGAACTAAAAATACCACCAGTAATATGAGTTTTTATCCACCTGCCCAATTAAATAGCTGTACTTAATCTACATTGTCATAGTATGTAGCCATTACATACTATCAGCTTTCCCATTTAACTTGCATAAACCCTCCCATTTAGAATTAGTTTTGCAAGTAACTATATATTCAGTACCTCCTACCAGTTCATTTGTTTCCTAATCATTTTGGTTTTCTGGAAGCTTGTTCTGTAGATGTTTCCTTAGAAAGGGCTCATGGGAACAATATTCTGAGTTTCTTGCAAGTTGATAACAACTTGCAAGAAACTCATTTGAGAGTTTATATTTGAGAGTCAGTTTGGTTTAATGAAATTCCTTGGGATTAAGGAAATGTGAATTCTTTCCTTAAGTGTCTTAAATATGTTACCCCAGTTTTGCTGTAGGCTTGATGACAGTGTGATTTTTTTTTCATTATTAGTGATTTGCCCAAAGGATTTTTTCCCCTTAAAATAAGTAATTTTACTTGAATATATTTTGGTATAGGTTGTTCTGCCTTGATATTCTCAGGTATAATATACTCTTTCAGTGTGTAGTTTCAATTTTTTCTCTTTTAATTTCAGGAAAGTTTCCTTGGATTATAATTTTAGTATTTGTTCTGATCCCTTGCTTTAATTTTTCTTTCAGAGAGATTTATTCTCTGAATTTGAGTATTTCCATATTTGTCTCAGAATCACTTTTAAAAATAAAGTACAGGGCTTCCCTGGTGGCGCAGTGGTTGAGAGTCCACCTGCCGATGCAGGGGATGTGGGTTCGTGCCCTGGTCCAGGAGGATCCCGTGAGCCATGGCCGCTGGGCCTGCGCATCCGGAGCCTGTGCTCCGCGATGGGGGAGGCCACAGCGGTGAGAGGCCCGCGTACCGCAAAAAAATTTAAAAAAATAAAAAAATTTTTTAAAAGTACAGTAAGTTCAGTCCCTTACTGTTGTACCATTCTTGTACAAGTACAGACAGACAGTCGTGTAACCACCATCACAATTACAATATAGGATGGTTTCATTCCCCCCAGAAAACTTCCCCCTGCTCCATTGTAGGCAGACCCTCCCCCCACTTTCAGCCCCTCGCAACTGCTGATTTTTAATTTTTTTTTTTTTTTACTAGACTATTTTTTAGAGCAGTTTTCGGTTTACAGGCACCTTTGACATAAAGTACAGTGCATGACCCCTCCACTGTCAACATCCCCCACCAGAGTGGTGCATCTGTTACAATCCATGAACCTACATTGACACGTCATTATCACCCAAAGTTCATAGTTTACATTAGGATTCGCTCTTGGTGTTGTACATTTTGGGGTTTAGACAAATGTATAATGACACGTATCCACCATTGTCATATCATACAGAATAGTTTCACTGCCCTGAAAATCCTCTGTGCTCTGCCTGTTCTTTCCTACTTTGCTCCCCCTGAACCCCTGGCAACCACTGATCTTTTTACTGTCTCCATAGTTTTGCCTTTTCCAGAATGCCACATCCTTGGAATCAAACAGTATGTAGACTTTTTAGATTGGGTTCTTTGACTTAGTAATGTGAGTTTAAGTTCCTCCATGTCTTTTCATGGCTTGATAGTTCATTTCTTTTTAGTGCTAAGTAATATTCCATTGTCTAGATGTATCGCAGTTTATCCATTCACCTACTGAAGGATATCTTGGTTACTTCCAAGTTTCAGCAATTATGAATAAAGCCGCTATAAATGTCCACATGCAGGTTTTTGTGTGGATGTAAGTTTTCAACTCCTGGGTAAATGCCAAGGAGCATGATTGCTGGATCATATGGTGAGAATATGTTTAATTTTGTAAAAAAAAAAACCCTGCCAAACTGCCTTCCAAAATGGCTGTATCGTTTTGCATTTCCACTAGCAATGAATGAGAGTTCCTATTGCTGTACATCCTCTCCAGCATTTGACATTGTTATTCTGGATTTTGCCCATTCTAATGGGTATGTGTAGTGGTATCTCGTTATTTTATTTCCCTGATGACATATGACTAAGAGCATCTTTTCATATGCTTATTTACTGTGTACGTATCTTCTTTGGGCAAGTGTCTGTTCAGGTCTTTTGCCCATTTTTTAATTGGGTTGTTTGTTTTCTTGTTTTAAGAGTTCTTTGTATAAATTAAATAACAGTTCCTTATCAGCTATGTCTTTGCAAGTGTTTTCTCCCAGCCTGTGACTTGTCTTCTCATTCTCGTAACAGTGTCTTTCATAGAGCAGAAGTTATTAATTTCAATAAAGTCCAGTTTACTAATTATTTCTTTCACAGATTGTGCTTTTGGTGGTGGTTGTAAAGTCATTGCAAACTCAAATCATGTAGATTTTCTCTTGTGTTATCTTCTAGGAGTTTTATGGTTTTGTGTTTTATGTTTAGTTGTATGATCTATTTTGAGTTAATTTTTATGAAGAGTGTAAGGTTAGTTTTTTGTTTTTTGTTTTTTTGGCTTGTGGATGTCTGGTTGTTCAGCACCATTTGTTGAAATGAGTTTTCTCCATGGCATTGCCTTTGCTCCTTTGTCAAAGATCAGTTGATTGTATTTATGTGGGTCTATTTCTGGGCTCTGTTTCATGGATCTATTTATGTGTTCTTTTGCCAATACCACAGCCTTGATTACTGTAACTTTATGGTAAGTCTTGAAGTCAGATAGCATCCAAATTTTGTTCTCTCCTTCAATTTTGTGTTGGCTATTCTGTATCTTTTTCCTTTCTATATAAACTTTAGAATTAGTTTGTCAGTATCCACAAAATAATTTGCTGGGCATTTAGTTGAGATGGCATTGAATCTATAGATAAGTTGAGAAGAGCTGACATTTTGACAAAGTTGAGTCTTCCTATTCAGGAACATGGAATATCTTTACATTTATTTAGTTCTTTGATAGCTTTCATCAGAGTTTTACAGTTTTCCTCATATAGAGCATGTGCATATTTTGTTAGATTTATAACTAAATATTTCATTTTGGGAGGTGCTAATGGTATTGTGTTTTTAATGTCAAATTCCATTTGTTTATCTCTGGTATATAAGAAAGTGATTGGTTTTTTAATCCATTTTTATTTTTTCCTTTGTGATTTAAAAAAATTTTTCTCTTTTCTAAAAGTGTTCTCTTGTGTAGTTATGCATTATTAAGTTCTTTGTAGTTTAGTTTTCCTTTACTGAGTTTTTCTAAATCTGATTTATGTTCTTTTATTGCATTATCATTTCTTAATACCTTTCAGCTCATTTTGAAATTGTAGGTGATAGTTTTTGGAGTGTGTTTGTTTTTGTTGCCTATAGGGAGTTATTCTAGTCCTTACACTCTTTTTTCTTATACTATCTTTTAAAAATATATAACTACTTTTACGGGATTTGACCTTAAAACTTTTCTGTTGTTCATTTTTATTTAAATTTAGTTTTTCTGAACTTCTAGTTGTGATTCAGGATACTTTTTCTAACTTCCGAGCTCCCTCTTCTGTGTTTTGTTTGTTTGCAGAGTGTTCACAATGTGGGAAATTGTTTTCTGAAACTTTCTGGTTCTGTTCCCTTCTCTCATTTTTATCTGGACCTTTTTTCCCTTCATCTCTTTTTATACCTATCCTATTTAATTTTATTTCCATTTTTGGAGCTTTTTTTTCTCAGTGTGGGGCCTTGGCTGCTCAGTTTGGAGAATCTCTGGGGCCCAGACTACTTTCAGACTTACTGTGGACACTTTGCACTCATTACTGAATTGCACTAAATTCCTCCCAGTTGTGATAAAGTGGCTGGGTGGGTGGGAGTATTCTCTTCAGATCTCCAGAGCTTTCTATCTGTTTAGGGTGGGTGGGTGGGAGTATTCTCTTCAGATCTCCAGAGCTTTCTATCTGTTTAGTCTCTCCTTTCTGGCCCTCTGCCCTGTGAACTATAGCCACCTTGGCATCTTTGGACTCTCAGCTTTATCTCCTCAACTTACATAATATCGCCAGACTCCACCTGGTTTCGGTCTCCCTGCATTACTTTCTGGAAACTGTAGCAGTAAACTGGAACAGTCTTAAGGGCTCACCTTGTTTGTTCCCCATGTATCAACGATCACTGTCCTGTGCTGCCTGCTGTCCAGTGTCTGAAACTCAATTTTTCATATATTTGTCCGGTTTTTTCGTTGTTTTAGGTGGGAGGGTAAATCCAGTCCATATTACTCTATCTTGATGAAAATATAAGTCTATATCAATTTTAAAAAAAAATTGTGTTTGGTAACTCCAGTATCTGAATCTCCTAGGGGTTCTGTTTTGTTGTTTCTCTTTTTCTTCTGTTTTTCACTCCCTTGGTCTTGTAATTTTTATTAAATACTAGCAATTATATATGAATTGGTAGAATAATTTGATGGTCTGGATGGTATTCTCTTTCTTAGGAGTGAATTTGCTTCTGTGTTTGTCAGGCAGTTGTGATAGGAATGGGTGGGTGACCCTAATCTAATCAGGGATTCATTCATCTCATTTAAGCCTGGTGTTCAGTGGTTGTAAGAGTTGACTTACTGCAGGGTCAACCCTATTCCATTTATAGATGGCAACTGGAATCTTGATGGTTAACAGAGTCTAATTACTTGGTGGTTCTTCAGTTCCCATTTTGTCTTCCCAAATGTGTAAGAGGACTTAAAGTTGTGCTCAACAACTCAGTCTTTCAGCCCCAGCTTTCACCTCATCTACTTGCTTCTGCTGCTTGTGATTCACATATTCTTCCAGAAGTAATGTGGTGGGATGTGTCTCGCTCATTACTGCTTGTGATTTAACATATTCTTCCAGAAGTAATGTGGTGGGATGTGTCTCGCTCATTACTTCTGTTTGCTTCCCTTTCCTCCAGGTTCTTTGTCTCTCACATCTTTGCTGCCTCTGTAGTCCTCCATTGCTTTTGTGCTCATTTTGGGGCGGGGGGGGGGGGTTCTTCTATTTTTACCTAGTTTTTCTTTCCCCCAGTGGGATGATTGGTCAACAACAAATTACTCTCTTGTTATAGGAAACTGAAATCCAGATGTGCACAGATTTGAAAATTCTGCTTAAAGAATCTGCAGATACCAAACAACTCTCAGATTCCTCATTTGGTGGTGGTCTTACTGCTTTTTCATTGTATGGGCGCAACACTGGTTACCTGGTTTTGAGATACATCTGTATTCCAGAACAACTACTTGTTCCAGGCTCTTGAAGTAGCAGTGTAGGGCAAGGAGAATGTACTAACCAGAGCCACATCCAGGAACCTTCCAGGAAATAGGGGCTTGGGTCTGGACTCCTTGGTCATTAAATGATCTTTGAATCAGGTGCCCTGGCTGTAGGCTGCATATTAGTCTTTTCTACTTTGTGACATTTTCCAACATTTTGAAAGCTTGAGTTTATCATGAAAGTAATCTGTATTCACTCTTACTGTTTTTCCATAGGAGAGTGATAGACCATGTCTCTCAAATTCTGGATCAAATACTTCTGATTTTTTAAAAAAATTAAATATTATATTTGGCTCTGTTTTGGTAATGTGAGAAGTGTAGCTCCAGAGTCAGGTAGCTTTAGTTATGTTATCAGCTTGTGCATCTGCCCCCCCCCCACCCCCTGGACAACCCTGGTGTCTGCTATATGGAAGTTCATAGTGGGGGTGGGTAAACAGGGGAGGAGGGAAACCCAAGTAGAGATAACAGATACTGAATGGTGGCTCTGAGGCCATCATGAACTCATTGGAATCACTTACATGTCACTCATTCATTCATTTATTCTGAAACTTCTGATGGGATATAAGATTTCAGGAATCCAGCAGGCTATAGGAGGAAATTCCCACAATAAGGTAATTATCAAACCATGATAAATACAGGGGAGAAGGCTTGAACCATTTATCATCTTTAAGATTGTCTTAAACAGGGGAAATCATGGAAAGCATCCTTAGAATAGCTGACTCCTGAGTTAATGATGTTAGTCAGAGGAAGGCAGAGTTAACCACATCTTAGGAAGAGGGGACATTTGAGAATATAAAAAAGTATACAGTGGAAGTCTCTCATCCCCCTGTTAAACCTCCTAGCATGCACAGGCATGTGGCCATTCACATACAGCTTTATTAATTTCTTTTGCATCCCTTTGGAATCCTTCTGTGCATATACAACATAGATTCTTATTCCATACCTTATTTTTAATTCAAAAGGTAGTATATTATACACATATTTCTGCACTGTGCTCTTTTTTTAATGTAACATGTTTTAGAGCGATTTCTAAATAAGTATATAGATAGCTTTCCTATATGTTTTTAGCTCCATAATGTTCTCTCACATGTTACTGTAATTTATTTCCGTGGTACAGTACTGATGGTCAGTCTGTGACAAACAGTGTTGTAGTGAATAACCTTGTAGGTTATTTTGTATTTCTGCTGATATATTTGTAGGTCAAATGGTATATGCGTTTGTAATTTTGACAGAAGTAATGTAATGACTCGTTGGGAAGAAATGTAAAACGATGATCTCTTTCTGTTTTATTATAGGGAGTCAAGTTTAAAGGTGAAGCATGCAGTTAAAACTATAAAGACTCTAACCTTTAATGTGTTTTAGAACTTCTCTTAAACTTAGACGGATTTTAGAAAATCTTTTGTAGCAAAAGAAAAAGAAAAAAAAGTTTGAAGGTCTATATAGTTCCATTAGTTTTTCATTTTTCCTTTTATTAAATCAAATTAAAGAAGCATGTATAGTTCAGTCCATTTTGATTCCTATTTATTTTTTATATTAACAATATGAATGTGATATAATGGTAGTTATGCTGGGTGATAGAATTTTTTTTAATGGTGCTGTATTATTTAATAAGCATGTTCATCTAAAAAATGTTATGTTTTTAAGAAAAGTGTAAGATTAACTAGTTTAGATGTTAGTGACTCAGCTTTGCAAAAAGACATCTTCTTTTCTTTTTCTTTTTTTTTTTTGTGGTACGCGGGCCTCTCACCGCTGTGGCCTCTCCCACCGCGGAGCACAGGCTTTGGGCACGCAGGCTCAGCAGCCATGGCTCACGGGCCCAGCCGCTCCACGGCATGTGGGATCCTCCCGGACCGGAGCACGAACCCGTGTCCCCTGCATCAGCAGGCGGACTCTCAACCACTGCGCCACCAGGGAAGCCCCTAAACATCTTCTTTTCTTAAGGGCAGTTATTAAGTGGTAGAGCTACTTAGTGGTAGAGCACAGAACTGTAAAATGTAAGTCCCCTGACTTTGAATGTGTCATTCTTTTCTACATCACACTGTGGTGGTCATTTTATTTTGAACTAACATTCTCCCCTTTCTCTCACTTTTTGTCTTCTTCCTAATATTTGGCCTTAGTCTTTCCATTCTCAGGTTCTAGGCTTATTACCTTCAGGTATAATCTTTTACTTATTAGATCTGTTTAATTTGAACAAGCTGCATCTCTCTGTTGCTATGAGGACATGAATTCCTTCCCACCACAGTTCAACAGATGTGTATGTACCTTTGTAATTGTGTTTTCCTTTATCGATCGAAACTTCCATTTGTTAACTCATATGAACTTAACACTTGGTGCATTAAGTTCATTTCCTCCCATGTCAACGCTGCTATTTTTAAACTAAGCATTATTGCTATATTTAATCTGCCAGATGTTTTCCTTAGCACCCTTTGTGTAATTTAATCTAGTTTCTTTCCAAATCTTACAACAGAGTCTTCCTTTTGTGAGGTTGCAGTTTCCCTTGCTAGGAGCCTGAAATCCTAGTCTTGAACTTCATCAGGAGTTGTGACTGGAGAAAAATTCAAATTACCACCTTTTCCAATTATAGTTGATTCTCATTATTCGCTGTAGTTATGTTCTATATAACTACCTGAGTTAGCAAATACTGAACCATTACTCCCAGAGGAAATAAAGAGTTAGGTTCCTATGAACCTCTGGTGGTAACATTTTTGTCAGCTGATCAATACTTAAGCTGTTTTGTGTGTTTCTATTTAAAGACACCTTGTTTAATGTATATTGTCACTCATTAAAATTAAACTCATGGCCAGCAGCCCTGTAACTTGTGCCTGAAGGATGCTTTATCTAAGGTACATCACACAGCCTTGCATTCAGCACTACACTTGAGGGCCATTTTATACATCAGAATCACTTAGAAAGCACAAAAATGCAAAAACTGTGGCACTAAATAGTGAAAAAGATACTTGTTTACATTGTGAGAGCTGCAACAAGAAGAAAGAGTGTTGCCTTGTTGGACCTCAGCTGGAAACTTGAGCAACTCCAATTTTTACTACTCTGCGCATATTTGTGAATGACTGTGAAATCGTAAGAATTGATTTGGGAAGTACACATAAATTTGAAGGAGTGGGCAAATTGCAAATACAGAATCCAGGAGTAATGAAGATCAACTGTAATTCTTATTTCTTCTACGATGTCAGAGTTTTAGAGATTTAGTCAAGATTTCGGGTTTTTTTCTGAATCTGCAAATGTGGAGGTAGTGATCTC
The DNA here is from genome assembly GCF_964270905.1 of Leucopleurus acutus. Taxonomy (NCBI): domain Eukaryota; kingdom Metazoa; phylum Chordata; class Mammalia; order Artiodactyla; family Delphinidae; genus Leucopleurus; species Leucopleurus acutus. Next base: position 18,218,803 of record NC_139145.1, read on the forward strand.
TCTGTAGGTAACCGTGATTACACCTGATCTCTTTAGTGCTTGCTAATCACCCCTCTCATTTCAGAGAGCACTAATTAGATTCTTTCTGTCTCCTGATATTTAGCAATAAAGGATTCTGGGCACTTTAGAATGAAATTACTTATCAAAACAGGGCTCTTAACCTAGACCAGGATAATCCCAGCTTTTCTCACGTCACTAAACTGCTTAAACTTGAATGCAAATTTTTGAGTGCTCATGAATATGTTCAGTTTATGGAGAAGTAAATAGATGTCATCAGAACCTCAAAAGTTGTCTTCCTTGTTCATTGCCCTCTACCAGAAAATTAGGAACCTTAATTTCTTGGATAACCTAGTTCTACTAGTAGAGATTTATCTTTCTCTACAGTATGTTACATTCTTTTGCTTCTATAACCTTTGATCTTTTTTTTTTTTTTGGTGGTACACGGGCCTCTCACTGTTGTGGCCTCTCCCATTGTGGAGCACAGGCTCTGGACGTGCAGGCTCAGCGGCCATGGCTTACGGGCCTAGCTGCTCTGCGGCATGTGGGATCTTCCCGGACCGGGGCACGAACCCGTGTCCCCTGAATCGGCAGGCGGACTCTCAACCACTGCGCCACCAGGGAAGCCCAACCTTTGATCTTTTAAACCAAATTTTTTTCAAAAATGGAGTACTATAATATAATGCTTTGAAATTTGCTTTTTTCCTACTTTCTTTTTTTTAAAAAAAATCTTTCCATATCAATGTATATAGCTCTACTGCATCCTCTTTAATGGCTGCAGAATTGCATTGTATGTGTGATCCAAAATTTAAGTATGCCCTATTAATGATCATTTATGTTATTTCAAATTTTTCCCTACTACTAACAGTATATATCTTGGCATACTTGAATAGCATTTTCATAAGGTAAACCTCTAATTGTGGAATTGTGGTGGGGCAAAGAATATTCAGATTTAAAATTTTAGTAGCTGTTACTACAGGATTAAAATATGGTTTAAAATATGGTTGTATTTTTCCCATAATGCATGAGTGCATCTCTTTTCCCCTTAGCCTTGTCATTACTGGGTATTAATCTTCTTTGCTATTTTCATAGGTAGAAGTGTTTTATTTAAATTTGCATCTCTTTCATTACTGAAATGAACTTTTTAAAATTACTGATCCTTTGTTTTTTATTGATTGATTTACTTGTTCTTATCTGTTGTTCGTTTTCCTATTGCTGATTGCTTTATTTTTTGTTTTATTGTTTAAAAATTTATTTCATTTATTTATTTTTGGCTGTGTTGGGTCTTTGTTGCTTCGCGCTGCTTTCTTTAGCTGCAGCGAGCAGGGGCTACTCTTCATTGCGGTGCGCAGGCTTCTCATTTGCGGTGGCTTCTCTTGTTGCAGAGCTCAGGTTCTAGGTGCATGGGCTCAGTAGTTGTGGCTCACAGGCTCTAGAGCACAGGCTCAGTAGTTGTGGCGCACAGGCTTAGTTGCTCCACGGCATTTGGGATCTTCCCAGACCAGGGGTCAAACCCATGTCCCCTGCATTGGCAGGCGGATTCTTAACCACTGTGCCACCAGGGAAGCCCATACTTTTTGTTTTATTTTTTATTATGGAGCTCACATAAAAAATCCTGAGGGTAGGAACTTTGTCTTATTTACCATTCTGTCCCCACACCAGCATACTAGTCACTGAAAGTTGGCTGAATTAATGGATGTTATCTCTTTGGCTGCCGAACATGTTGACATCTCCACCATATACAGTTGACCCTTGCAATTACCGGTTTGAACTGCATAGGCCCTCTTATATGCAGGTTTTTTTCAGTAAATGCACACTGCAGTACTACACGATCCAAGGTTGGTTGAATCCGAGGATGCAGAACTGCAGATACAGAGGACTTACTGCAGGTTATGTGTGGAGCCTCCACATTGTTCAAAGGTCAACTGTAGAGGTTTTAAATTTTAATGAATTCAAACCTGACAGTGCTTTCGTTGTTGGATTCTAGGATATGAGTTATGCTTAGATATATTCTCTTCCATTTCTTTTCTGGGTTTTGGTGTTTATAAATTTATTCCAGAACTTTTCTTTTTGGCGTATGGTAGAGATCTGAGTCTTCCCTTCCCTTCTGTCTCCAACCCCTGTATGATTGATGTATTTATACATGATTCCTTATACTTGACTTTTATTTTTCCCTTCCCTTCTTCACAGACTTTCTGGTTTTCTTTTAGGCTACCTTATTGTTTGAGAATTTTATATCCTTCCAATTAAGTTGAAGTATAAAAATACATTTCTCAAGTCCTTTTACCTTTTCTTCTTAAGTAGTACCTTGAGGGTAGGGGGCTGAAACACGTGGTGGGCTCTCAGTAAATAGTTTATTATATTTTAAGTGCTTTATTCATATTGAATATTAGCTGTGTGTTTCAGTTTTATGACCTGAAAATTAAGTAAATCAAATTGAGTTTACAAATAGTCTGTGTCACAGATTCTACTCTTATTATACAGTAAGGAAAAACACCTTCTTAGATCAAGATAGATTTTATTACACAACTTTATTGAGGTATAGTTGACATGTAATAATTGAGTAATGTGATATATTTTGATCTATGTGTACATCTTTGAAACCATCACCACATTCAAGAATGAACATACCCATCATTCCCCTAAATTTGTAATCCATCCTTCCCTGCCACCCTCATTTCTTCATCCCCTCTCCCATACACAGGCAACCACCGTTCTGGTTTCTATAACCATAGATTACATTTTGTAGAATTTTTATGTAAATGAAGTCATAAGGTATGTACTCTTTTATTTTTGTCTACTCTACTTAATTTGAGATTTATCCATTTTTGTTGGTCAGTACTTCATTCTTTTTATTATCAAGTATTGTTCCATTATTTGGATATGCCAACATTTGTTTATCATTCACTTGTTGATGAACATATTTGGATGATTTCTAGTATTTGGGTATTACAAATTAAGCTGCTGTGAACATTTTATGTGTAAGTCTTTGTGTGGGCATAGCTTTGTTTCTCTTGGGCAAATACCTAAGAATGGAACTGGTCATATGATAGGTGTATGTCTAACTTTTAAAAATACTGACAGACTGTTTTGCAAAGAGGTTGTCTCATTTTACATTCCTGTTACATGTCTTTGATCCATACCCTCACCAACACTTGGCAAGGCAAGTGTTTTTAATTTTAGCCATTCTTCTGGGTGTGCACTGGTATCTCATTGTGGTTTTAATTTGAATTTTCCTAATGACTACTCATGTTGAGCATCTTTTCATGTGATTATTTGCCATCTCTATGTCGTCTTTGGTGAAGTGTCTGTTCACATCATTTACCTGTTTTAGGTTGTTTTCTTTTTATTGAGTTTTGAGAGTTCTTTATATAATTAGTCCTGAAATCAGGTAGTGTTGGTCTTTTAGCTTTGTTCTTTTTCAGAGTTGCTTTGGCTTTTCTGAGTCCTTTGAATTTTCATATGAATTTTAAAATCAGCATGCCAGTTTCAAACTTGTTGGTATTTTCATTGGGATTGTTGACTCTGTAAACCACTTTGGGGAGATCTAACATCTTAACAATATTGAATCTTCTGATCTGTGAACACTGTATCTCTCTTCACTTACTTAGGACTTCTTTCATTTCTCTCAGCATTGTTGTTCTTAGTATACATGGGTTCTGCACATTTTTTTGGTCAAATTTACCCCTAAATGTTTCATAATTTTGATATATAATACAGTAATTGTAAATGTTATGATTTTTAAATTTCAATTTCTGATTGTTCATTGCTAGCATACAGAAATACAGTATTTTTGTATATCGATCTTTTGTTCTATGACTTTGCTAAACTCACATATTGGTAGCATTTTTATAGTTTCCATAGGATTTTTAAATAGATGATTTGGTATTTGCAAATAAAGAGCTTTACTTTTCCCTTTTCAGTTTTTAATTTTTCTTGTCTTCTTGGAATGGCTAGGACTTCTGGTATAATGTTGAATGGTAGTGGTGAGAGTAGATACTCTTGCTTTGTTTCTGACCTTAGGGAAAGGATTTATCCCTTAACCACTAAGCTTTTTGTAGATGCCCTTTATCAAGATTGAGGAAGCTCTCTATTCTTAGCTTACTGAGAGTTTAAAAATTTTTTTTTAGTGTACAAGAGGATTCATTTTATTTTATTTTTATTAAAAATTTTTTTCAAATTTCTTATACAATCTTTAGAGGTTACACTCCATTTACAGTTATTATAGAATATTGGCTATATTCTCCGTGTTGTACAATACATCCTTGTGGCCTGTCTTTCACCCAGTAGTTTGTACCTCCCACCCGTATATCGCCCCCGCCCTCCCACCACTGGTAACTACTAGTCTGTTCTCTATATCTGTGAGTGTGTACCTCCTTTTTGTTATATTCACTAGATATATTTTTTAGATTCCATATATAAATGATATCATACAACATTTGTCTTTCTCTTTCTGACTTATTCACTTAGCATAATGCCTTCCAAGTCCATCCATGTTGCTGCAAATGGCAAAATTTCATTCCTTTTTATGGCCGAGCAGTATTTCATTGTATCTATATACCACATCTTTATCCATTCATCTGTTGATGGACACTTCGGTTGCTTCCATGTCTTAGCAATTGCAAATAATGCTGCTATTAATATTGAGAAGCATGTATCTTTTGGAATTAGTGTTTAAAGAGTGGAATTGCTGGGTCATCTGGTAATTCCATTTTTAGTTTTTTGAGAAACCTCATACTGTTTTCCACAGTGGCTGCACCAGTTTACATTCCCACCAACGGTGTAGGAGGGTTCCCTTTCCTCTACATCCTTACCAACATTTGTTATTAGTGTTCTTTTTGGTGATAGCCATTCTGACAGGTGTGAGGGGTATCTCATTGTGGTTTTAATTTGTATTTCCCAATGATAAGAGATGTTGAGCATCTTTTCATGTGCCTGTTGGCCATCTTCATTTCCTCTTTGGAAAACTAATCAGTTCTGCCCATTTTTTAATCGGGTTGGTTGTTTTTGATATCGAGTTTTATGAGCTTTTTATATATGTTGGATATTAGTCCCTTATAGGTCATATCATTTGCAAATATTTAGTCCCATTGAGTAGGTTGTCTTTTTGTTTTGTTGATGGTTTCCTTTGCTGTGCAAAAGCTTTTAAGTTTAATTAGGTTGCATTTGTTTATTTTTGCTTTTATTTCCTTTACTTTAGGAGACAGATCCCCAAAAAATATTGCTGCAATTTATGTCAAAGATTGTTCTGCCTATGTTTTCCTATAGGAGGTTTTTAGTATCTGGTCTTAAATTTAGGTCTTAAATCCATTTTGAGTTTATTTTTGTACATGGTGTTAGAGAATGTACTAATTTCACTCATTTACATATAGCTGTCCAGTTTTCCCAACACCACTTTTTGAAGAGATCGTCTTTTCTCTGTTGTGTAGTCTTACCTCCTTTGTCATAGATTAATTGACCATAAGTGTGTAGGTTTATTTCTGGGCTTTCTGTCCTGTTCCACTGATCTATGTGTCTGTTTTTGTCACAGTACCATACTGTTTTGAGTACTGTAGCTTGTAGTATAGTCTGAAGTCAGGGGGTATAATTCCTCCCACTCTGTTTTTCTTTCTCAAGATTGTTTTGGCTGTTCGAGGTCTTTTCTGTTTTGATACAAATTTAAAATTTGTTTTTCTAGTTCTGTGAAAAATGCCATTGTTAATTTGATAGGGATTGCATTGAATCTGTAGATTGCCTTGGATAGTATGGTCATTTTAACATTATTGATTCTTCCAATCCAAAACATGATATATCTTTCCATCTGTGTTTGTTGTCTTCAGTTTCTTTCATTAGGGTCTAATAGTTGTTTGGAGTACAGGTCTTTTGCCTCTTTAGGTAAGTTTATTCCTAGGTATTTTATTCTTTTTGATGTGATGCAAAATGATGTTTCTTTCATTTCTTTCTGGTAGTTTGTTGTTAGTGTATAGAAATGCAACAGATTACTGTATATTAATTTTGTATCCTGCAACTTTACCAAATTCATTGATGAGCTCTAGTAGTTTTCTGGTGGCATCCTTAGAATTTTCTGTGTATAGTGTCATGTCATCTGCAAACAGTGACAGTTTTACTTCTTCCTTTCTAATTTGATTCCTTTTATTTCTCGTCTGATTGCTGTGGCTAAGACTTCCAAACTATGTTGAATAAAAGTGGCAAGAGTGGGCATCCTTGTCTTGTTCCTGATCTTAGAGGGAATGCTTTCAGTTTTTCACCATTGAGTATGATGCTAGCTGTGGGTTTGTCATATATGACCTTTATTGTGTTGAGGTAAGTTCCCTCTATATCCACAACCTCTGGAGAGTTTTTTTATCATAAATGTATGTTGGTTTTTTTCAGAAGTGTTTTCTGTATCTATTGAGATGATCCTATGGTTTTTATTCTTCAATTTGTTAATGTGGTATATCCCATTGATTGGTTTGTGGATATTGAAAAATCCTTGCATCCCTGGGATAAATCCCACTTGATCATGGTGTATGATCCTTTTAATGTGTTGTTGGATTCAATTTGCTATTATTTTGTTGAGGATTTTTGCATCTATGTTCATCAGTGATATTGGCCTGTAATTTTTTTTGTTATATCTTTGTCTGATTTTGGTATCAGGGTGTTGCTGGCCTCATAGAACAAGATTAGAAATGTTCCTTCCTCTATAATTTTTTGGAATAATTTTAGAAGGTTAGATGTTAACTCTTCTCTAAAAATTTAGTAGAATTCACCAGTGAAGCCGTCTGGTCCTGGACTTTTGTTTGTTGGGAGTTTTAAAGTTATTGATTCAAAATCAATACTGGTAATTGGTCTGTTCATGTTTTCTATTTCTTCCTGGTTAATTCTTGGGAGATTATACCTTTCTAAGAATTTGTCCATTTCTTACAGATTGTCCATTTTATTGGTATATAGTTGTTCATAGTAGTCTCTTATGATCCTTTGTATTTCTGTGGTATCGGTTGTAACTTCTCCTTTTTTCATTTCTGATTTTATTGATTTGGGCCCTGTCCCCTTTTATCTTGATGAGTCTGGCTAAAGGTTTATCAATTTTGTTTATCTTTTCAAAGAACCAACTTTTAGTTTTATTGATCTTTATTATTTTTTTAGTCTCCATTTCATTTATTTCTGCTCTGATCTTCATGATTTCTTTCCTTCTACTAACTTTGGGTTTTGTTTGTTCTTTCTCTGGTTGCTTTAGGTGTAAGTTTAGGTTGTTTATTTGAGATTTTTCTTGTTTCCTGAGGTTAGCTGTATCACTATAAATTTCCCTCTTAGAACTGCTTTTGCTGTGTCCCATAGGTTTTGGATCATTGTGTTTTCAGTTTCATTTTCATTTTCACTTGTCTCTAGGTATTTTTGATTTCCTCTTTGATTTCTTCAGTGGTGCATTGACTGTTTAATAGCATATTGTTTGTGTTTTTTGCATTTTTTTTCCTTGTAGTTGATTTCTGGTCTCATAGCATTGTGGTCAGAAAAGATGCTTAATATGATTTCAGTTTTCTTAAATTTACCAAGGCTTGTTTTGTGGCCTAGCATGTGATCTGTCCTGGAGAATGTTCCATGTGCACTTGAAAAGAATGTTTATTCTGCTGTTTTTGGATGGAATGCTCTATATATTTATCAGTTAAGTCGTTTTGTCTAATGTGTCATTTAAGGTCTCTGTTTCCTTATTGATTTTCTCTCTGATGACTTATCCGTTGATGTAAGTGGGGTGTTAAGTCCCCTACTATTATTATATTATTGTTGATTTCTCCTTTTATGTATGTTAATATTTGCCTTATATATTTAAGTGCTTCTATGTTGGGTGCATATATATTTACAGTTGTTATATCTTCTTCCTGGATTGATCCTTTGGTCATTATGTAGTGTCCTTCTTGGTCTTCTGTAACAATGTTTATTTTAAAGTCTGTTTTGTCTGATATAAGTATTGCTACTCTGGCTTTCTTTTGGTTTCCATTTGGGTAGAATTCCTTTTTTCCATTCACTCACTCTGTGTGTGTCTTTAGTTCTGAAGTGAGTGTTTTGTAGGTAGCGTATATAGGGTATTGTTTTTGCATCCATTCAGCCACTCTGTGTCTTTTGGTTGGAGCATTTAGTCTATTTACGTTTAAGGTAATTATTGATATGTATATTCTATTTGCCATTTTGTTAATTGTTTTAGATTTGGTTTTTTAGGTCTTTTTTCCCTTCTTTTGTTCTCTTGTGATTTGATGACTGTCTTTAGTGTTACGTTTGATTTCCTTTTTCTTTTTTGTGTGTATATCTATTATAGATACTTGGTTTGTGGTTACCATGAGGTTTGTATAGCAGTGTATATGCATTCTAAAAACCCTGCATTTGTACTCTCCTCCCCTTACAATTAGTGTTTTTGATATCACATTTTACGTCTTATTTTTTTGCGTATCTCTTAACTGCTTATTGTGGACATAGTGATTTTACTACTTTTTGTTTTTTAGCCTCCCTACTAGGATTGTGTGTGTGTATGATTTCCTACTTTTACTGTATGCTTGCCTTTACTGGTGAGCTTTTTCATTTTCATAACTTTCTTTCTAGTTGTGGCCTTTTATTTTTCACCTAGAGAAGTTCCCTTAACATTTGTTGTAAAGCTGGTTTGTTGTAAAGCTTAGCTTTTGCTTGTCTGTAAAGCTTTTGATTTCTCCAAATCTGAATGAGAGCCTTGCTGGGTAGAATATTCTTGGTTGTAGGTTTTTCCCTTTCATTACTTTAAGTATATTGTGCCACTCCCCTCTGGCCTGTAGAGTTGCTGCTGAAAAATCAGCTGGTATGAGATTTTTAAAAATCAGGAATGGATGCTGATTTTGTCAAATGCTCCTGCATTTATTTAGATGATTTTCTTTTCTGAGAAAACATTTTTTAAATTATATTTTTTGAATGTTCAACAAACCTAGCATTTTCTGGCACAAATCTTACTTGGTCATTATCCTTTTAATATATTGTTGGATCTGTTTTGTCAGTTTACATTTATGTTCATGAGGATGTCATTTTGTAACTTTCTTGTACTAGTTTTGTCTGGTTTTGGTGTCAGGATGATGATGACCTTATAGAATGAGTTGGGAAGTGTCCTCTTCAGTTTTCTGGATGAATTTGTGTAGAATTGATACTAATTCTTCCTTAAATGTTTGGTAGTATTCGCCAATGAACTCTTCTGGTTCTAGAATATTCTTTGTGGGAAGGTTTTTTTATCAGATACATTCATAATGTTGTGCATCCATCACTACCATCCATCTCCATAGCTCTTTTCATTTTGCAGTTTGCCATCACTCTTGAAAGTTTTTTTCTGGGTTGCTAGGTCAATAGGACATTTTTCCTTCAGTGCATTAATGTGGAAATTTTTCTGTCTCTGTGTGTGTCTGTCTGCCTCTCTTTTGGTGACAGCTGTAATTGGTAACAGTATAATTCACACAATTCACCCACTTAAGGTGCAAATTCAGTAGTTTTTATATATTTACAGAGTTGTGCACCCATTACCATAGTCAATTTGAGAACATTTTCACTGTCCCCTCAACACATTAGCAGTCATTCCCCATTTCCTCTTAACCATGGTGTTCAACTTTAGAAATTCAATTTGAGTGTGCTGTCTTGTATCACTAGTTACTATGTTTAGCCTTCTAGCTTCTGACCATATGGAATGTAATTAAAGTAACTTTTAATGTCTGTCTGCTAATTTTATCATCATTATCTTTTCTGGACTGGTCTTAATTGACTGACTTTTCATTATGGATGATATTTTCCTGTTTCTTTGCATACCTAGTAATTTTTAATTGGGTGCCAGATATTGTGAATTTTACCTTATTGAGTGATGTGTGAACCTGGGTGATGTGTGAACCTAGGGGTTGTTACCTTTACTCCTTTTGGGTGTTTTTTTCCTCTGGCTCAGGCAATTTCTCACATACATATGGTGATCAGTACTCAGTTGACAACTTGAGGGGAACCTCAAATCTCCAGACCTTTCTGTTCATCTCTCTCCTCTCTGGTACTCTGCCTTTGTAAATTCTAGTCATCCTGGCTTCCCTGGACATTCGCTCTGTGTCCTGAACTTGCGGGAGATCAGTGTTCTTTCCCTGGAATCCCCTCCCTGTGCTGCTGTTGGCCTGTCTTGTTTGTTTTTCATCCTTCAGGGATCACTCTCCTGTGCCTATTGGATCAATCTCCTGATTGATCTCTGATATTTGTTGATTCATGTATATTGTCTGGTTTTATACTTGTTCAGGTGGGATAGTAAATTTGGTCCCTGTTATTCCATTTTGATTAGAAGTCTCTAGACTGCTTTTTCAGCCAATAGAAAATCAGTTTTCAAAGACTTACATTTTCATTACATCCATTTGTTTCATTCTCTCTCAGACTATAACCTGCACTATTAAAAATATTATGGGGAGGGCTTCCCTGGTGGCGCAGTGGTTGAGAGTCTGCCTGCCGATGCAGGGGACACAGGTTCGTGCCCCAGTCCGGGAAGATCCCATATGCTGTGGAATGGCTGGGCCCATGAGCCATGGCTGCTGACCCTGCACGTCTGGAGCCTGTGCTCCGCAATGGGAGAGGCCACAACAGTGAGAGGCCAACATACCGCAAAAAAAAAAAAAAAAAAAAATATTATGGGGAAAATTCTTAGGTGAATTTAGAAACAATTGTCATCTTACCAGGAACTGCCAAAGTACAGATTTAATATTGCATTGAAAGAAATTATTGTTTCTAGTTACAACTCTTACCTCTTGAATCCTATGTCTGTTACTGTTTGATTATGTATAGTTATGACTTAATATCTGAAATGCTTCTGGGCAGGTGTTTTTCCTTTTAATTATACAGTACAGATTTGTCTAATTACATGATTATTGATGAAATTATTACTTTGGTACTCTTGGTTTTAAAAGTTTGCTAAGCTGAGAATATCTCACGTATCTTCTGTTTTTAGGCAAAATTCTTGTTTTCTGGAGTATAGATTATGAATAGCCTCTGAGATACTAGATTTGATTTTTTTTTTGCATAAGTCCAAATCATTCATGTTGAAATATTGGACTTATCATTACTATAAATTATTCATGCTTTTTCTTGTCATAGCTGAGGCTAATTTAAAGGATAAAGTCTTAACTATTGTATTCTTAAAAATAACATTGGAATCTAAATATTGATATATTGCCTTAAATGGGTTTTTTTTTTTTTTAGTCTGCCAAGTGGAGAGTTTATAACTTAATCATAGCAGTGAATTGTTCTAGAATCGGTAAGGTTTCTACTATTGACCCCTTTCTCACAATTTTTTGTGTGATAAGTTATTACTCAATATGGGACTTCCCTGGTGGCGCAGTGGTTAAGAATCCACCTGCAAATGCAGGGTATATGGGTTGAGCCCAGGTCCAGGAAGATCCCACATGCTGCGGAGCAACTAAGCCTGTGCGCCACAACTACTGAGCCTGTGCTCTAGAGCCCGCAAGCCACAACTACTGAAGCCCCCTCTCCACAACTGCTGAAGCCTATCTCCTAGAGCCCGTGCTCCGCAACAAGAGAAACCACCACAGCACAATGAAGAGTAGCCCCCACTCGCCACAACTTGAGAAAGCCCATGTGCAGCAACGAAGACCCAACACAGCCAAAAATAAATAAATAAATTTATTTTAAAAAAATTATTACTCAATAAAATATCTAAAATGTTACTTAATCCAGGGACCAAACTGTAGAGAACACTATATAATTTTTTAACATCTTTATTGTAGTATAATTGCTTTACAATGGTGTGTCAGTTTCTGCTGTTTAACAAAGTGAATCAGCTATACATATACATATATCCCCATATCTCCTTCCTCTTGCATCTCCCTCCCATCCTCCCTATCCCACCCCTCTAGGTGGATGCAAAGCACCAAGCTGATCTACCTGTGCTATGCAGCTCCTTCCCACTAGCTATCTATTTTACATTTGGTATAGAACACTATATAATTCTTACCCCATTTTTTTCTTCTTTTACAGGAAAAGTAAGAAGCTTAAGCTCATCTTTGTGGTCACTAACTCACTTGACAGCTTTGTATCTAAGTGACAATTCCCTGTCCCGCATTCCTTCAGACATTGCCAAGCTTCACAATCTGGTGTATCTGGACCTGTCCTCTAATAAAATCCGGAGTCTACCGGCAGAACTCGGAAACATGGTATCACTCAGGTATACAGATTCAACTTATTACATAGCTATATACCCCCTAAAAGAATATATTATTATATTGTTAGGAAACACCACTTTGTTGGGAAACGACATTGTCAATTTAATGGTATTTGAACACAATTAAACATGACTATGTTCTTCAGGTAAAGTTTTCTGGGAAAATTGAATGTCAGCTAATAAATAAGTCATTTAGATCCATTGCCTAAAATTTACTTTATTGCTGTTTTGTGTAATATACTTTATTTTTGAAACAAAATTTTTGGACAAAGTGGGGCAAACAAATAGAAGGCACTTGTATTATCCCATATATTCACTCACCTGTGACAGACAGTTGAGATGCTTTTCCCCCACTAAATTCTGGGGCCCTATACCATCCTTAATATGGGATCCAGGAAGCCATTGACAATTAATGATCCCATTTTGGCCATCCCAGGGCTTGTATGCATGACAGTAACAAAGCCAGGACTTGAAAGAAGCTAGAATTAGTGATTGAATATGGGGACCTATAGTGTGGGCTATAGGAGGTTGATAGGATGTGGAGTCACACAGAGTTCAGGTTAGAAACCTGACTCAGTCATTTACAAGTTGTGTGATTTGGGGCAAGCTTCTTACAACCTTGCAGAGTGTTTCTTCATCCATGAAGTTGCTATGATAATGACCCAACTAAGGATGAGATTAGAGATATTTGAGATAATGACTAAGAAACTACTAGCAACACTGCTTGGTACATATTGTATTAGTAAATGGTAATTGCTGTAACCTCTGTTTTATAAGATAGATGAGATCTACCCAGATTGAATATAAAGCCAATTTCCAGCTATTATGTTAATCCCAATAGAAAATCTTGCCCCATTTCATATTACCTCCCCCCCCCTTTTTTTTTAAATTCCACTGGCTTTTCTGCTGCCTTCTATCATTTGCTGCATAGTAAAAAGGAATAAGGACCTTGTGAGAGTTTCTTTACCTCTATTGCTTCCATTCCAGCCCTTTGACATTTTTTAGGCTTAATTATTGAGTGTATACCATGACTATTTTTAATCCCCTGAACCAAATTTACTTAAAGGACCTCCTTTCCTGTGTGATATATTTGGAAATAAACAGGAACCAAGTATTCAGAGTGAGTTTTTCTTATTCAGTTTATGGCCTCACCAACCTCTGGTTTACTCAGTGGTAACCAAGCTTCATTTAAATTCCAAGAACCAAGGGCTATAGAAGTATCAGTAGTTCACATTCACATGTAAACATTGACAAATAAAACTTATCATAGGAGCTTCCCTGGTGGCGCAGTGGTTGAGGGTCCGCCTGCTGATGCGGGGTACACGGGTTCGTGCCCCGGTCTGGGAGGGTCCCACATGCTGCGGAGCGGCTGGGCCGGTGAGCCACGGCCGCTGGGCCTGCGTGTCCGGAGCCTGTGCTCCGCAACGGGAGAGGCCACAGCAGTGAGAGGCCCACGTACCAAAAAAAAAAAAAAACTTATCATAGGACATTGCCAATATCTTAATATTGGGTCTTTCTTTTTTTCCTACTGAAGATTCCTTTCATAGTTATATTTTCTATACAAAACAAATCATTAAAATAATCAGTAGTTATTAATATAGCTGCCATTATTTCTAAAGTAAAACTTTAGTATTATTAATCATAAACATATTGTGCAACTACCATAAACTATTTTGATTTGGTACTATATGATCATTTAAATTTTCTTTTAACAATTCACATGTTAGGCTGCTTTATCATTTCCACTTTCTTAAACATGTGTATTAGACCTCCATGTATGCTAGACCAGTTCTGCTCTCAGGGTGGTATCTGGACTGTGCCATTTTCAAAGTGTGTCACCAGCCTGCAGTGAGATACACAGCAAGTGTCTTTTGAATCCAATACCCTTAAAAAAATTGGGGCTTATATTTTGTTGGTCTTTTTTTTTCTCATCACATTTTTATAGTAATTGATTTTTTTCCTATGTTTTACAAATGTATTGGTCTGTGGCAGTTTGGGGTTTTTTTGTTGTGTCTTTTTGTTTGTTTTTTTAACCACATATGATTTAAGAAGCACTATACTAGACATTGGCATATAATACTAAATTTTGTATTCTTAGGAACTTACATCTTATATTCCTAGAAATTATATTGTTGATTTTAGCTGTTAGTTAAAGGTTAATATATCTTCTGACTTCCTGGAATTTTTACATCAACAGGGAACTCCATTTAAATAACAACCTGTTACGAGTTCTACCTTTTGAGCTGGGAAAACTGTTTCAGTTGCAGACTTTAGGCCTGAAAGGTATGACTTCCCATATTTGTGCTTCTTGTGGTTTGTATGTATGTCTTTTGAGTCTAAAGAAGCCATTAAAGGGAATCCTTTTGCCAGGGATTTGCAGGTTCACTCTTCCCCAGAGTTCATCATTTTGTTAGATACAGTCCAATGGTTTTCTTTCTTTTTCACCTACAGATTGTCTGCTAGTCTTCTTCTTATTTTTTGCTCCTAGCCCAGCCTTGCTTTTCTAGCCTTTCTTTTAGTCACCTCTGTGTTTTGGTGATACATTCCTGACGTCAGACTTTATTTCATCATCCTGTAAAACAGCTTTTTTTGTTTGTTTGTTTTATGTTCAAATCTCAAAAAATGGAGATTCTCACAAAATGCAGAAAGCAAGTAGAAAATTTTGATCTGTTTGGATCCTCTAATAAAGACCAGTATTTAAGCATTTCTTTAAAACTCAAAACTAAAATTGATTTATAAGGACTTTACTAATATTTTAGAACTCGGAGACATAATTAACCTAATAAGAACTATTGGGAAATATTTTTTTAAGCCAGCAAGGTTAAAAGTCCCATTTTAATAATATGTCAAAACCTATAAATTTTTTTATCACATTGTGGTTCTTCACCAGTCTTGTAGATGTATCCAGCTTACTCTATAATTGATTCCTTAAAAAAGATCACAGGGGGACTTCCCTGGCAGTCCAGTGGTTATGACTCTGCCCTTTGCTGCAGGGGGCATGGGTTTGATCCCTGGTGGGGGAACTAAGATCCCACACCCACATGTGGTGTGGTCCCCCAAAAAAATCACATGATGAAGTCTTCAGGAAGTGTACTTTTATTTCTTAAAAATACAGTTATAAAGTGAGGTTTTATTTCTGTAAATCCATTTCATATTATAAAAGTAATGGTATTGTTCACAAAAACAAATGGAAATTGCAAACAATACATTTACAAATATATGTAAAACCATGTTCAACAAACATCAGCTTTATAAATCATTCTTTGGAAAGTTTTTGTCTGTATGGGCTACACTGGCTGAGGCCTCTTAAAATGGAAGTCAGGGAAATGTGAGCTGCAAATGCCTTTTCTGTTGTATCTCCCTATGATAAGTCTAATTTATTCTTATTTTCCTATTTTGAAATTTGAAAAACAAATATATAAAATGTGGCAAAGTGTAATTCATATACAGACTACCAGAATTAACAATTAATATTTTTTCACTTTTGTGTCCATTTTTTAATGCAAAAGAAATAGAACATTACAGAACATTAAGGCCCTCTTTGTTCCTCTTCTAGTCTCTTTTTCATCCCAGAGGCAGCTACTGTTGTGTGTCCCTCTGGTTCAAGGTTTTGTAATCTTACAGTATATATTTTACAAACCTTAATCTGTATTCATTTCTCTAAGGATTTACAAACTTTATTTGAAGTTAGGGTCATTGCTCACAAATTTTCACACTGATTTAAGTAAACGCTGGGGCCAGGTAGGGAAGTCTTTATGGCACATTTGTTTTTGATTAGTCCTTGGTCTTCCACTTCAGAAAGATCCTTTACTGTTCAACATTTATGCCTTTATGTTTCTTTCTTGGAAGTATAGTTTCACCGAGATAGTTCGTTTATCTCAGCTATTCTGTTGGACATTGTTACATGTCTGTCTGCAATAGCAGTCTTTTCACTTGATTTCACCTTTTTAAGACAAATCCTATGTTATTTTCCTGACTTTGCAACTTACACTTTAATGCTGTGCTAGCTACTTCTTAAGACAGTTACATTTTCCTTGCTCTCTGAAAACTTCTTTAATGATTTCTCATGGCACCTGTTAATTATTTGGAAGAGAAAATGTATCACTTAGTTCAAAAATCATGTCTATTTGCTATTTTATCCATTTGTACAGAGCCAAAGTACTTCTGCCTCATGAATCAGTTCATATCATTTTCTTTAAAGTTGATTGCATAGGGCTAGCATGCGTCACTTTTTTTTTTTTTTACATTTTTCCATGTTCTTCAAAATTGTTCTACTGTGAAAGATAGGACTAGAACCTTAGATAGTGTATTCTTTTTTTTATTTTGAGATAAGAGATTTATGTGAACCTGTAAGAAATAATTCAGGGAACAATCCATGTGCCTTTTACCAATTTCCCCCCAGTGATAACATCTTTCAAAACTATACTACATAGACTTGCCTGGTGGCACAGTGGTTAAGAATCCGCCTGCCAATGCAGGACACACAGGTTCAAGCCCTGGTCCGGGAAGATCCCACATGCTGAGGAGCGACTAAACCCGTGCGCCACAACTACTGAGCCTGCAGTCTAGAGCCCGCGAGCCACAACTACTGAGCCCACGCACCTAGAGCCTGTGCTCCGCAACAAGAGAAGCAACCGCAGTGAGAGGCCCACACACCACAACAGAGTAGTCCCCGCTCGCTGCAACTACAGAAGGCCCCCGCGCAGTAACGAAGACCCACTGCAGCCAGAAAATAAAAAACAAAACAAAACAAAAACTGTAGTACAGCATCACAACCAGGATATTGACATTGATACAGTCAAGGTACAGAACAGTTCCATCACCAAAGGATCCCTCATGTTGCCCTTTGATAGGCACACTTGCTTTCCTCTTGCCCCAGTTCACTCCTGAACTTCTGACAACCACTGATATGTTATCTATTTCTATAATTTTGTTATTTAAAAAATAATATATAAATAGAATCATGCTGTGTGTAACCTTCTGAGATTGGGTTCCCCTCCCCATACCCAAGGTTAATTCTTCGGAGATTCACCCAGGTTGTGGGTGTTTGCTCCTTTATATTGTTGAGTAGTATTACTTGGTATGGATGTATCACAGGTTGTTTAATCATTGACCTATTTAAGGACATCTGGGTGGTTTCCAGTATTTTGCTGTTACAGATGAAGCTGCTGTTAACATTCTGTGTGCAGGTTATTGTGTGAATGTAAGTCTTCATTTCTCTAAGATAAATGCCCAGGAGTGCAGTTGCTGGGTCATAGGTTAATTTCATGGTCAGTTTTTTTTAAGAAACTGCCAGGTTGTTTTCCAGACTGCTGTACTATTTTACATTTTTACCAGTAATAAATGAGTGATCCAGTTTCCTTGCATCCTTATCAGTGTTTGGTATTGTCACTATTTGATTTTTTTAACATCTTTGTTGGAGTATAATTGCTTTACAATGGTGTGTTAGTTTCTGCTGTATAACAGAGTGAATCAGTTATACATATACGTATATCCGCATATCTCCTCCCTCTTGCACCTCCCTCCCATCGTCCCTATCCCACCCCTCTAGGTGGACAAAAAGCACCGAGCTGATCTCCCTGTGCTATGTGGCTGCTTCCCACTAGCTATCTGTTTTACATTTGGTAGTGTATATATGTCCATGCCACTCTATCCCTTTGTCCCAGCTTACCCTTCCACCTCCTAGTGTACTCAAGTCCATTTTCTACATCTGTGTCTTTATTCCTGTCCTGCCCCTAGGTTCTTCAGAACCATTTTTTCTTATTTTAGATTCCATATATACGTGTCAGCATATGGTATTTATTTTTCTCTTTCTGACTTACTTCACTCTGTGTGACGGTCTCTAGGTCCATCCACCTCACCACAAATAACTCAATTTTGTTTCTTTTTATGGCTGAGTAATATTCCATTGTATGTATGTGCCACATTTTTATCCATTCATCTGTTGATGGACACTTAGGTTGCTTCCATGTCCTGGCTATTGTAAATAGAGCTACAATGAACATTGTGGTACATGACTCTTTGAATTATGGTTTTCTCAGGGTATATGCCCAGCAGTGGGATTGTTGGGTCGTATGGTAGTTCTATTTTTAGTTTTGTAAGGAACCTCCATACTGTTCTCCATAGTGGCTGTATCAATTTACATTCCCACCAACAGTGCAAGAGGGTTCGCTTTTCTCTACACCCTCTCCAGCATTGATTGTTTGTAGACTTTTTGATGATGGTCATTCTGACAGGTGTGAGATGATACCTCACTGTAGTTTTGATTTGCATTTCTGTAATGATTAGTGATGTTGAGCATCCTTTCATGTGTTTGTTGGCAATCTGTATATCTTCTTTGGAGAAATATCTGTTTAGGTCTTCTGCCCATTTTTGGATTGGGTTGTTTGTTTTTTTTGATATTGAGCTGCATGATCTGCCTGTATATTTTGGAGATTAATCCTTTGTCAGTTGCTTCATTTGCAAATATTTTCTCCCATTCTGAGGGTTGTCTTTTGGTCTTGTTTATGGTTTCCTTTGCTGTGCAAAAGCTTTTAAGTTTCATTAGGTTCCATTTGCTTATTTTTGTTTTTATTTCCATTCCTCTAGGAGGTGGGCCAAAAAGGATATTGCTGTGATTTATGTCATAGAGTGTTCTGACTATGTTTTCCTCTAAGAGTTTTATAGTGTCTGGCCTTACATTTAGGTCTTTAATCCATTTTGAGTTTATTTTTATGTATGGTGTTAGGGAGTGTTCTAATTTCATTCTTTTACAAGTAGCTGTCCATTTTTCCCAGCACCACTTATTGAAGAGGCTGCCTTTTATCCATTGTATATTCTTGCCTCCTTTATCAAAGATAAGGTGACTGGGCTTCCCTGGTGGCGCAGTGGTTGAGAGTCTGCCTGCCGATGCAGGGGACGCGGGTTCGTGCCTGGTCTGGGAAGATCCCACATGCCACGGAGCGGCTAGGCCCATGAGCCGTGGCTGCCAAGCCTGCGCGTCCGGAGCCTGTGGTCCACCATGGGAGAGGCCACAACAGTAAGAGGCCCGCGTACCGCAAAAAAAAAAAAAAAAAAGATAAGGTGACCATATGTGCGTGGGTTTCTATCCTGTTCCATTGATTGATATTTCTATTTTTGTGCCAGTACCATACGCTCTTGATTACTGTAGCTTTGTAGTATAGTCTGAAGTCAGGGAGCCTGATTCCTCCAGCTCTGTTTTTCTTTCTCAAGATTGCTTTGGCTATTCGTGTTTTTTTGTGTTTCCATACAAATTGTGAAAAAAAATTTTTTTTTTGGCAGTACGCAGGCCTCTCACTGTTGTGGCCTCTCCTGTTGCAGAGCACAGGCTCCGGACGCGCAGGCTCAGCAGCCATGGCTCACGGGCCCAGCCGCTTCGCGGCACGTGTGATCCTCCTGGACTGGAGCACAAACCCGTGTCCCCTGCATTGGCAGGCGGACTCTCAACCACTGTGCCACCAGGGAAGCCCCAAATTGTGAAATTTTTTGTTCTAGTTCTATGAAAAATGCCATTGGTCATTTGATAGGGATTGCATTGAATCTGTAGGTTGCTTTGGGTAGTATAATCATTTTCACAATGTTGATTCTTCCAATCCAAGAACAAGGTATATCTCTCCATCTGCTTGTATCGTCTTTAATTTGTTTCATCAGTGTCTTATAGTTTTCTGCGTACAGGTCTTTTGCCTCCTTAGGTAGGTTTATTCCTAGGTATTTCATTCTTTTTGTTGCAATGGTAAATGGGAGTGTTTCCTTAATTTCTCTTTCAGATTTTTCATCATTAGTGTATAGGAATGCAAGAGATTTCTGTGCATTAATTTTGTATCCTGCTACTTTATCAGATTCATTGCTTAGCTCTAGTAGTTGTCTGGTAGCATCTTTAGGATTCTGTATGTATAGTATCATGTCATCTGCAAACAGTGACAATTTTACTTCTTCTTTTCCAATTTGGATTCCTTTTATTTCCTTTTCTTCTCTGATTGCTGTGGCTAAAATTTCCAAAACTATGTTGAATAATAGGGGTGAGAGTGGGCAACCTTGTCTTGTTCCTGATCTTAGTGGAAATGGTTTCAGTTTTTCACCGTTGAGAGCAATGTTGGCTCTGGGTTTGTCATATATGGCCTTTCTTATGTTGAAGTAAGTTCCCTCTGTGCCTACTTTCTGGAGGGTTTTTATCATAAATGGGTATTGAATTTTGTCGAAAGCTTTTTCTGCATCTATTGAGATGATCGTGTGATTTTTCTCGTTCAATTTGTTAATATGGTTTATCACATTGATTGATTTGTGTATATTGAAGAATCCTTGCATTCCTGGGATAAACCCCACCTGATCATGGTGTATGATCCTTTTAATGTGCTGTTGGATTATGTTTGCTAGTAGTTTGTTGAGGATTTTTGCATCTATGTTCATCTGTAATATTGGCCTGTAGTTTTCTTCTTTTGTGACATCTTTGTCTGGTTTTGGTATCAGGGTGATAGTGGCCTCATAGAATGAGTTTGGGATCGTTCCTCCCTCCGCAAATGAGTTTGGGATTGTTTGGAAGAGTTTGAGAAGTATAGGTGTTAGCTCTTCTCTAAATGTTTGATAGAATTTGCCTGTGAAGCCATCTGGTCCTGGGCTTTTGTTTGTTGGAAGATTTTTTTTTTTAACTTCTTTATTTTTTTGGGGGGCCGCGTTGTGTCTTCGTTGCTGCGCACAGGCTTTCTCTAGTTGCAGTGAGCGGGGGCTACTCTTCGTTGCGGTGCGCGGGCTTCTCATTGCAGTGGCTCCTCTTTGTTGTGGAGCACGGGCTCTAGGCGCATGGACCTCAGTAGTTGTGGCGCACGGGCTTTCTTGCTCCGCGGCATATGGGATCTTCCCGGGTCAGGGCTCGAACCCGTGTCCCCTGCATTGGCAGGTGGGTTCTTAACCACTGTGCCACCAGGGAAGTCCTGTTGGAAGATTTTTAATCACAGTTTCAATTTCAGTGCTTGTGATTGGTCTGTTTGTATTTTCAGTTTCCTAGTTCAGTGTCAGAAGGTTGTGCTTTTCTAAGAATTTGTCCATTTCTTCCAGGTTGTCCATTTTATTGGCATATAGTTGCTTGTAGTAATCTCTCATGATCCTTTGTATTTCTGCAGTGTCAGCTGTTACTTCTCCGTTTTCATTTCTAATTCTATTGATTTGAGTCTTCTCGCTTTTTTTCTTGATGAGTCTGGCTAAAGGTTTATCAATTTTGTTTTATCTTCTCAAAGAACCAGCTTTTAGTTTTATTGATCTTTGCTATCGTTTCTTTCATTTCTTTTTCATTTATTTCTGATCTGATCTTTATGATTTCTTTCCTTCTGTTAACTTTGGGGTTTTTTTTGGTGTTCTTCTCCTCTCTAATGCTTTAGGTGTAGGGTTAGTTTGTTTATTTGAGACATTTGTTGTTTCTTGAGGTAGGATTGTATTGCTGTAAACTTCCCTCTTAGAACTGCTTTTGCTGCATCCCATAGGTTTTGGGTCGTCGTGTTTTCATTGTCATTTGTTTCTAGGTATTTTTTGATTTCCTCTTTGATTTCTTCAGTGATCTCTTGGTTATTTAGTAGTGTATTGTTTAGCCTCATGTGTTTGTAGTTTTTACAGATTTTTTTCCTGTAATTGATATCTAGTCTCATAGCGTTGTAGCCGGAAAAGATACTTGATACTATTTCAATTTTCTTAAATTTACCAAGGCTTGATTTTGTATCATTCTACTTTGTTGAACCCAATTCTAGTTCTAGGAGTTGGTTTTTCTATTTTTTGTAGGCTTTTTAGTAATTAAAAAATTTTTTTCTATGTAGAAAATTAGTCACCTGCAAATAGGGAGAAGTTTATTTCTTTCCAATATATATGCTTTTCTTTCCTTTTTCTTGCCTTATGGCACTGACCAGAACTTGCAGCTCTATGTTGAATAAGAGTTGTGAGAGCAGAGATCCCCCCTTTTCCCCGACCTTAGAAAGTATTCTGTCTTCATTGTTCAGTATAATGTTAGCATGGGTATTTTGTAGATGCCCTATCAATTTGAGGATTTTTCCTTCTATCCTTCTTTTTCTGAGAGTTTTAAATCATGAATGGGTATTTAATTTTGTCAAATGTTTGTTCTCCATCAGTTGATATGTGATATATAATTTTTCTTCTTTAGCCTGATAATTAATTTTTGAATATTGAACCAGGCTTGCATTCCTAGAATAAAATCCGCTTGATCATGGTGTACAATTTGTTTATTGCTGGTAAGTGTATGCTAATATTTTAATGATTTTTGACTGTATTCATGAGAGATATTTGTCTGTAGTTTTGTTTTCTGTTTGTTTTATACTCACTTTGCCTGGTTTTGGTATCAAGGTGATATTAGCTTTATGAAATGAATTTGAAAGTGTTCCCTCATCTTCTGTTTTCCAGAAGAGATTCTGTAGAATTAGAGTTAATCCTTTTTTAAATGTTTAGTAGAATTTTTCAGTGCAACAGTCTGGGTTGATTTCTTTTCTAGTAGTTTTAAAATTATGAATTCATTTCCTTTACTAGGTGTAGTGCTATTAAATTATCTACTGGGTGAGTTGTGATGATTTGTGTTTTTCAGGGAAGTGGCCCATATCATCTGTGTTGTTAAATTTATGTATGTAGAGTTGTTTATAGTATTCCCTTATCCTTCTGATTTCTGTAGGGTCTGTAGTGATACCCTTATTCCCTTTCGTTGTTGATATTAGTAATTTTTGTCTCTCTTTTTCTTTATCAGTCTTGGTTAAAGGTTCGTCAGTTTTATTGATCTTGTCAAAGAAACAGCTTTAAAATTTTTTTCCTCCATTTTTCTGTTTTCAGTTTCACTGATTTCTGCTCTTTAGTATTTCTATGCTGCTTTTTCTTTGGGTTTATTTTACTCTTTTTCTCTTGGTTGTTAGGGTAGAAGCTTAGATTATTGAATTGGGACTTTTTTCTTCTGATGTATGCATTTAGTGCTGTAACTCTCCCTCTTGGCCCTGCTTTAGCTGTGTCCAGCAACAAATTTTATTTTCACTAGCTCAGTGCATTTTGAAATTTCCCTTCAGACTTCCTCTTTGACCCATGGATCAGTCAGAATTTTCCAAGTGTTTGCACATTTTCCTATTGTCTTTCAGTTACTGATTTTTAGTGTCATTCCATTGTGGTTGAAGAGTACATTCTACATAATTTCAGTTCTTTTAAATTTGTGGATGTTTGGTTTTATGGCCCAGGATATGATCTATCCTAGTATTTGTCCCTTGGGCATTGGGCAAGAGTTTTGTATTCTGCTGTTACTGTGTAGATGATGTATAAATAGTTAGATCCAATATATTTGTCTGATATCTATTAGATTGATGGTTTGTGGACTTTTGTCTGGTTCTATCAATTTTTCAGAGAGGGGTGTTGACGTCTTCAGCTGTAATTGTAGACTTCTCTATTGTCCTTTCAGTTCCATCAGTTTTTGGATGGAATTGTTTTTGCTTAAAATATTTTGCAGTTTTGTTGTTTGATAGATACACATTTAGAATTGCTAATTCTTCTTGGGGGATTGGCCCTTTATCGTTACATAAGGTCACTCGCAGTGTGGTGATTTTCTCTGAAATCTACTTGATCTGATATTAATATAGTCACTCCTGCTTTCCTCTGACTAATGTTTGCATGATTTTTTTTCCATCCTTTTCCTTTCAACCTGCTTATATTGTTATATTTGAAGTGAGTTTCTTGTTGATAGCATATAGTTGGGTCATGTTTTTAAATCCACACTGCCAATTTTCTGTCTTTTAATTGGTCTATTTAGACCATTTACATTTACTATAATTGTTGATTTATTGGAGCTTACATCGGCCACTTTATTTTTTGTTTTGTTTGTTCTCCTTGCTTTTGTTTTTCTGTTTTCTTTTTCTTGCTTTCCTGTGGGTTATTTGAGCATCTTTTTACATTTCCATTTTAATTTGTCTGTGATGTGTTTGAATTATCTTTTTCAGTGGTTGCTCTAGGTATTTCAGTATATAAACTTAATTTATCATAGTCTTCTGGTGTGACTACTTTACCAGTTTGAGTGACATATAAAAACCATAGCTCTTTTTATGACCTTTTATTTGCCTGTTCCCCCAGTTAACTGCCAAACAAGATTCAGAAAACTTGAGAAGGAAAGCCTATTATATTTGCCCCCCCTTTTATTAAACCATAATCTTTTTTTTCCTTCCTGATATTCCAGGGTTCCTTCTATTATCATTTCCTTTCCATTTAGAGAACTTTCATTAATGGTTCTCTTAGGGGAGGGTCTGCTGGCAACAGAGTGTCTTAGTTCTCTGTCATCTGAAAATGTCTTTGTTTCTCCTTCATTCCCGAAGGATATTTTCGCTGGATATAGGATTCTGGGTTGACAGGTCTTTTCTTTCAGCACTTGAAAAATACCATGCCACTTTCTACTGGTTTGTGATGAGAAATTTGTGGTTATTCATATTGTTTTTCCCCTACAGATAAGGTTGTTTTTCTCTGGCTGCCTTCAAGATTTTTTTCTTTGTCTTTAGTTTTCAGAAGTCTAATTATGATGTTGCTTGGTATAGATTCCTTTGGGTTTGTCCTGTTTGAAGTTTTTGAATCTGTAGGTTTAGGTTTCTTGCCAAATTGGGGGAACTTTCACCATTTCTTTAGTACTTCCTCAGCCCTGTGCTCTTCTGCTTCCGTTGCTCTGAGGACATGAATGTTAAATTTTTTGTTGTAGTTCCACTGGTCCTTGAGGCTCTCTGTTCATTTATTTTTTTCAATCTGTTTCCTTTCTGTTGTTCAGATTGCATAATTGTAGTGTTATACCTTCCAGTTCGCTGATTCTTTCCTTTGACCCTCCATTCTGCTGTTGAACCCATCCAACTGAGTTTTTTATTTCATTTATCCTATTTTACAGTTTTAATATTTCCATTTGGTTTTTACATTTCATTTGTTTACCAAAACTTTGTTTACTGAGTCTTCTTATTTTTTTGTCATTTTATTTCAGGCATGTTTGTAATTTTTCATTGAAGCATTTTTATCATGCCTTCTCTGTTTTGCTCAGATCATTCTAATGTTTCTATCATCTCAGTATTGGAATCTATTATCTTTTTCATTCAGTTTGAAATTTTCCTGGTTCTTGGTATGATTAGTGATTTTCACTTGAAGCTGGACATATTCACATTATGTTATAAGACTCTGGATCTTATTTAAACCTTTTTTGCTGGCTTTCTCTATCACTGCTGTGGCAGGGAAAATGGAGAACACCATCTCCTTACTGCCAGGGGAGGTAGGAGTTAAGATTCCACTTAGCCTTTGTTGACACCTGAGGGTCAGCTGGGTACAGGTGGCAGTTTTGGCTCCTTATGTGGTCTCCATAGTCACTGCATTGGGGTGACCTCATTACTGTTGGGAGATGGTAAAAGTCTTGACTCTACTCAGCCTCCTCTGACGTCATCCCCAGAAGGGAGGTGGAGGAGCACCTCATTACTGCGGGTTGGGGTGATAGTCCAGGCTTCCCTTCTTGGTCTCTGCAGACACCACAGCGCGGAGGAGGAGGTGCTTGTTACTGCCTGGAGGGGATAAAAGTCCCAGCTACCTTCTTGGCCTTCTCTGACCCTACCCTGCTAGGGGTGTTGGGGTACCTCCTTACTTCCTCATAAGGGTGTAAGTCTAAGCTCCCTGCTTGGTCTTTGCTGGCATGAGTAGAGAGGATGCCATGTATGTTTCTTTGGTGTTTAGCTGTAGTAGAGCTGTTACTATCTAAAAGTTTTGTTTTGTTAGGCTGCCCTTTCCTGGCCCTTTGGCGTTTGTTGGAATTTTTTTTCTGTACCCATAGGTGTTTCTGTGTTGCTGGCTTCTTAGCTCTGTGTCTGGGATATATGAGACAAATAGTAAACCCAAGGAATTCACCACTGTGTTGTTCCTCAGGTCCTGAAGTCTCTGAACATTCTGCCTTCTTACCACATTTCAGAGTCTTACATTTCTTTACACATAATTAATGGGATTTTAGTTGTATTCAGCAGGAGAAATAGGGAAAAGTATGTTTACTTCATCTTTCCAGAAACAACTTCTCTCATTCACTTTTGTTCCTTAGTTCTGAGACTCAGTATCATGTTTTAATTCCAGAATTGTATTGTACTTGTTAAGTTTACCCTATGTGTATTATTTTTCCAGGCAATGAAAAGTAGATTAAATTTAAAGGAATTCCAAAGAACAAGCAGATGTTGTGGGAAATATACCATTTGGCTTCATGCATTTATTAGAGAGTCAGAAATAGATGTTTGGGTTTGGGGATGGTTTTTAATTTTATAGAAAGATCTTAGAAGGGAGGAGCACATAGTTATAAGTACTCAGCAGTTGCCTTTAAATATTTTTTGCACTAGAAAGTAGTAAAAATAACAGCAGTAATGTAGGTCTAGTTAGAATGGGATGCTTACCTGGTACTGAGAAGTTTTTTGGTTGACTTCATTTTCTCAAGATATCCTTAACAGGGTCCTGGTAACTTTGAGGTTATAGCTACCTATCTCATAGGATTGTGACTAAATGAAAATTTTAGGACTCTGGTATCTGTAAAGAACTGTACACATATGGGGAATGATACTATTGTTACTTGTCTTCCTACAAATATATACCTTGCACTTATAGGAGCATGTTTTTACCTTTACAGTTCTTAAAATCCTAACTTAGGATTCTTCCCATCCGTGTAATCCAGCTTTTAATGAAGGATACTTCACTACCTCACAGGTCAGGGCATTTCATCTTAAATAATTCTAATGTTTAACAAACACTTCTATTCTGAGCTTGGTCCTCATTCTGCCTTTTGAGTCTACTCTTTCACAAGAGAAAAGGAAAAAAATACTTTTTTCTCTGTGTGGTGATCATTCTTATAGTCCATACCTTTTTTTTTTTTAAATTTGGAATGGCTAAGATCTCTCATCATTTTACCTATCTTCCATCTATAGAATTTATTAGTCTTTCTTAAAATGGAGCATGGGTAGGAACTTTGCTTTTGGAACAGTGTACTATGCTGTTCCTTGTACATAAGAAGTCCTTCTGAGAGAATTTGAGACTATTAACAATACATGTAAATCATTGCATTAGCTTTCATTTTTGGCACTTACGAAACAGTGATTGAATTTACTGTTGGATCACTGCCCTGGGGTTTTCCCCTTCATTAGTGGCTTAATCTTAAACCAGGTCTGTCCCATCCTGTTACTTTATTCATTAGAATTTTAAAAAATCTAAGTGCTAGACAGCATTTGTCATTAGGATGTTTTCTTATTAACTTTGTAGCATTCTTAAATTTTGATTCTGTGATTCATTATATTGGTTCTCACCTTTCCTTTGCCTAGTCCTTCTTCCAACTCTTCCCCAATCCAGTTTTACTCTCTTTTGATCATTATGAAAGTGTTGATGAGGCAGGGTCAGATGCAGAGCACTATTAGATATCTTCTAGATTGACATCAGTACATTAATAATCATTTTTTGGATACTTCTGTAGAATGTGGTATGAATCTTTTTTATTCTTCACATCAAAAGCTGAAAAAAAATAATATTCTAGTTTGGTATGTTGAGTTAATATAGTTTTTTATATACAGTTATATATGGTTAATATATATAGTTAATATACATTGTTATAGATGATCTGATAATTTTGGTATATTTTTCAGTTTTGAAATATTTTAGTATTTGTCTTGGTTTCATTTTACCTATTTAAAAAACATTTCCAGGAAATCCACTTACCCAGGATATATTGAACCTCTATCTGGAACCAGATGGAACAAGAAGGCTACTGAACTATTTGCTTGATAATTTGGCAGGTACTGCAAAAAGAAGTAAGTGGTCATTTGATTAAACCATTTTTTTTAGAAAGACATGTAAGAATATTGTTTAATTTTGTGTTTTATATTCAACTAGTTTCAACAGAACAACCACCTCCAAGATCTTGGATTATGTTACAAGAACCAGACAGAACACGGCCAACTGGTTGGTAGCCTAATTATTTAAATCTTATTTTTACTTTTTCTTTGTAAACCTAATAGTATTGTTGGTATGCTTTAGATTTTGGGCAGTGTTACAGTAGAATGCTTAAGGTTGATTTGGTTTGGGAGATAATAACGAAGACTTGATTACCTGGCCTCTTTACTATGCTACGGAAAGTTTGGTATAAAGCAGTACTTCTCAACCAGAGGCGATTTTATGCCCCAGAAGACATTTGGCAATGCCTGGAGATATTTTTTGATTGTTAACAACTGGTAGAAGTGCTCTTGGCATCTTGTGGCTAGAGATCAGAGGTGCTGCTGTTGAGGAACTCTGCTCTAAAGTATTGATCAAATTCAGTTATAATAAATACATGAAAATCTTTCTATACTGTAAGTTTCCAAACTGTACTGTGTTCCAGATGTATTTGATAATACAAAAGTTTAAGATAGCCAAAACACCTACTTAAAAGAGAAATTGAACTAATGACCTCTAATCTCCTTTTAAAATTGTATGAAAATAGTTTGAGCACTTCTGTGATGTGTGCAACAGGATTTGGTCTATAATACCCCTTTTCTTTCATGTGAATTAATAGTAGTTGCTCTGTAGAAGAAAAGTAGAGATGCCTGTTAAGAAAACTACCTGTCGGGTTTCCACATTCTACATTAACAATAGTTGAAGTGGTGGAGGGAACATAGAAATGAGGAGCCCTGGTCTTAGAGGCTGAAGGACTTAAGATCGTATTCTGTTAGTTTTTGAACCTTCTGTGTGTACCTCTGTAGCAGGAAACACATTATTTATTTATATTATAATTTGTTCACGTATCTGTCCTTCATTTATTTTCTAACATTACTTATGCCATGTCTGGCATATAGTAGTTTTTCAGTGAATATATATTGAATAAATAAAGTCAAACTTAGCATTTAAGTGAAAACTATTGAAATTAATTATGTTTTTTTTTTTCTGCCACGTGTGTGAATAAGTAAAGTTATCTTTCCTACAGCCTTGTTTTCTGTCATGTGCTATAATGTTCTTTGTGATAAATATGCGACCCGGCAGTTATATGGCTACTGTCCATCATGGGCACTAAATTGGGACTACAGGAAAAAGGCCATTATTCAAGAAATCTTGAGTTGCAATGCTGATGTCATAAGTCTTCAGGTAAGTCATCAGAAGAGCACTTGTTTAAATTGCAGAAATGCCCCAACATTGATCAAGCAAGGAACAGCTTGGGAACGCATTACACTGACACATATGAAGTCCTAGCTTTAGCAGTTATTAAAATATGGACTTTTTCTGTATTTAGTGAATTCTGGGAGCATTCACTGCCTGCTGTGCTTTGTAGCAGTGTGCTGCCAAATTAAGCAGATGGGTTAAGCTGGGTTTTAAGTGTTTGCTATGACAGCTAAATGTTTACTTTTTCCTCCCTGATGCTCCTGTACACTATTTTTTAATTGGGTGGCAATGTTACTAAAATTGTAACACTATCAAGGTATAATTTTGCTTTACTACCAGTGGTAATTGAATAGTTAGGTCAAAGTAGAAAGGGTATTGAACCTGGTGCACAGTAACTGAGTTCTCAGTCCAACTCTCATAATAACTTACATGACCTTGGGCAAGTCACTCTCCTTGTGGTGTGAAATTTGATCTGTGGAGTTCCTGTTACCTCTCTGATTTTTGTTCTACGCCAATTCTAAAATATAAGGAAAAATATATGCATAGGGGTATATGTCTTTCTATTCTTTACTCCTAAACAATAAAGAATTAACCTTACCAACTGGTACCTGTAAAATGACAGGTAGGTGTTCTGATTGGTTTCAGATAAATTACATCGAAAAAATGTAATTCTTCATTCTGCAGATCAGTCCTTTGAAATTCTTTTAAGTTCTTAAACTGTACATATAAAGGTAATGCATAGGACTGATTTTTGTCTTATGAAATAACTCTGCTATTTACAATTTTTCAGGAGGTTGAAACAGAACAGTATTACAGTTTTTTTCTGGTAGAACTGAAAGAACGTGGCTATAATGGATTCTTTAGTCCTAAATCTAGAGCTAGGACAATGTCAGAACAAGAAAGAAAACATGTTGATGGCTGTGCAATATTCTTTAAGACAGAAAAGTAAGTCATCTTCTTTCTTTCTTTCTTTTCTTTTTTTTTTTTTTGCTGAGCCACATGGCATGCAGAATCTTAGTTTCCAGACCAGGCATCGAACCTTGCCTCCTGCAGTGGAAGTGCAGAGTCCTAACTACTGGACTGCCAGGGAATTCCCAGTCATCTTATTTCTTAAAAAGAAAACTTTCTCTGTTTGCAGGATGGGGGCCAAGGGAATGGAAATTAGTTGGCAAATAAGAGAATGAGGCGTTTCATTATTACTCAAGAAAACAATGCTGTTGACTTAGAGGGTTTTGTTTTGATTCATCAGAAATAGTGTTTTGGAGGGCATGTTGAAAGTGCTGCTGTTTCTTCAGGTGTTTGCTAGGGTTTAACTCCAGTTGTTACTTGAAACACCTTGTAATTGCATTCCCTCTGGAATGGTGGAGAGATTCTTAAGCGTGTACTTAGGAAGAGAATTATTTTAAAATTATAAGATGGAATTTTCCAATGTGAAACCTAAACAGAAGATGACTACATTTTCTTAAGTTGTAAAAGTTTATCAAAATGTTATTTGTATCCGTAACAGACTGAGAACAACTTAAATGGACATGGGAAGCTTGGTGTTAAGTGTGGAGGATTTTCCATAATGTAATTTACATGCCATCATATCTGTTAAGGAAGTTGGGGAAAATTGCATTTTCCACAAAGCTAATGTCTTGGTATTCTCAATTTTATATTTGTGTGTGTGTGTTTGTTTTTGTTTTAGATTTACTTTGGTTCAGAAACACACTGTTGAATTTAATCAGCTAGCAATGGCAAATTCAGAAGGGTCTGAAGCTATGCTGAATAGAGTCATGACAAAAGATAACATTGGAGTTGCTGTACTGCTAGAACTTCGAAAGGAATTGATTGAAATGTCATGTGAGTGACTTTTCCACTTCCTATGAAATTGACCTCCAAAATTTAATAGAAAACAAAAAATTTGTTACATATTAATAGTCTTGTCTAACACCTGAAGAAACTCAGAATTTAAATCTTAGATTCTAAAACCTTATATCCATTTATCTCTACCGCAAAGCTCAAGATGAGGAAACATTGCCCAGAAAACTATGTCAAATCTTAAAAGGCTTAAAGCCAAAGGAAAAAAACAGCTTTCTTTTCTCCTCAACAATTTTTCACATAAAATGCTGAAGTGTAAATATTAGTTAAAATGACTGCTCAGAGAGAAGAACTCCATACACTTACATAATTTCTTGGCAACAGGGATATTCTGTATGCTGACTTCTCTTCCTGACCTTTTTAGTCATTATTTTAAAGGTCTTGAGTTTTGGAGAAATGGACCACTTATTTCAAATTAAATGTGTGTTTAGAGTGACCTTCATGCTACGAACTGAAACTTCTGTCACTTGAGGAACAGTTGGAAATGGGGATATTTAATCTGAGGGATAGAAAGATGAAAGATGGAACTTAATGACTATCTTAAACATATCTTAAGAAAAAGGGTGTCAATTTAATTTTATGATGCTCAATTTAGGACATCCAAAAGACCAGAAGTTTTAAGGAGATGGAACTATTTAAAAATCAAGCTGTCCCAAATAGAATGGGCTGTCTCTGTTCAAGTAGTGAATACCCTATTCTGGAAGTACTCAACCGAGAGGTTAGATGTCTATTTCTCAGGTTTGTTGTAGGGTAGATTCAGTCATCAGGTGGGAGATCGTTAACTAAATTTTAGACTTCTTTATTATTCCCAAGATTCTGAGATATTACTTGCTTTCAGACCCTGTGAGCATATATGGGGTTATGGACAGGTTTTGTTTGTTTCTTTTCTTTTTATCTAATATAGCTGGAAAGCCACATCTTGGAACAGAAAAACAACTTATTCTCGTGGCTAATGCTCATATGCACTGGGACCCTGAATACTCTGATGTGAAGTTGGTTCAAACAATGATGTTCCTCTCAGAAGTGAAGAACATCATTGATAAAGCCTCGAGAAGCCTCCAGTCCAGTGCATTGGGAGAATTTGGAACTATTCCACTGGTGTTGTGTGCAGATCTTAATTCTTTGCCGGACTCTGGTAAAAACAAAACAAAACAAAACAATGCTATTTTATATAGAATGCTTACTGACTTAAAATGTTTTTGTAATGTGTTGTTTCTTATAATTCCAAATTTAGTCAAAATGAAAATTCAATTTATAGTGGCAGCTATGAATCAGGTTAAAAAAAATGTGTTGTGGAGTAGGGGAACCATTTTGAAAATGAAATGGTATTATGAAAAACCTCAGGAGGAAGGATGTTAATCATCTTCAGTAAACACGTAGGTGATAACTTGAAGTAACTTATTAAAGAACATATAATTGTATTTCATTATCCCCAGGTTATATGTAATGCACACTCTGAAAAGGTTATTAAGACAGACTCTTTGGGATTCCAGCATGTGGTAATAAAATCCAGTTTAAATTTGACCATATATTAAAGGATCTCCAGTTTTGATGGGCTTGATTAGAAAAATACACCTCAGGTGGAAATTGAGATTTTTTTTTATTTACACAGACCAGGCAAGTGATTTTAACAAAAAAAGATCAAGAATCTTGATTTTTAATCACAAAGTAGAAGAATACAGAAAGCCTTATTCTTAAATACTTTTCCATAGTTAGTACAGTGAGTAAAAGCCATAGTCCTTGTAATATCAAACTAAGTATTTCTTTTTGTCTTTTGGCTCCTTGTTTATACTTTCTCACATACATACACAAGAATACTTTTCCTTGGACTTACATGCATGCAAGAATGCGCACATTCACACATACACACATTCACACGCTCGGAGTGGTTAAATTCAGTAGCACATCACTGCTATCACAATAGATGAGAGAATAGATAATAAGTTAGAAACTATGTTAAAATTCGTTTTCAGGGCTTCCCTGGTGGCGCAGTTGAGAGTCCTCCTGCTGATGCAGGGGACACAGGTTCGTGCCCCGGTCCGGGAAGATCCCACATGCCACGGAGCGGCTGGGCCCGTGAGCCATGGCCGCTGAGCCTGCGCGTCCAGAGCCTGTTCTCCGCAACGGGAGTGGCCACAACAGTGAGAGGGCCGTGTACCACAAAAAAAAAAAAAAAAAAAAAAATCGTTTTCGGGGAAATAAAGGTGTCTAAGATCCATAATTCTTCTTTCAAAGCCATCTGGGGATTACCGGCAATTTCTCTACATGCCTTGCATCCTCTTTTTAGCTACAAAGTATCTGAGGGGCCAAGAGAGACTCTTGTCAAATAATGCAGATCTTAGGACCTATTTCCATGTTGCAAAATACAGTATTTTAATAGCAAACACATGGGAAAATGTCCAGTCTTGTTAACTAATTAAATGAAAGTTAAATATTTGCAGAACCCATCGTATGCTTCGCATATTGGAAAAATACTGTCCAGGGATGCTGAAGTTGCTCTGTAACTCTTTCAGAGTTGGCTGTGTGTGTGTGTGTGTGTGTGTGTGTGTGTGTGTGTGTGTGTGTGTGTATACATTTTCACCAAGAACTTTATTGAACAGCGTATTCACCGTTTTGTTCTACTACGTTCTGCCATTTTTCAGGCAACTTCATAATTCCATCTTCCCAAAACTTTTTATCTTTTTGAGCAAAGAACTGTTCCAGGTGCCTTTTACAGTCTTCCAGGGAATTGAAATTTTTTCCATTAAGAGAATTTTGTAAAGACTGAAATCAATGGAAATCCGAAGGTGCAATGCCTATTGAATATGGCTGATGAATCAGAACTTCCCAGCCAAGCTGTAACAGTTTTTGCCTGGCCATCAAAGAAACATGCGGTCTTGCATTATCCTGATGGAAGATTATGCGTTTTCTGTTGACTAATTCCAGACGCTTTTTGTCGAGTGCTGCTTTCAGTTGGTCTAATTGAGAGCAGTACTTGTTGGAATTTAATCGTTTGGTTTTCCGGAAGGAGCTTATAATAGAGGACTCCCTTCCAATCCCACTATATATACAATATCATCTTCTTTGAATGAAGACCGGCCTTTGGTGTGGTTGGTGATAGTTCATTTTGCTTGCCCCACGATCTTTTCCATTCCACATGGTTGTACAGTATCCACTTTTCATCAGCCATCACAATTTGTTTAAAAAACGGAACATTTTCATTATATTTCGGTAGAGAATCGCACGCGGAATTTGGTCAAGAAGGTTTTTTTCACTTATGTGGAACCCAAAAATCAAAGCAATTAACATAACCAAGCTGGTGCAGATGATTTTCAACGCTTGATTTGGATATTTTGAGTATGTTGGCTATCTCTCGCGTGGTACAGCGTTGATTGTTCTCAATTAATGTCTCTATTTGATTGCTATCAACTTCAACTGATCTACCCGACTGTGGAGCTTTAAACATTGAGAAATCTGCAGCACGAAACTTTGCAAACTACTTTTGACACGTTCAGTCAGTCACGGCACCTTCTCCATACACTGCACAAATTTTTTTGCGTTTCAGTTGCATTTTTAACTTTGTTTAAATAGTAAGGCATAATATGCTGAAAACGTTGCTTTTTTTCTTCCATCTTCAGTATTAAAATGGCTACACAAAAATTCACCAATTTTGAGAAGTTTCTTTTTAAATGCACACTGATATGACTGCTGTCACAATCTAACAAAATTGTTTCGAATGAACTTAAGTGCTACTGGAGCCATCTTACGGAAAACACTGAAAGAACTTTTTGGCCAACCCAATGTATATTTAGGCACGATGAATCCTAATCTTGGTATTTTATACTAAGCATAGCAGAAACCTACATACTAAGATGTTGATTATAGTATTCTTTTTTTTTTTAAGGTAGAAATAACATGAATTTAAAAAAATAAGGAACTAGCTTAACAAATACTATACATCAGCCCAGTTGTATTATGCAATCATTAAAAAAAAATAATTGAGAAGACATATGAACATAAGTTCATGTGATACAGTATAGAATATTCAGTATACTGTGATTAAAACCATGTAAAATGGGTTTATACAAGTTTTGGCAAATGTGAAAAACAGTGAAACATTTTAGAAAGTGGGAATATGTGTGATTTAAAACTTTACTACCGAATTATGTTTTTAGTTATGTGTTGTACACTGTGTATTATACTTGACAGTGTAAAAAGTACATTTATTTTCATTATAGGTGTTGTGGAATATTTGAGCACTGGTGGAGTAGAAACAAATCATAAAGACTTTAAGGAACTGAGATATAATGAAAGTCTTACAAACTTCAGCTGTAATGGGAAAAATGGGACAACCAATGGAAGGATCACTCATGGTTTCAAGTTAAAGAGTGCCTATGAGAGTGGCCTGATGCCTTACACAAATTACACGTTTGATTTTAAGGTGAGTTTTGAGATAATAAACTTTTAAAGCCTTCATTTCTTTAAAGTGTCTTATAACTTTATGATGGCTTTAAATGTTAATGCTCAGAATGGAATTAAGCCATCTCGAACTAGTTGACAGCAGCATTCTTTTATTACCGGCCTCTCCCATTGTGGAGCACAGGCTCCGGATGCACAGGCTCAGCGGCCATGGCTCACGGGCCTAGCCGCTCCGCAGCAGGTGGGATCTTACCGGATCGAGGCACGAACCCGTGTCCCCTGCATCAGCAGGCAGACTCTCAACCACTGTGCCACCAGGGAAGCCCTCTTTTATTACTTTTAATGTAGAATTCCATGTGATTAGAGTCCCATCCGTACTTTATAGATACCTATTAGAATCATTTCCAAGGTAAGAAATCAGATGAAATAATGATAGTAAATCCTGAGTTAACTGTCACCTTTTTGGGGCAATTATTTTTTTTTTATAGGCTCATTACTAACAGCTGGATATGCAGGGCCATCATATTTAATTTGCTGTCAAATTTGTTCCATCTCTATTTCAGTTTAACTGAAACTGTACTACTTGAGAACCAAAATGTCTTTTATTATTAGCCATTTTAAAATTTCTAATATATATATTATTTATATGCCTTGTTACACAATTAATGGATTACAATATGGAGCCTTTTCCTTAGTAATTCTCCTCATTTTTATTATCTGTGGTTGTTTAGGACTTGTGTTCAACTGTCCTTTTTAGCCACCTTTTGCATTTACGCTCTCTAAAATCCTAATTTTCCATTTCTAACCTGCTGAGAAAATAATCATTCAGGTTAGATTGTCTATTAGAATAGTGTAAATACTTGTGTTAACTGGTTCTTAATTTTAGAGGGGAGGTTGTTTAGACTCCTTTGAGAAACTGTTGAAAACTGACAATTTTTTTTTATTTGGCTTTGGAGGATCCACAGTACTGTAGATAATGATTTAACCCTGGGAACAGATGAGTGTGTAGAGTTGAAGAGAGACTGGAGTAGACTGGGGAAAACTAACATGTAAATGACAGTAACCAGAGAGGTGGAAAACCAGGACAGTATAGGAACTTAAATGCAAGGAAAGAAAGCCTTTCTAGGGAAAGAGGTGTGTGTGTTAAGCTTCAGAAAGATATTGATAAGAGTTGTTTCACTTGAGAGCTAGTAGTCAGAGAAACTAGAATATGATGAGTTGGAGAATAACTGAGCAATGAGGTAGGAAAAACCAACTTTTAGATTCTTATTTCAAGCAGGTTGATTGAAGAAGAGGTGAGGGTGATAACTAAAAGGTGGGAGAGATTAGGGATTTTTTTTTTTCCTCTTGTTCCTGTTCCTGATAGAAAGTTAGGAAGAAGACTCTTGAACATGCTTAAATGTTCTTGGCCAGGAGCATGTAAAGGAGAGTGAAGTTATAGGGAGGAAAGGAGCAAACCAAGAGTAACCTAGCTGTGTGCCAGATGCTGTGTCTGGGTACTGTTGAGGTTGTTGAGAGCAGAGACAGCCTGGCCCTCGTGGAATCATGTTCTGGTGGGAGAGATAGTCTCAACCACACAAATGAGTATATAGTTACACCTTGGGGGAGTGCGTTAGCAAGGGAAAAGAATCAGAGGTGGTAGGAGCTATTAAGTGGGTGAGGGCAGGATTCAGGAAGGCCTTGGGAAAGTGATTAAACTTGGCACTTGAAGGTTGAGAAGGAGTTAGCCAGTTGACAAGTAGAAGAAAGTGTTCCAGACATGTGTGGAGGCCCTGGGGCAGGAAAGAGCTTGGCGCCTACAAGGAATGTACCCCACTTCACACCGCACCTCCCTACTCCCCAAAAAGGGCCAGTATGGCAGTGGAGTAGTGAGCAAGGAAAAGTGTCACAAATTAAGTTAGGAAAGAGAAGCAGAGGCCCTATCATGAAGGATTCTTTAGGTCTTGTTAAAGATTTTGAAAAGATCCAGATAGGAGGAAGAATGATTATCATCCCTAAACTTTCTTCATTCTCACATTTGGGGATGCCATTTGGTTTATGTAGTATTGCCTTTTCCTACAGGCTAATAAGTTTCTTTGTTTGACTCTAAGGATATGTCTTGAAAGTTCTCAGTGTTCAAGTGTTATCTTATGTGGGGCCTTGTCTTTTTTTTCTTTTTGCCTTCTGTTTTTCAGGGTATAATTGACTACATCTTCTATTCTAAACCTCAGCTGAACACTTTAGGCATCCTGGGACCTCTGGACCACCATTGGCTAGTTGAGAACAATATCAGCGGCTGCCCACACCCACTCATCCCCTCTGACCACTTCTCACTTTTTGCACAACTGGAGCTCTTACTGCCTTTCCTGCCCCAAGTTAACGGCATTCACCTTCCTGGCAGGAGGTAGTCAAGTACCTTCAGAGGATGACCTCAGTTTCACTCGTAAACTCGTAAAAAATCTGAATATAGGGGAGTGAGGTATGGCCACTAGGGATTTTTTTTCCTTAATGATGATTTGAGTTTTCAGTCTGATTATTTGATAAGGATATAGTATGAAAGCCAGGTGCTAGCAAACAGACAAATTCTGAGCCCGATATGCTTTATATACTGTTAGACAGGGACTGGTGTGTTTGCACCTATCTTTAATTTGTTACAAGTAATTTTCCTGTTTCTTCTATCCAATATAATATTTTCATGCCTTGAAATAGGAAAATGTTTGAACAGCATATTCTCTTTGCACAGAAATCTGTAGCACTACTTTTTTGAGGCCAGTAATAACATCCAGAGATCATTCTTCCATACTTTACTCCCTCCTTTTTCAGACTTGTTTGTAAAATATAGAATTTAAATTTAGCCTTTATGATTGTATATGATCCACAGAAGACCTGATTTATGAAATTTTGTACTAAAAAAATCAGATTTGGAAATGATTGTATTGTAATCTAAGGCTAAGTTTTTTTTACCTGTTTCATGTGTTATAAAGGCCAGCTTGTAAAAGAAGTTGCAACAGACTTTCTCTGCTGATGATTTGCACTGTTAGGGTTTTGTTAGCCCTTTTGTACTACTTTGTTTTTAAATTGAGAACATTGCTCTTTAAATCTAAATCTGTTTAAAGTTTAGGACATTTTCTTGGACCAGAGGCAACTTACCCATGAATTCCTGGGTTTTTACAAAAAACTATCTACCAGGACAGATAAGCTGAGCAGTGAATGATCTGTAGGCATTATGGACTGAATGTAATGGTTGATATATGTACATTCTGATATTTTTAAATCCTCAGCTTTTTTAAGTTACAAAATTACAGCTGCTTAGGGACAGCTTCTTAACTCCTTTTTGAGACGCTTCCTGTCCTATCTCCACTGTGCCTGCCTGAATTTGTTCTCACCAAGCACTGCCTGTGCATGCAGAGAAAATCTGTGCATCCTCTTTTATATTTTTAAATACTGTTTAACATTTGTCAGAGTTTTATGAAAATGCTTTTGTATGGGCTGTGGCTTTTTTTCCATTGTGAAGCATTGAATATCACATTTTGGAACATGTTCATAGGGTGGGTCCCTGGGTCTTTACTCACCAGACCCAAGCACTGCTTCTTGGTGTCATTGCACAGTGCTGTTCATCACCCAGAGTACTAGTATCATGTGAATTCTTTTTGTTTTCTATGTATTCCTTAGTTTCCATGTTTTTTAGAAATCATTCCTTTAAAAAAAAAGTAATTTTCCATTTATGAAGCAGTATAAAATAAATGAGATGTATTTTCAAAACAGGTCCCTAAGACAATACTTCAGATCATTTTAAAAGTGACTAAGTCATTTTAACATGTCAACCAAGATAAAAGTTATATTATACCTTGTATTTTGCCCATAGTGCTGTTAGTAGAGATTAAAGCCAGCTTTAACTTTGCAAAGTTAACTCCTATATGTTCTGTTCTCATTCATTCATTCTCTCAAAAAAATCAAATGAATTCACAGGGAACTTGGTCTAACTGCTTTTGTTTCAACTGCAGGCAGGGGAGCAAAAGGACACCATGTATGTGAGCATTAAGAAAAGAAATTGTTGAATGTTAGTAACAGTTTTTATACAGAGAGTGAGTCATTTTGGATAATGACTTAAAATTTTATGAAAAATGTTTAGCACTTAAATGTGCTTATTCTGTTTTTAAGAGAAAATAAAATCTCATACTGTTTAAGTAAATGATTCTTTTTTTTTTTCTTTTTCTTTAAAAAAAAAGAAAAAATTCTCCAAAAGGTTTTGATCTTGAATCTTTGTCTGGGACCTGGTTTTTCCTTTGAAGTTTTTTTTTTTTTTTTTTTTAAACATTTTGTTGTGATGGTTTTTTATTTTTTGCTTTTTGTTTTAAGTTGTGCTGGCACCGAACACATCCAGTTTATAGTCAGTACATTGGAAAGCTGGTATTACTGATATAGAACCAATGCATAACTTTTATGGGGTTTCTTTTTGGGTTTTTTGTTTTGTTTGTAAAGTGTGAATAAAAGGTGTGTTTACTCATTTATCCTAAACACTGTGTTGGTAATGTGTATCATGACAATTTCCAGCAAGGGCAAGCTGGAGCTGGTTGGACTGATGAGATGAAGGAAACTGCTTTTCTTATGATCTGCATTATATAATAACAGGTCCAGAGAGCTTTATGGAAGGGGAAGGGGAGAAGCACTTACTCTGTTTATGGAGGATATATTCTTTTCATAGATGCTGGAACTAGAGTGCACTTGTTAGATGCTAAAGGTTTGAGCTTTACATAAAATGTTTTCATCTGTGTTTGTTACTGTCTACAAAATATTTGAATTTGGGGGCAGCATAGTAAGATATAATGGCCTGTTACGTCTTGAAAATATTTGTTCTTGCCTCTTCTAGGCAGACTGCATTCTGTGGCAGACTACCTTCTGTGGGTCAGTTTGAACAGCTTCTCCACCTTATTAGATAGTGATAAATTGAACCAAGAGTGTAGATTTACAACTGTAACCTTTAAAAGAGAGAAAAATATTTTAAGTCTACAGGGAATAAATGGTCACACCAAAATAGACTGATAAGCAAGATTTTGTGTTTTAAGTATCTTCTGTGTCTTGAATAATTTCCAATAATCCGTACTCCCTAAAATGCAATAAAAACTAGTATGTTTTCACAGTATAGGTTTTCTTCAAAAATTCTGTAACAAATATATTTAATGTGGTGTTGCCATAATGTA
This sequence comes from Leucopleurus acutus, assembly GCF_964270905.1. Lineage (NCBI taxonomy): Eukaryota > Metazoa > Chordata > Mammalia > Artiodactyla > Delphinidae > Leucopleurus > Leucopleurus acutus. Next base: position 18,259,540 of record NC_139145.1, read on the forward strand.
ATTTCAGTATTCTTACTGGATAAATCCATTTTATGAATGTTTTACAGAAAATTCGGGGTATATTTTCTGTTTTTAATGATCAGAAATTTGGAGGCGCTCAGTTCCTTGTAAATCTCTTGAAGTACAGTTTACTGTATTAGTGATAATTATTTATGCTTTAAGAATTTAAACAATGTTCATCAAAATTAATTTATGGCATAATTTAAACTAAAGTTGTAGAAATAAATTGTTGATTGCAACTTTAATAGTCCTAGAAGATAGGCAGGGAACATCTCCAAGAAATGTGCTTTTATTTTTACTTGATTTGGTGACAGCCAGGAAAACTTATTTTGAGTTAGCACTTTGAAACCTAAGGACATTATTAAATTGGGTAGAATGCACTTCTAAATGTTGAAATTAAAATTTCAAAGCTCTTAAAAGATTTCCGGTTTTCAATAATAAACTCCAATTTTAGTATTCCATTTTTTACTATTTAAACTTATAGAATTCGTTTCCATAGTGACTTTTAAGGTTTTGGGGTCATGCTATATAAGTATAAAAGCCAACCTAAGCAAAGCAGTTATAGCAATTTGCTCTTTCAATGAACCAATAAGAATACCCGGTACAAATGCTGCAGATATTTCAAAGAAAACCTTTAGCAAGTGTTTCTCCCCTACTTGTAAACAGTATTTTGAGATGTTCACTTTGCTCTTCTTTTTGGTTACATAAATTTTAGTAACCAGTATGTTGAAGTAGTGTTTAAAATAGAATATCTAGTCTTTATTTACAATACATTAAATTGTGTAATGCACTGGACTAAGTTTTGTTTACCATTCATGTAACAAAACCCAGCACATTATCTGCACTAAGCTCAAAGAATGTCCCATTTGCCTAGGCAGCTCTTGGATAAGGGTAATGGGAAACTGAATATGACCTATGGACTGGTGGTAACAAGGGCTTTTACTCTTCTTTTCAGTGGAACCTTCTTGGTCAAATTGTAACTAGCTAGTATTATATTTATATACAGGGTCTCTTTTCTTTACCAATGTATTTTCCTACTCATAGTCAACCAATAAATTCAATTACCTGTTTCAAATATTTTTAAAGTGTAATTTGTATAGCTGTAGTATTGAGGTTTGAGAAAATATGTGTTAATCAGCAGACCACCTATTTAAAATTCTGAGTCATCTGGGACAGGGTTATAACTCACCCTTTGAAAGGGAAGAGTGAACGGGGACAGTGCTATGATATAGGGAGATGGTGTAAACTTAAGGATCTCCTTATTGGCTGTGGTATTCTGTATAACACTCATATCTTTGCCAAAGTTCAATTTTATATTTAGGCAACTGATGATCCTTTTGTATTTAGGATTTTTGTTGTTGTTACCATATACCTCATAGTATAAGAAATGGGCTCATGTGTCTTTCATCCTTTGGAAGGAGGTTGACATATTTTGAATAAATGCTTTTAATACAGTAGCAAATATTGTATTGGTGGGGTTATATTAATTCATTAAATGTTTTAATTGTTACATGTATAGTTTGTTGTATATATAAACTTTAAAATTGTCTGACTTCCCAACTCTTCAGAGCATTGAGTCTATTTTTAGAAACTACTTCTTTAACAAATAAATGTAAATTTTTATATAGATGCTGGAAAAAAAATCCTTTAAAATCACAGCACAATTAGATAAAATGAATGTTTGCTGAGATGTCCAGTTTTTAAAGTAGGCATTTTCTACCTAATCCTTAATATATAATTTTATCTCTCTAACAGAAGTCTTGTTCTTCCTTATGATTGCCAAAAAAATGTTGTAGAAGTTAATGAAATATGCCCATATTTATAAATTCTAGTTCTGTAGAGGAACAAGTATCTAAGGAAACATGAACTGAAATATATATGCAATAAAGTTTTCAGGTTTTAGGTAAAAATGTTATATATATTGAGAATTCCCTTCTTTGAGTGTTATGTATTCAAATTTAAATTGAGTTTAAAATAAGCTTTCATAAATACTTTAAAGGCAATTTTAATATACAGGTTATATATTATAAGAATCCTTAGAAGATAGTTTTTACTAGAATTTTACAAGAATTTTAGGCTATTTCTGTAAGTTAATAATTTGCTCCAAATAATGAAAAATGTTCTAAATAGATTGTTCCTCAAATGAGTCTAACCATCTAGTCTATAGCTAGGAATTGAGAAGACTGCTGGATTACCAGGTGACTTGAAGACCAGTTTCTGCAGTTACTTTAGCAACATTGACAGTTTAAATCAAATGAGTAGGGAGATGTCCATTTTCTCATTTTCTTTGAACTGCACACTTCAGTTCACTCTAATCTCAAAAGCTAAATTATTTTGGGCCTGTTGTAAGACACTTTGTTCGCTACACCAATGTGACTGGAGGTGGTGTCTCAAGAGCTCCTACTGCCATATACTTTTCAGGCTTACTAGCAAAGTGAATTTAAGCTGTGGGGTCCCAGAGAGCCAACTCAGCATGACTGCTTCATTAATTTATTAATGGCTTTTTTTTTTTCTTTTTTTGTGGTACGCGGGCCTCTCACTGCTGTGGCCTCCCCCGCCACGGAGCACAGGCTCTGGACGCGCAGGCCCAGTGGCCACAGCCCACGGGCCCAGCCGCTCCACGGCATGCGGGATCCCCCCGGACCGGGGCACAAACCCGCGTCCCCTGCATCGGCAGGCGGACCCCCAACCACTGCGCCACCAGGGAAGCCCTATTAATGCCTTTTGACTGCCAACCCTATAGCCCTGGTGATTTCAGTATCTCCGCTTCATGGCAGTCCTGCTAGTACTATTTTTTCCCAAGCTTTGTGTAATTCTTGAAAGCCTGATCCATGAAAGACATTGAAAAGGGACGCTGGTGTGATCAAATTCAAGGAGAAGAAAGCTGTAAAATGCAGGACTTGCTTTCCTTTTAATATTCATACTGATGCAGGTGGCTCCTTCTCAGGGCAATGATGTAGGTGTGAGGGGTATATGCTCACATTCTGAGCTTTATATAGGGAGTTACCATCTCCCCTCCCCATTAACATGATGCTTGCTAGTGGTGACTTTGAACAGACCTGATGAGTGGGAGGACTATATGTAATTAGTCCATTGCGATGAATCAGAGTTGTCCTTAATCTACTTTTCCTAGTCACCATACTGATCAATACTTATTTAGAATTTCTTCTTGTCAGACACTATGTTTAGATTGGAAATAGAGATTTATCAGACGTTCTCTGACTTCAGGTTGTTCATTGGTCATTATAATCTAGTGTTATAATGTGCTGAAGATACACCAGGTATGGAGGGAGCAAATCTCTGTCTACATGGGTCTATAAAGCCTTCCAGGTGACTGTAGAACTGGTTTTGAAGGACTAAGAACTTGTTTACTGGATGAATAATAGGAGATGTATTAAATGCCTTTGTGAAATGTGTATAGCTATGAATGGAATGGATTTTGAACATGATGAGGGTCTTTCAGTGGGAAGTGCACTAGTGGAGTGTCTGGAACACGGTGGGCACCTTTGAACTTTGAACCATGTACTAAAGTATGAACTTCATCCTGTAGGTGGTGGTAAAGAACCACACAGGGTTTTAAATGGGAGTAGCATTACCCAATTTGTGTTTAGAAAGGTCATTCTAGCAGTGTTGTGGAGGGTGGATTAAGACAATGACAAAAGACAGTGTTTTACAAAAATGAAATATCTTCAGTTAAGCCAGTAATTACCTATAGAATATAAGACCTTTCTAATAGTACTAAAGATTAGTTGATTCAGAATTGAAAAACTGAAACTATATTATCTTTAGATGAGCTGTGATGTAAAAGACACTGCCCAGTTAATACTTTGTATGCTTTGTATTAAAGGAGTTCCAATTTTACAAAAAAATATGAATTCTCAGCCTAAAAAAAAAAATCACTTGTGGCATGTTTTTGCATCTTTGACATCTGCAGAAGAATTTTGCTAGATACAAAGAAAAAAGTTACTATCACTACAGAAAGTGCTTCTGCTATGTTAGGTCAAAAATCTGGATCTCTTGGAATTTTTTAATGAGCCTGGATTTCTCTTACTGTTTTGTTTCACCTAGTGATGCTTATTGCAAATAAGTTTTCTGAAACAGACTCTTTGAAAAGTGTCACTATTGTTAAAATTGATCAGTATATAGGTTCAAATCCAGGAACCATAACCAGTTTGTGATAAAAGACAATTTAACAATCTTGTCTTCCTTACTAATGCTCATTGGTTGAATTAAGAATTTTTAACAATGATTTACGTTTCTATTCCAGTTTCAGATTTTCTTGCAACAAAAGGAATGCCAAGTATTCAGTAATCAAGAGCAAAACATGTCAGTGTAATACACACTTTCTTGCTGATATCACACTGTATATGAGTAAACCAAAATTAAAACTCCAAGGAAAGGAAAAGCTTGTCACCTTCACAGATAGGTACAAAAATTTATGTTGAAATTGAAGCATCATGATATGGATCCAGAAATGCTGATTTTGCATAGTTTCTGACATAAATTTTCATTGTAATTAGCATTTTGTCAATTTGCTGCAAAAGCTATCAGGAAAATTTGAAAAACACTTAGTTGATATTGAATAAGCTTAGAGTTGCTTTTGAAATTATGTAAATACCCCTCCCTTTGAATTTGATTTAATCTAGAGTTGACACAGGAATTAGTACTTAACTTGAGCAGAAAAGTTCTTAACTTGGAGAGAAATTGATAACCTTTTGCTAAAATGTTAAATAGGTTCATATAAAAACACTTTGTTGATATGGATCCAAAAAAATGTTTTAATGATTTTTTCAGTAGTTGATTCAGTTATGGGAAAAGAAGAATATTTGGAGCAATTTGGATATTTGAGTCTACTTTTTCAACTGTGAACTCAATTATGAAACTGCAAAAATTATGAAAGAAAATGTTACACTAGAAAATAGTCAATGCAAAAAAATGTATATAAGGAATAAAGGAACAGAAAAGACGTGAGACACAAACAAGTTAAATGGTAGGCTTAAGTCTAATAATAACATTAAATGTGAATGGATTAATCCAGTCAAAAAATAAGGGATCAGACTGGATAAAAATAAACATGATCCAACTATGTGCTGTGTACAGGAGACACTTTAGATTTAAAGATACAAATAGTGAAAGTAAAAGGATGGAAAAGGATGCAAATAAACTATCAGAAAGTTGGAGTGGCTATACTAATAGATAAAATAGGCTTGAAAACAAAATATGTTAGAAATAAAAGGGCGCAGTCTATAATGATGAGCAACACCAATGATAAACAACCCCAAGCTACATGAAACAAAAACTGACTGGAAGGGAATGATGCCAATTCAACAATGACAGTTGGACATTTTAATACCCTGCTCTCAGTGGATAGAACAACTGGGCAGATCAACAAAATAAGAGACTTGAACAACACTATAAGGCAACTAGACCTAACGTGTAGAGCACATAACACCAGAATACACATTCTTCTCAAGTGCACATGGGACGTTATTCAATATTCCATAGGCTACATCATAAAACAAGCTTCAAAATTTAAAAGAACTAAAATCATACAGAGTCTATTCTCCAATCATAATGAAGTTAGATGTAAAGTTGAGAACTTTGGAAATATGTGGAAATTAAACAATACACCTAAAACCAATGGGTCTAAAAACTCAAAAGTGAAATTAGAAAATACTTTGAAATAAATGAAAAGACATACTAAACCTGGTGGGATGCAGCAAAAACTCCTTAAAGGGAAATTTATAGTTATAAATACATAGATTTATTAAAACCAAAACAAAAATCCTAACCTTCCAATTTAAGACACTGGAAAACAAAGAGCAAAGTAAACCCAAAGCAAGCAGAAGAAAGAAAATAATGAAATGGAGAAAAGGAACACAATTGAGAAAGGAGCAAGACAAAAGTTAGTTCTTTGGAAAGATCAGCAAAATCAAAAAACACTCAAATTGGGCTTCCCTGGTGGCGCAGTGGTTGGGAGTCCGCCTGCCGATGCAGGGGACGTGGGTTCATGCCCCGGTCCGGGAAGATCCCACATGCCGCGGGGCGGCTGGGCCTGTGACCCATGGCCGCTGAGCCTGCGCGTCTGGAGCCTGTGCTCCGCGATGGGAGAGGCCCGCGTACCGCAAAAAAAAAAAACCAAATTACTAAAATCAGGAATTAAAGGGGGACATTACTACTAACTTTACAGAAGAAGGGTTATTATGGAATACTATGCTAATGAATTAAATAACATAGACAAATACCTAGAAAGACACATACTACCAAAACCAACTCAAGAAGAAATAGAAAAAATTGAGTAAACTTAAAACAAGTGAAGAGGTTAAATTAGTAATGAAAAAAAACTATGGAAAGAAAAGCCCAGGCCCAGATGGCTTCACTGGTGGAATTCTAAGAATATCAATTCTTTACAAACTTCCAAAAACCTGAAGAAGGAACACTTCTTAACTCATTCTATGAGGCCAATATTACCCTAATATCAAAACCAGACAAAGCTATCACAAGGAAAGAAAACCACACACTAATGTCACTTATGAATATAGATGCAAAATTCTTAAAAAACTAGCAAAACAATCCAGCAAAATGTTAAAAGATCAGACACTATGACCAAGTGGGACTTATCCCAGGAATGCAAGCTTGGCTTAATATCCCCAATTAATGTAATACACTATATCAATAGTTTAAAGGACAAAATGACAGGATTATCACATTAGACATGGAAAACGTATTTGACAAAATTCCACAATGCTTCATTTAAAAATAAAAACGCACTTGCCAAGCGAGGAATGGAAGAGAACTTCCTCAACCTGATAAAGGCATTTACAAAGAACCCACAGCTAACATCCTACTTAATGGTAGGTCCCCCTAAGATCAGGAAGAAAAAAAAAATGTGCACTCTTACCACTTCTATTCAACATTCTACTAGATGTTCTAGCCAGGGAAATTAGGCAAGAAAATGAAATAAAAGGCATTTTTTATTGTTTGTAAAACCATATGGCATTTGTTGTTCTTTGGAAAGATCAGCAAAATTGATGGGCCTTTAACCATACTGTACAGAACAAAAAGCAATTTACTAAAATCAGAAATGAAAAGGATGCATTACTACCAACCCTACAGAATAAAAAGGATTATTATGGAATACCATGAACAAATGTATGCTGATGAATCAGATAACAGTGAAATTGATTGGAGAGGAAAAAGTAAAACCATATTTGGAGGTGACATAATCTTGTACATAGAAAATCTTAGAAGCTGTTACAGTTAACAGGTAAGTTCAGCAAGATTACAGGATAATAAGATCAGTATACAAAAATCAATTGTATTTCTACTCACTAGCCATGAACAATTCCAAATTAAGAAAACAATTTCATTTACAATAGCAATAAAATACTTAGGAATAAATTTAACAAAAGAAATGCAAGACTTGTACACTGAAAACTATAAAACATGGAAAAAAGACCTAAGTAAATGGAAAGACATTTCATTTTTATGGATTGAAAAACTTGATACTGTTAGGATGGCAATACTCCCGAAATTGATCTACAGAGTGAATGCAATCCCTCACAAAATCCCATTGGCTTTTTGTTTGTTGCAGAAATTTACAAACTGATCTTAAAAATTCATATGGAAACCTAAGGGACACCAACAGCTAATCTTGAAAAAGAACAAATTTGGAAGACTCAAACGTCCTGATTTCAAAACTTATTACAAAGCTACAGTAATCAACACAGTGTGGTGTTGGCACAAGGAAAGCTTATAGATCAATGGAATTGAATTGAGAGCCTAGAAATAAACTCTTACATTGTTTAACTGATTTTGAACAAAGGTGCCAAGACACCTCAATAGGGAAAAGAATTGTGTCTCCAGCAAATGGTGCTAGACCACTGAATATGTACAAGTAAAAGAATGAAGTTGAACCTCTACCACACACCATATACAGTTAACTCAAAGTGAATTTTAAAAATCTAAATGTAAAAGCTAAAACTACAAAAACCCTTGGGAAAAGACATAGGTAAACATCTTCATGACCTTAGATTAGGCAATAATTAACTTAGATAAGACACATTTTAAAGCACAAGCAACCAAAGATAAAAATAGATTACCTGGACTTTATCAAAATTAAAAACTTTTGGGCTTTCCTGGTGGCACAGAGGTTAAGAATCCGTCTGCCAATGCAGGGAACACGGGTTTAAGCACTGGTCTGGGAAGATCCCACATGCTGCGGAGCAACTAAGCCTGTGCGCCACAACTACTGAGCCTGTGCTCTAGAGCCCATGAGCCACGACTGTTGAGCATGCCTGCCACAACTACTGAAGCCCACGTGCCTAGAGCCTGAGCTCCACAAGAGAAGCCACCACAATGAGAAGCCTGTGCACTGCAATGAAGAGTAGCCCCTGCTCGCCACAGCTAGAGAAAGCCCGCGAGCAGCAACGAAGACCCAATGCAGCCAAAAATAAATAAATTTTTAAAAATTAAAAACTTTTGTGCTTGAAAGGAAAAAAAAAGACAACCCAATAATTGCAAATCATGTATGAAACTAGTTTCCAGATTATGTAAAGAACTCTTACAACTCAACAGTGAAAAGACAACCCAATCTAAAAATGGTTAAAGGATTTGAATAAACATTTCTCCAATGAAGAGTGACTTCTAATGGGTATAGTTTCTTTTGGGGCTGATATAAATGTCCTGAGATTAGGTAGTGGTGATGATTGCACTACACTGAATATTCTAAAACCTCTGAATTCACTTTAAAGGGCTGAATTTTATGGTATATGAATTATCTCAAAAATACATAAATGAAATCATTTTGTATGATTTTTTCTGCAACTTGAATTCTTTGGTCACTATGTTTTTGAGATTAATTCATGCTAATGCATGCAGTTGTAATATCTGTAGTTAATTTGTTTTCCCTGTAGTATGATATTGTATTGTGTGAATATTCCAAAATATATTTATTCATTCTTTGCAAGTGTCTTTGAGTTTCTAGTTTTCTTCCACGTTCCCCCAACCCTTACAAATCATTCTGCTCTGAGAATTCTGATAGGTCCTGGAGTACAAGAACTTCTCTGGAGTATAAACTTGAGTGTTGGAATTGTTAGGTGATAGAGCATGCACATGTTTGACTTACTAGGTATGCTTAACTCTGTTCAAAGTGTTTGTTCCCATTTACTCTCCCACGAGCACTTTGTGAGTTTTTTCATTGTTCCACAACTTAGCCTATGCTTGTTTTTGTCTGATTTTTAAGTTTTGGCAGTCTTGTGGATATAATAATATTTCATTGTGGTTTCAATTATATTTCAGATTCCTCTTATGATTTTATGCCTATTGAGGGTTTTGTCCTTTTCTGATTGATACGTAATTCTTTACATACTCAGGATACTTACCTTTTATCAGTTATATGTGTTGTGTATATTCTCTCACTTTTAATCTTTTTATTTTTTTGACTTTGTATTTTGAAATGTTTCCAATGTATACTGAAGTCCAGAGAACAACTGAATGAACTCGATTCACCCATCACCAAGCTTTGATTACCATTACATAGCTAATCTTGTTTCAACTATCCCACATGTTGTGCACACCCTAGGTTATTTAAAAGCAAAGTCCAGACATCATATCTTTTAATCTGTAAATATTTCAGTACATATTTCAAAGTGATAAGCATTCTTTTAAAAAATACCAGTTTTCAGAATATTGAGTTAATTTCCTGTATCTCTAATGGTTACCACATAGACTATTTTCCCCTGTATCAAAATCATATGGATTTGAACATATTTAGTGAATTTCATCCATTGTTTTTACTACCACTACTGATGTTCAAGTTACCCCATCTTTGGCCAGTGGGAGCTTTATTCAGACTGGTCCCTGTGTATTTTTGGCACAATCCCAATAGTGTTTGGTAGCCTCCTTCTATTCTGTATGGAAAGATGTTCCAGGTTCATCTTTCACATTTCCTGCTTCAGGCCTGGAACTAGGCATTCCTCCAAAGATTCTTGGTTCCTTTAGTGGGAAATGTTATCTAGAGGCCACAGTTCTCATTAGTCATGTTACAGGATTAGTCAGTTTCTTGGTCCTTTTAGGCGACAGAGATAAGAGGGGTTTTTTCCCCCTAAGGATAAAATACATCAGGATAATTATACATCCAGTTCAAATTATACTTCCAGTTCAAATCTTGAGCTATAAGGTTTTTACTCTAATCATCTCATATCAGTATCTTCTTTCAACTTTGCCAGAAATCTCAGATTTCAATGACACTAACATAATTACTCATTTGACTTAGAATATGCAAAGAATGACCTCAGTATGGCAATGACACCAACCAGAAAACTTCAGTTTTTACAGTTCTTCTTGTCCTTGGGGTACAGGATGCAGAGTTCCAAATTACTGTGCTTTTGTGTTACTTGAAATAGTTCCTCTCTGCTGATTATACCATCACTGAAAGCAAAGTTAAGTTTATATGTTACTTTAAAAAATTTTTTTAATTGAAGTATAGTTAGTTGATTTACAATATTATAAATATTAGTTTCAGGTGTACAGAAATAGTGATGCAATATTTTTATAGATTATAAAAGTTAAAGTTTTAAAGTTATCACATTGAAAGTTATTACAGAATGCAGGGGCACAGTCGAGATGGTGGAGTAAGAGGATGTGGAGTTCGCATCTCCTCACAAGTAGAGCACCTACGAGCTGGTGGGGGACCTCGGACATCCTAGGGGATGGGAGGAATCCGTGTGTGACCAGGTAGGACGTGCAAGAGAAGGAGGAGAGGAAGAAAAGTGGAGGCGGGACAGGACCAGCACCCCTGAGGTGGCGCTGGGGGAGAGAAGTTCCCATGATCAGAGGGGGCCACTCATGGTGGGGTATCAGCGGGGATGGAGAGGGACTTTTGGGGGACTGGGGGATCTGAGAGGATGCAGCCAGCATCTACCCTGCCTACTCGGGCCCTGGTGAGCGTGATGGAGTCCAGGGCCTGAACACACCCCCCCCCACCCCCCATCCTGCTAAGGCCACTTCCAGCCACATGAGTCCCAGATCTGAGCCCCACCCCCACAAGGCCTCTTCCGGCTGAAGCCCCGCCCCCTGGGTCCCCTCCAGCTGCGTGGGTCCCAGGCCTGAGCCCCGCACCAGCTGGGGCCTCTTCCAGCCACATGGGTCCTGGTGGACCTGAGTACCAGCCCCCACAAAGCTGCTGTGATGTGAGCTTTGCAGGTCCCAAGAGCCCACACACCACCCCGACAAAGCCTCTTCTGGCAGAGTGGGTCCTGGGCCTGAGCCCCACCCCCACCAAAGCCTCCTCTGGCTTTGTGGGAACTGGCAGCCCGAGTGATGCCCCTGACAGGGTCTCTGGCAATGTGGGTCCTGGCGGGCTGAAAGCTGTCCCCCTCCAAGTCCTAGTCCAGCTGCACCAGCCCCTGCAGTTATGCCTGTGGAGGCCTGCATCTCAGCTGTCCTGCACAGGCACATGTGCTCCAGTCCAACTTCAGGAATAGATGCTGGTGAGAGAAACACATGCAGAGGTGGGGCTGACACAGCACATCCAGAAACCCACCTAGAGGTCTTGGAGGCCTACTGAGGAGGCAGGGGTTGGTTGGCTGTAGCTCACTGTGGGGGCAAGGACACTGATACAGGAGGCACCAGGGAGTTTTAAATTTTTTTATCTTTTTTTAGTTTAGTTTTTATTATTTTTTATTCTTATCTTTTAATTAATTTTTTATTTTAAAATTTTCTTTATTTTCTTGCTGTTGTGGCTGTTTTGTTCTGTTGTTGTTCCATTTTTGTTGTTATTTTTCCTAATATATTTTTTATTTTTCTAATTGTATTTTATTTTTTATTCTTCGTTATTGTTCTGCTCTTTTCTGTTTGTTTCTTTTTTCTTTTTTTCTTTCTGCCTGAGTATCTGTGGTGGGAGTGTCGGGTCCAAGCCACTGGACTAACAGAGAACTTCAGGTCCCAGGGAATATTAATCAATGTGAGGTCTCCTCGAGGTCCTCATCTTGACATCAAGAACCAACTCCACCCAATGGCCTGTAAACTCCAGTGCTGGACGCCTCAGGCCAAACAACAAGCAAGACATGAACAGAGCCCCACCCATCAGCAGACAGGCTGCCTAAAGTCGTACTAAGCTCACTGACACCTGAAATCACACCACCTGACATGGCCCTGCCCATCAGAGGGAAAAGACTCAGCTCCACCCATCAGAGCATGGGCACAAGTCCCTCACACCAGGAAGCCTACACAAACCCCTGAACTAACCTCACTCACCAGGGGAGAGACAACAGAAGCAAGAGGAACCATGACTCAGCAGCCTGCAGAAAGGAGAACATAAACACAATAGGTTAGACAAAATGAGACAACAGAGAAATATGTTACAGATGAAGGAGCAAGGTAAAATCCCACAAGGTCAAATAAATGAAGAGGAAATAGGCAATCTACCCAAAAAAGAATTCAGAGTAATGATAGTAAAGATGATCCAAGATCTCGGAAATAGCATGGAGGCACTGCTTAAGAAGATACAAGAAATGTTTAACAAGGACCTAGAATAACTAAAGAACAAATAAACAGTGATGAACAACACAAAAACTGAAATGAAAAATACACTAGAAGGAAACAAAAGCAGAATAACTGAGACCAAATAACCAATAAGTGAGCTGGAAGATATAATGGTGGATAAAACTGTGGAGCAAAATAAAGAAAAAAGAATAAAAAGAAATGAGGACAGTCTCAGCTCTGGGACAACGTGAAACGCACCAACATTTGAATTATAGGGGTCTCAGAAGAAGAAGAGAAAGGGAATGGGCCTGAGAAAATATTTGAAGAGATTATAGTTGAAAATTTCCCTAACATGGGAAAGGAAATAGTCACGTCCAGGAAGCACAGACAGTCCCATACAGGATAAATCCAAGGAGAAACGTGCTGAGGACACATGTTAATCAAACTAACAAAAATTAAATACAAAGAAAAAATATTAAAAGCTGCAAGGGAAAAGGCACAAATAGCATACAAAGGAATCCCCATAAGGTTATCAGCTGACTTTTCAGCAGAAACTCTGCAAGCCAGAAGGGAGTGGCAGGACATATTTAAAGGGATGAAAGGGAAAAAGCTACAACCAAGATTACTCTACCCAGCAAGGATCTCATTCTGATTCGATGGAGAAATCAAAAGCATTACAGACAAGCAAAAGCTAAGAGAATTCAACACCACAAAACCAGCTTTAAAACAAATGCTAAAGGAACTTCTCTAGGTGGGAAACACAAGAGATGAAAAAGACGTACAAAAACAAGCCCAAAACAATTAAGAAAATGGTAATAGGAACATACATATTGATAGTTACCTTAAACCCTCCAACCAAAAGACACAGACTAGCTGAATAGATACAAAAACAGGACTTGTATATATTCTGTCCACTTCAGACTTAGGAACACATACAGACTGAAAGTGAGGGGATGGAAAAAGATTTTCCATGCAAATGGGAATCAAAAGAAAGTTGGACTAGCAATACTCATATCAGACAAAACAGACTTTAAAATAACCATTACAAGAGACAAGAAAGGACGCTACATAATGGTCAAGGGATCAGTCCAAGAAAAACATAACAATTGTAAATATTTATGCACCCAACAGAGGAGAGCCTCAATACATAAGGCAAATGCTGACAGCCATAAAAGGGGAAATCAACAGTAACACAATAATAGTGGGAGACTTTAACACTCCACTTTACACCAATGGATAGATCATTCAGACAGAAAATTAATAAGGAAACACAAGCCTTAAAAGACACATTAGACCAGATGGACTTAATTGATATTTATAGGACATTCCATTCCAAAAGCATTAGAATACAATTTCTTCTCAAGTGGACACGAAACGTTCTCTAGGATAGATTACATCCTGGGTCACAATCAAGCCTTAGGAAATTTAAGAAAATTGAAATCATATCAAACATCTTTTCTGACAAAAACAAACACTATGAGAATAGAAATCAATTACAGGAAAAAAAACTGTAAAAAAACATAAACACATGGAGGCTAAACAATATGCTACTAAATAACCAAGAGATCACTGAAGAAATCAAAGAGGAAATCAAAAAAATACATAGAAACAAATGACAACAAAAACACAACAACCCAAAACATGGGGTGCAGCAAAAGCAGTTCTAAGAGGGAAGTTTATAGCAATTTAATCCTACCTTAAGAAACAAGAAAAATCTCAAATAAACAAACTAAGCTTACACTTAAAGCAACTAGAGAAAGAAGAACAAACAAAACCCAAAGTTAGTAGAAGGAAAGAAAACATAAAAATCAAAGCAGAAGGCTTCCCTGGTGGTGCAGTGGTTGAGAGTCTGCCTGTCGATACAGGGGACACGAGTTCATGCCCCGGTCTGGGAAGATCCCACATGCCATGGAGTGGCTAAGCCTGTGAGCCATGGCCACTAAGCCTGTGTGTCCGGAGCCTGTGCTCTGCAATGGGAGAGGCCACAACAGTAAGAGGCCCATGTACCGCAAAAAAAAAAAAAAAAAAAATCAAAGCAGAAATAAATGAAATAGAAATGAACAAAACAATTGCAAAAAATCAATGAAACTAAAAGCTGGTTCTTTGAAAAGATAAACAAAATTGATAAACCTTTAGCCAGACACATCAAGAAAAAAGGCGAGAGGATTCAAATCAATAAAATTTGAAATGAAAAAGGAGAAATTATAAAGGACACTGCAGAAATACAAAGGATCATAAGAGACTACTACAAGCAACTACATGCCAATAAAATGGACAACCTGGAAGAAATGGACAAATTCTTAGAAAGGCATAACCTTCCAAGACTGAAGCAGGAAGAAATACAAAATATGAGGAAACATCACAAGTAATGAACTTGAAACTGCCATCGAAAATCTTCCAACAAACGGAAGTCCAAGACCAGATGGCTTCACAGGCAAATTCTATCAAACATTTAGAGAAGGGCTAACACCCATCCTTCTCAAACTCTTCCAAAAAATTGCAGCTGAAGGAACACTCCCAAGCTCATTATATGAGTCCACAATTACCCTGATACAAAAACCAGACAAAGATACTACAAAAAAAAAAGAAAATTACAGACCAGTATCACTGATGAACATAGATGGAAAAATGCTCAATAAAATACTAGCAAACAAAATCCAACAACACATTAAAAGAATCATACACCATGATCAAGTGGGATTTATCCCAGGGATGCAAGGATTTTTAAATACACACAAATCAATCAATATGATAAACCATATTAACAAATTAAAGAATAAAAACCATTATGATCATCTTGATAGATGCAGATAAACTTTTGACAAAATCCAACACCCATCTATGTTAAAAACTCTCCAGAAAGTGGTCAATGAGGGAACCTAGCTCAATATAAGAAAGACCATATACGATGAACCCACAGTAAACATCATTCACAATGGTGGAAAACTGAAAGCATTTCCTCTAAGATCAGGAACAAGACAAGGATATCCACTCTTGCCCCTTTTATTCAACATATATTGGAAGTCCTAGCTATGGCAATCAGAGGAGAAAAAGAAATAAAAATTGGAAAAGAAGAAGTTAAACTGTCACTGTTTGCAGATGACATGACACTATACATAGAAAATCCTAAAGATGCTACCAGAAAACTACTAGAACTCATCAATGAATTTGGTAAAGTTGCAGGATACAAAATTGATGCACAGAAATCTCTTGCATTCCTATACACTAAAACAAAAGATCAGAAAGAGAAATTAAGGAAACACTCCCATTTACCATTGCAACAAAAAGAATAAAATACCTAGGAATAAACCTACCTAAGGAGGCAAAAGACCTGTACTCAGAAAACTATAAGACACTAATGAAAGAAATCAAAGATGACACAAACAGATGGAGAGCTATACCATGTTCTTGGATTGGAAGAATCAATATTGTGAAAATGACTATACTACCCGAAGCAATCTACAGATTCAATACAATCCCTATCAAACTACCAATGGCACTTTCCACAGCATGAGAAAAAAAATTTTTACAATTTATATGGAAACACAAAAGACCACGAATAGCCAAAGCAATCCTGAGATAGAAAAACGGAGCTGGAGGAATCAGGCTCCCTGACTTCAGACTATACTACAAAGCTACAGTAATCAAGACAGCATGGTATGGCATGAAAACAGAAATATAGATCAATGGAACAGGATAGGAATCCCAGAGATAAAACACACGCACCTATGGTCATCTAATCTATGAAAAAGGAGGCAAGAATAAACAGTGGAGAAAAGGCAGTCTCTTCGATAAGTGGTGCTGGGAAAACTGGACAGCTACATGTAAAAGAATGAAATTAGAACACTCCCCAACACCATACACAAAGATAAACTCAAAATGGATTAAAGACCTAAATGTAAGGCCAGACACTATAAAACTCTTAGAGGAAAACATAGGAAGAACACTCTTTGACATAAATCACAGCAAGACCTTTTTTGACCCACCTCCTAGAGTAATGGAAATAAAAATAAACATTTGGGACCTAATGAAACTTAAAAGCATTTGCACAGCAAAGGAAGCTATAAACAAGATGAAAAGACAACCCTTAGAATGGGAGAAAATATTTGCAAATGAAGCAATGGACAAAGGATTAATCTCCAAAATATATAAACATTTCATTCAGCTCAATATTAAAAAAACAAACAGCCCAATCCAAAAATGGGCAGAAGATCTAAATAGACATTTCTTCAAAGAAGACATACAGATGGCCAAGAGGCACACGAAAAGCTGCTCAACATCACCTAATCATTAGAGAAATGCAAATCAAAACTACAATGAGGTATCACCTCACACCCGTTAGAATGGGCATCATCAGAAAATCCACAAACAACAAATGCTGGAGAGGTTGTGGAGAAAAGGGAACCCTCTTGCACTGTTGGTGGGAATGTACATTGATACAGCCACTATGGAGCACATTATGGAGGTTCCTTAAAAACCTAAAAATAGAATTACCATATGACCCAGCAATCCCACTACTGAGCATATAGCCAGAGAAAATCATAATTCAAAAAGACACATGCACCGCAATGTTCACTGCAGCACTATTTACAATAGCCAGATCACAGAATAACCTAAAGGCCCATCAACAGACGAACGGATAAAGATGTTGTACATATATACAATGGAATATTACTCAGCCTTAAAAAGGAACAAAACTGGGTCATTTTTAGAGATGTGGTTGGACCTAGAGTCTGTCATACATAGTGAAGTAAGTCAGAAAGAGAAAAACATGTATCGTATATTAATGCATATATGTGGAATCTAGAAACAAAACAGATGAACCTGTTTGCAGGGCAGGAATACAGATGCAGATGCAGAGAATGGACTTGTGGACACAGTGGGGAAGAGGAGGGTGAGATGAATTGGGAGATTAGGTTTGACATAAATACACTACCATGTGTAAAATAGATAGCTAGTGGGAACCTGCTATAAAGCACAGGTAGCTCAGCTTGGTGCTCTGTGACAACCTAGATGAGTGGGATCTGGGTGGGGTGGGGTGAGATCAGGGTGGGGTGGGGTAGGATGGAGGCCCAAAAGGGAGGGGATATATGTATACGTAATGCTGATTCACTTAACTGTACAGCAGAGACTAATGCAACATTGTACACAATTATACTCCAATAAAAACAAATTAATTAATTTAAAAAATAATGAGCCTAACAGGGAAAAAGTTTCCTCGTTAATTTTCAAATCCAGTTTAATACAGATGCTTGCCTGATCCCTGTCACCTTTCATTATTGGCTCTATGCCACCTACCACATGTCAATGATAATTCTCTCTCTCTCTCTCACACACACACACACACACTCTCTCTCTCTCTCTCTCTCTCTCTCTCTCTCTCTCTCTCTCTCTCTCACACACACACACACACACATAATCTGAGGGCATGGTGTACCTCCTGAGCTGTAGGGACCAACACAGTCTTAGCCCCAGGCTGAGGCCCCTCTTCCTTCACTATTGTTCACAGCAGGGAGAGGAACGGGAATTAGCATAAAGGTGAGAAGACATCAACCCCAAAGCTGCTCTTATCCATGTGTATTGAGAGAATAGGGGAAGGGTACGAATGCTCAGGGCTGGGCAGCAGGTCCCCAGCCTGTAGGTGGCAGCATCTTGTCCACAGGCTGGGATAGTCCAGCCTCAGCTCAGCCAGAGAATGTCAGGGCACCCTGAAAAGGAGAAGCCAAGCTTGAGTGTGCTCCCCCTCCAGCCACTGCCACTGGGAGAGTGAGGAGAGGCCGTAGACACCTGAAGCACCTCAGGGAGGAAGGTACAGCTGCAACTCTAGGGAGGGTTCCCAGGTGGGTCATGACACATACTTTGTGCTGGGACAGGCATGGGCAGCATCCCTGTGATAGGTACGTCCAGTACCTTACCCCTCCGGGCCTCCACAGCCCCCGCTGCCGTTCAGATATGACCATCATCCTGATTCCTGCCCAGGAACAGCTAGCTTCTCCTGGGGGTGGGAAATGAGGTTTCCTTGACATAGGACCCAGATGCCTCTTGTAGGATTTTGAGGAGTGAAGTACTTCCACTCTGCTGGAGGATGGCTGGCGGGGGCTGCTGGCACGGGGAGGGTGCCCACATTACCACAGAGCCTTCAGGGCCCCCATGGCCTCAGGGTCCAGCTCAGCCACACACTTCCTGGAGCCCTCCACGAGATGCTCCACTGGGTTTCCAGTGGAGGCTGGCCAGGATGAACTTCAGAGGGTTGAAGTCTTTGAGAAAGTGGTTGGCCGCAGCTCCAGCCCTGGTCTCCACGGCAGGGGAGAGGGCAGCCGAAGGTGGGGCCACAGGCTTGGCTATGAAGTTCACGAAGAAAGCAGCAGCTGCAAACACAAGTAGAGATTGAGAAATGGAATATTTCCTGCCATATCATTAAACAAAAGATGTCATAGTCATCAGCAAATGCAGCCACTAGGAATGTGAGCTGGTGAGCCCTGAGGAAAATCAGGAAGGAAAGAATACCTGCCATCTAGCAGCCATCAGACTGCAGCCACTCCTACAGTGAGCCCTGAGGAAACTCAGGATGTGAAAATACAGGATACTGGCCCCAGATAGCTGAGGCACATATCAAAGGAATGATTTCAGTGAGCTCAGACTCTTGCATCTTCCCATATATAGAAAAGCGCTAAATTCCTCAACTTGGGATATCTGGTTTTCTTTAATTTACAATAAACTCTTGATGGTCAGACCACCTGCCCTTTGTTGCAAAACTTCTATATAACCAGGTTTCCCCCCTCGCCTCCTCAGAGCAGTTTTCTCAGGGTTATTTGAGATGCTGCCTCCTGGGCTTAAGTCCTAAAAATTTCCACTGAATGAAACATTAGGCTGTGAATAGTTTTTTGTTTTTTGTTTTTTTTTTTTGTGGTACGCGGGCCTCTCACCGCTGTGGCCTCTCCCATTGAGGAGCACAGGCTCTGGACACGCAGGCTCAGCGGCCATGGCTCACGGGCCCAGCCGCTCCGCGGCATGTGGGATCCTCCCAGACCGGGGCACGAACTCGTGCCCCCTGCATCGGCAGGCAGACTCTCAACCACTGCGCCACCAGGGAAGCCCAAGGCTGTGAATAGTTTTTTAAATTCACAAGATGAACTGCCCCCCTGGACCTGGGGCCCCAAGAAGGCCTGCTGAAGGCGTGTCCCCTACAGGAGGTGCCCAGGGCACCTTTACAGCCTAACCAGCATCCCTGGCCACCCACTCCCTCCCTCATTGACAGCTGGCCTGTGCTGCATCCAGGCAGGCCTGGCCGATTGGGAGAGGCAGCTGTATAAGCAGAGAGCTAGTGCCCAGCAAGGAGGTGGCTGGACAGAAGGACATAGGAGGTGGCTTAAGAGTGGAAGGAGGGCTTCCCTGGTGGCGCAGTGGTTGAGAGTCTGCCTGCCAATGTAGGGGACACGGGTTTGTGCCCCGGTCCGGGAAGATCCCACATGCCGCGGCGTGGCTAGGTCCATGAGCCATGGCCACTAAGCCTGCGCGTCTGGAGCCTGTGCTTCACAACGGGAGAGGACACAGTGAGAGGCCCACGTACCGCAAAAAAAAAAAAAAAAAAGAGTGGAAGGAGAGAAGGTGAACTCTGTGCAAGCAAGGGCAGGCTTCCCAGAGGAAGGGACATCTGGGCTGTGCCTTAAAGAATGAAGCAGAGAGCAGACGAATGTTCCCATACTAGGGCCCGTGCTTGCACCAGCTTAAGGGTGGGAGAGCCTGGTGTTGTTGGGTAAAGAAAAGAAACTGGGGTGGGCAGGGGCATGAGAGGAGGCCTGAGGGCTCAGGTGGGGCAGACCCCACAGGGCTTGAAGACCTTAGGGATGAGCAAGACTTCGTGCGCAGAGGGATGGGGAGCCCTGGGAGGTGGTAAGCAGAGGAATGTCCTGGTTCCTCCAGGGCACTAGACGGACCAGCATGAGGAGCCTGGTGCCCCAGGTGCGGAGGCAGAAGGGTCAGGACCGGCTGGAGTGGAAGAGGGGGACAAGCAGAACCATTGTCAGGGGCCCATGGCGAGGCGCCATGAACCAAGTCCTGAGGGCTTCCCAAAGTGGAGACTGGTTCTGGGGTAAGTGAGGACGATAGCACAAGGCGGGTAAGGAAAATGTGGACACAGCTGAGAGGTTTCTCCCAGTTTCAAACTGAGGAGATTCTGTCTTTCCCCACCTTCCTCTTCCCCATATCAACATGAATCTCCTGCCATTTTCTCAGCCCAAGACAGGGACGTGGAGTCCCCTGCTCTATGTCCCCTCCCAGGAGCACCACCTCTGCTTGGGATGGAGAATATTTGCCCTAAGGAGAAGTGGCTGGGGCAGCTGAGAATTGTCAGTAAAATTTCCTCACTGTGTGTGTGTGTGTGTGTGTGTGTGTGTGTGTGTGTGTGTGTGTTGGGAGGGTGGTGCTGGCTGGTGCCGGAAAGTTCTTATATGCCCTCTTGTCCCTTTGAGACTTGGGGACATGGGACTTGCAAGAGCAGGTATGGTTCATGCCAGCTTGGGGTTGGGGAGAAGTGTCAGTTTTTCCCAGGGGCCCCCGACTGCTGAGGCCCACCCACAGCTGAAGTGCCCCAGACCCACTGTGGGCCAGCAGTGGTGGGTACAGGGGGGTCTCTGGCCCAGGAGGGCCACATGGAAAGACCGAGGAGGGCTGAGGTCAGACCGCCATTTGCCGTGGGGATTTCAGTCAGGACTTTCTTCAGTTGACATTCTGTTGTGGGGATTGCAGAAAGGACTACACTCCTACAAATGGCACACTGCAGGTCGCGGCATTGTCGGCTTCAGACAGACCCCTTTGTCGTCTGGTTGTCAAAGAGCAACCCTGTCTATAGAGCTTGGACAACACAGCTGAGCATGATTCCCAATCAGAACTGGAACATGGCAGAATTCGGTGTTAGTGGGTCCTCAGAGTCGACGTAATCACTGACCCATTTCACGGCTCTCGGGCTGCATCTAAGCAGCTTTCTTTAGGATACCAGGAGCCACAGCCATGTCCCTAATGGCCAGGATCAGTAGGTCCTGACACTGCCCCAGGCCCAGTAGGTCACACCCTTAGGTGTGAGAAAGAGTGGGTTACAGAAGAAAGAAAAAGATGGACCAAGTCTTCCTACAGGGGAAAGAGATCTCGGCCCCTCTGCTTCCCTGCCCCCACCCCAGCCACTGCCTCCCCCAAAAGATGGCTCCTGCCAGCCAGTTCCCTGCCTTGGATGGTTTGATGGTGGGTCCCCTCAGTAGTCAGCCCACTGCTCTTCCTCTTTTTCCTGGTGCATGTTGTTCATCCAGTGTTGACCTTCTCTGTGCCTTGGCTCTTCTCTCTCGCAGCTACAAGACCAGGGAAGCAGCTCCTTAGACCTGCAGTCTAGGCTCTGGGCTCCAATCCAGCATACCAGACCTATGAGTTCAGGACCCAAAATACACTGGCGTTTTGCTTTTCTTTGCCATTGCTTCCTTGGGGGTCCCAAATGGACAGCTGAAGCAAGACAGAATTCCTTGCATTCTTGGCCAAAACCCATCTAATGGCACCCCAATCCTAAAAGCGGCTTCACTAGGGGCAGATGACTTTTTCTAGTGCTTTATCTGACCTTCTGGATCAAATAAATTAATGAGGGCCGGGGCTCAGCCAGGGAAGATGGTTGAAGAGTTGACCTGGAATTACAGAGCCAGGGTGTGCTGGGATCTAAACCTCCATGACCTTCTTCACCAGAGCCACACCACCATCACTGTGTGCCTAACTGGCTCTCACCTTTGCTTCTTGGTGCCAGGGCAAGCAAATATATGTTACATCTGAGATGAGAAGGGCAATTAAAGTATTTAATGAGGTTACATTAAAAACATTTTTTGTAATTTTTTTTCTGATATTAAACACAAGTTCCTCATGTTTTATTTGTGGAGTTTTCCCTGCTGCTAATTGCTGATTCTTCCCAAACTCTCCAGTGGAAAGCTTCATCACCAGGGTCCTCTATGGGATGTAGATTTGTTTATGGAGATGCCTTTGTCAAGACTTCTGTCCTGCTCCATTCCGGTGAAGGGGTTCTCATGGCTGTCCAGTCCTGGGAATTCCCTTTGCTCTCTCCTGGGTGGTATGAGTCCCATTACCCTCCACTTCCCCGGAGAGTCAACCACAGGCTCCAACCAGGATGGGACATTGGAGGTCAGCTGGCTGTGTGGGGTGGGAAGGGGACATGGGCCTTCAGCTCCTCCCCCCTCATAGGACCGTCAACTGGCCAGTCCTTTTCCAGCCCTTGCATGGCCTCCCTGAGCCCTGCACGGGGCAGTCCCTGTGCAGACTGTGGGCTGCTAATCCCTCCACCTTCCAACCCTCAGGAAATGATTGTTCTTTTGTTCATCTAATAAAGTTTTTAAGAAATTATTGTTGAGATGAGATTCACATAACATAAAAATAACCATTTCAAAGCAAACCATTCAGCAGCACAATGTTGTGCAACCATAACCTTTATCGAGCTCCAGAACATCTCATCACCCCAAAAGGAAACCTCATACCCACTAAGCAGCCCCTCCCTAATCCTGCCTCCTCCCCGGCCCCTGGCGACTGGCAGTTGGTTATGTCTGTCTCTATGAATTTGCTTATTCTGGATATCTCATATAAATGGAATCATACATTATACGACATTTTTTGTATTGGCCAGCTTCTCTCACTTAGCATAGTATTTTGGAGGTTTATTTATGCTGTAGCATATGTCAGTGTTTCATTTCTTTTTATGGCTGAATAACATTCTATTGTAAGAATATACTGCAATTTGTTTACCCACTTATCCATTGATGCGAGCTGTTTCCACCTTTTGGCTATTGTGAATAGTGCTGCTATAAACATGTATGTACAAGTATTTATTTGAGTACCTGTTTTCACTTCATCGGAATATATACCCAGGAGTGGAATAGCTGGGTCAAATGGTTATTCTATGTTTAACTTACTGAGAAACTTCCTAACTGCTTTTCCAGAGGGCCTGGACTGTTTTCCAGAGGACCTGGATGGCTATATAAATATAGCAATGTATGAGGCTTCCAATTTTTCCACACCCTCACCAACACTTGTTATTTCTTGTTTTTTTTTTCTATTGTAGCCATCCTAATGTCTATGAAATGGTATTTTATTATAGTTTTAATTTGCATATCCCTAATGACTGGTGGCAAACATCATCTTTTCATGTTCTTATTGGCCATTTCTTTATCTTCTTTGGATAAATTTCTGTTTAAGTCCTTTGCACATTTTTAATTGGATTGTTTGTTTTTTGTTGTTGTTGTGAGTCTTAGAGTTCTTTATATTGATCAATTTTGATTGGTCACTGATCAATTTTAATTTTTTCTTTATTGGGCCGAGCTGCACAGCATGCAGAACTGCCCTGACCAGGGATTGAAACTGTGCCCCTGGCATTGGAAGCCTTAACCACTGGACCGCCAGGGATGTCTCATCACTGATCATTATTGAGTTAATTTTTTTTAATTTAATTTTATTTTTATAAGCAGGTTCTTATTATTTATTTTATACATATTAGTGTATATATGTCAATCCCAATATCCCAGTTCATCCCACCACCAGCACCAACACCACCACCCCTTCCCCACATTGGTGTCCATACATTTGTTCTCTACATCTGTGTCTCTATTTCTGCCTTGCAAACCAGTTCATCTGCACCATTTTTCTAGATTCCACATATATGCATTAATATACGATATTTGTTTTTCTCTTTCTGACTTACTTCACTCTGTATGACAGTCTCTAGGTCCTTCCACATCTCTACAGATGACCCAATTTCATTCCATTTTATGTCTCAGTAATATTGCATTGTATGTCTGTACCAGATCTTCTTTATCCATTTGTCTGTCGATGGGCCTTTAGGTTATTCTGTGATCTGGCTATTGTAAATAGTGCTGCAATGAACATTGGGGTGCATGTGTCTTTTTGAATTATGATTTTCTCTGGCTATATGATCAGTAGTGGGATTGCTGGGTCATATGGTAATTCTATTTTTAGGTTTTTAAGGAACCTCCATAATGTGCTCCATAGTGGCTGTATCAATGTACATTCCCACCAACAGTGCAAGAGGGTTCCCTTTTCTCCACAACCTCTCCAGCATGTTGTTTGTGGATTTTCTGATGATGCCCATTCTAACGGGTCTGGGGTGATACCTTACTGTAGTTTTGATTTGCATTTCTCTAACGATTAGTGATGTTGAGCAGCTTTTCATGTGCCTCTTGGCCATCTGTATGTCTTCTTTGAAGAAATGTCTATTTAGGTCTTCTGCCCATTTTTTGATTGGGTTGTTAGTTTTTTTAATATTGAGCTGAATGAAATGTTTATATATTTTGGAGATTAATCCTTTACCCATTGATTCATTTGCAAATATTTTCCCCCATTCTGAGGGTTGTCTTTTCATCTTGTTTATAGTTTCCTTTGCTGTGCAAAAGATTTTAAGTTTCATTAGGTCCTATTTGTTTATTTTTATTTCCATTACTCTAGGAGATGGGTCAAAAAAGATCTTGCTGTGATTTATGTCAAAGAGTGTTCTTCCTATGTTTTCCTCTAAGAGTTTTATAGTGTCTGGCCTTACATTTAGGTCTTTAATCCATTTTGAGTTTATCTTTATGTATGGTGCTGGGGAGTGTTCTAATTTCATTCTTTTACATGTAGCTGTCCAGTTTTCCCAGCACCACTTATCGAAGAGACTGCCTTTTCTCCACTGTATATTCTTGCCTCCTTTTTCATAGATTAGGTGACCATAGGTGCATGTGTTTATCGCTGGGCTTCCTATCCTGTTCCATTGATCTGTATTTCTGTTTTCCTGCCAGTACCATGATGTCTTGGAATACTGTAGCTTTGTAGTATAGTCTGAAGTCAGGGAGCCTGATTCCTCCAGCTCCGTTTTTCTTTCTCAAGATTGCTTTGGCTATTTGGGGTCTTTTGTGTTTCCATACAAATTGTAAATTTTTTTTTTTCTCATGCTGTGGAAAATGCCATTGGTAATTTGTTAGGGATTGTATTGAATCCGTAGATTGCTTTGGGTAGTATAGTCATTTTCTCAATATTGATTCTTCCAATCCAAGAACATGGTATAGCTCTCCATCTGTTTGTGTCATCTTTGATTTCTTTCATCAGTGTCTGATAGTTTTCTGAGTACAGGTCTTTTACCTCCTTAGGTAGGTTTATTTCTAGGTATTTTATTCTTTTTTTTGCAATGGTGATTGGATTGTTTCCTTAATTTCTCTTTCTGATCTTTTGTTGTTAGTGTATAGGAATGCAAGAGATTTCTGTGCATCAATTTTGTATCCTGCAACTTTATCAAATTCATTGATTAGCTCTAGTAGTTTTCTGTAGCATCTTTAGGATTCTCTATGTATAGTATCATGTCATCTGCAAACAGTGACAGTTTTACTTTTTTTCAATTTGTGTTCCTTTTATTTCTTTTTCTTCTCTGATTTCCATGGCTAGGACTTCCATGACTATGTTGAATAATAGTGGCGAGAGTGGACATCCTTGTCTTGTTCCTGATCTTAGAGGAAATGCTTTCAATTTTTCACCAATGAAAATGAAAATTTTGCTGTGGGTTTGTTGTATATGGCCTTTATTATGTTGAGGTAGGTTCCCTCTATGGCCACTTTCTGGAGAGTTTTTATCATAAATTGGTGTTGAATTTTGTCAAAAGCTTTTTCTGCCTCTATTGAGGTGATCATATGGTTTTTATTCTTCAGTTTGTTAGTATGGTGTATCACATTGATTGATTTGTGTATACTGTAGAATTCTTGCATCACTGGGATAAATCCCACTTGATTATGGTGTATGATCCTTTTACTGTGTTGGTGGATTCTGTTTGCTAGTATTTTGTGGAGGATTTTTGCACCTGTATTCATCAGAGATATTGGTCTGTAATTTTGTTTTTGGGGGTTTTTTTGTATTATCTTTGTCTGGTTTTGGTATCAGGGTGATGGTGACCTTGTAGAATGAGTTTGGGAGTGTTCCTTCCTCTGTAATTTTTGCAAGAGTTTGAGAAGGATGATGTTAGTTCTTGAAGTGTTTGATAGAATTCTCCTGTGAAACCATCTGGTCCTGGACTTTGTTGGAAGATTTTCAATTGCAGTTTCAATTTCATTACTTGTGATTGGTCTGTTCATATTTTTGTTTCTTCCTGGTTCAGTCTTGGAAGGTTATACTTTTCTAAGAATTTGTCCATTTCTTCCAGGTTGTCCATTTTATTGGCATAGAGTTGCTTGTAGTAGTCTCTTAGGATGCTTTGTTTTTCTGCGGTGTCCATTATAACTTCTCCTTTTTCATTTCTAATTTTATTGATTTGAATCCTCTCCCTCTTTTCTTGATGAGTCTGGCTAAAAGTTTGTCAATTTTGTTTATCTTCTCAAAGAACAAGCTTTTAGTTTTATTGATCTTTGTTATTGTTTTCTTTGTTTCTCTTTTATTTATTTCTGCTCTGATCTTTGTGATTTCTTTCCTTCTACTAACTTTTGGTTTTGCTTGCTCTTCTTTCTCTAGCTCCTTTAGGTGCAAGTTTAGATTGTTTATTTGAGATTTTTCTTCTTTCTTGAGGAAGGATTGTATTGTTATGAACTTCCCTCTTAGAACTGCTTTTGCTGCATCCCATATGTTTTGGGTCATCGTGTTTTTGTTGTCATTTGTCTCTAGGTAGTTTTTGATGTCCTCCTTGATTTCGTCAATGATCTCTTGGTTATTTAGTAACGCATTGTTTAGCTTCCACGTGTTTGTGTCCTTTATGGTTTTTTCCCTGTTATTGATTTCTAATCTCATAGTGTTGTGGTTGGAAAAGATGTTGATATGATTTCAATTTTCTTAAATTTACCGAGGCTTGATTTGTGACACAAGATGTGATCTATTCTGGAGAATGTTACATGTGCACTTGAGAAGAAAGTGTAGTCTGCTGTTTACAGGTGGAATGTCCTATAAATATCAATTAAATATATCTGGTCTATTGTGTCATTTAAAGATTGTGTTTATTTATTAATTTTCTGTCTGGATTATCTGTCCATTGGTGTAAGTGAGGTTTTAAAGTCCCCCACTATTATTGTCTTACTGTCAATTTCTTGTTTTATAGTTGTTAGGATTTGCCTTATGTATTGAGGTGGTCCTATGTTGGTGTATATATATTTATAATTGTTATATCTTCTTCTTGGATTGCTCTTGTAACATTATTTATTTTAAAGTCTATTTTATCTGATATGAGTATTGCTACTCCAGCTTTCTTTTGATTTCCATTTGCATGGAAAATCTTTTTCCATCCCCTCACTTTCAGTCTGTATGTGTCCCTAGGTCTGAAGTGGGTCTCTTGTAGACAGTGGGTCTTGTTTTTGTATCCATTCAGCGAGCCTGTGTCTTTTGGTTGGAGCATTTAATCCATTCACACTTAAGGTAATTATCGATATGTATGTTCCTATTACCATTTTCTTAATTGTTTTGGTTATTATTTTAAATAAATTTATTTATTTTATTTATTCATTTTTGGCTGCATTGGGTCTTCATTGCTGCACGGGCTTTCTCTAGTTGTGGCGAGTAGGGGCTACTCTTCGTTGCAGTGCATGGGCTACTCATTGCAGTGGCTTCTCTTGTTGTGGAGCATGGGCTCTAGGCACATGAGTTTCAGTAGTCGTATCAAGTGGCTCAGGAGGTGTAGCTGGGGCTCCAGAGCACAGGCTCAGTAGTTGTGGTGCATGGGCTTAGTTGCTCTGTGGCATGTGGAATCTTCCTGGACCAGGGCTCGAACCCGTGTCTCCTGCATTGGCAGGTGGATTCTTAACCACTGTGCCACCAGGGAAGCCCTGGGTTTGTTTTTGTAGGTCCTTTTCTTCTCTTGTGTTTCCCACTTAGAGAAGTTTCTTTTTTTTGTTTTTTTTTTTACTTCTAAAAGAGTGTTTTTATTTTTTATTTTTTTATGTTTTTACATCTTTATTGGAATATAATTGCTTTACACTGGGATGCTAGTTTCTGCTTTATAACAAAGTGAATCAGTTATACATATACATATGTTCCCATATCCCTTCCCTCTAGCGTCTCCCTCCCTCCCACCCTCCCTATCCCACCCCTCCAGGCAGTCACAAAGCACCGAGCTGATCTCCCTGTGCTATGCGGCTGCTTCCCACTAGTTATCTACCTTACGTTTGGTACTGTATATATGTCCATGCCTCTCTCTCGCTTTGTCACAGCTTACCCTTCCCCCTCCCCATATCCTCAAGTCCATTCTCTAGTAGGTCTGTGTCTTTATTCCTGTCTTTCCCCAGGTTCTTCATGACATTTTTTTTCTTAAATTCCATATATATGTGTTAGCATATGGTATTTGTCTTTCTCTTTCTGACTTACTTCACTCTGTAGGACAGACTCTAGGTCCATCCACCTCATTACAAATAGCTCAATTTCGTTTCTTTTTATGGCTAATATTCCATTGTATATATGTGCCACATCTTCTTTATCCATTCATCCGATGATGGACATTTAGGTTGTTTCCATCTCCGGGCTATTGTAAATAGAGCTGCAATGAACATTTTGGTACATGACTCTTTTTGAATTATGGTTTTCTAAGGGTATATGCCCAGTAGTGGGATTGTTGGGTCATAAGATAGTTCTATTTGTAGTTTTTTAAGGAACCTCCATACTGTTCTCCATAGTGGCTGTATCAATTTACATTCCCACCAACAGTGCAAGAGGGTTCCCTTTTCTCCACACCCTCTCCAGCATTTATTGTTTGTAGATTTTTTGATGATGGCCATTCTGACTGGTGTAGTTTTGATTTGCATTTCTCTAATGATTAATGATGTTGAGCATTCTTTCATCTGTTTGTTGGCAGTCTGTATATCTTCTTTGGAGAAATGTCTATTTAGGTCTTCTGCCCATTTTTGGATTGGGTTGTTTGTTTTTTTGTTATTGAACTGCATGAGCTGCTTATAACTTTTGGAGATTAATCCTTTGTCAGTTGCTTCATTTACAAATATTTTCTCCCATTCTGAGGGTTGTCTTTTAGTCTTGTTTATGGTTTCCTTTGCTGTGCAAAAGCTTTGAAGTTTCACTAGGTCCCATTTGTTTATTTTTGGTTTTATTTCCATTTTTCTAGGAGGTGGGTCAAAAAGAATCTTGCTGTAATTTATGTCATAGAGTGTTCTGCCTATGTTTTCCTCTAAGAGTTTGATAGTTTCTGGCCTTACATTTAGGTCTTTAATCCATTTTGAGCTTATTTTTGTGTATGGTGTTAGGGAGTGATCTAATCTCATACTTTTACATGTACCTGTCCAGTTTTCCCAACACCACTTATTGAAGAGGCTGTCCTTTCTCCACTGTACATTCCTGCCTCCTTTATCAAAGATAAGGTGACAATATGTGCGTGGGTTTATCTCTGGTCTTTCTATCCTGTTCCATTGATCTATCTTTCTGTTTTTGTGCCAGTACCATACTGTCTTGATTACTGTAGCTTTGTAGTATAGTCTGAAGTCAGGGAGCCTGATTCCTCCAGCTCCATTTTTTGTTTAGAGAAGTTTCTTTAGCATTTGTTTTAGAGCTGGTTTGATGTTGCTGAATTCTCTTAGATTTTGCTTGTCTGTAAAGCTTTTGATTTCTCCATCAAATCTGAATGAGATCCTTGCCGAGTAGAGTAATGTTGGTTGTAGGTTCTTCCCTTTCATCACTTTAAATATATCCTGTCACTCCCTTCTGGCTTGTAGAGTTTCTGCTGAGAAAGCAGCTGTTCACCTTATGGGAATGCCCTTGTATGTTGTCATTTTTCCCTTGTTGCTTTTAATAATTTTTCTTTGTCTTTAATTTTTGTCAATTTGATTACTATGTGTCTTGGCGTGTTTCTCCTTGGGTTTATCCTGCCTGGGACTCTCTGCACTTCCTGGACTTGGGTGGCTATTTCCTTTCCCATATTTGGGAAGTTTTCAACTATAATCTCTTCTTCAAATATTTTCTTGGTCCTTTCTCTCTCTCTTCTCCTTATGGGACCCCTCTAATGTGAATGTTGGTGCACTTAATGTTGTTCCAGAGGTCTCTTAGGTTGTCTTCATTTCTTTTCATTCTTTTTTCTTTTTTCTGTTCTGTTGCAGTGAATTCCACCATTCTGTCCTCCAGGTCACTTATCCGTTCTTCTGCCTCAGTTATTTTTCTATTGATTCCTTCTAGTGTATTTTTCATTTTAGTTATTGTATTGTTCATCTCTGTTTGTTCTTTAATTCTTCTAGGTGTTTGTTCTTTGATTCTTCTAGATCTTTGTTAAACATTTCTTGCATCTTCTCGATTTTTGCCTCCATTCTTTTTCCGACGTCCTGGATTATCTTCACTATCATCACTCTGAATTCTTTTTCTGGAAGTTTGCCCATCTCCACTTCATTTAATTGTTTTTCTGGTGTTTTATCTTGTTCCTTCATCTGGTACATAGTCTTCTGTCTTTTCACTTTGTCTATCTTTCTGTGAATGTGGTTTTCACTGCACTCGCTGCAGGATTATAGTTCTTGCTTCTGTTGTCTGCCCTCTGGTGGATGAGGCTCTCTAAGAGGCTTGTGCCAGGTTCCTGATGGGAGGGACTGGTGGTGGGTAGAGCTGGGTGGTGCTCTGGTGGACAGAGCTCAGTAAAACTTTAATCCACTTGTTTGCTGATGAGTGGGGCTGAGTTCCCTTACTGTTGGTTGTTTTACCTGAAGCGACCCAGCACTGGAGCCTACAGGCTCTTTGGTAGGGCTAATGGCAGACTCTGGGAGGGCTCATGTCAAGGAGTACTTCCCAGAACTTCTGCTGCCAGTGTCCTTGTCCCCATGGTGAGCCACAGCCACCCCCCACCTCTGCAGAAGACCCTCCAACACTAGCTGGTAGGTCTGGTTCAGTCTCCTACAGGGTCACTGCTCCTTCACCCTGGCTCCCGATGTGCACACTACTTTGTGTTTGCCCTCCAGGAATGGAGTCTCTGTTTCCCCCAGTCCTGTTGAAGTCCTGCAATCAAATCTGGCTAGCCTTCAAAGTCTGATTATCTGGGAATTCCTCCTCCTGTGCTGGACCCCCAGGTTGGGAAGCCTGATGTGGGACTCAGAACCTTCACTCCAGTGGGTGGACTTCAGTGGTATAATTGTTCTCCAGTTTGTGAGGCACCCACCCAGTAGTTATGGGATTTGATTTTATTCTCATTGTGCCCCTCATATCATCTCAATGCAGCTTCTCCATTGTCTTTGGAGGTGGGGTATCTTTTTTGGTGAGTTCCAGTGTCTTCCTGTCAATTATCATTCAGCAGTTAGTTGTGATTCTGGTGCTCTCGCAAGAGAGAGTGAGCACACGTCCGTATGTGTCCAACTTCATTCTTTTGCATGTGTATAATCAGTTCAGTTGAAGAGACCTCTATCCACTTTTTATCTTTCAAGAATTTGTTGGCATGTTTTGTCACTGTTTTATCTCCAATTTTCTTTGCCCTTGTGGATTTACAACTTAAAACAATTATTGTTAAGTCCATTTTCTGTAGAAATTTGGGAGAGAGTAAAGTGAATACATGTGTTGAATTTACTATGCTTAATGGGAAATGACAAGAATTAAATTTGAAAATGTCTCTGGTGTCTCCCTAGCAGCTCCATTCTCCTGCTCTCCTCACACTGATGGGAGCAAAGCTTTTCACTTCTAATGACCACTGTCAAATCAAGCACAGATAAAGCAAGACCCACGTTTTCCCAAACAAGTAATGACTAAAGTTGTTCTGAAATTTTCAATGATTTATTGATAGAAGACAAGAGAAGACTTTAGGGGAAAAAATTGCCAGTGTTTACAAAGGCCTGCAGACAATAGAAATCCCTCTTGAGATTTGAAGAGACCTCAGGGATCTAGACTCTTCAAATTCGGACCTCATTACTCTCCCTCTGTGCAAATCTAATTCAAGAAATTAGTCCTACAAATATAAGCAGACATGCCAACAAAAATACCCTATGGGAACGTCCATGACAATTTTTTTTAATTCATTTATTTTTATTTATTTTTGGCTGTGTTGGGTCTTCGCTGCTGCACGTGGACTTTCTCTAGTTGTGGCGATTGGGGGCTACTCTTCATTGCGATGCATGGGCTTCTCATTGCGGTTGCCTCTTTTGTTGCAGAGCAACAGGAGCTCTAGGTGCGTGGGCTTCAGTAGTTGTGACACACAGGCTTCAGTCGTTGTGGTTCACGGGCTCTAGAGCACAGGTTCAGTAGTTGTGGTGCACTGGCTTAGTTGCTCCATGGCATGTGGGATCTTCCAGGACCAGGGCTTGAACTTGTGTCCCCTGCATTGGCAGGTGGATTCTTAACTACTGCACCACCAGGGAAGCCCCCGTGACAATTACTTATAAGAGGAGGAAGGCCTGCATTGTGTCTTTTGTGGGCCCCGGGCACTTTTGCCTTAGTAAGTGGGTGTCTTCCTCCATAAAAACTGTTTAAAAAATACAGTTTATGACTGTGTTAGCATAAAGATGAATATAATCCAGGATGATTGTGGAAAACAGTATGAAGTTTCCTCAGAAAACTAAAAATAGAATTGCCATATGATCCAGCAATCCCACTCCTGGGCATATATCTGGGCAAAACTATAATTCAAAAAGATATATGAACCCCTATGTTCATAGCAGCACTATTCACAATAACCAAGACATGGAAACAACATAAATGTCCATCTACAGATGAATGGATAAAGAAGATGTGGTACATATATACAATGGAATACTACTCAGCCATAAAAAAGAGTGAAATAATGCAATTTACAGCAACATGGATAGACCTAGAGATTATCATACTAAGTGAGGTCAGAAAGAAAAAGACAGATACCATATGATATCACTTATATGTGGAATCTAAAATATGACAGAAATGAACCTGTCTATGAAATAGAAACAGAATCAGAGACATAGAGAACAGACTTGTGGTTGCCAAGGGGAAGGGGATTGGGGGAGGGATGGAGTGGGAGGTTGGGGTTAGCAGATGTCAGCTTTTATATATAGAGTGGATAAGCAACAAGTTTCTACTGTATACCTCAGAGAACTGTATTCAATATCCTATGATAAACCATAATGGAAAAGAATATTTGAAAAATAACGTGTATATATGTATAACTGAATCACTTTGCTATACAGCAGTAATTAGCACAGCATTGTAAATCAACTGTGCTTCAATTAAAAAAATATAATCCAGGCTGGAGCCATTATTTTATATACATGTATTCATTACTCTGACATTTTTTTGATTTAAAGAGAAATTAAAATGAAAACCTTTCCATGGCCCTAAGTACATCGCTGGTCCTCAGCTCTGGGCCTCATGTATCTCACAGAGAAGCCATCAACCCTGAGTAGAAGTAACTGGAGAACACCTAGCACATTGTCACAGAGGCTCTATGGGCCTCTCCCAGCTTCTGGTGGCTGCCAGCATTCCTTGGCTTGTGGCCACACCACTCCAATCTCTGCCTCATGGTCACATTGCCTCCTCCTTTTATATGTGTGTGTGTGAAATCTCTGCCTCCCTCTTATAAGATTTTGTGTGATTGCATTCAGGGTTCACTGGATAATCCAGGATAATCTCCTCATCTCAAGCTAATTAACTTCAGCACATCTGCTAAGACTATCTTTCCATATAAGGTAACATTCAAAGGTTAAGGAATTAAGAGCTGGATAGTTTGAGGGTACTTCTCAAGCCACCACATCCTCCAAGATCTGCATGACTTCCTCCCCTCCAGGTCAGTAGAGGGTGCCCAGAGGGATGTTGGAGCCCACTTGGCCCAGGGCGAGGGTGCAGAGGCGAGCAGAAGCCAGCAGCATCTGCCTGGGCCTCCCCTGTGGCTCTGACTTCAGCAAACACCTGGGGAGGGTGTCTGGCAGTTGTCGCTGTGCTGTGCCACAGGCAGCAAGGCCAGCAGCCCCTTCACATTGGGCTGGGGCCACCTTGCAAGGCACCCACTTCCCGTGAGCTCCCAGGAGCTCTCTTATTCTCTTCTCATTCTCTTTCTGCCAGACCAGCATCTGTGTTTCTGAGCCCTGTCTGAGAACCTGGCTAAGTAAATTATTAAAAAAATGGAAAGGACTGTGGGCACCAATTCCACCTCTCAGTGAGGAGTATGGACACTCTGGGTCGGCGGACCCAGCTGCGCCTTTCACACCAGTGGGCAGCTGGTGCCTTGGTTAGTGCACATCGTTGGAGGGTCTTTAATGCCCACTTTTTTTTTTTTTACGATAACTCACTATGGTGTACTCTCCTTGTACCTGTGATATTCCTCAAGTATAAACTTCTCCTCTGTCAATATCTGAAGCCAGTGCACACACAAGCCTGGAAACAGCCCTCATGGTGCCCTTCCTCATTCCTCTGTGCTCCTTTCCCACGGAGGCTGGGCATGGATGGGCAGTCCTCAGGGGCTTCCCAGGATCCTGGGGCCCCTTTGCCATAGCCTGGTCTCAGAGACTCCCCCTGCCCATATGGCCACCCTGTCCCCTCCCAGAGAAGTCCTCCTGGGCCAGGACTGCCACACCAACCAACCAGGAGACCCCTCCCTCTCCTGTTCTGAGCAGTCACCATGACTCAGGTCGACATATCCAGGGCTCTCCTGGGAGCCCAGATGAGGCCATCCCAGCAAGGCTTTGGGGCTTTCTCTTATACAAGTTGGAATGGCTGAAGATAAGAAGGCTGGGGGCAGGGCCAGAGCAGGAGGGTTGCGGGGCTCAGAGCTGTGGTGTCCTGCCCATGGTCATGCCATGAATCTATCCCAATAACCCACTGTGGGCTCCTTTCTCTTCCTCATAGCTCAGTCATCTGGGCCCTGGGGCTCTGAACTGTGTTACCAACATGTCTATTCCTGTCTCCATGGGCAGCTTCCCTTGGGTCAATACTGATCGGGCTCCCTCAACTACTTCCTTCTTCCTCTTTCTTGTCCACGGCACTCCTCCCTGCAAAACCCTGCTGTGGGTAGGGTGGACAGGGTCAGCTGCCATCCACATGGTTTTGCTGTGTGGGTTCCCGGCATTGGTGAAAGTGATGGCTTAAGCAAAGACTGAAATTCTGGTTTTTCAGATAGGTGTCTCCCCTGGGGTGACAAGCTGGCAGCCAGCAGTACCAAACCTCAGACACTGTTTCAGGCTTGGGGGACAAGCCACTATCCCCAGAGATCTCCCATGAGGTTCCTCCAGGTTGCACTGCTCTAAGTGGCTGTGCTGACTGCAGTGGCTGTGGCCAAGTTGTGTCCTGTATAATTAAGTCCAGTCCACCTGTTTCAGCCTGGGCTAGAGTGAGGCCCTACAATCCATGGACTGAAGGTGTAGCCAGCAGTCATTCCTTAAATGGAATGGTATCACCCTTACGAGTCAGAAGAAAGGCAGCTCAGAGAAAGTCAGTGACCTGCCAGGGGTCCCCAGGCCAGTTCCAGGTGTGTCTGCACACCTGGCTCTCTTCCCATGCCTTCTACTGCCCCTCAGGACTGGAAGGTCCCCCACTGACCAGCACCTTGTGCTGCCTCCACACACTGGGACTGGGAGCAGCTGCCTGCCAGGTGAGGAATGGGAGCTTGTGGATCAAACCCCAGGGGATGTCCCAGCCCAGATTGCAGATCAAAGCCCAACCCACGGACAGAAATGTTCCCTGCCATCCCAAAGTGAGGACTCTTTGAAGCTGATTCAACAGGTTAAAACCCAAGGGTTTAATAGCAATCCCTTCTGTTACTCCCATCTCTCCAGGCCATGGAGGAAACCATGATACCTATCTGTGCCCAAGGGGGCCAGGCCTTCCATTCTGGGGAGAGGGAGCAGCCTCCTTCCAGGTGGTCCACACCTGGCTGTCTTGCTGCATGCAAACCAGCTCTGATGGACTTCTGGCAGTAGCCCAGAGCAGCCCAGAGATATCACCCTGGGAGCCATTCTGACCTGCCTAACTGGACCCCGTGTCCCATGGAGGGTGCCCGAGGCCTTCAAAGATGCTGCCCCACCACCTTCCAAAGCCCTCAATTCTCTCTCCCCAACCTCTCTGTGTTCCTCCCTCAGCCCCTCCATTATCCCTCCTGCCCCCCACATTTGGGTTATGACAAACTTTGCCGCCTATGGCTCCAGCTGGGAAGTAAAGAGGTTTCTATCTGGCTTTGAAGAGACAGAGATGCACCCACTCCACTGCGGTCCAGGACAGGAACGACTCACTTGCCCTGCAGTGGTACCTGCAGCCAGTTGCTCCAGCAGATCCTCAGAGGCTGCTCACTGACTTCTTGAACTCCCCAGTTTGGTCTCATACAAGGGATACATTTTCTTCTTTTAACAACAGGTTGACCCTAATCCTTCTAAAAACAGGCTTTCCACCTCCCCTGTCTGTTCTCCTCACTGAAGCCCTCACTGATTAGCTGAGAATCACTCTGTCCCCATCCTCCCTGGCTGAAGCCCCAAAAGGTCTCTGGGATTCCTGAAAGGGGCATTTGTGGGTGGGTTGAGTTCCCGTTTATTCAGCCACAGATGAATGGATGGGTGGGGAAATGGATGGATGTATGGATGTATGGATGGATACATGGATGGATGCATGGGTGGGTGGATGGATGGACAGGTCGGTGGATGGATGGGTGGGTGGATTGAGCAGTGGGTATCTGGGGGATGGGTAGGTGGGTGAGTCCATGGAGAGGAGGTGTTGGGGTTGGATACCACTGCAGACAGTGTCTTTCCCAGTTGACTTTTAATGTTGCTTTTGAAGGACATGACTTGGTGAGGGCAGGGCTTCCTCCTTAGTGTGGTCACTCCTAGGGGCATTTCAATTGTTATCTCATCATCAAGGTGGCAAGTCACAAATGAGAAACTAAGGCCCTAAGGGGCAGTGGCTGGCCCAGGGTCACCCAGCCTCAGGGTGCCACATTCTCCACTCTCAGCAGTGAACAGCCTTCAGAGCACAGCCTGGCCCAGGCTCTCTACCTGGAGTCTCATGGCACCCAGGTCTTGCTCAGGGGTCCACAGGGCAGGCCTCCTTCTTGGTGATGCTGAAGTTCCCTCTCTGAACTTGCATGTGGACATCTGGTGGGGTGGACCCAAGACATGGGCACTGGCCAGCACCTTGGACACTCTCTGTAGCTGATTATCTGGGCTGAGGTGCCCAGCCTCAAGAGTTGGCCCAGGCCTCCTAGGGACAAGTAGCCTGGAGGATCCACCATGGGGGTGGGAGAGGCCAGTGTCTGTGCTGGAAGCTGTTTCCTGGGTTCCACCTACTTACAGTGAACATCAAGGTCAGGGACTCTGTAGCCCAGCTTGACAGGGCTGGAGTCCTGACCTACCCACTCTGGGTGTCCCTCTGTCTTCCCCCAGGACATCAGCACTACCACCTCAACCAGAAGATCCTGGGTGCTTCCAGTGCTGGCTCTCTCCTCTCTTTTGAACTATTTCTTCTTCCATTTGGACTTCCATTTGGACTTCCCAGTCCTGAGGAAGCCAGGAAGACCCTTCCTTGGGTGTGGGTCAGGCTCTGTGTCCCCATCCTCTGCTCATCCTCTGGGCTCTTCACTTGGTACTTAGGCGCCTAGACCCTCCTCCTGGACTGAGAACACCCTGGGCCTCAGGCAATGTGGGTGGAGCAGGTCTTAGGACTGGCTCTTGTAGAAGACCATTTAGGAAAAGGGATTTTTTCACGTATCTAACCTGGATAAGGACCCAACTAAGAACAGAATTCCTCTGCCCTTCTGGCGTCTTCCAAAGCTGTCCTCTTCTGCCCCTCACAGCCCAGACTCTCCCCACCCAGGCCTCACCCAGCTCCCAGGAGGTCCTGTTCTGCTCCTTCAAGAGGTGTGTTTCTCAGAGCATAAATGTAAGTCAGAGCTCATCACCACTTTCTCTAAACTTCACCTTAAAACAAGAAACCAACTCCTAATTTTGGGCTCCCAGGACCCATAGGATGGGGTCTTGCCAGCCTCTCCTCTTTACCTCCACCCATCCCCCCAGGTCCCTCCTTCCTTCTGACCCAAGGCCTTCCACACCAATCTCTCCTGTGCAGAGCTCCACCCACATGTCACTATTTACAATGGGAACTGTGGACAGGGACTCTGCCATGTCCCAGGGCCTAGGACAATGCGTGGCTCAGAGCAGGGCCCGATGCCAAGGAGCAGTGGTGACATTAGGACAGAATCAAGGGACACTCAAGTGTTCCCTTGGCCTGATTCCTTCTAAAGGAGGTAACTCATGGCTCTCTGGTAGAAATGAATAGGAGTGTGAGACTGGGGAGGAGGGGAGGTGGGACAAGGGGGTGGGTGGGCATCCTGTGAAGGGCTGGGGCCTGAGAGGAGGAGAGAAGAGAAGCTTCCTGGGATGTGGGAGGGGCTGAGGGACCCTGAGGTGGGAATACACTGCTGCCTGGTAAGATGCTCCTGGATGGTGCCCTTGCTGGCCGAGTTCCTATTCACACCTGAAGTCTCTGGTGCTCTGGGGAGTGAGGGCAGGTGGGGACATTCAGTGCAGCCCTGAGTATCCAGCCCAGGCAGGACCAGAGTAGCCCAGAAGGGCAGAACTGGAACTGAGGGCACTGGTTCCCACAACATGTGGGTGCACTTTGGGCTGGGTGAACAGGCAGGCATCCGGATGGCTGACACCTGGGTTAAGACATTTGCCAAGGGAAAGTGGTTAAATTCAACCAATGATATTGTAAAGTTAAAATGTCCAAACTCAGTGGGGGTCTTTTCCGTATTCACATTTAGAATTATTATAGAGGTAAAAATAACAGCAAACCCACTACTGCCAAAAGCTGCCTTTGTCGGGAGGGACTTTGCCCATGAAAGTTGAAAACGAGGCCGGGACAGTGGGCATTGCAGCCACGGGGTATAGGCAACACAGCAGGTGCCAGAGGAGTGAGAGAGGCCTGAACAGGGTAGGCACAGGGCCTGGCCACAAAGTGGCCTCTGGCTCCTGACCTTTGCTGGGCTTCTGTCTGCTCACTTGGGTGAGGTGCCCGCTGTGCTGTGCTGACAGCTGGGTCCATGTGACATGGCCCGTTTTCCTTCCTGAGTCCCTGGGACTACTCCTGGGCTAGCTCTTTTGGGAAGCCTGCTGAGGCCGTGTCCAGAGGGCCAGTGTCACACCCCAATCTAAAGCCACCTCTATGCCAGCCACTCACTTGTGAAGGGAAGGCATACAAACATCCCAGGGCAGGGCCCTGCCACACTCTCCGGGCTGGAGCTCATCGCTCTTGGTCGGGATTGAAGTAAGGGTCCTAGCTCAGAATCCCCTGATATTGGAGTCCAGGAGTGCACTCAGTCATGGAGGTGACCCTGGGTGCACGCTGAACCCCTCTTTTCCTGTCCCCGTCTGTGGTCTGTGATGGAGGTGGTCATAGGCTCTTTCTGGGGTGGAGGGTGAGACTTGGGGAGCTGATGGCAGGGACCCAGCCTGGGCTGTGCTCTCAGGCCCATGGGCCACCGGTGCTTAGGGCCTGAGGCAGCATTTGGTTCTAGTAGGTGGGGACAAAGCACTGTCACTTTATTCATAAAGTAAACATTAGGGGAATGCGTTCCTGGCTCTCTCGGGAGCCAAGCTGGGCGCTTCCCAGCTCAGAGTGGAACCCCGCGTCCTGGTGCTTCCAGCACCCTCTGCTGGTGGCTTTAGGAGACTCCACAGCCTACTGGGCAGAGAAGGGGGGCTGAGCTGCCTCTGCTGCCCTTTCCTTTGCGTGGCCAGTCCTGTGACCTTGTGGGGCTGATGATCAGCAAGAGGAAGGCTGATCACAGAGACCTGGGATTTAGCTGCGAACCCATTCACTGTAACTCAGGACTGGCATCAAATTTATTATTATCTTTTGTTAAATATTTTATATTTTCAGAGCATATGTTCTACAAGGGGGGTGGGGCTAGATTTTCTTCCCAGTACATTTTTGTGTGTGCAGTTATGTGACAGGAGAATAAGTGACACAAACAGGTGGTACACATGTGAGAGGGGTCTCAGGCCTGGGCCCCTGCACGCAAATCATGAGTTGCTCCTCTGATTGAAAATAGCCTCTGGACTTCCACCAGGTAAACCTGAGACCCAAATCTCACAGGCAGATGACATCAGAGGAGGTCCACTGGGGACAGTCATACCTGCATTCACCATATCTTAAAGGAACAATACACAACGTGGGGGGGTTCCTGCCGGGCAAGCCCCTGCTCGCTGCACGGCCGCCTGTCCTGCAAGCGTCTTATGGGGTGGGGGTGGGGTGTCAAACATTGTGGTGCTAACTGGGATGAGGGTCTTTCTCCTGCTAGGGGTGTGGGTAGCTAGGGAGTGTGAACTGGGCTGGGGGGGTGGGCCCTGGGCAGAATGGCTCCAGCCTCCAGATGGTCCTCTGCTGTTCTGTGAGAGTAGAGGCTCGACCTGCCTGACTCACTCCCCAGGGCACTGATGTCAGGGGGCAGAAGACAGGGCCTTCCTGGGGCCACAGGGACATCCACTGATTGCCTCCTGGTACAGAGCTATGCCGGTGGGTTCTCTGGGCCAGCCCCAAAGCCTTCCTTGGTGGAACCCACAGTGTTTGCCTCTCATAAGGATGTTCACAGCTTGGACGGTGCCTTGGGTGGCAGATCTAGGTCCCAGAGGGAAGAACCAGGTGATTCTCAACTGGGGCAGCTCTAGACCATCGGGTGATTCTTCCAGTTCTGGGGTAGGCAGGTGAGGCTGGAGACTTTCTCCAGAAAGAGGTGGCCACAGTGGGGTCTGTTATGACAGCACTTGACTGGGTGTCAGAGGCAAGGATCATCCAGATTCAGAAAAACCTTCCCTGGGATCCCTTCAGACTGAAGTTTTAAAAAGCAAATTCTTCACAGCAG
The DNA here is from genome assembly GCF_964270905.1 of Leucopleurus acutus. Classification (NCBI taxonomy): domain Eukaryota; kingdom Metazoa; phylum Chordata; class Mammalia; order Artiodactyla; family Delphinidae; genus Leucopleurus; species Leucopleurus acutus. Next base: position 18,300,794 of record NC_139145.1, read on the forward strand.
CTCAAATAGTCTCTGAAGTTCTAAGGAAGAAAACAATGTTGAATAGTACTTCTCAACACGCAGGAGAAGAAGGCTTGCTGTAACTGGCTCGGCACTGCAGAGATGGCTACTCTGAGCTGTTTGGCCAGGCTCAGGAGAGGACACCCCCATTCCCCCCACAAATTTCTCATTTGTTGCTTTGAGGTGGAATGCATCTTTGAGCCATATGCATCTTCTCCTGAGCCTTGGAGTGGCAAGTGAAGAAAGCCATTCCCACGGGAAGAGAGGCTGCATGGAGGGGGCAGCATTTTGGGTGGGTGCTGGGAGACCACAGCTGAACCTTGATTACTATGTGATTCTCAGACCCTCATATTCCTCATCAGAAATCAGGGATCACACCACCCACCATGCTAAGAGGAAGCACCCAAAGAGATATTTCCCATGAGAGTGCCTGACCCAGGGCTGGCCCCTGTGGATGTTGAGCTAAGTGGAATCTGAATCTGAAGGGGAGAAGGGCCCCAGGGATCAGCAGGGTGCTCCTGGGCAGGCATGGTGATGGAGTTCAAGAGAGCCCTGAAGCCTGGGTTTTGCTCTTCCCCAGACTGGATGAGATGAGTTCCTGGCCTGGGCCTCCAGCCTTCTGCTCGCTGGCCAGGCATGGTCCCCATCAACTGTTGGAGCCCAGGGTCCAGTGGACCTTGCCCGAAGCTGCTTTAGTAGCTGCTGTCTGTGAAGAAGGGCACTTGGGCAGATGGGATGCCATCGCTCTCCTCTGGTGGCCCTGCCAGCTCCCCATACTCGCTGTTGTAGAACACCTGGCCCTGGGTCCCTGGGTCTGGCCTCTGCCGCCTCCCTGGGGGGTCAGGGTGTGCCATGGTCACATCCATATTCCTGCCTGGTCCTTTACAGCTGCTGAGACAGGGAAGGTGATGTCAGTAAGAAAAGAAGAGAAGAGTGATTGAAACCATGTTGGGTCTTATAGGAATCACCAGACACAACCGGAGCAATAAGAAAAGCCAATGGAAGCACACACATACTTGACTTAAATACAAAAACAAACCGATGTGACTGTTGGCAAACACCAGAGCTTTCTTTGTCCCAAGCCTGGGTGTGGGACAATGGAGAAAGCCCAACTTCATCCCCCCAAACCTGCTTCTCTCCCAGTCTTGCCCATCTCTGTAAATGACACCAACGCTGATTCAATGACTCAAGCACCTGGATGTCATCCTTTCTTCCTCCCTTTCCCTCATCCCTTATATCCAGTCCACCCAGAAGTCCTGTCCTGTCTATTCCAAAATGCATCCATGCCCCTCAATCCATGCTCTTCCCCTACTTTAGAGTGAGCTGCCATCACTGCATGCTCTGGGCTGCCCTAGCACATCTCTCTTCTCTCACTCATGCCACCCTATAGGCCAGTCTTCAGAGATCCTTCAAGTTAGATGGTGTCCTCCTCTTGATACACCCTTCAGTGGCTTCCCATCACCCTCAGAATAAAATCCAAGCTTCTCCCCCTGGCCCAGGAGGCCTTGCTGCTTCCAGTCCCCACCTGCCTCACTGATGGCCCTATGATTCTCCCTCCTTAGCACTCATTTTCTTTGAGATTTTTGAAAATTTGTTTCTTTGCTTTTGCTTCTGTTTTTGCTTTGCATGGTGCTATTGAAAAACCTGATGCCAATCTCTCTCTCTCTCTCTCTTTTTTTAAGTGACTTGGCCTTTTTGCCTGAATTCCCAGAATGTTTATCTCTAAAGTCTAATAGTTCAACTAGGATATGCCTCAGAGTTTACTCTTCTTGGGCCAGTTTTCCCAGGTACCCTTCCAATATGTAGATTCAGGTCTCCTTTTATTTAAGAGTTATCTTGAATTACATATTTAAAATATTAGTTCTATTTCACTGTTGGCATTCTTCTTCCTCAGAGACACCCATTGTACATATTTTGGATCTTTTCTATTCAACTTCTAAATTTTTCACGTTCCTTCTGACACTTTTTTACCTCTTTACAATAAGTTTTAATTTCTTGACTTCTTTTCATGTCTATCAAATGTGCCCTCCACTGTAAGTCTGATCATATCTAATTGTCCCTTGGGCACTCTGCTCTTCATTTTTGAGAGGATTTGTGTTTTATTTCAATTTCTTCCATGAATTTAGTCAGCTCCCATTTGATATCTTCACACTGTTCATCCATTCCTATTCTGAATTTTTGAATTTATGATTCATTGTGCAGCTGCTTATTTAATTATAAATTAATTCATGTTGATGTGTTGTATCACAGTTTTTCCATGCTTTTTTTTTTTGGAGTGTTTACAGCTACTGAAAACTTTTAATTCTAATTTTCTTTTTTATTCTTATATGGATAGTGCTTATTTTTTCACCCTGACACCCTGACAGACACAGGTGTCAAAGGTGGAAGTGAACGGTCTGAACACAAGGATCTGAAGAAAAGAGCACAGCTTTATATAGGTAGGTAGGTATAGACAGGTAGGTCCTGTCATTTAAACAGCTATGAGCAAGTCAACTAGTAAAGTGATAAGTAGACGTTTAACTACTTTATATATACCCTTAAAAGTTTAAATATTCAGTTTTTTCGTTTGTTTGTTTGTTTTTTTAGAGACGGGGGCTATTTTCTTGGGCAAATGGAGGTCACTGTTTTATGCAGGTCACCCCCCCACCCCCATGCAAGCACACAGGAGGATTTCTCTGTAACCATATTCTTATCAAGGTAGGACACCAGCCAGCTCTAGGTCACATGATCTGTGGCCTCCCCTGGCTGGGGGAAGGGTGTTATACGCATTGGGCATGGTGGATCTTTCCTGGTTTCACAAAGAGATATTGTCTGAGCATCTGTCGAATGGCAGGGAGGTTTGGGGACCAGCACCAGGCGTACTGGGTCAGGACAGTGATCAGGGAGAGGGGGCCTTTGGTAAGGCTGGTGGACACAGGCCTCAAGTCCCAGAGTGGCCTGCCTTGAACACACAGAAAAGCACTATGGAGCCATGAAAGGATTCAGGTAAGAGAGTGACAGGCACATGCCGGCCTGGCCTCCCTTCCCTGGCCCCTTCCAGTAGAGGAGGCTCCAGCAGCCCTACCTGAGCCCACTTTCTTGTCTGTGCCTGCTCTCCAGCCGCTCAAATTCCTCGGAGGCCAGCACCATCCCACTGTCCGTCTGGCTATCCTGTGCAGAGAAAACAAGCTAAGGCTGTGGGCCCCAAGGACCTGCCCCACTGCCAACCTGATACTCATCCTGCGCCAAGTGTGTGGGAAACAGGCATCCGTTCCATCACCAGGGCCTGTAGGTTAGGGTCACGTGCCCCCACCACAGAGGGAGAAACTGAGGCCTGGCGGGGCCATGCCTCACTACTCAGGAGGGTGGCAAAACTGGAACACCCCAGTGGGAGACATAAAAGGTGGCTATACACATGCTCAAGGCACAGGCAGAGCAGGAGCACGGGGAGAAACAAGGAAGTATCGAAAGGATCTGGCAGCTCATAGTATAGAAGAATGATCCTTAGACACATTCCAGGTTTAGGGGGCCTAGGTCACCTTTAACCTGACTTGGCGTGGTTTTCATTTTGATTTCCGTGGAGGGGAACTGCACTCTTGTCAAAGATGGGGGTCCCCCAGCATTTTCATCTGGCCCTGGGAATGGGAGCCCAGGTCTGCATGGCTCTGGTCCAGGGCACCCACTGCCGCCTCTGCACCCAGCCTCCCCTGGGCCTGCGCTCACTCACCAACCCCATCTGGAGGGAGGCTGGGAGGCTGTCTGTGCCTTCAGCCTCACGGAGCTGTAAGAGGTCTACTCTGCTTGACCGCATCTGAGAACACAGGTGGTTTTCCATGCCCCTTACCCCAGCCTCCTCCTCTAGTGACACAATCTCCTCCTCTCTGGCCATGCGGCTTGATGACCAACAAAGGGGGGTCCTGACTCAGGCCGATCCCAGGAGAACCATCTAGAAGGAGTCATCTTTCCACTGGGTTCCTACTGGGGTTTCTACCTTGCTGGGAGAGAAAGGGGGTGCTAGGGAGGTGAGCCCCTCTGTGAGGGAGGTGAAAGTACAGGTGAAAGCAGCAGAGACATGGTGGCACTGCATGGGTGCCCAGACCCCACCATGCCTGAGGCATAACCTGGACTTGACATTTTCAAGCTGGTTTCTGCTGCTGGCCTCAGGACTTCCTGACATCTGACTCCCTGTGGAAAGAGCCCAGTGGGCCTGACCTGGGGTGCACAGGTGCACCCACCCCACTTACCACTGAGGCCTTGTAGGTTGTCAGGGTCATGGGAAATTCTTCGAACGTTTTCATCCTGAAGGGACCCTGGGTCTGAGTCCCCCTGGCAAGGCATCCCGGAAAGGACACACAATTATAATATCTGTGGGGAGAAAACGTTAAGTGCTGAGAAACGCACTCCAGCACCCTTCCTGAAAGCTCTTTCCACCTCTCATTCTGCACCCCTCTCCAGTGGGGAGGGTGTGGAAGGTGAGTGGAGGGCACCCAGCTTATGTGTGACATGGAACTTGAGAGAGACTGGAGGAGGACTTCACCCCAGGATGGGCCACCCTGTACAAGGCAGTCAGTCCTGGTGCTGCAAGCTACTGCCTGACCTGCACGTGCGTGTATGTGTGTGAACATTCGAGTGCCTGTTCGGGGGCTGGTGGAAGGAGCCTGGCAAGAACCAGCTGGGTGTTCCTGTCCTCCAGGCCTGGCTTTGCTCTATGCTGGGGAAGATGTGGTGGGGAGTCTCAGAGTCCTTCTCCCAGCAATGTCAATGGGAATGTGGATACACGACTTTCTTGGACTGTAGACATACACTGGCAAGAGACTTCTGCCCCTAAACTCTGGGAACTTAGGCTGCATTCTAAATCCTAAATACAGGTTAATGAGTGACCTGCCCTGTTCCCAGGGTCCCTACCAGTGGCTCTTGAGACTCGCCCCTCTCCCCACCAGCTCCACTTTCTTTCCCTGCAGTGTGGAGCTGGCCAGGGCATTGTGCCTGAGATGGGCACTTCCTTGAAATTGTCAGTGGGAGGGCCTCTCAGGGGCTAAGAGTGCGGGCAAGCAGAGGATGGCAGAGGGAAGAACTGAGGAGGTGTGGAGAAAAGCAAAGTCGCAAGGCTGCATGGCCTTGCGGGGGCCCCGAGACTGACCAGGTCCACCAGGGCATCACCGACACTGGCACTGTCATTTAATGTCACTTTGTTGAGCTGGTATACAATGGCCTCTCAAGTCCTTGTAGTTCACTTTTCCTGATGACTGATGAGGATAAAACATACTATGTCCCCCTTGCCTGGGGGACCCCTGGACCTGGAGAGGGTGGCTAACCTGGCAGCCAGGCTGTGCCGGTGCAGGCTTGGTGGGCTGTCCTCCATGTCAGCATCAGTCTCCATGACATGCAGGGCCGTGGTGGACGCCTGCAAGAAGCTTCCCTCCTCTGAGCTCTGAGAGCCACAGGAAACCATGCAGTCCTCCTCTTCCTGGCAGGAATGGCACAAATGGCCAGGGTCAGAGGCCCCTGTGCCCCCTTAGCCCCACGCCTGCACTCAGGACTGCTGGAGTTCCTCACCCTTCAAGTGCTGTGCTCAAGGGCACCAAGGACTAAAGGAGCAGGCAAATTCTCTCCACAGCCCTCCCAGGTGCCCCATCAAAGGAGGAGGTAGGCACAACAAGAGCATCCTCACTCCAGAGCCCCAGCTGCTCCACAGCCTCAAGAACCAGCACTAGTGCTTCCCACCCTCTTCCTGGGCAGAAGTGGACCCAAGTGCCAGTCGCCAGCCCCTGAGGCTGGGGCAGCAGCAGCTCCCTGCTCCCTCCTCCAGGTCCCAGGGCACTTGCTGAGGCCCTGAGCTGCCCTGAGTCAGCCCTGAGCTGCCTTTGTTCCCCACCCCTGTGGGGGGAGATACAAGTCAAAGGCAGGTGAAGGGGGCAGAGGGACAGAGAAGGAGGTAGAGGAACACATCACTATTCTGCTGGGAGACAGGGCTCCTTGTAGGCTCCCTGAGGACCAGCCTGGGGCTCTTCATGGGCAAAGTTGGGCTCTGACCATCCATGTGATGGTCCCTGGGTTGGAGCCAGAGGTTGCTTTAGCAGGACAGGGAGAGTGGGGGCTCACCTGATGACCCCTGCCCTGAAGCAGGTCCCCCAGGATCTCCACCAGATCTGAGAATGCAGGCCTCTCTTTGGGGTCTCCGGCCCAGCAGCTCAGCATGATGCGACGTCTGCGGGTACAGCCGGATGCTGGATTGTGTTCTGAGTGCACCCCTTACCCTACCCCAGCAAACCCCAAGCCCCTTGCCTAACGATCCCTCACACCTGCTCTGCCTCCCTCCCTCCCCAGGGCCTAGGTAGGGCTGTCCCTCCTGCCTGCAGGGAGGAGAGTTGTCAATGGACCAGTGGTGGAGTGAGAGACTGTGTCTGCAGGCCTCCACCCCCACCCCTGTGACTGAACAACCTCCCACCTCCCACCCTTGCCTGCATACAGCCCTTCCCGTGCCCGTACACAACCCCTCTTCCCCTTTCCTAATGCCCACCCACCCCTCTGGCCCCCCAGTGCCTCACGGCTTCCCAAGAGACTCACATGGCAGGAGTGGCCAGCTCTGGGGCCCTCATCCGGGTGCCTTCTTTCAGCCGTTGGCAGAACTCCTCATTGATCTGCACCCCAGGGTATGGGGAGGCCCCTGAGGGCAGGAACAGGATGGGTGGGTGTGTGGGGAGCAGGCTACTACTGTTCAGCCCAGACCCCAAATCGCCTCTGTCCTGGTCCTCCATGGCAGAGGGCTTGGCCTGCTGCTCCCCTCCCCCACTGCTAGTTCTTCATCTGGTTAAGAGGACGGTGGCACCCGCTTGCTAGAGCTGCCATGAGCATCACCGCTTATTACAGGCACATTAGCGAAAACATGTCCCATCCTGGGATCATCAGGGTCAGTAGAACTTCGACAAGCCAGTTGAGCTGTCTTGTCACAATGACCCCTCTTAGGAGAAGCTTTCTCTAATTCTTCCTTAAGTCCTGTGGCTGTACCAGCAAACAGGACCTAACCCTGCCTAGCTCCCTCCTTGCCTCTCCTGACCACGGGAAAAACAGCTCCTGCAAGCCATACAGCAGTGGAACAACCCTTTTAAGACAAGAGTCAGACTGCTCTATCCCTCCCCCAAAACCCTGCATGGCTCCCAGTAGACTTAAATTTCAGGTCCTCAGCCCAGCAGGCCTGCAGAGGCTGCATGAGCCACCTCTCCTAGCTCTCACTGCATCTCCCGACGCCACCTGCTTATACCATGTCCACCTCCAACACGGGGGGACCATGGCCATGGCTAACCCCTCACCCTGGACTGCTATCCTCCCAGGCCCACCTGCCTCTACTCCACCCACCTTCATCAGCCTGGGCCCTCCTGGCCCCTCTGGCTCACACACAGTGCTGTCCTTCCTGCACTCTTCCATGCTCTTTTATTTTTAGTAACAGCATCAGTCACGGCTGCCATTCAGTGTTTTCACTTTCCCACTTGTTTACCGCCTCACCCCTACCCTGGTGCGGGGGGGCTTCACCTTGGTCCCAGCAGGGCCCAGGTTCCCATGTGAGGTTCTTGCAGGTGTGGTCATTGAGTGAGCACCCTGTCTCCTCCCAGCTGCTCCCAGTCCTGCAAAAGCAGGAGCAGCATCCCTAATGGCAGGTGAGGAAGGGGCTCAGCCAGGGAGGGAGAGATCTGGGGGAACTCGTATGGTGTTACCCTCTGTGACCTGTGTTGACCCCAGGGGCTGCTGAGTGAACACAGGGTTCTGCCCTGGCATAGGCTGGAGGTGAAGGGGAGAGGCAGGGGGCTCTCCAACCACCTGCCTCAGAATGACCTGGGCTGCTCGCTCCAGGTTTGCACAGCCCCCTGTGCAGAGGGGCTGGTGGAGTGACCTGGAACCTGTGATCCTGCCTCCCCCCTCCCCTGCACCCTGCCCTGCACTCACCCAGGGAGAAGATCTCCCAGAGCAGCACCCCAAAGGACCACACATCGCTCTGTGTGGTGTACACCTTGTCGAAGATGCTCTCGGGGGCCATCCACTTCAGGGGCAGTCGGGCCTGTGGGAGGAACATGTATCCCCAGTGGGAGAGGGAAGAGAGGGAAGAGGCCAAACCCTTGGGCAGCCCTCCTCCTGCCCCCAGTCTCCCCAGGACTCTGTGGAGTCACATCCCAAGAAAGTCTTTTTGGTTACATCCACCTTGTGTGTATTCAGATGGCTCTTGCAATTTGCCCCTCCCCCTTCCTGCAGGTAGGATGCAGAAGCCTTCATTCCTCCCTTGAAGGCTTCTGCCCTGCTACTGTTCTCCTGGGTCCATCTGGGCCCCTCTCTTCCTCTGTGCTCTCCCAGGGAAAACTTGCAGCCCTCCTCCAGCTCTAGACCCTTCGGCCCAGCATCCTGAGGAACACCTGTATCCCTGCACACCCTCACCAGCTCCACCTTTCTCCACTCACTTGGTCCCCAAGCTGGAAGCATGACATCATTCCTGACCTGTGGCTTCTGATGTGCTTTTCCTCCTATGGCTTCTACCTGGGAGCCCTGAGGGCCATGGCCCTTCCAGAATTGCCTCTGCCTCCACCCCAGCACCCCCACTCCCCTCTCCTCACAGCCTGCAGAGGGGGGTGCTTCTGGACGGCACATCTGACTCTTACCTCCACACCCCTGCCAGTTAGAATGAAGGACAAAAGCCTTCACAGTGGGCCTCTCATAGCCTGGACCCATTTTGCCTGTTGACCTCCCTCTAAGCCTCTTCTTTCCTCCCCTGGGGCAAGACTCTAATCAGCGATGGATGCTCAGATGCCTGCCTCTGAGCACCACCAATGAGACACAAGCTGCACCTAGCACCCATGTACTTTGCTGTGACCCTGCTACACCAGGTCTGTCCACCTCCAAGACAGACACCATGTAGGGTCCACCTCTGCATGTCCAGCCCCTCGTGGGCAGGCATGGGGAGTCAGTGCCCACCTAATGGACCAAGGTACGGGGCCAAACACAAGCTCCAGTTGGAGCGCTGTGGTCCCTGTTTGTCAGCTCCTGTCTCCACTCACCTGCTCCAGGTGCCTCAGCAAGGTCACCAGAATCCCCGTAGGCGCAGGCCCTCAGACCTTCCATGTGGATGGCAGTGAGTCCACCACCCTGCTCCATGGCCCCCAACCCCCATCCTTCCTCTGTGGTCTGCACTCACACTGCCCTTGCGCACGTAGTCAGGGTCTTTGTAGATGTCCCGGGCCAGGCCGAAGTCACAGATCTTCACCACATCACTTTCTGACAGCAAGATGTTTCGAGCAGCCAGGTCTCTGTGGATGCACTAGGGGTGCAGTGAGGTGCAATGCAGTGATCAGTGCAGGCCCCTGGGGCCACACCCACACCTAGAGCTCCAGGGTGCCCCACCTGAGCCCTGCTCTTTGAGAACAGATTTCTGTGTGCCCCCAGGACTTGCCATGGAGAGAGCTTGTGGAACCGTGTGGACAGCAGAAGAGGCTATGCAGCGGGACAGACTGATTCTATATCTAGCTCTGCCTCTGACTAGCTGGAGACCTTGGGAAGTCAATTCCACCCTTTGGGCTCAGTTTATAACTCTGTGAAGTGGGAGAGATGCGCCTTGATCATAGCTGTGCTGTGGGGTGAGCTGGGACCAAGCTTGACATGCTGGTGAGTTTTGGCCTTTCTCCCCTCTGAAGAGCCTGCTGGGGCAGTCACCTTGCGAGAGGCCAGGAACTCCATCCCTCGGGCCACCTGGAAGCTGTAGCAGACAAGGTCTTCCATGGTCAGTGGGCTCAGCCACAGGTCCTCAGCTGCACAAAGAAGCGAGGTTGGCTCAGGAGGGTCCTTATCCATGACTCCCATCTTCCACCCAGCCCCAAAGGGAGCATTTGTTCACTGAACCTGGCTGCATCCCTCCTGGCCAGGCTTAACAAGCATGTTGGCCCCCTCTCCTGCCCCTCAGCTTCCATTCTCTCTGTGACACCCACTAACCACTTTCCAGAGCAATGAATACTGTTGCCACACTAGACCTCTGTTCCTGCTACTTCTGCCTGGACTGCTCCCCACCATGTTTGCAGGGCAAACTCCTGTTCATGTCTAGATGTCCAAATCAAACATCAAAAGTCTCTGTGAAAACTGTTCCTGAGGTGTTCTCCCTTCCTAAGGCAGAGTGCATTACATGCTCTCCCACATAATTCTCTCCAGGAGGGCCCCAGGCTGGCTTATCCCAGGGTCCCTGATCATGAGGTATGAGTGTGCCAGCCAACTCAGGCAAGGGGAAGCCAGACTCTTACCTTCTTGGACCGGAGGGGCTCGTCCTGCCCCACCCTTGCCCATCAGGAGCCTTGTGAGGAGGGCCCTGTCGCTGCTCCCTGGCCTCCTCCGGTCAGCCTTGGCACCCTCCACCATGGAGCAGAAGCGCCTTCGCTGCTCAAGGGACTTCTCCTGCGATGAACGAAGCAGGTCCGAGGGGGAGGAGGCTGGCCATCTACTGCAAAATCACTCCCCACACCTTCTCCCCAGCCTATCTAAGAGCCTTGCTTGCTCACCAGCAGAGCTCTGGCCCCTGGTGGGGCGCCTACCTACCGCGTAGGGGTTGAAGGCCTCCCGCTTGGCACGCAAGAAGTTGGAGAGGTTGCCGTACTTGCAAAACTCCACGATCACCATGAGGGGGCCTGGGGCAGGGCAGGAGCCAGGAGCTTGTTGACTGAGGGTACGCTGGAGGGCAAGCACCACAGCCACGGCCCTGCCCCAAAGCCCTCCTGCGCCCCTCCTCATCCCCGCCCATTCCCAGCCCAGCTGGCCCTTTGCACCTACAAAGACAGAGCACCCTGGGGGACTCACCCTCCCGCCAGGGCACCCGAGCTCTTTACCATTGGGCTTGGTGCACGCCCCCAGGAGGTTGACCACGTTGAGGTGGTTACCGATGTGGATTAGGATTTTGAGCTCTGACATCAGGGCACGGTGCTCGCTGGCTGTGGCGCTCTCTGGAGGGAACATGGGGGCTTCGCGTGGTGCCCAGCCCACCACCCAGCCCCTGCACGACCCTCTTTCTGCACCACTAGCTTAGCTGAGGCATGGCCAGTGCTCTTGCTGGTGTGGGCGCAGCACATCCCACCTGCCTCTCTGAGGCAAAGGGTTTAGGTGGAACTGGTAAGTATTACTCAGAGATGAACCCCAGGCTCAGCTCTAATTCCCATGGACTCCCTGTAGAACCTAGGGTAAGAATCTGTTCTGAACCTCAGTTTCCCCTCCTGTACCACAGACCCACCAGCCCACCCAGAGCTGCTGATCCTCACCAGCTCAGCCACCCCTTCTACCAGCTGACCCCACACCTTTCAGCATTTTCACGGCCACAGTGTCACAGCTGCTGCCCTTGTTGATGCCAAAGGCCGAGGCTTCCACCACCTTCCCAAAGGCCCCATGGCCGAGGACTCTCCCTGTGGGGGCAGGGAGCCGGTTCCAGGTGAGCTGTATGGGGGTGAGGGTGGAGAGGATTGGGCAGAAGGGACAACCCCTGTGGAGGGCCAGGAAGGAAGGCCCAGGAGGCAGAGGAAAGTTGGGCTCCCCTCTGCCAAACAGGAAGTGCATGGGGAGTGGGAGTGGGAAGAGAGGGAGAGGAGAGGCAGACAGGAAGGCCTGCATCCTCTCCCAGCAGGTGTGATGGGCCCACCCTGCTTAGAGCAGCAGGAAGTGACCTTGGGGGCCTGGGAATTGAGAGCCCCAATCATTGTTCTGGGGATGCATGCCTAGATGGACAGGTCGGGCCAGGTGGGGGCTAGGTGGGACTTTCTGGCATGAGTTCTGAGAATGGAGGGATTTCAAGGCTCTAGCCTGCCCAGCCCCATAGCAGCTGAAGCTGTCTCTGCCCAGCAGTACAGGGTGGGTGAAGTAGGCTGGGTGCGGGGTCTCACCGAGGTGCAGCCGTTCCCTGGGGAACTCCCACTGACTGGCATCATAGGACAGGTATTCACACTGCTCCTCCAAAGGCACTTCCCCAGGGTCCATGATGATGGACAAGTAGCCGGTCTTGATGTCTGCATGGGTTGGCTGGGGGTGCGGATGGGGACAGCTCATTGACTTGGCCATACCACCCTGGCTTGGGTAAAACTTTGTCTGGGACAGATGGGAGCTCCTTAGGGACTTTCAATATAGGAGGGGACAGATGGACAGACAACCTCTGGTCCTGTAAGAGCCCAGCATGGAGGGGACAGGGAGGCCTCCCAGGATACAAGGCTTCCACGTGGAACAATATTCCTTAACTTAAGGGCTAGCCAGGGTGGAGAGAGACCACATGAGGAGCTGGGGAGAGACTCAGCTGGGGGAGGAGTGCTCACCCTCCTCATGTTACAGAAGATGAGGAGGAGGAGGACCCAGAAGAAGACGGCGATGACCCCGGTGCCAATAAGGATCACGATCTCCATGTTGCCTTTATCCTCGGAGCCTGAGTGGGCAGAAAGAGGCTAGTGTGTGCGTGTTGTGAGGAGGGAGAGGGTGCACCTTGCGGGGAGTGCCCCTTCTGGTGGGCACAACTAGCAGTGAGGTGGCCACGAGAAGACGGCGCCAAGGGCAGGCGGAGGGTGGGTGGAGGGGCGTGAAGGGGAGGCCGGACCTTCCACGGCCACGCTGGCAGAGGAGTTGACGCAGCCCTTGGCGTTGCACACACTGCACAGATAGCGCCCAGCATCCTCCTCGCGTACGCGCTGGATGCTCAGCCTCTGGTTCGAGTCCGCCAGGTCGATTCCTGCAGCGAGTTGGTGCAGGTTCGAGTTCAGGTAGGTCTGGGGCCTGGCCTCACCAGCTTCCGGACCCCCTCCCTCCTTTACCCACGTCCATCCCCCTACCGGACTCTTCCTCCAGCAGCCTCTCATCTTTGTACCACACGATGCTGGGCATGTGCGCCCCGGCCACCGGGCACCTCATCTCCAAGGAATCGCTCACATTCACCAGGAGGTCAGTCAAGTTCTGCGTGAGCCGCGGGACTTCCAGGGCTGGGGGCGGGGTGGAGACGGAGCTAATTGGAGCTTCAGAAAGCGGGAGGGCCCTCCAGGAAAGGGCCCTCCAGGGCTAGGAACTCTCGAAGCTGAAGGGTCAGGATTTGAGTTCGGGGGTGGGCCGGGCTGCGCACCTCCACAGAAGGGCTGGGAAGGGTGACGCTCTTGCAGGCTCGGGCTCGGGAATGGACCCCCCAGGCGCATGCTGGGCTGGGGGTGAAGGCTCCTTGGGAAGCGCCGCCCTGCCCTGCCCTCAGGCCCTGCCTGCCTCACCCTGCACTGACAGGTACTTCTTGTGGCAGTGCTTGTCGTGGCTGCGCCGGTCCTGCACCTCGCACACGTAGTCGCCTTCATGTTCTGGTGCCACGCTGGGGATGGTCAGGCTGAGCGTGGCGTGGCGCACCCCGGGCGCCGCCTCCTCCAGACTGGCGGCCAGCGGCGTGGCGAATAGGTGCACGTTCTTGCAGTCGAGCAGCAGTGGGTTCCCGTGAGCGTCATGCAATGTGGACAGGTTGAGGCGGTACCAGCGCAAATGCTGATAAGTGTAATTGTCAGCCCGGCAGCTCAGGCGCACGGCCTGTCCCTCTAGAGGATCTTCTGATGGCTCCGATTCTATGCTGAAGCCATCGGGGATGGCTGGGGAGGGAGGAGGAACTACTATGAAGCTGTGTCACAGTGTTGGCTCACTTACCCCCCTGCCCAGGGGCTCTCTCTCCCTTTTTCATTGGCCTTTGGACTCACTCAGCTCTCAACTAAGGGTGTACATCACATGTATCTGGGGCAGGGACACCACTCTGGAGCCCTCTTTTCCCTCTCACTTACAAGAGACCAGCTCTCTGAAGTCATTTCCACCAGGGTCTCCTCCGGCCTTGCCTCCTTCTAGCTTTTTCCTAGACAAGCCCCAACTGGCTGCTGCCCCTACCTCTCCCAGGATCCCAGATCATCATTGAGTTCCTTGCTACCAGGCTCAGCAGGGGCCTAAGTCCCCATTCTCCCTCACTGCTGACCACACTCCCCACCACTGTCCTCTCCTTGAAACAATCTGGTTTCATTAGCTTTTGGCAATGCCTCCCAATTTCCTTTTGTCCCTCTGGCCATTCATTGTCAAGCTCCTACGGGCTCCTCTCCCCTCCAAAGTGTTCTCTTTGGATCCATCTTTCTTCCACATGCCCTCGTCTACACCTCTGGGCCCAGTGACTGTCCTTCCATGATCTTTTTAGCTTTTCTGAGGTCACTAACAAGTTTGAAAATCTGAGGAAACTATGGACCTTCCCCCCCAGGGCAAAATGCACATAGGAACCAGCTGCTGTGCAGGATCCAGGGCTTAGGAAGAGGGTGGGAGGGAAGTGGAGTTAGGCGGAGCTGTGGGGAACAAGAGGGCACCCGTAGGGGAGGCACTCCAGGTCTGGGGGCAGACGGTGCCAATCCATCCCAGTGGATTACCACCCCAGTCCATATGCCTATGACCTCCAACTCTATCCCTCCTGCCCAGACCCAGGGGCCCAGTGGACACTGGATATCTCTCCTGGGTGCCTCAAGGTCACCAGAACTCAATGGGCCCCAATCTAGGCATATCATCTTCTCCCAGGCCTGTTCTCCTCCTGTGCCCACCTGGCTCCTGACCTCCATCCAGGCCTGCCCAAGTCACTCACTGGTCACGTAGAAGTAGATGAGCCGCTCATCCTGGCCCACTTTGTTGAAGACCACGCACTTGTACATGGCAGACACATTGGCGTCCTGGATCACCAGCTTGCTCACCGTCTGGACAGGACATGTGTCAGGCATAAGGATCCCTTTCCTGCATGAGTTCCCCTACCCCAACCTCCTTTTCTGCATGGAGGTTGCTGTGCCCACCAGAGTAATGGGGAAAACTGAGGCTCTGAGCTGGAGATGACCAAAGCTCAGAGACAGTACCAGGAATGGTGAGGCAGGGAAAAGGTGGTGAGACCCTTGGGCAGCAGCAAGAGGTGGCTCCCCAGAAAACCCAAGGAACAGCACTATGGACAGTTGGCCTCAACTGTGGCTGAGGTCAGAGGGCAGCATTAAGCAGGACCAGAGAGACCTCTGGCTGTGGATGGGCTCAGGCTGTGGCCATATCGAGGAGGGGACAGGGGCCTGGTAGCACTGGGATGGTCCAAGCCAGAGTTAGGATTCATGCTCTGGTCACATCAAGGGTCAGCCTGTGGTCCAAGGGGAGAAGCTGGTCACTGTGTGAGATCCTTGTGATGTGCCCATGAACGCCCCAGGGCTTTTGTGATGTGCCCACAAGTGCCCTGGGTAGTGGCAAGGGGAGGGGCTGGGTTCCAGGGCTCCAGAAGGACTCTGGCCTGGGGGAGTAGGAAGCTTGGAAGCAGAGGAGGAGAGAGGGCCATAGGCCCTGCCTACCATCCAAAGACCCCACCCCCCAACCCCAAGCCGGGCACTTCCTGGCCAGCCTGGAACAGGAAGAGGCTCTGGAGGTGTGTAGGAAAACAGGAAGTGACTGTAGGAAGTGGGTGCCTTTGTTCAGTCCTTCCCCTGCCTGGCCTTTTCTAGGCATTGCCCCCACCCTGAGCCAGCAGCTCAGCAGCCTTTGGTAAGGATGGAGCCGGCCCCCAGCCCCAACCCTCCTAGCCCTGGGTGGCTTGGGCCCATGGCCTTGAATCTCAGCTTCCCTGTCTGGGAAGCAGTTGGAGGTTTGGCCCCCACAGTCTACATGCAGGCAGGGAAACATGCCCAGAGACACTGCAGAAAGGTTACTGACTCTCAGCTACTATCGCAAGAGTTCTGCAAGCCCAGTGGAAACCTAGAAGGCCAGGAGAGGGCCCCACCCCGCCTCCTTTCTTCTTCTCCCCCAGCCACTCAGTGGCCTGGTTGGCCCATACCTTATTTTTGCCCTCCACAAACTCAGTCCAGGTGTCCAAGCTCTCAATGGGGTTCACAGCATCCTGCATGGTCACCTCCCTCCAGTCCTGGCACTGTGGCATTTGGTCTCGCTGCTGCCGCCGCTGGCTGCGAAAGACAAGAAGGGGCAGGGGCAGGTCAGGGATACAGGCAGAGAGGGCCCACACTGGGGGTAGGGTCAAGCTTTTCTCCTACTCAGATTCATCTCACATCATGGTGGGTAAGGCTGGCCCTTGGGCTGAAGTGAGGTGGGGAGGCTGGCCCTTGGGCTGAAGTGAGGTGGGTAAGGCTGGCCCTTGGGCTGAAGTGAGGTGGGGAGGCTTTGTTTCTGGGACACTGTTCAGGGCCTGGCGACCCATCCTGCATGAGCTGCCAGACACAGCCTTCCCCAGTAAGCCAGGACCTGCGCCTGCAGAGCACCACAAGCCCGTGGCTCTGCGGTTATCCTCTAGTCTGCTGTGCCTCCTGCTTCTACCTGCATGTGTCCCTTCCTGCAAAGTCCACCCAGATCTCCTAGGGCAGCAAAGTCACCAATCCTGTTACAGGAAGCCCTCTCCCTCCCTACCCCTTCTAGAGCTGCAGCCCCTCCCTGGGCTGGCTGTGCATCCCAGCACCTTTGGTCTCCTGCTGGGATGGGGGTCTGGGGGGAAGGGGTGGCCCAAGGGAGGCTCTTGTCTGTCCCTAATGGAGCAGAGTTGGCCCCAGGGTTCTGTAATCATGCAGAGCATAACGGTAGAGCTTAAGAGGGAAGCACATTTGGAGGTGCCAGGGACCTGCAACCTCGTGGTCTAGAAGAATCTCTTATGAGCCTTGAATGTTGTGGACTGGCCACCCTGACTGAACCTTCCTAACTGATCATGCCAGGGCCACAGCCCCTTTGCCGGTATAAGCCACCCTGTCTCCCTTGGGTTCCCAGCTCCCAGCCTGTGACCCTGCACCCTGCCCATTAGGATCTCTTGCTAAAAGGCAAATGTGACTAGTTACTCCCCTGCTCAACACCATTCACTGGTTCTCTAGTGCCTTCCAGACCACTGACCACCTTGGCCCCTCCATTCCAGGTTCTTGTTTGTCCAAGTTTTCTCTGTTCTCCCAGACTGTCCTGTTGGCGCCCAGTCAGGTAGGGCAGTGTGGCCCAGCAGTGGGGCAAGATCTGCTGCTTATTTTGCCATGACCTTAGGAAAGGTACATCCCTTCTCTGACCTTACTTTTCTCCTCTCTAAGGGGTCATGGTGAGCGCTGCACAGATGAGCTGATGAGCATTGGACATACTTAGTGTGCCTTGGGGCTTGGTACAAGTCTCACAAAACTAGCCTAGGTCTGCCTGTTTCGTGAGAGGTGTCCTCCCCGGTGCCCAGAGGTCCTCTCCAGATATGCAATTGTGTGTCAGGAGGGCTTTGCTTTCAAGGGAGGTGGGTGGGCTGGACCATCCCCAGTGTCCAGCCCGGCCTGACTGATATAAGTGAGCCTTGCTCAGGCGAGGTGAGGTCAGGGATTGGCTACAATCCCTGAATCGCGACAGGGTTCGGGTTTAGAGCAGGGGTCTGGGGAGGGCTGTGGACAGTAAGTGGGGGTTATGACTGAGGTTGGAGATTGGGCTGGGAAGTAAGGGGAGACAGGGTGGAGCCACACTCACAGGCTGCGCTGGGTGAAGGTCTTGCAGGGCGTCCACGGCCGCCAGTGCCACTGGATGCTGAGAGGAGGGGGCACTCCATAGGCAGTACAGGTGAGGGCCTGGCGACTATGGCGGGAGTAGATGCTGGGGGAGGAGGCTTCCTTCTCGTGGATGTGGGGAGGCACTGGGGACACAGGCAGACAGCCAATCAGTCAGCCTCCCCCACCACACCCGCCTATCCACCATCTCCTCTCCTGTCCTGCCCACACATACCATTTACCACCAGCTCCAGGCTGATGTTGCGCCTCAGGCCGGCCGCGGAGTTCCACAGGGCGAGGGTGTAGATGCCCGCACTGGCTTCCGTCACCTCCTTGAGCACCAGAACGTGTGGACTATGGCGCCCCGACACTGCCTTTCTGTCCTTGTACCTGGACCAGGAAGGGAGTTCAGGGGGCTTTGCGGACCCCACCCTGGCCCTGTCCTGGCACTCCTTCCATGAAGCACCCCAGCCCCTACAACTGAGATATACTGTCAGGAGGCAGGAGAGGCCAGGAGCAAGAGGCCCCTCCTGCACCAGACCAGGCTGCTGGGAAGAGTAGTAGGGGTGTGGGCTGCGGCAGCTGACTCTGGACTGGGGAACAGATGGCCTAAAGGCTATGGGGATGGTCTCCAGGCTCAACCTACCGGGTCTCACAACACCTATAGGCTCAGGGACAACTGCAGTCCCCAGGGGTCCTTGTCTGTCTCTCATAGGCTTCACCAGTGTGTGCTGTGAAGGGGTGGAGGTGCAGTCCCCAAGGGGCACAGCTCCTTACCACATGGGGGTCCAGGAGCCCTGACCCTGGCTCTGCCCTTTTTGGAGCTCTCCACATATGGGGACTTCTTGTTGCCCTGCCCCCTCCCCAGGGCTATGCAACTCACTGTCCTGCCTTGCTTGGATGCTAGACACCTGCAAGTCTCCCTCTCTCCTATATTCATATCACCCACTCGTCAGAGAAGCTGTGTGAACCGGGAGCTGGCCCTCGGGCCTGTGCCTGCCCATCTGCATGCTAGTGTTCACACGTATGTCTGTTAACTGTCCGTCTCCCCTACTGAGCTGTACAGGGACTGTCCCCTCACTGCCATATCCCCTACACGTAGAGCAGCGCCCAGCACAAGTAGGTGCTCGACGCACATGTGAATGAATAAATAAACTCACATCCCAAAGGAGACTCCTCCCCAGTACTGTAGGCAGTGCTCCTGCAACCCAAGCTCTGGACTCTGCCTGGAAGCTGCCCTCCCTTAGGCAGGTGCCTTACCCTGGTTTACTAAGCCAGAGAATCACTAGGAGAAGCACAGCCCTCAGGGCAGAGAGTAACAGTGAGGGGGATGCGGGGGTCTGACCCTCAGCTGCAACACCACAGCCCAGTCAGAAGAGACGTGACTTGCCAAGAGTCACACAACAGGGCAGAGCAGGACCAAGGCTGTGAGGCCTGCTGGTCTCTGGTGCAGAATCCTGGTTGCCACCTGCCCCATTTGTGATCCTAGGTGAACTGCTTCACTGACCCAAGCCCCTGTGTCCTCATCTGAAAACCAGGGAAACCAAATGAACCTTCTTGCAGGTGTCATCAGGCCTACCCAAGATATGGCCTTTAGGGTCAGCCCGATGCCGGCCACACAGAGGCTGCTTTGGGAACCAGGACCAGCCTGTCTGTCTGTCCACTAGATATCCATCCATTCACTTACTCATAATCATCACACGATTACCTGGAAGAGTTGGCCCCTGTGGAGCTATGGTCACCGTTAGTGCCCTGGGGCAGGTGTCTCTGTGAACAGTGGGCCCAGCTGAGCACTTCTTGGAGGAAGGTATTGGCCAAGTGAGAAAAGAAAGGCCAGATGTGGTGGGAATGGTGAGAGGCAGTCAGCTGCCAGAGGATCAGGCCTGGGCCAGATCTCTGATGCAACAGAGCTGGCCACCCTCCTAGACAGGGTCAGTACTACTGGCCTTGAAGGGCAGGGTACTGGGCCCTAGGCGTCTCCAAGAGACCACACCTGTGAGGGAGGCTCCAGACTGCATCAGCGCCCTTCTGGACCCTGTCTCAAGGGTCCCGGTCCTGCACCAGATGCCCCTGATGGACCCCAAAGCCTGTGGCCTCAGAGGTAGGGTCACAGAAGGCGCAGGCCCAGGGCATCTGGGGGCTCTCCCAGGAGAAGCCTGTTTCCAGCCTATGGCCAATGAAGTGGGATGCTGGCTGAGAATGTCTGGGCTTCTGCTTGCCCAGCTCCAGGCTTTCAGCAAATGTCATCCTGCCTGGTGGGAGGTGCTCCTGGCTGGGAAGGCAAGGCTCCTCTGGCCAACTGTGAAAGAATGGAGCAGACTCCTCCCAGGAGGCTCAGGGCTTGGGCAGGAATGCCATTCCCCTTTCCTGGCCTGTTTTCCTCATGTGTACGATAAGGGTCAGGCTAGAGTGTGATCTCCCAGGGTCAGGCCAAGTGGACTGCTCAGATGGCTGAAGGGTGCATGGTGGGGTGCTATGCCTTCCTGAGCTCTCTGGGAGCTCTCTGGGAGTGCCCGATGAGGGTGAAGCCACCAGTGAGGGACCCCTCACTGACACTTGGCATACCCTGCAAGGGAGACCATACTCTCAGGTCACACACCAGAACTGGGGATCTGGAGCCTGAAGGCCTTCCGGAAGTTCTAGCCCACTGCCACACACATCAGCCCAGGGCCCAGCACCATAATAATTTGTGAAACCCCTGTGACATCTCCAAAATTCTGGTTAGAAGGATCCTGGGTGTGGCAACCTGTTTGGAGAGGGGCCTAGGAAACCTGAAGTCATCCCTCTATGACACCCTCCAGCAGGGGCCCTCAGAGAGGCTGAGTGGGTGCAGGAAACAGTTAGATAAAGCCCTATGCTGTGCCCACACACACCCACACATAACAGGAGACCGGTATTTACACTCTTTCACAGTTTAGCGGCAATTCAGGCCAACCTTTCCTCTAGCCAAAATATCGCATTATGTGCATATTCCTTAGAATCTTCATAAGGGTTCCCTGCCCAGGGTGCAGGCTCTGATAGTGGGGACAGTTCCCCATCCAAGTCTCAAGGAGTAGGCCGTGGTGGGGAGAATGCTGCCCTTCCCTCCCTGTGGTTCTTTTCTGCATTGGACCTGGTGGGTAGTGAGGGGCAGGAGCGAGGGAGGTACCATTGGAACTCCGGCGGGGGGTATGCTGCCAGCTTCACGGGCAGTTTCACCAGCTCGTCTCCTGCCGTGGCCTCCAGGATGGGACCCTTGAGCCACTCGACGCTGATGAAGGGCTTTTCTGCCAGACGGGAGGCATCAGGGTAAAGCTGGGTCCAGCATCGCTGACCCACCACCACCCAGGGATTCACAGCCACCCCCAGTGGCCAGATGCCCTGCTTTCTGTGGTGTGGGAACCGGGCAGTCCGTCCACTCACGGCCCTCCCTTCCCTCTGGCTGGACGCCACACTGCTCAGGTGCACCATGACCTATGACCCTGGGCCCACACTGCACAAGAACCCTTGTTCCCCAGGCTTGACAACTGACCTAGCCCAGGCCATGCTGGGCACAATGACCTGACAGGCCGTACCATGCACAATGACCTCAGTGCTCTCCTGGAATTGCTGGATGCCATTGTTGGCCAGACACACATATGGGCCCAAGTCGTGCTGGCTGACGTTGTGGATGGTGAGGATGCTGGAGAGCTCTGTGTGAGTCTGCTGGGATCGCCGCTCCGGCACCCACTTACCCCGCTCTGCCTGCCCAGGACCAGGGGAAGCATAGGGTCAGAGCAGGCTGGCTCTGAGAGAACTAACCCCCATAGGCACACACCCCAGCCCAGCCAGCAATAGCTCCAGAAGCCTTGGACCCAGACCCAGAGTTTTCCTCAGGATAGGAAAACTTCTGTATCAGACAGGGGCTCCTGGGGCAGGACTGAGCCTGCACCTCTTCTACACAGAGGTAAGTGTGTGCCTGACCAGGGTGAGTGTGGGTAGTGATGGGGATTCCTGGGGATGATTCAGTCACAGCCCCTGGCAGGGCTGCTGACCTCACCTGCTTCCCTGGATAGTCCCAGTCGAAGGTGACACCCGAATTGAACTCAGCCCACACAGTGCAGTTCAGGACCAGCTTTTCCCCAACCAGCAGCTCCAGTGATTTCTTGGGGAACAGCTGGATGTCATAGAGCTCATTTCCTGGTGACACACACACAGTGACCCCCATGTCCCTCATAGGACAACGTGCACAGAGTACAGGGCACCCACTGAGACCAGCCAAACCATGGCACCTACAGCTTCATTACTGTGAAATGGGGGGTCCCTGTCCTCTTCCTGCAGTTCTCCTCCCAAGACATGGGGAGTGGTTGCTGGGTGAGGGCCCTACAGCCCTAGGCAGCCCCTACCTGTGATATGCACGAGGAAGGGGTTGGATAGGAAGGCCTGGCCACCCCAAGTGGTCTCACACTGCAGGTACAGGGCATCGCGCAGCAGGGGAGTGGGCACACGCATGCCCCGGCGGTCGTCCCACACCACTTCCTGCCCATCAGGCCACAGTGCTGAGCTTTGCTGTAGAGACATGGTGGCTGTCAGCGCCCAGCTGCCCCCTTCCTCTTGGCCAGAGAAGCAGCAGTTTTCCCAGGGACAGGACTGGAGGGCCAGATCCAGGGTGGGTGTTGGCGTGGGGTTGTACCGAGCGCAGCGTGACGTTGAGGCCGGGGATGGACACCAGGCAGGGCACCCACATGGAGTCCTTCCTGTTGACCAGCAGTGTGTCCGGCTTGTTGATGAATGGCTGCTCCAAGTCTGAGGAGAGGGGGCATGTTGTGGGAGGGGAAGGCGGGGCTCAGGGGGTCTCTGCCCAGGTCTGAGGCTGCAGGGCAGCCCCATGGGGTTCAAAGGCTGGGGGTGGGGGTGCAGGTGCCAGCCACCCCTCCAGGACCCAGGACCCTGCCTGTGGCTCCTGAGTGGCCGCATGGGTGAGTGCTGGACCCCTCTCACCTCTCACAAATACGTAGGTGCTGGCTGCAGTGGTGCCCTCAATGCGAGCCTTGATATACTTGTAGTAGCAGCGGTAGCTGCCCGTGTCATTGGCGTGGGCCTGCTGCAGCAGCAGAACCTTGCAGTAGGGCCGGGCATCTGTGCCCTCACAGTCTCGCACGATCCCCATGTCCTCGCCGTCCTTCTCCCCTGTGACTGGTGCATCCTGAGCCCCTGGCCAGGCCCACTCCAGGGGGTGCTGCCCCCTGGCAGAGGATGCAGGACATCAAGAGGGGCCCAGGCTGCAGCCCTGGGGGACAGTCCCTGTGGAACCTCCTCAGGAGCCAAGCCTGGCCCATAGCTTATCTCACCCAGAGGTCAGGGCAGACCAGCGTTTGGGCACATACCATGAACCTGGGGCAGGGTGCTCCCTGAGACCCTTGGGGCCTCTGCCTGGCTCCTGGGCCTGCATGTGGCAGGCTGTCCTGCAGAGAAGTCTGAGCCTCAGATTATAGCTGGGGCTGCAGGGAAGATAACAGGTCTGGGGTCTGTGTGGGTGGGCCTGGGGCCAGTGAAGGGTGGCTGAGGGTGGGTGCAGGCAACCTGGGGTCCATGCAGGATGACCTGGGCATGGGCATGGGGTGGCCTGGGGTCAGTGTGGGGTGACCCAAGGGTGGATGCAGGGTGACTGATCTGTGGTCCATATGAAATTAAGAGGGGTGGGTATGGGTGAAATGGGGGTGGGTGCAGGGTGCCTGTGTCTGCAGAGCAGGGGATGGTCTATGCCTCCAGGCACCTACAACTCAAGCCACTTGGAAGCAACCCTAAGCCTCGAGGCCTCTGCCCTGGGGAGAGGCTGCCTTCTGGGTGCTCCGCCACCATCTGCTTGGCCTTCTGTAGTCTCCTTGGCCTGCCAGGTAGGAGGGACCCAGTCCCCTGCCCTCCTGGCTGAGGGCTGAATACCTGCAGGAGATGGACAGGCTGTCACTGGAGTCGATGACGTGTGTCTCCTCCGTGATGTTCAGGGTTGGGGGGGTCATGGAGTAGCCACTCGCCAGGCCTGGGGTGGGAGATAGGGTTAGCATGGGACTGGGTCATGAGTTCACATGATGACATCCATCCGGTGCTGATGGGCCCCTCCCCGGGCAGGGGCTACCTAGGCTCTCAGCCCTGAGCAGTACCTATAAGGCCCCAAGACAACTGGTAACCTCCACCTCAGGTTGCCCCCTGGCTGCAGACTGGGCCCAGCCCCAAGTGAGCCCTGATTGAGCCCTGGACTGAACCTCTAGCCCCGCATGAGCAGAGCTGTCAACATGAAGTCAATAGGGGAGACCACAGGCCTCATCCTACATTGGGTGAGGCCTGGAGCACATCTCCTCGGCATTGTGACCCCCACATTTCTGCCTGAAGGCTCCTCCCCCCAGATGCACAGCTACTGTTTGTGAGGGAGACCTGCACAGTGCAGACTGCCAAACATGCACAGAACTCAGGCCTTGGTTTCTCCCTGGAATTCTGCCTGTGACCTCGCCCTCTCCCATGTCCCATGGAGTCCAGCTCACATGTCCTTGGTTCCATCAGTTTCTCTTCACCCCCAAGGCGCCCTCTGGCTGCCCCAGCTCTCCTCTCCCTGCTCTCCCTGCCTCAGCCCCCCATTCCTCCAAAAGGGCTAATCCCCAAACAGGTAACTGCCTCGCCTGGTTAAACACCGTCCTGTGGCCCTCCAGGACCTTGGCCCTGCTGCCCACGCAGCTCCTTACTCCCCATCCTCCTCCCAGCAGGATAGTGTGTGTAGTGTTTGCATGTGTGTGTGCACATGCACGCGTGTGTGTTGTCTCTGTGTGTGCATAGATCTGTGTTTATAGGACTGATATGTGAGTGTTGTGTGTGACTTTGTGTGTGTGTCATTGACATGTCTGCGTGTGCACGCATGTGAATTTGTGTGTGTGTGTGTGATCCTGGGGGAGGGTGGGAGCAGGCCCCAGGGGAGGTCTGGACCTGGAACTCTAGCAGATGCATCCTGCCAGGACCATCCTGAGACAACAGGAAGAGAGGACTGTGTGGCCGGAGGCCCAGGGCTGCGTCCTGTCCCTCCCCCAAGTCCCTGTCCTCCTGGGGGGCACAGCTCACTATCCTGCCCCAGCCCCCAGTCCTACAGGTTCAGCTCCTCTGCCCTTTCCAGCCCAGCTCCCTGAGGCTTGGGGTCTTGCCCTGGCAGCTAATTGTGGGAGGCAGAGGCTGGGGGAATCCCCACCATACTTGGTTCTACACCACCCTGACCCCAAGCTGCCCTAGGAAGAGGCACCAGGACGGCACACTCTGCACCCCAAGGTCTCATTTCAGCATCACCTGGACAAGTTGGCTGCCAGGGCCTGGCTGGCCTCTCCCTCTGTGCCTCCTGCTGGCCAAACTTTTCTAGGTAACCCACCACCGTAGGTCAGAGGCAGAAGGCCCTCATCCAGCATCTAATCCCACTAGTATCTAGTACAGCCAGGGAAACTGAGACCCTCCAGCTGGACTACACCACAGCCCTAAGAAGGCAGCCCTTCATCTAGCCGGATGTTGTGAACACTGAAGTCTCTCCTTAACTCGAATCCAGTGCACCCACTCCTGGCACTCAGGACAGTGGCCCCACCCTGGGGCCCCGAGATGGGAAAGTAGCCCTGGGCTCTGCCACCAGGTCCACTCCTCCCCAGGGTGGTACCAGCCCCCGCATCACATCTCCCCACCATGTACCCCCAGGGCTGCTGGGGTGTAGGAGCCCCACAGTGGGTAGGCTCTGCTCTGGTGTTGAGGGGCCAGGAAGGAATCCGAGGCGGACACCACTAAGATGGGCTTTGAAAGAGAAGTAGGATTTTCCAGGCAGTGGAAAGTGAATAAAGCCATGCCAGGCAAACTGGCCTCTGAGCTACATAAGTGGGGGGAGAGGGGAATGATGGACTTGGGTTTGGACTTGTGAGGGGATCAAAGAACTGGCTGTCCCTGTGGACCAGTCAGGAGTCAGGCCTGAGGCTGGCATGTGGGCACCAGAGGAGAGGTGCAGCGGCCAGGACCCACCTGCCCTGGGTTATGTATGCCTGCATGGTGAGGCCTGCAGCATTGCCCTGGGGCCCCTGGGGAGGCCAAGCAAGGGTCCCCTTCTCTGGGGTGCTCCTCCAGGGCACAAACCTGGCACCCTGGCAACAGAGCTATGGCATTTGTCAGCCCAGCTTCCTTGTGCAACTCCTCTTTGCTTCTAAGATAAAGTGGGGGACCCCAGCCCTCTCCCTTCTGCCTACTCCCCTTCTCTCCAGCTTCAACTCCTGACACATCTGAGAGGAACAGACCTCTCACCATTGTCCCAAAGTGCCAGGTTTTTCATATCTTGAAGTCTCTGTCTGCTAATTTTTTTTGCCCTGGACATTTGTACTTCCTTCCCTCCTGTGGAGCTCCCTCTTTAGGGTCTAGTTCATGAGTCCCTTCTCTATGGGGCAGTCACTGTTACTCAGGCAGTGTTGGCCTCCTAGGCTCATGGTGTTAGAACACTTATTGGACTGAACTGTGGTTTTCTGGTCACATCTGAACAGAGGCTGTATGTTATTCATCTTTCTAACCTTAATACAAAAGAGGTGCACACCAAAGATTGAGGGTATGGATAGAAGGATGGTAGGATGGAAGATGGATGATCAGATGAATAAATGGATGGATATGTGGGAGGGTGGGTGGGTTGAGTGGATGGATGGGGGATGGAGCCTATAGGAGCTTCCTCCCTAGAGGCCACCATACCACCAAAGGAAGCATCTCCATCAGTGTGCTAAACGGGAAGATCCATAGTGTTTGCCAACCATTTCACCCATCTGAGAGAGCCTTTCCTTTGTTGCCACATGCCCTGAATTTCCCCAGTGCTTCTCTTTCTTCAGTCACTTCCACTGGACCCTGTGTGATCAGTAGTCTTCACTGCAGACATCACTGTCCTCCTCCATCCTTCCTGCCTTAACTGAAACCTGGCTTTCTGAGGACACCACTGCCCCTGGGGTGATTATTGCTCCCATTGCACACATCAGAGAACTCCTTGCAGTCACTTCCCCTTTTCCAGCAGCACCAGCCACTCCCCACTAAAGCTGTCATCAGCTGCTGTCCTGGTCACTTCCCCTCATTCTCTGCTCCGAGCTCTTCAGGCCCCTCCACCCCAACTCAGGCCATTCCTCATAACTTCGACATCCACACGGGTGAGTCACCAGCACCCTGGCCTTTGCAGTCCTCATCTCCATTGTCCTCCCTCCTCCCTTCAGCCCCTCACTTCCTGGGCATACCCTGGACTTGGTCCCCACCAGAAGCTGTGCCATCACTGAGTGCCTATCTTCTTGCACTTCTCTCCTTGCCTCCTCTGCCTCCTGCCAGGTGCCACTGTCCCACCACTGCTAAGTTCTTCAACCTCATCAAAACTCTGAGGCCAAGGACCCCTCTGCATTGCTACCTCCTCCTGGCTTCACCTCTCTTTTGGCACTGCATGTCCCATGGCCCATCATTCTGAATGCTCCCTTGCCCCTGCTCTCCACCGCAACCCTGCAGCACCCATGTCCCTCAGTGGCTCGGCTTGCAGCACAAAGCCAGAGCCCCATGCTGCTGCCTCCCCTTTCTTTTCCTTTTGGCAGACCCTAAATGACCCCCGGGCTGCAGTTCAGAGTGTTCCCTTCTCTCTCACTCTCAGCACTAATGAAGTAGAGCCATCAGATGGAGACTCCTCATCTTCCCACATCTAAATCCCACACCCTTGCCCTAGGCCCTGGAAACTCTCTGACATTCCTGCTCCCAAGGCAAAGCCCTCCATTGAGCTAGGGATCCCAACCCCCCAGATCTGACCACTGTAGATAATTTCTTTCTTTCCTGATTACCAATTTTTCTCTATGGAATCATCCCGCATCTTATAAACAAACAAAAACTCCTCAATTCCTTGATCCTATATTCCCTTCCTCTTTTCTATTCCCATTCCTAGCAAAAACTCTGCTCGCTCACTCCTTGCTCTCACATTTGCTCATCTTCCCACAGGGTGCAGCCCCCTCCCCTGCTTCATGGAGCCACTGGTCAAGGTATCCTGTGACTTCCATGCTGCTGTGGGAGGCCCTCCAGGGCAGAGAGCAGAGCTGTTCCCTCTTCTGCTAGCTTCTGTGAGCTCACTCTCCCCTCGTCCTCCGTCCCCTCTGTCCAACACCAAGTGCTGCAGCTCCTCACTTTCTCTTCTGTACCAGTCTCTCTCCTAAGCGTCCATATACTTGCGAAATCTCTACCTCTAGCCCAGACCCCTTTGCTCAACTCCAGCCTTAAGTATCCAGCTGCCACTTCACTTGGCCATCCCACAGACACCTTGAGTTCCACATTTCTGTTGCTGAACTGCAGACTCACATCCTCTCCACCCCTGCCAAATCTATCTCCTTGATAGCTCCCATCTCCCCAGATGGGAGCTCCTGTGGATGCCCACCTCTCCCACCCTGGCCCATTCACCCACCACCAAAGCATCCCAGAGCCAGCCCCCACTCTCCTGCTGGAGCCTAACCAACTGCACTCACCCCCACAGTAGCCCCTGGCCCACTCTTGCCCTCCTCCAATCCTTCACACAGTTGACAGTGATAGTTAACGCAAAGGAGACAAATCATGCTCCTGCTTAAATTTCGTCAGTGACTTTCCACTACACTTTAAAGAAAATCCAAACTTCTGACCGTGGCCTGGCCCCCGCCCCCCCTCCACACCCTCTTGGTCCACTCTCACGTCCTATTCTTGTCCTCCAGCCACCATGGCCTCCAGGCTGTGGGGACCCAAACAGTCCTCTTTTCTACCCCACTCCATGCCTAGCACTGACAGAGAGTCAAGGCTCAATAGATCCTTGTTGAATGAATAAACGAATGGACAGATGGACGAATGGATGGATGGATGGATGAGTGGGTGAATGGAAGGTTGAGTGGATGGATGGATGGGTGGAAATATGGAAGGAAAGATGGTTAGCTGAATGGACAGACGGATGGATGGATGGAAGGATGGAAAGGTGGAAAAAAGAAAGAATGGCTAGATGGAAGGACAGATGGACAGATAGATGGATGGACAGGCAGATGGATAGATGGATGAATGGATGGATGGATGGAAGAATGGGTGGATGGAAGGAGGGATGAATGGCTGACTGGTTGGCCTAACAAACCTCTGAGGTCTTTCTTTGGGTTGGAGCTTTGTCAAACCTTGTTGTTCCTTTGGAAAAGATGTTTCTGGTTTTAAAGGCCAGGCTCCCTGGTGACCATCTGTACAGGCTGCTCAGCAGCTGGGGCAGATTCAGGCCTAGTTTGCCATGCCCAGAGGCTCCGTGCTGCCCAGCCCCCACCTGAAACCCCAAAGAAGGCGCATCCTTCCTGCCTGGCTGTTGTCTGTCCCCACTGTCCTTCCCTTCCCGAAGCAGGAAGCACTGTCATCCTGGCTTCTGCCGCACTCCCCCTGCCTTCCTGTTCCTGACCCAGGAACTGGCTTCTTCCTTCCCCTGGCCAGCAGCCCTGGCCCCCTAGCCTGAGCAGAGCAATCCGGGCAGGCGCCAGGCCGAGGTCAGGGAGGCCAGAGAGCATACCTCCTCTTCTCTGTGCTGTCAGCAGCCTTGGGCAGTGGGACCCTGGGGTCAGCCACAGGCGCTGGCTGTGGAAGCAGCACACCAGGATCCTGGGTGAGGGGCAGGCAGGAGGGGTGGGAAGTCCTGTGGGTTAGGCACTGAACCACAGCCCAGCAGTCACTGCCTCATTTGATCCTCACGTAGCCTGGGAGGGAGGGAGGGATCACGAGTCCAGTCAGCAATGAGGAAACTGAGGCTCCAGGCTCCACATCAGTGATAACCAGCAGCTGTGCAGGAGCCCAAGTCTGACCAAGTCCAGGCCCATCCCTGCCTGGGACTCAGCCCTCACATCTCTCCATCTCCTTCTCTCCCACTGCCACCCCGAGTGCCAGTCTCCCTACCTCTCTGCTCCCTAGCAGTCTCCTTCCTGGCCTCCAATTTGTTGCTCAGCCCAGCGGACACCTTCACTGGCTCCTTGTGGCCCTCTGGAGCTGTGAATGCCCTTGGCCCAGCCTCCAGGGTGATGCCCTGCCCAACAGGCCCCCCCTTCTAACCAGCTTCACCTCCCAATTCTTCTGCCACACAGTCAAGACACCAGCCACACCCAGTATCCACCTGCTGAGCACACCAGGCCCTCACCCACCACATGGGGAAGGTTTGTACCTTTGTGTGGCTCCTGGGGGCCAGGATGTCATTGGCCCATGGCTCTGTCCTCAGGTTCAGCACAACCAACCCAGGGATGATGTCAGGATGGTGTGTAAGCTCAGGGGTGCCCCTACATACTCTGGCAGAGTGTAGCAGTAGTGGTTTTTGCATTTGCAATTCCTTATTTCAAGGAAATGTCATGGTCACCTGGTGGGTGACAGGCGCTGTACTGCAGTCCTGCTAGTCTGGTCCACACTCTCCTTAGCATCTGTGCCCTGGAGGACAGAGGCAGCCAGGGCCAGGCCCATGGCTGCAGATTGAAGGCAAGCTGAGGGGAAAGCACTGGGGGCAGGTGAGGCCAGGTTGGGGTCTCCATGCATCAGTCCCAGGGGTGGGCCGAGTTGGAGAGCCGGCTCTAAGGCCCTCTCCCTTCATTCTTGGGGCCAGGCTTGTGCATAGACCTTGGAAGAAGGCTCAGGGGTGTTCTGTCTTGGAGTCCCCCCACCACCACCTGGATGGCAGCCTCTGTGCCTCCAGAGGTCAAGGGTGAGGTCAATAGTCCATCAGTCCTCCTACCTCCCACCCTGCAGGGCTGAGATGGGAGGGGCTGTACTGAGAGAGAGTGCCCGAAGCCCCGTGAGCCCAGCTGCACACCCTACAATGTCATTCTGACTATGACCTCAGGCAAGTCACTTCCCCTGCTCCAAACTTATGAAATGAGAATTGTCCCCAAGATTATTGGGAACCACAGACCACCATAATACCACACTAAGAACCATTGTAAGGATAAACTGTTGCTGGCTCAGGCACACTGAGACCTTCACTGTCACTGTCTGTCCACTGTTTTGTATGTCACGGCAGTTGCATCTCACTGTGACTCTGTGCTTTGGTCAAAGTGCCAAGGTGGGGGACGGTCAGAGAAAGCCTTGCCAGTGGGAGGGAGTGCTCCTGTGAGTTGAAATAGGCTTTGTAGACTGAACAGGAGCTTGCTGGCCCAGGAGGAGGGCACAGAGGGCAGAGGGACATGTGCAAAGACCAGAGTGCAGGTGACCTTGGACTGTCAGGGAGGTGGAACAGATGGAGCATGGTGTGGAGTAATGAGGCCCCAGAGAAAGGCCCCGGGTTACAGGCCCAGCCTTAGGCTCTTGGTGGCT
This sequence comes from Leucopleurus acutus, assembly GCF_964270905.1. Taxonomy (NCBI): domain Eukaryota; kingdom Metazoa; phylum Chordata; class Mammalia; order Artiodactyla; family Delphinidae; genus Leucopleurus; species Leucopleurus acutus. Next base: position 18,331,573 of record NC_139145.1, read on the forward strand.
CATTTAACTGGAGCTGCTCAAGGTGCGCTCCTTCCTCCTGGAGGTGGCACAACCCCAGGGCTTCAAGCCTACCTCTGAGCCCCCCACCCTCCCTGGCAGCTCTCCTGAGCTCCAGCCCCAGAGGACTCTGCTTCCCAGATGTCTCCTGCCAGGCGCCCCCAGCCCTCATACCACACCACCCACTGAGGAGAACAATGAGCCACAGGGCACAGAAGTACCCCCAACCCAGATGAGCAAGTGTTAAAAGTATAGAGGATTCCCAGTGTTGGCAAGGATGTGGACAAACAGGCACTCACAGTAATAAAAAAAAATGCTCATATACTTTGACCCCCAAATTCTGCTTACCTCAATATACCCCGTTACAACAACAGACAACAAGAGCAAACATTTTCTGTATGCCAGCACAGCCTATGCACTTGTGCATACCACACCCCTGTATTGCCCCCCTGGGTACTATTCTTACCATTTTGCGGATGAGAAAACGAAGGCACAGAGGTTAACTTGCTAGTCAGAGGTTATCTTTGGGGGACAGGATTATGGGAAGCTGCTATTTACTCTATACTTCCTCAGAACCAGCACCAACAGCAGCGTGGCTGGAAGCACCAGGCCTGCCCCTCTCCTCTCCCTGCCACTTGGCAAAGTGCTTTGCACTCGCAGAGCTCAGATGCTTAGCAGTAGATGCCTTCCAGCCCGAGTGCCACCCCTAGACATTCTGGGGCTGCCTTTTCCAGTCCCCTTCTTTGCCACCCCACTGCCTGGCCAGCCTCAAAATCCCTCCTCTGGCTCACCACACCAGTGTCTCCCCACTGGTCCAGGCCTTTCCCAGTGGTCAAAGGAGTCTTCTAGAACACAAATCACTCTTCTGCCTAAAACAATTTCCTGCCTCTCCGCTACTTAGGGATGGAATCTGATCTTCTCAAGGGACTCACCAGTCACTCTCGTCACCTGCCTGGTGCCTGCTCTAGCCCCAGGGTCGCAATTTTAGGTCCCCTCCTGGGGGCTTCTCTGCATGTTTCCACAGCTTCATGCAGCGGCTTGACTCACTGCACTTGACAGTTCCTCAGTGCAAGGATGAGAGCCTTTCCAGGGTGGCATCCCCAGCATGGACTTGACCCTGGATTGTTCTTGACTGGCTTTGAGGATCCAGGGAACAAAGCAACAGCACACAGTGTGTGGGCAGGTGTGGAGGCAAGGGATGGAGGTGCAGATGTCCTGCCCTGAAGTAGGCACATCTGCCAGGGGTAGGCCTGGGGGAAAGCAATGTGTCTAGTGGCATGCTGCTTTTGAAAGCTGTACAGGACATCAAGGTGAAAATGTCCATGAGGTGGTCAGAAATTTAGGACCCCACATGCCCACCTCTCTAGTGCTTTCCCTGGAGAATGTGGACAACACCTGCCATGCCTGCCCCTTCTTGCCCCTCAGCCCCTATGCCATCTGGCACCAGGCACCAGACACTTGTCACTTCCCTCAAAGCTGCTCTAGCATCTAATGAGCCATTTCATTCCTCTGGCCTTAATTTTCTAATCTTTAAAATGGGCACAATAGCCTATGTCACAAGGTTAAAATCTTCACACACGCTAGTGTGAAGAAATTTGATTAACCATTTCACTGGTAGACACTCCAAGTGTGTGTGCGTGTATGTGTGCACATAAGTGCTGCTTCATACAAACGAAACTCCATTTGGTAGAATTCAGGATAGCTTTGAGGATGGTGCTTTAGGTTGGATAAGGATAAGAGCTTCCCCTGAACCTACCTGAAAGCCTAGATTCTGTGCTCCTGGGGCACACAGGGAGTGGGAATGAAGCCCCCCTCCCGCCCTAGTAGACCCCTCCCACTTGGAGCGGCATCACCTTCTGCCTGGAATTCTCAGTAGCCTTCTGCATGTATCTGGAGCAGGAGAAAGGTCATGTGCTGAGGCTGGGGTATGTGATGGGTGCAGGCTAGGTGGATGTCAGGCTACATACGGCTGCCCTTGGGACCCTAGCAGGAGGGCCTGTACTATCAGCCCAAGAGGGGCCGGCGGGGGCAGGTGGCCCGAGGAAGGCTCAGATCTTTGTTTTAGAGTGGTCCTGCTGAAGCAGCCTAGAGGCAATTTTGGGAAGCAGGGAGTGTTGGAGAGGCTGAGTGGGACCGTGGGCTGCCTGAGTACCCCCTGGGGGTGAGATGGGGAGGAAGGGCACCCTGGTAGATGTGGAGCTCCCAGTGCAGCACAGCTGTGGGTGCAGCCAACTGTGCCAGGCAGTTGCCCTGGCCTTTCTGGGATCAGGGCTCTGCTCTGTGGCAGCGGGACGGGTGGTGTTATCAGACAGCCCAGCTGGCTCAGAGGTGGCCCCCCAGCGCTGCTAAATCTGGGCCATGGGCTCCTGCTGCAGGAAGAGGGAAATGCAGGCAGGATGTCCTCTCCTGTGGCTGACAAGTCCTTTCCCATGAACCCATGCTGACCTCGCTGGCCACGTGGCGGGGCTCCCCCACTTGCCACCCTGAAACCTGTGCCTGCTCACTGGGCCACCCACACCCCAGCCAGGCCTCGGGGATGGGGGTGGCCTGGGGCACCAGAGCCAGGCAGCAGCGTGCCTGCTGTCAGCCACACCCAGCCTCAGCGGCAGCCAGCGCCAAAGCCCGCATCTTCCTGCTCCCAGGCTTCTCCCTTTGGCGTGACCGGAAAACCGAGATCCCAGAGGAAGCCAGTGTCTGAAAAGGATCGAAACTCAGAATCCCTGGCTCCAGCTGGACACGTCGGCTGTGTCTTGCTCAGAGGTCGGTGCAAGGAGTGTGAGAGGCTCTCCGGACCCCTCTCCCTATGCATCCCCCCTCTCTGAGGGGTATCTCAGGGCTGTGGGGCACAGGCTAGGCCCTAGTGGAGAGAAATCTACAATGGCGGGGCGGTGGGGGAACACCCAAGCGGCAGCAGGAGGGGTGTAAGCTAGACATAGAGAAGAACTTCCCCTAATGGCTGAGACCCCACTTAATTTCCCTGGGTTCCCCGACTCCCCTCTGCCTCATCACACTCAAGTGCTCCCAACTTTCCTCCTCCCTGCCTTCGACTTGAGGCCCTGCCTCCCTAGTGGAGTGTCTCATCTTTCCCCACATTTCCTCCTCTTCTCAGGGTCCCCATCTGGTAAACAATTTCATGACCTGTTCTGTTGCTTAAGCCAGAGACTGGCACTTGTCCCTTTCTCTCCACCATCCCCTGCTACCTCCTTCCCTGGCGTATCTCCTGGGTTCACCCACAGCCTCCTTGCTGTGGGCTTGCATCTGGTTTTACCCCTCCGGTGATGCCTTCAGGGGAATCTGACCAGGTGACTCCCTGCTCAGACCTCCCCTTTCCAGGTGTGCTGCTGGCTCCTGCCACCTCCACTTGCCTGTCTCCTCCATCTCATCTCTCCGCCCCTAGGAGTCTAGCTTCATCTGATCACCATCTGACTCTTCTGCCTCTGGGCCTTTGAGGGGGTCTTTGCCCTACCTGGAATCCCTTTCCCTGGAGTCTGCAGACCCCTCCAGGAAGCCCCAAGCTAGAAGCAGCCCACAGCCACCAGCTGGGCCCCACTGGGTCACTGAGCACTTTCGCCCCTGGGCTACGATACCATGTTTGTGTTCCTGCTAGTCTGGCGCTCAGGAAACCCCTGCAGGATGTGCTTGGTCCAATCCTCCCTAGACTGCCTAGAGCAGACACTATACCTTTTAACTTGCACAGAACTGCAGTCCCCTTCCCCAGGTTGGGGTGCCACTGCCTGGGGGTCAGGGTGGGGATGGCACAGCAAGGAGCTGGCCAGACAGTCCCCTTGTTATACCTCATGCCCAGTCTGGTGCCTGGTCATGTGGGCACTGGGCTCTGGGGAGGCAGAGAGCCTTCAGCCACACTGACCTGGTGCCTCCGGCATGCTGGGGATGTGAGCAGCACCTACACTTGAGTCCCCAGAGCACTGAGCCACTGATCCACAGGCACCAAATAAGATGGGCCCAGCCCCCACATTCTGCCTGCACTGACTTGCATCCACAACCCCCACCCCCACACCTGGGTCTGGCTCAGGGCTGAGGAGCAGGGACAGCGAAGAGCTGGGATGGTCATGTGTGCCTCAGCCCATGGCAGGAGCCAGCAGCCTCAGGCTGGGCCAACCAAGCTTCCCAGCAGTTGCCTCCTTCCCCACCATGTCCCTGAGCTGACTGCCCACTGTTCAGAGGCACAAATAGCCTCACTCTAGACTAAGCTCCAAGAGACAAAGTCTGTTGGAGGTGACCTCTGCCACCTACCTTCTCTACAGGGACACTACTGGGGCAAAAAGCCCAACCCCAAGCACAGCCCCTCAGTGCTTGCCAGCTTCTTGCACTCCTATGCATGGGGAAACTGCCGCACAAGGAAAGGAAGAGAGGAGCCCAGGTGATATAGCAAGGAATTTAGGGGTAGAGTTAGGACAAGAGTCTCGTTCTGGGACCAACATCACACCTTTGAAGTCAGCTTCACGGCCAGGCTGCTCACCTGCCAGCACTTGGCCTCCTACTCTGGCTGCACTGACACTTGGCTGCACTGGAGTGTTTATGCTTCTGCTCCAGTATCCCCCATCAGGCTGGCAGCTCTTAGGGCCCTCCTCAGCCCAGAAATGGGTGGTGCAAATGCAAGGCTCAGGGACAGTGGCAATGGTCTGTTTTCCATGGGACATCTCCCCACGAGCCATGACCTAGTCCACCCCCATTCCAAGGGCCCCTTAGCTTCATTCTCTCTCTTCCCCTTCATTGCCCAACTTTGGTAAGAATCACCTGCACTCACTGCAAGACTGACCTCATCCCCGCTCCCTCCTCCACCTTCCACTCTGCTCCACTCAGGAGCACCAGGACACAAGCCTCTCCTGGTTTTCCTCAAACCCTGCATGCCAAATGTTTCCCATCTCCCTGGAAGCCTCTCCCTCTCTGGTCCCCTCCTTGGGGGAGAGGTTCCCATCCTAGACCCTTTGGTTTGCTTCCTCTCCAGCTCTCCAGCCCAGCCTCTCTCCTGAGCCTTGGACACTACACCCAGTGCTTGCTGGATGTCACCTCAAGGTGGGATCTCCCACTCCTCTGCCCCAAAGCCCAGCCATGGCGCCATTCAACTCTTTCCCCACACTCATTCAGTCACTTAACACATGCTGAGCACCTGTGAGAGCCTGGTCCTGGGCAGGGTGCAGGGAAGCGAGGAAGGGCCAAGTGGCAGCCCCTCTGCTCAGACCTGCCCTGACTTGGAGGCCAGATAGATGTCTTCCTCCCTCCTCCTCCCCCTAGGTTCACCCACGCCTTCCTCACCTCCACTATCCTCAGCTCTTCAGCCCATATAGGCACAGAGAACAGAGCTCTGTTATTCCAAAGACCTGGGTTGACAATTTCCCTTACTACTGGCTTCCCGGGGACTTTGGGGGAAGTTATAAGTGTCCTTCGTCTAAGTGTTCCCATCTGTAAAACGGGTCTAACACTCCCTTGTGAGGATTAAAAGAAATGAAGCATGTAAAGCCACTATTCAATGCCCATGGTGTTTAAAAATAGCGAGGTCCCCATCTTTCCCTTCAGACCTCCCAGAACTCCTCCCTCAACCACTGGGGACCCATTACCCCTCCTCCACCCTCTGATTTCCACGGTCACCAGATCTTGCATGGGCTTCCAGCTCATCCTCCCCTTATTCCTGCTGCTTTATCCTGACATCTCCGAACAACCATACCCCTCTGCTCCCTCCGTCATCCCCCACACTCTCTTCCCTCCAATCCCTCAGCAGCAACCTCCAGTCATGTTCCCATCACAAACCAGACCTTGCCTCTCCTGTGTTTAAGACCCGTCCTTGTCGGCCCCTGCCTTATGATCCAAAATCCTTAGATTGGCCTTCCGGGGTCCTACCCCTCAAACACGGCGAGGGCCGGCCTTCTGCCTCTTCTGCCATGCTGATCACTTACGAGTTGCCGACTCAAGATTCTCCTCAAGTTCCAACAGGCACCTGCGCCCAATCCGCCACACAGCGCCTATCTCCCACGATCCCGAGCCCCTGCCCCCGCAGTCCTTGGCCTGGGGAAGGTAGACACCAACCAGAGTTCCCTCTGGAGGACCAATCTCGAGCGCAGACTAGAGGTGTCGGGAAGTGCGCACCCAGGTCTACGACTCGGCGGGGATTGCAGCCTCTGCGCGGGGGTACAATCCCCAGTGCTCTCGGGTTCGAGGACAGAACAGTACGGTGCCTGGACTTCGCGGGAAAGCGTGTAAGCAAGCGAAGGATCCAGGCTGAGGGTGCAGCGCGAAGGGGCCCAGGTCCAAGGGAGCTGAGCCACAGACTGTGGAGCGCAGTCGGGGACTGAGCACCACCTCTAAGCTGCGGTGCAGCCCCGCGCCCCGTCCCCGCCCTTTCCTCATCCCGGCAAGCCCGGCCCGACTCGCCGTGCTCCTTCCGGTGTCTGAATCCCTGGCTCCCGACCCTGTCTCGTGCCGGAGGGTCCCGCGGGCCCTGTCCCCCGCCCGTCTCCCATCGGTGAGGTCCCACCATTTGCCCAGGGAAAATGTCCCCCCTCGTGGCCAGCTGTACACTGGGGCAGGCGGAGGGCTCACCACGCTCGCTGTCGAGCAGTCCGAGGCAGAGCCACAGGCGCAGGCACAGCGCGGCACCCCGCTGCATCTCCGGCCGCTGTGGCTCGGGTCAGATGAGCGACCGCGGCTCGGGCTCTGAGTGTGGGCGCGGGGCAAGGCGCGGGCGGGGCCGGGGCGGGGCTGCGGCCGGGCCTGGGCGGGGCCTGGGCGGGGCTCCCGGGAAAGGGCCTGGCATCTAAAGCAGCCCTCGCACCTCTCAGTCCCGCCCTGCAGCCTAGGGAGAATCCCGCCTAGACAGGAGGGTTGCTGGCTTTGCACTGTGGAGGGAAGGCTGGTCCGTGCCCCACTTCCAAACCAACCGCAGCCCTTCATGCCGGCCCTGGGGCTGCTCCGACCAGTCCTAAATTGTGCGCTAAAAAGGGAATGAATCCCGCTGTCAAGGTTGGACAAGATGTGGCACTACGTATTTTTCTGTGATTTTCTTCCATCAATAAATGCTATGTTTACCACTAGCTATCTATTTTACGTTTGGTAGTGTATATATGTCCATGCCACTCGCAGCCGCATAGCACAGGGAGATCAGCGCCGTGCTTTGTGACCACCTGGAGGGGTGGGATGGGGAGGGTGGGACGGAGGGAGACGCAAGAGGGAAGAGATATGGGGACATATGTATATGTATAGCTGATTCACTTTGTTATAAAGCAGAAACTAACACACCACTGTAGGGCAATTATACTCCAATAAAGATGTTAAAAAATAAATACTATGTTTAAAGTAAGAAAAATGAGCAATAAACATATTTTAAAATAGTAATATATCAAATATTTGAGAACATTCAGCAAACTTTATGTTACCGTCTACGTGGTGTAGATGGAGGCTGTACCCTTGAGCCAGGCACCCAGTATAACCAACCTCCATCCTGCAGGCATGTCCTCTTTAGATTTCCTCCAAATAGTTTTGCTCTGAGCTCATTCATAAGTCCTTTTATCAGGTGACACTTTGCTCTCTGACTTGGCAAACCTCTCACAGACTTCCTCTCTCTTTTCGGTTCTGTCTCTAGAATTTTCCTATTTAAAAACAAATCCCATGAGGATGACTATCTCCCACTCCTGCTTTTTTATTTACACTTTTACTATCCCTCCCCTTTACCCACCCCTCGCAAAAGTCCATTCATCCTTGCCAAAAACTATTGTTGATAACAACAGTTACCAAATCTCAAGTGCAAGTAAGAATGGAATATATTAAGTTGTAATCACATATAGATGGTTTAATAAGTAATGTTGGGGAAAGTAGGCAACCAAATAAACGAAGTTAGATTTTTTTTCTCAACCATATATTGATTTTCTTTCAATTTTTGTCTAGTTTTAATATACCGAAAGTATATATCAATGTATTATAAATGTAAATTTTAAAGCAAACACCTATGTTTCAACCCTCCAGATCAAGGTATATAGAATGGCACTAGCTTTCCAGAAGCCCTCCCTAACCCCCAAATCCTGGCTTTATCTTTTCCCTGCTTTTCTTTATCATTTTATTGCCCAAATATGTTTTACTTGTTTTTTAACCTTACTTAAATGGATTCATCACACATATATTCTTTTGCTCAGCATCTTTTGTGAGATTAATGTGTACTGCTATGAAAACCTATACTTCACTCATTTTCATTGCTGCATAGTCTTCTGTGTGATACAGCATAGTTCACTTGTCCATCTACTGTTGATGGAAGTTTGAGTTGTTACCAGTTTCCAACTTTTGCTGCTACAAACATGCTTTTATATGTTTTTTGGTGTACATGTGCCCTCTTCTCTAAGTTATGTGTCTAGGAGTGACACTATTAGGTCGTAGTATATGTATCTTCAACTTTGTAGATGGTACCAACTATCTTTTTCATTATTTGTATCATTTTGCACTCCACAGCAGTATAACTAGCTCCCTGTGCTCCACATCTTTGCTGACACTTACTGTCAGTTTTAATTTTTAAATTTAGCCATTCTAGTTGGTTTGTAGTGGCATCTCTTTATGATTTTCGCTAGCTTTTCCTTAATTAATGTTGAGTTTGAGCACATCTTTATAATGGTCCATTTGGATTTCAAGTCTTTTGCTTCTTAGTACTACCTTTTTCTTATTTATTTGTAGTTCTTTATATATTCTGGATATGAGTCTTTTGCCACTTCTCATTATTATTGTTCTGGTTATCATTGCTGTGCATCTCTTTGTTTTCTGACTTTAGGGTTTATGGTATACATCTTTAACTCATAGTGGTCTACCTTAAACTGATAGATATACTACTTCATGTATAATATAAAAACCTTACAACAGTTTACCTCCATTCTTCCCTCTCAGCCCTTATGCTATTGTTGTCATTCATTTTATTTGTACGTATCATAAACCCCACAATATAGTGTCATTACTTTTGTATAAGCTAGTCACTTATCTTTTAAAGACATTTAAATAAAAAGAAAAGTATTATATATTTATTATTTATGATCTCATATTTTCATCAGGTATCATCAGGTATCAATTTCCTTCTGCCTGGAGGACTTCTTTTAACATTTCTTTTACTCTGGGTTTGCTAGTGATGAATTCTTTCAGCTTTGGTATGTCTGAAAAGTATTTCTTCTTCTATATTCTGGGACTTTGATGATATGAATATTATGAATGTTAATAACTTGATATTATCCCATAGTTTCCTGAGAGTCTCTTCATTATTTTCTAACCATTTTATTTTTTTTTATTGTGGTAAAATACACTAAACAGAAAATTTAGAATTTTTTTCAATTTTTATTTAAAAATTTTTTTATTGAAATACAGTTGATTTACCATGTTGTGTTAGTTTCAGGTGTACAGCAAAGTGATCTATATATTTTTTTTCTTTTTTAGATTCTTTTCCATTATAGGTTACTACAAGATATTGAGTATAGTTCCCTGTGTTGTACAGTAGGTCCTTGTTGGTTATTTATTTTATATATAGTAGTGTGTATATTTTAATCCTAAACTCCTAATTTATCCCTCCCCCCTTTCCCCTTGGTAACCTTAATATTGTTTTCTATGTCTGTGAGTCTATTTCTGTTTTGTAAATAAGTTCATTTGCGTCATTTTTTTAGATTCCCTTTATAAGCGATATCATATGATATTTGTCTTTCTCGGCCTGACTTACTTCACTTAGTATGATAATCTCTAGGTTCATCCATGTTGCTGAAAATGGAATTAGTTTGTTCTTTTTTATGGCTGAGTAATATTTCACTGTATATATATACTACATCTTCTTTACCTGTTGCTACCATTCACCTGCTGATGCATACTTAGGTTGCTTCCATATCTTGGCTGTTGTAAATAGTGCTGTTATGAACATTGGGGTGCATGTATCTTTTTGGATTATAGTTTTGTCCAGATATATGCCCAGGAGTGGGATCACTGGAACATATATATCAAAGATATATATTTTATATATATATATATATATATATATATATATATCTTTGAGACCCTGTTTTAAATTCCTAAAGGAATTGCTAGATCCTATGATAATTCTATTTTTAATTTTTAAAGGAACCCTCATACTGTTTCCATAGCAGCTGCACCATTTTACACACCTACCAACAGTGTACAAGGCTTCCAATTTCTCTGCATCCTCGTCTATACTTATTATTTCTTTTTTTTTCCCCTGATAGTATCCATCCTTAACGGGTGTGAGATAGTTATCTTCTTGTCATTGTGATTTGCAGTTCCCTAATGGTTAGTGATGCTGAGCATCTTTTCTTGTACTTACTGGCCATTTGTACATCTTTGGAGAAATGTCTATTCAAGTCTTTTGCCCACCTTAAAAATTGGGGTTGTGTGTTTTTCCTTTAGCCTTTTTTTTCTAGAGTGTTTCAGTTGGATAGTTTCTATTGTTGTTTTTCAAGATCCCTGTTTTTTCCTTCTGCTAATTTTCTATTTAACCCTTCCAACGAATTTTTCATTTCTGATATTATAATTATTAGCTCCAGAATTCCAATTGATATTTTTATATATCTTCGAGTTCCATGCTCATTGTGTTTGTTTGTTTTTCTTTTAAAATTCTTCAACATATTTATAACTTTTTTTAAATTAATTTATTTTGTATATTTATTTTTTCACACACACACACTGTGTTTTATTTTTACAAGAGATAAATAAACTGACACCAAGCATTGTAAATGGATGACCACAACAAAAGCTACAATGATTGCAATTACCAATCGTGAAACACGCTCACACTATGTCATAATATTGACATTCAGTCCAGTAATCCTCCACTGTAACAGCTCCTTTACTTTGCAGTGAAAATTGATTTGTATATTTTTTGCCTCATGAGTCCTTGTGGGATTTTTTTTTTTTTTCCAAACAGAAAGTCACAGGGCTTCCCTGGTGGCGCAGTGGTTGAGTGTCTGCCTGCTGATGCAGGGGACACAGGTTCGTGCCCCGGTCCAGGAAGATCCCATATGCCGCAGAGCGGCTAGGCCTGTGAGCCATGGTCGCTGAGCCTGCGCGTCCAGAGCCTGTGCTCCACAACGGGAGAGGCCACAAAAGTGAGAGGCCCACGTACTGCAAAAACAAAAACAAAAACAAAAAAACCCAGAAAGTCACAGAAATTGTAATCATCCTCATCAGTTCACTCAGTCCCATGTAATTAATTTCTTTTTCATCTTGATCTTTTGTTAGCACTTTTATGAATTCATCAGTTTTCCATTAGAGTTCTGAAAATGCTTATTCATGCAGTTCAGCAGTATAGTCAGTTAACAGACACCTGTACTTGTCAAGAGTCTTTTCCATGAATTCCTTGTCCCTTTTATAGGAACATTTTTGCAAAAGCATCAGAATACACCCAGAACTGTCTGTAAATGCCAAAAGACTTAAAAATGACCATGGTTAAAGAATTCATGAAAGTTCATAATAATGTAATGGTCAATATATCTTTCCTTGTCAAGGAAATTTAGTCATTTCTGAGATATGCATTTTAACATAATAACTAGAATTAAGACTTATAACATTATATCAGAACAAGTAAGATTTTTAGAAATTTCATGTAATGTCTGAAACATTTATATTAACATATTTCCATACAAATAACCCAAAGATACTTTAGTATTAGTTGTTTGTTTGTTTGTTTGTTTGTTTTTTCATACTGCAGGTTCTTATTAGTCATCAATTTTATACACATCAGGGTATACATGTCAATCCCAATCGCCCAATTCAGCACACCACCATCTCCACCCCACCACAGTTTTCCCCCCTTGGTGTCCATACGTTTGTTCTCTACATCTGTGTCTCAACTTCTGCCCTGCAAACTGGTTCATCTGTACCATTTTTCTGGGTTCCACATACATGCATTAATATACGATATTTGTTTTTCTCTTTCTGACTTACTTCACTATGTATGACAGACTCTAGGTCCAACCACGTCTCAACAAATGACTCAATTTCGTTCCTTTTTATGGCTGAGAAATATTCCATTGTATATATGTACCACACCTTCTTTATCCATTTGTCTGTCGATGGGCATTTAGGTTGCTTCCATAACCTGGCTATTGTAAATTGTGCTGCAATGAATATTGGGGTGTATGTGTCTTTTTGAATTATGGTTTTCTCTGGGTATATGCCCAGTAGTGGGATTGCTGGATCATATGGTAATTCTATTTTTAGTTTTTTAAGGAACCTCCATATTGTTCTCCATAGTGGCTGTATCAATTTATATTCCCACCAACAGTGCAAGAGGGTTCCCTTTTCTCCACACCCTCTCCAGTATTTGTTGTTTGTAGATTTTCTGATGATGCCCATTCTAACTGGTGTGAGGTGATACCTCATTGTAGTTTCGATTTGCATTTCTCTGATTAGTGATGTTGAGCAGCTTTTCATTTGCTTCTTGGCCATTTGTATGTCTTCCTTAGAGAAATGTCTATTTAGGTCTTCTGCCCATTTTTGGATTTGTTTGTTTGTTTCTTTAATATTGAGCTGCATGAGCTGTTTATATATTTTGGAGATTAATCCTTTGTCTGTTGATTCATTTAAAAATATTTTCTCAGGCTTCCCTGGTGGCGCAGTGGTTGAGAGTCCGCCTGCCAGTGCAGGGGACACAGGTTCGTGCCCCCATCCGGGAGGATCCCACATGCTGCAGAGTGGCTGGGCCCGTGTGCCATGGACGCTGGGCCTGCACGTCCGGAGCCTGTGCTCCGGCCACAACAGTGAGAGGCCCAGGTACCGCAAAAAAATATATATAGATAGATAGATAGATTTTCTCCCATTCTGAGGGTTGTCTTTTCATCTTGTTTATGGTTTCCTTTGCTGTGGAAAAGCTTTGAAGTTTCATTAGGTCCCGTTTGTTTATTTTTATTTCCATTACTCTAGAGGTGGGTCTAAAAGATCTTGCTGTGATTTATGACAAAGAGTGTTCTTCCTATGTTTTCCTCTAACAGTTTTATAGTCTTACATTAGGTCTAGAATCCATTTTGAATTTATTTTTGTGTATGGTGTTAGGGAGTGTTCTAATTTCATTCTTTTACATGTAGCTGTCCAGTTTTCCCAGCACCACATATTGAAGAGACTGTCTTTTCTCCATTGTATATCTTTGCCTCCTTTGTCATAGATTAGTCGACCATAGGTGCATGAGTTAATCTCTGAGCTTTCTATCTTGTTCCATTGATCTATGTTTCTGTTTTTGCGCCAGTACCATATTTTCTTGATTACTGTAGCTTTATAGTATAGTCTGAAGTGAGGGAGTCTGATTCCTCCAGCTCCGTTTTTTCCCCTCAAGACTACATTGGCTATTCGGGGTCTTTTGTGTCTCCATACAAATTTTGAGATGATTTGTTCTAGTTCCTTTAGCATTTGTTGTAGAGCTGGTTTGGTGGTGCTGAATTCTCTTAGCTTTTGCTTGTCTGTAAAACTTTTGATTTCCCCATCAAATCTGAATGAGATCCTTGCTGGGTAGAGTAATCTTTGTTGTAAGTTCTTCCTTTTCATCACTTTAAGTATATCATGCCACTCCCTTCTGGCTTGTAGAGTTTCTGCTGAGAAATCAGCTGTTAACCTTATGGGAGTTCCCTTGTATGTTATTTTTCGTTTTTCCCTTGTTGCTTTCAATAATTTTTCTTTGTCATTAATTTTTGCCAGTTGGATTACTATGTGTCTCGGCGTGTTTCTCCTTGGTTTATTCTGTATGTGACTCGCTGCGCTTCCTGGAGTCGGGTGTGGCTATTTCCTTTCCCATGTTAGGGAAGTTTTTGACCATAATCTCTTCAAATATTTTCTCTGGTCCTTTCTCTCTCTCTTCTCCTCTGGGACCCCTATAATGCAAATGTTATTGAGTTTAATATTGTCCCAGAGGTCTCTTAGGCTGTCTTCATTTCTTTTCATTCTTTTTTCTTTATTCTTCTCCGCAGCAGTGAATTCCACCATTCTGTCTTCTAGGTCACTTATCCGTCCTTCTGCCTCAGTTATTATGCTATTGATTCCTTCTAGTATAGTTTTCGTTTCAGTTATTGTATTGTTCATCTCTGTTTGTTTGTTCTTTAATTCTTCTAGGTCTTTGTTAATCATTTCTAACATCTTCTCGATCTTTGTCTCCATTCTTTTTCCGAGGTCCTGGATCATCTTCACTATCATTTTTCTGAATTCTTTTTCTGGAACGTTGTCTATCTCCACTTCATTTAGTAGTTTTTCTGGGGTTTTATCTTGTTCCTTCATCTGGTACATAGCCCTCTGCCTTTTCATCTTGTCTGTCTTTCTGTGAATGTGGTTTTTGTTCCCCAGGCTGCAGGATTGTAGTTCTTCTTGCTTCTGCTGTGTATGTGCCCTCTGGTGGATGAGGCTATCTAAGAGGCTTGTGTAAGTTTCCTGATGGGAGGGACTGGTGGTGGGTAGAGCTGACTGTTGCTCTGGTGGACAGAGCTCAGTAAAACTTTAATCCACTTGACTGTTGATGGGTGGGGCTGGGTTCCCTCCCTGTTGGTTGTTTTGCCTGAGGCAACCCAACACTGGAGCCTGCCTGGGCTCTTTGGTGGGGCTAATGACAGACTCTGGGAGGGCTCACGCCAAGGAGTACTTCCCAGAACTTCTGCTGCCAGTGTCCTTGTCCCCACGGTGAGCCACAGCCCCCCGGCCCCCCACCTCTGCAGGAGACCCTCCAACACTAGCAGGTAGGTCTGGTTCAGTCTCCCCTGGGGTCACTGCTTCTTCCCCTGGGTCCCGATGTGCACACTACTTTGTGTGTGCCCTCCAAGCGTGGAGTCTCTGTTTCCCCCAGTCCTGTCAAAGTCCTGGGGGAAATCAATTCCCACTAGGCTTCAAAGTCTGATTCTCTAGGAATTCCTCCTCCCATTGCCAGTCCCCCAGGTTGGGAAGCCTGACGTGGGGCTCAGAACCTTCACTTTAGTGGGTGGACTTCTGCGGTATAATTGTTCTCCAGTTTTTGAGTCACCCACCCAGCAGTTATGGGATTTGATTTTACTGTGATTGCACCCCTCCTACCATCTCATTGTGGCTTCTCCTTTGTCTTTGGATGTCGGGTATCAGTTTTTTTTTGCTGTTGTTTGTGGTATGCGGGCCTCTCACTGTTGTGGCCTCTCCTGTTGCAGAGCACAGGCTCCAGACGCGCAGGCTCAGCATCCATGGCCCACGGGCCCAGCCGCTCCGCGGCACGTGGGATCTTCCCGGACCGGGGCACGAACCTGTGTCCCCTGCACCAGCAGGCAGACTCTCAACCACTGCACCACCAGGGAAGCCCTGGGGTATCTTTTTTGGTGAGTTCCAGTGTCTTCCTGTCGATGATTGTCCAGCAGCTAGTTGTGATTCAGGTGTTCTCGCAAGAGGGAGTGAGAGCACATCTTTCTACTCTGCCATCTTGGTTCCTCTCTATTTATAACTTTTAAAGCCACTGTCTGCTAATTCCATCATTGCTCTCATTTAAGAGTTTGTATTCTGTTGACTGTTTTTCTCTTGGTTTTGTGTCACATTTTTCTGCTTCTTTGCATGTCTAGTAATTTTTATTGGATGTTTTACATTTTATATATTATACTTATGAATGTCTGGGCTTGTTATGTTCCTTCTGAGGGTATTAATATTTGTTCTGGTAGACAGTCAAGTTATTTGTAGATCATCTTGTTTCTTTTGACACTTATTTTTAAGCTTTGTTATGGAGATGTAGTATTCTCTTACTAAGGCTTTATTATTTTCTGGTTTCTACTGAATGTCTCAAGTGTTCAAAAAGGTCTCTTCTGGCTGTTGCTTCCAGCCCTTTGTGTGTTCTTGGAAATGCTTGGCCCATAGCCCTCTTCCCAGCCTCTTGGATTTTTGCCTATGCAAAGGCAAAGGCAGCTTAACACTCAGCAAAAAACTTGAGGTGACTCATTTACAGATTTAAGGAGTACTTCTTATGCATAACTTAATCTTGTCCTGAACCCTGTACCACAAATTCAAGCTGCCTTGGCCTCCCTAATTCTAAGGTATGTTGTCTTAACTCAGCAGGTCTACTGCTTTATTTGGGTTTCTTCTCCTTGTGCCATGATCTAGAAAGTTGAAAATTTTGCATGACTCATCCAGTCAGACAGTTGGACTATTTGTAGAACTCACCTGGTTTGTTGTCCAATATTTGAAAAGCATTGTTTGATACATTTTGTATGGTTTTCTAATTGTTTATAGTCAGAGGGATAATTTGTCATGGTGGAATTGGAAGTCTTCTCATTTTAGCTGAATTTGCATTTATGTGTATATTGGTTATTTGGATACTCTCTGTTTTGAAGTTTCTGTTCAGTTCTTTGGAATATTTTCTTATGTAGTTGTCTTTTTGTTTTTAATCTGTAGAACTCCTTTATGTATTCTGGATACAAATGCTTTGTTAAGCATTTACATTGCAAATATCATCTACTCAGTGATTTGCCTTTGCATTACTTTAACATTACCTTTGGTAAATGGAAGTTATTATTAAATTAATTTTTATTGGCATATGGAAGTTATTTTTAATGTAGTACATTTTAAATTTTTTTCTGTTGTGCACTTTTGTGTGTTCTATTCTAAAAATTTTCTGCTTACTCCAAACTCATAAAGGTATTTTCTTCAACTTTTTTCCTCAATGTGTTAGTTTTCTTTTTTTACATTTATATTGACAACTCACCTAGAATTGATTTGTGTATGGTGTAAGATTGGTATCAAGAGTTTTTTGTATTGCTATTTAGTTGATTTAGATTATTTTTTGGAAATAACCAGCCTTTTCTCACTGCATTGCAGATGCACATTTATTATAAACCATGTCACCTTATATGGATTAATCTGTTTCTGGACTGTTATGTTTCATTTGTCTGCTTACCTGTCTTGCCCAGTTCCACACAGTTGTAATTACTGTGGTTTTATAATAACTTTTAATATGTAGTAGTGTTGGTCCTTGAAATACATGCTTTTTTTCCCAGAGTGTCTTACTTTTTATTGGCTTTTTGCATTTCTGTATTAACTATAGAATCACCTTGTCAATTTTAAAAAATGAAAAATATGCTAGAACTTTGATTGGAATTACATTGAGGAATTTTGAGGAATTGTCATCTTAACAGTTTTCACTTATGAATATGGTATGCCCATGCATTTATCTAGTTTTTCTTTTATTTATATCTATAATGTCTTGTAGTTTTCCTTTATTTTATTGTAAATCAGATCATACAATTTTCTAATTTCCAGTGTTATTTCTTCATTGAACTATGGGTTATGTAGAAGTATGTTGTTTAATTTACAAATACTTGGGGACTTTTTATTTCTAGTTTAATTTTATGTGATCAGAGAATGTATTCTCACTGAGTTCAATACTATGAAATTTGTTGAAACTTGCCTTTAGGCTCAGTATGTGGTGTATCTTGGTAAACTTACCAACCTTGAAAAGGTTGTTTGTGTAGCATGACACTATACACGTTCCTAGATCAAGTTGTTTAATCATGCTGTCCAAATCTTCTATCTCCTTAACTTTCTATTTGTTTTCTTGTTCTTTTCAATTACTGAAAGAGGTATGCTAAAATTCTAAATATAATTAGGATTTGTCAATTTTCCTTTTAGTTTTGTTAATTTTTGCTTTACATAAGTTCAATTTCTATTATTACATGTTTATGTATTTGTTTTCTATGAGTTAATGAAGTTTTTTTGCTTTTTAATGGATTAATCAAGTATTTTTTATTATTTTTTTTTCTCTTCTATTAATGTGATAGATGGCAAGGGTGGTCACCATCCTCTACTTCTCTATCCATGCCCTTTACAATGTGACTTGGTAGCACCTATCGTCAATTTTACGTATTTTGAAAGAATATTATTAGAGACATACAAATTTAAGATTGTTTATATCTTCTTATTGAATTTACCCTTTTAGCTGTGTATAATATTTGTAACTTTTAACTCTTGAAATACATCTTAACTAAGTATAATTTGTCTGACATTGTTATAGCCACACCTGCTTTCTGTTGGTTTTAATTTGTGTGGTTTATCTTTTACTTCCAACCCACAATCAACTCTGTTTTAATTCAACATATGGGTTCTTAAAATTCATCATTCCATACAAAAATTTCACAATTGAAACCATAGAGTGTATGGGGGAAATGGGACAGGGGCATAACACTCAAAAACTTCATCAGGGATACATACAAAAGATAGGAACCTAGTAAAAATGGTAGCACAGATTCCACTGTTATGGCAGTATGAGGAGCTCTATGGACACTATTGAAAATTATTTTAAAACAAACATTTAAATTCTTTAGAAATGGCCTGAAGCATACAGAAAAGGAAGAAATATTTATTCAAGAAAACCTGCTAAAATTTGGTAAAAACAGTGAGAGTCTATGGCAACTGAAGCACAACCTGCTCCCTCCCTCCCTTCCCCCAGCTCCCTTCCCCCAGTGGAAACTCCACTCCAGACAGTGCAGCCAAGAACACATGGCATCCTCTTCCTCATCACCCTGTTGGAGGCCCGGGAGGGGCAGGGCATCAACATTTCTCTTCTTGCCCTTGGCTGTCCATTGTAGAAGCTAAGTTCCTGGTGAATGTGGTCAAGAGGTGGGGGCTCCCATATTCTGTTTAGTCTCTACTTGTACAAGAGGAGCTCTACCTTGAGTGTGGTCCACTGAGATTACAATGGCCCTAATGGCCCTCACCCCAGCTAGCATGTGAAGTGCAGATTCCATACCAGGAGAGGCAAACCAAGACCAGAGGCTGCAGCTTGCCCTCCTCTTCCACGGAGTACCCTCTTCTTAAAGCAGATGTTTTTCTCAGAGAAAAGCATGCCACTGTCCCCACTCCCAGCTCTAGAGCTGAGGCTCAAAGATTTTTCTCAGAGGGAGAGGTAGGTGTCAAACAGAATACTTTGAAGCTTGTCCAAAAGGAACTGAGCTTATTTGCAACAGAAAGTAGGATTATTCAAGCCTAAAGACTGTTTAGCATTATGCTAAAAAATAATAGAGCTTGTGGTGAAAAACAATAAAAGGGGACACTGCTAGATTTATTAGAACTATAAGCTAAGCCATAGGGTGCCTAGTTTAACAGAGACAACCAGGAAATGAGACCACTAAGAATAGCTCTCCTTAGGTTCTTTGTTGTCAGAACAAATCTCAAACACCGACTTCAAAATCTATCCCTGTTCAGGAACCCAAATTTAATTTGATCAGACTGTGCAGCAATTTAAACCCCAGGGCATTATTAAAAACAACAGAGCAATCAGTCAGCAATTAGTGTAGCTCAACATCTGGGTATGGGCAGGGAGAGAGACAAAAAGGCTAAAATCATTATCTTCCCAGGGTGAGTCTGCACATGCCTAAGGCTGCACCCTCCAAGTCTTCACACTGAAGGGGAGAAATTTTCACTAAAATAATTGTGAGTCACTAAACAAATAAACAGCAAGTAATGACAACAAGTCCTGGGGACACGGAGGACAGAGATCAGTACCCAGAATTGCTATAATATATTACCTAAAATGTCTGGTTTCCAACAAAAAATATTTCATGAAATGGAAAAAAAAAACCAGGAAAATCTGACCATTACATGGAGAAAAATGCAGGCAACAGAAACTGCTTGGAGAAAGGACAGATGTCTGATTTAACAGACATATACTTCATAGTAGCCATTATAAATATCTTCAGAGAACTAAAGAAAACCATGCTTAAAGTAAAGGAGGTATGTTGACAATATCTCATCAAATAGAAAATATCAATAAGAGGTAGAAATGATTAAAAAGAATCAATGGAAATTCTAGAGCAAAGTATAATAACTGAAATGAAAAATTCACCATAGTAGGCTCAACAGCAGATCTGAACTATCAGAAGAAAAATTAGTGAGCTTGAAGATAGATCAACAGAAATTATATCAGCTGAAGAATAGAGATAAAAAAGAATAAAAATGAATAGAGCCCATAGAAATGTGGGACCACATTAAGTTCATCAACATATGTGTAATGAGAGTGCTGGACGGATAGGAGATAGTGAAAGCAGAAAAAATATTTGAAGAAAAAATGGCTGAAAATTTCCCAGATTTGAGGAAAAACTTTACACATTTGAGAAGCTGAATGAATTGTTAGTAGGATAAACACAAAGAGATTCACAAGCAGACACATCATAGGAAAAATGCTGAAAGCCAAAGACAAAGAGAAAATCTTTAAATCAAGAAGAGAAAAATAAATCATCACTTACAAGGTAACCTCAGTAAGATTTCTTTACTTCTCAGCAGAAACAATGGATGCCAGAAGACATTTGGATAACATAGTCAAAGTGTTCAATTAAAAAAAAAATTGTCAACCAAGAATCATATACCCAAGAATGTTATGTTTCAAAAATGAAGACATAGCAAAGACATTCTCATATAAACAAAATTGAGAGAATTTGTTTCCTGAAAACCCATCTTACAAGAAATACCAAAGGAATTTCCTCAGGCTGGAAGCAAGTAATCTCAGACAGTAATTTAATTCCACATGAAAAAACAAAGAACACCAGTAAAGGTAATTATATTGAAGATAGTATAAATGCATATTTCCTTTTCTTTCTACTCCTAGCAGAACTAAAAAACTTGTATAAAATAATGTGTATATATTTGTGTTTTGGTCCTTTAGCATATAGAAACAATAGCTCACAGGAGGAGTATGGGAACAAATCTGTGTTGGGCTAAGGAAATGACTGCAGATGTTAACTTGAAGCCACAGGAACAAATAAGAGAACCAGAAGTGGTAAATTAGAAGGCTAATATGACAAAAGCTATTAACTATATCTTTTTATTATTATTATTTTTAGAAGATGTTGGGGTAGGAGTGTATTAATTAATTTTATTATTTATTTTTGCTGTGTTGGGTCTTCGTTTCTGTGCGAGGGCTTTCTCTAGTTGTGGCAAGCGGGGGCCACTCTTCATCGCGGTGCACAGGTCTCTCGCTATCGCGGCCTCCCTTGTTGCGCAGCATGGGCTCCAGATGCGCAGGCTCAGTAGTTGTGGCTCATGGGCCTAGTTGCTCTGCGGCATGTGGGATCCTCCCAGACCAGGGCTCGAACCTGTGTCCCCTGCATTAGCAGGCAGATTCTCAACCACTGTGCCACCAGGGAAGCCCTATTAACTATATCTTTGATCTCCTTTCTTTTCTCAGCTTGTTTAAAAGACATAAAATTATATAAGGTAATAATTATACAATATATTGTTATATTTTTAATATTTATAGATGAAATTGTGTATAAAAATAATACCATAAAAAAGGGGAAAAGGAATAGAGCTATATAATAGTAACATTTCTATATCTCATTGGAATTAAGTTGCTATATATCTGAATAGATTCTGATTGACTAAGATGTATATGTAAGCCCAAGGGCAATCACTAAGGAAATAAAAATATAGTGTAAAAAATCATTAAAGAACTTAAAATGTTACATAATTATGTAACATATATAAGCATGTAACTTAAATATTACATAACGTAACATAGTCACTTAATGTAAGAGAAAGTAGAGGACGAATAGAAGAACAAAAAAGACATGAGACATATAGAAAAAATAGATGGCATATAGAAAAAATAGATAATGTTAATTGTGAAAAAATAGATAATGTTAATTGTGAATGGATTAAATGATCCAGCCAAAAGCAGAGATTGTCAGGCTATATAAAAAGATAAGATTCACTTGTATGCTATCTATAGGAGACATGCTTTAAATTCAAAGATACAAATAGATTAAAAGTAAAGGATAGAAAAAGATATATCATGTAAATAGCAGCCATAAGAAAGCTGAACTGGCTATGCTAATAGACAAAACAGACTTTAAAATATCAATAAATAATGTCTCCAGAGATAAAGAGGAACATTTTAAAATGATTAAAGAATCAATCCAGGCACTTCCCTGGTGGTGTAGTGGTTCAGAGTCCTCCTGCCAATGCAGAGGACACAGGTTCGAGCCCTGGTCTGGGAGGATCCCACATGCTGCCGAGCAACTAAGCCTGGGCACCACAACTACTGAGCCCGCGTACCTAAAGCCCATGCTCTGCAACAAGAGAAGCCGCTGCAATGTGAAGCCTGCACACCGCAATGAAGAGTAACCCCCACTCGCCACAACTAGAGAAAGCCACAGCAATGAAGACCCAACACAGCCTAATTAATTAATTAATTTTTAAAAAAAGAATCAATCCATCAGGAAGATATAGCAATCACAGACATAGATGCCCTTAACATCAGAACATCAAAATATATAAATAAAAAACTGGCAGCAATAAAGGGACTATTAATGGCAAAGTTAACGATTTTAATAACTTACTTTCAATAATGAGTAGAACCAGTAAGCCCAAGATCGACAAGGAAATAAAAGACCTGAACAACACTATAAACCTACTAGACCCATAAAACATATAGAACACTCTACCCAACAACAGCAGAATCATGCATTCTTCTCAAGATCAGATGTAAGAGTCTTTAGAAGAGATGATATGCTAATAAAATTTTTAATGATTTAAATTATACAAAGTATGTTCTCTAACCACAATAAAATGAAATTAAAAATCAATCACAGAGAGAAATTTGGGAAGCTCACAAACGTGGAAATTAAACAACACATTCCTAAATACCCAATGGGTCAGAGAAGAAATCAAAAGGGAAATTAGAAACTAATTTGAAATGATTGAAAGTGAAGACACAACACACCAAAACTTATGGGGTGCAGCTAAGGGAATGCTTAGAAAGAAATTTATAGCTGTTAATGCCCATATTAGAAAAGAAGAAAGATCTCACCTGTAACCTAACCTTCTACCCTAAGACACTAGAATAAGAATACACTAAGCCTAAAGCAAGAAGATGAAAAGAATTAATAAAGATTATGGTGGAAATTAATAAAATTAAGACTAGAAAAACAACAGAAAATTAATGAAACCAAAGTTGATTCTTTGAAAAGATCAGCAATATTGACAAACTTTTAGCTAGACTAAGAAAAAAGGAGATAATGCAAATTAGTAGAATCAGAAATGAAAGATGGGCCATAACCACTGAACTTACAAGAAAAAAAAGGATTATGAAGGAATATTATGAATAATTGTATGCCATTAGATAATTGAGATGAAATGGAAAATTTCCCAGAAAGACACAAACTATCAAAACTGACTTCAGAACCTATAATAAGTAAAGAGATTGAATGAGGAATAAAAAACTACCCACAAAGAAAAAACTCAAGCCCAGATGGCTTCACTAGTAAGTTCAATTAAACATTTAAAGAAGAATTAATACCAATAGTTCAGAAACTCTTCTGAATATAGAAGAGGAAGGAACACTTACCAACTCATTTTATTGGGCCATTATTATCCTGGTACCCAAACAACAAAAACATCACAAAGAAAGAAAACTATGCCCCAATGTCTTTTACAAATATAGATGCAAAAATACTCAACAAAATACTAGCAAATCGTCTCCATCAATGTATTAAAATAACTATATACCATGACAAGAGATATTAATTCTAGCAATGCAAAGTGTAACATCTGAAAATCAATTGTTGTAGTATACATATAAAGAGACTAAAAATCAAAATCCACAATATCACCTTAATAGATGCAGAATGCACATTTGACAAAATACAACACCTTTTCATAATAAAAACACTAAAAAAATGGGAATTGATGTGAACTTCCACAACCTAATAAACAGCATCTATGAAAATCCCTCAACTAACATTGTTCTTAATGGTGAAATGCTGGATAATTTCTCCCTTAAATCAGAAATAAGAGAAAGATGTCTGCTCTTGCCACTTTTATTCAACATTGTACTGGAGGTTCTAGCCAGGGAAATTAGGCAAAAATGAAATAACAGGCATCCAGATTGTAAAGGAAGATGTAAATTTTCTTTATTCACAGATGATATGACCTTGTACATAGAAAAGCCTAAGTACTCTTCTAAAAAATAAAAGTATTAGAACCAAAAGCAAGTTCAGCAAGGTTATAAGGTACAAGGGATTATAAGTTCACTCTACAAAAATCAACTACCAATAACCAATTGAAAATGAAATTAAGAAAACAATTATATTTACAATAGCATTAAAATAAACAAAATACTTAGGGATAAATTTAACAAAAGAAGTGGAAAACTTATACTCTGAAAACTACAAGACATTGTTGAAACTTTAAAGAAGATCTAGATAAGTGGAAAGAAAGATATTTCATGTTCTGGGATTGGAAGGCTTAAATTGTTAAAATGACAGTACTCTGCAAACTGTAATGTAATCCTTGTCAAAATTCAAATGGCCCTTTTGAATAGATGGACAGGCTGACATTAAAGTTTACATGAAAACCCAGGGTACCCAAAATTGCCAAACAATTTTGAAAGAGAACAAAGTTGGACTACTCACAACTTTATTTTCAAAACTTACTACAAAGCAACAGTAATCCAGACAGTGTGGCACTGGCATAAGGTAGATATAAGGATCAATGGTATAGAATTGAGAGTCAGAAATAAACATCTATCCATGGTCAGTGGATTTTTGATAAGGTAGTCAAGACATTCAATGTAGGGAGGAGTAATCCCTTCAGCAAATGGTGCTCAGATAACTGGATAGCCACATGCAAAAGAATGAACCTTTACCTCACATCATATACAAAAATTAACTCAAAACGTACCAAGACTAAAATATAACAACCAAAACTATAAAACTCTTAGAAGAAAACATAGGGATAAATCTTAGATTTGGCAATGGATTCTTAGTTATAACACCAAAAGCATAAGCAATAGAAGAAAAACATGGACAAATTGGGCTTCATTAAAATTAAGAAATTTTGTGCATCAAAAGACACTACCAAGAAAGTGAAAAGACAAACCACTGAATGGGAGGAAATATTTGCAAATCATATGTCTATCTGATAAGGGACTTGTATCTAGAATCTATAAAGACCTCATAACTCAATAATAAAAAGACATATAATTTAATTAAACATGGCAAAGGATCTGAATAGACACTATTCCAAAAAAGAGCTACAAAAGGCCATTAAGAACATGAAAAGGTGCTGAACATAACTAGCCATCAAGGTAATGCAAATCAAAGTCATGCCTATTAAGATGGCCATAATCAAAACAATGGAAAATAAGTTTTGGTGAGAAAGTGGACAAGTTGGAATCCTTATACCCTGCTAGTGGGAACATTAAATGGTGCAGCCACTTTGGAAACAGTTGGGCAGTGCCTCAAAAAGTTAAACATAGAGTTACCATATGACCCAACAATTTTACTCTTAGATGTATATCCAAAAGAAATGAAAATATATGTCCACACAAAACTGTGTAAACAAATGTTCAGAGCAGTATTATTCAGAAAAGCCCAAAGATGGAAACAACTCAAATATTCAACTGATGAATGGATAAGTGAAATGTGGTATATCCATACAATGGAATGTTATTCTGCTCTAAAATGGAATGAAGTACTGATACATGCTGCAACATGGATGAACCTTGAAACATTATTCTATGAAAAAAGCTAATCACAAAAGACCACATATTATATAACTCTTTGTATACAAAATGTCCAGAGTAGACAAATATATAACAGCAGAAAGTACAGTAGAGGTTGCTTACGGCTGGGGGTTGGGAGCATAGGAGAGTGATAGCTAAAGACTACATGGTTTCTTTTCAAAGTGATGAAAATATTCTAAAATTGGCTGTAGTGATGGTTGTATAATTGTCTGAATATACAAATGCCATTGAATTATATACTTTAAATGGATGAACTGTATGATATGTGAATTAATAGCACAGTTTTACACACATTGAATGGTTAAGAAATAAATGGTTAAGTAACAGTATAATAAATATGGCATTTTACCATGAACAAAATTTTAAGGTTGCTTCTGGAAGTGGTTGAAGGAAGGTTATCTGAAATAAGATGGGATGGAGAGTTGTTATACCAAATGTGGATGGCTGTAGTTGATAACACATACACATAACACAGCTGGTGGGCAATGGAGGTATGTGCATTTGTGCTTTTTGTGCACTTCTACATGACTGAATCAGCTGAAACTGGGTATACTTTTCTGCATTCACTTTTGTTTCTTGCAGATGAAATCATACATGGGCAAATGCAAAATTCATGTTATACTCAAATTTTTCCCTAATATATCAATTGTGTTGGATCAAAGTCAAATATTTACAGCAAGCATTATAACACAATTGACTGTAGCTATTCCCTTATATTTAAAATGTCTTTGGTAAATAAACTCAAAATGGATTAAAGACCTAAATGTAAGACCAGACACTATAAAACTCTTAGAGGAAAACATAGGTAGAACACTCTATGACATAAATCACAGCAAGATTCTTTTTGACCCACCTCCTAGAGTAAGGGAAATAAAAACAAAATAAACAAATGGAGCCTAATGAAACTTAAAAGCTTTTGCACAGCAAGGGAAACCATAAACAAGATGAAAAGATAACCCTCAGAATGGGAGAAAATATTTGCAAATGAAGCAACTGACAAAGGATTAATCTCCAAAATATACAAGCAGCTCATGCAGCTCAATATCACAAACAACACAGTCCAAAAATGGGCAGAAGACCTAAATAGACATTTCTCCAAAGAAGACATACAGATGGCCAACAAATGCAGGAAAAGATGCTCATCATCACTAATCATTAGAGAAATGCAAATCAAAACCACAATGAGGTATCACCTGCACCAGTCAGAATGGCCGTCATCAAAAAATCTACAAACAATAAATGTTGGAGAGAGTGTGGAGAAAAGGGAACTTCCCTGCACTGTTGGTGGAAATGTAAATTGATATAGCCACTATATGGAGGTTCCTTAAAAAACTAAAAATTGAACTATCATATGACCCAGCAATTCCACTACTCGGCATATACCCTGAGAAAACCATAATTCAAAAAGAGGCATGTATCACAATGTTCATTGCAGCACTATTTACAATAGCCAGGACATGGACACAACCTAAATATCCATCAACAGATGACTGGATAAAGAAGATATGGCACATATATACAATGGAATATTAGCCATAAAAAGGAACGAAATTGAGTTATTTGTAGTGAGGTGGATGGACCTAGAATCTGTCATACAGAGTGAAGTTAAGTCAGAAAGAGAAAAACAAATACCGTATGTTAACACGTATATATGGAATTTTAAAAAGCAGTACTGATGAACCTAGTGGCAGGGCAGGAATAAAGATGCAGACGTAGAGAACAGACTTGAGGGCTTGGGGGGAAGGGGAAGCTGGGATGAAGTGAGAGAGTAGTATTGACGTATATACACTACCAAATGTAAAATGGATGGCTAGTGGGAAGCTGCTGCATAGCACAGGGAAATCAGCTTGATGCTTTGTGACGACCTAGAGGGGTGGGATAGGGAGGGTGGGAGGGAGGCTCAAGAGGGAGAGGATATGGGGATATATATATACATATAGCTGATTCATTTTGTTGTACAGCAGAAACTTACACAATATTGTAAAGCATTTATACTCCAATAAAGATGTGAAAAAAGTAAAAGATAAAATGTCTTTGGTAATCATATAGTTAGCTTAAAAAAAACTAGACTGGTGGCACTGTGGTTGAGAGTCCGCCTGCCGATGCAGGGGACACGGATTCGTGCCCCGGTCCGGGAAGATCCCACATGCCGCGGAGTGGCTGGGCCCATGAGCCATGGCCGCTGAGCTTGCGCGTCCGGAGCCTGTTCTCCGCAATGGTAGAGGCCACAACAGTGAGGGCCCGCGTACCAAAAAAAACAAAAACAAAAACCAAAAAACAAAAAACTAGACTGACAATCTTTGACTTTAGTTCATTTACATTTAATATAATAACTAATATATTTAGGTTTATGTCCACCATCTTGCTATTTGTTTTCTATTTGTTTAATCTTTTTACTGTTGATTTATTTCTTCTTTCTTTTATGGATTAATTTTTTAAAAAATCGACTTTTGAAGAGGAATTTTAGGATCACAGCAAAATTGAGTGGAAGGTACAGAGATTTCCCTTATACCTCCAGCTCCCGCACTGCATAGCCTTCCCTATAATCAGTATTACCCACCAGAGTGGCACATTTCTTACAATGGATGAACATACATTGACACATTATTATCACACAAAGTCCATAGCTTACTTTAGGGTTCACTTGTGGTGGTGTACATTCTATGGGCTTAGACAAATGTATAATGACATGTATCCACCATTACAGGGTAGTTTCACTGTCCTGGGAAGGTCTGTGTGTCATAGGTAGACAGGAGGAAGAGGAGGGACTGGAGTAGGAGTCTCCTGAGTCCTGGGTCCTCAGAGGGACTTGATGTCCCCAATACTTGGGCCATACCCCAGGAAGGGGTCACGAGATGATTATTGGGGGGATATCTCAGGGCACAGAGGCAGTGCCTTGTTTGCTTGGGGCTGGCCCAGGAATAATGTGGACACCACAGAGATGCCCATGTCCAGCACAGTGCTGGACACCCCAGCCTGTGCAGAGTAGACAAGCGAGGCCCAAGGGAGATGCCTGCAATAACAGGCCCAAGGTAGCCTCCCAGAGATAGCTTTGTACGGTGCATGCCAGGAGGGCAAAACAGAGGTCCCGGAACTGGTTACCATAGCACATACCCAGCAGGTATGGCCTGGAGGAGCTGTGGTCACAGTTGGAAGCCACAGCGGAGAACTGGACTGGCCAGCCACATACCAGTGGTCCAAGACAGGAGATTTTAAGCCTGCTGCTGAAGCATGAACTTCAGGGAGCCTCTATGACATTCAAACTTAGATCACCTTCAGGGAGGAGGGGAGACGATGGAGAGTGAGGGAAACCTTGACAGACCAAGCATTTACTAAAAGGAGATTGAGTTAGCTTGGGGGAGGATCTGAGAGTCAGTCTAGAAATGGTTTAACAAACGCGTAGGCACAGGCTTGTTTACAACGTCTGTGGAAATGAGGATTGGTGCTTGAGAATAATTTCATCCAATTATGGGTAAAAAAACATATTTCTGTGCCTCTGAGTTACAATCTGTGTATGGCAAAACCTCCACATTTTCAAGATAGGAGCCCCAAGAAGAGATTTTTGTTAAATAAATTAATATAGCTGCATGGCATGGAATACCAGGCAGCCATTAAATGGAGGAGATTGCTTTATATGCGCTGAGAAGCCCATGAGATATTGTTTGGTGATAAAAAGCAAATGGCAGAGAAAAATGTATAGTGTGATCCCCTTTAAGTAAGAAAAAGGAAGGAAGGGAGGGAGGGAGACAGGTGGGGAGGATGAATGATAAGGACCTACCACTGCCACATAGTCAGGGTGCTGCTGCTCCAGGCCTTGGGCCCATCTGAGTGGAGGAAGAGGAAGACCCCCGTAGTAGAGCCCCCGCACATACCAGCAACCCTGACCCCACCCTCACAGGCCACCCTGCCTGTTGGTCCCCATGCCCTCCCACTGCAGAGGGCATGCCTGTGACTTCATTTCCCCCAAGATTGGCCCACAGTACTCCATCTTCAGATAGCTAATGGTCTGTTGTGGGAAACTAGATTTGATTCTTTCTACCTGGCTTTGGGTGACCAATTGGAATACAATCAGGTTTTCAAGTGGTTCCATTTTGTTTGAAGTAATGTGCTTTTGAAGACCCTGCATAACAAAAATATACATTTTTCAAGACTAATTTTTCCCTTAGACTTGGGTGTGTGTGTGCTCTTGATGCTCACTTATCTGAGGCTATTGTCATGCATTTCTACTTTAGTACTGTCTTTCCTCTTCTCCACATTGTCTCTTATACCTTACAGACTCTCTTTCTTGGATTATAGCATGGCTTACTGTGGTAGAAGTTTTGTCTGCTTCATAACATTTTACCACATGTAATTTCAAGCGCTGATTGTGTTTCTCACCTCTGGCACGAGCACTGCCACTAATGGATACCAAGCTTACACTGTGATAAGAATTTTAAAACTGCATAGTCACAGAAACCACTTACAGATCGTGAGATGCAGGGATACAACCAACAGTCTGGCTTACAAGATTCTAAACAACTATGGCAACAATTTGGTTACTGCCTAAATGGTGCCACCGTGTGGCCATATTGTGCTCTGGGACAATGTGCTGAATACTGGTGATCTTTGAAGATCATAACCCCAATTAATTTCTTTAATTTAGAGGGATTCACATTATCCTCAAAAATTGTTCACAAGGTGAGGATTTATGAATGATTTTTAGTATGAAATTTCAAATTTACATACTTTATACCTTTAGAAAAGAAGAGTGCACGAGGAGACTTAAACTTTGAGAAGAGCTGTGTAGACAGTGTGTCAAGAGGATCTGTTTTTCCTCTTTCCACCTGTGCTGGGGTGTCCAAAGAAGAAAACCCTTCATTAGAGCATGTGACAGATCCAGTAATGGTCATTACATTTATCAGGTACTGACTGTGGCCAGCCTCAATGCTAAGCACTCCATGCATTTATTTAATAATTTACTTATTCATTCAACTGTTATTTCTTGCATTCCTACCAGGTGACAGGCACTCATGATACAGGGAAGAATCAACAGGAGTTCCTCGTGTATATAATATACACTATATAATCTACTGGCTTCACCACAACCCTGTGAGGTAGGTACTATGTTAATCTTTGCTTTTTGTATTGGGAAACTGTGTCATGGAGCAGTGACTTGAATCAGTGGTTGGGAGATGCCTCTGCCACCCATGGTCTCCAGCAGAGGCCATCTCCTGGGGGATGGAAGGGCCACACATGGGAGGAGCACTGCCTGGCACGCCAGGAGATCTCCATGTCTCCATCTTCTGTGGATTTTCCACTCACTCACTCACTCATTAGCTTCTGTATAAGGAGCTCTTGAAGACACACATGAACAATCAATTAGGGCTACTTAGTGGGAACCTTAAGTTGGAAGGGCCTTGAGAGGTGATTCAGTTCTCCCTCCAACCTAGCACAGCATCCACTGCAGGGGGGCTTCTGCTTTGGCTTGTGTATGTTCAGTTTTAGAGGACTCAGCCCTTGAAAAGCAGTGGATGAAACAAGCCAAGCTTCCCTTTATATTTGAAGAAAAACATAGAAGTCCTATAAAGAAGTGAATCTTCAATTTCAATTAGTATTTTATCCACTCGTGAAATTAAGACTTAGATATTTCTTTGCCTAAAATGCCAAATACTTAAAACATATAGATTGAGTAGTCCCTTCAGACCCTCAGAACTGTCAAGATCTATCATCTACTATATATTGGGGAACTGATGGAATTGTTGCATATGAGCTAGGTCTATTTCCGGGCCCTCTGTTCTATTCCACTGGTCTATTCATCTATCCCTGTGCCAGTACCAAACTATCCTAATTATTATGGCTTCAGAATATATCCTGATATCTGACAGAGCAAATCGCACCTCTTTATTTTTCTCTTTGCGAAGTCTCTTGGCGATTTCAAATAAATTTTGTGTGTCTGTGTTAATATAGGTTTTATTATTATTTACCTATGATGAGATGACTGCTATTGAAAAGATCCCAGGAAGAGGGAACACACTGCCACACCATGGGGGCTACAGAGGGAAGCACGGGCATCAGGGATGAGGCAGAAAGAGGGGGAGAAACTGTGGACACGAGCCTTTATTGTAGTTTTTGCAGAAAGAAATCGGTAAAGCAGGATAAGCAGATTTAGGATTGGCTAGTTTGAATAATTTCAGTGAGCTCTAGAGCATAGGGGTTCCCCTAGTTGTACAGTACCAGCTCTGGGTGATTAGGGCAAGTGGACCAGAGTGTGAGAGCCTATAAAGGAGGTGGATTGGGTCATTTGAATATGAAAGAAATGCTCTCAGGTGTGGTGTTTATTATCTCTAGGAATTGGCTAACCCTGGGAGGGACAGTCCCTCCAGGGTTAACAAGACCTCAGATATCAAAGCATCAGAATCCAGAAAATAAAAGACATGAGTAATACCATATCCATTTTAAATTATTTTAAAATTTACCTGTAATAAATTCTGTGATATATAGTTTTATAAGTTTTTCAAATGCATACATGGGTGTATCAATTACCAGAATCATGATACACAAGAATTCCATCAGTTCCCCAAATCTTTCATTCTGTTCCCTAGCCCCAACCCCTGGCAACCACCAATCTAATTTGCCTTTTTCAGAATATCGTATAAATGCAATCACACAGTAGGTAGGTAATATTTGGAGTGGCTTCTTTTACTTAGAATAATGCTCTTGAGTTTCATCTAACTTATTGTGTATATCAGTAATTAGTTCCTTTTTTAATGAGGTAGAATTCACTCAACAAAATTGACTGTTCTAACCATTTTAAAGTGTACTATTCAGTGGGATTTAGTACCATATAATGTTGTGCAGTCATCACCACTATCTAGTTCCATAACATTTTCATCTCCCCAAAAGGAGATGCTCTACTTATGAAGCAGTCATCTCCTTCCGCCCTCTCCTCATCCCTTGGCAATTACAAATCTGCTTTTAATCTCTGTAATTTGCTTACTTTAGATATTCATACAGATAAAAACCATGCAATTTGTGACCTTTTGGTCTGGCTTCTTTCACTTAACATATTGTTTTGAGGTTCATCCATGTTGTAGCATGTATCAGTACCTTATTCCTTTTTGTGACTAAGTAATATTGTATAGATAGAGCACATATTGTTTACTTATTCATCCATTGATGGATTTGTGTTTGCCTTTGGCTATTGAGAATAGTGCTGCTCTGAACAAGTGTGCACTTGTATGTGTTTCATTACTTGTTTTCAATTCCCCTGTGTACATACTTAAGAGTGGAATTGCTGGGTCACCTAGTAATTCTAGCTTAATTTGTTTAGGTACATCAAACTATTTTCCACAGCAGCTGCACTGTTTTACATTCCCACCAGCAATGCATGAGGGCTCTAATTTCTCCAGGTCTTGGCCAACGTATGTTATTTTTTGTTTTGTTGATTATAGTCATCCTAGTGCATAGTGTCTCGTGATTTTGATCCGCATTTCCCAAATGATTAATCACATTGAACATCTTTTCATGTGCTTGTTGGTCATTTGTATATCTTCTTTGGAAAAATGCCTATTCAAATCCCTTGCCCCATATTAATTGAGTAGTTTGTCTTTTTGTTATTGACTTGTAGGAGTTCTTTATATATTTTGGATACAAGAACCTTATCAGATATATGATTTGCAAATATTTTTTCTCATTCTGAGGATTGTCTTTTCACTCTCTTGATAATGTACTTTGAAGCACAAAATTTTTAATTTTGATGAAGTTCAGTTTATATTTTCTTTGTTGCTTATGCTTTAGATGTCATTTCTAAGAAACCATAGTTAAATCCAAAGTCACAAAGAATGACCCCTTTTATTCTATGAATTTTAGAGTCTTAGCTCTCACATTTAGATTTTTGATCCACCTTGAGTTAATTTTTATTTATCATGTGAGACAGGAATCCAATTTAATTCTTTCACATGTTGAATATCTAGTTGTCTTGGTACCATTAATTTAAGAGACTATTTTTCCCCATTGAATTCTTTTGGGCACCCAGGTTGAAAATCAATTGACTACAAACATATGAGTTTATTTCTGGACTCTCAATTCTATTTCACATATCTCTGTATCTATTATTATGCCAGTACCACATTGTGTTGATTACTGTTGTTTTGTAGTAAGTTTTTTGTTTGTTTGTTTGTTTTTAACACCTTTATTGGAGTATAATTGCTCTACAATGGTGTGTTAGTTGCTGCTGTATAACAAAGTGAATCAGCTATACTATACATATATCCCCATATCCCCTCCCTCTTGCGTCTCCCTCCTATCCTCCCTATCCCACCCCTCCAGATGGTCACAAAGCACCGAGCTGATCTCCCTGTGCTATGCAGCTGTTTCCCACTAGCTATCTATTTTACGTTTGGTAGTGTATATATGTCCATGCCACTCTCTCACTTTGTCACAGCTTACCCTTCCCCCTCCCCATATCCTCAAGTCCATTTTCTAGTAGGTCTGTGTCTTTATTCCCGTCTTGCCCCTAGGTTCTTCATGACCTTTTTTTTTTCTCTTCCTTAGATTACATATATATATTATGTGTTAGCATACGGTATCTGTTTTTCTCTTTCTGACTTACTTCACTCCGTATGACAGACTCTAGGTCCATCCACCTCACTACAAATAACTCAATTTCGTTTCTTTTTATGGCTGAGTAATATTCCATTGTATATATGTGCCACATCTTCTTTATCCATTCACCTGTTGATGGACACTTAGGTTGCTTCCATGTCCTGGCTATTGTAAATAGAGCTGCAATGAACATCGTGGTATGTAACTCTTTGAATTATGGTTTTCTCAGGGTATATGACCGGTAATGGAATTGCTGGGTCGTATGGTAGTTCTATAAAATGGCATCTTTCTGAAGTCCATAATGGTTACTTTATCTACAGACAGACACTAAGTAAAAGCTGTGGCGAGGCGGTCGGTGGGCCCGCCGCAGCGGGCGCTGGTGAGGCGCTGGGACTCGGCGGGCTCCGCAGCAGCCGCCACCGCCGCGAAAACAACACGGCGGCGGCCGCCGCCCGCCGCCGCCGCCCGCCGGCGGGAGGGGCGGGGCCCGGACGCTGGTTGGGGAAGCCCGAGCGCCGCGGCCTCCGAGCCGGCGGGCCGGGCATGCGCGGACGGCGGCGGGCGCGAGGGCCACCGCGAGGACGCTGCAGTCCTTGTAGTAAGTTTTGAAATCAGGAGGTACAAGTCTTCCAACTTTGTTTTTCTTTTTCAAGATTATTTGTCTATTTAAGTGCCCTTGCAGTTCAGTATGAATTTAGGATTGGCTCTACCATTAATTTTTTTTTTTTTTGCGGTACGCGGGGCTCTCACTGTTGTGGCCTCTCCCGCTGCGGAGCACAGGCTCCGGACGCGCAGGCTCAGCGGCCATGGCTCACGGGCCCAGCCGCTCCGGGGCATGTGGGACCTTCCCGGACCGGGGCACGAACCCGCGTCCCCTGCATCGGCAGGCGGACTCTCAACCACTGCGCCACCAAGGAAGCCCTCTTCCATTACTTTTTTAAAAAGCTGCCATGGGATTTTGGTAGTGATTTCATAGACTATGAGGATTGCTTTGAAGAGTACTGGCATATTAACAATATTAAGTCTTCCATATCATGAACAGCAGGCATCTTTTTATTTACTTAGGTCTTTAGTTTCTTTAGCATTTTTTTTTTCAGTTTTAATTGTACAAAACTTACACCTCCTTAGCTAAAATTTTTCCTATGTATTCTTTTTGATGCTATTGTAAATTGAATTGTTTTCTAAATTTCATTTTTGGGTTGTTCATTATTAGTGTATTGAAATACAGCTGATTTTTGTGTCTTGATCTTGTACCCTGCAGCTGTGCTAAATTCACTTATTCGCATCAATATCTTCGTGTGTTTGTGTTGATTCTCTAAGATTTTGTATAAATAGGACCCTGTCACCTTTGAATAGAAATAATTTCAGTTCTTCCTTGTTAACTTGAATGCATTTTATTTGTCTTTTTGACCGAACTGCTCTGGCTAGAACTTCCAGTACTATGTTGGATAGCAGTGGTGAGAGTGGCAGTCTTATCATGTTCTTGACACTAGGGGGAAACTTTCAGTCTTTCATCATCATTTTTAATTGAAATATAGTTGATTTACAACATTAGTTTGAGGCATACAACATAGTAATTCAGAATTTTTACAGATTTATACTTCATTAAAAGTTATTACAAGATAATGGCTATAATTCCCTGTGATATACAATATATCCTTGTTACTTATCTATTTTACACATTGTAATTTCTCTTAATCTCATACCCCTAACTTCCTCTCCTCCCCCACTTCCCTCTCCTTTTTGGAAACCGTTAGTTTGTTTTCTATACCTGTGAGTCTGTTTCTGTTTTGCATATACATTTGTTTGTTTTATTTTTAGATTCCACATATAAGTGATATCATACAGTATTTGCCTTTCTCTGACTTATTTCACTAAGCATAATATTCTCTAGCTCCATCCGTGTTGCTGCAAATGACAGAATTTCATTAATTTTTATGGCTGAGAAATATTCCATTCCATACCACATCTTCTTTATCCATTTGTCTGCTAATGGGCACTAGGGTTGCTTCCATATCAAAATATCAGAGTGTTTTGCCTATGTTCTCTTCTAGAAGTCTTATAGTTTCAGGTCTTATATTTAGGTCTTTAATCCATTTGGAGATTATTTTTGTGTATGGTGTGAGGAAATGTTCTAATTTCATTGTTTTACATGGAGCTGTCCAGTTTTCCCAGCACCCCTTGTCAAAAAGACTGTCTTTTCTCCATTGAATATTCTTGTCTCCTTTGTCATAGATTAATTGACCATAGGTGTGTGGGTTTATTTATAGGCTCTCTATTCTGTTCCATTGATCTATGTGTCTGTTTTTGTGCCAGTACCATGCTGTTTTGATTTACAGTAATCTAGTCTAGTAGTCTAGTCTGAAGTCTGGGAGGGTGATACCTCCAATTTTTTTCATTTTTCTCAAGATTGATTTGGCAATTTGGAGTCTTTTGTGGTTCCATATGAATTTTAGGGTTATTTGTTCTAGTTCTGTGAAACATGTCATGGGTATTTTGATAGGGATTGCATTAAATCTGTAAATTGCTTGGATTTATCAAAATTGTATTTTGATAGGGATTGCATTAAATCTGTAAATTGCTTGGAGTAGTATGGTCATTTTAACAATATTAATTCTTCCAATCCAGGAGCATGAGCTATCTTTCCATTTCTTTGTATCATCTTCAGTTTTCTTCATCAGTGTTTTATAGTTTTCAGAGTATAAGACTTTTGTCTCCTGGTTTAAGTTTAGTCCTATGTATTTTATTCTTTTTGATGCAATTGTAAATGGGATTTTTTCTTGCTTTCTTTCTGATAGTTCATTTAGTGTATAGAAAAGCAACAAATTTCTGTATATTAATCTCCTATCCTGCAACTTTTCTGTTTTGTTTTTTGTTTTTTTTTTTTTTTGTGGTACGCAGGCCTCTCACTGCTGCGGCCTCTCCCGTTGCGGAGCACAGGCTCTGGACACGCAGGCCCAGCGGCCATGGCCCACGGGCCCAGCCGCTCCGTGGCATGTGGGATCCTCCCAGAGCGGGGCACGAACCCACGTCCCCTGCATCGGCAGGCGGACTCCCAACCACTGTGCCACCAGGGAAGCCCTCTGAATTTATTATTTAATTCTGATAGTTTTTTTGGTGGCAGCTTTAGGGTTTTCTATATATACTATTGTGTCATCTGCAAATAGTGACAGTTTTACTTCTTCCCTTCCAATTTGGATGCCTTTTATTTCCTTTTCTTCTCTTATTGCTGCAGCTAGGACTTCCAATATTATGTTGAAAAGAAGTGGCTAGAGTGGGCACCCTTGTCTTGTTCCTGGATTTAGAGGAAAAGCTTTCCTTTGAGTTTTAAATTAGTTGTAGTTTTGTCATAAATTATCTTTATTATTTTGAGATATGTTCCCTCTATACCCACTTTGATGAGTTTTCTTTTTTATCATAAATTGGTGTTGAATTCTGTCAAATGCTTTTTCTGCATCTATTGAGATGATGTGATTTTTATCCTTCCTTTTGTTGATATGTTTTATCACATTTTGATTTGCCAATGTTGAACCATCTTTGTGACCCAGAGATAAATCCAAATTGATCAAGATATTTGATGATTTTTATATGTTGTTGATTTCTGCTGGCTAATATTTTGTTGAGGATTTTTGCATCTATATTCATCAAAGATATAGGCCTGTAATTTTCTCTTTTTTTGTAGTGTCTTTGTCTGGTTTTGGTATTAGAGTAACTGTGGCCTCATAGAATGAGTTGGGAGTGTTGAATCCTCTTCAATGTTTGGAAATACGTTGAGTAAGAGAGGTATTAATTCTTCTTTATATGTTTGATAGAATTCTTCTGTGAAGCCATCTGGTCCTGGACTTTTGATTCTGATAGCTGTTTTTTTTAAATTGCAAATTCAATTTCACTGCTAGTGATCAGTCTGTTCAAATTGTCTGTATCTTCTTGATTCAGTCTTGGCAGGTTGTATGTTTCTAGAAACTTGTCCTTTTCTTCTAGGTTGTCCAGTTTGTTGGCATATAGCTGTTCATAGTATTCTCTTATGATTTTTTGTATCTCTGTGGTATTAGTTGTTGTTTCTTCTCTTTTGTTTCTTATTTTATTTGGGTCCTCTCTCTTTTTTTCTTGGTGAGACTGGCTAAGAGTTTATCAATTTTGTTTATCTTCAGAAAACCACCTCTTGATTTCAGTGACCTTTTCTATTGTTTTTTAAATCTTGATTTTATTTATTTCCTCTCTGATCTTGATTATTTCCTTCCTTCTGCTGACTTTGGGCTTTGTTCTTCTTTTTCTGATTCTTTTAGGTGGTAGGTTAGGTTGTTTATTTGAGATTTTTCTTATTTCCTGAGGATGGCCCATATTGCTTATAAACTTCCATTTTAGAACTGTTTTTGTTGCATCCCATAGATTTTGGAGTGTTGTGTTTCTGTTTTCATTTGTACTGAGGTATTTTCTGATTTTCTCTTCAATATTTTTGTTGACCCACTTTTTTTTTAGTACCATATGGTTTAGCTTCCATGTGTTTGTTCTCTTTCCATTTTTCTTTTTGTAACTGACTTCCAGTTTCATACAATTGTGGTCAAAAAAATGTTTGATATAATTTCTGTCTTCTTAAATGTGTTGAGGCTTGTTTTATGTCCTAGCATGTGCTCTATCCTGGAGAAAGTTCCACGTACAGTTGAAAAGTATTTGTATTCTGCTGGTTTTGTATGCAATGTCCTATAGATATCTGTTAAGCCCAACTTGTCTATTGTGTCATTTAAAACCACTGTTGTCTCATTGATTGTCTGTCTGGATGATCTGTCCATTGATGTAAGTGGTGTTTTTGTTTGTTTGGTTGGTTGGTTTTTTGGCTGTGTTGGGTCTTTGTTGCTGTGCATGGGCTTTCTCTAGTTGTGGCAAGTGGGAGCTACTCTTTGTTGTAGTGCACAGGCTTCTCCTTGTGGTGGCTTCTCTTGTTGCGGAGCATGGACTCTAGGCGCCATGGGCTTCAGTGGTTGTGGCACATGGGCTCAGTAGTTGTGGCTCACGGACTTTAGAGCACAGGCTCAGTAGTTGTGGCACACAGGCTTAGTTGCCCCATGGCATGTGGGATCTTCCTGGACCAGAGATAGAACCCATGTTCCCTGCATTGGCAGGCGGATTCTTAACAACTGCACCACCATAAGTGGGGTTTTAAAGTCCCCTACTATTATTATATTATTGTCCATTTTTCCCTTTATGTCTGTTAATATTTGCTTTATATATTTAGGTGCTCCTGTATTGGTTCAACATTGTAATGTCCTCTTTTTATACTGATCCCTTTATCATTATATAATGCCTTTGTTTTTCTTTATAGACTTTGTTTAAAAGCCTATTTTATCTGATAGGAGTATTGCCATCCCATTTTCTTGTCATTTACCTTTGTATGAAATATCTTTTCCCATCCCCCCACTTTCAGTCTGTGTGTGTCTTTAGCCTTTAAGTGAGTCTCTTATGGACAGCATATTGAAGCATCTAGTTTTTTTTTTTAATCCAATCAACCTCCCTAGGTCTTTTGATTGAAGCATTTAGTCCACTGACATTTAAAGTAATTATTGATAAGTATATACTTATTGCCATTTTATTACTTTTTTCCCAGTTGTTTTTGTAGTTCTTCTCCTTTCATTTCTTCTTTTTTTGTTTCTTCCCTTGTGGTTTGATTACTTTCTTTAATAGTGTGCTTGTGTTTCTTTCTTTTTGGTTTTTGTGTCCCTGTTATAGGTTTTTGATTTCTGGTTACCATGGGGTTCATATATATTGACATATATTTACTTAGTAGCTGTATCTACTTGCCTTAAACTGGTAGTCATTTACTTTCAAACACATTCTAAAATATCTACATTTTTTTACTCCCCTCACACACATTTTGTGGTTTCAATGTCATGGTTTACATCTTAATGCTTATCCCTTAACTGTTTATTGTAGTTATAGTTGCTTTTACACTTCTTTGTCTTTTATTCAATGTACTGGCTTATTTAAGTTGTTGACCTTCAATCTTTACTGTATATTTGCCTTTATTAGTGTGATTTTCCTTTTCGTGTAGATTCTTTCTTCTTCTATATTTAGATTATATTCTTCAGCATTTCTTTAAGGGTAGGTTTAGTATTGATGAACTCTTTTAGTGTTTGCTTGTCTGAGAGGTTCTTTATCTCTCCTTCTATTCTAAACGATAATCTTGCTGGGTAGAGCATCCTAGGTTACAGATTTTTCCCTTTCAGCACTTTGAATATGTCATGCTATTCCCTTCTAGCTGCAAAGTTTCTGTAGAGAAATCAGCTGATTGCCTTATGGGTGTTCCCTTGTATATGACTCTTTTTCTCTTGTTGCCTTTAGAATTCTCTCTTTAACCTTTTCCATTTTAATTACGGCA
Organism: Leucopleurus acutus; assembly: GCF_964270905.1. Lineage (NCBI taxonomy): Eukaryota > Metazoa > Chordata > Mammalia > Artiodactyla > Delphinidae > Leucopleurus > Leucopleurus acutus. The sequence goes on from NC_139145.1 coordinate 18,372,003, forward strand.
TGTCTTGTTGTGGATCTGTTTGGGGTCACCTTATTTGGGACCCTCTGTCCTTCCTGTACCTAGATATCTATTTCCTTCATTAGTTTTGGGAAGTTTTTAGCCAAAATTTCTTCAAATCGATTTTTGACCCCTTCGCTCTCGCTTTTCCTTCTTGAACCCCTATAATACAAATGTTGGAATGCTTAATGTTATTACAGTAATCTCTTACTTTCATTTTAAAAAATTTGTTTTTCTGTCTGCTGTTCTGATTGTGTGATTTCCATTATTCTTTCTTCCAGATCACTTATGCATTCTTCTGTATCACATAATCTGCTATTCATTACTTCTAGTGTGTTTTTATTTTAGCTATTGGATTATTAATTTCTAATTGGGTTTTTTTTTAATATTTTCTAGTTCCTTGTTAAAATGTTTTGTGTTTAGGGCTTCCTTGGTGGTGCAGTGGTTGAGAGTCCGCCTGCCGATGCAGGGGACACGGGTTCGTGCCCCGGTCCGGGAAGGTCCCACATGCCGCAGAGCGGCTGGGCCCCTAAGCCATGGCCGCTGAGCCTGCACATCCGGAGCCTGTGCTCCGCAACGGGAGAGGCCACAACAGTGAGATGCCACAACAGTGAGAGGCCCATGTACCACACAAAAAAAAATGTTTTGTGTTTAGATCAATTCTTTCCCCTAATTCTGTTAACATCTTTATTGCCAATGTTTTGAATTCTTTATCTGGTAAATTGTTTATTTCATCATTTTTTTCAGGGTTTCTCTTGATCTTTTAATTGAGAGTATTTCCTCTGCCTTTTTATTTTCTGAATTGCATGAATCAGTTACCAGTTTCAGTCTTGAAGCGATATTCTTATGTGGGAGCATCCCTATGCAAACTGTGTGTCCCTAATACCTTTAGTGGGAGGGTTGGCTTTGACATGGATGGCTGTCACATCTTTCCTCAGGGTGTGTGGGCAACTATCACCATGGTAGGGGGTGAGGCTGGAGATGGAGTTGCTAGAGCTGGAGCCCGGTGTGATGTGGGACTTCCTCTCTGCTCGGTGGCCACCAGCACCCTGTCAGGGGTCTGAGCCCAAGTTGCTGGAGCAGAAGCCCTAAGGGTCAGTCTTGAGCTGGCTCTGTTCCCTTTAAGTGTGTGTTTTTTTCCCTCTCCTTGCACTGTAACTTTTGCCCCAGAGGAGGGGAGTGCTAAAGCAAGTTGGGTCTGGGCACAGACAGGTTTGATGCACTGCCTTTGTAGGTATCTATGGCTCTATTCAGACAGTCTCAGGTGCAAACCCCCTTTGTCTCTCATAGCTAAACACTGCACCCTGCCTCTGCTACCCCTGTTCTGTTGTGAAGCCGTTCTGTTGTGAATATCTCTTTGCCTTGCCTTGGGGGCCAGCCAGCATGCCTGCACTCCTCATGAGCAGAGTCCAGGCTTATTCCACCCTTTTATTTATTGCAGTGGTCTTCCAACCAGTGAAGGGGACTTGTCTCCTCCATCTAGGATGCCAGGAATGGGACACCCAGTCTGTGGCTTGACCTGCTCACTCCCCAGGGCACATGTCTGCTCATGCAATTTCCCTTTTCCTCTGAGTCCCATCCCAGGGGCACAGGTCCCAATCCAATTGCTATGTTTTCCTTCCAACCCGATTACATGTGTATTTCTCTTACAGCTTGGTTGTACAGATGTCCTTCTGCCAGTTTTCAGTGAGGACTCTTCCACATGTAGATGTATTTTTGATGTGTTTGGGGCTGGGGCAGTGGAGAGGTGAGCTCTCTGTCCTCTTAACTCTGCCATCTTGATCTCCCTCCAGTCTTTCATCATTAAGTATGATTTTAGCTGAGGTTTTATAGATGACCTTTATCATATTGAGGAAGTTCCCTTTTATTCCTAGTTTGTTGCATATTTTTGTCATGAAAGTTTCTTAGATTTTGTCTAATGCTTTTCCTTCATCCATTGAAATGATCAAGTATTTTTTCCTTCACTTTATTAATGTGTTGTATTACATTGATTTTTGGATGTTGAATCACCCTTGCATTCCTAGGATAATTCCCAGTTGGTCATGATGTGTAATTATTTTATAAGCTTCTGGATATGGTTCTTAAAAGTTTGTAGAGAATTTTGTATCTATATTAATAAGGCATACTGTTCTGCGGTTTGTCTTTCAGTGGTTTTATCTTGTTGTGCTATCAGGGTTATGCAGGCCTCATAGAATGAGTTAGGAAGCCTTTCCTTGTCTATTTTTTGGAAGAGTTTGAAAATAATTAGTGTTAATTCTTCCTTAAATGTTTGGTAGTTTTCATCATTGAAAACATCTGGTCCTGGGCTTTCTTATTGGGAAGTTTTTGATTACTGACTCAAACTCTTTGCTTTTTTAAAAGTCTGTTCAGGTTTTCTATTTCTTCTTGAGTCAATTTAAGTAGTTTTTCTGTTTCTAAGAATGTTTCCAGCTCATCCAAGTATCTAAGTTGTTGGCATATAATTGTTCACAGAATTTGTTGGAATCCTTTTTATTTATATGTGTAAGGTCATTTAATGTCTCCACTTTCATTTGTGATTGTAATAATTTGAGTCTTCTCTTTTTTTCTTAGTCATTGTAATTAAAGTTTTGTCAGTTTGTTACTTTTTTTAAAACACCTTTATTGGAGTATAATTGCTTTACAATGTTGTGTTAGTTTCTGCTGTATAACAAAGTGGATCAGCTGTATGTATACATATATCCCCATATCCCCTCCCTCTTGCGTCTCCCTCCTACCCTCCCTATCCCACGCCTCTAGGTGGTCACAAAGCACCGAACTAATCTTCCTGTGCTACGTGGCTGCTTTCCACTAGCTATCTGTTTTATATTTGGTAGTGTATATATGTCCACGCCACTCTCTCACTTCATCCCAGCTTACCGTTCCCCCTCCCCGTGTCCTCAAGTCCATTCTCTACATCTGCATCTTTATTCCTATCCTGCCCCTAGGTTCTTCAGAACCGTTTTTTTTTTTTTTAGATTCCATATATATGTGTTAACATACGGTATTTGTTTTTCTCTTTCTGACTTACTGTACTCTGTATGACAGACTCTAGGTCCATCCACCTCACTACAAATAACTCAATTTCATTTCTTTTTATGGCTGAGTAATATTCTGTTGTATATCTGTGCCACATCTTTATTCGTTCATCTGTCGATGGACACTTAGGTTGCTCCAATATCCTGGCTATTGTAAATAGAGCTGCAATGAACACTGTGGTACGTGACTCTTTTTGAATTATGTTTTTCTCAGGGTATATGCCCAGTAGTGGGATTGCTGGGTCCTGTGGTAGTTCTATTTTTAGTTTTTTAAGGAACCTCCATACTGTTTTCCATAGTGGCTATATCAATTTACATTCCCAATAACCATGCTAGAGGGTTCTAAAGGAGACACTTTTGATTCAAATATACAAATAGATTAGCAGTAAGATTATAGAAAAAGATATATCATGCAAACAGTAACAAAAAGAAAGCAGGAAAGCCTATATTAATATCAGGTTAAATCAATGTTAAGACAAAAAATGTTTCTAGAGACCGTGAAAATTTATTACAATTAAAGTCACAATCAAGAAATATAACAATTATAAACATATATGAACACAACAGAACCCTGAAATACATGAAGCAAAACTGACCAAACTGAAGGGAGGCAAGCAATTCAACAATAATAGTTGGAACTCCAATACCAATCCCAATAATCAATAAGACAACTAGAAAATTTGCTTAGAAAATAAGCAAGAATGTAGAAGATTTGAACAACACTATCTGTTAACTACACCTAACTGACATCTATTAAATATTCCATCCAACAACACCAGAATGCAAATTCTTCTCAAGTATACATGGGATAATCTCCAGGATAAACCATATGCCATACAATAAAACAATTCTCATAAATTTAATAAATTAATTAATGTATAGATGTCAACAGCATAAGGAAATTTGAGAAATCCACATATATGTGGAAATTAACACACTTTCAAATGACCAATGAGTAGAATAAATCACAAAGGAAATTGACAAATAAGAAATTGAGCTGAATTAAATAAAAAACACAAGAAACCAAATTTATGAAATGCAGGTAAAGTCATATTTAGAGGAAAATGTACCGCTTAAAACACATATATTAGAAATCTCAAATCAATAACCTAACTTTCCACCTTAAGAAACTAGAAAGAGAAGAGGAAACTAAACCAAAGTAAGCAGAAAGAAGGAACTAATAAGGATGGTAGTGGGAGTAAGTTAAATAGGAAACAGAAAAACATAGGGAAAATTAATAAAACCAAAAGTTTGATAACATTTTAAAAAACGGACAAACCTTTAGCCATGTTAATCAAGAAAAATGAGAGAAGACACAAATTGATAAAGTCAGAAATGAAAGAGGGACTATCACCACCACCCTTACAGAAATCAAAAGGATTTTAAGGGAGTGGTATAAACAACTTCATGCCAACAGATTAGACTACTAAGATGAAATGGAAAATTCTTAGAATAAAAGACACAAGTTACCAGAACTGAATCCAGAAGAAACAGAAAACCTAAATCTTCTTGTAAGAAATACTGATAATAACTAAAAATCTTCTCAAAGCAGTGAGTGTAGATGTGGTTATTAAGAGTAGCATTAGGGCTTCCCTGGTAGTGCAGTGGTTGAGAGTCCGCCTGCCGATGCAGGGGACACGGGGTCATGCCCTGGTCTGGGAAGATCCCACATGCCACGGAGCGGCTGGGCCCATGAGCCATGGCCACAGAGCCTGTGCATCCGGAGCTTGTGCTCCGCAGTGGGAGAGGCCACAACAGTGAGAGGCCCGAGTACCGCAAAAAAAAAAAAAAAAAAAAAGAGTAGCATTAGAAGGCCTTGTGGTGATGGTAGAGTTCTGAATCTTGGTTGTGTTGGTTACGTGAATCTACACGTGTGATAAAATCTCATAGAGATACACACACACACATGTGCACATCACCATTTGGGGAAACTGGTACATGGAATATTCCTGTATGTATATATATTTTTGCTGTGAATGTATAATTATTTGAAAAGAAAACGTTAAAAAAATTATTCCAGAAAATAGAGCGGGAGGGAACACTTTTCAACTCATTCTATGAGGCCAGGATTATCCTGATACCACTCAGATAAACAAATCACAAGAAAAGAAAACTACAGACCAATATTCTTCATATCACCCAAAACAACAAAATAAAAGCAGGGCTTCCCTCATGGCGCAGTGGTTGAGAGTCCACCTGCCGATGCAGGGGACACGGGTTCGTGCCCCAGTCTGGGAAGATCCCACATGCCACAGAGTGGCTGGGCCCATGAGCCATGGCCGCTGAGCCTGCGTGTCCAGAGCCTGTGCTCCCCAGCGGGAGAGGCCACAACAGTGAGAGGCCTGTGTACCGCAAACAAAAACAAAAACAGACAAACAAAAAAACAAAATAAAAGCAAAACAAATCTGGCAAAATATATAATTATATGCCATGACCAAGTAGGATTTACCCCAGGAATGCAAAGTTGGTTTAATATCTGAAACTCAGTGAACATAATTCACAATAATAATAGAATAAAGGGCAAATGATCATCACAACAGATGCATAAAAATGTTTCACAAAATCCACCACCCTCTCGTAATAAAACCCTTCATAAACTAGGAATAGAAGGGAATTTCCTGAACCTGATAAGGAGTATTTACAAAATACCCACAGGTGACATTATACGTGGTGGTCTTAGTGGTGAAATACTAGACACTTTCGACCTAAAATCAGGAACACAAGAAGGAAGTCTACTCTCATTGCTTCTATTCAACATTGCGCTGGAGGTTTTATCCAGTGAGACTAGAGAAGGAAAAAAAAATCCAGATTGGAAAATAAGTAAAACAGTCTTTATTCACATAGAACAAGTTCCTATATATAGAAAAACCCTAAGAGACACATGCATGCACGCACACACGTGTGTGTGCTTCTACAACTTAAAAAGGAGTTCAAGAATGTTGCAGGATAGATGTATATACCAAAATTAATTGCATTTCTATAAAACAGCAATGAACAGTCTGAAAATGAAAGTAAGAAAAACAATTTCATTCACTTATCCACAAAAAGAATAAAATACATAGGAACACATTTAATGAAAGATGTGCAAGACTTGTACACGGAAGACCACAAAACATTGGTACCGAAAGCCAAGGAAGACCCAAATAAATTGAAAGATATCTTATGTCTATGGATGGAAGACTTAATATTGTTAAGATGGCAGTATTTCCCAAGTTGATTCTACAAATCCATGCAATCCCTATCAAAATCCCAGCTGGTCTTTTTTTTTTTTTTTTCAAATTGACAAACTAATGTTAAAATTCACATGGTAATGCAAGGAACCAAGAATGGCTAAAACAATCTTAAAAAAATAATAAAGTTGAAGAACATATATTTCCCAATTTTTAAACTTACTACAAAGCCATGGTAATTAAGGCAGAGTGATAGTGGCATAAGACACATAGTCCAATGGAACAGAATTGAGATTCCAGAAATAAACCCTTACATTTATGGTTAATTAGTTTTGGACAAATGTGCCAACACAATTCAATGGGGGAAAGGACAGTCTTTTCAATAAATGATGCTAGTACCACGGGATAGCCACACACAAAAGAATGAATTTGGACCATTACTTCACACAATACACAAAAATTAACTCAAAGTAGATCATATTCCTACATGTAAGAGCTAAAACTATAAAGTTCCTAGAAGAAAAATATAGGAATAAATCTTTGAGACCTGTGTGTAAGAAAAACCTCACCCGGCCTCTTGTGTGTTTCTTCTTTACTGTCACACTACTATTACACTCACAACACTTCTGACACCAGGTGTGTGAGGGTTTTCCCCACACTAAGAAATTCTGTGACACCAGCTGAGTGTCCTACAATTTAACTCAGTTCTGACACTGTGTACCTGAAGATAGCATCTCAGATCCCATAGATTATGGGCTCAGTCCCACAAGACTGCCCCCCATTCAGGTGCCAATCACAAGTAATAGGTCCCAAGTTTCCCCACAACTATCCCACTTGGCTGCAGATCAGAGGTTACCATGACCTCCTACCTCTTGGATTCACTAATTTGCTAGAACATCTCACAGAAGTCAGGGAAACACAGTTAAACAGTGAGCAATGTGGGAGCTGGGGGTGGTGACCCCTGCACAGTTGAAAATCTGAGTATAACTTTACAATTGGCCCTTTGTATCTATGGTTTCACATACACCAACTGCAGATCTTGTAGTACTGTAGTAGTGTTTACTTTAAAAAATCTTCATATAAGTGGACCCACACAGTTCAAACCTGTGTTTTCCAAAGGTCAACTGTATTTATGTTTACTGGTTATTATACAATAAAGGATATGATAAAGGATACAGATGATCTGCCAGCTGAAGAGATATATCAGGTGAGGTATGGAAGTGTCCCAAACTCAGGAGCTTCTGTCCCTGTGGAGTTGTGGTACATCACCCTCCTGGTACATGGATGTATTCACCAACCTGGAACCTATCTGAACCCCATGCTATTGGGATTTTACGGAGGCTGCCTCACATAGGCATGATCAATTATTAAGTCCATTTCTAGCCCCCTTCTCCTCTCTGGAGAACTGGCGGTGGGGCTGGAAATCCCAAACTTCTAATTATGGTTTGGTCTTTCTGGTGACTAGTCCCCATCCAGGAACCATCCACGAGTCCACCCAGTCACCTCAATGGAAAAAAAGATGCTCTTATCAAGAACTCTGTGTCAGAAATAGAGACAAAAACCAAATATATATTTCTTACTATAAATCACAATATCACATCTTGAGTTGGGCAAAGATTTCTTAGATATAACACCAAAAGCACAGGTGATAAAATGATAAATTGGACTTCATCAAAATTAAAAAATTCTGTGTTTCAAAAAGAGACCATCAATAAAGTGAAAAGATAAGCCACAGATTGGTAGAAAATATTTGCAACTTATTTATCTGATCAGGGACTTGTATCCAGAATTCACAGAGAACTGAAACTTGGAAAATGATCCAATTAAAGATGTGCAAAATATTTGAATAGACATTTTGCCAAAGAAGAAATATGAATGGCCAATATTATGAAAAGATGCTTAATATCATTAGTTATTAGGGAAATGGATATTAAAACTACAATAAAATACCACTTCTCTCCCACTGAAATGGCTACAGATGGAGACAGACGGTAACAACTGCTGGTGAGAAAGCAGCAAAATGGAAACTTTGATGCCTTGCTGGTGGGAATTTAAAATGCAGCAACCACTTTGAAAAAACAGTTTGGAAGTTTCTTCAAATGTTAAACATAGATTTACTACATCATCTGACAATCCTCTCCAAAAAAAATGTGTCCCCACAAAGACTTGTATGCAAATGTTCACAGCAGCATTGTTTACAATAGCCCAAAAATGGAAACAACTCAGATGTCCATCAACTGATGAATGGATTAACAACTGTGATATACACATACAATGGAATATTTTTCAGCCAAAACAAGTAATAAAGACAAAGGACCACATGAAGACACAGGGAGAAGCCAAAGAAAGAGACCTCAGAAGAAATCAACCCTGTCTGACACCTTGATCTCAGACATCTAGCTTCCAGAATTGTAAGAAAATAAATTTCTGTTGTTTAAGCCACCCATTCTGAGGTACTTTGTTATGGCAGCTCCAACAGATTTTGGTACCAGGAAGTTGGGTATTGCTGTAACAAATACCTAAGAATGTGGAAGTGGCTTTGGAACTAGGTAATGAGAAGAGTTTTGAGATGCATGTTAGAAAAGCCTAGATTGTCTTGAAGAGACTAAATATGGTCATTCAAGGTGATTCTTCTGAGAGCTCAGAAAGAGAGAACTGTACAGAAAGCGCCTATCACTATATCTGCTTATATATATATATATATATATATATACACTATATATATCTGTTTATATATATTTCATCATGAACAGAATATTGACACAAATATGAATGTTAAAGGTGCTTCTGGGGAAGTCTCAGATGGATATGAGGAATGTTATTGGAAACTGGAGGAAAAGCAGTCCTTGTTACAAAGTGGCAGAGAACTTGACCAAATTGTGTTCTAGTGTTTTGTAGAAAGTAAAAGTTGTCAGTAATGAACTTGGATATTTAACGGAGGATACTTCTAAGCAAAATGTTGAAGCTGTGACTGGGTTTCTCCTTGCTGCTTATAGTAAAGTGTGAGAGGGAGACAACTGAAAAAGAAACTATTATGCAAAAAGGAACCAGAACTTGAAGGCCAAAAATTCTCAGCCTATTCATATTGCAAAAAAATGAGAAAGTGTGTTCAGGAGAGAACACCAAAGATGTGGCTGGACAGTCTTTACTAAAGAGATTATGGGTGTGTGACATGGATCCAATCACAGCAGAAGCACAGTCAGCTTGGACTGAAGAGGACAGAGGTGGGATGAAATGAAGGAAGGCTGTCAGACTTCTGGGGTTCTACAAGCAGAAAATTAGATGATAGAGATATCTGGATGCAAACATGCATCATCCTTCGAGTACAGGGAGGAATGACTCTAAGGGTGGGTCAGGGGTCAGCAGAGCTGCTACTACCACCATGGGTCCCGAACGCACAGGCCCAGGCAGCAGGACTATTTCCTCATTGGTTCCAGAGGGTTTGGGGATAAAATTCTGGGAGAAGAGGGCAGAGCCACCACCCTTGTTGGACAGAAAATTCAGCCAAAGTGGATTTCCTTAAAATCTGATGGAACTTTCCACAGAAGTTTCTTAAAATTAGCCACATATATTAATGTCACACAAAAAATGTCAGCACGCAAATGTGTGCTGTAGAAATATTGCAGACTGGAGAGTAAAAGTTGTGAGTTCTAGTACTGATGTTGATATAATAAACTAAATCTTTGAATAAATTAAAAATGTAACGGAATTTGCCCTGCTAGGTTTTGGGCTTGCTTAGGACTTGTCAGCCTTCTTCTTTCCAATTCTTCCTTTTGGAATGGGAATATCTATCCAATACCTGTTCCACCATTGTATTTTGGAAGCCCATAACTTGTTTTGTTTCATAGGTTCACTATTGTAGAGGAATTTTGCCTCAGGATGAATCATACCACTAGTCTCACTCATATCTGATTTAGATGCTATTTAGATGAAATTTAAGACTTAGAGTTGTTGTTGGAATGGCTGTTGACTTTTGTGGCTGTTGGAATGGGACATATATTTCACATCTGAGGACTTGAAATTTGGAGGCTGAGAGGGTGGAGTGTTATAGGTTAAATTGTATCCTTGCAAAATACATATGTTGAAGTCCTAAGCCCTAGTACCTCAGAATGTGACTGTATTTGGATACAGAGTTTTTAAAGAGGCAATTAAGGTTGAATGAGGTTATTGGGAGTGGGCCCAAACCCAATTCGACTTGTGTCCTTAAAAGAAGAGATCAGGACATGCACACACAGAGAAAAGAAAGACCATATGAAGATACAGGGAGAAAAGACACAGGCCATCTACAAACCAAGGAGAGAGGCTTCAGGAGAAATCAACTCTGCTGACAACTTGATCTCAGAATTGTGAGAAAATATATTTCTGTTGTTTAACAACAACAACAAAAAAGAACTACTAATACAAGCTGCTATACAGATGAACCTCAAAAACATGCTAAGTGAAACGAGGCACAAGAGACCATATATTGTAAGAGTCTGTTTATATGAAAGGTGTCCAGAAGAGGCAAATTTATAGAGACAAAAAGTACATTAGTGGTTGCCCAGGCCTGTGAGTAAGAATGGGAAGTGACTGCAAATAGGCATGAGTTTTCTTTTTGGGTTAATAGAAATGTTATAAAATTAGATATTGGTGAAAGTTACACACTTTACAAAGTTACTAAAGATTCTTGAAGTGTAATATTAATACAGGTGAATTTTATAGTACATAAATTATATCTCAATAAAGTTGTTTTAAAAATTAATGGTTGAAAAAATTCCTTAAGATGATACTCGTTGGATAACAAATTTTAATGTGTCTATAATTAGGATTTATTCTTTAACTGAGAACCTTCAAATACCTGGAACAACTCCATTCATATTGTGGTAGAATATCCACCCATCATAAATTTTTCTTTTATTTCATTTTAAAAAGGGCTTTGAAGCACAGCAGGCGGATAAAACACTGGGAGATTAAGTCAGTCTTGTTAAAATTTTTTGCATAAAAATGAAAGTCAAACTCCTGAATTTTAGAACCCACTAGAATATTTAAGTATAGCCCTTTAGATGTTGGTTACACAAAATCATACTTCCCTCCTCTGCCTGCTGAGAGCAGCAATGACTGGAATAACTCCTTTGAAAAATGACCTGGCCTGGTAAAAGGTCACGGGTCATTCACTAAGTGATAACAATTCAAAATAAGGCAAAAAGATTTCAAAACAAACAAACAAAAAAAACAAAACCGAAGAAGTGGGGGTAATTACTAAAACCTCAAAGATTTTTATATAGTCTGAATATTCTAATGTATTCACCATTCAACTAAAAATATTAACTTCAGTCAGAATACTTATAGGGAGCCAAATTCTGAGTTCAAATTTAAATTGCCAGGTCACTTCTCCCATCCCATAGACACAAACTTACTGAAAAGGAATGACACAAAGGCCTACAGGATCTGCTAAGAGGCAGAAAACAGAGATTAGGAGGAAGGTAAAGCACGACCTTCAAAACAGGAATTCAAGTTTTAGGTCCCAGATAACATAGCTCCTGGACATAGAGCTGCCTAAAAAGATACCAGTTCTCTACCTGTAAGTTTTGACTTCTGGTCATTATAAACTGTCTTGGAAACCTTACTTCCCAGGGAAGGGGACGGGGAGCCAAGAAGGGACACCTGGAAAGTAAGGTTCTCTGGGAAGGAGAGGAAGATGGGGGACAGCACATCCACTCTGGCTTCCCGCATCCCGTGGGTTCCCTCCTGTGGTCCTCCTTCCCCCTAGACGCCTGGGTGGCTATGCCATCTCGCAGGATCTCGGCAGCACAGGTTCTGAACGGCTTTCACCTGGGGCATCCGGTGCTGACCCCAGAGCTCCAGCATAGAGTGAGCGCTGCTAAGCCCGGAGCTGTTCGGGTTGGGGGAACACCGCCAGTCACTTTCCCGCGAAGAAGCTGGGGACTGGCCGCGGGAAGGGCGGCTGCACCCCAGGCAGCCGGTCCTCCACTTGCCAACACCCGAGGCCCGCAGCAGCGGTCCGGAAGCAAGCGAGGCCTCTCGCAGGTCTCGCGCCCCCTTTATTCACTCACTCGTTCCAACAACGCGTCACAGGCGGCACGCCCGACAGTCAGTTGCTAATGGAAACCTCTCTGAGCCACTGACTCCATTTGAAGGACCCGACCGTTCAGTATTGTGCCTCATGGGCGGTTACCTGAGCTGGCCTTACCGACGCCAGCAGTCGCCTGCTCTGCGAAGCGGGGACCAGCCGGAGAGAACCGAGCTCCTCGGGCCTGCGCAATCCGCCCGCCGTTTTCCCCTCCCTTTCCGGTTTCACTCGGCGGTCCCAACCCTGGACCTGCCTCGCAGGCTGTCATACGAGGATCCTGTGGCTTCACCCTGTCGTCGTTGGCACCGTCGGCTGTTTATCATAGCCCATCAGTGGCAATATCTAATCCAGCAAGCCTGGTGTTTATTTCTGGGGGTCTTTTCCTCGGTGCCCTGGAGTAGAAGCCACTGCTGTCTGCTTACAGCTCCAAGATGTTCTGTACCTCAGTGATCCCGAAGATGGCACCTGCTAAGGGCAAACTGACACTCCTTTTGGCTCTGAAGCAGATAATCATCTGTATGTGGTCTTCACTGTCTGTTCACCTCCCAAACTTTTGTGGAAAGGAGATCCTGGTGAGGGCCCTCGAAGAAAGCAGTCAACTGAGAGCCAAGGAAGAGAAGGACCTGACAGCCCTGGCTGAGAGCAGGAAAGGGCTAATGAAGCAAAAGAAAGGACACTCAGCTCCCGAGAGTCAGGACGAACAGAGAAGTGGCTCGAACCCCGGTGGGAATGCGCAGTCTGTGTTTCGAGGGCCGATGGCCAATGGGGTCCTCTCTTCCTTTGTGCCTGGGCCTGGGCCTCTGAAGAGAGACTTCTGTTCCAAGAGCTCTGAAGATATCCTGATTGGGAAATCCCAGACCTACTTTCTGAGCTCATGCAGCAAACGAAATGCCATCTCCAGTTCATACAGCTCCACTAGAGGTTTCCCACAGCTGCAGAAGAGTGGTCCAGGTGCAGCGGGGCTCCTGGGCCCAGCCTCATTGCATCCTCGTGTGCTTTCAAAGAAAGCCAGTGAGGAAGGCTGTCAGTCTAGCCCTTCAGCCTCAGTGGAACCACAGAAGAAGACCAAGCGTGAAAAGGTTGTGGATGGCCCCTTAGAGCAGAAACAAAACTTATATTGCTCACAGCCATCTGATAGCTCCAGACACCGGAAACAGAAACGCAAGATTCCTCTGCTGATGCCCTCGAGACGAAATGGCCCACTGATTTTGCCCCCACCACCCCAGCTAGGTTATCGAGTCATTGCTGAAGACCTTGACATGGAGAAGAGAGCTGCGATCCAGTGGATCAACAAGGTCTTGGAAGGGTAAGACAGAAGCTATCTCAGACTGCAGAGCCCCTCAGCCTTCTTGTTTCCACTCTGCCAGCCCCCAGAACTAATTCACAACTGAGGAGCTTCTGGAAGATGTAGAGCTCCCCAGGCCCAGTGGTCTTCCCGTAGCTGGCTGGAGCAACCACTTATATGGGCTGTTTGTCCTGGTTTTCCCTGTTTGTCTTGCTCCACCTGGCTTAAAAAAATTTTGTTCCTTTTCCCTGGCCCACCAGGGTCTGTTCCCCAGTACTTTGCTGCTTGGCCCCTCAGTGGTTCCCCAGTGGTCAGGATCCTTGCAACAAAAGAGGGACACTTTGGACCAGTGTTCCTCCAGGCAGGAGCAATATACCACTGCTATAATATAGTATACCAACTATACCACTGCTGCTATAGTTGCCTCTTCCCACCTTCTCCATTTTCTTAATTGGGCCCTGGTCCATCTTTCTTAGAATCTATATATTCTCTCTCTCTCTCTGAACATTTGGTACCGCATGAACACTCAGTTGATGAACAAAGTCATATATGTCACATACATATAGTCACATATTTATATGTCATATATATTTATATATAAAGTCATATATAATGTAATATATATTATGTGTATACTATATATTATATAATGTAACATAAGAATACACAGTATATATACATTATATATTACATATGTATAATATACTATGTATATATGTATAACATATGTATATATGTGTATAATTAGTATGTGATTATAATGTATAATATCAATATATAATATTTGTAATATTGCATGTATATATTACATATTCATATATAATACATATAACAGTGCATATTACATTTTATAACATATACATATACATGTTTAATACGTTATGTATAGAATATATATATTTTTGATTTTGCATATTTTATTTTATTAGAATTATAATATAACAGTTATTATTTTTCTCACATATTTATTGCTTTTTATTTTTATTTATTTATTTATTGGAGTATAGTTGCTTTACAATGTTGTGTTAGTTTCTGCTGTACAGGGAAGTGAATCAGCTATATGTATACATATATCCCCTCTTTTTTGGATTTCCTTCACATTTAGGTCACCAAAGAGCATTAAGTAGAGTTCCCTGTGCTATACATTAGTTGTCTATTTTTTCATTAGTTATCTATTTTTATCTATTTTATACATATTAGTGTATGTGTCAATCCCAGTCTCCCAATTCATCCCACTCACCCTCCCCCTTGGTGTCCATACCTTTGTTCTCTACATCTGTGTCTCTGTTTCTGCCTTGCAAGCAGCTTCATCTGTACCATTTTTCTAGATTCCACATGTATGCTTTAATATATGATATTTGTTTTTCTCTTTCTGACTTACTTCACTCTGCATGACAGTCTCTAGGTCTATCTACATCTCTACAAATGATGCAATTTCATTCCTTTTTATGGCTGAGTAATATTCCATTGTATATATGTACATCTTCTTTATCCATTCATATATAATATTACATTACATTACATATAATAATATATGTTGAATACATATGTGACTTTTTGCTAATTTGTCAAATATTCCTATCTTTGCTTTTTGAATTCACAGTGGAGGAAGAATTGGCTTGTATGAGTGGCCAGACTTTTAACTTTTCAGGTTTTCTGTGGCCCAGCTGGGAAATCTGGAACCACTTTACACCTCTAGATGCTGAGTCCTGATTTCTGTGTTTTGGAAAGGCACTTGCCTTTTCTCTCTCTGCTTGTCACCTGCCTACCTGACCTCACTATGGGCTGGATCATGCCTAGTGTATGTTAGGGAATGATGTGACAACTTTAGTCTTTTAAAAAATTTTAAATATGATATAATTTTAGACTTGCAGGATAGTACAGAGATCCCCAACTAGTCTTCATCTAGCTTCTCCTAAAGTTAACATCTTAAAGAACAGTTATTGAAACCAGGTAATTAACACTGTTACAATGTTATTAGCTAAACTTCAGACTTTAATTGGATTTCCCCATTTTTCCAGTAAAATTTTCTCCCTGTGTCTGTATCAGTCCAGAATCCCACATTTCATTTAGTTGTCATGTCTCCTTAGTCTACTCCAAAGTGTGACCATTTTTCTATCTTAATATCTTTTGTGACCTATATACATTTGAAGAGTACCAGTTAGGTATTTTGTAGAATTTTCTTCAGTTTGGATTTGTCTGCTGTTTTCTCATGAGTACATTGAGCTTATGGATTTTTAAGAAAAAATCCCACATAGGTGATGTATCCTTCTCAGCATATGGGAAATTTTAATCTTGATCACCTGATTAAGGTGGAATCCACCAGCGTTCTCCACTGAGTAGTTACTATTTCTCCCTATTTAATACATAGTTAAGTGAGTCATACTTCGATGCTACACAAAACTCCTGTTTATCCTTAAACTTTCACCACTAATTTTGCCATCACCAGTGGATCTTGCCTGCAGCAATTATCATTGTGGTGTTCTAATGGTGATTTTCTGCCTCTCTTGTTCTTCTACATTTAATTAGAATTCTTCTCTAAGGAAGAGTTCTCTGCATTTATTTATTTATTCAGTCATTTATATCTGTATGGACTCATCAATATTTATTTTTTTATTTGGGCTCTATCTATTATTATCACTGTTAATTTTGTTGCTCAAATTGTTCCAGATTTGACCATTATAAGTTCTTTCAGATCAGATACTGAGTCTTTTTAACATGGCTGCATCTTCCTCCCCACTTTTCCCAACGATTTATTTACTGTCTAGCCCACAAGATGCTCCAGGGTTATCTTGTATTTTACCTGCCCCAGTTCTGGAGTCTACCACTTTTCCAAGGAGCTTTGGTTCCTTTTATTGGAGAAGAAATTTAGAAAACAAAATCTGGGCATTTTGGTGTGCTCATGGCTACTAGGGAGTATTTTTTTTTCTAGGTCCTCTCAGCGGACAGAACTGGAAATATATGTTCCCATTTACACACACTTACATATATTTCTGTATTTCTCTATGCTTCTGTGGGTGTGTATGCATCTGTGTGTGTGTGTGTAAATGAGTTCATACTGATACCTCAGACTCTAATATAGTGTAGAACCAGGGTTCATTTTAGAAATGTTCCCCTTGGCTTATGTGTAACTTCTTCCACAGTTTCTCCAGAGAAACCTGGTTTAATTATCTACAGTATATTTACTTATTTGTCCAATTAAAAATGCACGTAGTTTCACAATTTCCAACCCTGTGAGCAATTTACTGAAGTGTTTGTGTACAATTCTTTCTGTATTTAGCCTTGCAGCATCCACGAAAACACTGCTTTTAAAAATTACTTGGTTTAACTCCTTTCAGCAACCCTGCAGCAAGGTTATGTAATCAATTTGTACCACACTTAGATTCATTTGTCATAGTCTGCATTCCATTTTGGGTTCCTCCAACAACCTGGTTGATTTTGATTTGCAAAGTAAAACACTCTTTGTGGAATAAAGTTTGCTTACAATTTTTGAGTATTTTTGTGTCTGTATTCATGAGCGATGCTGGTCTGAAATTTTGTTTTCTTGTGATGCCTTTGTCTGGTTTTGGTATCAGGTTAATACTGCCCATGCAGAATGAGTTGGGAAAGCTTCCTTCCCTCCTCTACTTATGGAAGAATTTGTAGAAGGATTGGTACAATTTATTCTTAAAATATTTGGGAGGATTCACCAGTGAAGCCATTTGGCTCTGGGTTTTTATTTATGGGAAAATTTTCATTTACTAATTCAGTCTCTTGTTATGGGTCTCTTGTTATAGGTGTAAGGTTTTCTAATTCTACTTGAGTTAGTTTCAATAATTTGTGGCTTTCTGGGGACTTTGCCTACTTCATCTAAGTCATATAATTTGTTGGCATGAAATTGTTTGTGGTATTTTCTTATAGTTCTGATATCGTTAAGGTAGGAGGTGATATACTTTCCTCAATTCCTAATTGCTTTCACCGTTTGATATTATGTGGGGCTGGGAGGTCTCTGGTGGACCAATATCCTGAACTTGGCGCTCCCACCTCAGAGGCACAGACCTGACACCCAGCTGGAGCACCAAGACCCTGTCAACCACACGGCTCAGAAGAAAAGGGAGAGAATAATTAATTAATTAATTAAAAAGAAATAAAGTTTTAAAAATTGTTTAAAACTAAAAATAAAAAAGTAATTAAAAAATAGAAAGAAGAGAGCAACCAAACCAGAAAATAAATTCAACAATGATAACAAGTGCTAAAAACTATACTAGAAAAAAACCCAAAAAATGGACAGACAGAACCCTAGGACAAATGTTACAACAAAGCTATACAGACAAAATCACACAAAGAAGCATACAGATACACACTCACAAAAAGAGAAAAAGGAAAAAATATACACATAAACATATTAAAAAAAGGAAGAGAGCAACCAAATCAATAAATCTACCAGTGATAATAAACTCTAAATACTAAACCAAGATAAACATAAAACCAGAAACTAGTCAGTCGCATACAGCAAACGCCAAGTCTACAATTGCTCCAAAAGTCCACTGCCTCAATTTTGGGATGATTCATTGTCTATTCAGGTATTCCACAGATGCAGGGTATATCAAGATGATTGTGGAGATTTAACCCACAAGGCTGCTGGGAGAAATTTCCCTTTCTCTTCTTTGTTTGCACAGCTCCTGGGGTTCAGCTTTGGATTTGGCCCTGCCTCTGAGTGTAGGTCGCCTGAGGGCATCTGTTCCCTTTTGGGAAGTCTGAGGTCTTCTGCCAGCGTTCAATAAGTGTTCTGTAGGAGTTCCACGTGTAGATGTATTTCTGATGTATTTGTGGGGAGGAAGGTGATCTCCCTGTCTTACTCCTCCACCATCTTGAAGGTCTCTGGCACTTACTTTTGAAAGATAATATGGATAGGTACAAAGTTTTTGGACTGATACATAAATCACCTCACCACTTTGATATTAAGCACTGTAAGTTTTGCGTCTGTTGGGAAATGCATTTTCAAGGATAAGATTTTCTGTTCTTGTTTCAGGGTCAGTCATTCAAATGTGGACTTGTACACTCCAGTATGTGTCTTTGGTGAGGTATTGATCCTCTGTTTACTTACAGATAAAATGGAGATAATCATAAGTGAGAGTTAAACTGTGTTTATATAAGTCCTCTATGATGTCAAGTGCTTTGCATTTATGGTCCCTTTTATTCTTCTTCATGTAATCATAACTATTTTTGTCTTTTACAGATGATGGAGCTAAGACCCTGAGCAATCAAATAACTTGAGAATGGTGACATCATGACTCATCTGCATAGGAGCTGACCCTCAAACACGAGCACCTAGGCTGTACTCTGTTCTTGTAGTGCAGTATCACATTCCATGTAGGTTTATTTTTATACATAAATAAGATAATCATCTAAAAAGTGTGAACTGTCATGTGTGACATATACTTAAGTGTTTGGTACATTTTATCTCTTATTATGACTAGTTCCCCCCTCTGTTGACTACATCTGTCCCCCCTTAGAGAATCCTCCTGCTTCACTTGACTGTCATGAGAATGCTCATGTTTCAGCTAAGGTGCTGGCTCACGACGCTCCTCAACCCTTCATTTCCCAAGGAGCCACAAGCAGTTCCAGTTTCCATGCAAGCTTGGGGGAAGCACCCCTTCCTCCTTCTGGAACACTCTCTGTGTCATGCCACTGAAGCGTTTGTGTGTCCAGAGCATCATAAAACCCCTTGTCGGTGGCACCATCAACTTCAACCTCTGACCTCCCTCTCTACATAAGTGCTCAAGTCAGATACGTGAGACCAGGTCAAGGACAAATGCCAATCCACTGTCTTGCACACATACTCCTCCTTCTCTCTTGCTTCTTTTCCCCTCAGATTTCACCTGTCTTCCCATCCCACTTCCAGCCACTCATCTTCTCCATCACCAGCTTTATAAAATCCAATTTAGTTTCCTATTCTAGAATAGTGAGAGCTGGGGCAGAGCTTCAACTGTTTAAGAGGATAGGGGCCTGAGACCTGAATCAGAGATAAGTCCTAAATGAGGACGAGAAGGCTGAGACAAGATGTGACACCAACACTGGAGCAGAGGGCTCTGTGAGGCCCATGCCAGAGGAAGACTACACTGTTCTAGATTGGGACAGGGAAAGAGAACCTAGTGTTAGGTGGAGAGAAAAGTGATCCCACCCTAACCATTTCCTATAGGCCCCTTCATGGATATGGAGGAGGAGGAATTCCCACAGCAGACTGTCCTGGGAGAGAGTCACTGATTGTGGAATTATAGACACTGGACAGTCAAAATATGACCCTTGCTGCTTAGGGTTGAAGCCTAGCATTTGTTTCCTACAGCCGATGCTGAGCATCAGGGTATGGCAGCACCAGGGTACTAAGAAGGTTGGCTATGGTCAAGACTCCTTTTCCTTCCCCTAGAAGTGGTCAGACAGATACACAGCAGGCTGGCTCAGAGCCTCAAGATATGATAGGTGATTCAGGGGACACGTGCCAAATTTCACAGGCTTAAGTGCAAGGGGAGTGTCTAGCATAACTTAAGAGACCATGGGCTTATGGAGTGGCAGCCTCCTGGATGAGACAAGTGCTGACCTGGGGTAGGGACATCCACTGCTTCCACTTCAGCATGGTCTGCTGCAAAGATGATACCCTGACTTCTGTATGTGAGACTCTTCTCTCAGAGGCCTTAGGTTTATTATCAGAGATATTTGAATTTTGTGTTTTGTATTCTATTTTGCCTCTTGTGGCCATAAAAGTCAGGGTCTGCCTCTCTCCTAAGGATGTGGATATCATTTGTATTCATCATCTTATAAATGAAGGTGTCCACAGACAAGTGACTGGATATGGAAAGGTGGACAGGAGCCAGGCAGAAGATGGAAGCTTGGGGACCCATGATTCTTTCCCTATTAAATCAGTGGGGTCAAAAGAGGTGGGTACCCCTTCTTTGAAAATGCAGTTAAAAGTTAAAAGTCTTTTTCCCTCCACTCCCTGCCTTTATCCAATGTTAATGATATTCTCCTATGAATGTACATGTATAAACATAAATGGCACACAGAAAAATTTGGTACCATTCGTTTTACAAAAATGGGATTATAAAATATGCACTTTTGTGCATTTCTTTTCTTCCTTAACAACATGTCTAAGAGCTCTGCTCTTAGAGCTGATAGGGATCATTCCTTTTAAGATCCTAATCCTGATAGTCACCTAACCCTAAGGTACCAACCCAAACACTAACCCTAATTCTTAAATCTAAAATGTCCTAACCTTGAGACATTACTCCAACCTTAACTCCAGCCCTAACATTAGGGTCCTCACCAGAATCCTATTCCCCAGACCCTATAAACTCTAATGCTGACTCTGAGGCCCTAATCCATATGGAATTAAGCTGCAATGTACTCACTAGTTTTTGAAATTTTTATTGGAGTATAGTTGCTTTACAATGATGTGTTGGTTTCAGGTGTACAGCAAAGTGAATCAGTTATACAAATACACATATCCCTTCTTTTTCAGATTATTTTCCCATATAGATTATTACAGAGTATTGAATATAGTTCCCTGTGCTACACTGTAGGTCCTTATTAGTTATCTATTTTATATATAGTAGTCTGTATATGTTAATCCCAATCTCCTAATTTATCATTCTCCCCCTTTGGTAACCATAAGTTTGATTTCGAGATCTGTGAGTCTGTTTCTATTTTGTAAATAAGTTCACTTGTATCATTTGTTATTAGATTACACATATATTTGTCTTTTTCTGTCTGACTTACTTCATTTAGTGTGATAATCTCTGGGTCCATCCAAGTTTACTGCAAATGGCATTAATTTCATTCGATTTATGGCTAATAATTCCATTGTATATATGTACCACATCTTCTTTATCCACTCCTTGGTTGATGGATATTTATGTTGCTTCCATGTCCTGGCTATTATAACTAGTGCTGCAATGAACATTGGAGTGCATGTATCTTTTTGAATTATGGTTTTCTCCAGATATACACCCAGGAGTAGGATTGCTGGATCATATGGTAGTTCTATATTTAGTTATTTGAAGAGCCTCCATACTGTTCTTCATAATGCTTGTTCCAATTTACATTCCCACCAACAGTGCAAGAGGGATCCCTTTTCTCCACATCCTCTCCAGCATTTATTGTTTGTAGAATTTTTGATGAATGGCCATTCTGACCAGTGTAAGGTGATACCTCATTGTAGTTTTGACTTGCATTTCTCTAATAATTAGTGATGTTGAGCATCTTTTCATGTGTTTGTTGGTCATCTGTATGTCTTCTTTGGAGAAATGTCTATTTAGATCTTCTGCCCATTTTTTTGATTGGGTTTGTTTTTTTGATATTGAGCTACATGAGCAGTTTGTATATTTTGGAGATTAAACTCTTGTCATTTGCTTCATTTGCAAATATATTCTACCATTCTGAGGGTTGTGTTTTTGTTTTGTTTATGTTTTCCCTTGCTGTGCAAAAGCTTTTAAGTATAATTAGGTCCCATGTTTTATTTCTGTTTTTATTTACATTACTCTAGGAGGTAGATTTTAAAATATATTGCTGTAATTTATGTCAGAGAGTGTTCTGCCTATTTTATGCCTTTTCTAAGAGTTTTAGAGTATCTGGTCTTAACATTTAGGTCTTTAATCCATTTTGAGTTTATTTTTGTGTATGGTGTTAGAGAGTGTTCTAATGTAGCTGTCCAGTTTTCCCAGCACAGCTTATTGAAGAGACTGTCTTTTCTCCATTGTCTTTTCTCCATTGTATATTCTTTCCTCCTTTGTCATAGATTAGGTGACCATAGGTGCATGGGTTTATCTCTGGACTTTCTATCTTGTTCCATTTATCTATATCTCTGTTTTTGTGTCAGCACTATACTGTTTTGATTACTGTAGTTTTGTAGTATAGTCTGAAGTCAGGGAGCCTGATTCCTCCAATTCCGTTTTTCTTTCTCAAGATGGCTTTTGCTATTTGGGGTCTTTTGTGTTTCCATAAAAATTGTGAAAATTTTTGCTCCAGTTCTGTGAAAAATGCCATTGGTAATTTGATAGGAATTGCATTGAATCTGTAGGTTGCTTTGGGTAGTATAGTCATTTTCACTGTATTGATTCTTCCAATCCAAGAACATGGTATATCTTTCCATCTGTTTGTGTCATCTTTGATTTCTTTCATCAGCATCTTATAGTTTTCAGAGTACAGGTCTTTTGCCTCATTAGGTAGGTTTACTTCTAGGTATTTTATTCTTTTTGATGTGATGGAAAATGGGATTGTTACCCTAATTTCCCTTTCAGACTTTTCGTTGTTAGTGTATAGGAATGCAAGTCATTTCTGTGAATTAGTTTTGTATCCTGCGACTTTACCAAATTCATTGATGAGCTCTAGTTGTTTTCTGGTAGCATCTTTAGGATTTTCTATGTATAGTGTCATGTCATCTTCAAACAGTGATAGTTTCAATTCTTCTTTTACAATTTGGATTCCTTTTATTTCTTTTTCTTCTCTGATTGCCATGGCTAGAACTTCCAAAACTATGTTGAATAAAAGTGGCGAGAGTGGACATCTTTGTCTTTTCCTGATCCTAGAGGAAATGCTCAGTTTTTCACTGTTGAGAATGATGTTACCTGTGTGTTTGTCATATATAAGCTTTATTATGTTGAGATAGGTTCCCTCTATGCCCACTTCCTGGAGAGTTTTTATCATAAATGGATGATGTATTTTTGAAAAGCTTTTTTCTACATCTATTGAGATGATCATATGGTTTTTTAATCTTCAGTTTGTTAAAGTGGTGTATCACACTGATTGATTTGTGGATATTGAAAAATCCTTGTATCCCCTGGGATACATCTCACTTGCAGGGTGTATGAACCTTTTAATGTATTGTTGTATTCAGTTTGCTAGTATGTTTTGAGGGGTTTTGCAACTATGTTGGTCAGTGATATTGGCTTGTAATTTTCTTTTTCTGTGGTATCTTTTTCTGGTTTTGGAATCAGGGTGATGATGGCCTCATAGAACGAACTTAGGAGTATTCCTTCCTCTGAAATTTTTTGCAAGAGTTTCGGAAATATAGGTGTTAGCTCTTCTCTAAGTATTTGATAGAATTCGCCTGTGAAGCCATCTAGTCCTGGACTTTTTTTTGTTGGAAGTTTTAAAATCACAGTTTTGACTTTAGTATGTATGATTTTTCTGTTCATATTTTCTGTTTCTTCCTGGTTCAGTGTTGATTGTACCTTTCTGAGAATTTGTCCATTTCTTCTAGGTTGCCTATTCATTGGCATATAGTTGCTTGTAGTAGTCTCTTATAATCCTTTGTATTTCTGTGGTGTCCATTGTAACTCCTCCTTTTTCATTTCTAATTTTATTGATTTGAGCCCTCTTCCTTTTTTTCTTGATGAGTTTGGTGAAAGGTTTATCAATTTTTTATCTTTTCAAAGGACCAGCTTTTAGTTTCATTGATCTTTTCTATTGTTTTCTTCATCTGTATTTCATTTATTTCTGCTCTGATCTTTATGATTTCTTTCTTCCTACTAACTTTGGGTTTTGTTTGTTCCTCTTTCTCTAATTGCTTTAGGTGTGACTTTAGGTTGTTTGAGATTTTTCTTGTTTCCTGACATAAGATTGTATTGGTATAAACTTCCCTCTTAGAACTGCTTTGTTCCATAGGTTTTGGATCATCATGTTTTCATTTTTATTTGTCTCTAGGTATTTTTAAATTTCCTCTTTGATTTCTTCACTGATCCTGTGTTTGTTTAGTAACATACTATTTAGCCTCCACGTGTTTGTGTTTTTCACAGTTTTTTTCTTGTAGTTGATTTCTAATCTCATAGTTTTGTAGTTGGAAAAGATGCTAGATATGATTTCAATTTTCTTTAATTTACCAAGGCTTGATTTGTGGTCCAAGATGTGATCTATCTGGGGGAACGCTCCATTTGCACTTAAGAAGAAAATGTATTCTGCTGCTTTTGGGTGGAATGTTCTATAAATATTAGTTAAATTCATCTGGTGTAATGTATCATTTAAGGCCTGTGTTTCCTCATTGATTTTCTGCCTGAATGATTTGTCCATTGTTGTAAGTGGGGTGTTAAAGTGGGGTGTTAAAATAGTGTTACTGTTGATTTCCCCTTTTAAGTCTGTTAGAATCTGTGTTATATATTGAGGGGCTCCTATGTTGGGTGCATGTATATTTACAATTGTTATATCTTCTTCTTGGATTGATCTCTTGATCATTATGTAGTGCCCTTCCTTATCTCTTGTAACAGTCTTTATTTTAAAGTCTATTTTGTCTGATATGAGTATTGCTATCCAGTTTTCTTTTGATTTTCGTTTGCATGGAATACCTTTTTCTATCCCCTCACATTCAGTTTTTATGTGTCCCTAGATCTGAAGCAGGTCTTTGGTAGACAGCATATATACGGAAGGGGACTTGGGAATAGGTGGCTCCACCTCCCATGCTAGCCTCTCCAGAGGGTCCTTGTGGTCCCACCCCCAGAAGTGAGGACCTACGGGTTTTCAGACAGAGAGAGGCTGTTGAGTCATCACAGGATGAGGGAGAAGGACAGTCTCCTGGTGTGACCCTGGAGCAAAGTCTCTGACTCTGAGCTCTTATTGACTTATGCCCTGAGGCATAAGTCCAAGGTCCAACCTTCTGGAGTCCAAAATGAGCCTGACTCGAGGGATCAGGTCAGGGGATGCTGTGGACAGGAGCTGCTTCTATGAGTTAGTCATTAAAACTGGAGCATACCTGTTTCTCTGGGGGTGGGAAAGCCAAGAGAGAAAGGGGTGAATTTTTCAAGAAAGAAGGGGGCCAAAATGAGCCAGAAATAAGTCAAAGGGAGTATCAGGATGGGGAAATTTTCCTCCTACCCCTTTTGGGTTCTTTTGATTAGTTATAACAATTAAATTGCCACAAGATGGATTAACAGGAGAAAAAACACTTTAATTCATAAGCACAGAGGTCTCAAAGAAATGGGACTCCACTCTGAGTGGACAAAAGGGACCAAAATAGGCTGTTTGTTTACAGATCAGTTTAGACAAAAAATTTGTGAAGATTTAACAAAACAAAGGGGCTTGTGTTTGGGGTAGCAGACTATTGAATAAGTAACAAATTTTGTTTATACATCTTTCATAGTCTAGAATTCCTTAACTGTGGTAATAAGGATGCTTTTAATCCTCCTGGTACAGGGTAGATACCTTCACATGAGTGACTTATCTCCTGCTTTCAGGAGGAAAGGAGGTGTCGGAGTGGTTTTTTAACCACCCACAGGCTGTTTCTCAAGTAACTTTAATTCAAAATAATCAATATGACTTTGTGGCATATTTTGGGATGGTCTGCCTTAGGCCCCAACAGGGGCATGGAAGGGGATGCAAAACAGAGGAACTGGGAGACAGAAGGAACTGAAGGAGCTGACAGGGTGCCCTACAGTCCAGAGTCATCCCCCCACCGCAAGCCTGGGTCTGAACAGGAGGAGGGGGCTGGAGGCTGGGGGCTTGGGGTCCCTTCTATCTCCCTCCTCCCTGATCTGGGAGACCACTGGGTTCCCCTGGTGCATGACTAGGCAGGACTGGGAGAGGCATCAATCCCGCAAACCATTTGTAAATTTTGGAGATTAATCTTTTGTCGGTCACATCGTTTGCAAATATTTTCTCCCATTCTGTTGGCTGTCTTTTCATTTTTTTTATGGTTTCCTTTGCTGTACAAAAGATTTTGAGTTTAATTAGGTCCCATTTGTTTAGTTTTGCTTTTATTCCCATTACTCTGGGAGGTTGGAGTCAGCACTGAGAGCAGAAGGGAGCATGGGAAGCAGAGCAATGGAAGCTCCAAGAGGTGGAACTGAGGAGACTCCTGCCCAGCTCTGCTTGTCCAGAATGAAAACACCCTGAAGGGGGATCCTGGAGAGAAGGGCACAGACTCCTAAGGACACTCCCCCACTCTACATGTTTCTATGGTTTCATAGCTCATTGTTTTTTAGTGTTGAATAATATTCCATCCTCTGGATGTCCCACAGTTTATTTATCCACTCACTTCCTGAGGGATATCTTGGTTGCTTCCAAGTTTTGGCAATTGTGAATAAAGCTGCTATTAACATTCCCATGCAAAGTTTTTTGTGGACATGTTTTCAACTCATTTGGGCAAATACCAAGGATCTTGATTACTGGATTATATGGTAAAACTATGCTTTGCTGTTAAACAACTTCTCAAATTGTCTTTCAAAGGGGCTACACCACTTTGCATTTCTAACAGCAATGGATAAGAGTTCCTATTGCTCCATATACTCACCAGCATTTGATGTTGCCAGTATTTTAGATTTCAGTGATTCTAGTAAATGCGTAGTGATACTTCATTTCTACTTTCATTTCCAGTTCTTTAATGACATATACTGTGAATTAACTTATAATATGCTTATTTTTCATCTTTATATCTTTTTTGATGACGTGTCTGTTCAGAGTATTAGCCTATTTTTAAATTGGTTGTTTTCTTTCTTGTTGAGTTTTAAGAGTTCTCCCTGTATTTTGGATACAAGCCTTTTATGTGTTTTGCAGATACTTTTTTCCTAGTCAATGGTTTGTCTTTTCATTCTCTTAACAGTGTCTTTCACAGAGCATACGTTATTTAAAGAGAATCCTTATATGCTTCATTCATTTCTACTACATTCCACACCCGAGCAAGTAAAGGGGGCCTTTCAACGTTCACACTCCTACCTGGGGAACAATGCATACTTTGAGGAGTGAAGAAGCCTAGGCAGGATGCTTGCCAGGAGTTCATGGTCCTTTTGCTTCTGAACACAAGGCTTCTGGCAGCTCTCGTGGCAACCTCACAAATATTTGCCAGAACCTCTAGAACCTTGCCAGGCACAGCGAGTCATGGTATTCAGCTCCCTACACTGAAAGAGCCATCGTTGAAAAATTTTGTCCTTCTTTTGTGTACCACAGGCACCTTTTCTATTTGGGAAAGGGGCCTTTTTGTTTTCTTCTTTTTCACGGTGGGAAAGCCTTCACCCCGTTCGGCCTTTACACACTCAAGTGAGTGCAGATTTCCATTACCTTTTGAGAGTGTACTATTGCAGCGCTCTTGAATAGAATTCTTCTGTAAACACACTTAAAATATATTTCCCACTCCAGGAGGGAAAGCAATTAGTCAGAACTGTTTCTTCTATGAGAGAAAGGGCTGGTGATACAGCGCTTGTGTATCTGATGGTTCACTGGCCGACTGAAATGATTTTGCCCCCCCCCCCATTGTGGGGCATATGTTGTGCAGCCTACATCACTTAGGAATTACACTTGCTAGATTTCCTTCCCTACGGAACACATCGCTGCCTGGCTTACCCTCAAGGCACACGTTCTTTGACTTGCCATACCCTACTCGAAAGCTGAGCACTGGTAGCCTACTTCCAAGGCCTTCCTTTTGTGACTGGACACGGTGATGCTGGTCGAGACGGCCTCTGCTTCTCTGCTCTTTGAGAAGGCTGCTTTCAGGATACACTCACTATAGTCTGTTCAAAGTTCAGCCTTCGGCTTCTCTCAACTAACGACTTACCTGCCCTCGTCCCCAGTGCAAAGTGCCTAACCACAAGTGCACGCTCTGACCCCGGTGTCCACACGTCAGTATTACAAAGCCTTCACAGGCGTCACAGACGTACTGCTTCCACTTCCCCTTGGAACACAGCGAGCTACATGGCTGAGGCTGCATCTCTCCAAAAGCTTTGTGGGCAGAACTCCTACCACTCTTCTATCATAGGTAGTCCAACGCAGGGTTTCCTGTAACATTTGCAGAGAGCATTATCTGTGGCACATTTCTTTCTTCTTCCCTCAACATTGTCTTTACTTTCTCAACTGGGGGAACAGGCTTCTGCTGCGGTGGATGAGGCCTGCTTACTGCTTGGCATAAGCTACAGAGAAATGAGTGCAGCTGTAGAGGACTAGTCAAAAGAGCTCAAAAACGTCTGAGTCCAACAGTTGTCTTGCCACAGAGTTCATAGATGTTTTCCATCCCAGGAAAGAACGTGCTGCTTAGGAGTTATTCCTAGCATAAGCAATGAATTGTGGCATTGCATCTGTCCAACTCATGCTGACTGTTGCCATCTCAAAGCCTTTTCGCACCAATCTCCTTGGTTCAATTTTGTGGAGGCCACTCATGAACTACCCTTACTTACCCAAGGATCTCAATAATGGACTATTTATATTCAGTATGCTCATCACCTGCAGCAAGCATAATGCAGCCAAAACACTGGCCCAGTTTCTGGATAAAACACTCTTGATTGCACTGGGAGTCCCCGAAAATTATGGGCTGTTGGAGGAGGCCTTAGTTACAGTCCAAGTCACTACCTTGATTTGCAGAAAGTCACGCCACCACGAGGGAGACCTTCGGTTTGAGAGTGCACTCTGTTGAGAACGCCTTTGTGCGTCCTTCATTTCGCCTACATTCCAGACCCCTGAAAGTAACGGGGGCTTGTCAACGTTCAATCTCCCTCCTGGGGACAACGCATACTCGTGGAGCGAAGAAGCCTAAGGCAGGCTGCTGGCAGCGAGTTCGCGTTCCTTTGGCGTCCGAACCGAAGGCTTCCAGAAGGTCTCCTGAAAAACCTCCCTAATATTTGGCAGGACGTCTACAAGTTTGCCAGGCACAGCGATTCATGCTGTTAGGTCCGATGCACTGAGCGGGCCGTCCTTGAAAACTGCTGTCGTTCTTTTGGAGCACAATAGGTTCCTTTTCTTTTTGGAGAGATACCCTTTCTCTTTCCTCCTCTTACACACAGGGAAACGATTTCATAGCCATTCGGCTGCTACCCACTCGAGAGAGGGCAGCTTCTCATTAAATTTGGAGATGCCCTCCTGCAGCGCTCTCCAGCATGACAGTTCCTTGAACACACTAACCTGCACTCTCCATTCGAGGAGGGAGCGCACTGCATGGGAACCGTTTGTTCTCTGAGCGGAGTAGGTGGCACTACTGGGCCTGTGTACTTTGTGGTTCACTGTCTTCTGAAATGCTTTCGCCTCGCCATTGTGGGGCATACATTGTGCGGCTCAGCTCCCTTAGGAGTTACAAGTGGTAGAATTACCTTCCGGGGGAACACATCGGTGCCCGGATCACCCTCAAGGTATCACTTTCTTGGCGTGGAGGTACCTTCCTCGAAAGCTGTGCATTGGTAGCCTGTTTGAAGGGGTTCCTCTCTTGACGTGAACGCTCTAGGTCACGCTGATCGACACGGCCGCCGGCTTCTCTGCTCTTTGAGAAGCCTGCCTTGAGGATACACTCAGCGTAGCCTGTGCAAAGTTCAGCCTTCTGTTTCTCTCAACTCACGGCTTTACCTGCCCTCGTCCCCGGGGCAAAGCGCCTCACCACGATTGCGCGCTCTGAGCCCGACGTCCACACGTCAATATTCCAAAGCCTTCACAGGCGTACTGCTTCCACTTCCCATCTGGATGCAGCCTGCCACCTGGCTGGGGCTGCATCTCTGCAAACGGTTTGTGGACAGAGCTCCTACCACTCTCCTAAGCGAGAGAGTCCAACGCAGGGTTTCCTGTCACGGTTGCAGAGAGCACTTTCTGGTGCTCCCCTCTTTTTCTCGTCCCTCACCCTTGTCTGTGCTTTCTAAGCTGGGGGAACAGTCTTCTGCTGCGGTGGACGGGGTCTGCTTCCTGCTTGTCATACGCCACAGAGAAATGCGTGCAGCTGTAGAGGACTAGTCAAAAGAGCTCAACGACGTCTCAGTCCAACATTTGGCTAGCTGCAGAGGTCATAGTATCTTCCAGCGCAGGAAAGAATTCGCCGTGAAGGAGATGTTTCCTAGGATAAGAAATGATTTCTGGCCTTGCAGTTGTCAAGCTCGTGCTGACCGTTGCCATCTCAAAGCCTTTCCCTGACAGTCTCCTTGGTTCTGTTTTGTGGAGGCCAGCTCACCTTAACATTACCCTTGCTCACCCAAGGAGCTCATGAAGGGATTATATTCGGTATGCCCGTCACGTCTGGCGTGCAAACTGGGGCCAAAACATGGCCTTGGTTGCCAGATACAACAGTCTTGACTGCACAGGGAGCCTCCAGAGCCTAGGGCCTGTTGGAGGAGGCGTTAGTTACAGTCCAAGTCACTACCGTGATCTCCAGAGAGTCTCACCGCCACCAGGGAGAATTTTAGTTTGAGAGGGCAGTCTGTTGAAAACGCCTCTGCGGTTCCTTCATTTCTCTTACACCCCAGACCCCTAAAAGTAACGGGGGCCATTCATTCAACGTTCAAAGTTCCTTCCTGCGGACCACACACACTTGTGGAGCGAGGCAGCCTAAGCCGGGCTGCTTGCGTCAAGTTCATGTTCCTTTGGCTTCTGAAACGAAGGCATCCGGTAGCCCTCCTGGAAACCGCACAAATCTTCGGCAGGACCTCTACAAGTACGCCAGGTGCAGCGAGTCTTGGTGTTAAGTCCCATATTGTGAAAGGGCTGTACTTGCAAAATACTGTCGTTGTTTTGGAGCACCGTAGGTCCCTTTTCTTTTCGAAAAGATGGCCTTTTTGTTTTCTCCTTTGGCACTCAGGAGAAAGGACTCCACGGCGTTCGGCCTATAGCCACTCGTGGGAGGGCATCTTCCCATTAACTTTTGAGAGTGTACCCCTGCGGCGCTCTCGATCATGACTGTTCTTTGAACACACTACACTGCACTTTCATTTCGAGGAGGGAACGCACGGCATGGGAACTGTTTGTTCTCTGAGAGGAAGCACTGGCGCCTGTTCACTGCCTTTTGAAATGCTTCTGCCTCGCCATTGTGGGGCATACGTCGTGCCGCTAAGCTCACTTAGCACCTATATGTGCTAGAATCACTCTCCGGGGCGGGGGGGGGGAACACATCGCTGCCCAGATCACGCTCAAGGTATCACTCTCTTGGCGAGGAGGTACCTTCCGCGAAAGCTGCGCGTTGGTAGCCTGCTTGCAAGTGGCACATTTCGCGACAGGACGCTCTTGGTGCTGCTGGTCGAGATGCCCTGTGCCTCCCTGCTCTTTGAGAAGCTGCTTTGAGGATACACTCAGCGTAGCCTGTGCAAATAGTACGGCCTTCTGCTTCTCTCAACTAACGACTTTACCTGCCCTCGTCCCCGGTGCAAAGTGCCTAACCACAAGTGCACGCTCTGACCCCGGTGTCCACACGTCAGTATTCCAAAGCCTTCACAGGCGTCACAGACGTACTGCTGCCACATCCCCTCTGAACGCAGCCTGCTACCCGGCTGGGGCTGCATCACTGCAAACGGTTTGTGGAGAGAGCTCCTGCCACTCTCCTAACCGAGGGAGCCCAACGCAGGGTTTCCTGTAACGTTTGCAGACAGCACTGTCTTGTAGCACATCTCTTTCGTTTTCCCTCACCGTTAGCTATACTTTCTAAAGCCGGGGCAACAGGCTCCTGCTGTGACGGACGAGGCTCGCTTCCTGCTTGGCATACGCCACAGAGAAATGAGCGCAGCTGTAGAGGCCTAGTCCAAGAGCTCAGGGACGTCTCAGTCCAAAAGTGGCCTTGCCACAGAGTTCACAGATGTCTTCCAGCCCAGGAAGGAACGCGCTGCTTTAGGACTTGTTTCCTAGGCTAAGCCATGAATTGTGCCATTGCCTTCGTGCGTCCTTCATTTCGCCTACATTCCAGACCCCTGAAAGTAACAGGGGCTTGTCAACGTTCAAGCTCCCTCCTGGGGACAACGCATACTCATGGAGCGAGGAAGCCTAAGGCAGGCTGCTGGCAGCGAGTTCGCGTTCCTTTAGCGTCTGAACCGAAGGCTTCCGGAAGGTCTCCTGAGAACCCCCCCCACCCCACCCCCAATATTTGGCAGGACGTCTACAAGTTTGCCAGGCACAGCGATTCATGGTGTTAGGTCCGATGCACTGAGCGGGCTGTCCTTGAAAACTGCTGTCGTTATTTTGGAGCTCAATAGGTTCCTTTTCTTTTTGGAGAGATGCCCTTTCTCTTTCCTCCTCTTACACACAGGGAAACGATTTCCTGGCCATTCGGCCGCTACCCACTCGAGAGAGGGCAGCTTCTCATTAACTTTGGAGAGTGCCCTCCTGCAGCGCTCTCGAGCATGACGATTCCTTGAACACACTAACCTGCACTCTCCATTCGAGGAGGGAGGGCACTGCATGGGAACCGTTTGTTCTCTGAGCGGAGTAGGTGGCACTACTGGGCCTGTGTACTTTGTGGTTCACTGTCTTCTGAAATGCTTTCGCCTTGCCATTGTGGGGCATACATTGTGCGGCTCAGCTCCCTTAGGGATTACAAGTGGTAGAATTACCTACCGGGGGAACACATCGGTGCCCGGATCACCCTCAAGGTATCACTTTCTTGGCGTGGAGGTACCTTTCTCGATAGCTGTGCATTGGTAGCCTGTTTGAAGGGGTTCCTCTCTTGACGTGAACGCTCTAGGTCACGCTGATCGACACGGCCGCCGGCTTCTCTGCTCTTTGAGAAGCCTGCCTTGAGGATACACTCAGTGTAGCCTGTGCAAAGTTCAGCCTTCTGTTTCAAGTCACGGCTTTACCTGCCCTCGTCCCCGGGGCAAAGCTCCTCACCACGATTGCGCGCTCTGAGCCCGACGTCCACACGTCAATATTCCAAAGCCTTCACAGGCGTACTGCTTCCACTTCCCCTCTGGACGCAGCCTCCCTCCTGGCTGGGGCTGCATCTCTGCAAACGGTTTGTGGACAGAGCTCCTACCACTCTCCTAAGCGAGAGAGTCCAACGCAGGGTTTCCTGTCACGGTTGCAGAGAGCACTTTCTGGTGCTCCCCTCTTTTTCTCGTCCCTCACCCTTGTCTGTGCTTTCTAAGCTGGGGGAACAGTCTTCTGCTGCGGTGGACGGGGTCTGCTTCCTGCTTGTCATACGCCACAGAGAAATGCGTGCAGCTGTAGAGGACTAGTCAAAAGAGCTCAACGACGTCTCAGTCCAACATTTGGCTAGCTGCAGAGGTCATAGTATCTTCCAGCGCAGGAAAGAATTCGCCGTGAAGGAGATGTTTCCTAGGATAAGAAATGATTTCTGGCCTTGCAGTTGTCAAGCTCGTGCTGACCGTTGCCGTCTCAAAGCCTTTCCCTGACAGTCTCCTTGGTTCTGTTTTGTGGAGGCCAGCTCACCTTAACATTACCCTTGCTCACCCAAGGAGCTCATGAAGGGATTATATTCGGTATGCCCGTCACGTCTGGCGTGCAAACTGGGGCCAAAACATGGCCTTGGTTGCCAGATACAACAGTCTTGACTGCACAGGGAGCCTCCAGAGCCTAGGGCCTGTTGGAGGAGGCGTTAGTTACAGTCCAAGTCACTACCGTGATCTCCAGAGAGTCTCACCGCCACCAGGGAGAATTTTAGTTTGAGAGGGCAGTCTGTTGAAAACGCCTCTGCGGTTCCTTCATTTCTCTTACACCCCAGACCCCTAAAAGTAACGGGGGCCATTCATTCAACGTTCAAAGTTCCTTCCTGCGGACCACACACACTTGTGGAGCAAGGCAGCCTAAGCCGGGCTGCTTGCGTCAAGTTCATGTTCCTTTGGCTTCTGAAACGAAGGCATCCGGTAGCCCTCCTGGAAACCGCACAAATCTTCGGCAGGACCTCTACAAGTACGCCAGGTGCAGCGAGTCTTGGTGTTAAGTCCCATACTGTGAAAGGGCTGTACTTGCAAAATACTGTCGTTGTTTTGGAGCACCGTAGGTCCCTTTTCTTTTCGAAAAGATGGCCTTTTTGTTTTCTCCTTTGGCACTCAGGAGAAAGGACTCCACGGCGTTCGGCCTATAGCCACTCGTGGGAGGGCATCTTCCCATTAACTTTTGAGAGTGTACCCCTGCGGCGCTCTCGATCATGACTGTTCTTTGAACACACTACACTGCACTTTCATTTCGAGGAGGGAACGCACGGCATGGGAACTGTTTGTTCTCTGAGAGGAAGCACTGGCGCCTGTTCACTGCCTTTTTTTTTTTTTTTTTTTGTGGTACGCGGGCCTCTCACTGTTGTGGCCTCTCCCACCGCAGAGCACAGGCTCCGGACGCGCAGGCTCAGCGGCCATGGCTCAAGGGCCCAGCCACTCCGCAGCACGTGGGATCTTCCCGGACCGGGGAAAGAACCCGTGTCCCCTGCATCGGCAGGCGGACTCTCAACCACTGCGCCACCAGGGAAGCCCTGTTCACTGCCTTTTGAAATGCTTCTGCCTCGCCATTGTGGGGCATACGTCGTGCCGCTAAGCTCACTTAGCACCTATATGTGCTAGAATCACTGTCGGGGGGGGGAACACATCGCTGCCCAGATCACGCTCAAGGTATCACTCTCTTGGCGAGGAGGTACCTTCCGCGAAAGCTGCGCATTGGTAGCCTGCTTGCAAGTGGCACATTTCGCGACAGGACGCTCTTGGTGCTGCTGGTCGAGATGCCCTGTGCCTCCCTGCTCTTTGAGAAGCTGCTTTGAGGATACACTCAGCGTAGCCTGTGCAAATAGTACGGCCTTCTGCTTCTCTCAACTAACGACTTTACCTGCCCTCATCCCCGGTGCAAAGTGCCTAACCACAAGTGCACGCTCTGACCCCGGTGTCCACACGTCAGTATTCCAAAGCCTTCACAGGCGTCACAGACGTACTGCTGCCACATCCCCTCTGAACGCAGCCTGCTACCCGGCTGGGGCTGCATCGCTGCAAACGGTTTGTGGACAGAGCTCCTGCCACTCCCCTAACCGAGGGAGCCCAACGCAGGGTTTCCTGTAACGTTTGCAGACAGCACTGTCTTGTAGCACATCTCTTTCGTTTTCCCTCACCGTTAGCTATACTTTCTAAAGCCGGGGCAACAGGCTCCTGCTGTGACGGACGAGGCTCGCTTCCTGCTTGGCATACGCCACAGAGAAATGAGCGCAGCTGTAGAGGCCTAGTCCAAAGAGCTCAGGGGCGTCTCAGTCCAAAAGTGGCCTTGCCACAGAGTTCACAGATGTCTTCCAGCCCAGGAAGGAACGCGCTGCTTTAGGACTTGTTTCCTAGGCTAAGCCATGAATTGTGCCATTGCCTTCGTGCGTCCTTCATTTCGCCTACATTCCAGACCCCTGAAAGTAACGGGGGCTTGTCAACGTTCAAGCTCCCTCCTGGGGACAACGCATACTCGTGGAGCGAGGAAGCCTCAGGCAGGCTGCTGGCAGCGAGTTCGCGTTCCTTTAGCGTCTGAACCGAAGGCTTCTGGAAGGTCTCCTGAGAACCCCCCCCCACCCCACCCCCAATATTTGCAGGACGTCTACAAGTTTGCCAGGCACAGCGATTCATGGTGTTAGGTCCGATGCACTGAGCGGGCTGTCCTTGAAAACTGCTGTTCTTTTGGAGCTCAATAGGTTCCTTTTCCTTTAGGAGAGATGCCCTTTCTCTTTCCTCCTCTTACACACAGGGAAACGATTTCCTGGCCATTCGGCCGCTACCCACTCGAGAGAGGGCAGCTTCTCATTAACTTTGGAGAGTGCCCTCCTGCAGCGCTCTCGAGCATGACTGTTCCTTGAACACACTAACCTGCACTCTCCATTCGAGGAGGGAGCGCACTGCATGGGAACCGTTGGTTCTCTGAGCGGAGTAGGTGGCACTACTGGGCCTGTGTACTTTGTGGTTCACTGTCTTCTGAAATGCTTTCGCCTCGCCATTGTGGGGCATACATTGTGCGGCTCAGCTCCCTTAGGGATTACAAGTGGTAGAATTACCTACCGGGGGAACACATCGGTGCCCGGATCACCCTCAAGGTATCACTTTCTTGGCGTGGAGGTACCTTTCTCG
Source organism: Leucopleurus acutus (assembly GCF_964270905.1). Lineage (NCBI taxonomy): Eukaryota > Metazoa > Chordata > Mammalia > Artiodactyla > Delphinidae > Leucopleurus > Leucopleurus acutus. The sequence goes on from NC_139145.1 coordinate 18,408,281, forward strand.
AAAGCTGTGCATTGGTAGCCTGTTTGAAGGGGTTCCTCTCTTGACGTGAACGCTCTAGGTCACGCTGATCGACACGGCCGCCGGCTTCTCTGCTCTTTGAGAAGCCTGCCTTGAGGATACACTCAGCGTAGCCTGTGCAAAGTTCAGCCTTCTGTTTCAAGTCACGGCTTTACCTGCCCTCGTCCCCGGGGCAAAGCTCCTCACCACGATTGCGCGCTCTGAGCCCGACGTCCACACGTCAATATTCCAAAGCCTTCACAGGCGTACTGCTTCCACTTCCCCTCTGGACGCAGCCTCCCTCCTGGCTGGGGCTGCATCTCTGCAAACGGTTTGTGGACAGAGCTCCTACCACTCTCCTAAGCGAGAGAGTCCAACGCAGGGTTTCCTGTCACGTTTGCAGAGAGCACTTTCTGGTGCTCCCCTCTTTTTCTCGTCCCTCACCCTTGTCTGTGCTTTCTAAGCTGGGGGAACAGTCTTCTGCTGCGGTGGACGGGGTCTGCTTCCTGCTTGTCATACGCCACAGAGAAATGCGTGCAGCTGTAGAGGACTAGTCAAAAGAGCTCAACGACGTCTCAGTCCAACATTTGGCTAGCTGCAGAGGTCATAGTATCTTCCAGCGCAGGAAAGAATTCGCCGTGAAGGAGATGTTTCCTAGGATAAGAAATGATTTCTGGCCTTGCAGTTGTCAAGCTCGTGCTGACCGTTGCCATCTCAAAGCCTTTCCCCAACAGTCTCCTTGGTTCTCTTTTGTGGAGGCCAGCTCACCTTCACATTACCCTTGCTCACCCAAGGAGCTCATGAAGGGATTATATTCGGTATGCCCGTCACGTCTGGCGTGCAAACTGGGGCCAAAACATGGCCTTGGTTGCCAGATACAACAGTCTTGACTGCACAGGGAGCCTCCAGAGCCTAGGGCCTGTTGGAGGAGGCGTTAGTTACAGTCCAAGTCACTACCGTGATCTCCAGAGAGTCTCACCGCCACCAGGGAGAATTTTAGTTTGAGAGGGCAGTCTGTTGAAAACGCCTCTGCGGTTCCTTCATTTCTCTTACACCCCAGACCCCTAAAAGTAACGGGGGCCATTCATTCAACGTTCAAAGTTCCTTCCTGCGGACCACACACACTTGTGGAGCGAGGCAGCCTAAGCCGGGCTGCTTGCGTCAAGTTCATGTTCCTTTGACTTCTGAAACGAAGGCATCCGGTAGCCCTCCTGGAAACCGCACAAATCTTCGGCAGGACCTCTACAAGTACGCCAGGTGCAGCGAGTCATGGTATTAAGTCCCATACTGTGAAAGGGCCGTACTTGCAAAATACTGTCGTTGTTTTGCAGCACCGTAGGTCCCTTTTCTTTTCGAAAAGATGGCCTTTCTGTTTTCTCCTTTGGCACTCAGGAGAAAGGACTCCACGGCGTTCGGCCTATAGCCACTCGTGGGAGGGCATCTTCCCATTAACTTTTGAGAGTGTACCCCTGCGGCGCTCTCGATCATGACTGTTCTTTGAACACACTACACTGCACTTTCATTTCGAGGAGGGAACGCACGGCATGGGAACTGTTTGTTCTCTGAGAGGAAGCACTGGCGCCTGTTCACTGCCTTTTGAAATGCTTCTGCCTCGCCATTGTGGGGCATACGTCGTGCCGCTAAGCTCACTTAGCACCTATATGTGCTAGAATCACTGTCGGGGGGGGGAACACATCGCTGCCCAGATCACGCTCAAGGTATCACTCTCTTGGCGAGGAGGTACCTTCCGCGAAAGCTGCGCGTTGGTAGCCTGCTTGCAAGTGGCACATTTCGCGACAGGACGCTCTTGGTGCTGCTGGTCGAGATGCCCTGTGCCTCCCTGCTCTTTGAGAAGCTGCTTTGAGGATACACTCAGCGTAGCCTGTGCAAATAGTACGGCCTTCTGCTTCTCTCAACTAACGACTTTACCTGCCCTCGTCCCCGGTGCAAAGTGCCTAACCACAAGTGCACGCTCTGACCCCGGTGTCCACACGTCAGTATTCCAAAGCCTTCACAGGCATCACAGACGTACTGCTGCCACATCCCCTCTGAACGCAGCCTGCTACCCGGCTGGGGCTGCATCGCTGCAAACGGTTTGTGGACAGAGCTCCTGCCACTCCCCTAACCGAGGGAGCCCAACGCAGGGTTTCCTGTAACGTTTGCAGACAGCACTGTCTTGTAGCACATCTCTTTCATTTTCCCTCACCGTTAGGTATACTTTCTAATGCCGGGGCAACAGGCTCCTGCTGTGATGGACGAGGCTCGCTTCCTGCTTGGCATACGCCACAGAGAAATGAGTGCAGCTGTAGAGGCCTAGTCCAAAGAGCTCAGGGATGTCTCAGTCCAAAAGTGGCCTTGCCACAGAGTTCACAGATGTCTTCCAGCCCAGGAAGGAACGCGCTGCTTTAGGACTTGTTTCCTAGGCTAAGCCATGAATTGTGCCATTGCCTTCGTGCGTCCTTCATTTCGCCTACATTCCAGACCCCTGAAAGTAACAGGGGCTTGTCAACGTTCAAGCTCCCTCCTGGGGACAACGCATACTCGTGGAGCGAGGAAGCCTAAGGCAGGCTGCTGGCAGCGAGTTCGCGTTCCTTTAGCGTCTGAACCGAAGGCTTCCGGAAGGTCTCCTGAGAACCCCCCCCCACCCCACCCCCAATATTTGCAGGACGTCTACAAGTTTGCCAGGCACAGCGATTCATGGTGTTAGGTCCGATGCACTGAGCGGGCTGTCCTTGAAAACTGCTGTTCTTTTGGAGCTCAATAGGGTCCTTTTCTTTTTGGAGAGATGCCCTTTCTCTTTCCTCCTCTTACACACAGGGAAACGATTTCCTGGCCATTCGGCCGCTACCCACTCGAGAGAGGGCAGCTTCTCATTAACTTTGGAGAGTGCCCTCCTGCAGCGCTCTCGAGCATGACGGTTCCTTGAACACACTAACCTGCACTCTCCATTCGAGGAGGGAGCGCACTGCATGGGAACCGTTTGTTCTCTGAGCGGAGTAGGTGGCACTACTGGGCCTGTGTACTTTGTGGTTCACTGTCTTCTGAAATGCATTCGCCTCACCATTGTGGGGCATACATTGTGCGGCTCAGCTCCCTTAGGAGTTACAAGTGGTAAAATTACCTTCCGGGGGAACACATCGGTGCCCGGATCACCCTCAAGGTATCACTTTCTTGGCGTGGAGGTACCTTCCTCGAAAGCTGTGCATTGGTAGCCTGTTTGAAGGGGTTCCTCTCTTGACGTGAATGCTCTAGGTCACGCTGATCGACACGGCCGCCGGCTTCTCTGCTCTTTGAGAAGCCTGCCTTGAGGATACACTCAGCGTAGCCTGTGCAAAGTTCAGCCTTCTGTTTCAAGTCACGGCTTTACCTGCCCTCGTCCCCGGGACAAAGCTCCTCACCACGATTGCGCGCTCTGAGCCCGACGTCCACACGTCAATATTCCAAAGCCTTCACAGGCGTACTGCTTCCACTTCCCCTCTGGACGCAGCCTCCCTCCTGGCTGGGGCTGCATCTCTGCAAACGGTTTGTGGACAGAGCTCCTACCACTCTCCTAAGCGAGAGAGTCCAACGCAGGGTTTCCTGTCACGTTTGCAGAGAGCACTTTCTGGTGCTCCCCTCTTTTTCTCGTCCCTCACCCTTGTCTGTGCTTTCTAAGCTGGGGGAACAGTCTTCTGCTGCGGTGGACGGGGTCTGCTTCCTGCTTGTCATACGCCACAGAGAAATGCGTGCAGCTGTAGAGGACTAGTCAAAAGAGCTCAACGACGTCTCAGTCCAACATTTGGCTAGCTGCAGAGGTCATAGTATCTTCCAGCGCAGGAAAGAATTCGCCGTGAAGGAGATGTTTCCTAGGATAAGAAATGATTTCTGGCCTTGCAGTTGTCAAGCTCGTGCTGACCGTTGCCATCTCAAAGCCTTTCCCCGACAGTCTCCTTGGTTCTGTTTTGTGGAGGCCAGCTCACCTTCACATTACCCTTGCTCACCCAAGGAGCTCATGAAGGGATTATATTCGGTATGCCCGTCACGTCTGGCGTGCAAACTGGGGCCAAAACATGGCCTTGGTTGCCAGATACAACAGTCTTGACTGCACAGGGAGCCTCCAGAGCCTAGGGCCTGTTGGAGGAGGCGTTAGTTACAGTCCAAGTCACTACCGTGATCTCCAGAGAGTCTCACCGCCACCAGGGAGAATTTTAGTTTGAGAGGGCAGTCTGTTGAAAACGCCTCTGCGGTTCCTTCATTTCTCTTACACCCCAGACCCCTAAAAGTAACGGGGGCCATTCATTCAACGTTCAAAGTTCCTTCCTGCGGACCACACACACTTGTGGAGCGAGGCAGCCTAAGCCGGGCTGCTTGCGTCAAGTTCATGTTCCTTTGACTTCTGAAACGAAGGCATCCGGTAGCCCTCCTGGAAACCGCACAAATCTTCGGCAGGACCTCTACAAGTACGCCAGGTGCAGCGAGTCATGGTATTAAGTCCCATACTGTGAAAGGGCCGTACTTGCAAAATACTGTCGTTGTTTTGCAGCACCGTAGGTCCCTTTTCTTTTCGAAAAGATGGCCTTTCTGTTTTCTCCTTTGGCACTCAGGAGAAAGGACTCCACGGCGTTCGGCCTATAGCCACTCGTGGGAGGGCATCTTCCCATTAACTTTTGAGAGTGTACCCCTGCGGCGCTCTCGATCATGACTGTTCTTTGAACACACTACACTGCACTTTCATTTCGAGGAGGGAACGCACGGCATGGGAACTGTTTGTTCTCTGAGAGGAAGCACTGGCGCCTGTTCACTGCCTTTTGAAATGCTTCTGCCTCGCCATTGTGGGGCATACGTCGTGCCGCTAAGCTCACTTAGCACCTATATGTGCTAGAATCACTGTCGGGGGGGGGAACACATCGCTGCCCAGATCACGCTCAAGGTATCACTCTCTTGGCGAGGAGGTACCTTCCGCGAAAGCTGCGCGTTGGTAGCCTGCTTGCAAGTGGCACATTTCGCGACAGGACGCTCTTGGTGCTGCTGGTCGAGATGCCCTGTGCCTCCCTGCTCTTTGAGAAGCTGCTTTGAGGATACACTCAGCGTAGCCTGTGCAAATAGTACGGCCTTCTGCTTCTCTCAACTAACGACTTTACCTGCCCTCGTCCCCGGTGCAAAGTGCCTAACCACAAGTGCACGCTCTGACCCCGGTGTCCACACGTCAGTATTCCAAAGCCTTCACAGGCGTCACAGACGTACTGCTGCCACATCCCCTCTGAACGCAGCCTGCTACCCGGCTGGGGCTGCATCGCTGCAAACGGTTTGTGGACAGAGCTCCTGCCACTCCCCTAACCGAGGGAGCCCAACGCAGGGTTTCCTGTAACGTTTGCAGACAGCACTGTCTTGTAGCACATCTCTTTCGTTTTCCCTCACCGTTAGCTATACTTTCTAATGCCGGGGCAACAGGCTCCTGCTGTGATGGACGAGGCTCGCTTCCTGCTTGGCATACGCCACAGAGAAATGAGTGCAGCTGTAGAGGCCTAGTCCAAAGAGCTCAGGGATGTCTCAGTCCAAAAGTGGCCTTGCCACAGAGTTCACAGATGTCTTCCAGCCCAGGAAGGAACGCGCTGCTTTAGGACTTGTTTCCTAGGCTAAGCCATGAATTGTGCCATTGCCTTCGTGCGTCCTTCATTTCGCCTACATTCCAGACCCCTGAAAGTAACAGGGGCTTGTCAACGTTCAAGCTCCCTCCTGGGGACAACGCATACTCGTGGAGCGAGGAAGCCTAAGGCAGGCTGCTGGCAGCGAGTTCGCGTTCCTTTAGCGTCTGAACCGAAGGCTTCCGGAAGGTCTCCTGAGAACCCCCCCCACCCCACCCCCAATATTTGCAGGACGTCTACAAGTTTGCCAGGCACAGCGATTCATGGTGTTAGGTCCGATGCACTGAGCGGGCTGTCCTTGAAAACTGCTGTTCTTTTGGAGCTCAATAGGGTCCTTTTCTTTTTGGAGAGATGCCCTTTCTCTTTCCTCCTCTTACACACAGGGAAACGATTTCCTGGCCATTCGGCCGCTACCCACTCGAGAGAGGGCAGCTTCTCATTAACTTTGGAGAGTGCCCTCCTGCAGCGCTCTCGAGCATGACGGTTCCTTGAACACACTAACCTGCACTCTCCATTCGAGGAGGGAGCGCACTGCATGGGAACCGTTTGTTCTCTGAGCGGACTAGGTGGCACTACTGGGCCTGTGTACTTTGTGGTTCACTGTCTTCTGAAATGCATTCGCCTCACCATTGTGGGGCATACATTGTGCGGCTCAGCTCCCTTAGGAGTTACAAGTGGTAAAATTACCTTCCGGGGGAACACATCGGTGCCCGGATCACCCTCAAGGTATCACTTTCTTGGCGTGGAGGTACCTTCCTCGAAAGCTGTGCATTGGTAGCCTGTTTGAAGGGGTTCCTCTCTTGACGTGAATGCTCTAGGTCACGCTGATCGACACGGCCGCTGGCTTCTCTGCTCTTTGAGAAGCCTGCCTTGAGGATACACTCAGCGTAGACTGTGCAAAGTTCAGCCTTCTGTTTCAAGTCACGGCTTTACCTGCCCTCGTCCCCGGGGCAAAGCTCCTCACCACGATTGCGCGCTCTGAGCCCGACGTCCACACGTCAATATTCCAAAGCCTTCACAGGCGTACTGCTTCCACTTCCCCTCTGGACGCAGCCTCCCTCCTGGCTGGGGCTGCATCTCTGCAAACGGTTTGTGGACAGAGCTCCTACCACTCTCCTAAGCGAGAGAGTCCAACGCAGGGTTTCCTGTCACGGTTGCAGAGAGCACTTTCTGGTGCTCCCCTCTTTTTCTCGTCCCTCACCCTTGTCTGTGCTTTCTAAGCTGGGGGAACAGTCTTCTGCTGCGGTGGACGGGGTCTGCTTCCTGCTTGTCATACGCCTCAGAGAAATGCGTGCAGCTGTAGAGGACTAGTCAAAAGAGCTCAACGACGTCTCAGTCCAACATTTGGCTAGCTGCAGAGGTCATAGTATCTTCCAGCACAGGAAAGAATTCGCCGTGAAGGAGATGTTTCCTAGGATAAGAAATGATTTCTGGCCTTGCAGTTGTCAAGCTCATGCTGACCGTTGCCATCTCAAAGCCTTTCCCCGACAGTCTCCTTGGTTCTCTTTTGTGGAGGCCAGCTCACCTTAACATTACCCTGGCTCACCCAAGGAGCTCATGAAGGGATTATATTCGGTATGCCCGTCACGTCTGGCGTGCAAACTGGGGCCAAAACATGGCCTTGGTTGCCAGATACAACAGTCTTGACTGCACAGGGAGCCTCCAGAGCCTAGGGCCTGTTGGAGGAGGCGTTAGTTACAGTCCAAGTCACTACCGTGATCTCCAGAGAGTCTCACCGCCACCAGGGAGAATTTTAGTTTGAGAGGGCAGTCTGTTGAAAACGCCTCTGCGGTTCCTTCATTTCTCTTACACCCCAGACCCCTAAAAGTAACGGGGGTCATTCATTCAACGTTCAAAGTTCCTTCCTGCGGACCACACACACTTGTGGAGCGAGGCAGCCTAAGCCGGGCTGCTTGCGTCAAGTTCATGTTCCTTTGGCTTCTGAAACGAAGGCATCCGGTAGCCCTCCTGGAAACCGCACAAATCTTCGGCAGGACCTCTACAAGTACGCCAGGTGCAGCGAGTCATGGTGTTAAGTCCCATACTGTGAAAGGGCCGTACTTGCAAAATACTGTCGTTGTTTTGGAGCACCGTAGGTCCCTTTTCTTTTCGAAAAGATGGCCTTTCTGTTTTCTCCTTTGGCACTCAGGAGAAAGGACTCCACGGCGTTCGGCCTATAGCCACTCGTGGGAGGGCATCTTCCCATTAACTTTTGAGAGTGTACCCCTGCGGCGCTCTCGATCATGACTGTTCTTTGAACACACTACACTGCACTTTCATTTCGAGGAGGGAACGCACGGCATGGGAACTGTTTGTTCTCTGAGAGGAAGCGCTGGCGCCTGTTCACTGCCTTTTGAAATGCTTCTGCCTCGCCATTGTTGGGCATACGTCGTGCCGCTAAGCTCACTTAGCACCTATATGTGTTAGAATCACTGTCGGGTGGGGGGAACACATCGCTGCCCAGATCACGCTCAAGGTATCACTCTCTTGGCGAGGAGGTACCTTCCGCGAAAGCTGCGCGTTGGTAGCCTGCTTGCAAGTGGCACATTTCGTGACAGGACGCTCTTGCTGCTGTTGGTCGAGGTGCCCTGTGCCTCCCTGCTCTTTGAGAAGCTGCTTTGAGGATACACTCAGCGTAGCCTGTGCAAATAGTACGGCCTTCTGCTTCTCTCAACTAACGACTTTACCTGCCCTCGTCCCCGGTGCAAAGTGCCTAACCACAAGTGCACGCTCTGACCCCGGTGTCCACACGTCAGTATTCCAAAGCCTTCACAGGCGTCACAGACGTACTGCTGCCACATCCCCTCTGAACGCAGCCTGCTACCCGGCTGGGGCTGCATCGCTGCAAACGGTTTGTGGACAGAGCTCCTGCCACTCCCCTAACCGAGGGAGCCCAACGCAGGGTTTCCTGTAACGTTTGCAGACAGCACTGTCTTGTAGCACATTTCTTTCGTTTTCCCTCAACGTTAGCTATACTTTCTAAAGCGGGGGCAACAGGCTCCTGCTGTGACGGACGAGGCTCGCTTCCTGCTTGGCATACGCCACAGAGAAATGAGCGCAGCTGTAGAGGCCCAGTCCAAAGAGCACTCCCCTAACCGAGGGAGCTCAACGCAGGGTTTCCTGTAACGTTTGCAGACAGCACTGTCTTGTAGCACATCTCTTTCGTTTTCCCTCACCGTTAGCTATACTTTCTAAAGCCGGGGCAATAGGCTCCTGCTGTGACGGACGAGGCTCGCTTCCTGCTTGGCATACGCCACAGAGAAATGAGCGCAGCTGTAGAGGCCCAGTCCAAAGAGCACTCCCCTAACCGAGGGAGCTCAACGCAGGGTTTCCTGTAACGTTTGCAGACAGCACTGTCTTGTAGCACATCTCTTTCGTTTTCCCTCACCGTTAGCTATACTTTCTAAAGCCGGGGCAACAGGCTCCTGCTGTGACGGACGAGGCTCGCTTCCTGCTTGGCATACGCCACAGAGAAATGAGCGCAGCTGTAGAGGCCTAGTCCAAAGAGCTCAGGGACGTCTCAGTCCAAAAGTGGCCTTGCCACAGAGTTCACAGATGTCTTCCAGCCCAGAAAGGAACGCGCTGCTTTAGGACTTGTTTCCTAGGCTAAGCCATGAATTGTGCCATTGCCTTCGTGCGTCCTTCATTTCGCCTACATTCCAGACCCCTGAAAGTAACGGGGGCTTGTCAACGTTCAAGCTCCCTCCTGGGGACAACGCATACTCGTGGAGCGAGGAAGCCTCAGGCAGGCTGCTGGCAGCGAGTTCGCGTTCCTTTAGCGTCTGAACCGAAGGCTTCTGGAAGGTCTCCTGAGAACCCCCCCCACCCCACCCCCAATATTTGCAGGACGTCTACAAGTTTGCCAGGCACAGCGATTCATGGTGTTAGGTCCGATGCACTGAGCGGGCTGTCCTTGAAAACTGCTGTTCTTTTGGAGCTCAATAGGTTCCTTTTCTTTTAGGAGAGATGCCCTTTCTCTTTCCTCCTCTTACACACAGGGAAACGATTTCCTGGCCATTCGGTCACTACCCACTCGAGAGAGGGCAGCTTCTCATTAACTTTGGAGAGTGCCCTCCTGCAGCGCTCTCGAGCATGACTGTTCCTTGAACACACTAACCTGCACTCTCCATTCGAGAAGGGAGCGCACGGCATGGGAACCGTTTGTTCTCTGAGCGGAGTAGGTGGCACTACTGGGCCTGTGTACTTTGTGGTTCACTGTCTTCTGAAATGCTTTCGCCTCACCATTGTGGGGCATACATTGTGCGGCTCAGCTCCCTTAGGAGTTACAAGTGGTAGAATTACCTTCCGGGGGAACACATCGGTGCCCGGATCACCCTCAAGGTATCACTTTCTTGGCGTGGAGGTACCTTCCTCGAAAGCTGTGCATTGGTAGCCTGTTTGAAGGGGTTCCTCTCTTGACGTGAACGCTCTAGGTCACGCTGATCGACACGGCCGCCGGCTTCTCTGCTCTTTGAGAAGCCTGCCTTGAGGATACACTCAGCGTAGCCTGTGCAAAGTTCAGCCTTCTGTTTCAAGTCACGGCTTTACCTGCCCTCGTCCCCGGGGCAAAGCTCCTCACCACGATTGCGCGCTCTGAGCCCGACGTCCACACGTCAATATTCCAAAGCCTTCACAGGCGTACTGCTTCCACTTCCCTTCTGGACGCAGCCTCCCTCCTGGCTGGGGCTGCATCACTGCAAACGGTTTGTGGACAGAGCTCCTACCACTCTCCTAAGCGAGAGAGTCCAACGCAGGGTTTCCTGTCACGTTTGCAGAGAGCACTTTCTGGTGCTCCCCTCTTTTTCTCGTCCCTCACCCTTGTCTGTGCTTTCTAAGCTGGGGGAACAGTCTTCTGCTGCGGTGGACGGGGTCTGCTTCCTGCTTGTCATACGCCTCAGAGAAATGCGTGCAGCTGTAGAGGACTAGTCAAAAGAGCTCAACGACGTCTCAGTCCAACATTTGGCTAGCTGCAGAGGTCATAGTATCTTCCAGCGCATGAAAGAATTCGCCGTGAAGGAGATGTTTCCTAGGATAAGAAATGATTTCTGGCCTTGCAGTTGTCAAGCTCGTGCTGACCGTTGCCATCTCAAAGCCTTTCCCCGACAGTCTCCTTGGTTCTGTTTTGTGGAGGCCAGCTCACCTTAACATTACCCTGGCTCACCCAAGGAGCTCATGAAGGGATTATATTCGGTATGCCCGTCACGTCTGGCGTGCAAACTGGGGCCAAAACATGGCCTTGGTTGCCAGATACAACAGTCTTGACTGCACAGGGAGCCTCCAGAGCCTAGGGCCTGTTGGAGGAGGCGTTAGTTACAGTCCAAGTCACTACCGTGATCTCCAGAGAGTCTCACCGCCACCAGGGAGAATTTTAGTTTGAGAGGGCAGTCTGTTGAAAACGCCTCTGCGGTTCCTTCATTTCTCTTACACCCCAGACCCCTAAAAGTAACGGGGGCCATTCATTCAACGTTCAAAGTTCCTTCCTGCGGACCACACACACTTGTGGAGCGAGGCAGCCTAAGCCGGGCTGCTTGCGTCAAGTTCATGTTCCTTTGACTTCTGAAACGAAGGCATCCGGTAGCCCTCCTGGAAACCGCACAAATCTTCGGCAGGACCTCTACAAGTACGCCAGGTGCAGCGAGTCATGGTATTAAGTCCCATACTGTGAAAGGGCCGTACTTGCAAAATACTGTCGTTGTTTTGCAGCACCGTAGGTCCCTTTTCTTTTCGAAAAGATGGCCTTTCTGTTTTCTCCTTTGGCACTCAGGAGAAAGGACTCCACGGCGTTCGGCCTATAGCCACTCGTGGGAGGGCATCTTCCCATTAACTTTTGAGAGTGTACCCCTGCGGCGCTCTCGATCATGACTGTTCTTTGAACACACTACACTGCACTTTCATTTCGAGGAGGGAACGCACGGCATGGGAACTGTTTGTTCTCTGAGAGGAAGCACTGGCGCCTGTTCACTGCCTTTTGAAATGCTTCTGCCTCGCCATTGTGGGGCATACGTCGTGCCGCTAAGCTCACTTAGCACCTATATGTGCTAGAATCACTGTCGGGGGGGAGAACACATCGCTGCCCAGATCACGCTCAAGGTATCACTCTCTTGGCGAGGAGGTACCTTCCGCGAAAGCTGCGCGTTGGTAGCCTGCTTGCAAGTGGCACATTTCGCGACAGGACGCTCTTGGTGCTGCTGGTCGAGATGCCCTGTGCCTCCCTGCTCTTTGAGAAGCTGCTTTGAGGATACACTCAGCGTAGCCTGTGCAAATAGTACGGCCTTCTGCTTCTCTCAACTAACGACTTTACCTGCCCTCGTCCCCGGTGCAAAGTGCCTAACCACAAGTGCACGCTCTGACCCCGGTGTCCACACGTCAGTATTCCAAAGCCTTCACAGGCGTCACAGACGTACTGCTGCCACATCCCCTCTGAACGCAGCCTGCTACCCGGCTGGGGCTGCATCGCTGCAAACGGTTTGTGGACAGAGCTCCTGCCACTCCCCTAACCGAGGGAGCCCAACGCAGGGTTTCCTGTAACGTTTGCAGACAGCACTGTCTTGTAGCACATCTCTTTCATTTTCCCTCACCGTTAGGTATACTTTCTAATGCCGGGGCAACAGGCTCCTGCTGTGATGGACGAGGCTCGCTTCCTGCTTGGCATACGCCACAGAGAAATGAGTGCAGCTGTAGAGGCCTAGTCCAAAGAGCTCAGGGACGTCTCAGTCCAAAAGTGGCCTTGCCACAGAGTTCACAGATGTCTTCCAGCCCAGGAAGGAACGCGCTGCTTTAGGACTTGTTTCCTAGGCTAAGCCATGAATTGTGCCATTGCCTTCGTGCGTCCTTCATTTCGCCTACATTCCAGACCCCTGAAAGTAACAGGGGCTTGTCAACGTTCAAGCTCCCTCCTGGGGACAACGCATACTCGTGGAGCGAGGAAGCCTAAGGCAGGCTGCTGGCAGCGAGTTCGCGTTCCTTTAGCGTCTGAACCGAAGGCTTCCGGAAGGTCTCCTGAGAACCCCCCCCACCCCACCCCCAATATTTGCAGGACGTCTACAAGTTTGCCAGGCACAGCGATTCATGGTGTTAGGTCCGATGCACTGAGCGGGCTGTCCTTGAAAACTGCTGTTCTTTTGGAGCTCAATAGGGTCCTTTTCTTTTTGGAGAGATGCCCTTTCTCTTTCCTCCTCTTACACACAGGGAAACGATTTCCTGGCCATTCGGCCGCTACCCACTCGAGAGAGGGCAGCTTCTCATTAACTTTGGAGAGTGCCCTCCTGCAGCGCTCTCGAGCATGACGGTTCCTTGAACACACTAACCTGCACTCTCCATTCGAGGAGGGAGCACACTGCATGGGAACCGTTTGTTCTCTGAGCGGAGTAGGTGGCACTACTGGGCCTGTGTACTTTGTGGTTCACTGTCTTCTGAAATGCATTCGCCTCACCATTGTGGGGCATACATTGTGCGGCTCAGCTCCCTTAGGAGTTACAAGTGGTAAAATTACCTTCCGGGGGAACACATCGGTGCCCGGATCACCCTCAAGGTATCACTTTCTTGGCGTGGAGGTACCTTCCTCGAAAGCTGTGCATTGGTAGCCTGTTTGAAGGGGTTCCTCTCTTGACGTGAATGCTCTAGGTCACGCTGATCGACACGGCCGCCGGCTTCTCTGCTCTTTGAGAAGCCTGCCTTGAGGATACACTCAGCGTAGCCTGTGCAAAGTTCAGCCTTCTGTTTCAAGTCACGGCTTTACCTGCCCTCGTCCCCGGGACAAAGCTCCTCACCACGATTGCGCGCTCTGAGCCCGACGTCCACACGTCAATATTCCAAAGCCTTCACAGGCGTACTGCTTCCACTTCCCCTCTGGACGCAGCCTCCCTCCTGGCTGGGGCTGCATCTCTGCAAACGGTTTGTGGACAGAGCTCCTACCACTCTCCTAAGCGAGAGAGTCCAACGCAGGGTTTCCTGTCACGTTTGCAGAGAGCACTTTCTGGTGCTCCCCTCTTTTTCTCGTCCCTCACCCTTGTCTGTGCTTTCTAAGCTGGGGGAACAGTCTTCTGCTGCGGTGGACGGGGTCTGCTTCCTGCTTGTCATACGCCTCAGAGAAATGCGTGCAGCTGTAGAGGACTAGTCAAAAGAGCTCAACGACGTCTCAGTCCAACATTTGGCTAGCTGCAGAGGTCATAGTATCTTCCAGCGCATGAAAGAATTCGCCGCGAAGGAGATGATTCCTAGGATAAGAAATGATTTCTGGCCTTGCAGTTGTCAAGCTCGTGCTGACCGTTGCCATCTCAAAGCCTTTCCCCGACAGTCTCCTTGGTTCTGTTTTGTGGAGGCCAGCTCACCTTAACATTACCCTGGCTCACCCAAGGAGCTCATGAAGGGATTATATTCGGTATGCCCGTCACGTCTGGCGTGCAAACTGGGGCCAAAACATGGCCTTGGTTGCCAGATACAACAGTCTTGACTGCACAGGGAGCCTCCAGAGCCTAGGGCCTGTTGGAGGAGGCGTTAGTTACAGTCCAAGTCACTACCGTGATCTCCAGAGAGTCTCACCGCCACCAGGGAGAATTTTAGTTTGAGAGGGCAGTCTGTTGAAAACGCCTCTGCGGTTCCTTCATTTCTCTTACACCCCAGACCCCTAAAAGTAACGGGGGCCATTCATTCAACGTTCAAAGTTCCTTCCTGCGGACCACACACACTTGTGGAGCGAGGCAGCCTAAGCCGGGCTGCTTGCGTCAAGTTCATGTTCCTTTGACTTCTGAAACGAAGGCATCCGGTAGCCCTCCTGGAAACCGCACAAATCTTCGGCAGGACCTCTACAAGTACGCCAGGTGCAGCGAGTCATGGTATTAAGTCCCATACTGTGAAAGGGCCGTACTTGCAAAATACTGTCGTTGTTTTGCAGCACCGTAGGTCCCTTTTCTTTTCGAAAAGATGGCCTTTCTGTTTTCTCCTTTGGCACTCAGGAGAAAGGACTCCACGGCGTTCGGCCTATAGCCACTCGTGGGAGGGCATCTTCCCATTAACTTTTGAGAGTGTACCCCTGCGGCGCTCTCGATCATGACTGTTCTTTGAACACACTACACTGCACTTTCATTTCGAGGAGGGAACGCACGGCATGGGAACTGTTTGTTCTCTGAGAGGAAGCACTGGCGCCTGTTCACTGCCTTTTGAAATGCTTCTGCCTCGCCATTGTGGGGCATACGTCGTGCCGCTAAGCTCACTTAGCACCTATATGTGCTAGAATCACTGTCGGGGGGGGGAACACATCGCTGCCCAGATCACGCTCAAGGTATCACTCTCTTGGCGAGGAGGTACCTTCCGCGAAAGCTGCGCGTTGGTAGCCTGCTTGCAAGTGGCACATTTCGCGACAGGACGCTCTTGGTGCTGCTGGTCGAGATGCCCTGTGCCTCCCTGCTCTTTGAGAAGCTGCTTTGAGGATACACTCAGCGTAGCCTGTGCAAATAGTACGGCCTTCTGCTTCTCTCAACTAACGACTTTACCTGCCCTCGTCCCCGGTGCAAAGTGCCTAACCACAAGTGCACGCTCTGACCCCGGTGTCCACACGTCAGTATTCCAAAGCCTTCACAGGCGTCACAGACGTACTGCTGCCACATCCCCTCTGAACGCAGCCTGCTACCCGGCTGGGGCTGCATCGCTGCAAACGGTTTGTGGACAGAGCTCCTGCCACTCCCCTAACCGAGGGAGCCCAACGCAGGGTTTCCTGTAACGTTTGCAGACAGCACTGTCTTGTAGCACATCTCTTTCGTTTTCCCTCACCGTTAGCTATACTTTCTAATGCCGGGGCAACAGGCTCCTGCTGTGATGGACGAGGCTCGCTTCCTGCTTGGCATACGCCACAGAGAAATGAGTGCAGCTGTAGAGGCCTAGTCCAAAGAGCTCAGGGATGTCTCAGTCCAAAAGTGGCCTTGCCACAGAGTTCACAGATGTCTTCCAGCCCAGGAAGGAACGCGCTGCTTTAGGACTTGTTTCCTAGGCTAAGCCATGAATTGTGCCATTGCCTTCGTGCGTCCTTCATTTCGCCTACATTCCAGACCCCTGAAAGTAACAGGGGCTTGTCAACGTTCAAGCTCCCTCCTGGGGACAACGCATACTCGTGGAGCGAGGAAGCCTAAGGCAGGCTGCTGGCAGCGAGTTCGCGTTCCTTTAGCGTCTGAACCGAAGGCTTCCGGAAGGTCTCCTGAGAACCCCCCCCACCCCACCCCCAATATTTGCAGGACGTCTACAAGTTTGCCAGGCACAGCGATTCATGGTGTTAGGTCCGATGCACTGAGCGGGCTGTCCTTGAAAACTGCTGTTCTTTTGGAGCTCAATAGGGTCCTTTTCTTTTTGGAGAGATGCCCTTTCTCTTTCCTCCTCTTACACACAGGGAAACGATTTCCTGGCCATTCGGCCGCTACCCACTCGAGAGAGGGCAGCTTCTCATTAACTTTGGAGAGTGCCCTCCTGCAGCGCTCTCGAGCATGACGGTTCCTTGAACACACTAACCTGCACTCTCCATTCGAGGAGGGAGCGCACTGCATGGGAACCGTTTGTTCTCTGAGCGGACTAGGTGGCACTACTGGGCCTGTGTACTTTGTGGTTCACTGTCTTCTGAAATGCATTCGCCTCACCATTGTGGGGCATACATTGTGCGGCTCAGCTCCCTTAGGAGTTACAAGTGGTAAAATTACCTTCCGGGGGAACACATCGGTGCCCGGATCACCCTCAAGGTATCACTTTCTTGGCGTGGAGGTACCTTCCTCGAAAGCTGTGCATTGGTAGCCTGTTTGAAGGGGTTCCTCTCTTGACGTGAATGCTCTAGGTCACGCTGATCGACACGGCCGCTGGCTTCTCTGCTCTTTGAGAAGCCTGCCTTGAGGATACACTCAGCGTAGACTGTGCAAAGTTCAGCCTTCTGTTTCAAGTCACGGCTTTACCTGCCCTCGTCCCCGGGGCAAAGCTCCTCACCACGATTGCGCGCTCTGAGCCCGACGTCCACACGTCAATATTCCAAAGCCTTCACAGGCGTACTGCTTCCACTTCCCCTCTGGACGCAGCCTCCCTCCTGGCTGGGGCTGCATCTCTGCAAACGGTTTGTGGACAGAGCTCCTACCACTCTCCTAAGCGAGAGAGTCCAACGCAGGGTTTCCTGTCACGGTTGCAGAGAGCACTTTCTGGTGCTCCCCTCTTTTTCTCGTCCCTCACCCTTGTCTGTGCTTTCTAAGCTGGGGGAACAGTCTTCTGCTGCGGTGGACGGGGTCTGCTTCCTGCTTGTCATACGCCTCAGAGAAATGCGTGCAGCTGTAGAGGACTAGTCAAAAGAGCTCAACGACGTCTCAGTCCAACATTTGGCTAGCTGCAGAGGTCATAGTATCTTCCAGCACAGGAAAGAATTCGCCGTGAAGGAGATGTTTCCTAGGATAAGAAATGATTTCTGGCCTTGCAGTTGTCAAGCTCATGCTGACCGTTGCCATCTCAAAGCCTTTCCCCGACAGTCTCCTTGGTTCTCTTTTGTGGAGGCCAGCTCACCTTAACATTACCCTGGCTCACCCAAGGAGCTCATGAAGGGATTATATTCGGTATGCCCGTCACGTCTGGCGTGCAAACTGGGGCCAAAACATGGCCTTGGTTGCCAGATACAACAGTCTTGACTGCACAGGGAGCCTCCAGAGCCTAGGGCCTGTTGGAGGAGGCGTTAGTTACAGTCCAAGTCACTACCGTGATCTCCAGAGAGTCTCACCGCCACCAGGGAGAATTTTAGTTTGAGAGGGCAGTCTGTTGAAAACGCCTCTGCGGTTCCTTCATTTCTCTTACACCCCAGACCCCTAAAAGTAACGGGGGTCATTCATTCAACGTTCAAAGTTCCTTCCTGCGGACCACACACACTTGTGGAGCGAGGCAGCCTAAGCCGGGCTGCTTGCGTCAAGTTCATGTTCCTTTGGCTTCTGAAACGAAGGCATCCGGTAGCCCTCCTGGAAACCGCACAAATCTTCGGCAGGACCTCTACAAGTACGCCAGGTGCAGCGAGTCATGGTGTTAAGTCCCATACTGTGAAAGGGCCGTACTTGCAAAATACTGTCGTTGTTTTGGAGCACCGTAGGTCCCTTTTCTTTTCGAAAAGATGGCCTTTCTGTTTTCTCCTTTGGCACTCAGGAGAAAGGACTCCACGGCGTTCGGCCTATAGCCACTCGTGGGAGGGCATCTTCCCATTAACTTTTGAGAGTGTACCCCTGCGGCGCTCTCGATCATGACTGTTCTTTGAACACACTACACTGCACTTTCATTTCGAGGAGGGAACGCACGGCATGGGAACTGTTTGTTCTCTGAGAGGAAGCGCTGGCGCCTGTTCACTGCCTTTTGAAATGCTTCTGCCTCGCCATTGTTGGGCATACGTCGTGCCGCTAAGCTCACTTAGCACCTATATGTGTTAGAATCACTGTCGGGTGGGGGGAACACATCGCTGCCCAGATCACGCTCAAGGTATCACTCTCTTGGCGAGGAGGTACCTTCCGCGAAAGCTGCGCGTTGGTAGCCTGCTTGCAAGTGGCACATTTCGTGACAGGACGCTCTTGCTGCTGTTGGTCGAGGTGCCCTGTGCCTCCCTGCTCTTTGAGAAGCTGCTTTGAGGATACACTCAGCGTAGCCTGTGCAAATAGTACGGCCTTCTGCTTCTCTCAACTAACGACTTTACCTGCCCTCGTCCCCGGTGCAAAGTGCCTAACCACAAGTGCACGCTCTGACCCCGGTGTCCACACGTCAGTATTCCAAAGCCTTCACAGGCGTCACAGACGTACTGCTGCCACATCCCCTCTGAACGCAGCCTGCTACCCGGCTGGGGCTGCATCGCTGCAAACGGTTTGTGGACAGAGCTCCTGCCACTCCCCTAACCGAGGGAGCCCAACGCAGGGTTTCCTGTAACGTTTGCAGACAGCACTGTCTTGTAGCACATTTCTTTCGTTTTCCCTCAACGTTAGCTATACTTTCTAAAGCGGGGGCAACAGGCTCCTGCTGTGACGGACGAGGCTCGCTTCCTGCTTGGCATACGCCACAGAGAAATGAGCGCAGCTGTAGAGGCCCAGTCCAAAGAGCACTCCCCTAACCGAGGGAGCTCAACGCAGGGTTTCCTGTAACGTTTGCAGACAGCACTGTCTTGTAGCACATCTCTTTCGTTTTCCCTCACCGTTAGCTATACTTTCTAAAGCCGGGGCAATAGGCTCCTGCTGTGACGGACGAGGCTCGCTTCCTGCTTGGCATACGCCACAGAGAAATGAGCGCAGCTGTAGAGGCCCAGTCCAAAGAGCACTCCCCTAACCGAGGGAGCTCAACGCAGGGTTTCCTGTAACGTTTGCAGACAGCACTGTCTTGTAGCACATCTCTTTCGTTTTCCCTCACCGTTAGCTATACTTTCTAAAGCCGGGGCAACAGGCTCCTGCTGTGACGGACGAGGCTCGCTTCCTGCTTGGCATACGCCACAGAGAAATGAGCGCAGCTGTAGAGGCCTAGTCCAAAGAGCTCAGGGACGTCTCAGTCCAAAAGTGGCCTTGCCACAGAGTTCACAGATGTCTTCCAGCCCAGAAAGGAACGCGCTGCTTTAGGACTTGTTTCCTAGGCTAAGCCATGAATTGTGCCATTGCCTTCGTGCGTCCTTCATTTCGCCTACATTCCAGACCCCTGAAAGTAACGGGGGCTTGTCAACGTTCAAGCTCCCTCCTGGGGACAACGCATACTCGTGGAGCGAGGAAGCCTCAGGCAGGCTGCTGGCAGCGAGTTCGCGTTCCTTTAGCGTCTGAACCGAAGGCTTCTGGAAGGTCTCCTGAGAACCCCCCCCACCCCACCCCCAATATTTGCAGGACGTCTACAAGTTTGCCAGGCACAGCGATTCATGGTGTTAGGTCCGATGCACTGAGCGGGCTGTCCTTGAAAACTGCTGTTCTTTTGGAGCTCAATAGGTTCCTTTTCTTTTAGGAGAGATGCCCTTTCTCTTTCCTCCTCTTACACACAGGGAAACGATTTCCTGGCCATTCGGTCACTACCCACTCGAGAGAGGGCAGCTTCTCATTAACTTTGGAGAGTGCCCTCCTGCAGCGCTCTCGAGCATGACTGTTCCTTGAACACACTAACCTGCACTCTCCATTCGAGAAGGGAGCGCACGGCATGGGAACCGTTTGTTCTCTGAGCGGAGTAGGTGGCACTACTGGGCCTGTGTACTTTGTGGTTCACTGTCTTCTGAAATGCTTTCGCCTCACCATTGTGGGGCATACATTGTGCGGCTCAGCTCCCTTAGGAGTTACAAGTGGTAGAATTACCTTCCGGGGGAACACATCGGTGCCCGGATCACCCTCAAGGTATCACTTTCTTGGCGTGGAGGTACCTTCCTCGAAAGCTGTGCATTGGTAGCCTGTTTGAAGGGGTTCCTCTCTTGACGTGAACGCTCTAGGTCACGCTGATCGACACGGCCGCCGGCTTCTCTGCTCTTTGAGAAGCCTGCCTTGAGGATACACTCAGCGTAGCCTGTGCAAAGTTCAGCCTTCTGTTTCAAGTCACGGCTTTACCTGCCCTCGTCCCCGGGGCAAAGCTCCTCACCACGATTGCGCGCTCTGAGCCCGACGTCCACACGTCAATATTCCAAAGCCTTCACAGGCGTACTGCTTCCACTTCCCTTCTGGACGCAGCCTCCCTCCTGGCTGGGGCTGCATCACTGCAAACGGTTTGTGGACAGAGCTCCTACCACTCTCCTAAGCGAGAGAGTCCAACGCAGGGTTTCCTGTCACGTTTGCAGAGAGCACTTTCTGGTGCTCCCCTCTTTTTCTCGTCCCTCACCCTTGTCTGTGCTTTCTAAGCTGGGGGAACAGTCTTCTGCTGCGGTGGACGGGGTCTGCTTCCTGCTTGTCATACGCCTCAGAGAAATGCGTGCAGCTGTAGAGGACTAGTCAAAAGAGCTCAACGACGTCTCAGTCCAACATTTGGCTAGCTGCAGAGGTCATAGTATCTTCCAGCGCAGGAAAGAATTCACCGCGAAGGAGATGATTCCTAGGATAAGAAATGATTTCTGGCCTTGCAGTTGTCAAGCTCGTGCTGACCGTTGCCATCTCAAAGCCTTTCCCCGACAGTCTCCTTGGTTCTGTTTTGTGGAGGCCAGCTCACCTTCACATTACCCTTGCTCACCCAAGGAGCTCATGAAGGGATTATATTCGGTATGCCCGTCACGTCTGGCGTGCAAACTGGGGCCAAAACATGGCCTTGGTTGCCAGATACAACAGTCTTGACTGCACAGGGAGCCTCCAGAGCCTAGGGCCTGTTGGAGGAGGCGTTAGTTACAGTCCAAGTCACTACCGTGATCTCCAGAGAGTCTCACCGCCACCAGGGAGAATTTTAGTTTGAGAGGGCAGTCTGTTGAAAACGCCTCTGCGGTTCCTTCATTTCTCTTACACCCCAGACCCCTAAAAGTAACGGGGGTCATTCATTCAACGTTCAAAGTTCCTTCCTGCGGACCACACACACTTGTGGAGCGAGGCAGCCTAAGCCGGGCTGCTTGCGTCAAGTTCATGTTCCTTTGGCTTCTGAAACGAAGGCATCCGGTAGCCCTCCTGGAAACCGCACAAATCTTCGGCAGGACCTCTACAAGTACGCCAGGTGCAGCGAGTCATGGTGTTAAGTCCCATACTGTGAAAGGGCCGTACTTGCAAAATACTGTCGTTGTTTTGGAGCACCGTAGGTCCCTTTTCTTTTCGAAAAGATGGCCTTTCTGTTTTCTCCTTTGGCACTCAGGAGAAAGGACTCCACGGCGTTCGGCCTATAGCCACTCGTGGGAGGGCATCTTCCCATTAACTTTTGAGAGTGTACCCCTGCGGCGCTCTCGATCATGACTGTTCTTTGAACACACTACACTGCACTTTCATTTCGAGGAGGGAACGCACGGCATGGGAACTGTTTGTTCTCTGAGAGGAAGCGCTGGCGCCTGTTCACTGCCTTTTGAAATGCTTCTGCCTCGCCATTGTTGGGCATACGTCGTGCCGCTAAGCTCACTTAGCACCTATATGTGCTAGAATCACTGTCGGGTGGGGGGAACACATCGCTGCCCAGATCACGCTCAAGTTATCACTCTCTTGGCGAGGAGGTACCTTCCGCGAAAGCTGCGCGTTGGTAGCCTGCTTGCAAGTGGCACATTTCGTGACAGGACGCTCTTGCTGCTGTTGGTCGAGGTGCCCTGTGCCTCCCTGCTCTTTGAGAAGCTGCTTTGAGGATACACTCAGCGTAGCCTGTGCAAATAGTACGGCCTTCTGCTTCTCTCAACTAACGACTTTACCTGCCCTCGTCCCCGGTGCAAAGTGCCTAACCACAAGTGCACGCTCTGACCCCGGTGTCCACACGTCAGTATTCCAAAGCCTTCACAGGCGTCACAGACGTACTGCTGCCACATCCCCTCTGAACGCAGCCTGCTACCCGGCTGGGGCTGCATCGCTGCAAACGGTTTGTGGACAGAGCTCCTGCCACTCCCCTAACCGAGGGAGCCCAACGCAGGGTTTCCTGTAACGTTTGCAGACAGCACTGTCTTGTAGCACATTTCTTTCGTTTTCCCTCAACGTTAGCTATACTTTCTAAAGCGGGGGCAACAGGCTCCTGCTGTGACGGACGAGGCTCGCTTCCTGCTTGGCATACGCCACAGAGAAATGAGCGCAGCTGTAGAGGCCCAGTCCAAAGAGCACTCCCCTAACCGAGGGAGCTCAACGCAGGGTTTCCTGTAACGTTTGCAGACAGCACTGTCTTGTAGCACATCTCTTTCGTTTTCCCTCACCGTTAGCTATACTTTCTAAAGCCGGGGCAACAGGCTCCTGCTGTGACGGACGAGGCTCGCTTCCTGCTTGGCATACGCCACAGAGAAATGAGCGCAGCTGTAGAGGCCCAGTCCAAAGAGCACTCCCCTAACCGAGGGAGCTCAACGCAGGGTTTCCTGTAACGTTTGCAGACAGCACTGTCTTGTAGCACATCTCTTTCGTTTTCCCTCACCGTTAGCTATACTTTCTAAAGCCGGGGCAACAGGCTCCTGCTGTGACGGACGAGGCTCGCTTCCTGCTTGGCATACGCCACAGAGAAATGAGCGCAGCTGTAGAGGCCTAGTCCAAAGAGCTCAGGGACGTCTCAGTCCAAAAGTGGCCTTGCCACAGAGTTCACAGATGTCTTCCAGCCCAGGAAGGAACGCGCTGCTTTAGGACTTGTTTCCTAGGCTAAGCCATGAATTGTGCCATTGCCTTCGTGCGTCCTTCATTTCGCCTACATTCCAGACCCCTGAAAGTAACGGGGGCTTGTCAACGTTCAAGCTCCCTCCTGGGGACAACGCATACTCGTGGAGCGAGGAAGCCTCAGGCAGGCTGCTGGCAGCGAGTTCGCGTTCCTTTAGCGTCTGAACCGAAGGCTTCTGGAAGGTCTCCTGAGAACCCCCCCCACCCCACCCCCAATATTTGCAGGACGTCTACAAGTTTGCCAGGCACAGCGATTCATGGTGTTAGGTCTGATGCACTGAGCGGGCTGTCCTTGAAAACTGCTGTTCTTTTGGAGCTCAATAGGTTCCTTTTCTTTTAGGAGAGATGCCCTTTCTCTTTCCTCCTCTTACACACAGGGAAACGATTTCCTGGCCATTCGGTCACTACCCACTCGAGAGAGGGCAGCTTCTCATTAACTTTGGAGAGTGCCCTCCTGCAGCGCTCTCGAGCATGACTGTTCCTTGAACACACTAACCTGCACTCTCCATTCGAGAAGGGAGCGCACGGCATGGGAACCGTTTGTTCTCTGAGCGGAGTAGGTGGCACTACTGGGCCTGTGTACTTTGTGGTTCACTGTCTTCTGAAATGCTTTCGCCTCACCATTGTGGGGCATACATTGTGCGGCTCAGCTCCCTTAGGAGTTACAAGTGGTAGAATTACCTTCCGGGGGAACACATCGGTGCCCGGATCACCCTCAAGGTATC
The DNA here is from genome assembly GCF_964270905.1 of Leucopleurus acutus. Classification (NCBI taxonomy): domain Eukaryota; kingdom Metazoa; phylum Chordata; class Mammalia; order Artiodactyla; family Delphinidae; genus Leucopleurus; species Leucopleurus acutus. Next base: position 18,431,858 of record NC_139145.1, read on the forward strand.
ACTTTCTTGGCGTGGAGGTACCTTCCTCGAAAGCTGTGCATTGGTAGCCTGTTTGAAGGGGTTCCTCTCTTGACGTGAACGCTCTAGGTCACGCTGATCGACACGGCCGCCGGCTTCTCTGCTCTTTGAGAAGCCTGCCTTGAGGATACACTCAGCGTAGCCTGTGCAAAGTTCAGCCTTCTGTTTCAAGTCACGGCTTTACCTGCCCTCGTCCCCGGGGCAAAGCTCCTCACCACGATTGCGCGCTCTGAGCCCGACGTCCACACGTCAATATTCCAAAGCCTTCACAGGCGTACTGCTTCCACTTCCCCTCTGGACGCAGCCTCCCTCCTGGCTGGGGCTGCATCTCTGCAAACGGTTTGTGGACAGAGCTCCTACCACTCTCCTAAGCGAGAGAGTCCAACGCAGGGTTTCCTGTCACGTTTGCAGAGAGCACTTTCTGGTGCTCCCCTCTTTTTCTCGTCCCTCACCCTTGTCTGTGCTTTCTAAGCTGGGGGAACAGTCTTCTGCTGCGGTGGACGGGGTCTGCTTCCTGCTTGTCATATGCCTCAGAGAAATGCGTGCAGCTGTAGAGGACTAGTCAAAAGAGCTCAACGACGTCTCAGTCCAACATTTGGCTAGCTGCAGAGGTCATAGTATCTTCCAGCGCAGGAAAGAATTCGCCGTGAAGGAGATGTTTCCTAGGATAAGAAATGATTTCTGGCCTTGCAGTTGTCAAGCTCGTGCTGACCGTTGCCATCTCAAAGCCTTTCCCCGACAGTCTCCTTGGTTCTGTTTTGTGGAGGCCAGCTCACCTTAACATTACCCTGGCTCACCCAAGGAGCTCATGAAGGGATTATATTCGGTATGCCCGTCACGTCTGGCGTGCAAACTGGGGCCAAAACATGGCCTTGGTTGCCAGATACAACAGTCTTGACTGCACAGGGAGCCTCCAGAGCCTAGGGCCTGTTGGAGGAGGCGTTAGTTACAGTCCAAGTCACTACCGTGATCTCCAGAGAGTCTCACCGCCACCAGGGAGAATTTTAGTTTGAGAGGGCAGTCTGTTGAAAACGCCTCTGCGGTTCCTTCATTTCTCTTACACCCCAGACCCCTAAAAGTAACGGGGGCCATTCATTCAACGTTCAAAGTCCCTTCCTGCGGACCACACACACTCGTGGAGCGAGGCAGCCTAAGCCGGGCTGCTTGCGTCAAGTTCATGTTCCTTTGGCTTCTGAAACGAAGGCATCCGGTAGCCCTCCTGGAAACCGCACAAATCTTCGGCAGGACCTCTACAAGTACGCCAGGTGCAGCGAGTCATGGTGTTAAGTCCCATACTGTGAAAGGGCCATACTTGCAAAATACTGTCGTTGTTTTGGAGCACCGTAGGTCCCTTTTCTTTTCGAAAAGATGGCCTTTCTGTTTTCTCGTTTGGCACTCAGGAGAAAGGACTCCACGGCGTTCGGCCTATAGCCACTCGTGGGAGGGCATCTTCCCATTAACTTTTGAGAGTGTACCCCTGCGGCGCTCTCGATCATGACTGTTCTTTGAACACACTACACTGCACTTTCATTTCGAGGAGGGAACGCACGGCATGGGAACTGTTTGTTCTCTGAGAGGAAGCACTGGCGCCTGTTCACTGCCTTTTGAAATGCTTCTGCCTCGCCATTGTGGGGCATACGTCGTGCCGCTAAGCTCACTTAGCACCTATATGTGCTAGAATCACTGTCGGGGGGGGGGAACACATCGCTGCCCAGATCACGCTCAAGGTATCACTCTCTTGGCGAGGAGGTACCCCGCGAAAGCTGCGCGTTGGTAGCCTGCTTGCAAGTGGCACATTTCGCGACAGGACGCTCTTGGTGCTGCTGGTCGAGATGCCCTGTGCCTCCCTGCTCTTTGAGAAGCTGCTTTGAGGATACACTCAGCGTAGCCTGTGCAAATAGTACGGCCTTCTGCTGCTCTCAACTAACGACTTTACCTGCCCTCGTCCCCGGTGCAAAGTGCCTAACCACAAGTGCACGCTCTGACCCCGGTGTCCACACGTCAGTATTCCAAAGCCTTCACAGGCATCACAGACGTACTGCTGCCACATCCCCTCTGAACGCAGCCTGCTACCCGGCTGGGGCTGCATCGCTGCAAACGGTTTGTGGACAGAGCTCCTGCCACTCCCCTAACCGAGGGAGCCCAACGCAGGGTTTCCTGTAACGTTTGCAGACAGCACTGTCTTGTAGCACATCTCTTTCGTTTTCCCTCACCGTTAGCTATACTTTCTAAAGCCGGGGCAACAGGCTCCTGCTGTGACGGACGAGGCTCACTTCCTGCTTGGCATACGCCACAGAGAAATGAGCGCAGCTGTAGAGGCCTAGTCCAAAGAGCTCAGGGACGTCTCAGTCCAAAAGTGGCCTTGCCACAGAGTTCACAGATGTCTTCCAGCCCAGGAAGGAACGCGCTGCTTTAGGACTTGTTTCCCAGGCTAAGCCATGAATTGTGCCATTGCCTTCGTGCGTCCTTCATTTCGCCTACATTCCAGACCCCTGAAAGTAACAGGGGCTTGTCAACGGTCAAGCTCCCTCCTGGGGACAACGCATACTCGTGGAGCGAGGAAGCCTCAGGCAGGCTGCTGGCAGCGAGTTCGCGTTCCTTTAGCTTCTAAACCGAAGGCTTCCGGAAGGTCTCCTGAGAACCCCCCCCTCACCCCACCCCCAATATTTGCAGGACGTCTACAAATTTGCCAGGCACAGCGATTCATGGTGTTAGGTCCGATGCACTGAGCGGGCTGTCCTTGAAAACTGCTGTTCTTTTGGAGCTCAATAGGTTCCTTTTCTTTTTGGAGAGATGCCCTTTCTCTTTCCTCCTCTTACACACAGGGAAACGATTTCCTGGCCATTCGGTCGCTACCCACTCAAGAGAGGGCAGCTTCTCATTAACTTTGGAGAGTGCCCTCCTGCAGCGCTCTCGAGCATGACTGTTCCTTGAACACACTAACCTGCACTCTCCATTCGAGGAGGGAGCGCACTGCATGGGAACCGTTTGTTCTCTGAGCGGAGTAGGTGGCACTACTGGGCCTGTGTACTTTGTGGTTCACTGTCTTCTGAAATGCTTTCGCCTCGCCATTGTGGGGCATACATTGTGCGGCTCAGCTCCCTTAGGGATTACAAGTGGTAGAATTACCTACCGGGGGAACACATCGGTGCCCGGATCACCCTCAAGGTATCACTTTCTTGGCGTGGAGGTACCTTTCTCGAAAGCTGTGCATTGGTAGCCTGTTTGAAGGGGTTCCTCTCTTGACGTGAATGCTCTAGGTCACGCTGATCGACACGGCCGCCGGGTTCTCTGCTCTTTGAGAAGCCTGCCTTGAGGATACACTCAGCGTAGCCTGTGCAAAGTTCAGCCTTCTGTTTCAAGTCACGGCTTTACCTGCCCTCGTCCCCGGGGCAAAGCTCCTCACCACGATTGCGCGCTCTGAGCCCGACGTCCACACGTTAATATTCCAAAGCCTTCACAGGCGTACTGCTTCCACTTCCCCTCTGGACGCAGCCTCCCTCCTGGCTGGGGCTGCATCTCTGCAAACGGTTTGTGGACAGAGCTCCTACCACTCTCCTAAGCGAGAGAGTCCAACGCAGGGTTTCCTGTCACGTTTGCAGAGAGCACTTTCTGGTGCTCCCCTCTTTTTCTCGTCCCTCACCCTTGTCTGTGCTTTCTAAGCTGGGGGAACAGTCTTCTGCTGCGGTGGACGGGGTCTGCTTCCTGCTTGTCATACGCCTCAGAGAAATGCGTGCAGCTGTAGAGGACTAGTCAAAAGAGCTCAACGACGTCTCAGTCCAACATTTGGCTAGCTGCAGAGGTCATAGTATCTTCCAGCGCAGGAAAGAATTCGCCGTGAAGGAGATGTTTCCTAGGATAAGAAATGATTTCTGGCCTTGCAGTTGTCAAGCTCGTGCTGACCGTTGCCATCTCAAAGCCTTTCCCCGACAGTCTCCTTGGTTCTGTTTTGTGGAGGCCAGCTCACCTTAACATTACCCTTGCTCACCCAAGGAGCTCATGAAGGGATTATATTCGGTATGCCCGTCACGTCTGGCGTGCAAACTGGGGCCAAAACATGGCCTTGGTTGCCAGATACAACAGTCTTGACTGCACAGGGAGCCTCCAGAGCCTAGGGCCTGTTGGAGGAGGCGTTAGTTACAGTCCAAGTCACTACCGTGATCTCCAGAGAGTCTCACCGCCACCAGGGAGAATTTTAGTTTGAGAGGGCAGTCTGTTGAAAACGCCTCTGCGGTTCCTTCATTTCTCTTACACCCCAGACCCCTAAAAGTAACGGGGGCCATTCATTCAACGTTCAAAGTCCCTTCCTGCGGACCACACACACTCGTGGAGCGAGGCAGCCTAAGCCGGGCTGCTTGCGTCAAGTTCATGTTCCTTTGGCTTCTGAAACGAAGGCATCCGGTAGCCCTCCTGGAAACCGCACAAATCTTCGGCAGGACCTCTACAAGTACGCCAGGTGCAGCGAGTCATGGTGTTAAGTCCCATACTGTGAAAGGGCCGTACTTGCAAAATACTGTCGTTGTTTTGGAGCACCGTAGGTCCCTTTTCTTTTCGAAAAGATGGCCTTTCTGTTTTCTCCTTTGGCACTCAGGAGAAAGGACTCCACGGCGTTCGGCCTATAGCCACTCGTGGGAGGGCATCTTCCCATTAACTTTTGAGAGTGTACCCCTGCGGCGCTCTCGATCATGACTGTTCTTTGAACACACTACACTGCACTTTCATTTCGAGGAGGGAACGCACGGCATGGGAACTGTTTGTTCTCTGAGAGGAAGCACTGGCGCCTGTTCATTGCCTTTTGAAATGCTTCTGCCTCGCCATTGTGGGGCATACGTCGTGCCGCTAAGCTCACTTAGCACCTATATGTGCTAGAATCACTGTCGGGGGGGGGGAACACATCGCTGCCCAGATCACGCTCAAGGTATCACTCTCTTGGCGAGGAGGTACCTTCCGCGAAAGCTGCGCGTTGGTAGCCTGCTTGCAAGTGGCACATTTCGCGACAGGACGCTCTTGGTGCTGCTGGTCGAGATGCCCTGTGCCTCCCTGCTCTTTGAGAAGCTGCTTTGAGGATACACTCAGCGTAGCCTGTGCAAATAGTACGGCCTTCTGCTTCTCTCAACTAACGACTTTACCTGCCCTCGTCCCCGGTGCAAAGTGCCTAACCACAAGTGCACGCTCTGACCCCGGTGTCCACACGTCAGTATTCCAAAGCCTTCACAGGCATCACAGACGTACTGCTGCCACATCCCCTCTGAACGCAGCCTGCTACCCGGCTGGGGCTGCATCGCTGCAAACGGTTTGTGGACAGAGCTCCTGCCACTCCCCTAACCGAGGGAGCCCAACGCAGGGTTTCCTGTAACGTTTGCAGACAGCACTGTCTTGTAGCACATCTCTTTCGTTTTCCCTCACCGTTAGCTATACTTTCTAAAGCCGGGGCAACAGGCTCCTGCTGTGACGGACGAGGCTCGCTTCCTGCTTGGCATACGCCACAGAGAAATGAGCGCAGCTGTAGAGGCCTAGTCCAAAGAGCTCAGGGACGTCTCAGTCCAAAAGTGGCCTTGCCACAGAGTTCACAGATGTCTTCCAGCCCAGGAAGGAACGCGCTGCTTTAGGACTTGTTTCCCAGGCTAAGCCATGAATTGTGCCATTGCCTTCGTGCGTCCTTCATTTCGCCTACATTCCAGACCCCTGAAAGTAACGGGGGCTTGTCAACGGTCAAGCTCCCTCCTGGGGACAACGCATACTCGTGGAGCGAGGAAGCCTCAGGCAGGCTGCTGGCAGCGAGTTCGCGTTCCTTTAGCTTCTAAACCGAAGGCTTCCGGAAGGTCTCCTGAGAGCCCCCCCCTCACCCCACCCCCAATATTTGGCAGGACGTCTACAAGTTGGCCAGGCACAGCGATTCATGGTGTTAGGTCCGATGCACTGAGCGGGCCGTCCTTGAAAACTGCTGTCGTTCTTTTGGAGCTCAATAGGTTCCTTTTCTTTTTGGAGAGATGCCCTTTCTCTTTCCTCCTCTTACACACAGGGAAACGATTTCCTGGCCATTCGGTCGCTACCCACTCGAGAGAGGGCAGCTTCTCATTAACTTTGGAGAGTGCCCTCCTGCAGCGCTCTCGAGCATGACTGTTCCTTGAACACACTAACCTGCACTCTCCATTCGAAGAGGGAGCGCACTGCATGGGAACCGTTGGTTCTCTGAGCGGAGTAGGTGGCACTACTGGGCCTGTGTACTTTGTGGTTCACTGTCTTCTGAAATGCTTTCGCCTCGCCATTGTGGGGCATACATTGTGCGGCTCAGCTCCCTTAGGGATTACAAGTGGTAGAATTACCTACCGGGGGAACACATCGGTGCCCGGATCCCCCTCAAGGTATCACTTTCTTGGCGTGGAGGTACCTTTCTCGAAAGCTGTGCATTGGTAGCCTGTTTGAAGGGGTTCCTCTCTTGACGTGAACGCTCTAGGTCACGCTGATCGACACGGCCGCCGGCTTCTCTGCTCTTTGAGAAGCCTGCCTTGAGGATACACTCAGCGTAGCCTGTGCAAAGTTCAGCCTTCTGTTTCAAGTCACGGCTTTACCTGCCCTCGTCCCCGGGGCAAAGCTCCTCACCACGATTGCGCGCTCTGAGCCCGACGTCCACACGTCAATATTCCAAAGCCTTCACAGGCGTACTGCTTCCACTTCCCCTCTGGACGCAGCCTCCCTCCTGGCTGGGGCTGCATCTCTGCAAACGGTTTGTGGACAGAGCTCCTACCACTCTCCTAAGCGAGAGAGTCCAACGCAGGGTTTCCTGTCACGTTTGCAGAGAGCACTTTCTGGTGCTCCCCTCTTTTTCTCGTCCCTCACCCTTGTCTGTGCTTTCTAAGCTGGGGGAACAGTCTTCTGCTGCGGTGGACGGGGTCTGCTTCCTTCTTGTCATACGCCTCAGAGAAATGCGTGCAGCTGTAGAGGACTAGTCAAAAGAGCTCAACGACGTCTCAGTCCAACATTTGGCTAGCTGCAGAGGTCATAGTATCTTCCAGCGCAGGAAAGAATTCGCCGTGAAGGAGATGTTTCCTAGGATAAGAAATGATTTCTGGCCTTGCAGTTGTCAAGCTCGTGCTGACCGTTGCCATCTCAAAGCCTTTCCCCGACAGTCTCCTTGGTTCTGTTTTGTGGAGGCCAGCTCACCTTAACATTACCCTGGCTCACCCAAGGAGCTCATGAAGGGATTATATTCGGTATGCCCGTCACGTCTGGCGTGCAAACTGGGGCCAAAACATGGCCTTGGTTGCCAGATACAACAGTCTTGACTGCACAGGGAGCCTCCAGAGCCTAGGGCCTGTTGGAGGAGGCGTTAGTTACAGTCCAAGTCACTACCGTGATCTCCAGAGAGTCTCACCGCCACCAGGGAGAATTTTAGTTTGAGAGGGCAGTCTGTTGAAAACGCCTCTGCGGTTCCTTCATTTCTCTTACACCCCAGACCCCTAAAAGTAAGGGGACCATTCATTCAACGTTCAAAGTCCCTTCCTGCGGACCACACACACTTGTGGAGCGAGGCAGCCTAAGCCGGGCTGCTTGCGTCAAGTTCATGTTCCTTTGGCTTCTGAAACGAAGGCATCCGGTAGCCCTCCTGGAAACCGCACAAATCTTCGGCAGGACCTCTACAAGTACGCCAGGTGCAGCGAGTCATGGTGTTAAGTCCCATACTGTGAAAGGGCCGTACTTGCAAAATACTGTCGTTGTTTTGGAGCACCGTAGGTCCCTTTTCTTTTCGAAAAGATGGCCTTTCTGTTTTCTCCTTTGGCACTCAGGAGAAAGGACTCCACGGCGTTCGGCCTATAGCCACTCGTGGGAGGGCATCTTCCCATTAACTTTTGAGAGTGTACCCCTGCGGCGCTCTCGATCATGACTGTTCTTTGAACACACTACACTGCACTTTCATTTCGAGGAGGGAACGCACGGCATGGGAACTGTTTGTTCTCTGAGAGGAAGCACTGGCGCCTGTTCACTGCCTTTTGAAATGCTTCTGCCTCGCCATTGTGGGGCATACGTCGTGCCGCTAAGCTCACTTAGCACCTATATGTGCTAGAATCACTGTCGGGGGAGGGAACACATCGCTGCCCAGATCACGCTCAAGGTATCACTCTCTTGGCGAGGAGGTACCTTCCGCGAAAGCTGCGCGTTGGTAGCCTGCTTGCAAGTGGCACATTTCGCGACAGGACGCTCTTGGTGCTGCTGGTCGAGATGCCCTGTGCCTCCCTGCTCTTTGAGAAGCTGCTTTGAGGATACACTCAGCGTAGCCTGTGCAAATAGTACGGCCTTCTGCTGCTCTCAACTAACGACTTTACCTGCCCTCGTCCCCGGTGCAAAGTGCCTAACCACAAGTGCACGCTCTGACCCCGGTGTCCACACGTCAGTATTCCAAAGCCTTCACAGGCGTCACAGACGTACTGCTGCCACATCCCCTCTGAACGCAGCCTGCTACCCGGCTGGGGCTGCATCGCTGCAAACGGTTTGTGGACAGAGCTCCTGCCACACCCCTAACCGAGGGAGCCCAACGCAGGGTTTCCTGTAACGTTTGCAGACAGCACTGTCTTGTAGCACATCTCTTTCGTTTTCACTCACCGTTAGCTATACTTTCTAAAGCCGGGGCAACAGGCTCCTGCTGTGACGGACGAGGCTCGCTTCCTGCTTGGCATATGCCACAGAGAAATGAGCGCAGCTGTAGAGGCCCAGTCCAAAGAGCTCAGGGACGTCTCCGTCCAAAAATGGCCTTGCCACAGAGTTCACAGATGTCTTCCAGCCCAGGAAGGAACGCGCTGCTTTAGGACTTGTTTCCTAGGCTAAGCCATGAATTGTGCCATTGCCTTCGTGCGTCCTTCATTTCGCCTACATTCCAGACCCCTGAAAGTAACGGGGGCTTGTCAACGGTCAAGCTCCCTCCTGGGGACAACGCATACTCGTGGATCGAGGAAGCCTCAGTCAGGCTGCTGGCAGCGAGTTCGCGTTCCTTTGGCGTCTGAACCGAAGGCTTCCGGAAGGTCTCCTGAGAACCCCCACCCCCAATATTTGGCAGGACGTCTACAAGTTGGCCAGGCACAGCGATTCATGGTGTTAGGTCCGATGCACTGAGCGGGCCGTCCTTGAAAACTGCTGTCGTTCTTTTGGAGCTCAATAGGTTCCTTTTCTTTTTGGAGAGATGCCCTTTCTCTTTCCTCCTCTTACACACAGGGAAACGATTTCCTGGCCATTCGGTCGCTACCCACTCGAGAGAGGGCAGCTTCTCATTAACTTTGGAGAGTGCCCTCCTGCAGCGCTCTCGAGCATGACTGTTCCTTGAACACACTAACCTGCACTCTCCATTCGAAGAGGGAGCGCACTGCATGGGAACCGTTGGTTCTCTGAGCGGAGTAGGTGGCACTACTGGGCCTGTGTACTTTGTGGTTCACTGTCTTCTGAAATGCTTTCGCCTCGCCATTGTGGGGCATACATTGTGCGGCTCAGCTCCCTTAGGGATTACAAGTGGTAGAATTACCTACCGGGGGAACACATCGGTGCCCGGATCACCCTCAAGGTATCACTTTCTTGGCGTGGAGGTACCTTTCTCGAAAGCTGTGCATTGGTAGCCTGTTTGAAGGGGTTCCTCTCTTGACGTGAACGCTCTAGGTCACGCTGATCGACACGGCCGCCAGCTTCTCTGCTCTTTGAGAAGCCTGCCTTGAGGATACACTCAGCGTAGCCTGTGCAAAGTTCAGCCTTCTGTTTCAAGTCACGGCTTTACCTGCCCTCATCCCCGGGGCAAAGCTCCTCACCACGATTGCGCGCTCTGAGCCCGACGTCCACACGTCAATATTCCAAAGCCTTCACAGGCGTACTGCTTCCACTTCCCCTCTGGACGCAGCCTCCCTCCTGGCTGGGGCTGCATCTCTGCAAACGGTTTGTGGACAGAGCTCCTACCACTCTCCTAAGCGAGAGAGTCCAACGCAGGGTTTCCTGTCACGTTTGCAGAGAGCACTTTCTGGTGCTCCCCTCTTTTTCTCGTCCCTCACCCTTGTCTGTGCTTTCTAAGCTGGGGGAACAGTCTTCTGCTGCGGTGGACGGGGTCTGCTTCCTGCTTGTCATACGCCTCAGAGAAATGCGTGCAGCTGTAGAGGACTAGTCAAAAGAGCTCAACGACGTCTCAGTCCAACATTTGGCTAGCTGCAGAGGTCATAGTATCTTCCAGCGCAGGAAAGAATTCGCCGTGAAGGAGATGTTTCCTAGGATAAGAAATGATTTCTGGCCTTGCAGTTGTCAAGCTCGTGCTGACCGTTGCCATCTCAAAGCCTTTCCTCGACAGTCTCCTTGGTTCTGTTTTGTGGAGGCCAGCTCACCTTAACATTACCCTGGCTCACCCAAGGAGCTCATGAAGGGATTATATTCGGTATGCCCGTCACGTCTGGCGTGCAAACTGGGGCCAAAACATGGCCTTGGTTGCCAGATACAACAGTCTTGACTGCACAGGGAGCCTCCAGAGCCTAGGGCCTGTTGGAGGAGGCGTTAGTTACAGTCCAAGTCACTACCGTGATCTCCAGAGAGTCTCACCGCCACCAGGGAGAATTTTAGTTTGAGAGGGCAGTCTGTTGAAAACGCCTCTGTGGTTCCTTCATTTCTCTTACACCCCAGACCCCTAAAAGTAAGGGGGCCATTCATTCAACGTTCAAAGTCCCTTCCTACGGACCACACACACTTGTGGAGCGAGGCAGCCTAAGCCGGGCTGCTTGCGTCAAGTTCATGTTCCTTTGGCTTCTGAAACGAAGGCATCCGGTAGCCCTCCTGGAAACCGCACAAATCTTCGGCAGGACCTCTACAAGTACGCCAGGTGCAGCGAGTCATGGTGTTAAGTCCCATACTGTGAAAGGGCCGTACTTGCAAAATACTGTCGTTGTTTTGGAGCACCGTAGGTCCCTTTTCTTTTCGAAAAGATGGCCTTTCTGTTTTCTCCTTTGGCACTCAGGAGAAAGGACTCCACGGCGTTCGGCCTATAGCCACTCGTGGGAGGGCATCTTCCCATTAACTTTTGAGAGTGTACCCCTGCGGCGCTCTCGATCATGACTGTTCTTTGAACACACTACACTGCACTTTCATTTCGAGGAGGGAACGCACGGCATGGGAACTGTTTGTTCTCTGAGAGGAAGCACTGGCGCCTGTTCACTGCCTTTTGAAATGCTTCTGCCTCGCCATTGTGGGGCATACGTCATGCCGCTAAGCTCACTTAGCACCTATATGTGCTAGAATCACTGTCGGGGGAGGGAACACATCGCTGCCCAGATCACGCTCAAGGTATCACTCTCTTGGCGAGGAGGTACCTTCCGCGAAAGCTGCGCGTTGGTAGCCTGCTTGCAAGTGGCACATTTCGCGACAGGACGCTCTTGGTGCTGCTGGTCGAGATGCCCTGTGCCTCCCTGCTCTTTGAGAAGCTGCTTTGAGGATACACTCAGCGTAGCCTGTGCAAATAGTACGGCCTTCTGCTGCTCTCAACTAACGACTTTACCTGCCCTCGTCCCCGGTGCAAAGTGCCTAACCACAAGTGCACGCTCTGACCCCGGTGTCCACACGTCAGTATTCCAAAGCCTTCACAGGCGTCACAGACGTACTGCTGCCACAAACCCTCTGAACGCAGCCTGCTACCCGGCTGGGGCTGCATCGCTGCAAACGGTTTGTGGACAGAGCTCCTGCCACACCCGTAACCGAGGGAGCCCAACGCAGGGTTTCCTGTAACGTTTGCAGACAGCACTGTCTTGTAGCACATCTCTTTCGTTTTCCCTCACCGTTAGCTATACTTTCTAAAGCCGGGGCAACAGGCTCCTGCTGTGACGGACGAGGCTCGCTTCCTGCTTGGCATACGCCACAGAGAAATGAGCGCAGCTGTAGAGGCCCAGTCCAAAGAGCTCAGGGACGTCTCCGTCCAAAAGTGGCCTTGCCACAGAGTTCACAGATGTCTTCCAGCCCAGGAAGGAACGCGCTGCTTTAGGACTTGTTTCCTAGGCTAAGCCATGAATTGTGCCATTGCCTTCGTGCGTCCTTCATTTCGCCTACATTCCAGACCCCTGAAAGTAACGGGGGCTTGTCAACGGTCAAGCTCCCTCCTGGGGACAACGCATACTCGTGGATCGAGGAAGCCTCAGTCAGGCTGCTGGCAGCGAGTTCGCGTTCCTTTGGCGTCTGAACCGAAGGCTTCCGGAAGGTCTCCTGAGAACCCCCACCCCCAATATTTGGCAGGACGTCTACAAGTTGGCCAGGCACAGCGATTCATGGTGTTAGGTCCGATGCACTGAGCGGGCCGTCCTTGAAAACTGCTGTCGTTCTTTTGGAGCTCAATAGGTTCCTTTTCTTTTTGGAGAGATGCCCTTTCTCTTTCCTCCTCTTACACACAGGGAAACGATTTCCTGGCCATTCGGTCGCTACCCACTCGAGAGAGGGCAGCTTCTCATTAACTTTGGAGAGTGCCCTCCTGCAGCGCTCTCGAGCATGACTGTTCCTTGAACACACTAACCTGCACTCTCCATTCGAAGAGGGAGCGCACTGCATGGGAACCGTTGGTTCTCTGAGCGGAGTAGGTGGCACTACTGGGCCTGTGTACTTTGTGGTTCACTGTCTTCTGAAATGCTTTCGCCTCGCCATTGTGGGGCATACATTGTGCGGCTCAGCTCCCTTAGGGATTACAAGTGGTAGAATTACCTACCGGGGGAACACATCGGTGCCCGGATCACCCTCAAGGTATCACTTTCTTGGCGTGGAGGTACCTTTCTCGAAAGCTGTGCATTGGTAGCCTGTTTGAAGGGGTTCCTCTCTTGACGTGAACGCTCTAGGTCACGCTGATCGACACGGCCGCCAGCTTCTCTGCTCTTTGAGAAGCCTGCCTTGAGGATACACTCAGCGTAGCCTGTGCAAAGTTCAGCCTTCTGTTTCAAGTCACGGCTTTACCTGCCCTCATCCCCGGGGCAAAGCTCCTCACCACGATTGCGCGCTCTGAGCCCGACGTCCACACGTCAATATTCCAAAGCCTTCACAGGCGTACTGCTTCCACTTCCCCTCTGGACGCAGCCTCCCTCCTGGCTGGGGCTGCATCTCTGCAAACGGTTTGTGGACAGAGCTCCTACCACTCTCCTAAGCGAGAGAGTCCAACGCAGGGTTTCCTGTCACGTTTGCAGAGAGCACTTTCTGGTGCTCCCCTCTTTTTCTCGTCCCTCACCCTTGTCTGTGCTTTCTAAGCTGGGGGAACAGTCTTCTGCTGCGGTGGACGGGGTCTGCTTCCTGCTTGTCATACGCCTCAGAGAAATGCGTGCAGCTGTAGAGGACTAGTCAAAAGAGCTCAACGACGTCTCAGTCCAACATTTGGCTAGCTGCAGAGGTCATAGTATCTTCCAGCGCAGGAAAGAATTCGCCGTGAAGGAGATGTTTCCTAGGATAAGAAATGATTTCTGGCCTTGCAGTTGTCAAGCTCGTGCTGACCGTTGCCATCTCAAAGCCTTTCCTCGACAGTCTCCTTGGTTCTGTTTTGTGGAGGCCAGCTCACCTTAACATTACCCTGGCTCACCCAAGGAGCTCATGAAGGGATTATATTCGGTATGCCCGTCACGTCTGGCGTGCAAACTGGGGCCAAAACATGGCCTTGGTTGCCAGATACAACAGTCTTGACTGCACAGGGAGCCTCCAGAGCCTAGGGCCTGTTGGAGGAGGCGTTAGTTACAGTCCAAGTCACTACCGTGATCTCCAGAGAGTCTCACCGCCACCAGGGAGAATTTTAGTTTGAGAGGGCAGTCTGTTGAAAACGCCTCTGTGGTTCCTTCATTTCTCTTACACCCCAGACCCCTAAAAGTAAGGGGGCCATTCATTCAACGTTCAAAGTCCCTTCCTACGGACCACACACACTTGTGGAGCGAGGCAGCCTAAGCCGGGCTGCTTGCGTCAAGTTCATGTTCCTTTGGCTTCTGAAACGAAGGCATCCGGTAGCCCTCCTGGAAACCGCACAAATCTTCGGCAGGACCTCTACAAGTACGCCAGGTGCAGCGAGTCATGGTGTTAAGTCCCATACTGTGAAAGGGCCGTACTTGCAAAATACTGTCGTTGTTTTGGAGCACCGTAGGTCCCTTTTCTTTTCGAAAAGATGGCCTTTCTGTTTTCTCCTTTGGCACTCAGGAGAAAGGACTCCACGGCGTTCGGCCTATAGCCACTCGTGGGAGGGCATCTTCCCATTAACTTTTGAGAGTGTACCCCTGCGGCGCTCTCGATCATGACTGTTCTTTGAACACACTACACTGCACTTTCATTTCGAGGAGGGAACGCACGGCATGGGAACTGTTTGTTCTCTGAGAGGAAGCACTGGCGCCTGTTCACTGCCTTTTGAAATGCTTCTGCCTCGCCATTGTGGGGCATACGTCATGCCGCTAAGCTCACTTAGCACCTATATGTGCTAGAATCACTGTCGGGGGAGGGAACACATCGCTGCCCAGATCACGCTCAAGGTATCACTCTCTTGGCGAGGAGGTACCTTCCGCGAAAGCTGCGCGTTGGTAGCCTGCTTGCAAGTGGCACATTTCGCGACAGGACGCTCTTGGTGCTGCTGGTCGAGATGCCCTGTGCCTCCCTGCTCTTTGAGAAGCTGCTTTGAGGATACACTCAGCGTAGCCTGTGCAAATAGTACGGCCTTCTGCTGCTCTCAACTAACGACTTTACCTGCCCTCGTCCCCGGTGCAAAGTGCCTAACCACAAGTGCACGCTCTGACCCCGGTGTCCACACGTCAGTATTCCAAAGCCTTCACAGGCGTCACAGACGTACTGCTGCCACAAACCCTCTGAACGCAGCCTGCTACCCGGCTGGGGCTGCATCGCTGCAAACGGTTTGTGGACAGAGCTCCTGCCACACCCGTAACCGAGGGAGCCCAACGCAGGGTTTCCTGTAACGTTTGCAGACAGCACTGTCTTGTAGCACATCTCTTTCGTTTTCCCTCACCGTTAGCTATACTTTCTAAAGCCGGGGCAACAGGCTCCTGCTGTGACGGACGAGGCTCGCTTCCTGCTTGGCATACGCCACAGAGAAATGAGCGCAGCTGTAGAGGCCCAGTCCAAAGAGCTCAGGGACGTCTCCGTCCAAAAGTGGCCTTGCCACAGAGTTCACAGATGTTTTCCAGCCCAGGAAGGAACGCGCTGCTTTAGGACTTGTTTCCTAGGCTAAGCCATGAATTGTCCATTGCCTTCGTGCGTCCTTCATTTCGCCTACATTCCAGACCCCTGAAAGTAACGGGGGCTTGTCAACGTTCAAGCTCCCTCCTGGGGACAACGCATACTCGTGGAGCGAGGAAGCCTAAGGCAGGCTGCTGGCAGCGAGTTCGCGTTCCTTTAGCGTCTGAACCGAAGGCTTCCGGAAGGTCTCCTGAGAACCCACCCCCACCCCACCCCCAATATTTGCAGGACGTCTACAAGTTTGCCAGGAACAGCGATTCATGGTGTTAGGTCCGATGCACTGAGCGGGCTGTCCTTGAAAACTGCTGTTCTTTTGGAGCTCAATAGGTTCCTTTTCTTTTTGGAGAGATGCCCTTTCTCTTTCTTCCTCTTACACTCAGGGAAACGATTTCCTGGCCATTCGGTCGCTACGCACTCAAGAGAGGGCAGCTTCTCATTAACTTTGGAGAGTGCCCTCCTGCAGCACTCTCGAGCATGACTGTTCCTTGAACACACTAACCTGCACTCTCCATTCGAGGAGGGAGCGCACTGCATGGGAACCGTTGGTTCTCTGAGCGGAGTAGGTGGCACTACTGGGCCTGTGTACTTTGTGGTTCACTGTCTTCTGAAATGCTTTCGCCTCGCCATTGTGGGGCATACATTGTGCGGCTCAGCTCCCTTAGGGATTACAAGTGGTAGAATTACCTACCGGGGGAACACATCGGTGCCCGGATCACCCTCAAGGTATCACTTTCTTGGCGTGGAGGTACCTTTCTCGAAAGCTGTGCATTGGTAGCCTGTTTGAAGGGGTTCCTCTCTTGACGTGAACGCTCTAGGTCGCGCTGATCGACACGGCCGCCGGGTTCTCTGCTCTTTGAGAAGCCTGCCTTGAGGATACACTCAGCGTAGCCTTGCAAAGTTCAGCCTTCTGTTTCAAGTCACGGCTTTACCTGCCCTCGTCCCCGGGGCAAAGCTCCTCACCACGATTGCGCGCTCTGAGCCCGACGTCCACACGTCAATATTCCAAAGCCTTCACAGGCGTACTGCTTCCACTTCCCCTCTGGACGCAGCCTCCCTCCTGGCTGGGGCTGCATCTCTGCAAACGGTTTGTGGACAGAGCTCCTACCACTCTCCTAAGCGAGAGAGTCCAACGCAGGGTTTCCTGTCACGTTTGCAGAGAGCACTTTCTGGTGCTCCCCTCTTTTTCTCGTCCCTCACCCTTGTCTGTGCTTTCTAAGCTGGGGGAACAGTCTTCTGCTGCGGTGGACGGGGTCTGCTTCCTGCTTGTCATACGCCTCAGAGAAATGCGTGCAGCTGTAGAGGACTAGTCAAAAGAGCTCAACGACGTCTCAGTCCAACATTTGGCTAGCTGCAGAGGTCATAGTATCTTCCAGCGCATGAAAGAATTCACCGCGAAGGAGATGATTCCTAGGATAAGAAATGATTTCTGGCCTTGCAGTTGTCAAGCTCGTGCTGACCGTTGCCGTCTCAAAGCCTTTCCCCGACAGTCTCCTTGGTTCTGTTTTGTGGAGGCCAGCTCACCTTAACATTACCCTGGCTCACCCAAGGAGCTCATGAAGGGATTATATTCGGTATGCCCGTCACGTCTGGCGTGCAAACTGGGGCCAAAACATGGCCTTGGTTGCCAGATACAACAGTCTTGACTGCACAGGGAGCCTCCAGAGCCTAGGGCCTGTTGGAGGAGGCGTTAGTTACAGTCCAAGTCACTACCGTGATCTCCAGAGAGTCTCACCGCCACCAGGGAGAATTTTAGTTTGAGAGGGGCAGTCTGTTGAAAACGCCTCTGTGGTTCCTTCATTTCTCTTACACCCCAGACCCCTAAAAGTAAGGGGGCCATTCATTCAACGTTCAAAGTCCCTTCCTGCGGACCACACACACTTGTGGAGCGAGGCAGCCTAAGCCGGGCTGCTTGCGTCAAGTTCATGTTCCTTTGGCTTCTGAAACGAAGGCATCCGGTAGCCCTCCTGGAAACCGCACAAATCTTCGGCAGGACCTCTACAAGTACGCCAGGTGCAGCGAGTCATGGTGTTAAGTCCCATACTGTGAAAGGGCCGTACTTGCAAAATACTGTCGTTGTTTTGGAGCACCGTAGGTCCCTTTTCTTTTCGAAAAGATGGCCTTTCTGTTTTCTCCTTTGGCACTCAGGAGAAAGGACTCCACGGCATTCGGCCTATAGCCACTCGTGGGAGGGCATCTTCCCATTAACTTTTGAGAGTGTACCCCTGCGGCGCTCTCGATCATGACTGTTCTTTGAACACACTACACTGCACTTTCATTTCGAGGAGGGAACGCACGGCATGGGAACTGTTTGTTCTCTGAGAGGAAGCACTGGCGCCTGTTCACTGCCTTTTGAAATGCTTCTGCCTCGCCATTGTGGGGCATACGTCGTGCCGCTAAGCTCACTTAGCACCTATATGTGCTAGAATCACTGTCGGGGGGGGGAACACATCGCTGCCCAGATCACGCTCAAGGTATCACTCTCTTGGCGAGGAGGTACCTTCCGCGAAAGCTGCGCGTTGGTAGCCTGCTTGCAAGTGGCACATTTCGCGACAGGACGCTCTTGGTGCTGCTGGTCGAGATGCCCTGTGCCTCCCTGCTCTTTGAGAAGCTGCTTTGAGGATACACTCAGCGTAGCCTGTGCAAATAGTACGGCGTTCTGCTTCTCTCAACTAACGACTTTACCTGCCCTCGTCCCCGTTGCAAAGTGCCTAACCACAAGTGCACGCTCTGACCCCGGTGTCCACACGTCAGTATTCCAAAGCCTTCACAGGCGCCACAGACGTACTGCTGCCACATCCCCTCTGAACGCAGCCTGCTACCCGGCTGGGGCTGCATCGCTGCAAACGGTTTGTGGACTGAGATCCTGCCACTCCCCTAACCGAGGGAGCCCAACGCAGGGTTTCCTGTAACGTTTGCAGACAGCACTGTCTTGTAGCACATCTCTTTCGTTTTCCCTCACCGTTAGCTATACTTTCTAAAGCCGGGGCAACAGGCTCCTGCTGTGACGGACGAGGCTCGCTTCCTGCTTGGCATACGCCACAGAGAAATGAGCGCAGCTGTAGAGGCCTAGTCCAAAGAGCTCAGGGACGTCTCCGTCCAAAAGTGGCCTTGCCACAGAGTTCACAGATGTCTTCCAGCCCAGGAAGGAACGCGCTGCTTTAGGACTTGTTTCCTAGGCTAAGCCATGAATTGTCCATTGCCTTCGTGCGTCCTTCATTTCGCCTACATTCCAGACCCCTGAAAGTAACGGGGGCTTGTCAACGTTCAAGCTCCCTCCTGGGGACAACGCATACTCGTGGAGCGAGGAAGCCTAAGGCAGGCTGCTGGCAGCGAGTTCGCGTTCCTTTAGCGTCTGAACCGAAGGCTTCCGGAAGGTCTCCTGAGAACCCCCCCACCCCCAATATTTGGCAGGACGTCTACAAGTTTGCCAGGCACAGCGATTCATGGTGTTAGGTCTGATGCACTGAGCGGGCCGTCCTTGAAAACTGCTGTCGTTCTTTTGGAGCTCAATAGGTTCCTTTTCTTTTTGGAGAGATGCCCTTTCTCTTTCCTCCTCTTACACTCAGGGAAACGATTTCCTGGCCATTCGGTCGCTACGCACTCAAGAGAGGGCAGCTTCTCATTAACTTTGGAGAGTGCCCTCCTGCAGCACTCTCGAGCATGACTGTTCCTTGAACACACTAACCTGCACTCTCCATTCGAGGAGGGAGCGCACTGCATGGGAACCGTTGGTTCTCTGAGCGGAGTAGGTGGCACTACTGGGCCTGTGTACTTTGTGGTTCACTGTCTTCTGAAATGCTTTCGCCTCGCCATTGTGGGGCATACATTGTGCGGCTCAGCTCCCTTAGGAATTACAAGTGGTAGAATTACCTACCGGGGGAACACATCGGTGCCCAGATCACCCTCAAGGTATCACTTTCTTGGCGTGGAGGTACTTTTCTCGAAAGCTGTGCATTGGTAGCCTGTTTGAAGGGGTTCCTCTCTTGACGTGAACGCTCTAGGTCGCGCTGATCGACACGGCCGCCGGGTTCTCTGTTCTTTGAGAAGCCTGCCTTGAGGATACACTCAGCGTAGCCTGTGCAAAGTTCAGCCTTCTGTTTCAAGTCACGGCTTTACCTGCCCTCGTCCCCGGGGCAAAGCTCCTCACCACGATTGCGCGCTCTGAGCCCGACGTCCACACGTCAATATTCCAAAGCCTTCACAGGCGTACTGCTTCCACTTCCCCTCTGGACGCAGCCTCCCTCCTGGCTGGGGCTGCATCTCTGCAAACGGTTTGTGGACAGAGCTCCTACCACTCTCCTAAGCGAGAGAGTCCAACGCAGGGTTTCCTGTCACGTTTGCAGAGAGCACTTTCTGGTGCTCCCCTCTTTTTCTCGTCCCTCACCCTTGTCTGTGCTTTCTAAGCTGGGGGAACAGTCTTCTGCTGCGGTGGACGGGGTCTGCTTCCTGCTTGTCATACGCCTCAGAGAAATGCGTGCAGCTGTAGAGGACTAGTCAAAAGAGCTCAACGACGTCTCAGTCCAACATTTGGCTAGCTGCAGAGGTCATAGTATCTTCCAGCGCATGAAAGAATTCACCGCGAAGGAGATGATTCCTAGGATAAGAAATGATTTCTGGCCTTGCAGTTGTCAAGCTCGTGCTGACCGTTGCCGTCTCAAAGCCTTTCCCTGACAGTCTCCTTGGTTCTGTTTTGTGGAGGCCAGCTCACCTTAACATTACCCTGGCTCACCCAAGGAGCTCATGAAGGGATTATATTCGGTATGCCCGTCACGTCTGGCGTGCAAACTGGGGCCAAAACATGGCCTTGGTTGCCAGATACAACAGTCTTGACTGCACAGGGAGCCTCCAGAGCCTAGGGCCTGTTGGAGGAGGCGTTAGTTACAGTCCAAGTCACTACCGTGATCTCCAGAGAGTCTCACCGCCACCAGGGAGAATTTTAGTTTGAGAGGGCAGTCTGTTGAAAACGCCTCTGCGGTTCCTTCATTTCTCTTACACCCCAGACCCCTAAAAGTAAGGGGGCCATTCATTCAACGTTCAAAGTCCCTTCCTGCAGACCACACACACTTGTGGAGCGAGGCAGCCTAAGCCGGGCTGCTTGCGTCAAGTTCATGTTCCTTTGGCTTCTGAAACGAAGGCATCCGGTAGCCCTCCTGGAAACCGCACAAATCTTCGGCAGGACCTCTACAAGTACGCCAGGTGCAGCGAGTCATGGTGTTAAGTCCCATACTGTGAAAGGGCCGTACTTGCAAAATACTGTCGTTGTTTTGGAGCACCGTAGGTCCCTTTTCTTTTCGAAAAGATGGCCTTTCTGTTTTCTCCTTTGGCACTCAGGAGAAAGGACACCACGGCGTTCGGCCTATAGCCACTCGTGGGAGGGCATCTTCCCATTAACTTTTGAGAGTGTACCCCTGCGGCGCTCTCGATCATGACTGTTCTTTGAACACACTACACTGCACTTTCATTTCGAGGAGGGAACGCACGGCATGGGAACTGTTTGTTCTCTGAGAGGAAGCACTGGCGCCTGTTCACTGCCTTTTGAAATGCTTCTGCCTCGCCATTGTGGGGCATACGTCGTGCCGCTAAGCTCACTTAGCACCTATATGTGCTAGAATCACTGTCGGGGGGGGGGAACACATCGCTGCCCAGATCACGCTCAAGGTATCACTCTCTTGGCGAGGAGGTACCTTCCGCGAAAGCTGCGCGTTGGTAGCCTGCTTGCAAGTGGCACATTTCGCGACAGGACGCTCTTGGTGCTGCTGGTCGAGATGCCCTGTGCCTCCCTGCTCTTTGAGAAGCTGCTTTGAGGATACACTCAGCGTAGCCTGTGCAAATAGTACGGCCTTCTGCTTCTCTCAACTAACGACTTTACCTGCCCTCGTCCCCGGTGCAAAGTGCCTAACCACAAGTGCACGCTCTGACCCCGGTGTCCACACGTCAGTATTCCAAAGCCTTCACAGGCGCCACAGACGTACTGCTGCCACATCCCCTCTGAACGCAGCCTGCTACCCGGCTGGGGCTGCATCGCTGCAAACGGTTTGTGGACTGAGATCCTGCCACTCCCCTAACCGAGGGAGCCCAACGCAGGGTTTCCTGTAACGTTTGCAGACAGCACTGTCTTGTAGCACATCTCTTTCGTTTTCCCTCACCGTTAGCTATACTTTCTAAAGCCGGGGCAACAGGCTCCTGCTGTGACGGACGAGGCTCGCTTCCTGCTTGGCATACGCCACAGAGAAATGAGCGCAGCTGTAGAGGCCTAGTCCAAAGAACTCAGGGACGTCTCCGTCCAAAAGTGGCCTTGCCACAGAGTTCACAGATGTCTTCCAGCCCAGGAAGGAACGCGCTGCTTTAGGACTTGTTTCCTAGGCTAAGCCATGAATTGTCCATTGCCTTCGTGCGTCCTTCATTTCGCCTACATTCCAGACCCCTGAAAGTAACGGGGGCTTGTCAACGTTCAAGCTCCCTCCTGGGGACAACGCATACTCGTGGAGCGAGGAAGCCTAAGGCAGGCTGCTGGCAGCGAGTTCGCGTTCCTTTAGCGTCTGAACCGAAGGCTTCCGGAAGGTCTCCTGAGAACCCCCCCACCCCCAATATTTGGCAGGACGTCTACAAGTTGGCCAGGCACAGCGATTCATGGTGTTAGGTCTGATGCACTGAGCGGGCTGTCCTTGAAAACTGCTGTCGTTCTTTTGGAGCTCAATAGGTTCCTTTTCTTTTTGGAGAGATGCCCTTTCTCTTTCCTCCTCTTACACACAGGGAAACGATTTCCTGGCCATTCGGCCGCTACCCACTCGAGAGAGGGCAGCTTCTCATTAACTTTGGAGAGTGCCCTCCTGCAGTGCTCTCGAGCATGACTGTTCCTTGAACACACTAACCTGCACTCTCCATTCGAGAAGGGAGCGCACTGCATGGGAACCGTTTGTTCTCGGAGCGGAGTAGGTGGCACTACTGGGCCTGTGTACTTTGTGGTTCACTGTCTTCTGAAATGCTTTCGCCTCGCCATTGTGGGGCATACATTGTGCGGCTCAGCTCCCTTAGGAATTACAAGTGGTAGAATTACCTACCGGGGGAACACATCGGTGCCCAGATCACCCTCAAGGTATCACTTTCTTGGCGTGGAGGTACTTTTCTCGAAAGCTGTGCATTGGTAGCCTGTTTGAAGGGGTTCCTCTCTTGACGTGAACGCTCTAGGTCGCGCTGATCGACACGGCCGCCGGGTTCTCTGCTCTTTGAGAAGCCTGCCTTGAGGATACACTCAGCGTAGCCTGTGCAAAGTTCAGCCTTCTGTTTCAAGTCACGGCTTTACCTGCCCTCGTCCCCGGGGCAAAGCTCCTCACCACGATTGCGCGCTCTGAGCCCGACGTCCACACGTCAATATTCCAAAGCCTTCACAGGCGTACTGCTTCCACTTCCCCTCTGGACGCAGCCTCCCTCCTGGCTGGGGCTGCATCTCTGCAAACGGTTTGTGGACAGAGCTCCTACCACTCTCCTAAGCGAGAGAGTCCAACGCAGGGTTTCCTGTCACGTTTGCAGAGAGCACTTTCTGGTGCTCCCCTCTTTTTCTCGTCCCTCACCCTTGTCTGTGCTTTCTAAGCTGGGGGAACAGTCTTCTGCTGCGGTGGACGGGGTCTGCTTCCTGCTTGTCATACGCCTCAGAGAAATGCGTGCAGCTGTAGAGGACTAGTCAAAAGAGCTCAACGACGTCTCAGTCCAACATTTGGCTAGCTGCAGAGGTCATAGTATCTTCCAGCGCATGAAAGAATTCACCGCGAAGGAGATGATTCCTAGGATAAGAAATGATTTCTGGCCTTGCAGTTGTCAAGCTCGTGCTGACCGTTGCCGTCTCAAAGCCTTTCCCCGACAGTCTCCTTGGTTCTGTTTTGTGGAGGCCAGCTCACCTTAACATTACCCTGGCTCACCCAAGGAGCTCATGAAGGGATTATATTCGGTATGCCCGTCACGTCTGGCGTGCAAACTGGGGCCAAAACATGGCCTTGGTTGCCAGATACAACAGTCTTGACTGCACAGGGAGCCTCCAGAGCCTAGGGCCTGTTGGAGGAGGCGTTAGTTACAGTCCAAGTCACTACCGTGATCTCCAGAGAGTCTCACCGCCACCAGGGAGAATTTTAGTTTGAGAGGGCAGTCTGTTGAAAACGCCTCTGCGGTTCCTTCATTTCTCTTACACCCCAGACCCCTAAAAGTAAGGGGGCCATTCATTCAACGTTCAAAGTCCCTTCCTGCAGACCACACACACTTGTGGAGCGAGGCAGCCTAAGCCGGGCTGCTTGCGTCAAGTTCATGTTCCTTTGGCTTCTGAAACGAAGGCATCCGGTAGCCCTCCTGGAAACCGCACAAATCTTCGGCAGGACCTCTACAAGTACGCCAGGTGCAGCGAGTCATGGTGTTAAGTCCCATACTGTGAAAGGGCCGTACTTGCAAAATACTGTCGTTGTTTTGGAGCACCGTAGGTCCCTTTTCTTTTCGAAAAGATGGCCTTTCTGTTTTCTCCTTTGGCACTCAGGAGAAAGGACACCACGGCGTTCGGCCTATAGCCACTCGTGGGAGGGCATCTTCCCATTAACTTTTGAGAGTGTACCCCTGCGGCGCTCTCGATCATGACTGTTCTTTGAACACACTACACTGCACTTTCATTTCGAGGAGGGAACGCACGGCATGGGAACTGTTTGTTCTCTGAGAGGAAGCACTGGCGCCTGTTCACTGCCTTTTGAAATGCTTCTGCCTCGCCATTGTGGGGCATACGTCGTGCCGCTAAGCTCACTTAGCACCTATATGTGCTAGAATCACTGTCGGGGGGGGGGAACACATCGCTGCCCAGATCACGCTCAAGGTATCACTCTCTTGGCGAGGAGGTACCTTCCGCGAAAGCTGCGCGTTGGTAGCCTGCTTGCAAGTGGCACATTTCGCGACAGGACGCTCTTGGTGCTGCTGGTCGAGATGCCCTGTGCCTCCCTGCTCTTTGAGAAGCTGCTTTGAGGATACACTCAGCGTAGCCTGTGCAAATAGTACGGCCTTCTGCTTCTCTCAACTAACGACTTTACCTGCCCTCGTCCCCGGTGCAAAGTGCCTAACCACAAGTGCACGCTCTGACCCCGGTGTCCACACGTCAGTATTCCAAAGCCTTCACAGGCGCCACAGACGTACTGCTGCCACATCCCCTCTGAACGCAGCCTGCTACCCGGCTGGGGCTGCATCGCTGCAAACGGTTTGTGGACTGAGATCCTGCCACTCCCCTAACCGAGGGAGCCCAACGCAGGGTTTCCTGTAACGTTTGCAGACAGCACTGTCTTGTAGCACATCTCTTTCGTTTTCCCTCACCGTTAGCTATACTTTCTAAAGCCGGGGCAACAGGCTCCTGCTGTGACGGACGAGGCTCGCTTCCTGCTTGGCATACGCCACAGAGAAATGAGCGCAGCTGTAGAGGCCTAGTCCAAAGAACTCAGGGACGTCTCCGTCCAAAAGTGGCCTTGCCACAGAGTTCACAGATGTCTTCCAGCCCAGGAAGGAACGCGCTGCTTTAGGACTTGTTTCCTAGGCTAAGCCATGAATTGTCCATTGCCTTCGTGCGTCCTTCATTTCGCCTACATTCCAGACCCCTGAAAGTAACGGGGGCTTGTCAACGTTCAAGCTCCCTCCTGGGGACAACGCATACTCGTGGAGCGAGGAAGCCTAAGGCAGGCTGCTGGCAGCGAGTTCGCGTTCCTTTAGCGTCTGAACCGAAGGCTTCCGGAAGGTCTCCTGAGAACCCCCCCACCCCCAATATTTGACAGGACGTCTACAAGTTTGCCAGGCACAGCGATTCATGGTGTTAGGTCTGATGCACTGAGCGGGCTGTCCTTGAAAACTGCTGTCGTTCTTTTGGAGCTCAATAGGTTCCTTTTCTTTTTGGAGAGATGCCCTTTCTCTTTCCTCCTCTTACACACAGGGAAACGATTTCCTGGCCATTCGGCCGCTACCCACTCGAGAGAGGGCAGCTTCTCATTAACTTTGGAGAGTGCCCTCCTGCAGTGCTCTCGAGCATGACTGTTCCTTGAACACACTAACCTGCACTCTCCATTCGAGAAGGGAGCGCACTGCATGGGAACCGTTTGTTCTCGGAGCGGAGTAGGTGGCACTACTGGGCCTGTGTACTTTGTGGTTCACTGTCTTCTGAAATGCTTTCGCCTCGCCATTGTGGGGCATACATTGTGCGGCTCAGCTCCCTTAGGGATTACAAGTGGTAGAATTACCTACCGGGGGAACACATCGGTGCCCGGATCACCCTCAAGGTATCACTTTCTTGGCGTGGAGGTACCTTTCTCGAAAGCTGTGCATTGGTAGCCTGTTTGAAGGGGTTCCTCTCTTGACGTGAACGCTCTAGGTCACGCTGATCGACACGGCCGCCGGCTTCTCTGCTCTTTGAGAAGCCTGCCTTGAGGATACACTCAGCGTAGCCTGTGCAAAGTTCAGCCTTCTGTTTCAAGTCACGGCTTTACCTGCCCTCGTCCCCGGGGCAAAGCTCCTCACCACGATTGCGCGCTCTGAGCCCGACGTCCACACGTCAATATTCCAAAGCCTTCACAGGCGTACTGCTTCCACTTCCCCTCTGGACGCAGCCTCCCTCCTGGCTGGGGCTGCATCGCTGCAAACAGTTTGTGGACAGAGCTCCTACCACTCTCCTAAGCGAGAGAGTCCAACGCAGGGTTTCCTGTCACGTTTGCAGAGAGCACTTTCTGGTGCTCCCCTCTTTTTCTCGTCCCTCACCCTTGTCTGTGCTTTCTAAGCTGGGGGAACAGTCTTCTGCTGCGGTGGACGGGGTCTGCTTCCTGCTTGTCATACGCCTCAGAGAAATGCGTGCAGCTGTAGAGGACTAGTCAAAAGAGCTCAACGACGTCTCAGTCCAACATTTGGCTAGCTGCAGAGGTCATAGTATCTTCCAGCGCATGAAAGAATTCGCCGCGAAGGAGATGATTCCTAGGATAAGAAATGATTTCTGGCCTTGCAGTTGTCAAGCTCGTGCTGACCGTTGCCATCTCAAAGCCTTTCCCCGACAGTCTCCTTGGTTCTGTTTTGTGGAGGCCAGCTCACCTTAACATTACCCTGGCTCACCCAAGGAGCTCATGAAGGGATTATATTCGGTATGCCCGTCACGTCTGGCGTGCAAACTGGGGCCAAAACATGGCCTTGGTTGCCAGATACAACAGTCTTGACTGCACAGGGAGCCTCCAGAGCCTAGGGCCTGTTGGAGGAGGCGTTAGTTACAGTCCAAGTCACTACCGTGATCTCCAGAGAGTCTCACCGCCACCAGGGAGAATTTTAGTTTGAGAGGGCAGTCTGTTGAAAACGCCTCTGCGGTTCCTTCATTTCTCTTACACCCCAGACCCCTAAAAGTAACGGGGGCCATTCATTCAACGTTCAAAGTCCCTTCCTGCGGACCACACACACTTGTGGAGCGAGGCAGCCTAAGCCGGGCTGCTTGCGTCAAGTTCATGTTCCTTTGGCTTCTGAAACGAAGGCATCCGGTAGCCCTCCTGGAAACCGCACAAATCTTCGGCAGGACCTCTACAAGTACGCCAGGTGCAGCGAGTCATGGTGTTAAGTCCCATACTGTGAAAGGGCCGTACTTGCAAAATACTGTCGTTGTTTTGGAGCACCATAGGTCCCTTTTCTTTTCGAAAAGATGGCCTTTCTGTTTTCTCCTTTGGCACTCAGGAGAAAGGACTCCACGGCGTTCGGCCTATAGCCACTCGTGGGAGGGCATCTTCCCATTAACTTTTGAGAGTGTACCCCTGCGGCGCTCTCGATCATGACTGTTCTTTGAACACACTACACTGCACTTTCATTTCGAGGAGGGAACGCACGGCATGGGAACTGTTTGTTCTCTGAGAGGAAGCACTGGCGCCTGTTCACT
Source organism: Leucopleurus acutus (assembly GCF_964270905.1). Classification (NCBI taxonomy): domain Eukaryota; kingdom Metazoa; phylum Chordata; class Mammalia; order Artiodactyla; family Delphinidae; genus Leucopleurus; species Leucopleurus acutus. The sequence goes on from NC_139145.1 coordinate 18,458,982, forward strand.
GCCTTTTGAAATGCTTCTGCCTCGCCATTGTGGGGCATACGTCGTGCCGCTAAGCTCACTTAGCACCTATATGTGCTAGAATCACTGTCGGGGGAGGGAACACATCGCTGCCCAGATCACGCTCAAGGTATCACTCTCTTGGCGAGGAGGTACCTTCCGCGAAAGCTGCGCGTTGGTAGCCTGCTTGCAAGTGGCACATTTCGCGACAGGACACTCTTGGTGCTGCTGGTCGAGATGCCCTGTGCCTCCCTGCTCTTTGAGAAGCTGCTTTGAGGATACACTCAGCGTAGCCTGTGCAAATAGTACGGCCTTCTGCTGCTCTCAACTAACGACTTTACCTGCCCTCGTCCCCGGTGCAAAGTGCCTAACCACAAGTGCACGCTCTGACCCCGGTGTCCACACGTCAGTATTCCAAAGCCTTCACAGGCGTCACAGACGTACTGCTACCACATCCCCTCTGAACGCAGCCTGCTACCCGGCTGGGGCTGCATCGCTGCAAACGGTTTGTGGACAGAGCTCCTGTCACTCCCCTAACCGAGGGAGCCCAACGCAGGGTTTCCTGTAACGTTTGCAGACAGCACTGTCTTGTAGCACATCTCTTTCGTTTTCCCTCACCGTTAGCTATACTTTCTAAAGCCGGGGCAACAGGCTCCTGCTGTGACGGACGAGGCTCGCTTCCTGCTTGGCATACGCTACAGAGAAATGAGCGCAGCTGTAGAGGCCCAGTCCAAAGAGCTCAGGGACGTCTCCGTCCAAAAGTGGCCTTGCCACAGAGTTCACAGATGTCTTCCAGCCCAGGAAGGAACGCGCTGCTTTAGGACTTATTTCCTAGGCTAAGCCATGAATTGTCCATTGCCTTCGTGCGTCCTTCATTTCGCCTACATTCCAGACCCCTGAAAGTAACGGGGGCTTGTCAACGTTCAAGCTCCCTCCTGGGGACAATGCATACTCGTGGAGCGAGGAAGCCTAAGGCAGGCTGCTGGCAGCGAGTTCGCGTTCCTTTAGCGTCTGAACCGAAGGCTTCCGGAAGGTCTCCTGAGAACCCACCCCCACCCCACCCCCAATATTTGCAGGACGTCTACAAGTTTGCCAGGCACAGCGATTCATGGTGTTAGGTCTGATGCACTGAGCGGGCTGTCCTTGAAAACTGCTGTTCTTTTGGAGCTCAATAGGTTCCTTTTCTTTTTGGAGAGATGCCCTTTCTCTTTCTTCCTCTTACACTCAGGGAAACGATTTCCTGGCCATTCGGTCGCTACGCACTCAAGAGAGGGCAGCTTCTCATTAACTTTGGAGAGTGCCCTCCTGCAGCACTCTCGAGCATGACTGTTCCTTGAACACACTAACCTGCACTCTCCATTCGAGGAGGGAGCGCACTGCATGGGAACCGTTGGTTCTCTGAGCGGAGTAGGTGGCACTACTGGGCCTGTGTACTTTGTGGTTCACTGTCTTCTGAAATGCTTTCGCCTCGCCATTGTGGGGCATACATTGTGCGGCTCAGCTCCCTTAGGAATTACAAGTGGTAGAATTACCTACCGGGGGAACACATCGGTGCCCAGATCACCCTCAAGGTATCACTTTCTTGGCGTGGAGGTACTTTTCTCGAAAGCTGTGCATTGGTAGCCTGTTTGAAGGGGTTCCTCTCTTGACGTGAACGCTCTAGGTCGCGCTGATCGACACGGCCGCCGGCTTCTCTGCTCTTTGAGAAGCCTGCCTTGAGGATACACTCAGCGTAGCCTGTGCAAAGTTCAGCCTTCTGTTTCAAGTCACGGCTTTACCTGCCCTCGTCCCCGGGGCAAAGCTCCTCACCACGATTGCGCGCTCTGAGCCCGACGTCCACACGTCAATATTCCAAAGCCTTCACAGGCGTACTGCTTCCACTTCCCCTCTGGACGCAGCCTCCCTCCTGGCTGGGGCTGCATCGCTGCAAACAGTTTGTGGACAGAGCTCCTACCACTCTCCTAAGCGAGAGAGTCCAATGCAGGGTTTCCTGTCACGTTTGCAGAGAGCACTTTCTGGTGCTCCCCTCTTTTTCTCGTCCCTCACCCTTGTCTGTGCTTTCTAAGCTGGGGGAACAGTCTTCTGCTGCGGTGGACGGGGTCTGCTTCCTGCTTGTCATACGCCTCAGAGAAATGCGTGCAGCTGTAGAGGACTAGTCAAAAGAGCTCAACGACGTCTCAGTCCAACATTTGGCTAGCTGCAGAGGTCATAGTATCTTCCAGCGCAGGAAAGAATTTGCCGCGAAGGAGATGATTCCTAGGATAAGAAATGATTTCTGGCCTTGCAGTTGTCAAGCTCATGCTGACCGTTGCCATCTCAAAGCCTTTCCCCGACAGTCTCCTTGGTTCTGTTTTGTGGAGGCCAGCTCACCTTAACATTACCCTGGCTCACCCAAGGAGCTCATGAAGGGATTATATTCGGTATGCCCGTCACGTCTGGCGTGCAAACTGGGGCCAAAACATGGCCTTGGTTGCCAGATACAACAGTCTTGACTGCACAGGGAGCCTCCAGAGCCTAGGGCCTGTTGGAGGAGGCGTTAGTTACAGTCCAAGTCACTACCGTGATCTCCAGAGAGTCTCACCGCCACCAGGGAGAATTTTAGTTTGAGAGGGCAGTCTGTTGAAAACGCCTCTGCGGTTCCTTCATTTCTCTTACACCCCAGACCCCTAAAAGTAAGGGGGCCATTCATTCAACGTTCAAAGTCCCTTCCTGCGGACCACACACACTTGTGGAGCGAGGCAGCCTAAGCCGGGCTGCTTGCGTCAAGTTCATGTTCCTTTGGCTTCTGAAACGAAGGCATCCGGTAGCCCTCCTGGAAACCGCACAAATCTTCGGCAGGACCTCTACAAGTACGCCAGGTGCAGCGAGTCATGGTGTTAAGTCCCATACTGTGAAAGGGCCGTACTTGCAAAATACTGTCGTTGTTTTGGAGCACCGTAGGTCCCTTTTCTTTTCGAAAAGATGGCCTTTCTGTTTTCTCCTTTGGCACTCAGGAGAAAGGACTCCACGGTGTTCGGCCTATAGCCACTCGTGGGAGGGCATCTTCCCATTAACTTTTGAGAGTGTACCCCTGCGGCGCTCTCGATCATGACTGTTCTTTGAACACACTACACTGCACTTTCATTTCGAGGAGGGAACGCACGGCATGGGAACTGTTTGTTCTCTGAGAGGAAGCACTGGCGCCTGTTCACTGCCTTTTGAAATGCTTCTGCCTCGCCATTGTGGGGCATACGTCGTGCCGCTAAGCTCACTTAGCACCTATATGTGCTAGAATCACTGTCGGGGGAGGGAACACATCGCTGCCCAGATCACGCTCAAGGTATCACTCTCTTGGCGAGGAGGTACCTTCCGCGAAAGCTGCGCGTTGGTAGCCTGCTTGCAAGTGGCACATTTCGCGACAGGACGCTCTTGGTGCTGCTGGTCGAGATGCCCTGTGCCTCCCTGCTCTTTGAGAAGCTGCTTTGAGGATACACTCAGCGTAGCCTGTGCAAATAGTACGGCCTTCTGCTGCTCTCAACTAACGACTTTACCTGCCCTCGTCCCCGGTGCAAAGTGCCTAACCACAAGTGCACGCTCTGACCCCGGTGTCCACACGTCAGTATTCCAAAGCCTTCACAGGCGTCACAGACGTACTGCTGCCACATCCCCTCTGAACGCAGCCTGCTACCCGGCTGGGGCTGCATCGCTGCAAACGGTTTGTGGACAGAGCTCCTGCCACTCCCCTAACCGAGGGAGCCCAACGCAGGGTTTCCTGTAACGTTTGCAGACAGCACTGTCTTGTAGCACATCTCTTTCGTTTTCCCTCACCGTTAGCTATACTTTCTAAAGCCGGGGCAACAGGCTCCTGCTGTGACGGACGAGGCTCGCTTCCTGCTTGGCATACGCCACAGAGAAATGAGCGCAGCTGTAGAGGCCCAGTCCAAAGAGCTCAGGGACGTCTCCGTCCAAAAGTGGCCTTGCCACAGAGTTCACAGATGTCTTCCAGCCCAGGAAGGAACGCGCTGCTTTAGGACTTGTTTCCTAGGCTAAGCCATGAATTGTCCATTGCCTTCGTGCGTCCTTCATTTCGCCTACATTCCAGACCCCTGAAAGTAACGGGGGCTTGTCAACGTTCAAGCTCCCTCCTGGGGACAACGCATACTCGTGGAGCGAGGAAGCCTAAGGCAGGCTGCTGGCAGCGAGTTCGCGTTCCTTTAGCGTCTGAACCGAAGGCTTCCGGAAGGTCTCCTGAGAACCCACCCCCACCCCACCCCCAATATTTGCAGGACGTCTACAAGTTTGCCAGGCACAGCGATTCATGGTGTTAGGTCCGATGCACTGAGCGGGCTGTCCTTGAAAACTGCTGTTCTTTTGGAGCTCAATAGGTTCCTTTTCTTTTTGGAGAGATGCCCTTTCTCTTTCTTCCTCTTACACTCAGGGAAACGATTTCCTGGCCATTCGGTCGCTACGCACTCAAGAGAGGGCAGCTTCTCATTAACTTTGGAGAGTGCCCTCCTGCAGCACTCTTGAGCATGACTGTTCCTTGAACACACTAACCTGCACTCTCCATTCGAGGAGGGAGTGCACTGCCTGGGAACCGTTGGTTCTCTGAGCGGAGTAGGTGGCACTACTGGGCCTGTGTACTTTGTGGTTCACTGTCTTCTGAAATGCTTTCGCCTCGCCATTGTGGGGCATACATTGTGCGGCTCAGCTCCCTTAGGGATTACAAGTGGTAGAATTACCTACCGGGGGAACACATCGGTGCCCGGATCCCCCTCAAGGTATCACTTTCTTGGCGTGGAGGTACCTTTCTCGAAAGCTGTGCATTGGTAGCCTGTTTGAAGGGGTTCCTCTCTTGACGTGAACGCTCTAGGTCACGCTGATCGACACGGCCGCCGGCTTCTCTGCTCTTTGAGAAGCCTGCCTTGAGGATACACTCAGCGTAGCCTGTGCAAAGTTCAGCCTTCTGTTTCAAGTCATGGCTTTCCCTGCCCTCGTCCCCGGGGCAAAGCTCCTCACCACGATTGCGCGCTCTGAGCCCGACGTCCACACGTCAATATTCCAAAGCCTTCACAGGCGTACTGCTTCCACTTCCCCTCTGGACGCAGCCTCCCTCCTGGCTGGGGCTGCATCGCTGCAAACGGTTTGTGGACAGAGCTCCTACCACTCTCCTAAGCGAGAGAGTCCAACGCAGGGTTTCCTGTCACGTTTGCAGAGAGCACTTTCTGGTGCTCCCCTCTTTTTCTCGTCCCTCACCCTTGTCTGTGCTTTCTAAGCTGGGGGAACAGTCTTCTGCTGCGGTGGACGGGGTCTGCTTCCTGCTTGTCATACGCCTCAGAGAAATGCGTGCAGCTGTAGAGGACTAGTCAAAAGAGCTCAACGACGTCTCAGTCCAACATTTGGCTAGCTGCAGAGGTCATAGTATCTTCCAGCGCAGGAAAGAATTCACCGCGAAGGAGATGATTCCTAGGATAAGAAATGATTTCTGGCCTTGCAGTTGTCAAGCTCGTGCTGACCGTTGCCATCTCAAAGCCTTTCCCCAACAGTCTCCTTGGTTCTGTTTTGTGGAGGCCAGCTCACCTTAACATTACCCTGGCTCACCCAAGGAGCTCATGAAGGGATTATATTCGGTATGCCCGTCACGTCTGGCGTGCAAACTGGGGCCAAAACATGGCCTTGGTTGCCAGATACAACAGTCTTGACTGCACAGGGAGCCTCCAGAGCCTAGGGCCTGTTGGAGGAGGCGTTAGTTACAGTCCAAGTCACTACCGTGATCTCCAGAGAGTCTCACCGCCACCAGGGAGAATTTTAGTTTGAGAGGGCAGTCTGTTGAAAACGCCTCTGCGGTTCCTTCATTTCTCTTACACCCCAGACCCCTAAAAGTAAGGGGGCCATTCATTCAACGTTCAAAGTCCCTTCCTGCGGACCACACACACTTGTGGAGCGAGGCAGCCTAAGCCGGGCTGCTTGCGTCAAGTTCATGTTCCTTTGGCTTCTGAAACGAAGGCATCCGGTAGCCCTCCTGGAAACCGCACAAATCTTCGGCAGGACCTCTACAAGTACGCCAGGTGCAGCGAGTCATGGTGTTAAGTCCCATACTGTGAAAGGGCCGTACTTGCAAAATACTGTCGTTGTTTTGGAGCACCGTAGGTCCCTTTTCTTTTCGAAAAGATGGCCTTTCTGTTTTCTCCTTTGGCACTCAGGAGAAAGGACTCCACGGCGTTCGGCCTATAGCCACTCGTGGGAGGGCATCTTCCCATTAACTTTTGAGAGTGTACCCCTGCGGCGCTCTCGATCATGACTGTTCTTTGAACACACTACACTGCACTTTCATTTCGAGGAGGGAACGCACGGCATGGGAACTGTTTGTTCTCTGAGAGGAAGCACTGGCGCCTGTTCACTGCCTTTTGAAATGCTTCTGCCTCGCCATTGTGGGGCATACGTCGTGCCGCTAAGCTCACTTAGCACCTATATGTGCTAGAATCACTGTCGGGGGAGGGAACACATCGCTGCCCAGATCACGCTCAAGGTATCACTCTCTTGGCGAGGAGGTACCTTCCGCGAAAGCTGCGCGTTGGTAGCCTGCTTGCAAGTGGCACATTTCGCGACAGGACGCTCTTGATGCTGCTGGTCGAGATGCCCTGTGCCTCCCTGCTCTTTGAGAAGCTGCTTTGAGGATACACTCAGCGTAGCCTGTGCAAATAGTACGGCCTTCTGCTGCTCTCAACTAACGACTTTACCTGCCCTCGTCCCCGGTGCAAAGTGCCTAACCACAAGTGCACGCTCTGACCCCGGTGTCCACACGTCAGTATTCCAAAGCCTTCACAGGCGTCACAGACGTACTGCTGCCACATCCCCTCTGAACACAGCCTGCTACCCGGCTGGGGCTGCATCGCTGCAAATGGTTTGTGGACAGAGCTCCTGCCACTCCCCTAACCGAGGGAGCCCAACACAGGGTTTCCTGTAACGTTTGCAGACAGCACTGTCTTGTAGCACATCTCTTTCGTTTTCCCTCACCATTAGCTATACTTTCTAAAGCCGGGGCAACAGGCTCCTGCTGTGACAGACGAGGCTCGCTTCCTGCTTGGCATACGCCACAGAGAAATGAGCGCAGCTGTAGAGGCCCAGTCCAAAGAGCTCAGGGACGTCTCCGTCCAAAAGTGGCCTTGCCACAGAGTTCACAGATGTCTTCCAGCCCAGGAAGGAACGCGCTGCTTTAGGACTTGTTTCCTAGGCTAAGCCATGAATTGTCCATTGCCTTCGTGCGTCCTTCATTTCGCCTACATTCCAGACCCCTGAAAGTAACGGGGGCTTGTCAACGTTCAAGCTCCCTCCTGGGGACAACGCATACTCGTGGAGCGAGGAAGCCTAAGGCAGGCTGCTGGCAGCGAGTTCGCGTTCCTTTAGCGTCTGAACCGAAGGCTTCCGGAAGGTCTCCTGAGAACCCACCCCCACCCCACCCCCAATATTTGCAGGACGTCTACAAGTTTGCCAGGCACAGCGATTCATGGTGTTAGGTCCGATGCACTGAGCGGGCTGTCCTTGAAAACTGCTGTTCTTTTGGAGCTCAATAGGTTCCTTTTCTTTTTGGAGAGATGCCCTTTCTCTTTCTTCCTCTTACACTCAGGGAAACGATTTCCTGGCCATTCGGTCGCTACGCACTCAAGAGAGGGCAGCTTCTCATTAACTTTGGAGAGTGCCCTCCTGCAGCACTCTCGAGCATGACTGTTCCTTGAACACACTAACCTGCACTCTCCATTCGAGGAGGGAGCGCACTGCCTGGGAACCGTTGGTTCTCTGAGCGGAGTAGGTGGCACTACTGGGCCTGTGTACTTTGTGGTTCACTGTCTTCTGAAATGCTTTCGCCTCGCCATTGTGGGGCATACATTGTGCGGCTCAGCTCCCTTAGGGATTACAAGTGGTAGAATTACCTACCGGGGGAACACATCGGTGCCCGGATCACCCTCAAGGTATCACTTTCTTGGCGTGGAGGTACCTTTCTCGAAAGCTGTGCATTGGTAGCCTGTTTGAAGGGGTTCCTCTCTTGACGTGAACGCTCTAGGTCACGCTGATCGACACGGCCGCCGGCTTCTCTGCTCTTTGAGAAGCCTGCCTTGAGGATACACTCAGCGTAGCCTGTGCAAAGTTCAGCCTTCTGTTTCAAGTCACGGCTTTACCTGCCCTCGTCCCCGGGGCAAAGCTCCTCACCACGATTGCGCGCTCTGAGCCCGACGTCCACACGTCAATATTCCAAAGCCTTCACAGGCGTACTGCTTCCACTTCCCCTCTGGACGCAGCCTCCCTCCTGGCTGGGGCTGCATCGCTGCAAACGGTTTGTGGACAGAGCTCCTACCACTCTCCTAAGCGAGAGAGTCCAACGCAGGGTTTCCTGTCACGTTTGCAGAGAGCACTTTCTGGTGCTCCCCTCTTTTTCTCGTCCCTCACCCTTGTCTGTGCTTTCTAAGCTGGGGGAACAGTCTTCTGCTGCGGTGGACGGGGTCTGCTTCCTGCTTGTCATACGCCTCAGAGAAATGCGTGCAGCTGTAGAGGACTAGTCAAAAGAGCTCAACGACGTCTCAGTCCAACATTTGGCTAGCTGCAGAGGTCATAGTATCTTCCAGCGCAGGAAAGAATTCACCGCGAAGGAGATGATTCCTAGGATAAGAAATGATTTCTGGCCTTGCAGTTGTCAAGCTCGTGCTGACCGTTGCCATCTCAAAGCCTTTCCCCAACAGTCTCCTTGGTTCTCTTTTGTGGAGGCCAGCTCACCTTAACATTACCCTGGCTCACCCAAGGAGCTCATGAAGGGATTATATTCGGTATGCCCGTCACGTCTGGCATGCAAACTGGGGCCAAAACATGGCCTTGGTTGCCAGATACCACAGTCTTGACTGCACAGGGAGCCTCCAGAGCCTAGGGCCTGTTGGAGGAGGCGTTAGTTACAGTCCAAGTCACTACCGTGATCTCCAGAGAGTCTCACCGCCACCAGGGAGAATTTTAGTTTGAGAGGGCAGTCTGTTGAAAACGCCTCTGCGGTTCCTTCATTTCTCTTACACCCCAGACCCCTAAAAGTAAGGGGGCCATTCATTCAACGTTCAAAGTCCCTTCCTGCGGACCACACACACTTGTGGAGCGAGGCAGCCTAAGCCGGGCTGCTTGCGTCAAGTTCATGTTCCTTTGGCTTCTGAAACGAAGGCATCCGGTAGCCCTCCTGGAAACCGCACAAATCTTCGGCAGGACCTCTACAAGTACGCCAGGTGCAGCGAGTCATGGTGTTAAGTCCCATACTGTGAAAGGGCCGTACTTGCAAAATACTGTCGTTGTTTTGGAGCACCGTAGGTCCCTTTTCTTTTCGAAAAGATGGCCTTTCTGTTTTCTCCTTTGGCACTCAGGAGAAAGGACACCACGGCGTTCGGCCTATAGCCACTCGTGGGAGGGCATCTTCCCATTAACTTTTGAGAGTGTACCCCTGCGGCGCTCTCGATCATGACTGTTCTTTGAACACACTACACTGCACTTTCATTTCGAGGAGGGAACGCACGGCATGGGAACTGTTTGTTCTCTGAGAGGAAGCACTGGCGCCTGTTCACTGCCTTTTGAAATGCTTCTGCCTCGCCATTGTGGGGCATACGTCGTGCCGCTAAGCTCACTTAGCACCTATATGTGCTAGAATCACTGTCGGGGGGGGGGAACACATCGCTGCCCAGATCACGCTCAAGGTATCACTCTCTTGGCGAGGAGGTACCTTCCGCGAAAGCTGCGCGTTGGTAGCCTGCTTGCAAGTGGCACATTTCGCGACAGGACGCTCTTGGTGCTGCTGGTCGAGATGCCCTGTGCCTCCCTGCTCTTTGAGAAGCTGCTTTGAGGATACACTCAGCGTAGCCTGTGCAAATAGTACGGCGTTCTGCTTCTCTCAACTAACGACTTTACCTGCCCTCGTCCCCGGTGCAAAGTGCCTAACCACAAGTGCACGCTCTGACCCCGGTGTCCACACGTCAGTATTCCAAAGCCTTCACAGGCGCCACAGACGTACTGCTGCCACATCCCCTCTGAACGCAGCCTGCTACCCGGCTGGGGCTGCATCGCTGCAAACGGTTTGTGGACAGAGCTCCTGCCACTCCCCTAACCGAGGGAGCCCAACGCAGGGTTTCCTGTAACGTTTGCAGACAGCACTGTCTTGTAGCACATCTCTTTCGTTTTCCCTCACCGTTAGCTATACTTTCTAAAGCCGGGGCAACAGGCTCCTGCTGTGACGGACGAGGCTCGCTTCCTGCTTGGCATACGCCACAGAGAAATGAGCGCAGCTGTAGAGGCCTAGTCCAAAGAGCTCAGGGACGTCTCCGTCCAAAAGTGGCCTTGCCACAGAGTTCACAGATGTCTTCCAGCCCAGGAAGGAACGCGCTGCTTTAGGACTTGTTTCCTAGGCTAAGCCATGAATTGTCCATTGCCTTCGTGCGTCCTTCATTTCGCCTACATTCCAGACCCCTGAAAGTAACGGGGGCTTGTCAACGTTCAAGCTCCCTCCTGGGGACAACGCATACTCGTGGAGCGAGGAAGCCTAAGGCAGGCTGCTGGCAGCGAGTTCGCGTTCCTTTAGCGTCTGAACCGAAGGCTTCCGGAAGGTCTCCTGAGAACCACCCCACCCCCAATATTTGGCGGCAGGACGTCTACAAGTTTGCCAGGCACAGCGATTCATGGTGTTAGGTCTGATGCACTGAGCGGGCCGTCCTTGAAAACTGCTGTCGTTCTTTTGGAGCTCAATAGGTTCCTTTTCTTTTTGGAGAGATGCCCTTTCTCTTTCCTCCTCTTACACACAGGGAAACGATTTCCTGGCCATTCGGCCGCTACCCACTCGAGAGAGGGCAGCTTCTCATTAACTTTGGAGAGTGCCCTCCTGCAGTGCTCTCGAGCAGGACTGTTCCTTGTACACACTAACCTGCACTCTCCATTCGAGAAGGGAGCGCACTGCCTGGGAACCGTTGGTTCTCGGAGCGGAGTAGGTGGCACTACTGGGCCTGTGTACTTTGTGGTTCACTGTCTTCTGAAATGCTTTCGCCTCGCCATTGTGGGGCATACATTGTGCGGCTCAGCTCCCTTAGGGATTACAAGTGGTAGAATTACCTACCGGGGGAACACATCGGTGCCCGGATCACCCTCAAGGTATCACTTTCTTGGCGTGGAGGTACCTTTCTCGAAAGCTGTGCATTGGTAGCCTGTTTGAAGGGGTTCCTCTCTTGACGTGAACGCTCTAGGTCGCGCTGATCGACACGGCCGCCGGGTTCTCTGCTCTTTGAGAAGCCTGCCTTGAGGATACACTCAGCGTAGCCTTGCAAAGTTCAGCCTTCTGTTTCAAGTCACGGCTTTACCTGCCCTCGTCCCCGGGGCAAAGCTCCTCACCACGATTGCGCGCTCTGAGCCCGACGTCCACACGTCAATATTCCAAAGCCTTCACAGGCGTACTGCTTCCACTTCCCCTCTGGACGCAGCCTCCCTCCTGGCTGGGGCTGCATCTCTGCAAACGGTTTGTGGACAGAGCTCCTACCACTCTCCTAAGCGAGAGAGTCCAACGCAGGGTTTCCTGTCACGTTTGCAGAGAGCACTTTCTGGTGCTCCCCTCTTTTTCTCGTCCCTCACCCTTGTCTGTGCTTTCTAAGCTGGGGGAACAGTCTTCTGCTGCGGTGGACGGGGTCTGCTTCCTGCTTGTCATACGCCTCAGAGAAATGCGTGCAGCTGTAGAGGACTAGTCAAAAGAGCTCAACGACGTCTCAGTCCAACATTTGGCTAGCTGCAGAGGTCATAGTATCTTCCAGCGCATGAAAGAATTCACCGCGAAGGAGATGATTCCTAGGATAAGAAATGATTTCTGGCCTTGCAGTTGTCAAGCTCGTGCTGACCGTTGCCGTCTCAAAGCCTTTCCCCGACAGTCTCCTTGGTTCTGTTTTGTGGAGGCCAGCTCACCTTAACATTACCCTGGCTCACCCAAGGAGCTCATGAAGGGATTATATTCGGTATGCCCGTCACGTCTGGCGTGCAAACTGGGGCCAAAACATGGCCTTGGTTGCCAGATACAACAGTCTTGACTGCACAGGGAGCCTCCAGAGCCTAGGGCCTGTTGGAGGAGGCGTTAGTTACAGTCCAAGTCACTACCGTGATCTCCAGAGAGTCTCACCGCCACCAGGGAGAATTTTAGTTTGAGAGGGGCAGTCTGTTGAAAACGCCTCTGTGGTTCCTTCATTTCTCTTACACCCCAGACCCCTAAAAGTAAGGGGGCCATTCATTCAACGTTCAAAGTCCCTTCCTGCGGACCACACACACTTGTGGAGCGAGGCAGCCTAAGCCGGGCTGCTTGCGTCAAGTTCATGTTCCTTTGGCTTCTGAAACGAAGGCATCCGGTAGCCCTCCTGGAAACCGCACAAATCTTCGGCAGGACCTCTACAAGTACGCCAGGTGCAGCGAGTCATGGTGTTAAGTCCCATACTGTGAAAGGGCCGTACTTGCAAAATACTGTCGTTGTTTTGGAGCACCGTAGGTCCCTTTTCTTTTCGAAAAGATGGCCTTTCTGTTTTCTCCTTTGGCACTCAGGAGAAAGGACACCATGGCGTTCGGCCTATAGCCACTCGTGGGAGGGCATCTTCCCATTAACTTTTGAGAGTGTACCCCTGCGGCGCTCTCGATCATGACTGTTCTTTGAACACACTACACTGCACTTTCATTTCGAGGAGGGAACGCACGGCATGGGAACTGTTTGTTCTCTGAGAGGAAGCACTGGCGCCTGTTCACTGCCTTTTGAAATGCTTCTGCCTCGCCATTGTGGGGCATACGTCGTGCCGCTAAGCTCACTTAGCACCTATATGTGCTAGAATCACTGTCGGGGGGGGGGAACACATCGCTGCCCAGATCACGCTCAAGGTATCACTCTCTTGGCGAGGAGGTACCTTCCGCGAAAGCTGCGCGTTGGTAGCCTGCTTGCAAGTGGCACATTTCGCGACAGGACGCTCTTGGTGCTGCTGGTCGAGATGCCCTGTGCCTCCCTGCTCTTTGAGAAGCTGCTTTGAGGATACACTCAGCGTAGCCTGTGCAAATAGTACGGCCTTCTGCTGCTCTCAACTAACGACTTTACCTGCCCTCGTCCCCGGTGCAAAGTGCCTAACCACAAGTGCACGCTCTGACCCCGGTGTCCACACGTCAGTATTCCAAAGCCTTCACAGGCGCCACAGACGTACTGCTGCCACATCCCCTCTGAACGCAGCCTGCTACCCGGCTGGGGCTGCATCGCTGCAAACG